>NC_091777.1:57775066-58975066 GCF_029378745.1 Bos indicus
CTCTATATTGGTAGGAAGGACTCACTCTTAAGTGTAGTCTTAGGATACAGAACATGGAAGTTATATAAGAAGTGAATTTTGTATAAAACTGATATTTTTCAGGATTCAGATCACTGCTAACATTTATCCCACTACACCTCACGTTCCCTGGTTCAGGTGCTTCTGTGATACTGCAAGTGTGATGTTCCTGCTTTTTTACTTTAATAAGGATTTTTGAAAGACTTGGTGACGTGTATAAACTACCAAAATTAATGTAGCAAAGTGTGCCTTCTTAGTTCCATTTGCTTTAGAAAATGAACACTCACCTGTGTTTAGTAAGGTTCTTGCAATTTTGGGAATGGAGGTTTTCATCACTCAAGCCCAGGTCTGATCATTTCCTGTTAGTAATATACTCTGCACTCATTTTCCAGACAGAATTCTTATCACCTCTTTCTATTTTCTACAATATTTACAAAAATGTTATTATTTATATATGTTTAACTGTTAAATCTAAAATTTAATTCAACAAAAATGATAGAGATTTTCAAAGGAATAAAAGATTCAGAACCAAGAGTTCTAATTTATGTCATTATGTGTTTTTGCACCCTAATGTATTTAAAAAATACAGAATATTGCCACAAATAAATTATAAGATTTAAGCACAGAAATCTATTCCTGATTTTATAAACATGAATAATTTGTCTCCCAACTGGTGTATGTTTGTGTGCGTGAAAATGTTAACAGTATATGACATTTTTTCTGTTTTTTATATTTTTGCCAGTTACCTCAACTGGTAAAAATCCATTAGTGTTCTCTGCGTTCAGTTCAGTTCAGTTGCTCAGTCAGGTCTCTGTTGACTTAATTCTTCTTATATAAATCGAGCTCAGACCCATTGAAGTCAATCCCAAGCTCTACCATTTTCTGAATATTTGATCAAATGTTCCAAACAATTTTGAACAGCAATATTTTTTGTCTAAAATTATTTATGTGGCTCATTCAAGATTAAAAATTAAAAAACTGTTAGAAAGTTATATAGTTCAGAAATAGTCAAAAGGATTGTTTTCTCTGCTTACTAATCTAGTAAACCTGTAAAATCTGTAAAGTGCATAAAGTTCAGTAATAACTATGAATTTGTACCTGGCTCTTTTCAGTTCAGTTCAGTCGCTCAGTTGTGTCCGACTCTTTGCGACCCCATGGACTGCAGGACATCTGACAATCACCAACTCCCAGAGCTTACTCAGCCTCGTATCCACTGAGTCCGTGACACTATCCAACCATCTCAACCTTTGTCGTCCCCTTCTCCCGCCCTCAATCTTTCCCAGCATCAGGGTCTTTTCCAGTGAGTCAGTTCTTTGCATCAGGTGGCCAAAGTATTGGAGTTTCGGCTTCAGCATCAGTCCTTCCAATGGATATTCAGGACTGATTTCCTTTAGGATGGACTGGTTCGATCTTCTTGCAGTTCAAGAGACGCTCAAGAGTCTTCTCCAACACCACAGTTAAAAAGCATCAATTCTTTGGTGCTCAGCTTTCTTTATAGTCCAGTTCTCACATCCATACATGACTAGTGGAAAAACCATAGCTTTGACTAGATGGAATTCTGTCAGCAAAGTAATGTCTCTGCTTTTTAATACGCTGTCTAGGTTGGTCATAGTTTTTCTTTCAAGGACCAAGCGTCTTTTAATTTCATGGCTGCAGTCACCATCTGCAGTGATTTTGGAGCCCAAAACAATAAAGTCTCTCACTGTTTCCACTGTTCCCCCATCTATTTGCCATGAAGTGATGGGACTGGATGCCATGGCTATTTGCCATGGCTCTTTTACCTCTGTGCTATTCACAATGGCCATTTATCAACCAGACATTTAGTGAAAACTAAGCTTGTTCAAGATGGAAAACTGTGGCCCCACCCTAGAACTCTTGAATCACAATGTGCTTTTTAAAAATATTCCTGCTTTGATTGATATTTATCCTGAGGAACACAAGGAAAACCCTTAAAAGTAAATATGCCTCTGTTGATCACATTAATAATTTTTCTCCCAGATGCATGAATGAATGAATCATAGTCGTTCCGTCACGTCCCACTCTTTCTGACCCTGTGGACTATAGCCTGCCAGGTTGCTCTCTCCATAAGATTCCCCAGGCAAGAAAACCGGAGTGGGTTGCCATTCTCTTCTCCAGGGGATCTTCCCAACCTAGGGATCGAATCCAGGTCACCCGCATTGCAGACATATTCTTTACCATCTGAGCCACCAGGGAAGCACAAGTGGCTTTGTGGATCATCTGTCATCCTGTTTTCTTCAGGTTAGAAATGTGGTAGAGCATATTACTACGTAAAAAAGTATATTATTGTATAACATCAGACACTCTTCTCATTGAAAAACTAGTTCTCTGTACATGCTGTTTTCATCCTGGATCACATTAGGAAGTCTTCCCACAGTCACATGGCATATGTCCTTTGTATTTCAGGGACGGCTGACATTCCGGGATGTGGCCATAGACTTCACTCAAGAGTGAGACAGTCAGTTCCTAGGCAGGTTGATAAGAAGTCCGGGGGTCCCCAAGGAGAGAGGGGTCTGGAATTCTCAAGGAGGAGGAAAGGACAAACTTTTTTGTCTATATTCCTTCAGTTCATTTCAGTCGCTCAGTCGTGTCCGACTCTTGCGACCCCATGAATCGCAGCACGCCAGGCCTCCCTGTCCATCACCAACTCCCGGAGTTCACTCAAACTCACGTCCATCGAGTTGGTGATGTCATCCAGCCATCTCATCCTCGGTCGTCCCCTTCTCCTCCTGCCCCCAATCCCTCCCAGCATCAGAGTCTTTTCCAATGAGTCAACTCTTTGCATGAGGTGGCCAAAGTATTGGAGTTTCAGCTTTAGCATCATTCCTTCCAAAACATCCCAGGGCTGATCTCCTTCAGAATGGACTGGTTGGATCTCCTTGCAGTCCTTATGCTGCACAATTATGTATTTATTTACTATGGTTAACTTTTCTTTTCTATTGAAGTAGAGTTGATTTCTGTTGTGTTTATTTTAGGTTGACAGGAACTTGGTTCAGTTATACACAGAGGTACATCTGTTCTATTCTTTCTCGGGGTCTTTTCCCATACAGGTTCTTTGAGAGTGTTCAGTAGACTTCCCCGTGCTATTCAGTAGGTCCATTTCAATTATCTATCTGACAGTAAGTAGTGTGTATCTGTAAGCCCCAATCTCTTATTGTTTCCCTTCCCCAAACTTAAAAAAAAATCGTAAACTCGTGTTTCTACGTCTGTGAGTCTGTCTCAGTTTATGAATTAGTTCACGTGAGGAATTTATAGATTCTCCCTGTATGTCATCCTTTGCTTTCCCTCTCTGACTGGCTTCACTCAGTATGATAAATCTCTCAGCCCATCCATGCTCCTAAAAATGACTTTTTTTTCATTCGTTTCGATGGCTGAGTGTACTGCCGTGTTTTGATGGACAGTTTCCTCGTTATTTCTCTATTGATGGACGCTTTGGTTTATGCTCTGTCTTGGATATTGTCAATAATGCTGCCCTGAAAATAGGGGTGCAACCATGGTTTTCAGTTTTGACTTTCTACCGATCTAAGACCAGGAGTGGGCTTGCCGGACCATGCGGTAAGTGCATGGTTAGTGTTCAAGGAATCTCCATACTGTTTTCTTCTGTGGCTGCACCCACCCATTTCCATCCCCGCCCACAGTGTAGGAGGATTCCCTGTTTTCCTTGCCCTCTGTAGCATTTCATCCTTGTAGATCTTTTGGAGGATGGCTCTTCTGAGGGGTGTCAGTGCTACCTGGTTGCAGTTTGACTGGCATTTCTGTAAGAGTGGTCCTGAGCATCTTTTTATGTGCTTTATGGACATCTGGGTGCCTTCTTTGGAGAAATGTCCATTTAGATTTTTGCCAGTTTTTCTACTGGGTTGATTGTTTTTTTGATCATAAGCTGTGGGGGGCTTCCCTTGTGGCTCAGCTGGTAAAGAATCTGCCTGCAATGCAGGAGACCTGGGTTCGATCCCTGGGTTGGGAAGATCCCCTGGAGAAGGGAAAGGCTACCCACTCCAGTATTCTGGCCTGGAGAATTCCACGGGCTGTACAGTCCATGGGTCACAGAGAGTCGGACACAACTGAGCAGCTTTCACTTTCACTGTGTGAGCACTTTGCATCTTTGTTGATGAATTCCTTGTTTTTCACTTCAGTTGCAAACATTTATTTTCCCATTCTGAGGGTTGTCTTTTTCTTTCCTTCAGGGTTGCCCTTCCTGTGCAAAATCTTTTCAGGTTAATGAAGTGCCTTTTAAAAGTTTTATTTTGAATAATTCTGAGCATATATATATATATATAAAATCTTGCTGTGGTTTATGTAAAGTGTGTGCTGCCTATATTTTCCTCTAGAGGTTTAGAGTAATTGTCCTTCCAGCTAACTCTTTAATTGATTTGGAGTTTGTCTGTAAGCGGTTAGCCAGAGATGTAAATTTTTTCACTTTCCCCTTGTTTAAGGAACCTCCACCCCGTCCTGTATCCTGGCTGTTAACAACTTACATTCCCAGCATCAGCGTAGGAGGGCTCTCTTTTCTCCACAATCTCTCCAGCCTTTATTTTTTCTAAGACTTTTTGACAGAGTCCACTCTGACCAGTATGAGCCCATGCCTCATTGTAGTTTTGATTTACATTTCTATAACATTTCACGATGTTGAAAGCTTCTCATGAGATATTTTTAATAACAGTGTGAGTAAAACGAGCTTCGGAGATCGGCCTCTTGATCTTTTGCCCTGTTGTGAAAAATTTCCCGGACGCACCTAGGACATTTCTTGAGGCAGGTGTTTCTTCCTTAGAGCCTCTCTTGCTTGCCAAGTCGCTTCAGTCGTGTCCGACTCTGTGCGACCCCAGAGACGGCAGCCCAGCAGGCTCCCCCGTCCCTGGGATTCTCCAGGCAAGAACACTGAAGTGGGTTGCCATTTCCTTCTTCAATGCATGAAAGTGAAAAGTCAAAGTGAAGTCGCTCAGTCGTGTCCGACTCTCAGCGACCTCATGGACTGCAGCCTACCAGGCTCCTCCGTCCATGGGGTTTTCCAGGCAAGAGGACTGGAGTGGGGTGCCATTGCCTTCTCCGTAGAGCCCCTCAGTCCTGGGGAATAGGAAGTGCCGTCAGCCCAGGATTTTCCGTTGTTGTACCAAAAGCGGCCACAAGGCGGCAGCATTTCCTTGTGGTTCACAATTATTTATTTCCGTTAATTTATTTACTGCTGTTAATTTTTATTTTCTATTGAAGTAGAGTTGATTTCTGCTATGTTTGTCTTAGGCTGACAGGAACTTGATTCAGTTATACATAGAGGTACATCTATTCTGTTCTTTTCCGGAGTATTTTCTCATATAGGTTCCTTCAGTGTGTTTTGTACTTTCTTGTGCTATTCAGTAGGTTCATTTGGATGATCTGACAGTAAGTAGTGTGTATCTGTTAATCCCAGTCTTTTATTGTCTTCCTTCCCCAACCTTTAAAAAAAAATCATAAACTTGTATTTCTACGTCTGTGAGTCTGTTTCTGCTTATGAATTCGTTCATTTGAGGAATTTATTGATTCCCCTCGTGTGTAAGAGTTTGCTTTCCCGCTCAGACTGGCTTCATTCAGTATCATAAACTCTCAGTCCATCCATGCTCCTGAAAATGACGTTTTTTCATTTGTTCCGATGGCTGAGTGTATTCCGGTGTTTAGATGGACAGGTTCCTCTTTACGTCTCTATTGATGGACCCTTTGGCTGATGTTCTGTCGTGGAGAATCAATAGTGCTGCCCTGAAAACAGGGGTGCAACTGTCATTTTCAATTATGATTTTCTCTGGATGTAAAGCAAGGGGTGGCCTTGCCAGATCAGGTAGTAAGTCTATGATTAGTGTTTTAGGATTGGAGAAGGAAATGGCAACCCACTCCAGTGTTCTTGCCTGGAGAATCCCAGGGACGGGGGAGCCTGGTGGGCTGCCGTCTCTGGGGTCGCAGAGTCGGACACGACTGACCGACTTAGTAGCAGCAGCAGCAGCAGTGTTTTAAGGAATGTCCTTACCATTTTCCCTGTGGCCACACCCACCCATTTCCTTCCCCGCCCACAGTGTAGGAGGAGTCCCTGTTCCCCTCGCTCTGGGCAGCATTTAATCTTTGTAGGTTTGGGGGGGCTGTCTGAGAGGTGTGAGTGATACCTGGTTGCGGTTTCAATTGACATTTCTGTAAGTGTGGTCCTGAGCATTTTTTCACGCGCTCTATGGCCATCTGGATGCCTTCTTTGGAAAATGTCCGTTTAGATCTTTGCCTGTATTCCTGCTGGGTTCAGAGTTTTGTTTTATCGTGAGCTGCATCTTTGGAGCTTTGGAGACGAATTCCTTATTTTTAACTTCGGTTGCAAACATTGATTTTCCCATTCTGAGGGTTGTCTTTTTCTTTCCTTTAGGGTTGCCCTTCCTGTGCAAAACCTTTTTAGGTTAATGAGGTGCCTTTTTTTTTTTCAGTGTACTTTTATTTTTAATAATTCTGAGTATAGATCCAAAAAGAACTTGCTGTGATTTATGTTAAAGTGTGTTCTGCATATATTTTCCTCAAGAGATTTAGAGGAATCGTCCCTACATAAAATTCTTTAATCGATTTTAAATTCCTTCATCTGTAAGCGGTTAGGGAGAGGAGTAAATTCTTCCACTGTTCACAAGTTGAAGGAACCTCCACTCCGTCCTCTATCGTGGCTGTTAGCAACTTACAGTCCCAGCATCAGCGTAGGAGGGCTCCCTTTTCTCCACAACCTCTCCAGCCTTTATCGTTTTTAAGGCTTATAGACAAAGGCCGCTCTGACCGTTATGAGCTGATACCTCCTTGTACTTTTTTGATTTACATTTCTGTAACATTTCATTGTCACCCTGCTTATTTAACTTATATGCAGAGTACATCATGAGAAACGGTGGACAGGAAGAAACACAAGCTGGAATCAAGATTGACGGGAGAAATCTCAATAACCTCAGATATGCAGAAGACACCACCCTTATGGCAGAAAGTGAAGAACTAAAGAGCCTCTTGATGAAAGTGAAAGTGGAGAGTGAAAAAGTTGACTTAAAGCTCAACATTCAGAAAATGAAGATCATGGCATCCGGTCCCATCACTTCATGGGAAATAGATGGGGAAACAGTGTCAGACTTTCTTTTTTGGGGCTCCAAAATCACTGCAGATGGTGACTGCAGCCATGAAATTAAAAGATGCTTACTCCTTGGAAGGAAAGTTATGACCAACCTAGATAGCATATTCAAAAGCAGAGACATTACTTTGCCAACAAAGGTTCATCTAGTCAAGGCTATGGTTTTTCCTGTGGTCAAGTAAAATGAGAGAGTTGGACTGTGAAGAAGGCTGAGTGCCGAAGAATTGATGCTTTTAAACTGTGGTGTTGGAGAAGACTCTTGAGAGTCCCTTGGACTGCAAGGAGATCCAACCAGTCCATTCTGAAGGAGATCAGCCCTGGGATTTCTTTGGAAGGAATGATGCTAAAGCTGAAACTCCAGTACTTTGGCCACCTCATGTGAAGAGTTGACTCATTGGAAAAGACTCTGATGCTGGGAGGGATTGGGGGCGGCAGGAGGAGAAGGG
This sequence comes from Bos indicus, assembly GCF_029378745.1. NCBI lineage: Eukaryota > Metazoa > Chordata > Mammalia > Artiodactyla > Bovidae > Bos > Bos indicus. The sequence goes on from NC_091777.1 coordinate 57,782,648, forward strand.
GATGACAGAGGATGAGATGGCTGGATGGCATCACTGACTCGATGGACGTGAGTCTGGGTGAACTCCAGGAGTTGGTGATGGACAGGGAGGCCTGGCGTGCTGCGATTCATGGGGTCGCAAAGAGTCAGACACGACTGAGCCACTGAACTGAACTGAACTGAACATTTCACGATGTTGAAAGCTTTTCATGTGATATTTTTAAAAACAATGTGAGTAAAACTGATCTTTTGAGATCGTCCGTGTGATCATTGGCCCTGTTCTGAATCTTCCCCCCAACCCACCGAGGACATGAGTTGAGGACGGGTGTATCCCACAGCCCCTTGGTCCTGGTGCATGTTAAGTGCCCGTCTGCAGTTTTCCCACTGTTGTTACCAAAAGCGGCCACAAGGCGGCAGCACATCACGCTCCGCTGTTCTGTTGGCTAAATTAATACTTATTTTCTCTTGGACTAGAGTTGATTTCCGCTGTTGTGCTTGTTTCCGGTTTACAGGAACTTGATTCAATTACATAGAGAACTGTGTCTGTTCTTTTTCTGGTTTGTCCCAGGTCGGTTCTTTCAGGGTGTTCGGTAGACTTCTCTGTGTTATCAGGAGGTCCTTTTGGATTATCTGATAATACGTTGTAAGTATATGTTAATCCCAACCTCTTACTGTCTCCCTCCCTGTACCTGTTTTTTTTTTTTTTTAATCATCATAAATTGGTTTTCTAAGTCTGAGAGTCTGTTTCTCTTTATAAATTCTTTCATTCGTATGAATTTATAGATTCCACCCGTGAGTGATATATTTCTTTCCCTTCCTGACTGACTTCACTCAGTATGATAAATCTCGGTCCATCCATGCTGCTGACAATGATATTTTTTCGCTCTTTCTGACGGCTGAGTGATTCCCGTGTGTAGATGGGTCAGTGACTTTACTTCTCTATTGACGGACATTTCGACTGATGCTCTTTATTCTGCTGGGCTTAGTCGCTCAGTCGTGTCTGACTCTCTGCGACCCCATGGACTGTAACCCGCCAGGCTCTGCTGTTCTTGGGGATTCTCCAGGCAAAAATACCGCAGTGGGTTCCCACGCTCTCCTCCAGGGGATCTTCCCAACCTAGGGATCGAGCCCAGGTCTCCCGCATTGCAGGTGGATTCTTTACCAGCTGAGCCACTGGGGAAGCTCTCTATTAAATGTTGCCAATATCGCTGCCTTGAAAATAGGGTTGCAAGTATCATTTTAAATTATGGTTTTCTCCGGATCTAAGGCAATGTGGGTAGGCTTGCCGGATCATGCAGTAACTATATTTAGTGTGTTTCAGCAATCTTCACACTGCTTTCTTTCGTTACCGCCCCCACTCATTTACATCCCCGCCCACAGTGTAGGAAGACTTCCTGTTTGCCTCGCCTTCCGCGTCTTTTAATCTTCGGAGAGCTTTTGGAAGATGGCCATTCTGAGGGGTGTGCGTTGATACCACGTTGCAGTTTTGATGGGCATTTTTTTTAACAGTAGTGTTTATCATCTTTTCATGAGCTTTTTGTGGCCAGCTGGATGCAAGCTGAAGACAAAGGCCTATTTAGATCTTTGGCCTATTTTTCTATTGATTGATTTTTGATGTTGAGCTGAATGAAGTTTGCATGTTTTTGGAGATGAATAAATTGTTTTTATTTTAATTTTTTAATATAAATTTATTTATTTTAATTGGCAGATAATTACAAGATTGTATTGGTTTTGCCATACATCAAAATGAATCCGCCACGGGTGTACACGTGTTCCAAATCAAGTGTAACCATTTCCCCAATTTAAGTTGTCTTTTTCTTTCATTTAGGGCTGCCCTTGCTGTGCTAAAGCTTCTGAGATCAATGAGGTTACTTTTGTTGAGGTTTTGATGTTGTTGTTGTTGTTATCCTAAGAGGGAAACCAAGAACTTGCTGGGATTTATTCCAAAACCTGTCTTGCCCATATTTTCCTCAAGAAGTTTAGAGTATCCATCCCTCCATTTAGTTCTTTAATCGATTTGGAGTTTCTTTTCTGTATGAGGTTAGGGAGAAATGCAATTTCATTCACTTTTCACTTGTTTCAGGAGCCTCCCACACCATCCTCTGCTCTGGCTGTTAACAATTGACATTACTAGCATCAATGTGGGAGAATTTCTTTTTCTCCAAAACCCCTCCAGCATTTACTGTTTGTAGAGTTTTTGACACTAGCCATTCTGACTGGGACTAGCTCATTCCTAGTTGTAGTTTTTATTTGAATTTCTCTAAAATTACTTCGTATCGAAAGGTTTCCATTTGATTAAAAAAACAAACAAACAAAACTGTGATTAAAACCCGCCTCTCAAGATTGGCCTCTTGACCGTCTGCCCTGTTTTAAATTCTTTTCCCCAGACCCACCTGAGGACGCAAGTTGAGGAGATGTGTGTTTTCCTTACGTCCCCTCCGTCCATCCAGGCCACTGTCTCCTTCTGTTGCTGGTTGAATGTATTCCGGTGTCTAGATGGACCAGTTACCTTCATTTTTGTATCGATGGACATTTTGTTTAACACTCTGTCTTCAATATAGTCAATAGTGCTGTCCTAAAAATAAGTCGGAGAAGGCAATGGCACCCCACTGCAGTACTCTTGCCTGGAAAATCCCATGGACGGAGGAGCCTGGTAGGCTGCAGTCCACGGGGTCGCTAAGAGTCAGACATGACTGAGCGACTTCACTTTCACTTTTCACTTTCATGCATTGGAAAAGGAAATGGCAATCCACTCCAGTGTTCTTGCCTGGAGAATCCCAGGGACGGGGGAGCCTGGTGGGCCGCCGTCTATGGGGTCACACTGAGTCGGACACGACTGAAGTGACTTAGCAGCAGCAGCAGCAAAAATAAGGGTACATGCACATATCATTTAAATCTTTTATTTTTTCCGGATCTAAGGCAAGGAGTTGGCTTCCAGGGCGTTAGTAACTCCCTGTTAGTGTTTTAAGGAATCTCCATGCAGGTTTACTTCGTGGCCACACCCACCTGTTTACATCCCCAGGGTAGAAGGATTCCTTTTCCCCACGCTCCTGGCAGAGTTTAATCTTTGTAGACCTTTTGGAGGATACTCACTCTCAGTGATTTTTAGCTGATACCTCGTTGTCACTTTGATTTGCATTTCTCCAATCATTAGGGGTGCTGAGCATCTTTTCATGTGCCTTATAGCGATCTGGATACATTCTTTGAAAACATATCCGTTTAGATCTTTGGCCCATTTCTGTTGTGTGTGTGTGTGTGTGTGTGTGTGTGTGTGTTTTAATCGAGCTGCATGCGCTGTTTGCTTGTTTTGCAGATGAATTACTTGTTGATATATTTGCTTGTAAAGTTTTTTTCCACTCTGAGGGTTGTCATTTTCGTTCGTTATGGTTTCCCTTGCTGTGTAAGTGCTTTTAAGGTTAATGAGGTCCCTTGCTGAGTTTTTCTTATTTCTATTTTTTCCTTATTCTAAGAGGTGGATCCAGAGGGAATTTGCTGTGATTTATGTCAAAGCCTGTTTTTCCTATGCTTTCCTCTAATGGTAGGGAGTAATTGTCTCTCCATTTAATTCTTTAACTAATTTTGGAGTTTTTCTTTAAATGGTTAGGGAGTGTTGTAATTTGATTCTCTTTTTGCTTGTTTAAGGACCCTCCTCCCTGTCCTCTGTCCTGGCTATTAACAAGTTACGTTGGCCTCTTGACCACCTGCCCTGTTTTGAAATCTTTTTCCAGGACCTACCCCAGGACATTTGTTGAGAACAGGTGTATTTACTTAACATCCCTGAAGGACTGGTCAGCACAGGTTTTTCAGCTGTTGTTACCAAAAGCAGCCACAAGGCGGCAGCATTTTTCATCCTCCACTTTTTTTGGTAATTTATTTTTTTCTAATAGAGTTGATTTCCGACTCTGTGTTTGTTTTAGGTGTTCAGGAACTTGATTCAGTCATAAACAGATGTACCGCTGTTCTTTTGGGGGATCTTTTCCCGGGAAGGTTATCACAGTGTGTTTCCTTCAACTTGCTGAGCTCTTCAGCTGGTCCTTTTAGATTACCTGTTTGATACGTAGTAATGTGAGCATTTTAATCCCTCTTAGTGTATCCCTCCTGCAACGTTTTAAAAAAATAATCATGAGTTTTTTTTAACTCTGAGTCTGTTTCTATTTGCAAATTGTTTCATTTGCATGAATTTCTGGCTTCCAGCTTTAAGTACTATTTTAGGATGTTTGTCTTTGGTCTCATACCTCAGTGTGATAATCTCTCAGTACATATGTACCATGCTGCTGCTCATGGTAGTTTTTTGTTTTTCCTGAGTGTATTCCACTGTATAGATGGGCCAGTTCGTCTTCATTTTTCTGTCGCTGGATATTTTGGTTAATGCTCTGACTTGGCTATTGTGAGTAGTGCTGCCCTGAAAATAGAAATGTACATATTCCTTTGAATTAGTTTTTTCCAGATCAAAGCAAGGAGTGGTATTGCTGGAAAACGTTGTAACTCTCTATTTCGTGTTTCAAGGAGCCTCCAGATATTTTCCTTCGTGGCTGCACCCACCCATTTACAACCCTGCCCACGGTGTAGGAGGGTTCCCTGTTCCCCTCGCCCTTGGCAGCACTTAAGCTTCGAAGATCTTTTGAGGATGGCCGTTCTGAGCCGTGTGAGAAGATGGCTCATGGTAGTTTTAATTTGCATTTCTTTAATACTTAGTGATGTTGAGTATCTTTCCATGGGCTTTTTACCTTCTACGGGCGAGTACAGTTAACCTCTGGAAAGTGGCTTCTTGACAGTCAGCCCTGTTTTGAGTTTCTTCATGTGATTTACCCCGGAAGATTTCTTTAGGGCTGGTGTCATTTAGAGCCGAGCCCAACAGCCCCGGTTTTCAAGTGGTTGTTACGGGGAATGACCACAAGGTGGCAGCATTTCTTCATGCCCGCTCTGGTTACCTGGGCAACCAGAGCCTTAGGGCAAATCCGGTTTCTGGGTTGTCAATGAGAATCCATCCCGGGGATCTTCCCGACCCAGGGATTGAACCCGCTTCTCCTATGTCTCCTGCATTGGCAGGTGGATTCTTTACCACTAGCGCCACCTGGGAAGCCCTAAGGCTTGTGTCTCCTTATTTCTTCCCCCTTAGCCTTCATCCCCCAGGCGATCCCAATGATTGCAACACCACTCTGCAGAGGGACCTGTCCTCTCAGTGGGGTGACCCTAAGGAAGGAGGCTGGAGCTGGGAACCCTGCCACCAGGAGACACGGAGCCCAGAGCACTTTGCAAAGCTCTTCCAGCCCAGAGACCCCACCATCCTTTGGGGGCACTAGATTTAGTTCTGCTGCAGGAGGGTCCCACAGGATCTGGAGACTGTGGACTCATGCAGAGGGGGACAGGAAGTCCATGTCCACCGGGGTGGGGGGCTTATTGGCTGGCATATCCTCCCCAGCGCCCTCAGCCCCAGGACAGCCCCGCCTGGGGACCCAGCCTGCTCAGGCCCCAGGAGTGTGACGCCAGCCCAGGTCCCAAGGCCCGAGGGGAACAGAGTCAGCAGTTCTTTTGGCTTTCTTTCTTTCCTGTTATGTTTATTTTAAATTCGAGTATATAGGTGATTTGCACTGTTGTGGGTTTTTTTTTTTTAATGTGTAAAGCAACGTTATTCATTTATACATAGATGTATATATGTTCTTTTGGGGTTCTTTTTCTCATATACGTTATTTACAATCAAAGTAGGGTTCCTTGTGCTCTACAGTGGGTCCTTATGGATTCAGTTCAATTCAGTTCAGTTCAGTCGCTCAGTCGTGTCCGACTCTTTGCGACCCCATGAATCGCAGCACGCCAGGCCTCCCTGTCCATCACCAACTCCCGGAGTTCGCTCAGACTCTCCTCCATCGAGTCAGGACGCCATCCAGCCATCTCATCCTCTGTCGTCCCCTTCTCATCCTGCCCCCAATCCCTCCCAGCATCAGAGTCTTCTCTTCGCATTTTATAACTAATAGTGTGTATATGTTATTCTCAACAAATATTTCTCCCTGCACCTGGCCTTTCCTTTTTGGTAACACGTTTCTTTACTAAGTGTATGAAGCTGTTACTGTTTTGTAAAGAAGTTCATTTGTTTCCATGTTTGGATTCCACCTAGAAGCGATAACAGGTGATACTTTGTCTCACTTACTTCCCCTAGTGTGGCCTCTCTGGCTCTTCCCTGTGACTGGAAGTAGTGGCTTTCTGTCATCCTTTCGTGTCTGGGTAATGCCGCTTTGTGTGTCTGTACCCCGGCTTCTTTAACCGTTCACCTGTCCTTCTACACTTAGGTTTTTTTGTATCTTGGCGATTGTATCCAGTGCTGCCATGATTGTTGGCGTGCAGTATCTTGAAAATTTGGTTTTCCCAGGATCCATGCCCAGGCATGGGATGGATGGGGTACGTGGTACTTTGTTGCTGAGTATCTGAAAGCCCCTCCATACTGTTCTCCAGAGTGGATGCACTGATTTACATTCCCACCCGGGGTAAGAGGGTTCCCTTCTCTCCACACCCCCTCCAGCATTTATTGTTGTCGAATTTTTGAGATGGCCATGCTGACTGGTGTGAAGTGATATCTCATTGAACTTTTGATTTGTATTTCTCTTGAACTGAACGATTAGGGATGCTGAGCATCTTTTGCGTACTTTATGGCCACCTGGATGCCTTCTTTGGAGAAACGCCCATTTCGATCTTTGGCCCACTTTTCGATTGCTTGTTTTTTTTAATTGAGCTGCATGGACTGTTTGCATGTTTTGGAGATGAATTCCTTGTATCTCCATTTGCAAACACTTTTTTCCCCACCCATTCTGAGGGTTGTCTTTTTCTTTCATTTATGGTTTATCCTGCTGCTCAAATGCTTTTAAGGTTAATGAGGTCCCATTTGTTTATTTTATTGTATTATTCTAAGAATGAATCCAAAAAGAACTGGCTGCGATTTATATCAAGGCATGTTCTGTATATTTTCCTCAAGAGCTTTATAGTATCCATCCCTCCATTTAGATCTCTAATTGATTTGGCGTATGTTTTTCTGCATGCGGTTGAGCAGTGTAGTAATTTCATCGTCTTTTCACTTGTTTGAGGAACCTCCATCCTGTTCCTCCATGCTGACGGTTAACAGCTCACCTTGCCAGCATCAGTGTAAGAGGGTTCCCATTTCCCCACACCCTCTCCAGCATTTATTGTTTGCAGACTTTTTGCCAGTGGCCATTCTGATCGGAGTGAGGTGATACCTTCATTGTAGTTTTGATTCGAATTTCTGAAGTTTTAGTGTGGAGAAGGCAATGGCAACCCACTCCAGTATTCTTGCCTGCAGAATCCCAGGGACAGGGGAGCCTGGTGGGCTGCCGTCTATGGGGTTGCACGGAGTTGGACGCGACTGAAGCGACTTGGCAGCAGCAGCAGCAGGAAGTTTTAGTGATACTGAAATCTTTTCGTGTGATTATTTTGAACGAGTGTGAGTAAGGTTGGCTTCTTGACCAATTGCCAGGTTTTGAATTCTTTTTCCAGGATCTACCTAAGGTCGTTCGTTGACAACAGGTGTTTTTTCCTCGCATCCCTGAAGGCCTGGGGATATTACGCGCCCATCTTCACAGGTTTTAAATTGTTGCTACCCAAAGTGGCCACAAGGTGGCAACATTTCTTCATGCCCCACTCTATTATTTTGGTAAATTTTTATATTCTGTTGGAGTAGACTGTGGTTTCCGATGTTGTGTTTGTTTTTGGTTTTCAGGAACTTCATTCAGTTATACACAGACACATATCTATTAGACACATGCCTTGTATTACATTGAGAAAAACTACTTTGAAAAAATACATGTTTTTAGAGGTTCTAAAATATGTTCTTGAATTTGCTGATCAGAGACTGCCAATGCAACAGAGAGTTCACAATTGCTTTCTTCTTGATTTTCACTAGGGGTTCATTTTTTAAAGATTAAAAATTATGGACTCAAATCTACTAAAGTGACAAGGAAAATGTTTCAGTGTGTATGGCAAGTCAGATGTGTTGTCAGTGAGAGAAGATATAAAGACTGGAAACATTTTTGTTGTAAAAAAGTAATGATAATTCTATTCTCTAGTCAGTCATTTATAAATGGGGGAAAGTAGAACAAGTTAATAAATTCTTGGCCTTGAGAGGCCTTTGGGGAATTTAGTCTAAGACTCCTGAGGAATTACAGCAGAGTCCATGTAGAAGAAGCCTATGTGGTCAGCACCCAAACTTATTTTTAAAACAAATTAGTCTTGGCCTAGTTTAATGAAAATGGAGGCAATTTTAGAAAAAAAAAAGTTTCACTAAATATTAAATTCCAGTTTTGTTAATTAAGGTCTATGTTTACTAAGAAACTCTTATGACATAGTTCCTTGCGTTTATGTTATAATGCTGATGAGAGTTAACTGAATTATTAAGGGGCTCTCTAAGTTTATTTCTAAAACTTATCTCAGTAATCAGTCTTTGGATAAGGATCAGAATCTCCATGGTCTACAGCCAGGAGATTAACACCAGGCTACAGTTATTTAACAAACTAAGTCAGAGGACCTGGGACATGCTAACTGTACTTAAAACAGGGTCTCAGATTCTTACTTATGGTCCTGCTGATACTGCTAGCTGCATTATTTCCTCTTCTGTCTGCTTTGCACAATTGTTTCTTGCGTTACCAAGTGTGTGGCTGAGCCTCTGATAAAATGATGATATGCGATCAGTGAGGGTAACGGTGAAACTCTAGCTATGGGAAGAAGCAACAAGAGGGAATGTTTTCACGGACCATAGAGGCTGCTGAGACAGGTGATCCTGCGTCTCTTGGCTCCTGTTTTTTGGGTTAGTCCCGTAACACCGCACTGAGTGGCCTGTCAGCAGAATCTTTGCCAGATTTAGGAATGAGCATTCCTAGCACCATGGGAGGAAATGGACATGAAACGCCCCCAAAACCACGGTCAAATTGCCACGAAGGGGCCGTGCCAACTGAAAACCAGCACTTGCCGTCCGCCTCTGCTAGGACTCAATCAGGACCCGCTGCAGCGGCTGCCCTTCAGCAGCCCTGTAGGGCACTGAGAGGGGAGATCGGGAACGGGGCATCTGCACTCTGGGGAAGCTGGCAGAACAGGCCTTCAGATAGTCAGATGCTCTCAGTAAAGGTTCTCACGAGCCCAGATTCTTGCCTCTTCTCATGCCTAGAGGAGCACTAGAGTCAGTAACAGTGACAACTGCTCTGACTAATATGTGAATTAATATGTGAATACCACGTCAGCAGCTAGAACCTACTTAGACACAACTAGACAACTGGCTACCAGGCTACCGGTCTCCTTGAAGTGCCTGCCAGGTCTAGACTGGGAATCCAGCTTATTCTCCTGGGAAAAATTGTGATTGATTTTCCACATTACTGTTCAGGTTGTCACTCCTCCAACTACTGGAAACTGAGCCTGTCACACCCTCATCAGTCACTCCGGGCTAATACAAGAGACATGGAAAGTATGTAAGACCACGCCAAAGGCTCCATTCCTTTGCACAGGGCACCACCCGTGCTGACTCTGTCTGGACCAGGCTCAAAATTGCTGAAAAACGTAACCTGATTCTCACTCCTGCTATAGCTCCTGCTCACAATAATTTGTGATAATTAATCACAGATCTTTGGCCCCTGACTTTTTAAATCCACTTGTTATGTTTGTCTCTTTCAGACTACGATGGTTTCACATCAAGACAGTGGATCCAGCTAGTCTTCAGAACAGATCCTGTGGGGATAGCAACAGAGGTCACCCTGGGGCCCCTGAATGAGACAGGACGAGAGCTCCATGACCCCAGCTAGGTAAGGTCTATGAGCCCCATGCCAGCCTGAAGAAGCTACAGAAGACAGACCTTTGCCCTTCAGCTTCCCAATAAAGATTTTTGGGGTTCATGTTTCTCAGCAGGATTTGACATAGGAGATAGAGGGGCCTCTGGGCTGGACAGTTGGTATTTGTGTGGAGTGAAATTGAAGCTTTGTTCTCACTCACACACTCCAAGGGCAAATCTAGTGGCAGAAGCTGAAGTCTGTGGGAGTAAAGAGATACGGGGCCCACTCCTGAGGTCAAAGAAGACTTCTCTGTACAAGGGCAGGAAGCCTCCTTGATGGCCAAAAAGGGAGGGGCCCCATCCCATAATAAGTGTGGACATGAACCCACAGGCCTTGGGGGGGATCAATCTTAGCAAATGTCATGCCCACATCTTGGGGAGGGTGCAGGGACCAGTCAGATGTGAAAAAAGAGACAAGGTAATTGCTCAAAGGTGACCAAAGACCCGGAAGGATGGTCCTAAATGAGGGATTTACATCACCTCTTCCTGGGCTCCTCCGCAGGACACACACACTTCTCTCGGTTCTTTATCTCTGAGCTGCTTCTCTCTTAAACACCCTGCGTTTCTCTATGCTCTCCAAGATGCTACACTGTGTCGATAATAATGGACTTCTATACGTATTTATGCTTCTTGCCTCCTTAAAATATTCTTGGGTTCAAACCAGGGAACGACCGAGGGTCACTTTGCTTCTACACTCTGGCCACCGGCAGTCTCGTGGCTGGCAGTCCTGCTTTTCATCCAGGGCACCCTGGTTCAGCTCCGGGCAGGGAGCCGAGATCTCTATCCAGGCCTGCTCACTGCTGTCTCCCCGAGATCATGATCGTATGTTTTCTGTCACCATGGCTGGAAAAGATGCAATTTCATCGCATATTGTGGTATATAATATTGCCCTGTGTATCTGTACTGCATCTTTTCTATCTGTCATCTCTCCTTCTAAGCGTAGGTTGCTTCGCTCTCTTGGTTATTGAACCTAGAGCTGCCGATATCGCTGGGGTGTGGCTGTCTTCTAAAATATTATTTTTTCTCCAGCTCTCTCTGCAGGCATGGAGCCCAATCACTGAAAGTTTATACACATATATGATTTTTTAAATTTATTTTTTATTGCTGGATAATAGCTCTGAAATTTTCTGTTAGTTTCTGACTAAGGTCTTGCCAGCTCTAATTATATTTTATCTGGGGTTGAACTGATTTATGATGTACGGACCTTAGTGAGCAGCAGATTCAGGCCCTAGTGTGGAACCAGGCCTTAGCCTTGACCAGAGTCAGGCCTAATTGAGGACCAGACTCAGGCCTAAGTGTGGACTAGAGTCAGGCTGTAGGGTGGGACAGTATGAGGCCTCAGTGAGAACCCCAGTCAGGCCTGAGAGTGGCCACTGTCAGGCCTCAGTGTGAGCCAGAGTCAGGCTTAACGTGGACCAGTCAGCCCTGAAAGTGGACGAGAGTCAGGTCTTCAGTGGTTTAGAGTCAGGCCTGAGTGTGGACCAGAACCATGCCTCACTGTGGACCTGAGTCTGTACTGAGTGTGGATCCGAGTCTGGCCTGAGTGGGTACAAGAGTCAGGCCTTGGTGTAGACCAGAGTGAGGCCTAAGTGAGGAATAGTCAAGCATCAGGAAGACTCGGTTCCACACTCAGGCCTGACTCTGGTCACACTCAGGCCTGACTCTGGTGCACACTCAGGTGTCACTCTGGTCCCACTCAGGCCTGACTCTGGAAATACTCAGGCCTGACTCTGGTGCACACTCAGCCGTGACTCTGGTGCACACTCAGGCCTGACTCTGGTGCACACTCAGCCCTGACTCTGGTCACACTCAGGCCTGACTCTGGTGCACACTCAGCCCTGACTTTGGACCAGGCTAAGGCTTCACTCTGGTGCAAACTCAGGCCTGACTCTCGTCCACACTCAGGCAAACTCTGGTCCACATAAGGCCTGACTCTGGTACTTACTTATCCTGACTCAGGTCCATCCTGAGACCTGATTCTGGTGCGTGCTAAGCCCTGACTCTGGTCCTTATTTTGGCCTGACCCTGGTCCACTCCTATGCCTGTCTGTCGTACTCACTTAGGACAGACTCTGGTCCACACGAAGGCCTGACTCTGGACCACACTAAAGGCTTAGTCCTGTCCGCACTAGGGACTGACTGTGGTGCTCACTTAGACCTGACTGATACTCACTTCAGCCCGACCCTGGTCCACTCCTATGGCTGGCTGTCGTACTCACTTAGGCCTAACTCTGGTCGTCATTAGGACTGACTCTACTACCAGTAAGGCCAGACTTGGTACTCACTGAGGCCTGGCTGTGGTGTGTACTTAGGCCTGACTTGGTCCACACTAAGGCCTGGACCTGGTTCTCACTATGGCCTCGCCTGGTCCTGAGTTAGTCCTGATCTGGTACTGACTTAGGCCTGACTCTGGTCCACACTCAGGCCTGACCGTGGTACGTGCTTAGGCCTCACTCTGGTATGACTCTGGTTTTGACTTAATCCTGACCCTGGTAAAAGCAACTGTAAACATCTGCTGGGCAGTTAATACCCACCAGCCCTCGTGTGTGCTCAGTCGCTTCAGTCGTGTCCAACTCTTTGCGACCCGATGGATTGGCCCGCCAGTCTCCTCTGTCCATTGGATTCTCCAGGTAGGAATTCTGGAATGGGTTGCCAGGCCCTCCTCAAGGTATCTTTCTGAGCCAGGTGTCCAACCAGTGATGTCTCCTGCCTTTTCTGCATCTCAGGCAGATTCTTTACTGCTGAGCCACCTGGGAAGGCCCTCACCAAGCCTGGGTACCTTTTAAACAAACAAACAAACAAAAACCTACACTCAACAACTGTTCTCTGAAAGGTAGTGGACAAAGAGCCTAAGACCCAAATCACTAAGGCCCCACCTTGCACCACCTACCCAGAGGCTCCACCTTGGCAGGGCCCCGCCCACCCCGCCCTGCTTCTCCACCCCTTTCCTCCCCAGGGTCCCACCCTCCCCTCCCCTCCCCTCCCCTCCCCTCCCCTCCCCTCCCCTCCCCAGGGTCCCACCCTCCCCACCCACTCGTCCCTGGACCCTCCCCAGCACGCATGTGCAACTTTTCCCTCACACTGATCCCAGCACAGAGGCCTGCGGTGCGTGTCCACACTTATTATGGGATGGGGCCACATGGTCTTCTCAGCGCCAAGCAGCCTTCCTGCGCGTGTGCAGAGAGGGAAGCTCTGCCTGTCCTCAGGAATGGGCATTTTATCTCTTGACCCCAGCAGGGCTCAGCTTCTGCCACTAGCTTTGTCCTTGGAGTGTCTGGTGAGAACAGAGCTTCAACTTTACTCCACCTGACAGACTCCAGCTTTCCAGCCTGGGGGCCCTTCTATCTCCTACCTCAAATCCCTCTGAGAGACATGAAAAATAAAATTGTTTGGGATAAAATGGCTGGATGGCATCACTGACTCGATGGACATGAGTCTGAGTGAACTCCAGGAGTTGGTGATGGACAGGGAGGCCTGGCTTGCTGCGATTCATGGGGTCGCAAAGAGTCGGACACGACTAAGCGACTGATCTGATCTGATCTGAAGGCAAAGAAATTTACGTAGACTGTTATCAAAAGCCACATTCTAAGAAAACTTTATTCTCTTAATAGGGAGAGAAAACCAAATCCCATTCTGGTCACAGCTTACTATTAATCACAAAATTTATTTACCTAATCAAATTCAGTGTAGTCTTAGAGTCCTGGCCACATATAACATTATCTTCCCAATATTCAGTTCAGTTCAGTCGCTCAGTCATGTCCGACTCTTTGCGACCCCATGGACTGCAGCACACCCGGCCTCCCTGTCCATCACCAACTCCCAGAGTTTACTCAAACTCATGTCCATCGATGTTCCTTTCAATCATGTCCATCCCAATGTTGCTTTAATGCAAACCTTGAACTCCTGGATTTCTGGTTTCAGCACCAAGTGGTCTCGCAGGCAGCAGTGAGCCGTCCTGAACTGAATGTGGGGAGCCCGGATGAGAACCAGGAGTCCTCACTGCCAGACCAGCAGGGGCCAGAGGCCAGAAGCAAAGTGACCCTGGGTCTTTCCTCTGCTTGAAAGCAAGAATGTCTCAAAGAGGCAAACCCTGTAAAAACAGATACAAAGTTCACTATTAGGGACAGGGCAGAATGTCTGGGCAAGCACACAGAGAAGCAGTTTATTTATTTAAGACAGAGACTAAGTACCACACACGGGGTAAGCAGTGCCGGAGTCCTGGGTGAGAGCCCAGTGAGAGGAGACTTACATCACTCACACAGGACGCCCTTCTGGGCCTTTGTTTACATTTGGAAAAAACATATATCATATAATACCACTCCTAGGTGGAACCTAAACATGGATACAAGTGAACTTCTTTACAAAACAGAAACAGCTTCACAGACTTAGACAATAAATTTATAGTCCCCAAAGTGAAATGTGTGTGGGGGGGAAGAAACTAGCAGGTTGAGAATAACATAAACACACTACGATTTATACTTCTAGAATAATCCACAAGGACCCGCCACAGAGCACAAGAAACCCTCTCAAAACTCTGAAATAACCTCTATGGGAAAAGAAACCGATAAAGAATATATGTACTTCTACGAATAAATGAATCAAGTTTCTGTACAAGCCATCACAATGTAAGTCACCTGTAAACTACAATTCAAAAACATTTTTTTAAAAAAGAGAAAAGAACTGCTGACTCTGTTCCCTTCTGGCCTTGGGGACCTGGGCTGGTGTCACATCCCTGGAGTCTGAGCAGGCTTGAGTCCCCAGGCGGGACTGTCCTGGGGCTGAGGGCGCTGGGGAGGGTTTGCCAGGCAAACAGCCCCCCACTGCCCCCCCACCCCTTGGACTTGGACTGCCTGTTCCCCTCTGCATGAGCCTACAATCTCCAGATCCAGGGGACCCTCCTGCAGCAGAGCCAACCCTAGCGCCCCCAAAGGATGGTGGGGTCTCTGGGCTGGAAGAGCTTTGCAACGTGCTGTGGGCTCCCTGTCTCCTGGTGGCAGGGTTCCCACCTCCAGCCTCCTTCCTTAGGGTCACCCCACTGAGAGGACAGCTCCTTCTGCAGAGTGGTGTGGCAATCGTTGAGATCTGTCGGGGGATAAAGGCTCAGAGAGAAGAAGGAAGGAGACACAGCCTTGGGTGTATCCATTCTTATTAACAACCCAGAACAGGACTTGCCCTAAGGCTCTGGTGGGCATGAAGAAATGCTGCCACCTTGTGGCCGCTTTTGGTAACATCAACTGAAAAACCTGCGCTGATGGGCACTTAATATTCACCAGGCCTGCTCGGACCTAGGAAAAAAACACCTGTCCTCAACTAATGCCCTCGAGTAGGTCCTGGAAAAAGAATTTAAAGCAGAGCAGACGGTCCAGAGGCCAACCTTGAGAGGTCAGTTTTACTCACACTGTTTTTTTAAAAATATCACATGAACGGCCTTCACATCATGAAATCTTATAAAAAACCCAAATCAAAATACAAGGAAGTATCACCTCACATTGGTTAAATGGCCTTTGTCAAAAAGTCTACGAATAGTAAATGCTGGAGCGGTTGTGGAATAAAGGGAACCTTTCTACACTGATGCTGGCAAAGTAAATTGCTAACAACCAGTGTGGAGGAGAGGGTGGAGGTTCCTTAAACAAGTGAAAAATGATGAAATTCACAGTCCCTAACCACTGACAGAAAAAGACATTTCAAATCCATTAAAGAACTAAACTGAGGGACGATTACTCTAACCCTCTTAAGGAAAATACAGGCAGAACACGGTTTGACACAAATCTCAGCAAATTGTTTTTGGATCCACTTTTAGGATAATGAAAAATAAGACTCAACAAAAGGGACTTCATTAACTTCAAAAGCTTTTGCACAGCAAGGGAAACTCAAAACGAAAGAAAAACACAACTCTGAACATCAGGGGGAAAATGCAACCGAATTTAAAAGCAACGTATTCATCTCCAAAACATGCAAACAGCTCCTGCAGCTCAACAGCAAAATACAATCAACCTAAGAGAAAAAATTGGCCAAAGATCTAAATGGATGTATCTTGAAAGGTGGCATCGAGATGGCCACAAAGCCTATGAAAAGATGCTCAGCATCACTGTTAGAGAAATGCCAATCAAACTGCAACAAGGTATCAGTTCACCCCCTCAGAATGACCACCCTCCAAAAGATCTACAAAGATTCAATGGTTCACAGGCTGAGGGGAACAGGGAAACCTCCTACACTGTGGGCGGGGATGGAAATGGGTGGGTGCAGCCACAAGAAACACAGTATGGAGATTCCTTAAAACATTAAATATAGTTACCACCTGATGAAGCAAGCCCACTCCTTCCCTCAGATCTGGATAAAATCACAATTTAAAGTGATACCTGCTCCTCTGTTTTCATGGCAGCACTAGTCACAAGTTCCAAGACAGAGCTTCAACCAAAGTGTCCATCAATAGAGAGAAATGAACAGGAACTGATCCATCTAGACGCTGGAATACACTCAGCCATCAAAAAGAACAACAACAAAAATAATGCCATTAACTGCCGCACAGATGGACCAAGAGGTTTATCCTACTCAGAGAAGTCAGGGAAAGAGAAATATTACATCACTTACAGGTGCAATCTGTAAGTTCTTTCAAGTGAACAGATTTATAAACAGAAATCGACTCAGACTAATAAAACTCACCTATGATTATTTCAAAAAAGGGAAGGGTAGGGAGACATTAAGAAGTTGGAATTAACATACATACTACTTACTATCAGATAATCCAAAAAAACCTACTGAATAGCACAGGAAAGTGTACTGAAAACACTGAAAGAACCTATATGGGAAAAGACCCCTACAAATAAGAGAATAGACATACATTTATGTATAACTGAATCAAGTTCTTGTAAACCTAAAACAAGCCCAACAGGTATCAACTGTATTCCAACAGAAAATAAACACTAAAGTCGAACCAAAAGCGGAGCATGAAGAAATGCTGCCGCCTTGTGGCCATGTCTGGTAACAGCAACTGAAAAACCTGGGCGGATGGGCACTTGGTTATTTACCAGGCTTGCAGGGATTTACGGAGAAGGCGATGGCACCCGACTCCAGTACTCTTGCCTGGAAAATCCCATGGAAGGAGGAGCCTGGTAGGCTGCAGTCCACGGGGTCGCGAAGACTGAGCGACTTCACTTTGACTTTTCACTTTCATGCATTGAAGAAGGAAATGGCAACCCACTCCAGTGTTCTTGCCTGGAGAATCCCAGGGACGGGGGAGCCTGGTGGGCTGCCGTCTCTGGGGTCGCACAAAGTCGGACACGACTGAAGCGACGCAGCAGCAGCAGCAGCAGCAGCAGCAGCAGCAGCAGCAGCAGGGATTTAATGAAAAAAACCACCCGTCTTCAATAAATGTCCTCGGGTGGGTCCTGGAAAAAGAATTCAAAAGAGAGGGCAGACTGTCAAGAGGCCAATCTCGATATATTAGTTTTACTCACACTTTTTTTTTTTTTAATCCCATGAAAAGCCTCCACACTCTGCAATCTTACCAAAATGCAAATCAAAACTATGAGGTACTGCCTCACACTGGTCAAAAATGACCTTTGTCAAAAAGTCTACAAACAATAAATGCTGGAAGGTTTTGGAGAAAAGGGAATTAATTCTCCTGCACGGATGCTATCAAGTTAAATTGTTAACAGTCCATTCAGAGGAGAGGGTAACAAGATAACAACAAGATAACAGCGAATGAAATTGTGACATTCCCTATCCTCATACAGAGAAAGTAACTTCAAACCAATTAAAGAGCTTAATGCAGGGACAATTACTCTAAACCTCTTGAGGAAATTACAGGAAGAACAAGCTTTGACATAAACCATAGCAAACTCTTTTGGATCCACTTTTAGAATAATGAAAAATTAAAACTCAACCAAAGAGTTGATTTTCTCTAACCTCAAAAGCTTTTGAGGTTTTGTTGAGTTGAGTTTCTCGAACCTCAAAAACTTCTGCACTGGAAGGAAAACTGTAAACCAAACTAAAAAAAAGAAACCCTCAGAATGGGGGAAAAAAAGTTTGGAAATGAATTTAGAAACAAGGAATTTATCTCCAAAATATGAAAACAGCTCATGCAGCTCAATGTATATATATTTAAAAAATCATCCCATTAGCAAAAATGGACCAAAGATCTAAATGGGCATTTGTCCAAAGAAGACATCCAGGTGGCCATATAAAGCACCTGAAAAGATGCTCAGCATCACGAACTATTGGAGAAATGCAAATCAAAACTGGGCCATGGTATCACCTCACACCCCTCAGAACAGCCATCTCCCAAAAGATCTACAAGGATTAAACGCTGCCGAGGGCGAGGGGAACAGGGAATCCTCCTACACTGTGGGCAGGAGTGGAAATGGGCGGGTGCGGCCACGAAGGACAACAGGATGGGCATTCCTTTAAACACTAACCATAGACTTAGTACTCGATCCGGCAAGCCCACTCCTTGGTTAGATCCGGAAAGAACATTAATTTAAAATGATACATGCACCCCTCTCTTCAGGGCAGCACTATTGACAATATCCAAGACAGAGCATCAACCAAAATGTCCATCAATAGAGAAATGAAGAGAAAACGGTTCATTTGTACACCGAATACACTCAGCCATCAGCAGAACGAAAAACTGTCACAGGCAGCAGCATGGATGGACCGAGAGATTTATTATACTGAGTGACGTCAATTGGAGAAGGAGAGAAATACATCACTTACAGGGGAATCTATAAATTCACTAAAATGAACTAATTTATAAACAGAAACAGGCTCACAGAAAACTCACTTACGATTTTTTTTTAAAGGTATGGGAAGGAAGACATTAAGAGGTTGGGATTAACATACTCACTGCTTATTATCAGATAGATAATCCAAAATAACGGAATAGCACAGGGAAGTCTACTGAACACTCGAGAGAACCAATATAGGAAAAGAACCCGAAAGAGAATAGACATACGTTTATGCATAACTAAACCAAGTTCCTGTAGACTTAAAACAACACATCGGAAATCAACTCTACTCGAACCGAAAATAAACACTAAAAACAAACAACAAAAAACTCAACAGTGGAGCAGGAAGAAATGCTGCCACCTTGTGGACACTTCTGGTAACGACTGAAAAACCTGTGCTCATGGGCACTTCACATTCACCATGTTTGCGGGGCTTAGAGCTCTGTAGCTCAGACGGTAAAGCATCTGCCTGCAATGCGAGAGACCCGGGTTTGATCCTTGGGTCAGGAAGATCCCCTGGAGAAGGAGTTGGCAACCCACTCCAGTATTCCTGCCTGCAAAGTCCCATGGACAGAGGAGCCTAGTAGGCTACAGACCATGGGGTCCCAGATAGAATAGCTGGACACGACTGAACGACTTCACTTTCATGGGGCTGTAAGGAAAAAACATCTGTTCTCAACAAATGTCCTTGGGGAGATCTTAAAAAAAGAATTTGAAACAGGGCAGTCGGTCAAGTGGACAACCTCGAGAGGTCAGTTTTACTCACACTGTTTTTTTAAAAATCATATGAAAATACTTCAACATGGCAAAATCTGAAGACAAATGCCAATCACAACTCACACAGGTCAGAATGGACATTGGCAAGAATCTAAAACCAATAAACGCTGGAGAGGGTTGTAGAGAGAAGGGATCCCTCCTACATGTTGGATACTGGCAATGTCAATTGTTAACAGCCAGACTGTAGGACAGTGCGGAGGTCTCTCAAGTGAAAAGAGAATGAAATTACCACACTCCCTGAACCCAGACAGAAAGAGAAACTCCAAATTGATGAAAGAGCTCAAAACAGGGCTGATAATCTCAACCTCTTGAGGGAAATATAGGTAGGACAGACAGACAGACCGAACACGCTTTGATATAAACAGCAACTCTGTTTGGATCCACCTCTTAGAGTAATGAAATAAAAACAAAACTAATTTTTGGGGCTCCAGAATCACTGCAGATGGTGACTGCAGCCATGAAATTAAAAGACACTTGCTCCTTGGACGAAAAGTTATGACCATCCTAGACAACATATTAAAAAGCAGAGACATTACTTTGCCAACAAAGGTCTGTCTAGCCAAAGCTTTGGTTTTTCCAGTAGTCATGTATGGATGTGAGAGTTGGACTATAAAGAAAGCTGAGCGCCGAAGAATTGATGCTTTTGAACTGTGGTGTTGGAGAAGACTCTTGAGAGTCCCTTGGACTGCAAGGAGATCCAACCAGTCCTTCCTGAAGGAAATCAGCCCCAAATATTCACTGGAGAGACTAATGCTGAAGCTGAAACTCCAATACTTTGGCCACCTGATGTGGAGAGCTGACTCATTGGAGAAGACCCTGATGCTGGGAAAGATTGAAGGTAGGAGGAGAAGGAGACAAAAGAGAATAAGATAGTGGATAGCATCACCAAGTCAGTGGACATGTTTGAGCAAGCTCCAGAGTTGGTGATGGACAGGGAAGCCTGGTGTGGTGCAATCCATGGGGTTGCAAAGTCAGAGACGGCTGAGCGACTGAACAACAACATGATTATACAGTGGAAGTGACAAGTAGGTTCAAGGGACTAGATCTGATAGACAGAGTGCCTGAAGAACTATGGACAGAGGTTTACAACATTGTACAGGAGGCAGTGACCAAAACCAGCCCCAAGAAAAAGAAATGCAAAAAGGCAAAATGGTTGTCTGAGGAAGCCTTACAAATAGCTGAGAAAAGAAGAGAGGCGAAAGGCAAAGGAGAAAAGGAGAGATATACCCATCTGAATGCAGAGTTCCAAAGCTAGGAAGGAGAGATAAGAAAGCCTTCTTAAGTGAACAATGCAAAGAAATAGAGGAAAACAATAGAATGGGAAAGACTAGACGTCTCTTCAAGAAACTTAGAGATACCAAGGGAACATTTCATGCAAAGATGGGCTCAATAAAGGACAGAAATGGCATGGACCTAACAGAAGCAGAAGAGATTAAGAAGAGGTGGCCAGAATACACAGAAGAACTGTACAAAAACGTCTTAATAACCTGGATGACCACAATGGTGTTGTCACTCACCTAGAGCCAGACATCCTGGCGTGTGAAGTCAAGTGGGCCTTAGGAAGAATTACTGCTGGGGACCAGCCCCAGCTGATCCAGGGTATTCGAAGGAGAGACGGCCTAGGCGACTATTTATATGCTAATTAGAGATATAGAGAATAATAGAATAAGGATAGCTCAGTAGGAAAATTCAGTGGAGAAAAGAGGCTGAGTAGCTTGGTTTACGCGGGAGACCAATAAAACTTCAAGACAAGAAGTTTGCACCACTTACGTAGGCCGCAGGCGCCCTCTCGAATAGCGGAAGGTGCCTCACCCTAGACACCTTCTCGAGTGGGTCTTAGAAGCCCAGGCATAATTAGTAAGCGTGGTGGGTTCCGCGCTCCAGATGGAGACTCAGCTGGAAGTTAAAGGGAAGAATGACATGGGGAGACCAAGCGTTGGTGAGCAAGGCCCATAGCTTTATTTTTAACAGGGGCTTTTATACCCTAAGTTACACATAGAGGATAATAGGGGATGCAAAGTCAGCAGTCTTTGATTCTTATCAAAAACCAAGGTTTCTTTCCTGCAAATTTATCGTATACAAATGGTTTAGGTGATTTACATCATCTTCTGGCCGGAAGGCCTACTAACATTTTATGACTCTTGACAAGGACTTATCAACAAAGACTTATTTTCTCTAAGAGGAATTATTTTAAGGTTTGGTACCATCTTCCAAAGATAAAATTGCATTCCTATAGGGCGGATGTGTAATGGGTTTACAACAAAGGAAAGAATTTATTACCTTAAGGGTCTAAAGTTACTAACACCAAGGCCACTACTTATTTTTTCTATATACCAACTATTAATTCATACATATTCAAGGATACAATTCAGGGGATGTGAAAACTTGGCAACAAGCATTGACTCATCAATGAAATCCTTTACTAGTTTATTCTGACAGTTTTTAACTCTCTGAGAGGCTCTAAGCTATTTGAATATCTTAAGCTTCCCGTGCCTCTGGAGGCTAGGAGACTGTAAACAATCGTATGCATAGCTGCAGGAGTCCGGGTAAACTTGTCAGGCGAGTTAGAGAGCCATCTGAGGGGTTTGGATTTAAACACTCCTAATTGCCCAGGAACTTTATTAATTGGAGCTGTAAGTTAACTCTTTGACAGAAAGAGAGCGAGATGGTGGTAGGGGACAGCCCCCAGTAAAGTCAGAGGTGAGAGCACAAAGCAATAAAGTAGGCAGACTCTGGTTTTTTTGGGGGGGAAAATGCTCGAGAATATCCGGGCGGACTCCTGAGGCTCGATCCCGCCTTTGCGTATGCCGAGCCTCCTTCCTCATGACCTTTGTCACGAGCGGAATGCCTCACCGGCTCCCGGCAAATTACTACCAACAAAGCTCATGGAGGTGATGGAATTCCAGCTGAGCTATTTCAAATCCTGAAAGACGATGCTGTGAAAGTGCTGCACTCAATATGCCAACAAATTTGGAAAACTCAGCAGTGGCCACAGGACTGGAAAAGGGCAGTGTTCATTCCAGTCCCAAAGAAGGGCAATGCCAAAGAATGCTCAAACTACTGCACAGTTGCGCTCATTTCACATGCTAGCAAGGTAATGCTCAAAATCCTTCAAGCCAGCCTTCAACTGTACGTGAACCATGAACTTCCAGATGTACAAGCTGGATGTAGAAAATGCAGAGGAATCAGAGATTAAATTGCCAACATTCATTGGATCATAGAAAAAGGGAATTCCAGAAAAACATCCACTTCTGCTTTATTGAGTACACTAAAGCCTTTGACTATGTGGATCACAACAAACTGGAAAATTCTTAAACTGATAAGAATACCAGACCACCTTAGCTGCCCCCTGAGAAACCTGTATCCAGGTCAAGAAGCAACAGTTAGAACCGGACATGGAACAACAGACTGGTTCCAAATTGGGAAAGGAGTATCTCAAAGCTGTATATCATCACCCTGATTATTTAATGTATATGCAGAGTACATACTGGAGAGAAACTCTAGTAATGTAATAAGTGATGAAAGAGGTTCATCCCAAATTTAGTTTAGAAAACAGGAAAGGGTTTATACAAGAAAGATAAGTGAACGATGTTAAAACAAAGTTTTTAATCAAATCTAAATAAATATCAAAGAATGTATAAGAAAGCATTTCATCAATTCCTCTTTTCTGAAGTTCCTGGAGGAGAATTACTGTAGATAGTAATCCATAGTTAAGACAGATAGAAGATTGTATGTTACTCTGCATCACCAGACAAAAGGTTGGTGTTTCAGTTCAGTTCAGTTCAGTTGCTCAGTCATGTCCAACTCTTTCCAACCCCGTGAACCGCAGCACGCCAGGCCTCCCTGTCCATCACCAACTCCTGGAGTCCACCCAAACCCATGTCCATTGAGCTGGTGATGCCTTCCAACCATCTCATCCTCTGTCGTCCCCTTCTCCTCCTGCCCTCAATCTTTCCCAGCATCAGGGTCTTTTCAAATGAGTCAGCTCTCCCCATCAGGTGGCCAAAGTATTGGAGTTTCAGCTTCAACATCAGTCCTTCCAATGAACACCCAAGACTGATCTCCTTTAGGATGGACTGGTTGGATCTCCTTGCAGTCCAAAGGACTCTCAAAGAGTCTTCTCCAACACCACAGTTCAAAAGCATCAATTCTTCTGCGCTCAGCTTTCTTTATAGTCCAACTCTCAATCCATACATGACCACTGGAAAAACCATACCCTTGACTAGACGGTTGGTGTTTAGAAAGGTATAAATATTAGCAATGTATTCTTGTTCTATCAACATGATTTCAGATTATTTGAAAACCAAAATGAATGTAATACAACTCTCAAATTATTCCATGCTATGCTTTGTTTCTAATGTATGTGAAGTTACGTTTGTGAAGGTTGCTGCCTCAAAGATAAAAGAACCCCTTCTATCCTAGGGAGAAATCATTTATATTTATTCTCCATTAGAAGATTAACTGCAATGTAATGTGTACACTGAACATCTAAATGGCGGTGTTTGTCATTCATGTGAAACATCCCTATAGGTCACCATGATGTAAGTGTTCAGGAACTAATTCTATGTATCAAAGTAAGACAAAATTCTAAATTTTCAATAGTTATGTCACTTGCTTATTAAGGATAAGATAATGAGAGTTCACTGGAATCTTAATGTATCTTTATCATATCGACTGAAGTCATGAATATTAGTTGACATGCTTGGGATAACGACATCTCTGATATCCTAGTATGCGAAAGCCTTCCCAGAAAAGTCATGTAGCTAGTTACATCTTGTTTATTAAATGATTAGCCTCCATTTTGTAACCATAGAAGTCACAATTCTCAGATCATTGTAGCAGACAAATGAATATTGTTGTCTATGCTTGTAAATCTGTATTTTAATTAAGGTGACACAGTGGATTGTAACAGGTTTTATTCTATGTGTGATATTCATATATGTTAATTAATAAAATTGAATGGTTTCTGGTGATAAAGTTGATGTGTAATGAATGGTTAATGCACCACCAACATTAACCTCTCCCACCTTCTTTAAGGCTATGGGGGAGAGATTGTGACAATAAACCATTAGGTAGCACAGAGGGATGGCATCTGTAACAGTTAGTTTCCTTACTGGCCTTAATCCTCAAATAATGTCACATATTTTCCATAATTTCTACAATGTACCTTCCCCCGCCCCCTCTCTGTAACTGCAGGGACGCTGTGACGGTTCTAATAAGAAGGACCATACAGAGTACTGTTGAGAGCCTCCCTGACTGCTCCGTGCTGTTGCTGCCTCAGCGTCTGTATGGGGAGCAGGCAGCCTGCAGGTCCTTGAACTCACACCAGCCAGTCCTGTGAGCACCTCCACTAGATGACCCCCTTCCTTGAGACCAGCAGTCTTGCTGAACCCCAGGGTCTACTTCACAGACCCCCCTTCAATGACACCCTCAGAGCTCACCAGAATCCTGCTCCTCTTGGTTTGAATGGACCCGTCCACGCTCAGCCTGGGGAGCCCACAGCACTTCACCCAGGGCCCCTTAGAAAGGCCTGAACCCCAAGCACTGGAGCTTTCTCTGCTTGGTTCTAGCCTGACCTCTCCAAGAAATTCCTGCCCTAAACCCTTCCCTCCTGAGAGGTCTCAGCTGTGCTGAGTGTGAGGGCTGAAGCTCAGGGCTCCTGAGTGTGGGTCTTGGGGAAGAAGCATCAGAACAAACAGGGAGCTTGCTGAAGACTCATTTCATGGCCCCACCTCAGACCTGCAGATACATAACCTCTCAGAATGGGGCTCTGACCTCATGGGATTGTATACACTGAACTGGTTCAGAAAGAATCTTTGGCCAAGTGGTTTTCCACCTGTTTCCCATCAGGGTCACGTGACCAGTGGTAAGCGATAACCTCCCCGGTGCCCTTCCCACAGAGTTCTCTCTCGGTCCTGTGGGAGCATCAGTGTGGCGTGTAGGAAGTGCTCCAGGGGATTCTAAGGGGAGGCCCGGGTTAAGGACGTGGCTCCTGGTCCATTTGTGAGAGCTGAGGCCTGGCTTCAGTCCAAGCAGAGGCAACAACTTCTGCTCTGCATGAGCTTTAAAGGGGCAAGTCAGTGCAGCCCACACACCCCATGTTAGCAGAATTTGGGGGACTTTATATGAAGAAAGAAGAGTAGACAACAACAACAAATTGATAGATTGGTCTCCACGGAGGAGCTGATTGTCCTGAATCTCTCCTGAGACAAAGGACAGGAGAGGTTGGCTTTTCCCGCTTTTCAAGGTCCTTCTGCCTGTGAGGGTGTTGGGAGCAGGCGAAGGAGCTGTGCTGGCACCTCTGAAGGTGTAATCTCATGACCCTGAGGTGATTCCTCCACAGTCTTGATGCGAAAACGACCCAGGGCAGCAGGAAGAAGAGGAGGAAATGGCAGCTTCTCAGGTGAATGTCCTGATCCAGGTTAGAGGCTGTGTCTGCTTTTTCCTCCTTAAATGCCCTGGATTGAAAACATACAACTCTTTAATTCTCTTTTTCTGATATTCTTGCCTGGTGAGGTGGTTTTTGACTATTAAATACTGTTTTTTCTTTTATTTTTATGGGTCACAATCAGGCTCTTCTCTCTCCACGAGCCTCTTCTCCTTGTCTGCCTCCAGGCTCCCTACAGGGCATAAAGCATTCCCAGTGTGAATGAACAACTTTCAGTTTTTCAAAATAGTCCCTTTTTGAAAGACCGACAAGGGAAGGCATTGATGTGCAGAATTTCTGTTGGGATGGGGTGGGGTCGCAATGAGTCAGACAGGACAGAGGGACTGCAATGAACTGAAACAGGATGACCTTAATGGTCTAGAGTTCCTTAGAGACTTTTGACAAAAATCTGACTATTCTCTGCATTGGTAAGAAAGGTCTATTATTTAAATGCGCTATTAGGGATGCAGAACTGGGGAGGTATTTTTGGAGTAAAAATGCAGAAAAGTGAAATTTTTTCAAGATACA
This sequence comes from Bos indicus, assembly GCF_029378745.1. Taxonomy (NCBI): domain Eukaryota; kingdom Metazoa; phylum Chordata; class Mammalia; order Artiodactyla; family Bovidae; genus Bos; species Bos indicus. The sequence continues at coordinate 57,808,900 of NC_091777.1, forward strand.
TTGACATTTCCTTATTTTTGCCGAAAGTACCTGAGCAGTGACCACGTGTCTTCTTGAGTGTTTCTCGCACGTGACACCAGTTTATCCCATAACACCTGATGGTCACCAATTCGGGTGTTTTCTGCTAGATTCCCACACCATCACGTTCCATTTTTGTCTCTTTATCTTTAATAACATCCTGGCAAGATGTGGTGAGGGAGGTGCACAATCCAACACAGCTAAGGTGGAAACTCCATTTCCTCCTAGTGTCTCTTTGCTGCTAGTTGGCTTTGAAATATGAACACGCAACAGTGTTCAGGAGAGATACTGAGTTTTGTAAGGAGAGGTTTCCATCAGTCAAGTCAGACACTTTTCGCTTCTAGGTTATTACGAATATTGAGAATAGTTCCCTGTGCTATGCAGCAGATCCTTGTTGGTTATTTTTGTGTATACTAGAGTGTATATGTTAAACCCAAAGTCCTAATTATGTTCATTTTTCTAATGAGCAGGTCCCCTTTGGAGGAAAGGAAGAATCCCGGTGCTAGGTGTGAATGAATGAAGCGGATGACACAGGTGAGAGGTCCAAAGACCACAGAGGAAGCCAGACGTGTGCAGATGGTTTGGGGAGGCCTGCTTCACTAGAATGAGAAGCCTGGGTTTATGTCTGCCAAAGAGGGACATGACCGGCCCCGTTCTTCTGCTGTTTCATCTCCATCTTCTTCAGCTCCAGTGGGTTTTCCCTCAGTTTCACTGAGAGCCAAAACCTTCCTCCTGGTCTATGAGGACCTGCATACTCTCGCTGCTTTGGGGGACCTAGGAAAAGCTGCTAACAGTTCTGACAAACTCTGCCTTAAGGCCTTTCCAAATTTCCGTCTCTGCCTCAAGTCAGAAAAGAGTTGTGGAGATCTGGGATTAGTTGACAAAATTCCAGAAATACTTGGAGCAGGTATATGCTTCCTGCTTTCTAATTTCCAATGGAAACTTCAAACATGGCTCTCTGAAGTTCATTCTCAGTCCCTGAAATCATAAAATGTAACCCCCAATTTCTACCTCCCAATTTTTTCTTCTATAAACAAATTTTAGACACTTTTAAGTGCATTTACCCCAACTCATCAGTGCTAAAACCATTTAATATATCTATTGACTCACAGAAATATTTTCACTGTTCTTTTATTTTGTATTGGAGCATAACCGGTTAACAACGTTGTGATAGTTTCAGGTGGGTAGCAGAGGGCCTCAGCCGTCCATACACGTGTATCCGTTCTCCCCCAAACTCCCCTCCCATCCAGGCAGCCACGTAACGTTGAGCAGAGCTCCCTGTGCAGGACAGTAGGACCTTGTTGGCTCTCCATTCTAAATATAGCAGTGTGTACATGGTGATCCCTTATGGAGAATTGATATTTATTTTTCTTGAAATGTTGTTGGAATTTTCCAGTTAACTCATCTACTCCAGGGATTTTTTTTAATTACTTTTTTACTCTTATTAATAGTTGTAGATGTGTTATAATTTTTTAACTCACTCATGCTAACATCTAAGGTGTTCTGTGTTTCTAAAAATTGAATCTTCCTTGGAGGTGTTCAACTTTTTGGTATAGTATCATTCATCATAACCTGATAGAATTGCTTTTTGTTCTATGTAACATGTACAGTGCCATTATTTATACTTCTGATCTTCTTTGCATCTCACCTCTTATTAATATAGCTAAGGGTTTGTCAATATTGTGCACAACTGTAAAGCATATTCACTCAAGGTACTAAGTGGGATCTTCGTTATTTGTTATCTTTCAGCGATATCTGCTCATGACACCCAGGGTTTGTTCCCAAAGAAGCCGTGCATAGGAGATTCATGTGTAATGTGCTCAGAAATTCTGAGAGCTCTCAGCTTGGAAATGTGTACTTAATGAAAGACTGGGAAAGTAAGGGGGGCTGTGAAGGGCCAAAAGGATGTTGTTTTAGATGTAACCAAATCAGGACAATTATTCATGATGAAAACATGATTGCCAAAAGAAATTGAGGATATGCATCAACTTGGGGAAAATTCCATTTGAAGTCAATAAGTTCTGCAGAAAAATATGTTTTTGTAAGCAAGAACCCACATGATTTAAAAAAAAAAACATATTCTCTGGTGTGAAATTTTGAAAACATGGAAAGTCATCTAGTCTATGCTACAAATAATCACTCAAACCAGTATGAATATAGCTTTGAATTAAACAGTCAGTCATACATGTCTGAGAGCCAGAGATTTGAAAATGAAGGAAGAAAATCTCACTATGATCAGTTTGAGAGATCCTTTAGTGAAGGCTCATTATTTTTCCACCAAGAAACATTTTCTCCCTATTCCAATATCTGTAATGTCAATAATAATGAGACAGTCTTTATCCAGCTGCCGTCATTCAATGGGTATCATAGTACAGATAATGCGGAACAACCTTCCATGTGTAATCCCACGAGTGAGGCCTTAAGCCAGAGCTCCAGCTTCAATAATTACAACAGTATTTATGATGGAGCCAGAATCTACCCATGCCTTGAACCTGGGAATCACTTTGACCAAGAATCAGGTCTCATGAATCATCAGAGAATTCTATGTTCAGAGAACCATAGTGATGAATGTAGAAATGTCTTTTATCAAAGCTCAAATCTTATTACAGATGGGAATATACATATTGAAGAGAATAATTACAAATTTAGGGAATGTGGTCAAGTTTCTAACCAGTCATCAGAACTTACTCAACATCTGAGTATTCATGCTAAGGAGAAACACTGCAAGTGGAATAAATGTGGGAAAGTCTTTCCTCAGTTATCAAATCTAAATAGACACAGGAAAATCCACACCAGAGGGAAACCTAACCAATGTGCAGAATGTGGCACAACCTTCAGCAAGCCCTCAAGCCTTACTCAACATCTCACTATTCATACTGCAGAGAAGACTTACAAATGTCCAGAATGTGGCAAAGGCTTTAATCAGAGCTCAAACCTTAATCGACATAGGCGAATCCATACTGGGGAGAAACCATATAAATGTCAGAATTGTGGGAAAGCCTTTAACCGACGTGCAAGACTTAATCAACATCAGCGAATCCATACTGGGGAGAAACCATACAAGTGTAAAGAATGTGGCAAAGCTTTTATCAGTTGCTCAAATCTTAATCAGCATCAGAGAATTCATACTGGGGAGAAGCCTCACACATGCAGAGAATGTGGGAAAGCCTTTAATAGTTGTTCATATCTCACTGTGCATCACCGAATTCATACTGGGGAGAAGCCTTATAAATGTACAGAATGTAACAAAGCCTTTAATCATCACTCAAACCTTACCCGTCATCAGAGAATTCATGCTGGGAAGAAACTATACAAATGTACAGAATGTGGCAAAGCCTTTAATCAAAACTCAACCCTTACTCAACACCAGCGAATTCATACAGGAGAGAAGCCTTATAAATGTACAGAATGTGGCAAAGCCTTTAATCGAAACTCAACACTTACTCAACATCAGCGAATTCATACAGGAGAGAAGCCTTATAAATGTACAGAATGTGGCAAAGCCTTTAATCAAAATTCAGCACTTACTAAACATCAGCGAATTCATACTGGAGAGAAGCCTTATAAATGTACAGAATGTGGCAAAGCTTTTAATCGAAACTCAACACTTACTAAACATCAGCGAATTCATACTGGAGAGAAGCCTTATAAATGTACAGAATGTGGCAAAGCCTTTAATCAGAGTTCAAACCTTAGTCGACATAGGCGAATTCATACTGGGGAGAAACCATACAAATGTAAAGAATGAGGCAAAGCTTTTAATTGCCTCTCAAATCTTACTTGCCACAAAATAATTCATACTGCCAAGTAGTCTTACAAATATAAATAATATGACAAAGCCTTGAAGTGAGCCGTCACCTCACTCAGCATCAGAGAGCGTGTGCTGGAGAGAGACCCTACAAACGTAGTAAGTGATGAAAGAGGTTTGTCCTAAGCATACACATCAGAGAATGCCAGAGAGTTCATACTGGGAAGAACGCTTAATGCTATAAAAAATGTACAAAATGAATTTAAAAACTCAGGTCTAAATAAATATCAGAGAATTCATCAAAGATAGCATTCAGTCAATAACCCTTTTCTGGTATTACTTTAAATCAGGATATTATAGAAAATGATCCAAAGTTAAAACACTTAGAAAAATTATTTGTTACTTGGACCATAGGATCAAGGCAAGAGATGTTGGACAACATAATTATTATCATTGTATCCTTATTCATATTGACAGTATGTGAAAGTGAAATTTAATATAACTCAACTTTCAAATTACTATGTGCTATACCTTTAGTGTGTATGTGAATATGCTTTTTTAAAACTAATATTCTTGATCTTTGCTGCCTCAAAGTTAAAACCCTTCTATAATAGGTGGAAATAATTTTTATCTACTTTTTTATGTACTATTAAGGATCCTCTAATGTGAAATGTACAGTGGAAGTCTAAATGGAGGTGATGATTGTCATTGTTTAAAACATCCCTCTATGTCACCGCTAGGTAAGTGTTCAGAGAATAATTCTTTGTATTAAGGTAAGACAGAGAGTCGAAATTTTAAATAGTTGTGCCAATGGTTTTTTATGGATATAAAGATGGCAGCTCACTGAAATCCTGATGTATTTTTATAACAGCAATAACTAGAAGTCATGAATTTTAGTTGACATGGTAACAATCAGGAAATCTTCACAGATACCCAAGAAAAATACATGTAACCTTTTCCTGAAAGGTGATGTAATGAATGTACATCCTTGTTTACTAAATAACTGCTCTCTCTGTTTTGTAAACCATAAATATCACATTTCTCTGACCACTGTATCACAAGAACAAGAATGTTTCCAAATGCTTGTAATCTGTATTTTGATCAAAGATTATAGAGTAAACTTTGGAAAGTTTTATTTAGATTATGTGTGAACTTACTATATGTTAATCAATAAAAGTGAACGGCTTTTCATATATTAAACTTGATGTATATTTGAAGAAGTGTTCTCATCAGTAACAAGCTTCCAGGTGGTTCAGTGGTAAAGAACCTGCCTGCCAATGCAGGAGACACAGAAGATGTAGGTTTGATCCCTGGGTTGGGAAGACACCCTGGAGAAGGAAATGGCAACCCACTCCAGTACTTTTGCCATGGGAAATCCCATTGACAGAGGAGGCTGGTGGGCTCCAGTCATGGGGTTGCAAAGAGTCAGAACAACTGAGTATGCACATACCTATTCCACCACCAATGTTAACATTAACACAAGCATTATCATCCCCCTGGGGTTTTTTAAGTCGTCATTAACTGATGGTGACTAGAGAGTATCTGTAACACAGTAGGATGACATCTCATGGGGCTTCCCAGGTAGTGCTAGTGGTAAAGAATTTGTCTGCCAGTGCAAGAGACATAAGAGACGCTGGTTCGATCCCTGGGTCCAGAAGATCCCCTGGAGGAGGGCAGGGCAACCCATTCCAATATTCTTCCCTGGAGAATCCCATGGACAGAGAAGTCTGGCAGGCTACAGTCCATGTGGTCACAAAGGGTCAGACACGTCTGAAGTGACTTAAGATGCACAGAGAATGACATCTCATAATAATTCCCTTTTTCTACTGGCAATAACCCTCAAATAACTTGAGATCATATTTTCCATAAATGGTACAGTGTGTCATTTCCTCATTTTTAACTACTGGGACATTATGATGGTTACAATATGGATTGCCTAGGAGTATTGCTGAGAGTTATCTACAGTGCTCCATGATATTGCTGCCTTGGCATCATGTGTATGGACCAGAAGCCCACGGGTGCCTTGCTTTGACACCAGTTATTCTCATAAGCACACGTGCTAGATAACAGCCTGCAAGTTCATAAGCAAATGTAAATTCCTCATAGGTCTTCCCCAGCAGCCCTGGTCACCAGCAGTCTTCCTAAATCCCAGGCCCTTCTGTTTTTACTTACTCATTTATTTCTGGCTGTGCTGGGTCTTGGTTGCTGTGCGGGCTTTTCTCCAGTTGTGGTGCATGGGCTTTTCACTGTGGGGGCTTCTTTCGTTGTGCCACGGGGGCTTCTCTCGTTGTGCCACGCGGGCTCCAGGGCACACACTTCCGTAGCTGCGGCTCCTGGGCTCCAGAGTGCAGGCTCAGTACTTGTGGGTATGGGCTTAGTTGCTCCGCGGCCTGTGGGATCTTCCTGGGCCGGGCATGGAACCCGTGTCCCCTGCATTGGCAGGAGGATTCTTAGCCACAAGGAAAGTCATTACTTTTTGGTGAGAATGCTTCAAGTTCTCCAGGCAGCCTTGATGCTGACAGACACCTAAGAAAAGGCTCTGGGACGTGAGGGAGAAACATTCTAAAGCTCTGATCTTGACCATCATCAGAATAAAAGGAGAAAAAATTAGCAGTTGAAAACCATGTCAATAGGCAACATCAGAAGTAGAGAATGAAAGGTTTGTAAACTGTTAATCCAGGGCATTTCAGGAGGAAAAGCAGATATAGCCTCTGATCCACGACAGACATTTACCGGAGAAGCTGCCATTTCCTCCTCTTTTCCTCCTGCCCTGGGTTGTTTTTTCCTCAAGGTCATGGGGAAGGATCACCTCAGCATCATGAGGTAACACCCTCCAAGGCGTCAGTACAGCGTCTTCGCCTGTTCGCAACACGCCCACAGGCAGAAGGAGCTTGAAAAGCTGAGAGGGCCCACCTCTGCTGTCCTTCGTCTCAGGAGAGACTCAGGACGATCAGCTGCTCCCTGAGACGCACGTCAAGTTTTCCTTTGCTGTCCACACGTGTTCTCTCCCCGGATTCTGCCAACACGGGAGAGGTGAGCGGCACTGACGTCCCCTCCTGACCCCGCCGCCCGCCCCGGCCTGAAGCTGGCTCTGAGCTCTCACAGACGCGCCCGAAGCCCCGTGTTCAGCCCGGGCCTCGCCTGGAGCAGGAAGACAAGCAGCGCTGATGCTCCTCCAGGACCAGGGGCCGGAGTTTGCGAAGAGGATCCTCCTGGGACCCCAGATGAGAACCGCTTGCCTAAAGATTTTCTCTAGCTTTAAAGTGGATACAAACCCTCCCCAGTCTAAGAAGTTATGAATTAGCCAGTTTGAGGGGAACCCGTGAAATGACACGTTGAACAAGCCCCCTGTGGGTGCTGTCGCTGCTCCTGTAACACCTGTCTTCCGTGGCACTGAGCTGGAGCCATCCCACACAGCACACCTGGGAGCCCTGAGCCGGTGAGGGCGCGGGGCTGGAACCTCTGAAAACACCGGCTCCCTCCGCCTGATGCCCCGGGGAGGGGCTCCTCCTGGGGGCGGCCCTCCGTGGCCTCGAGCTGAGCTTGGGGAAGGGGAGGTGGGAGGCGAGTGGTGCACAAAGTCACATGATGCCCTTGCGGGGGGGGGGGGGTGTGTGTGGGGTGTGGTGAGGCTTGCTCTCCGAGATCTTCCCAAAGTTACCCTGAGTCCTTGGGTCCTGTCTCCCCCTCCCCTCCCTGGGGCCACGTACTTTCCTTCTCAGTAGCTCAGCCGTGTCCCAGTCTTTGGCAACCCTGTGGACTATAGCCTTCCAGGCTCCTCTGCCCTTGGGATTTCCCAGGCACGAATACTGGAGTGGGTTGCCATTCCTTTCTCCAGGGCATTTTCCTGACCCAGGGATGGAACCCGCGTCTCCTGGGTCTCCTACATCAGCAGGTGGGTTCTTTACCACTGAGCCACCTGGGGAGACCCCCTGGGCCCACATTCATTCACAAAATGATTAGCCTTGTGACCATCTACCCGCAGGTGAGGGGGCCTCCATCTTCAGAGACCAGGGGCACGAAGGTATTTACATCATAGCTTTCTTTGAAAATGAACCAAAGGCAGTCATGCAGGATTAAAATGTTTGTTGGGAAGGGACGAAAGCCTTTGGAAATGATGCCATAAATGTGTATTTGATGATACACAAAGGAAGTAGTGATTAATATTAAGTAAAAAGGTACACTGTAACTGAATTAGCAGATGAGAATTTTTTTTGGTGTTGCTGCCCTATTGTATGTGTGTTTCTACATTTTAGGAATTGTTTGAGGGATTTCCCTGGTGGGCCAATGGTTCAGAATGTGCCTTGCAATGCAGAGGACGCAGGTTTGATCCCTGGTCAGGGAACTAGGCTCCCACATGCCACAGGGCAACTAAGCCCATGCTCCCACAACTAGAACCTGATTCAGTCAAATAAATAGATATTTTTTTAAAAAAGAAAAGGATTATGTGGCTATAGTTTGTTCTCTCTCTACTCTTTACCTGATATTTTATCACATCTATAAAGTGCATTAATTGAGGTAAAAATAAAACAAGGGAAACATACCCATTTTCTAAATATTATTTGACAGCATTAAATCTTTTTAACTATGAAGTGTGAATAGAACCAATAACAATGTATTTTTTTAAGTTTAAAGATTTTTTTAGAGAAGGTTTAGTTTCACAACAAATTTCAGAGAAAGGTGCAGAAATTTTCATATGCTTCTTATTCCCACATATGTGTAACCTCCTTCTTTATCATCATCTTCCACCATAGGGGTACTTCTGTTACCACTGATGAATCTATAGTGACATCAGTATTTTAGTCCATACTTTACCTTGTAGCTCACTTTCAGGGTTGTACAGTTTGTGACATTGGAGAAACATATAATGATGTGTCCATTATTAAAGGTTTCCATTTATTTTTGTTTAGTTTTTTTTTTTAAAGGAAACTTCATACTGTTCCCCACATTGGCTGTACCAGTTTACATTCTTTCTAACAGTGATGTTCCCACCAAGGAGGCTTCTCTTTTCTCCAGACCCTCTTTAGCACTTATTATTTGTAGATTTTTTTGATGATGGGCTTTCTGTTGTAAGGTGATATTTCATTGCAGTTTTGATTTGCATTTCTCTAATGATTAGTGATGCTGAGCATCTTTTCATGTGCCTCTTGGCCATCTGTATGTCTTCTTTGAAGAAATGTCTGTTTAGGTCTTCTGCCCATTTTTTGATTGGATTGTTTGTTTTTTGGATACTCAGTTACATGAACTCTTTGTAAATTTTGGAGACTAATTCCTTGTCAGTCACATCCTTCACAAATATTTTCTCCCATTCTGTGGGCTTTTTGTTTTATTTGTGGTTTCCTTTGCTGTGCAAAAGCTTTTGAGTTAAATTAGGTCTGGTTTGTTTGCTTTTGCTTTTATTTCCATTACTATAGTAGATGGATCAAAAAAGATGTTGTTGAGATTTATGTCAAATAGTGTTCTGCCTATGTTTTTCTCTAGGAGTTTTATAGTATTCAGACTTAATAATATGAAAACCAAAGACCCTTCTCAATGTACTTTTCAATACTTCCAAGTTCAATGGTACATGGAGTTCAAGGGACTGAAATATTTCTTGAGACATCTGGTACCCATGTTATTGACTATTCTTTAAGAATTCAAATTCTTTGAATTAAAAAATTGACCAGTAAAAAAAATAAAAGGTTCCCACAAATAGTTTTCTCTGTCCAGAAAATCCTCTAGACACAGAATATTCATAGCCCCACCTCTGCAATCCTTGGATAACACTGAAATTTTAAAAATTAATTCTTACTAGAGTACACTTGCTTTACAAAGTTGGGTTCGTTTCTACTGCACAGCAAAATGAACCAGTCACACATATACATATACCCGCTCCCCTTGGGGCTTCTTTCTGACCCAGGTCACCACAGAGCATTGAGTAGACTTCCTTGTGCTGTAGAGTACATTCTCATCAGTTATCTCTTTTATACACAGCATCAATAGTGGATGCGTGTCAATCCCAATCTCCCGATTCATCTCCCTCACGCCCTTTCCCCCCTTGGTGTCCATACATTTCTTCTCTAGGTCTTTGTCTCTGCTTCTGGTTTGAAAATAGGATCATCTATACCTTTTTTCTAGATTCCACATATATGTGTTGATATATGATATGTTTCTTTTTTTTTTTACTTAAAGCTCAACATTCAAAAAACTAAGATCATGACACACACTCCTATCACTTCACAGCAAATAGATGGGGAAAAAGAGGAAACAGTGATGTAAGACAAGCGTAGAGACAAAGAGAGCGAGCTGGGCAGTCAGGCAGAGAAAGATTTATTATAGGAAGAGAGAAAGTGGCTGGCCTTAGAGAGAAGCCAGTGCTCTCTCTTTACAGCCAACCCTTCTTATACCTTATTGATGGGAAATTGCACCCCAAAGGGAGGGGCCCTTAGTGTATCTTTAGCCCACAGCTGGGGTCTTGTTATCAGGGAGTTGAAGGGGTCTCATAGTTGGGGGGTCACATAGTCTTGAGAAACTGGCACCAGCAGGGGGAAACAGGATATCACCTTAAGGAAAAAACAGGATGCCACCAGGGCAATTTGGTCACTGTGACTTCACCCCCTGTTTGTCAGGTCACCACAACGGGCCATTTTTAAACTATACACTCTGAGCCCCTTGTGAACCCTAGCAAGAGACAGACTTTACTTTCCTGGGCTCCAAAACCACTGTGGATGGCAACTGCAGCCACAAAATTAAAAGACACTTGCTCTGTCGAGGAAAAGCTATGGCCAACCTAGACAGCATATTAAAAAGCAGAGACATTACTTTGCCAACAAAGGTCCATCTAGTCAAAGCTATGGCTTTTCCAGTAGTCAGGTATGGATGTGAGAGTTGGACCATAAAGAAGGCTGAGCGCTAAAGAACTGATGATTTCAAATTGTGGTGCTAGAGAGGACTCTTAACAGTCCCATGGACTGCAAGGAGATCAAACCAGTCAATCCTAAAGGAAATCAACCCTGAATATTCTTTGGAAGGACTGATGCTGAAGCTCCAATACTTTGGCCACTTGATATGCATATTGACTGAATGCAAAAGGAGAACGGGGTGGCAGAGGATGACATGGTTAGATATCATCACCAATTCAATAGACATGAATTTGAGCAAACTCATGGGGATAGTAAAGGACAGGGAAGCCTGGTGTGCTGCAGTCCATGGGATTGCAAAGAGTCGGACACAACTTAGTGGCCGAACAACATAAGATTAGGTGATTATTTCATCTTTATCCAAGAAAAGGAGAGCCTGGGTACTCTGCAACCATGACTCATGAGAATGTAGGGGCTTACAGTTGGGAAGCATGCAGTAATGGGTGCAGCAGAGGTCACCAGCCACCAGCTGGGATTGTTAAAAAGAGCCAAACAAATGTGAAAGATGGAGGAGACACTGTACAAAGACACAAAGGTGCTCACCAGGACAAGGATGCTCTGGGTGGCTCTAGGTTCAGGGGAGGATCTTGAAGAGATGCCGATCCTATGAATGTATTGCACACTTTGCTTGTGGCTGTCCAAGATGAAAACCATGGAGACACTGGACCAGATCATGAACACCAGACATGAAACAGCAGGAAGTAAAAACCATCCTACATTCAGTAAGACTTTGATTCTATTATGAATCAAACCATAACACAATCCTAAATCTTTCTTCTTTGTGATGTTTCTGTTACTCCATTGATCTTTCACATACCTAGTAAATCGAATATTTATCAGCATACGCCCAACCCAGCAGAGGAAAATAGTGGATCCAATGTACTTGGGAGCTTTCATTTTAAGCTGTCCCCACCTGGAGTTCCTGGGACTGATGGTGATGGCCTGGCAGACCCTCAAGAGGCAGATGCTACCAATGGACACTCCCCTGGCCACTCTTTGGATATAGTAAACAATTTTGCATTCAGTATCATTGAGAAAATATTTCCACTCAAACACTTCCATTGTCCTTGGGGTGCCTGTAGAGAACATGACCAAGGAGTTGGCTATAAGCAGATACTCAATGATCAGATCTGTGGATCTTAGCCTGCATCCGGTGAAGTGAAGAAAGAGATAATGGTAAAGAAGAGAGAAATTTCCCAGGATTCCAAATATATTCTGGGATAGGAAGATCAATTCTATTACAAAATCTCTGGTGGCCATCCTTCCAGTTCTCTATGAAGGATATTTGCCTTCTGAGCTAGAGTTTCCTGCACAAAAAAATGAGGCATGGGCCACATGTGTTACACCAAGTGAAATTTAATCTTGTCCACTTATTATTCATTTCCACAGAGATATATTACCGTCTTGTTTTTATTTTACTAAGAGGTTTCCATGATGGGGAAACAGTGGAAACAGTGTCAGACTTTATTTTTTGGGGCTCCAAAATCACTGCAGATGGTGACAGCAGCCATGAAATTAAAAGACGCTTACTCCTTGGAAGGAAAGTTATGACCAACCTAGATAGCATATTCAATAGCAGAGACATCACTTTACCAACAAAGGTTCATCTAGTCCAGGCTATGGTTTTTCCTGTGGTCATGTATGGATGTGAGAGTTGGACTGTGAAGAAGGCTGAGGGCCGAAGAATTGATGCTTTTGAACTGTGGTGTTGGAGAAGACTCTTGACTGCAAGGAGATCCAACCAGTCCATTCTGAAGGAGATCAGCCCTGGGATTTCTTTGGAAGGAATGATGCTAAAGGTGAAACTCCAGTACTTTGGCCACCTCATGTGAAGAGTTGACTCATTGGAAAAGACTCTGATGCTGGGATGGATTGGGGGCAAGAGGAGAAGGGGACGACAGAGGATGAGATGGCTGGATGGCATCACTGACTCGATGGACGTGAGTCTGGGTGAACTCCGGGAGTTGGTGATGGACAGGGAGGCCTGGCGTGCTGCGATTCATGGGGTCGCAAAGAGTCGGACATGACTGAGCAACTGATCTGATCTGATCTGATATATATCATATGATATCACTTATATGTGGAATCTAAACAAAATTGTACAAATGAACCTATATATGAAATAAAAATTGAATCACAGATGCAGAAAACAAACACAGTTACTGAGGGGAAGTGGGGAAGGGATAAATTGGAAAATTGGGATAGATATACATACGCTGAAGTAGTGAAAGTGTTACTTGTCAGTCGTGTCTGACTCTTTGTGACCCCATGGACTGTAGCCCGCCAGGCTCCTCTGTCCGTGGCACTCTCCAGGCAAGAATACTGGAGTGAGTAGACATTTCCTTCTCCAGGGGATCTTCCCGACCCATTCTTACCGTCTGAGCAACCAGGAAAGCCCCGGATACACACTACTATATGTAAAATAGACAAGTGATACGGACCTCCTGCACAGCACAGGAGACTCTACTCAGTACTCTGTAATGATCTATGCTGCAAAAGAATCTAAAAGAGACTAAACATATGTATATGTATACTGATTCACTTTGCTGTACTGCAGAAACTACTGCAACATTATAAATCAACCATGCTCTGTGGAGTCTTGCCCCAAGGCCACAGTCATGGAGCCCAGAAACAAGGTCATCTCCGGAACTGTCTGAGCCCCCTTGTTGTTGTTCAGTCACTCAGGTGTGTCTGGCTCTTTGCGACTCCATGGACTGCAGCACGCCAGGTTTCCCTGTCCTTCAGTATCTCCCAGACTTTGCTCAACTCATATCCAGTGAGTTGGTGATACCATCCAACCATCTCATTCACTGTCGCCCCCTTCTGCTCCTGCCCTCAATCTTTTCCAGCATCAGGGTCTTTTCCAGTGAATTGGCTATTCACATCAGGTGGCCAAAGTATTGGAGCTTCAGCTTCAGCATCAGTCTTTCCAATGAATATTCAGGGTTGACTTCCTTTAGGCTTGACTGATTTGATTTCTTTGCTGTAAAGGGACTCTCAAGAGTCTTGTCTATCACCACAGGTCGAAGGCATCAATTCTTTGGCAATCAGCCTTCTTTACGGTCTAACCCTCACATCCATATGTGACTATTGGAAAAACCCCTTTGTAACCACTGCCAAAAGCTCTGGCCCCACCTCTTGCCATCATCACCAGCAGACTTCCTAACCCCAAATTAGGCAAAAATGCCCATCCTGGTAGTCACCCTATAGTGAAATAAAAGCAGAAAAAATCTGGAAAAAAGAGCTCTTATAAATGAGTGAATCACTGCTATGAAGGTCTAGATAGCACTGACAAAGGTTTGTATAGTCAAAGCTATGGTTTTTCCAGTAATCATGTATGGATGTGAGAGTTGGACCATAAAAAAGGCTGAGTGTCAAAGAATCGATGCCTTCAAACTGTGGTGCTGGAGAAGACTCATAAGAGTCCCTTGGGCAGCAAGGAGATCAAATCAGTCAATCCTAAAGGAAATCAACCCTGAATATTCATTGGAAGGACTGATGCTGAAGCTGAAGCTCCAATACTTTGGCCACCTGAGGTGATGAGCTAACTAACTGGAAAAGAACCTGATGTTGGGAAAGATTGAGGGCAGGAGGAGAAGGAGGTGACAGAGGATGAGATGGTTGGATGGCATCACTGACTCAATGAACATGAGTCTGAGCAAACTCAGGGAGATGGTAAAGGACAGGGAAGCCTGGCATGACTTAGCAACTAAACCAGCATGGGCAAGAAAGGACTGAAACCTGACTTGGCTCGTAACAAATCTAGCACATTTAATCACTGTGATGTCTGACAAATCCAGGTAGCTCTGTTCTCCCAAGTTTAAATAGATATTGAGCTCTTTTGGTAATGTGTCATTATATTTCGGGCTTCCCTGGTGGCTCAGTGGTAAAGAAACTGCCTGCCAATGCAGGAGATATGGGTTCAATCCCTAGGTCAGGAAGATCCCCTGGAGAAAGAAACGGCAACCCACTCCAGTACTCTTGCCTGGGAAATCCCAATGACAGAGGAAGCTGGTGGGCTATAGTCCATGGGGTCACAAAGAGTCAGACACAACTTACAACTAAACAACAGCAACAATTGATAGTAGAATATTTTTAGATGAGTGAAAGTATCATGGTATGTTTGAGCCTGACTGGGGCTATCTGAAACTCATTACTATAAATGTACATTTTTCTTATGTGCTGATTCCTTTTCTTCAATAGGGAAAACAGTCTCATCAATTTAACAGACATAAGACATTTTCAGGAGGTAACAATTACTGTCTCCATTAAGCACTTCATATACTCAGAGATAAAGCAAACAGTTTCATACCAGGAACTGACATTTGGGTTCACCGTTTCTGCACAAGACTAAGTGACCTGTAGATTCATCTTACTCGTTAGTAGATGCAGAAGGTCATAGTCACACACACCTGCAATAACCCCGAAAATTTAATCTCTGATTTCAGTAAACGAGGCTGAACTTCAGACTGAGTTCAAAACTACAGTTCTTACGGACTCCCCTGGTGGCACAGTGGATAAGAATCCACCTTCCAGTGCAGGGGACACAGGTTCAATCCTTGGTCCGTCCAGGAAGATTCCACATGTCCTCGAGCAACTAAGCCTGTGCTCCGGCACTTTAGAGCCTGCTCTCTAGAGCGGCACACTGCAACTCCTGAGCCCACATGCTTCAATACTGAAGACTGAGCGCCTAGAATCTGTGCTCTGCAGCAGGAGGAGCCACTGCAGTGAGAAGCCTGGGCCCCACAAGGAGTGGCCCTGCTCACCCCGACTAGAGAAAGCCCATGCACCAGTGGAGACTCAGTGCAGCCAAAAATAAACAAAAGAAAAAAACCCTACAGTTCTTAAGAAAATTAAAAGTCAAGCTGCATTGTCACTCACACTCAATGCCAGGAATCAAGGTCATTGTGGATTACACTAAATTATACACTATAAATTCAGAGCGGTCGTGGATTGCTGTTGGATCTCTAGTCCTGGCCTCTCTTTACTGGTCCAGCTCAAGAGTCAGAATCCTTTCTGTGTGGCTTTGGCACTGGACTAGATTTGAACCCTGAAAAATTTCTTTTTAATCTGAAATAACCACTTATCCCAGTTCCTGATACTCCTTGTCTGCAGACTCTTCTTCTCAGATTGAAATAGAAAATGGGTATCTGACTCCTTTCTGTTGCCAGGACACTGTGGGAGGAGGTGTGCTGTTTGAAAATCAGCACCTGTGTTAGATGGAGGCTGTCACACCCCTAGATATGGATTTGTGATTCCATGACCTCCTCTTCCCTCAGAATTGCGATTATCTTTTCACTTTTAGCTGCAATGAGAAGGTAGGCTCATGGAACAAGGGGATAGTTGTGTAAAACTTTTAATTAACTTTCTAAAAACTGTTAATTACCCTCCCCCCAAAAAACTACAATCAACTTGTCATTCCCAAAGAGACCACTGCAGTGCTCTGAGAGGCTTTTTCTTTTATACAATCTGGGGAGGCAGATAGATTCTCATATGGAATGAGCAGGAAATGCTGAGTTGACAGCTGAGAGCCTGGCAATGAAACTCTTATATTGTGCTGACTTCTCTGTTCCTCTGAGAAATTTTTCTACCCAACAGTGAGTTCTTTCCTGACCCCTGAGCTTCAGCATCGCTTAAGTATGATCAGAGAAATAGAACCAAACTGCCTGAGGATTTCTAAGCCCTATAATTAAAAGGAAGACCATGATGATAGCAATTTTTATATTAAAAATTATTGTATATATTTGTCCAACTCAGTGCCAACTAATTTGGAAGTCTAGGTGGTGATAAAGATGTTTTCCACTAAAATATGTTTTACCAATATGGACCCATTCCCAGGTAGTTACAGAAAGCCTAAATAGAAAAATGTCCACAGAAAGATGGAAATTTATAAATTTCTCCCCCTAAAAGTATTCCCAATAGTAAGTTTTAACAGGTGCTTTCTTGTTTAGTCTCTCAGTCATGTCCGACACTTTGCAACCCCATGGACTGCAGCACACCAGCCTTCCTTGTCTTTCACTATCTCTCAGAGTTTGCTCAAACTCATGCCCATTGAATCAGTGATGCCATCCAACCATCTCATCCTCTGTCATCCCCTTCTCCTCCTGACTTCAATCTTTCCCAGCATCAGGGTCTTTTCCAATGAGTCGGCTCTTTGCATCAAGTAGCCAAATATTGGAGCTTCAGCTTCAACATCAGTTCTTCCAATGAATATTCAGGGTTGATTTCCTTTAGGACCAATTGATCTCCTTGCAGTCCAAGAGACTCTCAAGAGTCTTCTCTAGCACCACAGTTTGAATGCATCAGTTCCTTGGCGCTCAGCCTTCTTTATGGTCTAACTCTCACATCTGTATATGACTACTGGAAAAACCATAGCTTTGACTATACAGACCTTTGTCAGCAAAGTGGTGCCTCCACTTTTTAATACGCTATGTTTCTTTTGATTGTGTGGATCACAACAAACTGTGGAAGATTCTTAAAAAGATGGGAATACCAGGCCATCTTACCTGCCTCCGGCGAAATCTATATGCAGGTCAAGAAGCAACAGTTAGAACTGGACATGGAAAAACAGACTGGTTCCAAATTGGGAAAGGAGGACATCAAGGCTGTACATTGTCACCCTGTTTATCTAACTTATATGCAGAATACATCATGCAAAATTCAGGGCTGGATGAAGCACAAGCTGGATTCATGATTGCCGGGAGAAATAACAATAACCTCAGATACGTAGATGACACCACCCTTATGGCAGAAAGTGAAGAGAAACTGAAGAGACTCTTGATGAAAGTGAAAGAGGAAGGTGAAAAAGCTGGCTTAAAACTCAACATTCAAAAGACTAAGATTGTGGCATCCAGTTCCATCACTTCATGGCAAATAGATGGGGAAGTAATGGAAACAGTGACAGACTTAATTTTCTTGGGCTCCAAAATCACTGCAGACTGTGACTGCAGCCATGAAATTAAAAGACACTTGCTTCTTGGAAGAAAAGCTATGACCAATCTAAACAGCATATTAAAAAACAGAGACATTACTTTGCCAACAAACATCTGTGTAGTCAAAGCTATGGTTTTTCCAGTAGTCATGTACAGATGTGAGAGTTGGAACATAAAGTTGAGTGCCGAAGAATTGATGCTTTTGAACTGTGGTGTTGGAGAAGACTCTTGAGAGTCCCTTGGACCGCAAGGAGATCCAACCAGTCCATCCTAAAGGAAAGCAGTTCTGAATATTCATTGGAAGGACGGATGCTGAAGCTGAAACTTCAATACTTTGGCTACCTGATATGAGGAACTGACTCATTGGAAAAGAGCCTGATGCTGGGAAAGATTGAAGGTGGGAAGAGAAGGCGACAACAGAGGATGAGATGGTGGATGGCATCACCGACTTGATGGACATGAGTTTGAGCAAGCTCCAGGAGTTGGTGATGGACGGGGAATCCTGTGTGCTGCAGTCCATGGGGTCGCAAAGAGTCAGACACAACTGAGCAACTGAACTGAACTGTCATAGCTTTTCTTCCAAGGAGCAAGTGTCTTTTAATTTCATGGCTGCAGTAACTATCTGCAGTGATTTTGCAGCCCAAGAAAAGAAAGTCTGTCACTGTTTCCATTTTTCCCAGATCTAAGTCTGGGAAAATATAATAACGTCTGTCTAGTGGTGTTAGTGTTCTGTGCTGCCCAGAAACTCTCTTCTCAGGAGGACAGAATTGTATTTTCTGGATTCTCAGAAACCTACTGTATTTGCCACATTCTCATATCTGTCATTTGTTCATCAGAACACATCCCCCCCCTCCTCCCCCACACTAGCAGCCTAAGACTTTGGAAGGATCAAAAAGAGCTTCCTTGCAGTTTCCTCCATTCATTTCCAGAGAGCTCTCATGTGTGCTCTCAATGGGTGGTGTGTTCCTCACTAAGAAAAACAGCATCACACACAGCATCTGGGGCTTCCTTGGTGGCCCAATGGGTAAAAAAATCCTTGTGCCAATGCAGGAGGCACAGGTTCGATCCCTGATCCAAGAAAATCCCACGTGCCTTGGAGCAACTAAACCCCTGCACCATAACTATTGATTCTGTGCTCTAGGGCCCAGGAGCCACAACTACTGAGCCCAGGAGCTGCAACGACTGAACGCTGTGTGCCCTAGAGCCTGTGCTCCGCAACAAGAGAAGCCACCGCAGTGAGAATCCCACACACTTCAAGGAAGAGTAGCTCCCCTCTTCACAACTAGAGAGTAGCCCCTGCTCACCGCAACCACAGAAAAGCCTGCGCAGCAATGAAGACCCAGCACAGCCAAAAATAAATACATAAATATATATATATATATATTTTTTTTTATTTTTTTTTAAAGGATGTTTTTGCACATCTTGGTTAGTTATAACTGCCTGAATGAAATCTCTAGAACTTGATGCTCTTCCCCTTTTATCTCAATTAAGGGATCAGAAAGTTGCATTCAAATCTTCTAAGTGGCATCAATTTCTTCAGTTAAAATTAATTTCTCAATGCATGAGAAAAATTCAAAAGCACTCATAAAATCCTATCAGGTCCTGCACGGATGACACACGTGAGAACACTGAGAACTCTGTAGTCATAACACAGACAAGGAAGGCTCATGAGTGTGACTCATGTAGCAAAAATACCTACAAGGAAAATACAAAAACTGGAGATAACTCAGCAATAAAACACATAGATTTTTCTCCTAAATTTAGAGTCTCAGTTTTTGTCCCACAACAGCAGGTACCCTCTCGCCACACGAAGAATTCTTCATCCTGTGTATTTTCTACCTCTTACTTCAGATTATAGCCTCAATCTATTGAATTCTTTTTCTTTTTCAAAGCTGATTTTATTTATTTATCTTTGGCTGTGCTGGGTCTGCATTGCTGTGTGGTCTTTTCTCTAGCTGCAGTGAGGTGGGGCTACTCTCTGGTTGCGGTTGCGGGCTTCTCATTGTGGTGGCATCTCTTGTTGGGGAGCACGGGTTCCAGGTGTGCGGGCTTCAGTAGTTGTGCAAGAGGGTTCAGGAGTTGTGGCTTGTGGGCTCTGGCCACAGGTTCTATAGCTGTGGTGCACGGGCTTAGTGACTCTGCAGCATGCACTGGTTCCAAATAGGAAAAGGAGTACGTCAAGGCTGTATATTGTCACCCTGCTTATTTAACTTCTATGCAGAGTACATCATGAGAAACACTGGGCTGGATGAAGCACAAGCTGGAATCAAGATTGCCAGGAGAAATACCAATAACCTCAGATATACAGATGACACCACCCTTATGGCAGAAAATGAAGAACTAAAGAGCCTCCTGATGAAAGTGAAAGAGGAGAGTGAAAAAGTTGGCTTAAAGCTCAACATTCAGAAAACTAAGATCATGGCATCCAGTCCCATCACTTCATGGCAAATAGATGGGGAAACAGTGGAAACAGTGGCTGACTTTATTTTTCTGGGGCTCCAAAATCACTGCAGATGGTGATTGCAGCCATGAAATTAAAAGACGCTTACTCCTTGGAAGGAAAGTTATGACCAACCTAGATAGCATATTAAAAAGCAGAGACATTACTTTGTCAACAAAGGTCTGTCTAGTCAGGGCTATGGTTTTTCCAGTGGTCATGTATGGATGTGAGAGTTGGATTATAAAGAAAGCTGAGCACAGAAGAATTGATGCTTTTGAACTGTGGTGTGGGAGAAGACTCTTGAGAGGCCCTTGGACTGCAAGGAGATCCAACCAGTCCATCCTAAAGGAGATCAGTCTTGGGTGTTCATTGGAAGGACTGATGTTGAAGCTGAAATTCCAATACTTTGGCCACCTGATGTGAAGAGCTGACTCATTTGAAAAGACTGATGCTGGGAGGGATTGGGAGCAGGAGGAGAAGGGGACGGCAGAGGATGAGATGGTTGGATGGCATCACCGACTCAATGGACATGAGTTTGAGTGAACTCCGGGAGTTGGTGATGGACAGGGAGGCCTGGCGTGCTGAGGTTCATGGGGTCACAAAGAGTCGGATTCGACTGAGGGACTAAACTGAACTGATGAGGGATCTTCCCAGATCAGGGATCGAACCTGTGTCTTCTGCCTTGTTTTTGTTGTTCAGTTGCTCAGTCATGTCTGACTCTTTGCCTTAGTAGGCAGATTCTTTACCACTGAGCCACCAGGGAAGCCCCTGAAGTATTTTTCTTTTAATTACAGATACTCTATCATGCACCCATCAGCTTCAGTGTATTTGTTCACTTCTTATAATTGCCTAAGCAACACGATCACTTATGAAATTTCCAGATTTACTCCTGATCAATTGTCACAATAAACTGTTTAACCCTGATGAAGTCAATTATAAGAAATGAAAGAAACAATCAGAAAAAAAAGATTCTCTTAGTGTTCCTCTCAAATTAAGAAGGAAGTAATGGAACATATTAAACAAGATCAAATTAATATGCTCATAGGGAAATTAATCTCATCTTGAAACTAATTTCTGACCTCCTTGAAATTTAATAAAAGCTGTTCTTAAAATCCTTGAGCAGATAAGTAAAGTTCATAAATTTTGAACTAAAAAAAACCCCACAAAATAGATTTTTCATAATTAACAGGCCAGTAAGCAAAACGGGATCTGCATGGAAAGAATCTCAAAATAAAGATTCATGAAATATGGGAGAAATGAATTCAATGAAAAGTAAACAAATTAGATTTACTTTCTGAATCTAAGGTTTTTAGTTAGTAACTCATCAAAAGTTTTGGAATGACCAGTTTTGATTTAACATTTCTAAACTCTGCAAAAGACATGTGTATAAACACATATACCCACACTGCTCTTCTTAGGTTTCATACTCTTAAAATATACCTTCGTATATTTACATTTTGCATTCAGTGTAGGTCAAAGCCATGAAATACTGTGTTCCATAAGTTGAGACAAAGAACATGTGCAAAGAAATAGATAGCATAAAATTGTATAAATATGATTCCAGATTTTGATAAATATGGCTTTAATTATATTTTTGTGACTTTCTTAAATCTACATTTGTTAAAAGGAACCTCCAGCAGGAATGGAGAGTCTCAGGTCAACAAAAAAGCACAATGGAAATTGATGCAGATGAGTTTATTACTCAAGGTCTTGAGTGAATTAACAGCAAGCCTTGAGGGCCCCCTGAGGGAGGTCAAGGCTAGAACCAGGCTGAGAAAGCTCCAGTACTTGGGGTTCAGGCCTTTCTAAGGGACCCTGGGTGAAGTGCTGTGGGCTCCTCAGGCTGAGCGTGGATGGGTCTATTCCAACCAAGAGGAGCAGGATTCTGGTGAGCGCTGTGAGAGTGTCATTGAAGGAGGGCCTGTAAAGTAGACCCTGGGGTTCAGCAAGACTGCTGGTCTCAAGGAAGGGGGTCATCTAGTGAAGGTGCTCACAGGACTGGCTGGTGTGAGTTCAACGAACCGCAGGCTGCCTGCTCCCCAGACAGACGCTGAGGCAGCAACAGCACGGAGCAGTCAGGGAAGCTCTCAACAGTACTCTGTATGGTCCTTCTTATTAGAACTGTCACAGCGTCCCCGCAGTTACAGAGAGGGGCCAGGGGAAGGTACATTGTAGAAATTATGGAAAATATGTGACAGTATTTGAGGATTAAGGGCAGCAAATAGTTGATGCTTGATTTCTTCCCTGCAACCTTAAAGAAGGTGGGAGAGGTTAAAGTTGGTGGTGGGTTAACACTTCATTCCACATCAACTGTAACACTAAAGACCACTCAGTTTTATTAATTAATGTATATTAATAGCACATACAGTTGGCATAAAACCTTTTACAGTTCACTGTGGGGTCCTTGATCAAAATAACCAACTACAAGCACAGAGAAAGATATTCATGCCTTTGATATAATGATCTGAGAAAAGTATTTCTATGGTGTACAGAATGGAGGCTAATTGTTTCATAAACAGGAACCTATGTTAATCACATGACTTTTCCAGGAAGGGTGTCCAGTTCTTTTCTAGGGTATCAGAGAAGATGTCAATATTTCAGCCACGTCAACTAATATTCTGTTGATATTATAAAGATATTACAAAGATATATCAAGATTTCAGTGAACTGTTATTATTGATCTATTTCTGTTGATATTATCAAGATACATCAAGATTTCAGTGAACTATTGATATTATCAAGATACATCAAGATTTCGGTGATATTATAAAGATATACCAAGATTTCAGTGAACTGTCATTGTTTCATCCTTAAAAAACAAGTGACATAACTAGTGAAAACTTAGAACAAACCTGCCTTACTTTAATACACAGAATCATTCCCTGATCACCGACATCATGGTGACCTCCAGGGATGTTTGACTTCAATGACAGAACGCCTCCATTTAGATGTTCACTGTACATTTTACATTACTGTGTCCTTAATCTTCTAATGAAGAACAAATATAAATTATGCCCACCCAATACACAAGGGCTTCTCTTATCTTTGGGGCATCAACCATCAAAAACATAAGTTCATAGACAGTAATTCTCCTTTAGAGTGAATTCAGAGAAGAGCAACTGATGAAATGCTTTCTAGTACACATTCTCTGATACTTATTTAGATTTGATGATTGATTAAATACTTTCCTACATCTGTTTTTACATCACTCACATATCTTTCTTGTATAAACACAGGCTCATGTTTTCTAAAGTGTGTATTTAGGACAAACCTCTTTCATCACTTATTATATTACCAGAGTTTCTCTCCAGTACGTGTTCTCTGACATTGAGTGAGGCGAGAGTGATGACAGCCTTTGCCACTTTCCTTATATTTAGGCTTTTAAGTTTCTCTGAAGGATGAATTCTCTGATGCTGACCAAGACTTGAGCTTTGGGTAAAGGCTTTGCCATGTTCCTTTACATCTGGATGATTTCTGCCCAATGTGAATTTGCTGATGTTGGTAAGGCTTGAAATTTGGTTAGATTTCGCCACAATCCTTACATTTATAAGGTTTCTCTCCAAGTATGAATTATCTGATGTCTAGAAAGACTTGACCTCTGATTAAAGGCTTTACCACATTCTGTACATTTATAAGGCTTCCTTGTAGGATGAATTTGCTCAAGTTGAGTAAAATGTGATTTACAATTAAAGGCTTTGCTACAATCCTTACATTTATAAGGTTTCTCTCCAAGTATGAATTATCTGATGTCTAGAAAGACTTGACTTCTGATTAAAGGGTTTACCACATTTAGTACATTTATAAGCCTTCCTTGTAGGATGAATTTGCTTATGTTGAGTACGATGTGATTTACAATTAAAGGCTTTGCCACAATATTTACATTTATAAGGTCTCTCTCCAGTAATGGATTCACTAATGTTGAGTGAGACTTGAGCTGTGCCTAAAGGCTTTGCCACACTCTGTACATTTATACTGCTTCTCCCCAGTATGAATTATGTGATATTGAGTTAGGCTTCCACGCCGCTTAAAAGACTTGTCACATTCTGTGCATTTATAAGGCTTCTTTTCAGTATGAATTTGCTGATGTTGAATAAGATGTGAGCCACAGATAAAGGCTTTGGCACATTCTCTACATTTGTATAGAGTATCCCCAGTATGAATTCGCTGATGCATAGTGAGATATGAACACCTATTAAAGGCTCTGCCACATTCTCTACATCTGTAAGACTTTTCTCCAGTATGAATTACCTGATGTTGAGTAAGATTTGAGCAACAGGTATAGACTTTGCCACATTCCTTACATTTATAAGGTCTCTCCCCAGTATGGGTTTGTTGATGTTGAGTAAGACACGAGGAACAGATAAAGGCTTTGCCACACTCTGTACATTTGAAAGGCTTCCTTTCTGTATGGATTTTCCTATGGCTACTTAGATTTAATGATTTAGTGACTATTTTCCCACATGTGTTACTCTTATAATGTTTCTCCACATTCTCAATACTCTGCTGTTGTCTAAGTTTACAAGACTGATTACAAACTTTACTATATTCACTACAATTACAAGCCTTCTTTCCAATATCCACACTTTTATACAGAGAAACATCTGCTCTTTGATAAAAGATATTCCTACATTTATTACTTCCAGAATCATTGTCTAAAAATTGATTTCCCTAGTGTTTCATGAGACTTGAGCCTTGGTCAACGTTATGTCCAGTTTCATCGAATAAATACTTTCTCACTCCATCATAAAGACTCTTGTAATTATTGGGGGTAGAGCTCTTGCTTAAAGCCTTACTCATTTACGACACATGAAAAGTTGTCCCACATTAATTACACCCCCATATGCATTAACCACTGACGTTTGAATAAAGTCTCTTCCATTATTATCAACATTGCAGATTTTGAAAAAGGGAAAAAATATCTGTTGTTTGAAGAATACTGAACCCTTGCTAAAGGATCTCTCAAGTTGATTACACTGGGAATCTTTTCCCTCATTTTTAAATTTCTGGTCTTCAGACATATTTGAATGTATGTTTAATTGAATATTGCATTTAGAGTGGTTTGAATGATTATCTGCAGTAGAGACTAGATGACTTTCCAGATTTTCCACAGTTCCTTTCAGAGAACATGTATATGTCAAAAAACAATGCGGGTCTTTGCTGACAAACATACATTTCTCTGCAGATGTTAGTGACTTAAATTGGTGTTTTCCCCAGTTTGATTCACAACCTTGATTTCTCTTGGCAGTAATGTTTACATTAAGAGAAACGGTCCCAGATGGGTTATGTCCATCACAACATCTTCTCTGCCCTTCACATGCCCTTGTATATTCCCAGTATTTCATTAAATGTAAATTTACAAGGTGAAATATTTCATATATTTTTAGGTTTTCTATTGGACATAAATCTTCAAAGCCTGGATTTCTTGGCATCACACACTGGGTGTGTAGAGAAGACGCAGCTGAAAGGGCAAATAACAAGTTATTCTACTTACTATTCTCAGTGAATATAGTATACAATTTACATAAAACTGATACACCCTTAGCTAGATTAAGAATGAAACAGAGAAGGAAGGAGTCAAAATGACAGAGGATTAGGAAGACATGGAATTCGTCTTCCTACACAAATGCATCAATACATCTAGAAATGGATTAAGTCTCACGCAGCTCCTCCTGAACACTAGCAGAGGACCGTGGACACCTAAAAGGACAAGAAAGATTCTGTTTAGCCAGGTGGAACCAAAGCAAATGAAGGAAAGGGAAGAGGAGAGGAAGTGGGATGGGACCTGCAACCCTTGGGGGAGCTCACTGGGACAGAAGGGAGCCTCATTCTCTTATGGGAAGAGGAGGCAGCACCTGTTAGAGGCAGGCAGGACAGAGTGAGGCCGCGACAGACGGTACTAACCACAGCCCTGCTCCCCAAGCCTGAGCGGGGAGTCCACCACTGCACACGAGGGCTGGGTCCTGAAATGTGGGGTTTGGAGAGCAGACCCAGGCAGAGGACTGCGGTTGGCTGTGAGGAGACATCCTGAGGGGACAGGCGGGAGGGAGGAGCTCTGCAAACGGGAATGCTTGTGGAGGAAGCCTGAACCACCAGAGAAGCAGAGCAGCGTTGTTGAGTGATGCCCAAAGGGAAGAACCATCATTGCAGCCCCTCTCCTCCTATGCCAGTCCCTCCTGGCCAGGCACTAGCAAGGACTCCCACAGGGTTGGGTGATCTCACGACCCCAGCTGCTGCCTCCTCCCCTATGACCCTCGCCACCAGGGTGGACTCCTGTGCTCCAGGGCAGCCCGAGGAGCAGGTGCCTGTGGGTGGCCCACGCGCACTGGGGGGGCGGAAAACACAGCTGAGCCCCAGGGTCATACATCTAAGGAAGAAAAGTGAAATCTCACAGCTGCACAGACCACGATTTTATACCCCCACAATTGGCTTTGTCAACTCAGCACCTACAGAAAGCCTGATTAGACAGTAAGGACTCCCACAGTCCTGATAGCTGTAGCTTTAGCAGCTGGAGACTTTGTGAGCTTGTACTTGAGGGAGCTGGACCACGCCAGAGTCTGAGGCCACAAGCACAGAAAATTTCACAAAATGAGATGAAGAATGAAAAAGAAATATGTTGTAGAGAAAGGACCAAGATAAAAACCTACAACTAAATTAAGAATAGATAGTTAATCTAATGATTACTAATGATTACAACTAATGATGACTTTAAGTAATCATTTGCTTTAAGTAATCTTAAATTGAGATACCAAACATTTTCACAATTACTAGGTGCCTATTAATTCTTTAACCCACTTTTTACCACATGTGTTTTTACTTGAGCATATTCTATTAGATGTTTGAATCTAAAAATCATAAGTGATATTGGCATAGAGCTAATCAGAAAGTGAAGATGTATAGGATAAAATCCTGGGATGCTTCATAACAAACAAGATAAACTCAATAAAGTAGTAGTTCTTATGAAATCAAATAAGAAGTGAGACTTTAAAAATGTGGTAAGAACACAAGGAACTCTACTCAGCGCTCTGTGGAGACCTAAGTGGGGAGGAAATCTAAAAAAGTATATATATATATATATATGATTCTCTTTGCTATACAGCAGCACACTGTAAAACAGCTACACTCGAATAAAATTTTTTTAAAGATTTCTTCACATAATCTAAAAAGCTTAATAGTGAGAAACAACCAGAAAAAATATGGTAGAAAATGTTCTAAGCTCTCATGCCAATTTATTTTAACATTCTTTGAGTTAAATGAATATATTAAAGTATTTTAACATTGACGAATTGGGGCAAATACACTTAAGATATTTAACATGAGTTTATATAAAGAAAACAGAAACTTTGAAATAAACCTGGGATTTGCATTTTCTCATTTTAGAGAGATTTGGCTTTATGCAGTGAAGAAATTATTTGAGTATGAAATTTATAAGGCCATATTTATAGTTCCCAGTGGATTAGAAATTATAAAGCAGAAAACAAATGTCTGTCCCCAGTATTTCTAGAACTTTGGCAATTTGTCTACAACTCCACCCAAACACTTCTGTCTAGAGGTAGAAATGAACTTTAAAAGGAGTGTCATAGAGTTACTCAGAAATGAACACAGTTTTCCTAGGATCCCCAAGAAATGAAAGAGCAGCCAACTCATGCAGGTTGTCACAGGCCAAGGGGAGAATTTCAGTTCTCGCTGGGAATGAGAAAAGTAATCACTGGAGATGAATTCATGAATGATTAAAGAGACAGAATGAGGAAGGTGATATCCATCTATGACAGCAACAGAAATAAGCCCAGACTTCTCCAAAATCATTTCCACTGAAGCAGATCTTCCCAAACCACATGACAAAGGACGACTTCCTCACTGATCCTTGGACCTCTCACCTGTCACAGGCTCCATCCATTCAGACATACCTGGGTATATGGGTGTTGTCTCCACTCTCCTTATATTCCTGGAATCCTTCCTTTGCTCCAGAAAGGTGACCAGGTCTGGCTTAGAGACACAAGTCCTGTTCATCAGAGAAAGGAGATTCATCAGTTTCCATTCCAATACGTATTCAGGTGAGAAGACAAGGTGTGGTAGAATACTGACACAGCCTAGAAAACTGATTTCCCCAAATGCTTTATTGAGAGCACCTATAAACACTAACAAAAACATAAAGACAGATCCTGAGATTCTGGTCTAGTACTACTAGGGAAAAGTTAGTAGTAGAGACGAGGATACAACTATTGTATACCACTGAACTTATAAAATTCCTAGTAATCTAGAGAGAAGGAGGCAGATTATCTCAAGAAAGAGGAAGGTTGGAATAATAAAGAATCATCATGACGTCTTTCTAACCTCACAAACTCCCATTCTTTTCCTAGAAAGCAGGGATCTGAAACTCTATTATAAGAAGCAGAAGATTCCAGGAGACATTCTGGAAATGCAGGAACCATAACCCAGTGGGTGGATAAGGGATTCTGAAGGCAGTTATCCTCACCCAAGGAGGCCAGGTTCCCGTAGTTCTCTAGCATCATGTCTCTGTACAATTCCCGCTGACCGAGGTCCAGGCACTCCCACTCCTCTTGAGTGAAGTCTATGGCTATATCCTGGAATGTCAGCCATCCCTGAAATACAAAGTACATATGCCATATGGCTGTCACTTCCTTATGTGACCCAAGATGAAACCAGCAAGAGAAATGATTTTGATTCAGGAGAATGTCTGGTATTACACAAGAATAAGATTTTCCACACTAATATTCTCTACCATATTTCTAACCCCAGAAAAAAAGAAGATGGTATACGATTCACAAAACTACTGTAGAGATCCTTTTTGTCTGGGAGAAGAACTATCGTATGATGTGATGTATAGAGGCAGGTTTAGAGTGTTGTTCTTGTGTTATACAGGATAAATTGTCTATCAACCAAACTGGGAATAGTTTTCTCCAAACTGGGAATATTTTTTAAAAGGAGATTCTAATTCAGGAATTCTGGAGTGGGGCCAGAGTTGTTGTTCTTTAACAAGCTCACTTCTAACTGAATCTCAGGTTCATGAATGGCATTGTGAGTAGCACAGAGGTAGAACAGCCAGGTAGGGCTTCTCTGGTGGCTCAGCTGGTGAAGAATCTGCCTGCAATGTGGGAGGCCTACGTTCGATCCCTGGGTTGAGAAGATCCCCTGGAGAAGGGAACAGCTACCCTCTTCAGTATTCTGGCCTGGAGAATTCCATGGACTGTATAGTCCATGGGATTGCAAAGACTTGAACAGCCAGGTAAGAAGTCATAGTTAATATTGAACTGTACATATTTTACAGATTTTACAGGTTTAATAGAATAGTAAGCATAGAAAAAAACAGTCCTGTTGATATTTAGTATATACCATATATCTTTCTAAAAGTTTTTACATAGTCCTGAATGAGCCACATAAATAATTTAGATCAATAATATTGCTGTGACACTTATTTTAGAATATTTTGTCAGGTATTCAGTAAATGGTAGAGCTTGGGTTTTCTTTAGTTGATATGGACTAGAATTTGTTTTTAAAAAACACATTTTTTTCTGTCTTCTAACTTTATTGAGGTTTTCAATGGCTACGTCAAGGATCTCTCTTGGTAAATGTCAGACTGCACTTGAAAACATCTTTTGATATTTGTTCTAGGGTAAGACAATTCCACATTGATAAGAGAACAGACTCTATGATTTCAAAACCTTTAGACCATGAAATTTTTGTACCTTGTTTTATGTACTGAGATATGTTCCAGTTGGAGAAGAAAATGGCAACCGACTCCAGTATTCTTGCCTGGAGAATACAAGAGCCTGGGAGGCTACAGTCCATGGGGTCACAAAGAGTCAGATACAACTGAAGTGACTTAGCACATATGTTCCAGTGTCTCCTAGTTTACAGGCTATTGGAAGTCAAATAGAATTTGTATCCTACTGTTGTGTACAAATTATATAAATCTTAATTATGTTGAATTGGTTCATGGTGCTTTTCAGGTCTAACTATAACCTTCTACTTTTAGAAATTAAATTAAATAAACTTTAATAAATCATAATCCATTCATTTTAGAATGAATATTCCATTAACTTTGGAGAGCTTGATATTGAAACTCCAACTAAAAATCTTAATTTATCTACTTAAAAAGACAAATGTATTATATAGTGGAACTATATGTAACTTTCTTCTGTGTTGTACATGTCTCCTGTAAACGTGTTATCATACTTTCATGGTATAAAAAAAGAAAAAATAAAAAGAACAGAGAAATATACAGAGACAACTCTAATAAATGTGTAGACAAGTGTAGGTAATTGGGAAGAACATAGTCCAAAAATGGATCAAATAGGTTAACATTTCCATGCACACACCTACACTAAAATGGGAACTATATACATTTTAAAAGTGATAAAAAATATTCAATTCAATAAGATCAAGATTATTTTTCACTGGTTAAATCTCATCATTTTTTGTGGATGATAATCTGTATTTTTAAAACACACTAACGTGCAAACACACATACCAATATGAAATAAATTAGGACTCTAAATTAGAGTCCTTTATTTCTTTCAAAATCTGTATCACTTGTGTTGAGCTATATTTTAGAAATTTAACATTA
The DNA here is from genome assembly GCF_029378745.1 of Bos indicus. NCBI lineage: Eukaryota > Metazoa > Chordata > Mammalia > Artiodactyla > Bovidae > Bos > Bos indicus. The sequence continues at coordinate 57,839,522 of NC_091777.1, forward strand.
GGAATATGATTATTGTAAGTGCTTTGGAAAATAAAAAGAGGTGATAAGATCATGTCTGAGATACGAGGGTGGAGTGTAACGGAAACTACCGGACCTGGGCTTGAGTGAGGAAACCTCCACTCCCCAAATCCAATATCCCCACTAGACACAGGTGTGTTCATTATTCAAAGCAAAGATAGACTAAGAAGGTGCGGATTTCCACCATAACTGGTGGCTTGTGCAGGTCCCTCCCTAAATCACCCTAAATCTTTATTAAAGGTAAAGAGAAAAAAAACGTGAACATCGTAATGCTGGAATCTCACAGAAGTACCTGATCAAGGTTACATGCAGTGTAATGGGATAAATGGTAGCAGTGATCTGAATTGACCCTGAAAAATGTCAGTTTCTAAAAATTTCACTTCATATATACTTCCCCAGTTCTGTATCCTATGAGTATATTTTAACAGCAAGTCATTTTAATAATATAGACACTGCACTATTATTTTTTGTTTCAAAATTATCTGAAAAATTCTGGATCACTGAGTTCATTCTATTTATAACTGCATTTTCTTTCTGTTCTAAAGAGCTGAAGTTGCATCCAGATGTAAACTCATCACTGCATTTCCTCTACTTTCCTAAGAGCCCAACACCAAACCACATCCCCATGGGAAGCTTGGATACCAGTACCTCTCAGTGTTGATCTCTCACAAAGGGAATATATTCACGAGTTGAAAGTCACTAATTCATTTTGAGAATTCATCACTAATTCACTTTGAGAATTCATCACTAATTCACTCTGAGAATTCATTTTCTATAGAAAGCTGGGATACAGACAATGAAGAAAAGGCTCTGGGACATCAGGGAGAAGAGCTGGTCTTCACTATTGTAGGAAAAAGTAAATAGTTGAAAACAAACATCCCAGGCCAAAAAAAATATGAGTAGAGAATTAAAGGTTTGTAGGTTCTCTCAGTCCGGGCAGTTCAGCAGGAAAAGCAGACACAGCCCCAGACCCAGGACAGGACATGTACCTGAGAAGCTGCCATTTCCTCCTCTTCTTCCTCCTGCTCTGTCTTCTCTGGGGATGTTATGTAGCAAACACACCTCTGCATCTTGAGAAAATACCTTCAAAGGCATCCGCACAGCTCTATAACCTGCAACCACCGCAACTACAGACAGAAGGACCTTGAAAAGCTGAAAAGACCCACCTCTCCTGTCCTGTCTCAGGAGAGATTCAGCAACAATCACTTCCTACCTGGAGACCAGCCTGTGAACTTATTTCTTGATTGTTCTCTCCTTAGAGAGAGCTCCTCACCCTCAGCTCACACAGACCATGTGAGCTGACTGACTTCCCCAGTCCAAATCCAGCTAGGCCAACCCTGCTGCCTCTCCTCAGATTGAAGCTGGGCCTCAGCTCTCACAAATGGACCAGGAGCCACGTCCTTAACCCAGGCCTCCCCTTAGAAGCCCCTGGAGCACTTCCTACAAACCACACTGATGCTCCCTCAGGACCAACAAAGAAATCTGTAGGGAGGGCACCGGGGAGGTTATCGCTCAACACTGGTCACGTGATCCTGATAGGAAACCAGGTGGAAACCACTTGGATAAAGATTCTTTCTGAACCAGTTCAGTGTATACAATCCCGTGAGGTCAGGTCCCCCTCTAAGAAGTTATGAATCTGCAGGTCTGAAGTGGGGCCATGAAATGAGTCTTTAGCAAATTCCCTGTTTGTTCTGATGTTTCTCCCTCACGGCCCACATTCAGGAGCCCTGAGGTCGAGCCCTTACACTCAGCACACCTGAGACTTCTCTGTGGGGTAGGGTTTAGGGAAGGGATTTCTTAGAAAGTCAAGGTGAGAACCAGGCACAGAAACAGGCAGTAATTGGGATTCAGGCCTTTCTAAGTGACCCTGAGTGAAGTGCTGTGGGCTCCCCAGGCCAAGCGTGGATGGGTCCATTCAAACCAAAAAGACCAGGATTCTAGTGAGCGTTGTGAGGGTGTCATTGAAGGGGGGACTGTGAAGTAGACCCTGGGGTTCAGCAAGACTGCTGATCTCAAGGAAGGGGGTCACCTAGTGCAGGTGCTCACAGGACTGGCTGGTGTGAGTTCAAGGACCTACAGGCTGCCTGCTCCCCAGATAGATGCTGAGCATGGAGCAGTTCAGGTAGACTCTCAACAGTACTCTGTATGATCCTTCTTATTAGAACCACCACAATGTCCCTTCAGTTACAGAGAGGGAAAAAGATACAGTGTAGAAATGGTGGAAAATATATGACATTATTAGAGATTTAAAGCCAGTAAGGAAACTAATTTCTACAGATGCTATCTCTCTGTGCTACCAAGTAGTTTATTGTTGTTATCTCTTCCCTGAAACCTTTAATAAGGTGGGAGAGGTTAATGGTGGTGGTGGGTTAACACTTCATTAAAATAAAAAATAAAAACCATTCAGTTTTTATTAATTAGCATGTCTTAATTTCACACATAGTTGAAATAAAACATTTTACAATTCACTGTGTGATCATTGATTAAAATACAAATTACAAGTGTAGAGAAAGCTATTTATTTTCCTGATATAACAATCCGAGAACTGTGATTTCTGTGGTTGACAAAACAGAAGCTAGTAAACAGACATACACTAATTATATGACTTTTTCAGGAAGGGTTTCCCATACATTTCTAGGTTATCACAGAAGCTGTCTTTATTTCAATGTTGTCAACTAATGTTCATGACTTCTGGTGATATTATAAACATAACATCAATATTTTAGTGAGCTATCATTGTGTTCTCCTCACAAATCAAGTGACATAACTATTGAAAATTTAGAACCAATCTGTCTTACTTTAATACATGAAAAGATTCCATGATTACTTACATCATGGTGACGTCCAAGGATATTTGACAAGAATAACAAACACCTCCAGTTAGATGTTCATTGTACATTTTACATTACGGTATCCATCTCCTAATGGAGAATAGATATAAATGGTTGCAACACAATATAGAAGGGCTTCTCTTCTCTGAAGCACAAACCATCAAAAACCTACATTTGCATACACACTAGAAACGAAGCATAGTATGGATTATTTGAGAGTTGAATGACATTCATTTTGGTTTTCAAATAATTTCACATTATGTCATTATAAACAAGGCTGCTGCTGCTGCTGCTAAGTCGCTTCAGTAGTATCCGACTTTGTGCGACCCCATAGACGGCAGCCCACCAGGCTCCGCCGTCCCTGGGATTCTCCAGGCAAGAACACTGGAGTGGGTTGCCATTTCCTTCTCTAATGCATGAAAAGTGAAAAGTGAAAGTGAAGTCACTCATTCGTGTCCGACTCTTCGCAACCCCACGGATTGCAGCCCACCAGGCTCCTCCGCCCATGGGATTTTCCAGGCAAGAGTACTGGAGTGGGGTGCCATTGCCTTCTCCATAACAAGGGTACATCGCTAATAATTCTCACTTTCTGAGCATCAACCCTACCTCTCAGGAGCCAGACTAAACTACTCAGTCACTGACTGGCTGGGAGGCGGGCCCGTGCAGTCGCTGATTGGCTGCCGGGTATACGCTTACGTCACACGCTCAGGAGGCACGCAGCCAGGATCTAGGGTGGTTTCCACACAGCCTTCTTTCTGTAGATACATGGGTCGTCGTGGGGCCTCACGAGGCCTCACGGGGCTGCACTCCGGCTGTTGGCTCTCCTGTCAGTTGTTGAGTGGAGAACCTGCGCTGGCACTGGCCGAACTGGGCTTCCATGAGAGTCGGGCATCTCTGTCAGTCACTGTGACCCTTGGACAGTTAGGCGGCCGGAGGTGGGTGAGGCCTCCCAAGGTGGCTGTCCGGCCTGAGAGGCCCCCGGGGCCAATTCTGGATCAGGTTGGAAGGCTCCCTGAGAGCCAGCTCACCAGCTAGTCAGTCAGTTCGCCGCAGCCTGTCTCTGTATTCGTCAGCCTGCCACCAAGTGGGTCACCCGGTCAGCCTGAAGAGCAGCCAGAGGATTACCAATCTGCCAATAAGACCGTCAGTCTCTATGTCAACGGAGGATCAGGCTAGTGCCCTGATGAGTCTGCAGTGAGTCCCCTCATAAATCATTTAATCGGATAATCCACCCCCTTCACGGCCTGCCCTGTTAATCAGTCCAATTAGGCTCCCTGTAAATCAGCCTCCTAATAAGCTAATCCCCCTACCAGGCACTCAGTCATTAGTCACACAGTTATCCTGCGTGTAAGCCAGCTAATCGGTTTCACTGTTAGTCCTTGATTTCTCTTGAAATTCGTTTTACAGCTCCTAAGTAGGTCAGTCATCCAAAAGTCATTCCCGCCCTTACTAAGTCTGGAAAGGTCGCTGCATCTCTTGCACTCTGCTTCGGAAATATACAGACAGAGGTGTGCTGAGGTCAAAGAACCGTCTGGGGCCCTTGGAACCAGAGACAAAGGTAAAATTGAGAGGTGATGGATGAAGGGAAATAGAAGGAGAGGGGGAAAAGAGGGTGCATGAGGAGTCACTCAACTCACCTCTAAAGGCTGGCAGAGAGGAGCAAGAGGAAATCAGAATTTTAGAGCTTGGCTGATCATTACATCTCAAACAATCAAGCTCACTCATATTATAGATGAAGAAATAAAAGGAGGGACTTCCCTTGTGTTCCAGTGGCTAAGACTCTGTGCTTCTAATGGAGGGAGACTCTGTTCGATCCCTGGTCAGGGAACTAGATTCCATGAGCCACAACTAAGATGCCATGGAGTCAAATAGATAAATATAGATTTAAAAAAAAAAAAAAAACAAACCAGAGAGGGTAAAATAGTTGACCAAGGTTCTTTAGTGATTTACTGGCCAAGCCTGGGCCAGGACCCAGACAGGGCTCATCCCAACACCCAAATGCAGTTTTAAATTGGAGAAAGGAAAAGGGAATAAAAATGGCAGTGCAAAAAGGGAATGGCTGTAGGGTGTGAAGAAGAGAAAATACCATCATTTCAGCCCAGAATCTATCCTCAGTACAGTAAAGATCTCCAGAGCTGCCCCCCTGGGCTAGGCCATCATCACACTTTCTGACTGGCTGCGTGGTCTCCCACTGGTCTCTGTGCTTTCGCTCTAGCCCCTGATGTGGTCCATTTTCCACACAGCAGCCAGAGGGAACTCAAAACCAAATTAATCAGTTTACAGTCACGCCTCTTAATACACTCCAGTGGAATTGCATTCATATTCCTCCTTGTGCCTTTTAGGAGCTGAGCCCACCTGGTATCTGACCTTGTCTCATGCCAGTCTCCCCCACCCCTCACTGCACTTCAGCAGCTCACTTTTTTTTTCTCTCTCTTAACCATGCTAAACTCCTCAAGCTTTGCAGTTGCTCTTCCCTCAACCTGCAATTTTCCTTCCCCCAGCGTGGCCTGGCTTTCCTTCCTCTAGGTTTCTGCTCAAATGTCACTTCCTCCAAGAAGCCTTCTTTGACCACCCTATCTAAACGATTTCCCCATTGTCCCCCATCCCATAATTCCTATCGTGTTGTCCTGGGTTCTTTTTCTTCATTGTATTTACAGTTATCAAGTTATGCTCACCATCAGCTTGATTTTTGAGGACAGGGATTGTGTCATTCTTGCTTACTGCTAAAACCCTAAAATAGTCCCTGGCATAAAGGAGATGCTCAAACATGTTGGTTGACTGAAAGAATGAATGAAGAGTGCCATCACCAAGGCATGTGCTCCTTGGGACTTCTCTGGTGGTCCAGTGGTTAGGACTCTGTGCTGCCGATGTAGGGGGCCCGGGTTTGATCCCTCCTGGGGGAACTAAGATCCCACATGCTGGCTGTGTGTCATGGCCAAAAACAAAAACGGCGTGTGCTTCTTGAGAAAGGTTCCTGAGAAGGGGAAGACTGCTCTTTGATGTAGAGTTTCTGTAGAGTCGTAGGGGATGAGATCAGACAAGGAAAGGGAATGGAGGGAATGGACCATGTTATGCAGAACTTTGCCTTTTACTCTTGAGTGAGATGAGAACCGTTTGGAGAGTTTTGAGAAGAGAAGGGGGCAGGATGATACTGAGGTGTTGATGGAATCCCTCCAGCTGCCATGCAGGGAGTAGCATGTACAGGACACAGATGAAGCAGCCAAGCCAATGAGAAGATCATCCCAGCCATCTGGGTGAGAGGATGGTGGTTTGGGCCAGGGTGGCAGCAGTGAAGCTGATTACAAGTGGCCAGACTTTGAATGTATTTTGGAAAACAATACCAACAGGATTTTCTGACATATAAAAGAGTAGTCAAAGTGGACTCTGAGGTCTTGATTCTTGATTTCTTCCTGAACGTGATTTTATTTGATTTAGAGACATATTTCCTAAATTTTAGGTGATTGACTTTTTCCTTTTTATGAGATGAGGGCTGTGTTGCTGCGTGTGTGCTCAGTCTTGTCCAACTCTTTTCAACCCCGTGTACTGTAGCCCACCAGGCTCCTCTGTCCATGGGATTCTCTGGGCAAGAATACTGGAGTGGCTTGCCATTTCCTTCTCCAGTGGAGCTCCCCGATGCAGGGATCAAATCCACGTCTCCTGCATTGGCAGAAGGATTCTTTACCTCTGGGCACCTGGGAAGCCCTGAGAATAGGGCAGTGCTGTTTAAACATTTAATAGTAATTTGTACAGTACCCATAGTGCCAGTTGGCCAGAGAATTTGGGGGAGCTTATAATCTCTACACTCTTGAAAGTTGGTGTGGAAAAAGAGAAACGAGTTTTAAGTTCATCTCTAACTGTATTGGCTCAGCGACTCTGGGAAAATCACTTATTTGTCTGAGTTTCCATTTTCTCCTCTGTGAAGAGGAAATCATAACACTTAATTCCACAGGGCTTGTGGAAATAAATGAAAACCACCCAAATGAGAACAAACAGGCTGTTGATTCAGAGCTTGCTGTAGTGAGAGAGCCAGCCACCACCATTTGCATTCAGCAAAGACTACAAAGGCGGGCAGGGCAGTGGGAATCCTTTAGAGTGGAAAAAAGTGAAGGAGTGTCAGCAGTGTTGGGAGATGATTTTAATCATGAGAAAGATGGAGGGTTAGCACCTTCTGTGGTTGGATTGGAAAGCATATTTGGTTTTCTTTGGTTGGTTCTGAGCTGGAAACAGGGGTAAATAATAAGGAACCTGATACTTACAGGCCAAACTCTGACTGTTCTAGGCTAACTGTCACTACAGTAGTGGTTTGGTTTCTTGGACTAGTTAATGGTAATTGAGGATCAGAGTCATATATGTCATACGGCTGAGACTTGAGAGTCATACGTAGTCTGGCTATTGTTTCTGTATATTCAATCTCTCAGGTTGTTGACGGGGATGTAAATGAGACTATGTGTATGTGAAATTGACAGATACATAGTAAACAATAAATACTAGTTTAAGTTAAAGGTTTTTAAAATCTCATTATGGCCTAATTAGGTGATTCTTTCTTTTTTTCCACTTACTAATCCATCTTTGCTTTCCAAGTGGCTCAGCCTGCAATGCAGGAGATGCCAGTTGGATCCCTGGTCAGGGAACTAAGATTCCACAGGCCCACGAGGTGCAGCCAAAACAAAAATAAATAAATAAAACTTTTACATAAATGAAATGATCAATTTTTCATTTCTCCTCTGTCCATGGAATTCTCCAGGCAAGAATACTAGAGTGGGTTGCCATTCTTCTCCAGGGGATCTTCTTGACCCAGGGATCGAACCTGGTTCTCCCACATTGCTGGCAGATACTTTACAGAACTGTATAAAAATGGTATATAAAAGAGCATGCACCTACCATCCAGCTTAAAATTTAAAACACTCACCCTTTGTACCCCTTCCCCAACCATATCTCCCACTAAAATCTAGCAATCACTGCTACCTTGAATTTAGCACACATCATTCTATGTAGTAAGGAAGTTAATGGAGCCCAAAGAGAGGTCTGGCCTTTGCCCTTGGATTCCAGGAGGTATAATCTCTAAACCCTGGGAAGTCCTGCCTGATGGAGAGTCTCCGTTTGCCTGAGGTCCTGGCGTCACACTGAAGAGTCTTCAGCTGTGATTAAGGGCAGGAGCTGGCCGCACAAGACAGTTTAACAACGTGATTTCCAGTGGGGGCTTTGGATCCTGTGGTATCAGTTCACCTTCAGAAGGAGCAGGAGAGTAAAATCTGCCACAAGGGCAGATGCCCTCATGATGAAGGTCCAATAAAAACTCTGGTCACAGGGTTTGGGTGAGCTTCTCTGGTTGTCAGTCTTCTGGGCCTGTTGTCAGGCATTAACTCCAGAACAGTTAAGTTGCTCTGTCTCTGACTCCTCGGGGAGAGAACAGGAAGCTGTCTGGCTGGAACTTTCCCAGACTCTGCCCTCTGTGCTCCTTCTCTTGGCAGATTCTAATCTGTGTCCTTAGTTGCAAAAAACAGTAACCTAAAACAGCTTTCAGTGAATTCTGGAAGTGGATTCTTTTTGTTTCCTATTTTTGGCTGAACCCTGCAGCATATGGGATCTTGGTTCCCTGACAAGGGATTGAACTCATGACCCCTGCATCAGAAGGGCTGAGTCTTAACCACTGGACCACCAGGGAAGTCCTTCTGTGAATTCTGGGAGTACTTCCAGTGAATTATCAAATCTGAGGGTAGTCTTGAGGGCCCGCAGACTTTCAATAGATGTCAAAAACGAGGGGCTTTTAGGGACCCCTGCAATCTGCAGTCACTGTCAGGAATGAGGCATCTTGCAGACCGTTCCCTAGCTTTGCTGCTGGCATAGAAATGAAATCCACTAGAGCAAACAGGACCCACTGAAGCACATCATTTGGGAAAAGGAAGGATGAGGACACGAGGTGATGACTCTGATTCCTGGGTGGCCCCAGGGTTACTCAAGGGTTGCTGAAATACAACTGTTCTGTAATTAGTTATAGGAGGTTAAGGGTTACCTTTTTTTAATGATGGATACAACATCCAAGAAGTTGACTCACTGGATGCATAAGAAAATGCAACATAACAAGAACAAGCTAAATGCATGATCCTGGGTTATTTTTATCTGTAATAGCTAACATGAAAGAAGAGGAAAAGGCCGGGCTGGATCCTGACAGCCCAGTTTGGGTTCTGTCCAGCCCAAGATAAAGCTGTTAGCCTCGGGGCTGCTGCTACTAAAGGAAGCGTTCTGTTGAAACCACAGGGAGCACAAAACATTAAAGCAATTTACCAGAGAATGAAGAAAGATGAAGGGGAGAGTCCAAGTCTGACAGGGTGGAAATCTTTAAACAGTCCTTAAGAAATGGGATAAATAGGAACTTCCCTGGTGGTCCAATGGTTAAGAATCCTCCTGATAGTTCAGAGGACACGGGTTCCAGCCCTGGTCCAAGAAGATTCCACATGTCAGAGGGGCAACTCAGCCTGTGCGCTGTAACTACTGAAGCTCGTGCACCTAGAGCCTGTGTTCCACAACCGAGAAGCCACTGCAATGAGAAACCCACGTGCTGCAAATAGAGCAAGCCCACGTGCAGCAAGAAGACCCAGCCCAGTCAAAAATTAATACATTAATCTTAAAAAAGAACTGGGATAAAGGGGACATTGATGGGGTCAAAACAAAGGTCTCAGTGCAGCACTCTGGGAGACTGGGTGGACCCGTGGGAACCCTGGATCATCCCCCAGCATTGAAGGACCTCAATCAAGTCTGCTGTATCTACCTTAGCTTGGGGGAATTTAAAAAGCCACAAGACAGATAGGACAATGAGAAATCTGCCTGCAAATCACCTGAGGTGATGGTCCCATAACCTAATCAAGATAAAGATTCATTAAAGGGCCTGGGTTCCTTGGCCCCACTTCCAGTGGGGCACTCAAAGCCATATGCACATTAGCAATAAAACAGAGACATGTTTCTGAGACTCCTTAACATGGGAGCGTCATGCTCTGTGACTCTAAAACTTGTTCAGTCACTCAGTCATGTCTGACTCTTTGTGAACCCCATGAACTGCAGCATGCCAGGCTCCCCTGTCTTTCACTATCTCTCAGAGTTTGCTCAAATTCATGACCATTGAGTCAATGATGCTATCTAACCATCTCATCCTCTGTCGTCCCCTTTCTCCTTTTGCCTTCAGTCTTTCCCAGCATCAGGGTCTTTTCCAATAAGTCAGCTCTTTGCATCATGTGGCCAAAGCATTGGAGCTTCAGCTTCAGTATCAGTCCTTCCAATGAATATTCAGGGTTGATTTTCTTTAGCCTTGACTAGTTTGAACTCTTTGCTGTCCACGGGACTCTCAAGAGTCCTCTCCAGCACCACAATTTGAAAGCATCAATTCTTTGGTGCTCTGCCTTCTTTATGGTCCAACTCTCCCATCTGTACATGACTACTGGAAAAACCATAGCTTTGACTATACAGACTTTTGTCAGCAAAGTGATGTCTCTGCCTTTTTGATACGCTGTCTAGGTTTGTCATAACTTTCCTTCCAAAAGGCAAGCATCTTTTAATTTCATGACTGCAGTCACCATCTGCAAAGATTTTGGAGCCCAAGAAAATAAAATCTGTCACTGCTTCCACTTTTTCTCCTCCTATTTGCCATGAAGTGATGGGACCAGATGCTAGTCAGTCCTAATAGGAGTTACAGTTGAATGGGGAAGCTATGGAAATTCAAGAATTGATGGGATTACTGTGGGAGTTTAGAGGAAGATTGGAATGTTTAAATAGATTTCATGGAAAGTCATTGAATCTCCTCCTTTACCTCAATGTATTAATAAATAGATACCTTGTATGACTGGGGAACATTTCCCCTTTCTAGTATTATTAAACAGGAGACATATAAATCCTCCCTTCAACCAAAATTGATTGGATATAATAAATGGGAACCAATAAAACTGCCCAAACCCACACAGGTTGTTAATTTGAAAAGTACAGGATGTCTGGCGGAAAAAAGAAGTTAGAAGCCCAGTGTCTGATTGGCCTATTTGGATTTTGGGGGACACACACATATCCTGCATCAGGGATTGTTGCTAGCCCCTGTCTATAAAATTACTGGAAAGAAGTCTCGGAATCCTTATGCAGACCAGAGTTTATGGCAAAAGCCAACGAGCTCCACAGTGGCGGCTGCTGGAATATTTTACCAGAAATCAATTGAGACCAACCCAATGTCTGAGGACATAAAATAACCCTGGAACCTGAAATACTCATGTCTTTGGTAATGCTTGATTAAAATGCTAATAAGGAAGGTCATGCCCAGACGTATTTCTTCATTCTGCCTCTTTCCCAGGAATTATTGCAGAATTATTGCAGAAATGGCCCAGAGAGGAAAAGCAGTTGTCTGTGGTTTCCCAATGAATCAGTGTCATAGCTGACATAATCGGCACTCAAACCCTGGGCTCCTGCTCTGAAGTCGGTGCTTTTCAAAAAAACAAGTGTGTGTGGGAGCAATAGTTTGAAGGAAGGTGAGATTGATGTGAACATTGTATCAGTGACTATCAAACAAGTTCATTTCTAAGCTCTGCACAGGGCACAGGGGTCTATTTGATACAGGATTGTCAAGGTTGATATAGGTTGTCGAGAGGGAGCTGGGTGGGGGAGGGATGGATTTGGAGTACAGAATGGATAAACAACAAGGTCCTATATTCAATATCTTGTGATAAACCATAATGGAAAAGAGTCATAAGAGTCGGATACAACTTAGCAACTAAACCACCACTATATATATATATATTGTGTCCATCGCTAAGTAGTATCCGACTCTTGCAACCTCATGGACTGCAGCCCACCAGGGGATTCTCCAGGCAAGAATACTGGAGTGGGTTGCCATTTCCTTCTCCAGATATAAAACTGAATCTCTTTGCTGTACAGCAGAAATGAACATTAAATCAGCTATACATCAATTAAAAAAAGATGTGCAGAGCTAGGCTGCGCAGGATTGGCATAGCAGCTCTCCAAGGCCGTCAGGGAACTAGGCTTCTTGAATTGCTCTGTTAAAGCATCCTTAAGTGAACATCAACCATGAGTGGCTTTCTTCCTCATGGTTACCTCATGGTTGCCAAATTGCTGCTCCACCTCCAGTATCACATCCATATTCAAGGAGGAAGAAGAAGGAAGTGACAGGAAAGAGGAAAGGACAGTATCAAGAAAGCAAAAACTTTCCCGAGAATCCCCAGCTTATTTCCACTAAAACAATGTCACACGGTCCCCTCTTAACAGCAAAGGAGGCCAAAGTATTGCTTTAGCGGGCAATATTGCATCCCTAAACAGGTTGAATTTGTGAGTAATGAAAAGAAGGGTAAGTTACTCTCTGGCATCTAGACAAAAACAAATCACTCTGCCATGAAGAAAAAGTCACTTCTCCAGAAAAGAACAAATAACCCCTACTTGATAGGGGCTTCCCTGGTGGTCCAGTGGTTAAGACTCCACCTCCCAGTGTAGGCAACACAGGTTCCATCCCTTGTCAGGGAACTAAGATCCCACCTGCTGCGGAGCAACTACATGCCCTGTAGCCAGCGTGCTGCAACTAAGACACAATGCAGCCTTTTTTTTTTTTTTAATCACTTGGTAATTCTGGGAGGGGAGAGATTACCTACTTCTGACTGGGTGGGGCAATCAGGAAAGGCTGCATCAAGGAAGCAGCATTGAACTCAGTTATGAAATTGAAGAAGGATTTGAATGTGGACAGAGGAGAGCTACAGAAGGAAAAGCTGGGAAACACAAGAGTCCCTGATGACGGGAGAGCTATGTTTAGGGTGAAATTTGGAAAGGGGAGCATTGGGAAAAGGTTGAGAAAGACACAGGGACATAAGACAAGGGTGATGCAAACTTGTGGGGACCCTCATTTACAATGCAAGAAGGTTTGGAACTTTTCCCATCAGCAGTAGGAACCCCCATCCGTTTTTATTCCCCCCAAATGTTAAATCGGTCCCATCCTCTCCATCTCTCACAGCCTGTGCACCAGCTCCAGCCTGCCATTCTTCCCCAGTCACCACCTCTCTCCCCTGACCACCTGGCCTGCGGTCACTCCCCCTCCAGGCTATTTTTCACCAGGGCCCCAGGGGGACATTCCAAACCCCCAGACCTGACCCTGTCTCCCTGTGGCACACAGTTTATGAGGTACTGGTAAACTTTAGAGGAAGCCTGCAGACCTGGGACTAAAGACCCTCCTAAGGGGGCTGGGGAGGGGAGTGAAAGACTGGGGCGGGTGGGGTGTGGAGGGAGACGTGCCTTCGGGGCATCACAGAGCATCACGGTGGTGCCGTCCTGTCTGCAGGCCCTCAGGCATCACATCCCACAGAATTCCTGCTTCTCAGAGGGGACGCGCCTTCAGGATGACAGAAGAGGCCGAAGCCCCCGCTGGCTAAGAGTTCTTTCTGCTCTCCCCACCCCCGCAGCCTCTTCCAGGTATTCATCACATCACCCCTTCTGAACCAGACAGCTCGGGTTTCTGGGCCTGCTGTGGTCTAGGCCCCGGGCCTCTCCTGTGCCGAGAACAACTGCTGCTGCTCATGGCGCCGCCAGGGCTCCGGCTGGGTGAGTGGGAACAGACGCAGTGCTGGAGAGGTCTGAGGAAGCCGAGCCTCCAGAGCCAGGGCTGGGTGGTGACGTGAAACAAGAGGGCTTAAGGGTTTAGGATGGGCCTCCCTGATGGCTCAGCGGCAAAGAATTTTCCTGGAATGCAGGAGACAGCAGGGTTGTTCCCTGGGTCAGGAAGACGCCCTGGAGGAGGAAACGGCAACCCACTCCAGTATTCTTGCCTGGGAAATCCCATGGACAGAGGAGGCTGGTGGGCTACAGTCCATAGGGTCGCAAAAAGTCAGACACGACCAAGCAGGCACGCGAGGGTGTAGGGCACCAAGGAACCAATGTGGGTTAAGCATCTGTGGGCCAGATTCTGGCAGGAGTTGGGGGGGATTGGGGAGGTGGAGGTGGGGGTGGGTGGCCTGGGCCAGGCAGTAGAGTTGAGGGCGAGGGTGGGGTCTGAAGATATTTGAGCACAGGAGCTGTCTGAATATTGCTAGCATGCTCCAAGTTCCAAAGTTAGTAAGTTTTTTTCAGCCTCTTTTGATCACTCTCCATGGCCTGCTTCCCCAGATGGTGAAAATAATGTGGAGGTCAGCAAGGGAAGTGGAGGAGAGGCCTGCAAATTCCTCATCGCCTCAAGTGACCCAAATGGAAAGCCCAAGATCAAGGGCAACTGTTCAGGGGGAAATGACCCCTTTCCTCCAGTAACCCCAAACAACTCCAATGACTAAGTACATGGAAATGCTAAGGACCAATTGCTCATTATTGGAGACCTTGAAGAGCATGACTATCCCTTATTAACCCACAATCTCACTGGATGGACCACATGTCCGACCTGTTCTACGGAGAGTGAGGTGGTTTCATGGTGTTCTTACTCAGAAATAAGCATAGCAGTCTTTGCTTAAGATGAATGCTCAGTCCATGTCCACCGGGATGGGGAAGAGGAAAATCTAAAAATGTTCATTGAATGGGTGGTAAGTGGTCCTGAATTGGGGCAGGAACACAGTAAACCTCAGGCATTCATTGTATGCCTTTTCCAAGCAATGATTGTGTGAGACGGGCTCAGGAAGTCTCTGTTTTCCAGACTAGGGAAGAGTAGAAGGGGAAATGACTTGCCAGGAGCATCCAGACAGTGATGGAGGGAAAAATCTGACCACAGGTGGAGCTGGAAGGGCCAGAGTTGGGGACCCAAGGAAGAGAGTTACTGAGGTTGGGCAGTTTAGCCTGGTGGCGGTGGATAGATGAGGGATCACAGGCAATGCAGATCCTCAGGAGACTCCTCTGCCATCGGTCTGGAGAGTGTTCGGTTCAGGCCAGACGAGGAGAAAGGGTGAAGGGCAACTGGTCTGTGAGGCCTGACTCCTCTGGACTTCCAAAAAATATGTATATATTTTAATATATAATTTTGTTCACTTATTTATCTTTGACTTTCCTGGGTCTTCATTACTCTGTGGGCTTTTCTCTAGTTGCAGTGAGTGGGCTTCTCACTGCGGTGGCTCCTCTTGCTGCAGAGCACAGCACCTAGGGTGCCTGGCCTTCAGTAGTTCTGGCTTATGGGCTCAGTTGTTGTGGTTCCCGGGCTCTAGAGCACAGGCCCAGAAGTTGTGGCTTAGTTCTTCCATGGCATGTGGGATCTTCCAGGACCAGCAATTGAACCCGTGTCTCCTGCACTGGCAGGCAGATTCTTTACCACTGAGCCACTGGGGAAGACCCAGAAAGTCTTTCTGAAGTTCCTGGTTTATCACAAATAAAGAAAAGGCTGGGTCCTGGAGGAGGCAGACAGGGAATCAGTATGCTTGCTGACTCCTGATCCTCCCTCCCTCACAGCCCCCACCAGGCTGCTCGATTCCTCTTGCTCCTTGAAGAAGACTCTGCAGTGCAGCTGTTCCTTCCGCGGGACCCCCATGCCCTCCGTGCAGTGGTGGGTTGGGGGCACTCCCGTGGCCATGAACCACACAGGCTTTCGGGTGACTTCTACCACGCTTGGCCCCTGGGCCAACAGCACCATCCATCTGACCAAGCTGCCTGAAACGGGCACGAGCCTTCTCTGTGAGGGCAGGAACCCAGAGGGAACCCACGCTCTGACCATCCTGCTGAAGTCAGGTGATGGTGGAGGGGCCCCATGTGGGTGGGGAAGAGGGGGTGGGCCCTGGGGTCTGGGGAGGCAGCTGGGAGGTCCCCGGGGAGAACCCCTTCTCATGAGCTCTCTACCTCCAGGAAGGAGTCCTTTGGTTGCCCAGACTTTCATGAAAGGGCTGATTCGGGGCGTGTTCTACGGAGCCATCGGAGTCACACTGCTCTTCCTCTGCCTTGTCCCACTCATGTGAGTACTGAGGTTAAGATTCACCGTAAGCTTAGTACAGCTTTAGGTAGCCTGTCTGTTGATGGGTGGGTTTGTGTTCCTGTCTTCCTTGTTGTTTGGCATGAGGTCAGGGTGGGGTGAGTTGGGAGAGTAGCGCTGACATACGTACCCTACCGTGTGTAAAATATTTAGCTAATGGGAAGCTGCTGGATAGCACGGGAAGCTCAGCTCCATGCTCTGTGATGACCTGGAAGGGTGGGATGGGGGCGGGAGGGAGGGGGGCTCAAGAGGGAGGGGATATAGGCATACATGCAGCTGATTCACTTTGTTGTACAGCAGAAACTATCACAACATCGTAAAGCAATAGTCCTCCAATTAAAAACATTCACCATTCAGCCTCTCCCAGAGCCTGCTACCCCCAGGCCTGTGGTGCTGGATGGACCCCCCCACCCTTGAGGAACTCAGGGTCTCGCAGCAAACAGGGTCCCCACAAGCCAGGGCCATCGGGACTATACAGGCCACAAAACAGGCCCAAGGGACCGAGGCTTTCAAAGAACTTCATAAAATAGAAAGCGGAGGAGGAAGTGAAACCAGCGGAGTCCCCAGGGAGCTGTCTCAAGTGGCAGCAGGGCTGAACGTTGCTCATGTGGTGGAAAGTCGTGTACAGAGACCCCGGGAACACATCTGAGGAACTTCCGGTGTCTCTGTGCAACATCAGGTGCATTGAGAGTGCACCTAAGTAACAGCTAAAAACGAAGTTGATAAAGGTTCTTGGGGTTGGTTCATAAAGACTCCTGAGACTTGGCTAAATGTGCTGGCTGGAAGCCTGGAGTAAGAAGGGCAGAGATGCCAGGGCAGGGCAGAGAGCTGGGCAGGGGAGCCTCTGGCCAGTCCAGACATCTTGGAGTTAATCCTTAGAAGAGGATTCACTGGGTTGTCGTTACATGCCCCCCCGCAAAAAAAAACAACCCAGTTTGCCCTGCCACCCCACTCCTCTTCTTCATCCTGATGGACCCTGATGGACAGTTACTCCCAACTCTCTCTGCCCCTCCTCACTTACCCAGCTCAGGCCTGGCTTAGATCATGACACCAGCCTCTTGCCTCTCCCTCTCCAGACTGTGCACACCCCAAGTTCACACCTCCCCTCCCAGCTGACTCCTCCATGGTCCTCAACTAAGGATTAACTCCAAGACGTCTGGACTGGCCAGAGGCTCCCCTGCCCAGCTCTCTGCCCTGCCTCTGGCATCTCTGCCCTTCTCACTCCAGGCTTCTAGCCAGCACGTTTAGCCAAATCTTAGGAGTCCTTATGAACCAACCCCAAGAACCTTTATCAACTTCATTTTTAGCTGTTACTTAGGTGCACTCTAAATGCACCTTTTTTTGGGGGGGGGGTGGGCCTGCTACATGGCAGACTTCCCTGGTGGCTCAGACAGTAAAGCGTCTGTCTACAATGTGGGAGACCTGGGTTCAATCCCTGGGTCAGGAAGATTCCCGGGAGAAGGAAATGGCAACCCACTCCAGTACTCTTGCCTAGAAAATCCCATGGGCAGAGGAGCCTGGTGTCCATGGTCACAAAGAGTCGGACACGACTGAGTGACTTCACTGTCTATGCTACATGGCATGTAGAATCTAGTTCCCCGACCAGGGATTGAACTGGTGACCCCTGCAGTTGGAGCGCTGAATGCTAACCACTTGACCACCAGGGAAATCCCTGGGGAGCTATGTTTTAAGTATAGCCAGCTGGACTTGAAGACCAACAAGAATCAGAGTTTGCAAAGCCCTTTCATAGCTGACCTCATCTGAGCCCCACAGCCTGACAAGCATGCGTCTCCGTTGTCCACGATAGGAAAGCAATCCCCAGAGAGGCTGCATGGCTCACTCCAGACAACCCAGGCTCTAAACCAGCATTTCCCAGCGAGATCAGAGCCCGTATTGTGGGTGGAGAGCCAGAACTGATCAAGAGCATCTTTTCCTTAGGGCGAAACATATCAGAATGAAGCAGGCAAAGAAAATTGCAGCAATGAAGGCAGAAAAGAGCCCTAAAAGAGCCCGCCAAGGACTCGAGACGTCTCTAAGGCTCAAGGAACCAGGAAAATCCAAAGTCACCCCGTCTCCTGAGCAGCAGATATTGGTAGGTACCCCATGTGTCTGGAATCTAGCCTATCAGAATAATGATCACAAGACCCATGAGGAGAGGCACATACAGTGTGTAAAGGCAGCATTAATACCATCCTCGGTCTTACAGGACTTCTAGAATGCCAGAGCATGCTTACACATCATCTTATAGATGGTGACGCTAAGACCCAGGGAGGGGAAGACAGATGAAAATTAAGAGGAGTAACTTGAAGGGTTATTAGAATCAGCAACTCATTCCCCCTACACACACACACACACACACACACAGAGTCCCCATTGAGAAGAGGATTAGGAGAACCCAATACAGCAGTTGTAGCATTGGAAGGGAAATCAAAGGGTTTGGTCTCTGAGCGCTTGGCAGGCTGTAGTCAGCACAGCCTGTAGGTGCCACAGGCCTAGGTCAGCCTGAAAGACTTGAAGACCAGGCCATGCCCAGGTTACGCCTTTATTTGTCCTGCACCCCCTATCCTCAGCAGGGCTTAGAAGGGTCAGCACCGAGTAGCCGGGTCTCACTGTTCTTAAGTCATTATGATTCTCTAGGGCCAGAAGCACCCTGCTGCTCTCCTTTCACCCTGCACTGGGAGCTGGTGTCCCTCTGTGAGTCAACCAGACATCTGTTAAATTCCACCAGTATTTCCTGCAGTATCTCCTGTTCTCCATGCTGAGGTCTCAGAAGTGGACCGGGCCCAGGCCCCGCCCTCAGAGCAGCCAGGCTGGTGGGGAAGGCAGCATCACACTAGCAGGGCTGGGCTGGGGGTGATGGTCGCCCAGAGGGGTGAGAGACTGAACCTCCCTGGAGAAATCAGACAAAATTTCCCAGGGGAGTCTGGGAACAGCTGGGTGGCTTGTGGTGCTGAGAATGCACAGGGAGGAAGGATCAGTAGGAGAAGACAGGGTGGCAGGCTCCAACTATGGGGATTTTGATGAAAGGTGAAGCCAATCCCTTGCTCCACACTGCCTTTAATTCAGTGCTCAAAGAAAGGGACAGAATTCTGTCCTTTTCAGATTTGGGTACCTCACGTCTAGACCTGTTCCAACATCCTTCTTTCTTTGCTCTGCCCTGCAGGACCCATCACCCCAAACTTCCAAGAAGAGCAGGATAAACTGAAGCTGACAAAGCCTGTGAAAACAACATTCATACCTGAAGTCCCCATCACCCTTGGAGTCACCAAAGCCCATAGAATCCTTAGAGACCCCAGGAACCCTGGAGTCTACAACAAACTCGGACCCCCCAGAGTATCCTCAGCCCATGAAGCCCTCTCCAGTCCCACCTGCCCCCTCACTGGTTATCCATTGAATAGGGTTACCTTGGACCTGGTCTTTGAACCCCTGAAAGCAAACTATATGATATGTTGTTTGGATTAGCCAGAAGACAGATGCTCCATCCTGGGAGCTCCTTCAAAAGAAGGAGAAATAAACGTGAGACTGTGAAATATGTCCACCAAGAAATAGTTTTTGAGCCCCTATTATGCACCTAGTACCTGAAATACATACACAAGAGCCATCACACACACGGATTGGATCCTTGCTTGAATGCTTAGTGGTCGTGTCTTTGGATACGATCTTTTGCCAAACCCACCCCTTCTCTTTGCACTTGAGTCTCCTTACTTGAGGTGTACCTGGGTAGAAAGTGAGTCAAAAGTGGTATTGAGAGATGTAGGAGGAGAAACGACATAAAAGCCCTGAATGCCATCACAAGACATTGGGACCTTGTCCCGACTCCCTTAAATGGAAGTTCCATGAAAACAGGGGTCTTGTCTGTCTTGCTTTCTACTTGTATCACCGGCACCAGAATGGTTCCTGAAATAGGCTTTAAAACATGTTTGTTGAATAACTGAGTGAATGAATAAACTGTTAGAAGTTTTGAAACAAAGAAATAGAGTGACTAGATATACAGTGAGAGACGATCCCAGGAGTGGTTATTGAGGTGTACTTTTTTAAGCTTAATTAATTCATTTTTGGCTGCACTGGGTCTTCATTGCTGCTTGAAGGCTTGTTCTAGTTGCAGTGAGTGGGGCTTCTCTTGTTGCGGAGTACAGGCTCTAGAGCACAGTTCAGTATTTGTGGTGTGTGGGCTTGGTTGCCCCGAGGCATGTGGAACACAATCTTCCCAGACCAGGGCTTGAACCTGTGTGCCCTGCACTGACAGACAGAGTCTTAACCACCAGACCACCAGCGAAGCCCTGAGGTGTATTTAGAAGAGGTAAGACTGGAGGCAAAGAGCCCAGTTAAATGGAGGTTACTGCAATATTTCTTGACCACAAAGGAATACAAGGAATGAGAACTGGATTCTGGCATGAGAGGGGACCCCAGCTGTGTGTTTCCTTCAGAATGAATGACAACTTCCTTTTTTGGAGCCAGATGCTGGTAATTTTTCAGAGGGCAACGAAGAATTGATGCTTTTGAACTGTGGTGTTGGAGAAGACTCCTGAGAGTCCCTTGGACTGCAAGGAGATCTAACTAGTCCATTCTAAAGGAGCTCAGCCCTGGGTGTTCTTTGGAGGGAATGATGCTAAAGCTGAAGCTCCAGTACTTTGGCCACCTCATGAGAAGAGTTGACTCATTGGAAAAGACTCTGATGCTAGGAGGGATTGGGGGCAGGAGGAAAAGGGGACGACAGAGGATGAGATGGCTGGATGGCATCACCGACTCGATGGATGTGAGTTTGAGTGAACTCCGGGAGTTGGTGATGGACATGGAGGCCTGGCGTGCTGTGATTCATGGGGTTGCAAAGAGTTGGACACGACTGAGAGACTGAACTGAACTGAAGAAAAGTTTCATCTCTCTGCTGGGGCATTGTTTGTAAGTCTGAGGGTTCTCCCATCTGTCATCACCAGTGAGATGGTCATCTTGTGCTCAAGGCAGATTTGACATAAGCCACCCATGTATGCATGCAGTTCACACATCCCACAGAAATACAGGCACCTACCACGCACCATACAATGAGGCAAAGAAGCCAGACACTGGACCTCACAGTCTGCACAAAATTCTAGCTCAAAATGTTGACAATTGCCTGATGTCAAGCTGTTCTGGTGAAAAACTTACTTGAGCATTTAATTTACAAAAGAGGGATTGGACACACTGGCATATATAAGAAGCTATGTTTCAGGTTGAGGTCCCCTAATTGGCATTCCAGAGGTTGTAAGAAAGAACAACTTTACACTTCTCCAGAAACTCCTGTGACCGAGATGGGCTGAGATGTTCTCTGGGCCATCTTGGTGTTTACCAGAGTATGTTGCACTGTATCTATCAGAAAGTCAGCTTGTCCCCACTGTCACAGTTACCTGGGGCTCCTGGGGCATCATCAGAGTCTTCTCTCTCTCTGCCACGTGAGAGGCTCCTATCTGTCTTTTATTGTTTTCCTGTCTTCCGGTTACTCTCTCTCTGGGAATCCACTGCTGCAGCCAGGTGAGTGGCTTTCAGTCTTGTATCCTCTTGCTTCTTCCTCATTGTTCCCTGTTGTTGAACATTGTAAAAGGAACATCTACTACTTACGAAGGGTTCATTCCAAGTGCACCATTTAACTTTTGCGATTTGCTTCTTATATCTGGGGTGCTTGGCCTAATTAAAGTCATGTTTACCATTCTCATATTTTCAGGGGCTTCAGGACCTGTATCAGTGTGGTTTCTCTTTCTAGAAACTCTGATGAATCATCATTGGGTTTTGGTGTATCTCCTAAATTTTATCTAAGCTCTTTTGGCTGGGTACTCCTTTTCAAAGACCTGCTAAGATACACTTTCTATAATGCTCTGCTGCTGAGGCTGCTAAGTCGCTTCAGTTGTGTCCAACTCTGTGCGACCCCATAGACGGCAGCCCACCAGGCTCCGCCGTCCCTGGGATTCTCCAGGCAAGAACACTGGAGTGGGTTGCCATTTCCTTCTCCAATGCATGAAAGGGAAAAGTGAAAGTGAAGTCGCTCAGTCGTGTCCAACTCTTCACGACCCCATGGTCTGCAGCCTACCAGGCTCCTCTGTCCATGGGATTTTCCAGGCAAGAGTACTGGAGTCGGGTGCCATTGCCTTCTCTAGGTGCGTCCTTTCTCCATTATTAGGATCCCAGTCAGGCTCAGCAGTGGGAACTTCCACCAGATTTGCTCCTGGAGTTCCATCTGGATCCACCAGATGGAGCTGGTGCACTTCCTCTCTAGCTCTGTCAATGACTACCCTCCTTTCATTCCCCCAAAAGTATCATATTCTGCCCAAGAGGGATGGTGAGTGGCAAAGACAGAAGTGAAAAGTTCAGTCATGCAGAGGGGGTCCTCTCGATAAGCAGGGTTATGGTTTTCCCAATTAAACAAATCTGAAGTTGAGAACAGAAACTCAGCTGGTTGACCATTTGCACTGAGACCTCCTACAGGATATCACAGCAAGCGAAATTGCCCTGCTCTAGAAGTGGCTCCAGGTCCAAATGGGCTTCCTCAATGGCTCAGCAGGTAAAGAATCTGCGCAGGAGATATGGGTTTGATCCCTGGGTCAGGAAGATCCCCTGGAGAAGGGAATGACTACCCACTCCAGTATTCTTGCCTAGGAAATCCCATGGACAGAGGAGTCTGGTGGGCTAGCAGTCCCTCGGGCCACAAAGAATCAGACATGACTGAATGAATTAGCATGCACACACGAAAGTAGCTCCCTATCCAAGTGGGGTACGCTGTCCTGTCTTAGATGATGACACAGTACCAGGCCCCTGTGCCCCAAGGGTTAACATAGAAACTTCTATCTGATCCCTATAAGTAGGAGAAACAGAAAGTATTGACAGGAATGAATATGTTGGCAACATGGGGGTGGTTGGAACAACTGTCAGTGCAGTCTATTCAGGCAGTGGAGGAGCCAAGTTGGCCAGAGGGGAGTTTAAGTTTTGAAATAATGTGTCCTCAGTCTCACTTTCTTCCTCTTTCTCTTGTAAAACAGATTTTCCCCTGGTTTTCCTTTCAAACCTCTGTATCATAAAGCAGCAGCTGTCTGACTTCTTTTCCTTCTGATACAATAGTGTAAGTGCTTCTGCATATGGAATCTCATCATTTTCACTTGTTCTTTCACAAAACAATTCTAAATGCAATATCGTATAATAATGAAGTGAGCCATTCAAGAGTCATCACTCTCTTGATCCTAGTGTATACTGGGGCCACACACTATTACAATAGAATGTCATGTCCTTCTTAGTCACAGACTCACAGCTATATTTTGCCCATTTTTTAAAAAAATATATGCCCCCAAAGGGCTTTCTTTAGGGACAGATGATATTTTCCCCACATTTATAAGTTAAGAAAACAACAGAACACAAAAAGCACAGCAAATGCTCCAATACCAAAAGGGCAAGCAGATTCCATCATGAATGAATGCAAACAAAAGCAAACCAACCGGTTCACCAGTCAAGGAGAGGTCAACAATTCCCATCTCCAGCAAAGCACCCCAATCAAATGCAAAACCAGTTGGCTTTTCCCTTAAGGAAAAGTCAGGATTGAGAAGGGAGAATATCCCCGGCTGTACACACCGAAGCCCCTTACCCTACTGTATGGAGCCCGACGACTCCCACATGTCCACTCCTTGCTTCAACCGCCAAGCTGGTGCTGCTTCAGGGAATTTTGAAAGGAAAATTCTCAGGGCAAGTGTTCCTGGCAGCTGCTAGGGCCTTACCTTACCTGAAAATTCCCCAACCAGGGCCGCTGGTCACAGCAGCAAGACTCTTGGGTGGCTTGGTCAGAATTATTACCAAGCCCAAACTTGTTTTGCTCACCACACAGCAGGCCAGCAAGTCTGGAGTTGTTGGGGCAAGGACTAAGGACTTTAATCAGGGAGATATAAGACCAAGAAGATGGCAGATAGTGCGGCAGATAAAAACATCTTCCATCAGTCTGAATTCCAGGTTCCTTCTGTACAGGGAAAGGGGAGGGTGCCACTCCAATTCCAACCAAAACTGACAGGGACCCCTAACCGGTGGCTCACTAACGGTTGCTAACAGTTGCTGGCTTGGGGGAGGGGCCCACTGCAGCTCCAACCAATGGCTAGGCGGGTTGCTCACTTGGGGGCGTGGCTTGTTGCAATGAGGACCAATGGCTGAGCAGGACCGCTACGGTCGTATTTAACGGCTGGCATACCAGATGTGCCCCTATTACAGGAATAGGTCAGTGACGAGTTTGGGCCTGAAACTGGAAATCTGGGTCTTGCTTTGTCACGATAGAGGCCTTGATTACAGGACAGGAAACAAGAGGGTACCAAGGTGACTTCTGATTGACCCTAAGGGAAGCACACTAGGCATTTTGATCCTTGATCAGTGGGTTCCAATCTGCCCATCACCTCCTTGTCCACATGTACCGGCTTGAAGGAGGAGTGTCCTTAAAGCTGATTAGACCTGGAGTCTCAAGGTCTAGCAGGGGTCTAGAACTCCTGCTTGAGAAAGAGGATTCTCCTAAGGGCCGCTGGAGCCCAAGGGGCCCAGTAGGGACGATTGTTCAATTGTTTGGGGCTGGCGCAGACAGTGGAGACTCGCCCGGTTCCCCTTCGCGGCTCCTCAGGGTCCCAGCCTCTCTCACAAGCATCATCAGGCCCCACTGGCTCGGGATGGACTCCTGCATGCTCCCTGGCACTCCTGCCGAGCAGAGCTTGGTGAGGACGAGGAGGTGGGGTGGGAATCCCTGGGGGACCTCGACAGTGATGGGGCGTTGGTGAGGCTTGGGAACTTTCAGGCCGCCTGATGAACTGGTTATAGAACAGCTAAGACTTCCTCTACCTTAGTCGTTTTCCCGAGAGTCAGTCTTTGTGTACAAGGTTATCCCATTTGTCAGTTCATCTGGCTCCTTGTGGGCTGTTAAATCAACAAGTCGTCCCTCTGGAAAGTAGGTCCTCCAGTCAGCGTTTCTGTAAGTCAGTCCTTCACTTGATGTACTCAGCAAAGGTCAAGGAGGATACTCAGTTTTCAAGGAAATAGCCAGATGGTGTTGTGCTGAAGAAGCTCCAGGCTGGAACTCTCCCCACCCCTGACAAGGAAGTAAATTTGGAAAAGGAAATGATTGTCTAGAGGGAGGAGAAAGGTTGCCCGTGGAGACAACCCATGGAGGCGCTAAAGTCCAAGGAAGGGAATGAGACTTGGACAAGATCAGAAATTTCAAGCCTGAAGGATCATTATGTGCTGGTCAATAAAACCCACGTTCACACAGTTCTAGAGGCTAGATGTCCAAGATCAGGGTACTGGCAGGGTTGCTTCCTTCTGAGGGAGGATCTGTTCCCTGCTTCTCTTTTAGTTTATGGTGACGACTGGCAATCCTTGGAGTTCCTTCTAGTTCCTTGGCCCTCATCTTCACATGGCCTTATCCATGTGTCCTGGGTGAGTGTGCTGCATTGAAATTTCCCTCTTCTTATAGGGACACTAGTTGTGTTGGACAGTAGTTGTGTAATCACCCTTAACCTGATTACACAGGTAACCTGCAAAGACCTTATTTCAAATTAGGTCACATTCACAGATATGTAGGGATAAGTCTTTAGCATATCTTCTTGGGAACACAATTCAATCCATGGCACAAAAGAAATTAGAAAATATTTAGAATTGAATGTATTTTTAAAACATATTAAAAGCTGTAAGATGCCACTAAAGCTGTGCTTAGACTAGAGAAAAACTCCTCAAATCCATGGTAAGGACTGTCACTTTAAGAAAAGAAGAAGGAGGAAGGTGGGGAGGGAGAGGAGAAAGAGGGCAAATTAAACCTGAAACAAGCAGAAGGAAGGAAATAAGAGAAAGCAGAAATCAATTCAATTAAAAAGAGAGAAGCAATACAGAAAAATCAGTTAAAACCAAAATCTTGGTCTTTAAAAAAACAAAAACTCAGTAAACTTGATAGAGCTTACATAAGCTAATTGAGAAAATGAGAGAAGACACAAATTATAAATACCAGAAATGAAAGAGTGGCTATAAGCACAGATCCTAAAGACATTTCAAGGCTAATAAGGAATATATTTTTCAGAAGGGAACCTTTCTAAGCACTGGGAAGGACACAAAGATGTATCTGATGTTGGGCCTTACCTCAAGGAGCTCATTCTTGGATAGATTTCCTGGTAGGGTGTTTCATCAGTTTGCCACTGAGAGCAGTAACCAAATGAAGAACATGTAGTAAATTATGCAGGGTGGTGTAGTGGCGCCACAAGGCTGTCAGAGAACCAGGATCCCTATGCTATCATCAAGAATATCCTCAGTCTGTGGTTTTGACCTATAACGGTTCCTCATGGTTACCAGGGGGCTGCTCCACCTCCAGCATCTCATCTATATTCCAAGGGAAAAGAAGAAGAAAAGCAATGAGAAGAAAGTAGTGGCGCTAATATAAAAAACCCAGAACTTCCCAAAAGTCTCCAGCAGATAGCCTCAGATGTTTGGTATTTCAAGCAGGCAACTCTCTCACAATATTTGCTTAACAATAAATATAACAACAGAGTCCATGGTTTTTATTTTGCATTGTCCACTTGGGAGAAGAAGAGAGTACAGATAGGTACAGATAGGTACCTACAGATAGGTACACAATCTAAAAAAACAGAGTTGTCAATTACAACCTACTGTTACCAGAGCAAGAAATTATCAAGTAAGACAACTGGCCCAAATTCCATTTTATTTGGATATCATTTTCAGAAGTCATGTAATAATTTCTAATGTCTTTGGAGTCTCATAAGACCACTTTATTTAAATTGTTCTTCCAAGGGCGGATTTGTAACAGCCTAGAACAAGTCAGTAACAGTCATGAATATTCATATGAAACTGTATATTGTGGAGGAGAAAAATTATGTTCTTATAAGCATCCTCAGTTTTGCACAATATCAAATCAGACTCCTTGAACCCTCTTATAACACAATATCTTTTGATTTATAGCTGCAGGGGACTAGGACATCTTAAATTCTATCCTATGTTTCCCTTATCATGAATACTTGTGTTTTTTTAAAACCAGGCTCTCAAATTTCATTAGTTAATATTATATGCAAAAAGCAGAACTTCAGAGTTCAACTGTGATGGCAAAAAAAAAAAAAATGGGATAAATGCTGAATAGGCTTCTATTTGGTGATAATAACTCAATAGCGTTTTTCTTGTTCTTGGTTCATTGGCCAGAACTATATCACATGACCAGCCCTAGAAGGAGGAAGGGAAATAAGTGTTTTTATTTTTGAACTGTTAACTTCACCATCATAACAAATCTGAAAGAGTAAAAACATATAGGACTTCCCTAGTAACCCACTGGTTAAGAATCCGCCTGCCAAGGTAGGGGACGCAGATTCGATCCCTGGTCCAGGAAGATCCCACATGCCACGGGGCAACTAAGCCTGTACATCGCAACTCCTGAGCCCCTGTACTCTAGAGCCTGTGCTTTGCAACAAGAAGAGCCTCTGCAATGAGAAGCCTGCACACCGTAACTAGAGAAAGCCCACGCTCAGCAGTGAAAATCCAACACAGCCAAAAATAAATAAAAATTTAAAATAAAACAAAAACATACAGGAGGGTCAGTCAGTTCAGTTTAGTTCACTCAGTCATGTCCGACTCTTTGTGACCCCATGGACTGCAGCACGCCAGACCTCCCTGTCCATCGCCAACTCCCAGAGTTTACTCAAACACATGCCCATTGAGTCGGTGATGCCATCCAACCATCTCATCCTCGGTTGTCCCCTACTCCTCCCACCTTCAATCTTTCCCAGCATCAGGGGCTTTTCCAATGAGTCAGTTCTTCATATCAGGTGGCCAAAGTATTGTAGTTTCAGCTTCAACATCAGTCCTTCCAATGAATATACAGGAGTGATTTTCTTTAGAATGGACTGGTTGGATCTTCTTGCAGTCCAAGGGACTCTCAAGAGTCTTCTCCATCACCACAGTTCAAAAGCATCAATTCTTCAGTACTCAGCTTTCTTTATAGTGCAACTCTCACATCCATACATGACTACTGGAAAAATCATAGCTTTGACTAGATGGACATTTGTTGGTAAAGTAATGTCTCTGCTTGTTAATATGCTGTCTAGGTTGGTCATAGTTTTTCTGCCACAGAGCAAACATCTTTTAATTTCATGGCTGCCGTCACCATCTGCAGTGATTCTGGCGCCGAAAAAAATAAAGTCAGCCACTGTTTCCACTGTTTCCCCATCTATTTGCCATGAAGTGATGGGACTGGATGCTATGATCTTAGTTTTCTTAATGTTGAGTTTTAAGCCAACTTTTTCACTCTCCTCTTTCACTTTCATCAAGAAGCTCTTTAGTTCCTCTTCATTTTCTGCCAGAAGGGTGGTGTCATCTGCATATCTGAGGTTGCTGATATTTCTCCCAGCAATCTTGATTCCAGCTTGTGCTTCATCCAGCCCAGCATTTTGCTTGATGTACTCTGCATATAAGTTAAATAAGCAGGGTGACATTAAACAGCCTTGACGTACTCCTTTCCCTATTTGGAACCAGTCTGTTGGTCCATGTCCAGTTCTAACTGTTGCTTCTTGACCTACATACAGATTTCTCAGGAGGCAGGTCAGACTGTCTGGTATTTCCATCTCTTTCAGAATTTTCCACAGTTTGTTGTGATCCACACAGTCAAAGGCTTTGGCATAGTCAATAAAGCAAAAGTAGATATTTTTCTGGAACTCTCTTGCTTTTTCTATGATCAAGCAGATGTTGGCAATTTGATCTCTGGTTCTTCTGCCTTCTCTAAATCCAGCTTGAATATCTGGAGGTTCTCGGTTCACATGCTGTTGAAGCCTGGCTTGGAGAATTTTGTGCATTACTTTGCTAGCGTGTGAGATGAGTGCAATTGTGCAGTAGTTTGAACATTCTTTGGCATTACCTTTGTGATTGGAATAAAAACTGACCTTTTCCAGTCCTGTGGCCACTGCTGACCTTTCCAAATTTGCTGGCATATTGAGTGCAGCACTTTTATAGCATCATCTTTTAGGATTTGAAATAGTGCAGCTGGAATTCCATCACCTCCACTAGCTTTGTTCCTAGTGATGCGTCCTAAGGTCCACTTGACTTCACAGTCCAGGATGTCTGGCTCTAGGTGAGTGATCACACCATCGTGGTTATCTGGGTCATGAAGATCTTTTTTTGTATGGTTCTTCTTCTGTGTATTCTTGCCACCTCTTCTTAATATCATCTGCTTCTGTTAGGTCTATGTAATTTCTGTCCTTTATTGTGCTCATCTTTGCATGGAAAGTTCCCTTGGTATCTCTGATTTTGTTGAAGAGATCTCTAGCCTTTCCAGGAGGGTAGAGAGCAGGCAACTCTGGGGTTCTGCCTGAGACATTCCCCTAAAAGAGGTGAATATATGCAGGTGCTGAAGTCTGAAAATGGAGACTTTTTTGTGCTTGTGGGGATCCAGGAAGGCTCCCAGGAGGAAGTTACATGGGCAGAGAGGAGAGTTGCAGGAGGATGCCATGAGAAGGGAAGCGGCCCAAGGAAACACCCAGAGGTGGGGCTGTATGGACTAGGTGTGCTGTATACATAGACATAGCTCTTGGGCTGGCAAAGTGTGACGGGAAGGTGGGCAGCAGAGAAAGGGCAAGTGCAAGCTCAAGTCACGGACAGCCTGAATGCAAGGCAAGGGAGTTTGGAATTTATCTTGCCAGTCATAGGAATGTCTTTTATGGCAGAAATATCTCTTAAATACACCCCATCCTCTCCATCCCCTGTAGGCACAGGGCCAGCTTAGCTCACATCATCATTCTCTTGAGCTATTACTTTGTCCTCAGTGAAGACCAGAGAGACCTTTTTTTTTTTTTTTTTGCCTGCTCCCAGGAGTTCCTTATTTACTTGTTTATTTTTGGCTGCCCTGAGTCTTTGCTGCTGTGAGCAAACTTTCTCTAGTTGCAGCAAGAGGGGGCTACTCTTCGTTGTGGTGCGAAGGCTTCTCACTGTAGTGACTTCTCTTGTTATGGAGTACAGGCGTTGGGAACACGGGCCCTAGAATGCAGGCTCAGTAGTTGGGGAATACAGGCTTACTTGCTCCAAGGCATGTGAAATCTTCCCAGACCAGGAATCGAACCCATGTCCCCTGCACTGGCAGGCGAATTCCCTACCAGGGAAGTCCCCAGAGAGACCTTTATAGTAATAACTCCCTTACCTGCCCCCTACTCCACGGTTCAAAACTTTTCCGTGATTTCCATGACTTCCCCATAGACTTGGGAAAATGCCCAAGCTCTTCAGTCTGGGCTGTGAGACCCTTTAAAGGGCTAAGGGACAGGGAGTGAAGACCAGAGGAAAGAAAAGAAAGCGGACGTGGTCTTGGGACTCCACAGAGAGTCATGGGGGCCCTTCCCTGTCCCTGTCCTTGAAGCCCCAGCCTCTGGTCCCCTGAGGCCCCTAACACAATGGACAAACCTCAAGGATGATTGCAGATTTGCGAGACCCTAGTAAACAGTGCATTTATACTGCTGCCCCTCTCCTCATTCATTCCAGATCCTGCCCTCCGGGAGGTGTGGGCCTGAGGCCAAAATTTGGCAGCATGTTAGGTCCTGAACCTCTCCTGTCCATGCCATCCTGTTGGTGTTGATGGTACCACCACTGTTATGGCTGGGTAAGTGGAATGAGAGGCAGGGTGGGGGTGTTTGAGAAAGCCCAGGAAGGGCTGGGGTGGGTGTGGGCAGGGGGTGGTGGAAGCTGGGCTGGACTGGGGTAAGGTGAAGAGGTGAGGACCTAAATAATTAACTGCATAATAAATCATACATAACAGACATCTTCCATGTGCATATGCTGGGGTTGCCACTGTGACTCACCACGTGTTCCATTTTCTCTACCCTGACGAATTATAATCCCCAATTCATAGGTGAGGAAACAGGCTTTGAGAGACTAAGCAACTGGTCCCAAGTCACTAGAAATTTAACTAATGGAGCGTCCACATTTACTGACTCCTAGTTCCTTTTTTTTTTTTTTTGCCATGCAGCATGTGGAATCTTATTTCCCTGACCAGGGATTGAACCAGCACCCCCTGCACAGACTCTTAACCACTGGACCACCACGGAAGTCCCGCCTACTTTCATTTTAATGGTGTGCCCCAGTAACTCTAGAACCCAAATGAGAAATGTATCCACATCTGTTCTGTCAACATCATCAGCTGTTTGGTGGGTGTCATTAAGTCTAATCTTAGAGGAGAGGAAAGCATGGCGGCCCAGTGGGTCAAGATCCCCTGACCTGGAGACTGGACTTTGCAAGTAGAAAGCCTGGGTCCAGGCCTGAGGCTTCTATTCTATAACCTCAGGCAGGGCCCTTACTCTCTCTGGAGCCTCAGTTTCCTCATATGTCTAGGGGAGTAGTAAAACTAATATAAGTGAAGTTGTTCAGTTGCGTCCGACTCTGCGACCCCATGGACTGTAGCCTACCAGACTCCTTCATCCATGGGTTTTTCCAGGAAAGAATACTGGAGTGGGGTGCCATTTCCTTCTCCAGGAGATCTTCCCGGCCCAGGAACTGAACCCAGGTCTCCTGCACTGCAGGCAGATGCTTTACCATCTGAGCCACCAGGGAAGTCTAGAATGGCTTAAACTGATTCCTGTGAAGGTATTTTGAAATCTATAAAAACTTACACAGAGGGACTTGCCTGGCGGTCCAGTGGTTAGGACTTTAGGCTCCCACTGCAGGGGTCATGGGTTCCGTCCCTGGTCCAGGAACTAAGATCCCACAACCCACACACACACAAAAAACAGCAGCCGAAAAAAAAAAAAAAAACAGAGAAACTTACACAGGTTGGCATTACTACCATCATTTTAGATGTCATTACTAGAAGTGGTCTCAAGAACCGTGATGTTTACCAGTCCATCCATTTTGTACATGACAGAGCAGTCACCTAGGAAACAGAGAAGAAAGGAGAAGAAGTAATTGTTCAGAGAGTCAATGGCTACATTATAGCCTGCAATTATGACTACAGAGGAGTGCCACGTGCCTCTGTAGCTAATGTCTTTAATTCTCACAATGTTGCAGCATTTGGTATTATTTTACCCTCTTTTCTAATCAAGAAACCAATATATTGAAATGATGCGATGTGACCAAGGATACGAGATACAGTTGCTACCAAAAAGAAGAGAAATTTTAAACACAGCAGACTAGATTGGGATGGTACAAGATCCCCAAGACCACCCTCAGGCTCAATAACTCACAAGGTCTTGCAGAATTCAGCATAACTGTTATATTCATGGTTACAGCTTATTATAGCAAAAGGACAGAGATTAAAATCAGAGGTGGGGACTTCCCTGGCTAAGAGTGGCTGAGAGTCTGAGCTTCCTTTTCAGGGAGCGAGAGTTCGATCCCTGGTCAGGGAACTAGGATCCCACATGCCAAGCAGCCAAAAAAAAAAAAAAAACCTAATTAAAAAAATGTAAAAATCGGCAGAGGGCAGGATGTAGGACGGACCAGGAGCCAGCTTCCAGTTGTCTTCTCCTTGTTGTTCCAAGTGTGGCAACAAGCAGGCTATTTCCAAGCACGGAAACACCGAGACTTGGTGTCCAGGGGTTTTACTGGGGCTCAGCATGTAAGCATGGCTGACCATCCCCTTGGCTGACCTTCATCTCCAGCCCCGCCAGAGGTCAAATTGATTCTGCATAGCCCAAGGCTCCCTTGTAAATCACTCTGTTAGCATAACTGTCTGGTGTGGCCCCAGGCCCCAAGTAAACCAAGACACTGGTCATCACCAGACAGAACATTACCAGAGCTCAGCGCTTTCCTCGCAGAAGCTGGGCAAGAGCAAAGCCTTCCTAGGATAAGATTGATCCTTTAATGCACAGGTAGGATACTAGAAGGGTTTCCCAGGTGGCGCTAGTGGTAAAAAATCTGCCTGCCAATGCAGGAGACATGGGTTTGATCCCTGGATGGAGAAGATCCCCTGGAGAGGGGCATGGCAACCCACTCCAGTATCCTTGCCTGGGAAATCCCATGAACAGAGGAGACTGGTGGGCTACAGTCCATGGGGTCGCAAAGAGCTGGACATGACTAAAGCAACTTAGCATGCACAGGATACCAGTGGGTGGTGAAGTTGCTCAGCTGGGTCCAACTCTTTGCAATCCCATGTCCATGGGATTCTCCAGGCAAGAATACTGGAGTGGGTTGCCGTTTCCTTCCCCAGAACTAGTGGATGAGATGAGTCTATTTTTCAACTTGAATCTCTCCACACAGGGTTAATTTCTCACATGTCGTTGGAAGTCGAGAAGATATCGGTGGAAGAGAGCTGGTGCTCTGCCGTCTCTTGCGTATTTGAATTTCCTGAAGAATCCCCAAGCAGCTCCACGACCCTGGGCGCCCCGCTCAGTAAAAGTATCAGCTCCTCTGTAGCTACAAATCAACGCAGTGCTGCCCTCGATAATAACACCCAGGACACACCTCACACTGTTTGGAATCTTGAAGAGCCAGAATGTACCCACCTGATCCACAACATACTCAAAAGAGATAATAGGACATATTCACTCTGTGCCAATCTAGGAGGACGCAGGAGTGCTTTCCTGAGGGACAGTATCGAACTCTTGGTCTCAGGTGAAATTCAGTCTCGTGCAGTGGATGGCTTAGAAAGAAGGAACTCCAGACTGCACTCTGGTTAGTGTGTGGTTTTGTTTCACCTGGTGCCGGGCTTTACAAAACCGTGGGTATTTCATTCTTACAACCATAATACAACGTGACAGACACAACTGATAAGACCTTCTGCTCCCCAAATAGGAATGGCAAAACGGGGGTTAGTGACTTGCCCATAGCATCTAGCCAGTAAGAGTTGGAGGCATAAATTATCACAGATCATCATGGAAGGTGCAGAGCCTAAGGGGAGAGATGGATTAGCCAGGAGGAGACAGAGTAGGAGCTGACCCGAAAAAATCTAGGCTGGGAGACAGGTAGAGAATCATGGTGTTGTTGCTCAGTTGCTAAGTTGTGTCCGAGTCTTTGCAACCCCATAGACTACAGCATGCCGGGCTCTTCTCAGAGACAATGTAGATTCTCAGAAAATTCGCTCATCCTTAGTCTTGAAAAGTCAGGGTTCTGGTTCAAACTCTGCCACCTGAAGCAACTCTCTTCAGTTTGCTCACCTAGACACTGAGGTGTGCCCCTTCCGTGTAGAGAAGGGAAATAAACTTACGAAAAGCCACCCAGTAATCACAACCCCAGCTTCTAGGGGGTTGTCAGATTAGGGGAACAGAACCAAATCAGCTTCCCTGGTGGCCCAGATAGTAAAGAATCTGCCCGCAGTGCAGGAGACCTGGGTTCGACCCTTAGTTCGGGAAGATCCCCAGGAGAAGGGAATGGCTATCCACTCCAGTATTCTTGCCTGGGAAATCCCAGAGGAGCCTGGCAGGCTACGGTCCATGGAGGTGGCAAGGAGTCAGACACGACTGAGCAACTTTCACTTTTCACCACATCGGCTAATGGGTAGGAAAGCGCTTGGCCACCTGGAACACTGCACATCACTGAGGTGTCCACGAGGGCCCCTTGTCTCCAAGTTTGGGGTCCAACCTGTCTCTCTCTCCTCCAGATCTGACCCAGAAACCAGAGCTCCACGTCCCAGGGACTCCGGCAGCTGGGGGATCTGCGACCTTGGTCTGTAGCTTCAAAGGCACCTGTAAAGAAACCAAAGCCCTCTTCGTCTCGTGGAAAGGGCCTAACGTGTCCGCCGGCACAGACCACAGACGGCTCCGGCAACTCCTCCTCCCCGCCCTCCTCCTCCGTTGTGCTGCGCTTCACCCTGAAACCTAAGGACCGCCAACCACCCTCAGACGCCATCTGAACTTCTCCCCGGCTCACCTGCCCGGAAGTAGCATGGTCAGGCTCCAGGTGGCCTGTGAGTGCTGGTGGGCGAGGGACGATTCTGAGTCTGGGAGGGACGCGGACCCAAGAGAAAGACGCGAGTCCTGGGCTGGGGGACAGGAGCGGTGTGGGGAGCACTCACACCTCCTCCTAGCTTCTGGGGCTGTAAGGCCAGAGTAAGCGCTGAGCTCGGGTGTGAAGCGGATGAGGAAAGAGGATCAAAGGGGAACTATTCTGAGTCGCAGCCCCTCGGGGCTTCCTGGGCTTCCAGAAAGCCTTTCTGGAGCCCCATGGGAGTCACAGACAAGGAGAGGGCTGAGTCCTGGAGGAGGCGGAGACGGAGTCACGATGCGCGCCGACTCCCTGCCCTCCTTCCCCGCAGCACCGGCCAGGCTGCTCTACTTTTCTTGTTCCTTGGAGAAGACTCTGCAGTGCAGCTGTTCCTTCCGTGGGAGCCCCATGCCCTCCGTGCGGTGGTTGATGGGAGGTGATCCTGTGGATCTGAACAGCATGCATAAGAACTTCCAGGTGACATCCAACATAGCTGCCCCTTGGGCCAACAGCACCATCAGCCTCCTCGGGGAGCCAGAAATAGTCAGGGGCCTCCACTGTGAGGGGCGGAACCAACACGGAATCCATACCTCAAGCATCTTCCTGATACCGCCTGGTAAGTGTGCAGGAGTCTGGTGACTGGGCTAGAACGACAACACGTGGACCAGAACGAGGTCGGGTACGGGACTTCTCTGGTGGCTCAGATGGTAAAGAATCTGCCCAGGTTCGATTCCCGGGTCGGGAAGGTCCCCTGGAGAAGGAAATGGCAACCCACTCCAGTATTCTTGCCTGGAGAATCCCATTGACAGAGGACCCTGGCGGGCTACAGTCCATGGGGTCGCAAAGAGTCAGACACAACTGAACTTTTTTCACAGAGCCAGCGGAAAGAGTAAGGCTCAGACCTTTTAGCGGTAGGAGAAAAATTACTCTCACTTCTCTTTGATTCCAGATAAGAATTCAGTTTCTAATGCGCTGCTGAAAGGGCTGATCCAGGGCGTTGTGTATGGATCCATTGCGACAGTACTCTTCCTCTTCTTCCTTGTCCTCCTTGTGTGAGTATCAAATTAAAACCCACCAGCAAGCTCTCCCCAAAGTCTGCTATGTTTACTTATGTAAGTGTGCTTTACAGTAAAGCACATTTGTAGTACTTGTAGTACCACTTTACTACATGTAAAGCACTACATTTATTTCCTTCCTTATGATTCTTTCAGCTTCATCTTCCCTCTTGATACAGACTCTTACATCAGCCATCTTCTTTTCCTGTTTTCCATTTAAAGGCTATAAATTTCCCTCTATGCATGACTTTAGTTGCATCTCACAAATTTTAATATAAAGTCTTTTATTATAATTTAGTTAAATACCTCTAATTTCTGTTAAGATTTTTTTTCACCCATGAGGTTTTTTTTTTTTTAAAGACACACCAATATTTTCTAAATCCTCTTTTCTTTAGTTCTATTGAAATCCAGTAAGTTCAAAGAATATGCTATGCATGATTTTAGTTCTTTATTGCTTTGTGGCAGAATTTTTGTTTAGTGTTTATAAATAAATATTCCATGTGGACTTGAATAGAATATGCATTCTACACTTGTTGAATGCAGCATTTATATAAATACAATATATTGTACAGGTATATATCCGTATGGGCTTCCCAGGTGGCTCAGTGGTAAAGAATTTGATTTGATCCCTGGGTCGGGAAGATCCCCTGGAGAAGGAAATGGCAACCACTCCAATATTCTTGCCTGGGAAATCCCATGGACAGAGGAGCCTGGTGGGCTACAGTCCATGGGGTCACAAAAGAGTCAGACACGACTGAGCGACTAAATGATAATTATATTTATATGTGTGTGTGTGTGTGTGTGTGTGTGTGTGTGTGCTGAGGCAAGCCACAAATATCAGAAAGCAAACTAAAGACAGGTGGGCATAAAAAAATTCTGATGGTCATAAGGCAACCAAACATGTTAAATATAAAATGCTGATGCTGAATATAAAAGTTAATTTTTGGGAACTCTGGGGTTTTCATGTTGTTGTTCAGTGGCTAAATCATGTCCAGCTCTTTTCGATGCTATCTAACCATCTCATCCTCTGCTGCCCCTTTCTCCTTTTGCTTTCAATTTTTCCCAGCACCAGGGTCTTTTCCAGTGAGTTGGCTCTTCGGGTCAGGTGGCCTAACTATTGAAGCCTCAGCTTCAGCATTTCAGTCCTTCCAAGGAATAGTCAGGCTTGATTACCCTTAGGATTGACTGGTTCGATCTCCTTGCAGTACGAGTTTGCTTTGGTGTCTTTTATCAATTCTGGAAAATTCTCAAACCTCTTTCACAGATTGCTTCTGCCATTTCCTTTCAGATTGGGGTTCTCATTTTGTTTGGGGGGTTTTAAATATATACATATTTATTTATTTATCTGGCGGTGTCGGGTCTTCGTTGCAGCATGCAGGGTCTTTTATTGAGGCGTACAAACTCTCCGTAGAAGCTACTGGCTCGGGCTCAGCAGTTACAGGATATGGGCTAAATTTCTCTGCAGCATGTAGGATCTTATGTTCCCGCGTCAGGCATTGAATCTGCATCCCCTGCATTGCAGAGCAGATTCTTAACCACTGGACCACCAGGGCAGTCCCA
Organism: Bos indicus; assembly: GCF_029378745.1. Lineage (NCBI taxonomy): Eukaryota > Metazoa > Chordata > Mammalia > Artiodactyla > Bovidae > Bos > Bos indicus. Next base: position 57,876,751 of record NC_091777.1, read on the forward strand.
GTGTTCTCATTTAATATGTGTTAAACCTCTTTCTCTCTTTTTTCCCCCTCTTACCCTGTCTCCTGTATTGTGTAAGTAAAGTAAACACGTGCTAGGTTAGAGCAACATGCACAAGTAAGATACTAAGGGAACCCTGCCCCTTCAGTATCTCCTTATCCCTCGGGAGGGAGCATCAGTACGGCCCAGAAATCCCTCAGCCTACCTGAGTCAGCCCTTTCTTTGTCAGTACTACAAAGGATTTCCTTCCCCCTCCTAAGTTTCCTATCTCCTCCCTTCTCACTCTTAGCAATAAGGCTTTCCCTAACTTCAGAGGAAAAAAGCAACTCCCCAAACCTGCGGCGTTATTACCATCGGCACCGATGATTTACTCCTCGCCTTTTTCAGAGAAAGGCATCTCTCTTCTTGTCCAGGGTTAGCCCTGCCTCCTCCGCCTTGGGAATCCATCTCCTGCACACTCCATTGATCATGCCTTCTGTCTCTCAAACGCTCAATCACTCTTCCTTCGTTGGCTCTTTCTCTGAGTTATATAAGCGTGTCCAAATCCCTCCGACCTCAGCCCCACAAACTCCTTCTATGGACCATCCAGTGTTTTTCTTTTTTTGAGAGAGAGAGACTAGCTTACGCCCACTTCCTGATTCACATCACTCCTACATTCTTCAGTCCACTTCAATCTGCTCTCCAGCGCCACGCCACTGAAATGACACTGTCTAAGCCAACCAGTTATCCTTACTCTTGAGACCCAAGAGCAGCCCTTCTTTTTCTTGTTCATCTTGAGGTGACATTTTGATTGGGTAGCCATTTGTGATTGCCTTCTACCCACTGGCTCCTTGTTAGAGAGAAGGAATACCGCAAAGCCATCTGCTGGAAATGATGTGGGTGGAAGCAGGAACGGGGAGCGGGGTAGAGAATTCAGAGGAGTGATGGTGTTAGGTGTGGTTAGAACAGCCGTTGAGAAGAATACTTGGGGTCTGTACAAGGACAAGGAAAACACTTGGTAAGCAGCTGCAAAGGCCCAGCGATGACTGGAGACTCTTCATTGTTATTGGCACCAGGCGCCATTGCCCTGTGATATTTCCTCCCAGCAGTGATCATAGGAAAGAAAAAGTAGATGGTGGCATTGATCTAGGTTTTGGTCTTTGCAGGCAAGGTGCTGTGGAAGGGTGATGGAGGGGAGAGGCAGGGGAGGCAAGGGGGCTGGAGGGAAAGAGCCCATCAAGAAGGCTGGTAAGAGGGTCCAGGCTAAGCAAATAGGAACTTGTATCCCCATTTGACGAGGGGAGGAGAGTGCCGGTCACAGAACCAGCAAACAGAGGGAAACATGGTCCTCTAACCCCAGCCCAGGCCTCCTTCTGGGAACCATTGGGTACTCAGCACAGCATTAACCGTGGGGCTCACTGCCTTAGAATGAAGATGCTTAAGTGGTGGGAGGAGAGTCACATTCCTAAGGCCAGCGAGGCCCTGATCCCCGAGAAACCAGAGCTGCTGGAGGAGCCAAAAACACCCCAGGAGTCTGCAGCTGAGCCCTCACCTGCTTCTGTAGCAGGTAAGTCCCTGGGCTGGGCTGCTGCACTCGGAGGCCCCCGGAGGGTGATGGTTAGAAAGGAGGACTTCCAGGACCCCTGGAGTTGGAAACCACATCACTAGCACTGGAGCCCAGAGGGTCTACACTCAGGAAGAACAGGCCAGCTCATTTTGACGTGTGGGCACCAGCAGGGAGAACCAGGGCTCAGCCTTGTCTGAGCATCTGTCTGCTTCTTCAAGCCGAGGTCCCCTTCCAGCAGCTGAGCCCCCTGTGCCACAGATGGTGATGACCCTGGAGGGTGCCAGCCCAGCCCCAGACCCGTGGAGGAAGCAGGCTCACCCACTAGCAGCCACCGCCCTGCCAGGAAAGGACAGTAAAATCTAGAAGGGGGGTGTGAGCCTGCTTGCACGGCCAGAACAAAGCACCACAGCCTGGTGAGCTTAAACAATAGAAAATTTTTTTACACCATCCGGGAAACTACGAGTCCAAGATCAAGGCGTGGGCAGAGCTGAGTCCTCCTGAGGTCTCTCTTCTGGCTTGCAGACAGCCATCCTCCCCGCTGCGTCCTCACGTGGCCATCTCTCTGTGTATGTCTGTGTCCTAATCTCCTCTTAATGAGGACACCAGTCCTACTGGACGAGGGCCCACCCATGTGGCCTCATTTTACCTTAATTATCTCTTTAAAGGCCCTGTCTCCAAAAGCAACTCTGAGGCGCTGAGGGTTAGTGCTTCAACATACCGATCGGGGTGGGGAGAAGGGACACAGTTCAGCCAGTGAAGGAGGCTTCAAGGAGCCAGTTGGGTCCCTCTGTTTGCGGGAGACCTTGAGAGGGAAAGGGGCTTGCCCACAGCAGAAGGACCCCAGGATCTGGGTCTCACACAGTCTAGGGCTCGTGAGAGAGAAAGAAGAAGACCGAGGATACACAAACTCCAGGGCAGATGAAGACCATGGCTCACTGCTGCCAAGACCCAGCAGCCACAGGGCAGGAACAGCGGCTGCATCTCAGGTCCTGTGAGCAGAGGTCACGCTCCGTATTCGCGTTCACTGGACAGACATACCCGAGGCCTCCTGTCAGGCCCTGGGGACAAGCCTTCTCCCTGCCCTGGAGGAGCGAGGTCTGGGCCAGCCTCTGTCACCCAGGGGGCACCCAGGAGCACAGGAGAAACACTGGAGCCCTGGACCGTTACTGTGGCAGTGACCACATGCCGCCCCGTGAACCGGACTGACAGTGACCACTGCAACCAAGTCCAGCCCCAGCATTCTGCAGAGACACAGACCCGCAGAAGTGAGACCCTAAAGGTCTCTGTCTGCAGGGACACTGGGGATCCTCCCCACCCCCTACATGGCAAACGAGGAAACTGAGACTCACAGCTCCCCAGGCCACACAGCAAGACCGTGCCCTGATCAGGACGCCTGGGTCCCAGGGCCCTGGGGCTCCGGAGCAGCTGTCCAAGCCCCTGGTCACTTTCTCCTGAGCTAACGAGGCTCCAGTGCAGAGGTGGCAAACTCAAGGCTGCAAGAACCAGACAGGTAACAAAACCAACAAAACCAGTGCCTGGGGCCCTGCAGGGGGGCGGGGAGGAGGGGGCACGCGGCGGGCAGGCAAGCCGGTGCCCTCCGCCAAAAGGGGCGCCTTGCAGCAGACGTCTCTCCCCCATGCCTCCCCCCGTCCTCCCACACAGAGCAGGAATGACATCTCTATCGCCAGATCTCCTGATTTTTTCCCCCCAGAGGAATCCAGAGATCCAGGTTTCAGAGAGACATTTCTGGATTCTGGATTCAAACATGTTAGTAGTCAAAAAACCAGCGTGGGGACTTCCCTGGCTGTTCAATGGTTAAGATTCTGGGCTTCCACTGCCAGGGGCACTGGTTTGATCCCTCCTCAGGGAACTAAGATCTCACATGCTACTCGACCAAATAATAATCATTAATAAAATTAAATATAAATAAATAGATTAAAAAAACAAACAAACAAACAATGCAGGCCCAAGAGAAGCCATACGTGGGACTCTCATTTGTCAATTTGATCAGAAGCACAGACGTGGAGGGGTGGGACTCCTTTCTCTAAACCCACCGCCTGCCCCCAGAATGCCAATGCCTGCCAAGCGCAAACAGAAGCCCCAGGCGCCAGGAAGAAGCTCAGGGCTGGTGGGATGAGGACGGGCTTCCGGTGGAGATCCAGGAGGTCATTCACTCGTTCTTCCGCAAACGTCCCTGGAGGCCTCCTATGTGCCAGGCCCTGGAGTGGGGACACAGAGATGGGTCAGATCCAGGTCCTGCCACTGGACCTGAAAGAGGTGATGGCTCTCCAGGCATGGGAAGCCATAGGATCATCGTAAATGGGAGGTGCTGGGGGCTGGTGCACTCCAGCCAGGGCAAGGCAAGCAATGTGTCTTGGCAGGGGGCAGTTGACAGGGAGAAATGAGCCAGGCAAAGTGCCACCGCCTGGGCCTGGGTGAGGCTCCCTGCACACAGACCTCCACCTTCCCCCAACCCACTCTTGGGAGAATCAAGAGGGGCTGAGGCCTGGCTGACTCCGCCCACCCTCCAGGAACAACAGGGTGCAGAAGCCAGAGCTGGGGTATTGCGCTGAGCATATACAGCTTCTAACCTGCTGAATGAAGAGGCAGGAGCCACAGAAGCGCGTGGGGCTGGCAGGCGGCTGGCTCAGCATCCAGCTCCCACTTTGGGGAAGGGGCGGTTTCAGTATCACCGGCACACAGTGAGTAGCGACTCGGGATTTATGGTAACTTACAGATCCAAAACTTGAGGCGGTGCGGTTGAGCTGGGAGGGGCAGTCCCTGTCCCAGGGCACCTGCAAGCCCCAGATGGCAAGGTAGGAGCGCCTATTACTCCCAAGGCGATTGGGGCCAGGTCACTAGGTCACTAACTGGTTCTGGCCCGACTCTATGTGGTTATTTTAAAAGGTGTCCAGGGAAAAACAAAGCGTGAACTTACAGCGAGCAGCCTACACTCAAGTCCTTATCTAATGTTCAGACTCCGGATGTGAGCAGGGTTATCATACTGTAAAATGGCCAAGCGGCAGCTGGGGAAAATAAAATTGTTTTCCTCAAAAGTTGTTTTTCTCATCGTAAGAACACATGTGGCAACACCCTTGAGTTGGACTTCACAGACCCCATACCCCACCAGTAGGGCATTGTGGAGACATGGAGATAAGTTCAGGAAAAGTGGGATGTTCCCATGGGTGGGTGGCATGGTGAGGAGGGCCGTAGCAGTTCCATGAATCAAGACAAGGTTAGAAAGTGGATCATCTTCCAAGAAGAGGTTACAAGGTGGACCTCTTCCTCCAGAGTCAAGGGAGAGACACGAGAGGATGCTAAGGGGTCAGACAGATAGGGCTCCAATCCCATGCTGCGTGCCATGGGGCCAGGCACAGCCTCTCTGAACCAGGATGAGAATCAAGTGCTTGGACTGCTCTGGTGGTCCAGTGGCTAGGACTCCACGCTCCCAATGCAGGGGGACCAGGTTCAGTCCCCGGTCAGGAAACTAGATCCCACATGGTGCAACTAAGACCCTGAGCAGCCAAATAAATGTTTAAAAAAAAAAATTAGAAGCTTGAAGTGTAGTCATGAAGTTCATGGGGTTGGGGGCCACGAAGAGGGCCCCCGGGAGCCTACCGCTCACCACCTTCTGAGCAGACATTTGTGGATGTTCACTGGGTTTCAAGATTCACTGAAAGGATTTGGCAAGGCTGTTTTACTCATAGTTATGGTTTATTGCAGCCAAAAGATAGAGATTAAAACTAACCACGGGAAAAAAAGCACCCAAGGCAGAGTCCCAAAGAGGCAGGAGCCCCCAGTGGTCCTGTCCCAGCAGAGTTGGGAGTCTGCATGATCTCCCAGCAGCAATATGTAATAACACGCACAGAGTGTCATCAACCAGGGGCTCACCTGAGCCTTGATGTCCAGGGTTTTATTGGAGGTTGGTTATGTAGCCCTTAGTTTCCAGCATCACCACCCTTCCCAGGAGGTCAAGCTGACAGCACATGACCCAAGGTGTCCTCCATAAATCACACTGTTAACACAGACTATCTGGTGTGACCCGAGGCCCCCAGATAAACAAAGACACTCCTATCCAGACATTCCAAGGGCTTAGAGGTTCCCTCCCAGGAGCCAATAAAGAGCCAGTCCTCTGTTCGGGGTGGGCAGGGTTTGGACAACTCAGGCCTGCTGAGTTAACCCTTCACTGCACACCTGTCCTGAGGCCAGCTGCGAGTGTAGGACATGCAGGTGAGTCAGCCCAGACGGGGACTAGAGCATCTTCCTCTGAGGGATAATGGGTCTTGGTGGTGCAGGCTGTTCAGTGCCCACCTCTGAGCCCCAGCCATGCCCTGCCCTGCCCCCACCCCATGCCCCGGGTTGATTTGGGTCCCCGTCTGGACTGGGAGAGGCCTGTCTCATCTCCAGATTCCTGCAGTGCTCAGCATGGAGTGTAGCACCCAGGGGGCTTGGGAAAACATTTGCTAGATGAGTGGCAGAAGGAAGGACTGAGAAACAGTGAGGGAGAGACAGAAGGGGAGGAGGAGAGAGAGAGCCGATGGTGACCGTGGTGGAGGAGGACAAGGAGGCGGAGACAGGGACATGAACCAGAGACAGAAGGGTGAAGGGGAGATGCCCAGAGGGAGAGAAAGAGGAGAACACGGGGAGGCAGGTTTGCATGAACCTCCTCTGTCCCTTCAGGAGGTGATGGCAGCAACTGTGACAATGACACCAGCCAGGGCGGAGTGCCTTCCACGCCCTCAGCTGTCATTCATTCAACCCAGCAGCCCTGTGCCCCAGTCATTGTGCCCCTTTCCCAGAGGAGTGAACTGCGGACCAGAGAGGTTCAGAAGCCTCCCTGCCATCACACAGCAGTCTTGTGAGATGGGAGCTGGTCCCCCACCCTTACCCTTGAGATGAGGATGCTCAGGTTCAGAAAAAGGGAGGGTCCTTCCCAGGGGCTCACAGCCCGAGGGACATCTGTCTTCTCCTGGCTGCCCTGGGAGCAGACCCCATCAGGGTCCCTTCTCTTCATCTGGAGTGCAGCCCCGCCCCCAACCCTCTCCACCCCTAACCCCGCCATAGACAAATGCTGTTTTGGTGCCTGGTGTTTCCTCCCAGAGGGATGGATCTCAACTGGGAGCCAGGTTACCCTTCTCTGGGTTGTCATGACTTCGGCAGAAGGCGTGTTACCCACATCTAGAGGGTGGAGTCCCTACATGCTCCTCACCACCCTGAAACACACAGGGAGGCCCCCACCATGAAGACTCACCCAGCCCCCAAATATCAGTGATACCAAGATTAAGAGAGCCTGTATTCTAGGGACTTCCTCCCTGGTAGACCAGTGGTTAAGACTTTTCCTTCCCATGCAGGGGACTCAGGTTTGATCCCTGGTCAGGGAGCTAAAATCCTACATGCTTCATGGCCCAAAAAAACAAAACATAAAAACCAACAGAAGTAATATTGTAACAAATTCAATAAAGACTTTTTAAAAATGATCCACATTAAAAAAAAAAAAAAAGCCTATTCTAGAGGAATAGGATGGACATACAAACTTGTGTGTGTTACATTTTTGCATCATGTACTTTGTTTCCCTTCCCTTACAGAATTCCACAGTCTGTGTCATCAGCCTCAGTCTTTTAACAGCTGCCCATCAATGCAGCAATGTATCAAACCAGTCTCTCATGGAGGATTTAGTTTGTCCTCTGAGCACTGCAGACAACACTACATTGATGATCCAGTCCCTTAGCTGTGGGGCGTTTACAAGAGTACTTTTGCAGGAGAAAATTCTGGATGTGGACTTTCAAGGTCAAGGGTCATGGATGTAGTTTTCAAGGGTAATGCCAACTTGCCCTCCATAGAAAGGGGACTGATTTCACTCTTGTCAACAACTGTCATCGCCAACCTGGTGCGTTCCTGGGTCCTTTGAACTTTGCCCATTTGATGGATGAAAAGGTGATACCTGAGGCCATCATCATTTTTATTTCGCTTGTTAGGGCTGAAATGGAGCATCTTCCATATCCCTGGGCCTTCTAAGCATCACCTTCAGGGAGCTTCACATCTTAACTGTGAAACCCCTAGCACAAGAGTGACACTCCATGAATAATAATAAAAGTCAGTAGTCAGAATGACCATCATTAAAAAAAAAAAAATCTACAAATAATAAATGCTGAAGAGGGTGTGGAGAAAAGAGAACCCTTTCACAGTATTGGGGGGAATGTAAACTGGGGCAGCCACCATGGAAAACAGTCTGGAGGTGCCTCAAAAAAGTAAAGATAGAACAACTATATATATATATATATATATATATATATATGAATACTACTCAGCCATAAAGAAAGAATGAAATTTTGCCTATTGCAACAACATGGATGGACCTGGAGGGTATTGCACTTAGCAAAATAAGTCAGACAGAGAAAGACAAATACTTTATGTTATCACTTATATGTGAAGCCTAAAAAATAAAACAAACAGATGAATATAACAAAACAGAAACAGACTCACAGATATAGAGAACAAGTGGTTCTCTAGTGGTTTCTTGTGGGAAGTAGGGGAGGGAAGAGGGGAGGTGGAGGATAGGGGTGGAGGATTAAGAGATATAAACTACTGTGTATAAAAGAAATAAGCCGCAAGATTATATTGTTCAGCACAGGGAATATAACCAATATTTTATAACTTTAAATGGAGTATAATCTATAAAAACTTTGAATCACTATGTTGTACACTTGAAACTAACATAATATTGTAAATCAACTATACCTCAATGAAACAAAACCACACAACCCTGCCTTAGCAAAGCTTACATTCTGGAACTGGGAGACGGGAGTGGGGAAGAGAAGTGACTGGAAATAAACAAGTGAACACACGACATAAAGGAATGGCAAAGGCCAGGGAGAAAAACAAAACCAGTGTGGCAGGGAGTGGTTGCATTGGGAGCAGGGGTTACTTTGGATAGCAGGATCAACCAAGGCTTCTTAAGGGTGAGACCTGAACGATAAGAAAGAGTCTTGTGCCAATTTGATGAGAAGAGCCTTTCAGCAGAGGAAGCAGCAAGTGCAAAGGCCCTGGGGTTGGTAGGAGATGGTTGGACTTGTTCAAGCAGCAGAATGAATGGCAGAGCAGCTGGAGCTGAGTGAGCGAGTGAGGCAGGGCAGTAGCATCAGGTGGTGTGCGTATTCTGGTGGAGACAGAAGCGGAGGCCAGGAGACCGGGGCATTGGCTGCTGCCGTCAGAGCAGCCATCCAGGGGAGAGGTGACAGCTCAGAGCAGGGCAGAGTGGGGAGAAGAGGACACAGCAGAGATCCATTTTGGAGGCTGAGCCAACTGCTCCTGCAAACAGATTGGATGTGGAGGGATCAGGGAGGAATAGAGGATTGGAAGGTTCCCCAGAGAAGAGAATGGCAACCCACTCCAGTATTCTTCCCTTGAGAACTTCATAGGCAGAGGAGCCTGGTGGGCTACAATCCATGGGATCGCAAGGGAATGGACACGACTGAGCGACTTACACTTTCACTTTTCCTGCTTTTGCGGTAAAACAGCCTCTAGAGAGTGACTTCAGTAACTCCTGCCTCCAAGTGCCCTGGACAGGCAGTAGGCTCAGGGGTAGTTCTCTTGCCTCAGAGCCTGTAGGGAGGTCAGGGACTGGGAGGACAGGGACCGGGACACCTCATCTGGCAGTCCTCATCCAGAGGACTGTACCTAGTAAATGGACGCATAGTGGAACCAGGAGGAAAGCACCAACTACAGGCTGCTGGGGTGCCAGGGAGAGCTGGCACCCTCCCAGGGTTGCTATTGTTCTTCTCAGTAACCTTGAGATATAGAGATGATTCCATCTCACAGGGAAGACACCGAGATTCTGGGAAGAGAAGGGACTGGTCCAAGGTCATACAGCCAAGGAAGTGAAAAAATGAGCAGTGGGGCTTTTTCATCCCTAAACCCTGAATCACCACCTCCGAAGATCAGGTCCCCCAGTCTCTCCCCATTTCCTTGTTATCCTGGGGATGAGGGATGGGGAGAAGGGCGGGGAACCAAAGGAAATTTCACCCCAGAGTCACTGTTATTCATGAAAGTAGACAGAGAAGTAGAACTCTGTCTCACAAGAAGATGGGGACAGGGGGTCCAATTCCTGGGTCTGGGGGCCCTGAGGACTAGGGGACCAGATTCCAGGGTCTGAGGGGCCTGGGATCCCAGACTGCTGAGGGGCTAGGAGAGAAAGGGGCTGGGGACCAGGATTCCTGGGTCTGGGTGGGGGAGGGCACTGGGAGCTCTGGTTCCTGGGTCTAGGGGAGGGGAGACTGGGGGAGCAGACTCCTGGGTCTGGAGGGGTTGGGTGCTGGCACTCCTGGGGCTGAGGCCAGGATTTCTGGGTCTGGGTGCGGGAGGGGGTTGGGGGGCTCTGGTTCCTGGCTCTGGGGGGCAGTGAAGACTGGGGAACCAGACTCCAGGGTCTGGGGGTGCTGGGAGCCCGGACTCCTGGGGCTAGGGGAGAAGGAGGCTGGGGACCAGGATTCCTGGGTCTGGGTGCGGGAGGGCACTGGGGACTCTGGTTCCTGGGTTTGGGGGCAGCGAGGACCGGGGGACCAATCTCCAGGGTCTGGGGAGCCGGGATTTCTGGGTCTGCGGGAGGAGGAGGCTGGGGCCTGAAGCAGGAGGAAGGTAGCTTCCAGGGACAGTGTCCCGGCCCGGGGTCCTAGGGATCCGAGGCGGGGAAGCCGCGGGGACGGCCGTGGCGGGAGGGGGTAGGGGCCGGGCCGCAGTAACAAAGGCCTCTCCCTCCAACAAGCGCCCCCCCTCAGCCCCGCCTCCCCGGCCCCCTGCCTGCCCTGATTGGTCGGCCTTCCTGCCCGTCAGCGCCGCCCCCTCCCCGGGTCTGCAGCAGCTCCGGCCGCCTCGTCGCGCCCCCCCAGCCCCCTCCCCCCGCCCCCGCCGCCCCCCGGGCCGGTGCAGCCGCAGGCGGGGTCCCCCTCCCCCTTCCCCCTCTCCCCCCAGGCCTCGCGCGCCCCGGACCGGCCCCCCCTTTCCCCTCCCCCTTCGCGCCGCCGCTGCCGCGATGCCCCCCCCTGCGCCCGGGGCCCGGCTCCGGCTTCTCGCCGCCGCCGCCCTGGCCGGCCTGGCAGTCATCAGCCGAGGTACCGCAGCGCCGGGGGCGGGGGGCTCGGCCGGGACTCCAGGGTCCCGAGCGGGGATTGGGGGCGGGGGACAGAGCATCTCCGGGCGGGGAGGAGGAGGCCCCCGGACGCCGAGGTCTGGGCCTGGGGGGGCGGGGGCAGCATCCTCTGGTTGGGAGAGGGGTCCTCGGACGTCTGGCTCCATGCCCGGGGGCAGGGGTCCGCGTCCTGGGGCCCGAGCCTGGGCCTAGGGGCGGGGGTCTGCTTCTCCGGGTCGGTGAGAGGGTCGCGGACACCTGGTCCCGGCCTGGGGGCGGGAGTCTGCGGCTCGGGATCGTCGTGGGGAGATCTGACGCTAAGTAAGGGTCCCCGGGCAGGATCTCTGAACTGAGTTGGTGGGGGTTAGGCAGAGGGATGCCCCGTCGGGGGTCTTCATCTCTGCCTGGGAGGGTCCCCAGAGGGTCCCGGCCTGCGGGCTGGGGTCGGCGTTTCTGGGGGAAGGTTGGGGGTCTTCCCAGGTTCCCAGGGTCAGTAAGAGATGGGGGCAGGGGTGTCCAGAGACCTCCGTCCCGGGGCGGCAAAAGAAGGGGGTGGGGCTGGGCTCTCAGCTGGGAAGGGACTGAAATTCCCCAGCTGGGTCGTCTAGGTTGGGAGAAAGTGTTAGTATGTGGAGGATTGCATTTATGTGTAAGGGGAGATGGGGCTGAAGATCCAAGAAGTTGGGGTGCTGGGCTGGGGACTCCAGATGTGGAAAGCCCTGGCTGAATATTTGGGTTCGGGGCAGGACAGAGGGTGACTGAGGACCGCGGGAAGGGAAGGGTTAACCCGGGGTCAAAGGGTTAATATCAGTCTTCCTAGTTGAGGGGGGAGCTAGGGGCTGGTCTTTTGTAGAGCTGGAAGGGAAGAATGGTAGGGGAGAGGCTGGGGGGTGGTGAACTTGGCAGTCTCTGTTTAGAAGATGTATGGCTGGACCTTGTATCTCCCAGCAGGCAGGCGACCTGGGGGTGGTCCAAGAGATGACCCCCTAAGGAGGGGAGGGGAGAGCTAGGAGGCTGGAGGCAGGGGCTGGGGTTCATTTAGTGCTTCTGAAGAATCACCCCAGAATGACCCAGAATCACAGAGGCAGGGACACACAGTCAGGAACATCCTAGAACCCCCGACAGTCTCCGCGAGACAGCGGCTCTCAGCCTCCCACCCACACAACGCCGGTCAGGCACAGCCACATAAACACCGTCGCCCGGTCCGACCCAGAGCCGCACCTGCAGACAGCCAGAGTCACAAGGGATGCTGGCGGGCGGCGCCGGGGGCGGGGGTGATCACCCCCTCCCTGGTGCAAAGCGTCTGGGTGCCCCTCCCACCTGGCCCGTCTGAATCCCTGTCTGACTTTCTGCCTGCCTGTCTGTGTCTCTCTGTCTCTATCGCTTGTCTCTCTGGATCTCTCTCACGTCTCGGCCATTTCCGGAGGCTCCCTGTCTCAGGGTGACATCCCGTTGGTCTCCGTGGCTGGGTCGCTGGCTCTCCATCGCTGCTGGGTTCAGCACAATTCCATACCTGGCCCGTTCAGCCTCTGGAACTGCTTGTCCCCGTCACACCCCGTGTGTGTGTGTGTGTGTGTGTGTGTCTCTTTCCAGCCCCTCACACGGTGCCTTGATCCTCATCCACTTCTGGGAACTCATGTCCCACCCCGGGTCACTCATTCTCCTCCTTGTCCTTTGAAATGTCTCTGGCCTTCTCCCTTCACCTCTCCATTTTCTTCTCTCTCTTCCTTTACTCTCAAGATCACTTCCCACTTGCCTTCTACTTTGACTCTTCAGAACCCTAGAAATCACTGTTGTTCACACATGCAGGGCTGGGAGCTTGGTGGAACCAGGAGACGGTCTGTGACCTGGGTCAAGTGCATTCCCACCTCTGGGCCGTTTGTCCCCTACTAGAGGACTGCGACCAGAGGGACAGAGGGCAGAGTGGCTGGCGGGTGAGCTGAGACAGGATTAGACGGTTGGAAAGACAGCCCCACCTACCCGCCACCGCTTGACGGCTGAGGCTGAGAAAAAGCCGGTGGAAGTCATACCAGATTGCATTTCCTCCTCTCTTTTATTCATTTGATGGTTTCCAGATTACGGGAGGAGAGCATACGAGTGAACCATCCACTACAAGAATGCATAAAAGCAAACCCCGCCACGTCCCGCCCCCACGTTCCAGTCTCAAGAGAGAGCCAGGGTCCTCAGCCTCCCCAGGAGCCTCTCACTTGCAGGGTCAGACAGGCAGAGTTCAGCGTCTGTAAAGGATTGGTTAGTTTGTTGATGTTTCTCCCAAGATAGAAACAAAGTAAAGCCATTTCTCTGCAACTGGCTTTTTTCCACTCAACTCTACCTCCCTGGCATCTGTAGATATTGCTCTGTCTTTACTTTTTTCCCCTCTAAATTCTTTATGCCAACACACATCCACACATCCACTTAGAAAAGTAGCTGCAGCTGGTGATTTGGGGGTGGTTCCTTTGCCATATTACATGAAGCAGGGGAAGGGTGAATTCAGGCATAGGGACCCTTCTCTAGGGGGTCCCCCAAGCACCTAGCTTGTCTAGACTGTGGGCGCTGCCTTGTTAGCTCATTTAACACATATTTACTAGGTACACAGTCGCTGTTCTAAACACTGGGGATCTATAAACACAGCAGTGGAGTCCCTGACCTCCTGGAGCTTACATCCTAGTGAGATGGAGAGAGATCCACCAACTAAAACCAAACCTAGAAAGTAAACAGGTGATATTAGAGAGTGATGAGCACAGAGGAAATGAGAATGACTCGGCAGGCAGGCGAGTTGGCCTTGGGAGCTCAGGTAACATCTGAGCCGCTGAGTGGAGTTCAGACTGAAAGGAGGGGAGGAGTCAGCCTTGGCAAGATCCCCTGGGGACAGCAGAAGCAAAGGCTCTGCAGTGGGAAAGGGAAAGGGAAAGTCGCTCAGTCGTGTCTAACTCTTTGCGACCCCATGGAATTCTCCAGGCCAGAATACTGGAGTGGATAGCCTTTCCCTTCTCCAGGGAGTCTTCCCAACCCAGGGTTCGAACCCAGGTCTCCTGCATCGCAGGCGGATTCTTTACCAGCTGAGCCACAAGGGACCAGTGGAAAGGAACGGCCAGCACGTGGAGAGTTCCAGGGCTCTAGGCTCAGCATACAGACACTGGACATCAGTGATAAGGAGTATATGGGAGGTCAGCCAAGAGGGAGAGGGGTCTGGGGGCTCTGCAGTGGCAGTTAGACTAGCCTTTTCTTGGGCTTCCCAGGTGGCTCAGTGGGTAAAGAACCCACCTGGCAATGCGGGAGACTTAAGAGACACTGGTTCAATCCCTGGTTTGGGAAGATTCCCTGGAGGAAGGCATGGCTATCCATTCCATTATTCTTGCCTGGAGAATCCCATGGACAGAGAAGCCTGGCGGGCTACAGTCCCTAGGGTTGCAAAGAGTTGGACATGACTTAAGCGACCTAGCACAGCACAGCACAGCACAGCATATGAGAGTCACTCGTCTGGAATGGCAGAGACCCACATGGTCCCTCCCATCACAATTGGATCCACCACCAGGCTGCTCCCTGCCCCATAACCATCCCACCAGCCAACACAAGTAGAGCTGTTTGCAGGCACTTAACTAGCAGGAGCCTGCTTGGGTGACCTTCTTTCATCCTCTCCCCCTCAAGCCAGTGACTGAGGCATGATGGGCCCTGATGGGCCCCATTTAGAGGTGGGAAAACTGAGTCTCTGTTGTAGGAAGTAACTTGTGCAGCTCGGTGGTGCAGCTGGGATTTGAACCTAGGCAGCCAGGCTCCCCAGTCCATTCATTTAGCAGGCTGGTTATGCTTGCTTAGTAGTAGCAGAACAGATGCTGAGTCCTGGACTCAGGGGTGGGTGCTGGGCATAGAGCAACCTACAACCCAGACCCGCCCTGCCCTTCCCCCACCCCCAGGGGACCGACACCGAACCTGCGATAACAATAGATGTTTCTTTAAAAAGAAGGTGCTGTTAAGAACAGCAAGCATTTCTGCCTGCTAAGCACTGAGTTAAGCATTATGCTTGCATGTTCTCATGGAATCCCTGACAAAAAGCCTGCTGAGGGAAGAAATACCATTTTTATCCTTTCTACAGTTGAGGAAACTGAGGCTCAGACTGGCCAGGGGTCACCCAGTCAGGAAATGATGGGACAGACATTTGATCTATCAGCCCAGGCTCCTCAGGGCTTTCTTATCCAATCTCTAGAGATATCCAGCCCCTCTACCAACAGTTCTCTAAGTCCAACTTGGGGGGCACAACCAAGTTTCAGGCCTTCAGAGAACTCCTGGTCAGGAAGGGAAAACACACCTGGATGCTGTCACAGCTGAATCAGAGGGTACTCAGTAGAGACAGTGGGAACTGTCCACCTTGTACAGTCAGGGAAGTACTTCTGGAGGAGGGGGCATTTGAGCTGGGGTTTTGAGGAATGCATAGGAGTTCAAAAGTTGGCACAGCATGTTGCAGGCATCCATTTACATTTACTCATTCAGCAAATTTTTCCCAAGGCCTTCCAGACCAGGCCTGGTGCTGGGAGATCCTGGGGACACAAACCTGAGTCAGACTCAGGCTCTGCCCTCAAGAAACTTATAATCTGATAGGGGAGAGAGACACAGACAGTCACCACAGTGTGATCTGAGCTCTAAGGGAGGTACTGCAGGCATTGCGGGAAAACAAAAGAGGACGAGAAAGAGTAAGGATTCAGCGTTTTCCAAGCAGAATTCCTACAGAGGGGACCTCATGTGCATTAGCTTGTTTATTTAGCTATTAAACATGTCTGAGGCTGCCTATGGGATAGACTGTGGGTAGGGTGATGCTGCAGATGAGGAGACCCAGGCCCCACCCTGAGAGGCTCCCATCTGGTGAGGAAAGCAGACCTAGACAGTCCAGGTGATTGAGACTAAGAGGGAGGGACGGCGACTGTGACTCAGACAGATGGTGGGGCCCGGCCCAGCGACAGACAGGGTGGTGGGATGGCTAACCTGACCCTCTCCTCCATTTACTGACACCCAGAGAGGGGAAGGGACTTACCCAAGGTCACACAGCACACAGGGTCCTCCTGAGCCTGGAGTCTGGGAACTGGAAGAGACCGACAGGCAGACATCCGAATTTATAGACACACAGACCAGGCATCCAAGACCCACTTGAGATAACTTCATCACTCATCTCCCGAGACTGCCCTCAGCCAGGGCCCAGCTGGGCGTGCTGGGGACGCAGATGGTCTGAGCCGGGCCCTGCCCTGGAGGAGCAGGTGGGGGAGGCAGACGCTTCTGATCCACGGAGCCCTGGGAAAAGAGCGAGAGGCTGTGTGGGCTCGGATGGGCCATCTCTCCTCCGAGAGGCCCCATATACCAGGTGCCTGGAGAAGGAGAAGCGTTTTGATGGGGAATAGTGGGAGGGAGAGAGGGGGAAGAAAAATGGGGAATGTGGGGTTGGGTCGCACTAGGGGAGAGGAGGCAGGAGACAGATGTCAGGGCCCTAGATGCCAGGCTGAGGGGCGGGAACTTCGCGCTGGAGGCCGCTCTGAGTGTTGGAAAGATCCCTCTGGCAAACAGTGTGTGTGTGTGTGTGTGTCTGTCTGTCTGTCTGTCTGTCTGTCTGTTTCTCTGTCTCCTGGGACATGTGATTAAGATCCTGCCCTCTTCTGTGAGGTCCGCACCCTACCCCAGGGCCCGAGGCTGAGCTCAGGAGCCCTTGGTTCTACCCTGAGGCTTTGGGGGCACCTTGGACAGCTCCTTCTTCAACCCCCGCCGTGGGGTGGGCCTCCTTGAACCTGGGACAGTTGCTGTCAGAGGGCTGGGGAAGTTGGGGGTTGCGGGGAGGGCAGGGTGATTTTGGCTCCCAGGAGGCATCTGGTGATGCCGGCATTTTTGGTTGGGGTGGGGGAGCTCCTGGCATCTGGGGAGTCAAATCCGGGATGCTCTCAAACATTCTACACTGCACAGGGTGGCCCCACCATGAAGAATCATCCAGCTCCCGATGTCAACGGTGCTGAGATGGTGCAAGCTTGGTCTGGGATGTGTGTGACCAGTATGACAGATCTATGGGGTGTGCGTGTGTGTGTGTGCATGGCTGTGTGTGATCTGATTGTAGGTGACAGCATGGCTGCATGTGCCCGACTCTTGGCCCAGGGCGGTCGCTTTGTATTTGAGAGCCTCCGTCCATGTGTCAGGCTGTAGCTTCATGCACGACTGTCTGCGGTGGGGATGAGCGTAGCCCTCAGGCTGGGAGGTCACTGTGACCGATGAAGCCTGTGTGTGTGTGTGTGTGAGAGAGAGAGAGTCTTTGTGCAGGGCTGTAACTGTGTGTAGACTTTGCACCTGCGTGTGTGGGGCTGCATGTGTGTAACCGTGTGCATCTGGTTATGTCGGGGGGCTGGTCAGGGTGTCGTGGCTGGTGGCCGACCCGTGTGCTTCTGGGAAAGAGCTGTCTCTTCTAACTGACCTTCTCCCGGGGGTGTGTCCCAGGCTGTGTGCCTCAGCCTAAGTGTGTACGCCTCTGTCCCTCAGTGGGACCCGCTTGTTGTGGATGGGACTGTTTCCTGTCCCCAGGGCTGACTCTTTCCCGGGCCCTGGTGACTGTGTGTGTGTGTCTGTCTGTCCCCTGGCTGCCCCCTCCTCTTCCTAGGGCTGTCCTGGCACATCCTCTCTGCCAGGCTCAGGGCTGGCGAGTCCCTTCCCTCTCTCCAGGGCTCACCAAATGACCAGAGCAACTCCGGCGCGGGTGAACCGGGGGTGAGGGCTGCAGGCCCCAGGCCCCAAATCCTGGGGCCTGGTGAGCCCACCACCCTGGCTCTGCCCCAGCCGCGTCCAGAGGGGCTGCTGATGGAGAGGGCCTCCGGGAGTCATTGGGGCGGCGTGGGCAATTAATTCATCAGATTAATCAGTTCCTCATTCCGGGGTGGGGGGCCAGGGCAGCCCTGAGCGGGGCCAAGCCTCCGCAGGCGTCCAAGGTCACCCGGCCTCTTCCTCTCCCCCGCCCGGTGCTGTCTCCATCCGCCGCCTCCGCGGGCCCAGCCCCCCCTCCCTGGCCCCTGTCCAGCCTCTGGCCACGGTCCACGGAGAGATGAATGGGTGGGGGCGGGGGTTCTGCCAGGCGCAGGGGCACTGGAGTGGTCAGGCAGGAGTGGGCATGCGCCTGCCAGAGCATGGGATCGGGCACAGGGGTCTCTACACCACGCCAGAGGGCGTCCTGGGCATCTGTGATACATGTGTGTCCGTGGATATTCGCACACATCCGTGTTTGTGTATGTGCTGGTGTTTGCGTGTCTGGGTGTCTGTGTGCACACATGTGAGTGTTGAGTATCTGCCTGCAGCCTGTCTTTCCATGTATTTCTGAATTAATGTGTGTACATGTGTGTACCTGTCTGTTACATCTGTACATACATCTGTGTATATGAGTGTACTTGTGGGTCTTTGAATATGTGTATGTGCCCCCGTGTATGTGGATATGTGTGTGTGTGTACTCTTGAATCTGTGTGTGTTCACTGTGAACATGTATGTGTGTGCCATGTTTACACATGTCTGTGTGTGTATGTGTGTGCACAGCTTTGTGTGTCTGTATCTGCACATGTGCATTTCTGTGTTTATGAGTGTGCGTGTGCACACATCTGTACACAGCATCTGTGAGTGTATGCTTGAGCTTTGATGTACGTGTGTCTTTGTGCATATACACGTGTTTATGTGCTGTGACTGTGTTGTCTCAGTGTCTCGGGAGGTGTTTGGTTTGTGTGTCCCAGCCTGTCTGGGTCAGCATGGGCTTGTGGGAAGATACATTGCGTGTGTCTGCGGTGAGTGTCTTTGGAAACATCAGTGAATGTGTGTGCCAGTGGGTGTGGGAAGTGTGTGTCTGCCAGGGTGTGTGTGTGTGTGTGTGTGTGTGTACACATGAGCATGGTCCTGCCCAGCTGAGCTACCCTCCCTTCCACAGGACTGCTGTCTCAGAGCCTGGAGTTCAGCTCCCCTGCCGACAACTACACGGTGTGTGAAGGCGACAACGCCACACTCAGGTAGGGGGACGCAGAAGTGCTGACCCTTCGTCCTCCTTAAGTGGGGAACTGCCCTGACCCGCAGGCCCCACCCATACCTCCCCCATCATCGGGACAGAGGCCATCAGGGCCCAGACTCTGGGCCCGGCCCCACCCTGGGCCTCAGTGTGCCCATCTGTCAAATGGGTGGAGGAACGACAACCACCATCTAGGTTGTTAGGAGGATGCAAGAGTCTGTACATATACCCCGGGGGCTTCCCTGGTGGCCCAGTGGTAAAGAACCCACCTGCCAACGCAGGAGACCCGGGTTCAATGCCTGGGTCTGGAAGATCCCCTGGAGAAGGGAATGGCAACTTGCTCCAGTATTCTTGCCTGGGAAATTCCATGGATGGAAGAGCCTTGGCAGGCTCCAGTCCATGAGGTGACGAAAAAGTCAGACACCACTTAGGAACTAAACGACAACAACACACGCTGACCTTAGAGAGCTTGGCACACTGACTGTTTAATGAGAACCGGTGTTACCCTCCCCCAGCTCTCTGCTCTCCTGGGTCGCTTGTCATTCTGTATCTCTGTCCCTCTCCCCCGGGGTGTCTGTCCCCCTCTTTTTGGTTCTCTGACACACAGCAGTCACTCAGTAATCATCAGCTGTCATACCATTGTACACTTGGGCTTACAACTATCCCTCTCTGAAGCTCAGTTTGCCCACCTGTAAAGTGGGCACAGTCACAGCTGCCTCCCAGGACTGCCGTGGGAACTGGAGATGCAGTGAGCCTTCCTCTTTCCCCCTCCAAGCCCCCTTGACAGGGGTCACCCTGGAGGGCCAGGCGGGGGTAGGGGAGAGAAGAACTGCCCTCCCCTCATCCTCCCCTCCAGCTGCTTCATTGATGAGCATGTGACCCGAGTAGCCTGGCTGAACCGCTCCAACATCCTGTACGCGGGCAACGACCGCTGGACCAGTGACCCGAGGGTGCGGCTGCTCACCAACACTCCCGAGGAGTTCTCCATCCTCATCACCCAGGTGGGGCTGGGCGACGAGGGCCTCTACACCTGCTCCTTCCAGACCCGCCACCAGCCGTACACCACTCAGGTCTACCTCATCGTCCATGGTGAGCCCTCTGCTGGGGCCCTGGCGGGGAAGGGGGGAGCCAGGGATGCGCGCTGGGGAGAGGAGACACTCGCGTCCTCGTCAATCCCAGGGACACCCGTGAGAAGACAGACACACTCCCTGCCCTCACAGATTCCAGCCAGGCAGAGGGAGAGAAAGTCAGAGACAACCTCCAGGGCAGGAGAGATACGCAGGCGGGGGGGCACTTGGAGGAAGACCCCGAGTTCATTGGCTCAGCCCTGTTTCTTGAGCGCCTGCTGAGTGCAGGCACTGCTCCACAGGCCAGGGACAGAGATGAGCCAGGCAGGCTGGCCCTGCCTGTCTGGAGGTGTCTTTCCGAGGAGAGGCAGTTTCCCAGACATCACGTCTGAGCTGAGACCTTCAGGAAAAAGAACAGCACGTGCGGAGGCTGGATGCTCAGAGCGGGAGAGGTGGGGCTGGAGAGACCCATGGCGGGGGGGGGGGGGGCGGGGGGGGGCGGGGGGGGGCGGGAGGCTGGCATCAGAGGTAGTTTGGAGGGCAGCGAGCACGTGGAGAGACAGGAAGCCAGGGACGGCTCAGCCCTGCTCTAGACAAGCCCCGACCTGCGAGCCAAATCCTCCGGTTCCAACCTTGCCGCTGCCACCCAGGGGCTGAGCCACCCAAAGCGAGCCGGACGATCAGACTCCTCATCTGCAAAATGGAGATGACGCTGTCATATATCAAATTCAAGACGTCATCCGTTGGAAGGGACACCTTTACTTTATTCTGCTTGCTAGAAACGGGGTGGGAGTGTAACCTGCCAGTTAAACACTGGCGTCCTCATAAGGCCACTCTGATTGGAGAAATGTTCAGAGGGGGCGGGGTCGAGGCGGGGAACACCCCCATGTGTTAGAATTGATGAAAAGAGCAACATCTCGCTTCCCCGGTGGCTCAGTTGGTAAAGAATCGGACTGCGATGAATGAGCCAAGAGTTCCATCCCTGGGTCAGAAAGATACCCTGGAGGAGGGCATGGCAACCTACTTCAGCATTCTTGCGTGGACAATCCCATGGGCAGAGGAGCCTGGCGGGCTACAGTCCACGGGGTCACAAAGAGTCAGACAGGACTGAAGCGACTGAGCAAGCATGCATGCACCCCAGAGGGAAGTAGTGAGGGTTTCATGGGTTCATTTTTGTGAAATACTTAAAACAGGGTAAGCTTACACTCAGTAAGTACCATACAAGCATTAGCTAAACAAATTAACTGAAAATAATAATATTAATCAATACAAATAGAGATGGGAAGGGAGGAATTCAGACCCAAAGATAGAAAATAGAAACCGTGTGAGAAGGAAGGTGGAGAGAGACTGAGAAAGAGTGAGGAAGACACAAGACCAGCAACTGGAGAAGGAGCCAGATCCAGAGGGAAGGGGAAACACAGAGGAATTCTTACAGAGAGACAGGAATGTCAGCTGAACCCCTGGGTCTGAGGGAGGAGGAGCTGGGGGTCTGGACTCCTGGTCTGAGGGAGGAGGGACCAGGCCTAGATCCTGGGTCCTGGGAACCCACAGCACCTCTCACTGACCTTCCCTCCGGCCTGCAGTCCCTGCCCGCATCGTGAATATCTCTTCGCCTGTGACAGTGAATGAGGGGAGCAACGTGAACCTGCTTTGCCTGGCTGTAGGGCGGCCGGAGCCCACGGTCACCTGGAGGCAGCTCCGAGGTGAGGACCCCACCCCTGGCTGAAAGTCCCTTCCCCCACTCCACAGGCTGGGCCCAAAGCTCCCCATGTTCCTAGCTAGATACCCAGAACCTCCCACTCCTGCCTCCTTTGATCCCCCTAGAAGCCTTGTCATGACCGGATTTCCCCCTACCTGGTCCTGTTATTTTACCAACAGACCCCAGAGCCTTAGAGCCTACCCATGCGCCCTCCCAGGCTGGGGCTGTTTCCTCCACCCACCTGCTAGATCCCAGCTTGCTCCCCATCCCTAACTCTAGCAGCCCCAGTCTCTTCCCCACCAGCTCACAGGATTCTCCTGGACTCAGACCCCCACCCACTAGATGGCCGGAGCCAGGTTAGCGCCACGGCCCCTGCCCATGTTCCCATCTCCTGTTCACGTTACTGCATCTCTGGCAGATCCCTCAGGCCATGGGTTCTCTTAGTATGGTCCCCAGACTCACAGAAGGAGCATCACCTGGAGACTTGCCAGAAAGGCATGAGTCAGAACCACCCCTCCTCCCATCACCACCACAGTCTGTCCTAACAAGCCCTTCAAGTAATCCCAAGGTAGAGCTGAGAAGCACGGCGGCCCCCAAACAGAGGGACCTGAATGGGAAATTCCAGATCCTAAACATTCCGCACTGTCCCCTTTATCTGGATCTCCACCACCATTTCCCAGACCCCTGGATCCTCACTCACTGGGTCTTGGGAGACCAAATGTGCCAGCCCCTAGATCTCTTGGGACCCCAGAACGCAATAACTAGGTCTCGGATCCCTGGATCCTCCCCTACCACTTCATCTGAGCCCCACAGTCCTGGTCTTCAGTTCCTGGCTCCCCCAATGCTGTGAGTCCCAAAGGGTCTTCTGAGCGGGCACACTGTTCTAAGACCCCCGATACCTGGATTGCTGATTCCAGTCACCGGCTCCTGATTCCCTGGGCCCCAAGGGCTAGATCCCAGAATCCTGGATCCTCCCTCGCCGGGTCTATGCTTTCTGGATCTTTCTGAGCCCCAGGAGCTTCTGGCACCCTCTCCACTGGGTTCTAGTTACTAAGTCCCAGCTCCTCATTCCCTGTCCCACCCCAGCAACCCCCACCCCCCACCGACCCCGGCACTCCAGGCCTTGCGCCTGTCCGCCCCGCTGATGTTTGTCCGTGTTGTGCCCGTGTTGTCCCGTGTTAAGTGTTTGTGTCCGGCCCCGCCCCCTCCCCTCCCCTCCCCCCACAGACGGCTTCACCTCAGAAGGCGAGATTCTGGAGATTTCCGACATCCAGCGGGGCCAGGCTGGGGAATACGAGTGCGTGACTCACAACGGGGTTAACTCTGCACCGGACAGCCGCCGCGTGTTGGTCACAGTCAACTGTGAGCCGACCCCCCTCTCCCCACCCCGCCCCCGCACGGGCACGAAAGCGGGGCAGGCCCTGGGTCCCTAGGGATGAAGAGTGTGTGAGAGGAGGAAGGGGGTGGGTCTGCGGGAGGAAGGGGTCTAAGAGGAGGGGGCTCGAGGACTCCCAGGAAGGAGGAAGGAGGGGCTGGGGGTGAGACCCTTTCGTCGGCACTGGGCAAGGAAAATTCGCTGACCCTGTCCTTCACCAGATCCTCCAACCATCACCGACGTGACCAGCGCCCGCACGGCCGTGGGCCGGGCCGCCCTCCTGCGCTGCGAAGCCATGGCGGTGCCCCCTGCGGATTTCCAGTGGTACAAGGATGACAGACTGTGAGGATGGCACTGGGGCGGGCCGTGGTGGTGGGGTCCTCGGTCCTTCGGGACTCGGGGAGGGGGCAGAGGGAGCAGAGTTCTGAGTCCTGGGAACTAGGGCGTGGGGGCGGTGTCCGGGTTCTAGGTGTTGGGGTCCACTGGGCCCCAGGGCAACTGCGGTGGCTTACTGGAAATTTGGGTCCTGGGATAATGAATGCTGGAGGCTGGCCGCCTCTGACTATTCAGGAAGAAGGTCTGGGGTGGGGGTGATGCTGAGACTTGTCGGAGAAGCTTTAGCTTTAGGGGACCACTGGATCTGAGGTTTAGCAGAATCCTAAACCTGGGATTTGGGGAATCCCTAAAGGTCGGAGTTGAGGGTCTGGGTGCCCGGAGAGGGGCATCGGTGGGAGTGGCCCGAGTTCCATGGAGAGTTAGAACCAGAGGCTAGGGGTCGCTGGGATGGGGGAACAGAATGTAGGGTCTCCAGGGAATCTGGGAGTCAGGGGGCTGGGCTTTTTGTCCGGAGCGGGTCCCGGGCCAGGGTCCTGCGGTCTGGTCCCTGACCCGGATCCCCGGCAGGCTGAGCAGTGGCACGGCCGAGGGCCTGAAGGTGCAGACGGAGCGCACCCGCTCGATGCTTCTCTTCGCCAACGTGAGCGCCCGGCATTACGGCAACTACACGTGCCGCGCAGCCAACCGGCTGGGAACATCCAGCGCCTCCATGCGGCTCCTGCGTGCGTCCCCCGAGGAGCGGAAGGGGCGGGGCCGGGGCTTGGGCGGGGCCGACCTGAATGGGCATGGCCAGGGAGGTGGAGCTGCAGAACTGCCCCTCGACTGACCCCCGAGCTTAGGAGAGAGCCCAAGACCCGTGTTCATTGAGCGCCTACTAAGGGAGGGAATTGGATGCTGGGGACACAGCAAGGCACAAAAGAGGCAAGGTCTGGTGGCTCAGACGATAAAGAATATGCCTGCAATGCAGGAGACCTGGGTTCAATTCCTGGGTTGGGAAGATTCCCCTGGAGAAGGGAATGGTTACCCACTCCAGTGTTCTTGGCTAGGAAATCCCATGTACAGAGGAGCCTGGCGGGCTGCAGTCCATGAGTCGCAAAGAGTCGGACACAACTGAGCTACTAACACTTTCACTTTTGTCTAGGGACTCATACAGCTAGTAGCAGTAGTAGAAAAGCAATAAAGTAGACAAATAAAACGAAAAGTCAACAAATACATACATAAGCAAAAAACAATTTTGTATATCGATAAGGACTATCAAGAAAATAATAGAATTGGGGATGGTAGCAGTAGACACGACTGAGCGACTTCACTTTCACTTTTTACTTTCATGCATTGGAGAAGGAAATGGCAACTCATTCCAGTGTTCTTGCCTGGAGAATCCCAGGGACGGGGGAGCCTGGTGGGCTGCTGTCTATGGGGTCGCACAGAGTCGGACACAACTGAAGTGACTTAGCAGTAGCAGTAGACAAACGCATCAGAGAAGGCTTCCTGAAGGAAGCAACGTTTGAAATGAGACCTGAATGGTCAAAAGAATCCAGCCCTGCCAAGATCTACCAAAGAGCTTTGCAGCGCAGTGGGCTGGGCGGGGGGGGGGGGGGGGCGCGGGGGGCCGGGAGGGGTTGGAGGGACAGAGATGAGCCAGATGATTAGATTAAAACAGAGTGTGGCGAGGGGGCAGGGTCCCTGAGTGAAAACCTGGAAAGGCCCTTAGGAGGAGGCCTCAGACAAGACCCCAGAAACAAGACACGCGGAGACACACGCATGGGTTCTCTCCACTCCGGGCCTCCTCCCTTGACCTTCTCTCTTTCCCCAGGCCCAGGATCCCTGGAAAACTCGGCCCCAAGGCCCCCAGGGCCCCTGACCCTCCTCTCCGCCCTGGGCTGGCTGTGGTGGAGGATGTAGGAAGAACCCAGTGCTGCTGGTGTCCCCCTGCGAGGGGGGGCTGAGGCCGAGAGCGAGAGGAGCAGGGGGAGCAAGCGCCGTGGGTCTCGAGGGGCGGAGGAGCTCTCGGCCGCTGAGGAAGAAGAGGAAAAGGAAGAGGAGGAGGGAAGATCTATAGAGAACCCATCACTGTGAGGGATAACGCAAAATTATGCATCTTTCTACAGCCATTCTCGCCACCGTTCACCTTTCTGATTGTGACCCACCCCTGGCCACCCCCACACCCCTCTCTTAGCTCAGGCTGTCAACTGGATCGTGCGTGTGTGGTGGGTGTGAGCATAAGCGTGTGAGTGTGTGTGCATGTGTGTGTGTGTGTGTATGGATGGGGGGGTGGGGAAGGGGGCTCAGCACTCTTCCCTCCTGGACACCCCCCACATCCACTGCCCCCATCCCCGCTGTCTCTCACCTCTGGCTGGAGGTAGGTATGGGGTCTTCGTGCTGGAAGCTGTGAGGGGAGGTTTTCCAGGTTCCCGCTTTCCCAGTATATGCACGCACCCCGCCCCCTCCCCTCCCTGCTGAAAGGCTGTCTCCCGGGCAGGTTGGAAGTGGGAGGGGCATCAGACTTGCCTGGCAAGCTGTCACTCAACCTCTGCGAGCAGGTGCGGGATCTCCACCTTGGCTCTGGGCCTCCCTGCTGTCAACCAACCACCTGCCTGGAGCCAGAGGCCCCATCACCGGCTCAGCGGCCTGAGACCTTCCCGCTTTCCCTGTCCCTCCCAGCCCTGGACTTTCTGGCCCTCTCCCGGGCCGATCGGTGCTTCCGTCCAATTGTCAGGCCGGTGCCTGCTGTCACCTGTCTCAGTGCTTTGCCCTAGCCCGCCCCCACTCCCTTCGGCCGCCTGCAGCGCCCGCCAGCTGCCCTCAGCGCCCCTACGGCCGGCCAAGTGTGAGCTTGCTGGTCCACCACTGCCTGGCCTCTCCACCAACTGACCCTCCCAAAGGCTGACCTGACCACCCACACACACACACTTAGACACACACACACACACACACACACCAGCGACTGTGACCAGCAATAGCCCCCTGGCTCCAGCTGTCCTGTAGCCGGTGACCAGCTGTGGTTCCCCCGAGGATGAGCAACTATGTCAGAAAGGCGCTCCGAGGCTGTAACTTCAGCTCGGATTGTAGGTATACCCCACGCTGGCACACCACATCCCACAAAATGGGGGAAGAGAGGGGCATCACACAGACGTTCCCAGTCCAGACCAAGATGTTACCAACTCCAGCTCTCGGGAGACCCTCTTATAAGCACCCACCCCAAACTATACCACCCAGAGCTTGGGAGGGCGAGAGAGGGCAGAGCAGGGGCAGGGGGGCAAGGGGCAGTGACTGTACCTCAGATGGGGGCCCCATCCCACATTGTCTTCCATTCCCAGGGTCCAGGGGACAGGGAGGGGAGGGGGAGGGGTGCCAGGGAGGGGGGCGGGGGGGGGGCCCTGGGGGCCGTGTGTTCCGATTCATGGGGAGTGTTGAGACCGCCACACCAATAAACGCCTTTTTCCAAAGTCTCCGCCTGCCAGTGTCAACGTCAGTAAGCATATGGGTGAGTGGAGCGCAGACTCCTGGTCATTGGTGGTGCCTCCCCAGCTTCACTTCTGCCCTCCCCTTTCTCTTTGGTAGATTTGGAATTGACCTATTTACAGAGGTGGCCCCTGATTGGCTGAAGCTACTCGGCATAGCCCGTTTCCCACTGTGACTGGTTCAGAGGTGGGCACATGGCTCAACCAGACTAATGAGAGAACGAACACCAGAGCCGTGTGGATTTCCAGGGAAGAGCTGCTCTTCTGTTGGGATAATGTGGCTCAGTAATATGAAGTCAAGATCTGCAGGATGTCTATTCTCCATCGCATGGAGAGATCTTGGGTCTATGGGGATAGCACTGGTGGGGAGGACAATACATAGAGCCTGCGAGTGATAGAAACACCATGGGATGCAGAGTGAAAAGTCTAGAGAAACTGAGTCCATGATGACATCATTTGAGCAACTGGATCAAAACCTACCTGATGCCTACCTTCACTTACATAAGCAATAAAGTCCCATGTATGTTTAAACCAACTCATGTTAGGTTTTCAACTTCTAGTGATTACAAAAGAAATGAAAATTCTCACTGACATAGAAGAGATGTAGAGGTTCCAGGACTCCAGCCATCACCTTTCTAAAAAGATCCAAGGTCTCTATTTTCCAAAGGCCTCTTTCACACCAAACTTTAGCCAGAATGGCTCACATCCTTGCCTCTCCGAGACAGATATTGTTGCCTATGCTTTAGTTATTTGTTTACACTTTCATCTTTGCCCACCTTCCATGACACAGACTGAGATATTTGGTTTCCCAGCCTCCCTCACAGTGATATGGCCAGCTTTTGGTCAGTGAGACTTAAGGGAAGTTTGCTATCAGGCTTCCAGGAAAATTTCCCCTCATTCATGTGAGGAAAGGAACCCTGCTCCCTTCCTTTTGTCATTAGATATAATTGTGTGAAGATGTGATGCCTGGAGCTGCAGCAGCCATCTTGTTACTTGAGACAATATGCCAACACATAGGGTGGCAAAGCAGGACACAAAGAACCCAAATACTTGATGGTGTCACTAAGTTGTTGAGCCACACTGAAACTGCCTACCTCCATATTTCTTTCCATCATTTACTTTATTACTTATAGCCAAACTAACCTTCATTGATGCACTCCTTACATTTCCAGTGAGAAACTCAATTGGAAAAGGAAGTCATCCTGCTCGGGAGAGCAGTAGCAAGTCCTGAATTTCACTGGCCCCAGACATTTGATCAGATGACAAATACTTAAGGATGTTTTTATGCCAAACTCTGTGTTAAATGCTGGTGATAATGACATGGTCTCTACCTTCGTATAACTCTCAGTTTAGAGAGGAAGTCAGAGGTTAAACAAGTAATTACATATTTACATACAAGAAGCAGGAAGTCCAGAGCCTCTAGGACTCAATTCATAGCCAAGGCAGGTTTGGGTCATGGGTTAGAGAAGAGTCCTTTAAGATGGTAACAGTTCCCTTTGTACTTGAAATATTAACGATGTAGAGCAAAGAATCCTGCTCCAGGTGCAGTAAACTCTAGAAGCAAAGGCCTGGAGGCAAACTAAAGTATGGAGAAGAGAAGCAGGGGTGAAATTTCTGGAAGGAGAGGTTAGAGAGGCCAACAGAGGCCAAACCACAAAGCTTCAACAAAGGTCTCAATGAGGAGCTTGGATAATATCTGAAGGGCAATGGGCAACCCTAGAAGGGCTTAAAGAGAAGAGGTATGTGATCTGATTTAAGATGAAGATTCTGGGAGCTGGATGGGGCGTAGCCTGGAAGAGGCAAACATGGATATAGGAAGACCTTTTCAGAGAATGAGGCAGGGCACCCTCTCCAGCTCCCGGCCGCACAGACCCTTGCCCGCTTGAAGGCTGTACAAACCACACTGTTCAGTTAGCAGGAGTCTCTCCCAGCCGTGGAGCCCTATCTCCTTAGTTGCATGAATACAGGGAGAATCTTCCTGGGCGCTGAGAGAGGGAGACCGGAAGTCCCACTTTCCAGGTCGAACCATCAATCACAGTGGGACAGGAAGTCCCTGACTGCTACGAAGGCGAAACAGGAAGTCCCACCCCCAAAGTCCTGCACAGAGCGAGCCACTCGCCTGGCTCACACCTGTGTAGCTGCCCGAACGGTTTTGGGGCCCCCACCTGGAGGCATGCCAGTGGCCTAGAAGAGAGAAGAGGGACGGGGAACAACCACAAGAGTTACCCTGGATGTGACATAACTCACCCTTTCCCAGTGCTAGCTCGCACCATTCCAAAATTAGCTGAGGGGAATTTCCCCATTTACAAAGGGGAAAAAAGGTCTAGTCACCCTTGGGAGAAACAAGGCATGCAACAACTCAAATTTTATGGGGAAGAGATGTTCTGTCCTACTTCAGAGAGAAAATGAAAGCTTTCCCAATTTTTATGGAAATGAATGAAGGCATTTTGGGGAAATTGGAATTTCATGCATATATATATATATATATATATATATATATATATATACACACGATGGAAAGTCCTGTCCAACTTCTGTGTATCAAAAAAAAAAAAAAAGAGGGGGAAAATCTATCAACTTTCTGAACCAACAAAAAAAGCTGGAGGAAGAGAACTCTGACCATCTCCTCTGCCTGACTAAAACACAAAAATTTCCACCCCCATTCCAGGACCCTGGGGCACCCATACTCACTGGGTGGGCCCTGATTGGGCTAGGGTTCTCCAGCGGTACTTTGAGGGGCAGAGGCTGTGGGGTGTGCACTGGGGTCAAGCTCTGCACCTTCTTTTCTGGTTGGGGGACTACAGGGGTCCACGTGCCAGGTTGCTTCTTTTTCTTATGCGCCTCTCCTGGGAAAGGGAAGAGGAAGAGAAATAGGAATGCTTGATTGGCTGTACTCACATGCCCATTCAGTCAATGGCAAAGGAAGCTGGGCTGAAGGTGGATTAGATGGACTGGAGGTAACTGCTGCTGATTGGTTCAGAGGCTGAACCAGTGGGACTCTTTCCAGGAGTGGGTTCCCCACGTACTTCGAGAGCGGCACAGACAGCAGATGCACAGGAGGAGAAGAGCTGCCAGGAGTGCCAGGCCTAGTAGGGACCCCAGAACGATGCCAGCGATGGCCCCGGGGCCCAGGGTGGGACCTGGAAGAAACCAAGAGAAAGGGAATAAGGGGAACGGAACCAAAGCCGGACCTGTTTCCTGAGCCTTCTGCCTCAACCCTCCATTCGTCAGAACCCAGGAATCTGAGACCCCTTACACCTCAGTTCATTAAATGTTTCCTGAATGACTGTGGTGTGTCTGGCATTCTGTCAGGCGGTGAAGATCCATTGGTGAGCAAACCAAGATACCCACTATCCTGTGGGTTGATATTAATATTAGGAGGGAAATCAGAAACGAATGGGGAAATATATAACATAATTACAGATTGTGTTCAGAAGAAAAAATAAATGAGCTATGAGAGAAATTTGCTTTTGATGTCTCTGCTTTCAGGAGCAAAATCAGACACATCACTTTGCTGGCAAAGGTCCCTACAGTCAAAGTTTTGGTTTTTCTAGTTGTCATGTACAGATGTGAGAATTGGACCAGAAAGAAGGCTGAGTGCCAAAGGATTGATGCTTCTAAATTGTGCTAGAGAAGATTCTTGAGGGTCCCTTGCACTTCAAGGAGATCAAACCAGTCAATCCTAAAGGAAATCAACACTGAATATGCATTGGAAGGACTGCTGCTGAAGCTGAAGTGCTAATACTTTGGCCACCTGCTGCGAAGAACCTACTCTTCGGGAAAGACCCTGATGCTGGGAAAGACTGAAGGCAAAAGGAGAAGGGGGTGGCAGAGGATGAGATGGATGGATGGCATCAACCAGTGCAATGGACATGAACTTGAGCAAACTCCTGGGGATAGTGAAGAACGGGAGTCTGGCATGCTAGCAGCATGGATGGGAGTCCATGCTGTTGCCTTAGACACGACTTAGCCACTGAACAACAACAAATGACAAAAATAACGGAAGAGGAGGTGACATTTAGAAAAGTTGGTGAGGGAAGGTCCTCAAGGAAGTAACATTTGAGCAGAGACCTGGGGAATAGGGAGCCAGGCATGCTAAACAGGGAGACAAGGGTGTGCCAAGCAGAGGGAACAGAATATGCAAAGACTCAGAGGCAGGAAAGAGTTATCTGTGTTCAATGAAGGCCAGTGTGGGTGGAGGATATGGAATGAAGGTGGAAGAGGTAAGGGTTGAGGTTAGAGGGATTAAGAGGGGCCAGAGCCTGGGCATGAAAGGCTTTTTAAGCAAGGTAGCAGCAACATGGTCTGATTTGCATAACTTTGGCGTCTACTTGGAGGATGGATTGTAAGCTGGCAAGAGGGGTCATAAAGACACCAGGAAAATGGCTACTGCAGTCCAGGCAAGAGAGGACTGTGGTGTCTGACCAGAGTGTAGAAGTGAAGATGGAAAGAAGCAGATGATTAAGAAAGCATCTTGGAATGGAATTTGTACCCTGCTCTTGTGTGAAAATTGTATAAATTTTAATTATGTTGGATTGGCTCATAGTGCTTTTCAGATCTACTATATCCTTCTACTTTTCTGTCTATACATTCTATTAATTTTTGAGTGCGATATTGAAAGTACAGCTAAATATCTTAATTTATCTACTTAAAAAATAATTACAATATATAGTTGAACTACGTGTAACTTTCTTCTGTATTTTCCAAGTCTCCTGTAAATGTATTATCATACTTTCATAGTTTAAAAAATAAAAAATTTAAAACTCAAAAAAAAAAAAAGCATTTTGGAAGGAAGTGATGGGACTCTGGAGATATTTGGGATGTTACAGGTGATGTCAGCATGTGGGTGGTACCATTTTCCAGGATAGAAAGACTGGGGAGTTGACAGGAGAGGGGTGGGCAGGGTAGAGTTTGGAGAAATATCAAGAGGTTTATTTTGGACATGTAAAGTCTGAAATGTCAGTTGGACATTAAAAGTGAAGATGTCAAGTAGGGAAGTGGCTTTTCAAGTCTGGAGTTCAGAGGTCTGGGCTGGAGATCAGACATTTGAGCATCATCTGAGTATTGATGATATTTAAGGCAGTGAGAGTGGAAAGGCCACACTGGGGAGAAATATAGGTGGAGAAGAGAGCTAAGGAAGGACACATCCAGTACTTAGAAGTGGGAATATTCGAAACTACTGAAACCCCCGCGCTTCACAACTAGAGAGTGTGCGCTGCCACGAAAGATCTTGCGCAATGCAATGAAGGTCCCATGTGTTGCAACTAAGACCAATGCAGCTAACTAAATCAATAAAAATTTTGAAAAGGAAGTTGGAGAGTGTTACTAATTGTCTCCTCCCCCAAAAGATACAGTACCAGTGAAGGTGACTTTACTTGGAAATACAGTCTTTGCAGATGTAATCAAGTCAAGATGATATGCAAAGACTTCATTTCCAAATAAGGTCACACAGGGACCTATGTATCTACATTTCCCCTAGCATCACTCCTCGGGCCCTTTGGGGTCATTAATAAGTGAAATAAGGGTTTCTTGAACATAAGCCCTGACATACCATGACAGTTGATCTGACAACTGGAACAGTTTCAAAGTAACTAACAGGCAAGATATGCTGGACAAAGGGATGACTCACTTCCCAGGTGAGATGGAGTGGACGACGTGAGATCTCATCGCGCTACTCAGGCATGCAATTTAAAACTTCAGCTCAGTTCAGTCCTTCAGTCATGTCCAACTCTTTGAGACCCCATGAATTGCAGCACGCCAGGCCTCCCTGTCCATCACCAACTCCCAGAGTTCACTCAAACTCATGTCCATCCAGTCGGTGATGCCATCCAGCTATCTCAACCTCTGTTGTCCCCTTCTCCTCCTGCCCCCAATCCCTCCCAGCATCAGAGTCTTTTCCAGTGAGTCAACTCTTCCCATGAGGTGGCCAATGTACTGGAGTTTCAGCTTTAGCATCAGTTCTTCCAAAGAAATCCCAGGGCTGATCTCCTTTAGAATGGACTGGTTGGATCTCCTTGCAGTCCAAGGGACTCTCAAGAGTCTTCTCCAACACCACAGTTCAAAAGCATCAATTCTTCGGCACTCAGCCTTCTTCACGGTCCAACTCTCACATCCATACATGACCACTGGAAAAACCATAGCCTTGACTAGACAGACCTTTGTTGGCAAAGTAATGTTTCTGCTTTTGAATATGCTATCTAGGTTGGTCATAACTTTCCTTCCAAGAGTAAGTGTCTTTTAATTTCATGGCTGCAGTCACCATCTGCAGTGATTCTGGAGCCCAAAAAGATAAAGTCTGACACTGTTTCCACTGTTTCCCCATTTTTTCCTGTGAAGTGATGGGACCAAATGCCATGATCTTTGTTTTCTGAATGTTGAGCTTTAAGCCAAATTTTTCACTCTACATTTTCACTTTCATCAAGAGGCTTTTTAGTTCCTCTTCACTTTCTGCCATAAGGGTGGTGTCATCTGCATATCTGAGGTTATTGAATATTTCTCCCAACAATCTTGATTCCAGCTTGTGCTTCTTCCAGCCCAGCGTTTCTCATGATGTACTCTGCATAGAAGTTAAATAAGCAGGGTGACAATATACAGCCTTGACTCCTTTTCCTATTTGGAACCAGTCTGTTGTTCCATGTCCAGTTCTAACTGTTGCTTCCTGACCTGCATATAGGTTTCTCAAGAGGCAGGTCAGGTGGTCTGGTATTCCCATCTCTTTCAGAATCCAACACACACCTAGGGTAACCGGCAAATTTGGCCTGTTACGGAATGAAGCAGGGCAAAGGCTAATAGAGTTTTGCCAAGAGAACACACTGGTCACAGCAAACACCCTCTTCCAACAACACAAGAGAAGACTCTACACATGGACATCACCAGATGGTCAATACCGAAATCAGATTGATTCTATTCGTTGCAGCCAAAGATGGAGAAGCTCTATACAGTCAGTAAAAATAAGACTGGGAGCTGACTGTGGCTCAGATCATGAACTCCTTATTGCCAAATTCAGACTTAAATTGAAGAAAGTAGGGAAAACCACTAGACCATTCAGGTATGACCTAAATCAAATCCCTTATGATTATACAGTGGAAGCGAGAAATAGATTTAAGGGCCTAGATCTGATAGATAGAGTGCCTGGTGAACTATGGACGGAGGTTTGTGATACTGTACAAGAGACAGGGATCAAGACCATCCCCATGGAAAGAAATGCAAAAAAGCAAAATGGCTGTCTGAGGAGGCCTTACAAATAGCTGTGAAAAGGAGAGAAGTGAAAAGCAAAGGAGAAAAGGAAAGATATAAGCATCTGAATGCAAAGTTCCAAAGAATAGCAAGAAGAGATAAGAAAGCCTTCCTCAGGGATCAATGCAAAGAAATAGAGGAAAACAACAGAATGGCAAAGACTAGAGATCTCTTCAAGAAAATCAGAGCTACCAAGGGAACATTTCATGCAAAGATGGGCTCGATAAAGGACAGAAATGGTATGGACCTAACAGAAGCAGAAGATATTAAGAAGAGGTGGCAAGAATACACAGGAGAACTGTACAAAAAGATCTTCACGACCCAGATAATCATGATGGTGTGATCACTCACCTAGAGTCAGATATCCTGGAATGTGAAGTCAAGTGGGCCTTAGAAAGCATCACTACGAACAAAGCTAGTGGAGGTGATGGAATTCCAGTTGAACTATTTCAAATCCTGGAAGATGATGCTGTGAAAGGGCTGCACTCAATATGCCAGCAAATTTGGAAAACTCAGCAGTGGCCACAGGACTGGAAAAGGTCAGTTTTCATTCCAATCCCAAAGAAAGGCAATGCCAAAGAATGCTCAAGCTACCGCACAACTGCACTCATCTCACACGCTAGTAAAAGTAATGCTCAATATTTTCCAAGCCAGGCTCCAGCAATATGTGAACCGTGAACTTCCAGATGTTCAAGCTGGTTTTAGAAAAGGCAGAGGAACCAGAGATCAAATTGCCAACATCCGCTGGATCATGGAAAAAGCAAGAGAGTTCCAGAAAAACATCTACTTTTGCTTTATTGACAAGGCCAAAGCCTTTGACTGTGTGGATCACAATAAACTGTGGAAAATTCTGAAAGAGATGGGAATACCAGACCACCTGAACTGCCTCTTGAGAAACCTATTATAAATCGTTTATATCTGAGATTTTCCATTTAATATTTTCAGACTGCGGCTGACCCCTCGTAACTGAAACCTCGGAAATCAAAACCGAGGATAAAGGGGCTACTGTATCTTTTGCAGGGGGGAGCACAATTCAACCAATCAAGTCAAGATAAGATCATTAGGGTGGTTCCTCATCGGATATGACTTGTGTCCTTATAGGAAGACAGAGACACATACAGGGAGGAGGAGGAGACTGTGAGAGGCTGAAGGCAGAGGCTGGAGTAATGCCAAGGATTGACAGTCACTATCAGATGATAGAGAGCTTCCCTGGTGGTTCAGCTGGTAAAGAATCTGCCTGCAATACGGGAGACCTGGGTTTGATCCCTGGATTGGGAAGATCCCCTGGAGAAGGGAACAGCTACCCACTCCAGTATTCTGGCCTGGAGAATTCCATGGAGTATATAGTCCATGGGGTTGCAAAGAGTCGGACACAACTGAGTGACTTTCACTTTCGCTTTATCAGAAGCTAGAAGGAGGCAAGTGAGGATTCTTCGCAGAATCTCAGAGGCAGGGACTTCCCTGGGGTCCTGCGGTTAAGAATTTGCCTACAATGCATGGGATGAGATCGGGGGAACTAAGACAATGTGCTTTGGGGCAACTAAGCCTGTGGGCTGCAATGAAGTCCCAGTGCAGTCAAAATTTTTAAATTAATTAAAAAAAAGAATCTACCTTATTCAGATGGGATGTGCAGTTCGATCCCTGGTCAGGGGAGCTAAGATCCTACAGGCCACAGGCAGCTAAGCTCCGTGGGTCACAACTAAAGAAAAGCGCACACGCTCTGGAGCCCAGGTTCCACAAGAGAAGCCTGTGCACCACAAGGAACACACAGTACACGGAAAACAGAAACAAAAAACAACTCAACAGTCTCAGAGGCAGCGTGACCCTGCACAGACTCCTGGCTTCCAGAGTTGGCAGAGAATACATTTCTGTTGTTTCTAGCCACACAGTTCAAGGTATCTAATTACGGCAACCCCAGGAAACTAATGCAGAGAAAGAAGGAAGATCCAACTAAAGAGTCTTGAGAGGGGGAAGTCCAGGAGAAAGGCTCCAACTCACCGACCCGGTAGATCTGGCTTTGGGAGGGCGTCCCTGGCTGGTCCCCCAGGGTGGGCAGGATACGAAAGACCCAGGTCCTGGGATTCTGAAGAGGGAGGGGCACCACAGCTGAACGCTCCCGAGGCCCCAGGATGAGCAGGGAGACCCAGTCCGAGGCGATGGCTCTGCCCGGGTCAGGGGCCTCCACCCGTGCCTGGATCTGGAAACGGCTGACCAGGGCTCCGCGCTCCACATCCCAAGTCAGCACTGCTGCATCCCGGGTTCTCTGCAGCCTCCACGAGGAGATGGATGGTCCTGGAGGGGTGAGGCGGGAGGTCAAGGTGGAAGCTGGATTCACTGGTCCAAGAGGGAGAGGAACAGGGGTCACAGACCTAGACTTCTAAGTCCTAGGAGCAGAGGGTCTGGAGACCCCAACTCCTGGATCTAAGACAGGAAGAGAATGGGGGCCTGGACTCTTGGGTCTGAGGGAGCAAGGGTCTGAGGGTTCCCTGGAAAAAGTGACTGAGGTCCAGGATTCCCTGAGGGATCAGGGATCTGGGGGTGGGAGTCCTAGGGTCTGGGGTTGGAGGAGGCCCAGGACAAAGATTTCTGTGTCTGAAGGATGAGGGGCTGGGGGTCTGGAGCCCTAGGTCTGAGGGAGGAACTGGCTGGAATCCCAGTCTCCTGGGTTTCGGAGAAGAGAGATTCTGGGAAAAGGTGGGACTCACCAATGAGGGTGATCTTGTCGACCCCAGCACCCAGCGCCCCACTGCACAACACGGAGTAATTTCCCAGGTCCCAGTCCAGGCTGAAGTTGCCAATGAGAAGTCTCCGCCCATCCTCAGTGAGCTGCAGGCGTCCCCCACCTCCTGGGGCTATGGGCCTCCCTTCCCTGGCCCAGGATGCTCTGGAAGGTGGGGGACAGCCAGACGCCTGCAGGGCTACCTCTGCCTCTCCAGACCGTGTCTCCTCTACGATTGGGTGAAGCAGGACCTCTTGGGGGGCCTCTGTAGCCGGAAGAAACCCGAGCAAGAAAGTCAAAGAAGGAGTCCTGTGCCCTTTGGTGAATCTAATAGGGCACCTTAGCCACAAGAGGAAGATCTGCCCTTTCACTCTCTCCCTCATTCATTCGTCTGATTTCCTTAACGAGGACTTATGAAATACATGCAGCAGACCAGGTCATATTATTCTCAACCATTTGTTGCTCTGAACACTTGGGAAAGTGTCAGTTCTCTTGGTGGGTCCAGGAAAGAAATTTTGGACCGGCCCCTGCTTGAGGTATAGAGAAAACCTCCGAACATCTGTAGGGTTGAAAACAGAGGAAATCCTCCTCCCTCGAGTCCTGAAGGAGCAAAGCAGTACCAGCTCCTCCTCGAGGGAAACAGTAAGGAAATCCCACAGGCTCTCACCCGGGATGACAGTGCACGTGCGCGTGGTCACCAGGTGGCGAGCAAGGCAGGTGACGGGGACGCCGCTGAGCCGGGGGTGGGCGGGGACCACTGCCTGGAGCACAGGGGACGCCAGTCCCTCCTGGACGCCTTCGGGGAGACCCTGGAACTTCAGGGAGGCGGCAGGGGCCCCGCCGGGCCACGAGCAGCGGAAGCGGAGGCTGCGATCCCCAGGACCCCCTTCGACTGAGCACTGAGGGGACCCGGGGGGCAAATCTGTAGAGGAAAGGGAGAGATCAAGGGGTCAGTCGGCTCTGTGTCCGTTCCCCCCCCCAGCCCCTTTACTCTTCTTCTTCACCTGACCCCGCCCCGTAGGCACTGACCCCGCCCATTCTCGTGTAAACCCCTCTCGCTTTCCGGCAACCCCAGGGCTAAGTGGACAGCCCCACTGCCTGTCGCCGATTTCCTAAGGAAGCTTCATCTTGCCACTCTGATTCTTTTCCTTCCGCTCGTAGCCCCGCCCCCTTTTCTAGCTCCACCCCTTCCACCAGGGTCTCGGGTCCCCTCTTTGATTACTCTGAGTAGCCTCTTCTTATTGACCCCTTCCCTTTTGTTGACACCCCTGCCCTTCCTACTGGGCCTGCCCCCTTTCTAAGATGACCCTGTCCCTTTCTAGAATGAATCCGCCCCTTCCTCTGTGACTCCGTCCCCTTTCCCAGGTAACTTCTTTTCCTGATCCCAGTTACTGGCCCAAGCAACTTAGGCCCTTTCCTATCTCCTGCTGCTGCTGCTGCTGCTGCTGCTGCTAAGTCGCTTCAGTCGTGTCCGACTCTGTGCGACCCCATAGACGGCAGCCCACCAGGCTCCCCTGTCCCTGGGATTCTCCAAGCAAGAACACTGGAGTGGGTTGCCATTTCCTTCTCCAATACATGAAAGTGAAAAGTTAAAGTGAAGTCGCTCAGTCGTGTCTGACTCTTAGCGACCCCATGGACTGCAGCCTACCAGGCTCCTCTGTCCATGGGATTTTCCAGGCAAGAGTACTACTTTTTGTCATTTACTTTGTTGTTCAGTCGTTCAGTCATGTCCGACTCTTTGCGGGCACATGGACCGCGGCTCACCAGGCTTTCCTGTCCTTCACTATCTCCCGGAGTTTGTTCAAACTCCTGTCCATTGAGTCAGTGATGCCATCCAACCATCTCATCCTCTGTTGCTCCCTCCTCCTCCTACCTTCAACCTTTCCCAGCATCAGGGTCTTTTGCGATTTACGTCCGCTGCTTGATTTGTTGAGACTGCCCCTTGCCCAGGAGTCCCCGCCCTCTCGGTGCTGACCCAGGCCCTTCTCCTCGCCATCCTTGCTCCTCGCCTTCTCCTGGGCATCCCTGTTCCTCTACAGAGATCTCCGCCCCTCCCTGTCGGCCCCGCCCCTCCATGCTGGCCCCGCCCCCTCCAGGAGTCCCAGACGCTCGCTGGTACCGCCCCTTCTCCCGGGCATCCCCGCCCCTCCTTGGTGGCCCCGCCCCTGCATCCTGCCCAGCCACACTCACCAGCCACCGTGAGGTTGAGCAGTGAGCGGCGGCGGCTGCCGGTTCGCGGGTTCCTGGCGATACAGGCGTAGGCGCCAGCGTGGCCGGGCCTGACC
The DNA here is from genome assembly GCF_029378745.1 of Bos indicus. Classification (NCBI taxonomy): domain Eukaryota; kingdom Metazoa; phylum Chordata; class Mammalia; order Artiodactyla; family Bovidae; genus Bos; species Bos indicus. The sequence goes on from NC_091777.1 coordinate 57,915,595, forward strand.
GCGGGCAGCAGGAGGCGTGGGCCGGTGGGCACGGCGGCCTCGGCGGGGTCGGCCAGACTCCAGGTGATGTCGGCCAGTGGCCGAGAGGCGGCGGTGCAGCTCAGGGTCACGTTGCTGCCCGCGGTGACATACAGGGCGGGGTTGGCATCGCGGTTCGAGGAGACAGTGATGACCGGCAGATCCGGGCCATCTAGGCAGAGGAAGGGGGTTGAAACCGCGAAGGTCGGGGTCATCTGGGGCCGCCCCAGGATTTACGAAGACTAGACATCCTCCCTAGGGACTCCAGGAGCCTGAGCCCTCAGATCCGTGTCCCCGACCGGAGGCTTCCCCCCACTCACAAAAAACGCTGACGTCGGCCGCGGCCTCTGTGTGGCCGAAGGGGCTGTGGACGCGGCAGGTGTACCGGGCGTGGTCGCTGCGCACCGGACGCGCGATGAGAAGCTGGTCGCCCTCTGCGCGGATCCGCGGTGGCTCCGCTCCCGCAGACCCCACTGTATCCAGGGCGCGTCCGTCCCGCGTCCAGCTTAGCTCCCCGCGACCCGGCCCCCACCCCATGCAGCGCAGCCGGAGCTCTGCTGCTCCTTCCTGGGTCTCCGGAGCCTTGGGCTGCATGGACAGCTCGGGCAGGGGCTCTGGGGGAGGGGGCATGGGCTCAGGACTAGGCTCTCAGGCCCTGCTGCCCTTAGGTCCGAGACCCAGTCCCTGCCACCTCTTACACCCAGGACCTGGCCCAGCTGAGTCCCCGTCTTAGCCCTCCTCTTAGCCCCAGGAATCCTCTTCTCGCAGACTGAGTCCCCAACTCTCTCCTCTCCGGGACTCAGGAGTCAGTGCCCCCAGGAGTTTTGGTCCCCAGGTCCAACTTCCCTCAAGCATTGGCCTTGACCCCCAGCTCCTCTTCAGCCTCTTCCCAACCCAGGAGTCCTCTCCCTTGTCTAGAACCCTTGCTCTGGGGAGGACACAGCCGCAGAACAGCGGTAACCTGCCCACCAGCAGGCCCCTGCAGTCAGCAATCTGGAGCTCAGAGCCCACTTACCATACACACCCACCGTGAACTCCCGGATCTGCCGCGAGACCCCGGCCTGGATGACCTCCACTGTGTAGACCCCAGCATCCTTCAGCTGAGCAGAGGTGAGCTCCAGGCCCCCTCGGGCCTGGTCAAATCGTAGGCGGTCTCGATAAGTGGGGTCCAGGCTAGTCAGAGGGGCCCCTGGCCCTAGGCCCCCCGCTGCTAATACCTTGGAACCTCGGCGCCAAACCACCAGAGGGGGTGGGGAGCCAGGGCTGGGGACTGGAACCAGCCGGAGCTGGATGGTGGTCCCCACCAGGACTGCAAGAGGCTCCCCCGCCTGCAGGGGGAAGCTTGTCCCTGCATGAGTCTCTGAGGACACTTTAGAACCCAGGCTCTGTGCAGAGAACTCAAGATCCCTGTCCTCAGGGGAGTATTTTGAAGCTGGGGCCTCCACAGAGACTTTAGTATCAGGGAAGTGAGCAGAAATGCTGGAAGCTGGGGTCCTAAGAGACAAGGAAGGCTCCCAGCTTGGGGCAGCAACTTGTGAACCCAAGGTGTCAGGAGATACATTGGAACTGGGGATTCCAGAGAAGGGTTCCAGATTCAGATTTTCACTCTGAGCAGAAATATTGGACCCAAAGGAATCGTTCAAATCCAGCCCCTTGGGAGACCATTCGGAAAGTGGGGTATCCGTGGAGACTTTTGAGCCTGCCGTCTGATCTGGGAATTTCCAGCTGGGGAGATTGTTGGAGGGAATTTTCGCACCCGGGCCCTGGGAAGAGCTTTCTAGGTCCGAGGAGAGACTGGTTCTCTGAATTTCAGAAGAGGCTTGGAAGGCGAGGACCTCTACTCCAGAGGCTGCAGAGGAGAGAAGGGGAGGGTGGTGCTGGGCTGCAGAAAAGGGGGCTGGTGGGGAACCAGCTGAGCCGGGGGCTTACCCAGGAGCAGGAGGAGCCGCAGAGCCTGTGAGGTGTCCATGGTGCTGGCCGCACCCGCGAGGATACTGGAGCAAGACCCAGGGCCTGCACTGATCCCTCTGGGGTTGGACAGGTCTGACAGGACTGGTAGCTTCCTGGGCGGGGAAGAAAGACAGATGTAGTGGGAGGTGCCAGGATCCCCCACCCGGATCTGGTGGCTGAGCCACCGACCCCACCCAATTTGTCCTCATCAGCTGGTCCCAGCTTGGGGTGGGGTGCCTAACCTGACCCCTGCACTCCCCACTTGCCCAGGGTTGGGAGCGGGGTCGGGGGTGGGGTGGAGGGGAGATGGTGAGAGTGGAGTCCCAGCTGGAAACTTAGTAGCAAGCTTGTGGAGAGGAGCAGTGGAGGTGAAGCCAGGAAGACTGCCTGGAGGAGGGTGAGGCGTGCTTTCAGAAAGCCCCGCCTCTTAATGGCTGTGGTCTCGTTCCTCTGCAGCCTCCTGGCCTCCGGTCCACTCCGTCCTGCCAGGCCTCAAATACTCCTGTCTGATCCTGCTCCTCCTCTGCTCTCTATGGTCCCTTTTTGCCCTCAGGGCTGTTTTGAGTGGCTGTCTTCCACCCAATCAAATCTCCTGAGACCCAGAGCTGTGTCTCCTTGACCCCTAGAACGGCATACACCCTCTGTCCCACTAAACTTAGGATCTTTCCTCTAACCCCACCCTCAGGCATTCTCCATCTCCAATCAGCTCCACCTTCTAGAGGGATGCTGGAAGCCTTTCTCCTGCCTCTCTTCCCCTCACTGCTGTCAATCTCCAGATCCCATACCACCTCCTTGGCCCCCTGAATCTCTCTGCTCCATCTCTTCCTCTCTTTCTACTGGTATGACCCCAGCACAGGCCCTGACTCCTCTCTCTATCCCCTTGCCTAGCCTCCTCCCTCCAGGCCATGGATCCCCAGATGGTCCAAGAGTCTTTCTAACCCCAGAGCTGCTCCCCCACCCGGCCAACCCACACAGCCCTCTATGGCTCCCCAGCACCTGCCCTGGGAAGACAACCAAGTTCCTCATCCGAACATCCAGGTCCTGCATCACGTAGAGCCAGTCCTTTTCCCCTCCAGCACTTACTCTTTGAACACCCCACCATTCTTCAGCCCATCTCTCCCCTCCCAGCCTTGGCCGGGACAGTTTCCTCTGCCTGGAATGTTCTGGCTCACTCCCCTACCCGCTCCCACCTAGCTAAACCACAACTTGTCCTTCAAGTCTCACCTTATTAGGAACCAAAATAATAATTACCCACTTATCATGGACCAGGAACTGTGCAAAATGCTTCTCTGGCATTACCGGCCAGAGCCCCTTCTAAACGCTCTATGAGCTGAGTGTTTACGAACCAGGATACTGTGGCTCAGAGATGTCAAGGGACCTGCTGGAGATTGCCCAGGCAGAGGGAAGAGCTTAGTCTGTGACAGTCAGGCTGCTCACTCCTCCTGAGAGCTTCCCCCCAACCCCATGCTGATGATAATAATGGTCATAATACAGAGTGAGCATTTTCTGCATATCAGGTATGGTTCTGAAGGTGCTATTGTAATTAACCCTTCAAAATCCCATGGGGTAGGTTTTGTAGCTTTAAAATGGCAACAAATGCCACACTTCTTCTATTAAGAAATAGGGTCTATGCCCCGTTTCCTTGGATCTGGGTGGGCTCTGGGACTGTTGGACCAAGAAGGGGTGCAGCACAAGTGGCCCTGTGCGTTTCTGTATCTAGGCCTTGAGAGACTGGCACTGTCCACTCTCTGTACTGTGGGGCACTCCCTCTTGGGAGCCAGCCGCCATGCTGAGAGGAAGCTCAATCACCCCCATAGAGAGGTATGGTGGCCCCTGGCCAACAGCCAGCTCAAGTCAACAGCCCCAGCCAGCTTGCCAGGCATGTGACTGGGGCATCTAGGAGTTCCCATTAGAGCCACCCAAACAAATGCTGCGTGAAGAGGCAAGCTGTCCCTGCTAAACCCTGCCCAAACTTCAGATTTATGAGCAAAGTAATTGTAGGTTTACACCACCACGTTTTAGAGAGGTTTGCTATGCTGTGATGGGTTTCCCTGGTGTCTCAGTGGCAAAGAATCCGCCTGCAATGCAGGAAACTTGGGTTCAATCCCTGGGTCGAGATCCCCTGGAGGAGGGCATGGCAACCCACGCTAGTATTCTTGCCTGGGAAATCCCATGGACAGAGGAGCCTGGCGGGCTACAGTCCATGGGGTTGCAAAGAGTCAGACAATACTGAAGCGACTTAGCACGCACCTTATACCATAACAAACAAGCAGAAAACAGGTATCATTACTGACTCCACTTGATGGAGGAAGAAGCCCAGGCTCAGAGAATAGGAGTCTGCCAAAGGTCCTCCCAGAGCCAGGGACTGGCCAGGCTGGGAGCTGAACCTGGGTTAACCAGGCCCTTAACCACTGTACCAAGCTCTTCCTGTTTCGATCCTCCACATGAAGAAACTGAACATCAGAGACAGGAAGTAACTCACTCAAGATCTCACAACTGGTAAGTATGAGAGTGAGGCTCTAAAATCACTGTCTCTGACTCCAGGGCCCAGCTCTTCATACCCACCCTAGGTTTGGATTGTCTGTTGCTTGTCTGTCTGCCCAACCAGGACCAGAGCTTCCGGCATCATTCCCTCTTGTGTCCCAAGTCTCAGCAAAGGCCGGGCACCCATGTCTGTCCCTCCTTCAACACGGAAGGTCCTCATAGGCAGGGACCTGACATGACTCACTTGGGTCCCCAGTGTCGCCCAGCACAGGACCTGGTACATGGGAGACTTGAGTAAATGTTCGTTGAATGAATCAAAGAATGGATTCCCGGGGAATGAGTTAATGGAGACAGACGTCAGAAGAGTCATGGCTTTATTGCTGGGTTTCAGGGAAGGGGCTCAGATGCGCCCAATCTCCTTCAGTTTGGCCACCAGGTCCTCTGTGGTCTCCACCTTGACACCGGCTGTGCGCTGGGGCGGGTCTTCCACGCTAATCACGGAGAGCTTGGAGGTCAGGTCCACGCCCAGGTCCCCTGCCTTAATCACCTCGATCTTCTTCTTCTTGGCTTTCTGCGCTCGGGAGGCCACGATTTCACAGGGCTGCCCCAGCCCCTGCCCACCCTCTTGCAGCCCCTTTCCATGCGAGCCACACCTGCAGAACCACTCCCGTTGGCTGAACCCTTTTGGATCTGCCCACTGGCCAGGGTACATGTGACCTCTTACAGGGCCACACTTGGTGTGGACAATTCCTGCTGGCTGGGGTGCCCTGGGGAGCCCTCCTATTGTGGAAGCCCCCCTTTAGTTAACCACCGTGGGAAGTCCTTCACTGGCTGGAAAGGGCTGGAAAAGTCATCCTCTGGCAATAATAACTCAATGGACCTTTGGCCAAGATGACCAATTGTACTCTCCTTGTTGGGATGACTCAGTGAACCCTCCCTGTTACATGAAATGACCTACTAAACACTCCCTATTGGCTGGGATGACACATTAAAATTCTATTGGCTGAGATGACTCACTGAACCTTCCCTAGTGGCTGGGATGACACACTGATACCTTCCTATTGGCTGAGATAACTCACTGAACTCACCCATTGGCTATGATGACTCAATGAACTTTCCTTGTTGGATAAATGACAAACTGAATGCTCCTTATGACTTGAAATGACATGCTAAATTCTCCTGTTTGGCTGAGAAAACACAATGAACTCTCCCTATTGGCTGAGATGGTTCACTGAACGTACCCTATTGGCTGAGATGGCCCATGATGTTCTCCATATTGTCTGAGACAACACACTAAACCCTCCCTATTGGCTGAGATGACAGAATGAACCCATGCTAGAATCTAGATGAACAGTGATTTCACCATGTTTGCCAAGAGACCCCATGAACTCTTCCTAGTTAGGCCTAGATGGCCTAAATGATTCTTTCCTGTTGGTAATGATTACCAGCGGAGCCCTCCCTGATGAACCAAGATGATCTAATTGGCTAAGATTACACAATCAACTTTTCCCATATGTTGGAATGACGGGTAACCCTTCCTATTGGCCAGTGAAGCCTTTCTGTTGGCTGAGGTGACCAGAAAACCTGACCCATTCACCAAAACAGTACCCTCTCCCGGAACTCTCACTATTGGCAGAAATGATTCAGTGAACCCTCTGTCTAAGGGCAGGAATCCCTTAGAAGAAATGGAGTAGCCATCATGGTCAACAAAGAAATGCAGTACTTGGATGCAATCTCAAAAATGACAGAATGATCTCTGTTCGTTTCCAAGGCAAACCATTCAATATCACAGTAATCTAAGTCTATGCCCCAACCAGTAACGCTGAAGAAGCTGAAGTTGAATGGTTCTATGAAGACCTACAAGACCTTTTAGAACTAACACCCAAAAAAGATGTCCTTTTCATTATAGGGGACTGGAATGCAAAAGTAGGAAGTCAAGAAACACCTGGAGTTTCAAACTCCAAACTTCAAACAGGCAAATTTGGCCTTGGAATACGGAATGAAGCAGGGCAAAGGCTAATAGAGTTTTGCCAAGAGAACACACTGGTCACAGCAAACACCATCTTCCAAAAACACAAGAGAAGACTCTACACATGGACATCACCAGATGGTCAATACCGAAATCAGATTGATTCTATTCTTTGCAGCCAAAGATGGAGAAGCTCTATACAGTTAGCAAAAACAAGACCGGGAGCTGACTGTGGCTCAGATCATGAACTCCTTATTGCCAAATTCAGACTTAAATTGAAGAAAGTAGGGAAAACCACTAGACCATTCAGGTATGACCTAAATCAAATCCCTTATGATTATACAGTGGAAGTGAGAAATAGATTTAAGGGCCTAGATCTGATAGATAGAGTGCCTGATGAACTATGGAATGAGGTTTGTGACATTGTACTGGAGACAGGGATCAAGACCATCCCCGTGGAAAAGAAATGCAAAAAAGCAAAATGGCTGTCTGGGGAGGCCTTGCAAATGGCTGTGAAAAGAAGAGAAGCGAAAAGCAAAGGAGCAAAGTAAAGATATAAGCATCTGAATGCAGAGTTCCAAAGAATAGCAAGAAGAGATAAGAAAGCCTTCCTCAGGGATCAATGCAAAGAAATAGGGGAAAACAACAGAATGGGAAAGACTAGAGATCTCTTCAAGAAAATCAGAGCTACCAAGGGAACATTTCATGCAAAGATGGGCTCGATAAAGGACAGAAATGGTATGGACCTAACAGAAGCAGAAGATATTAAGAAGAGGTGGCAAGAATACACAGAACTGTACAAAAAAGATCTTCACGACCCAGATAATCATGATGGTGTGATCACTTACCTAGAGCCAGACATCCTGGAATGTGAAGTCAAGTGGGCCTTAGAAAGCATCACTACGAACAAAGCTAGTGGAGGTGATGGAATTCCAGTTGAGCTATTTCAAATCCTGGAAGATGATGCTGTGAAAGGGCTGCACTCAATATGCCAGCAAATTTGGAAAACTCAGCAGTGGCCACAGGACTGGAAAAGGTCAGTTTTCATTCCAATCCCAAAGAAAGGCAATGCCAAAGAATGCTCAAGCTACCGCACAATTGCACTCATCTCACACGCTAGTAAAAGTAATGCTCAATATTTTCCAAGCCAGGCTCCAGCAATATGTGAACCGTGAACTTCCAGATGTTCAAGCTGGTTTTAGAAAAGGCAGAGGAACCAGAGATCAAATTGCCAACATCCGCTGGATCATGGAAAAAGCAAGAGAGTTCCAGAAAAACATCTACTTTTGCTTTATTGACAAGGCCAAAGCCTTTGACTGTGTGGATCACAATAAACTGTGGAAAATTCTGAAAGAGATGGGAATACCAGACCACCTGACCTGCCTCTTGAGAAACCTGTATACAGGTCAGGAAGCAACAGTTAGAACTGGACATGGAACAACAGATTGGTTCCAAATCAGGAAAGGAGTGTCTCAAGGCTGTATACTGTCACCCTGCTTATTTAACTTCTATGCAGAGTACATCATGAGAAACGCTGGGCTGGAAGAAGCACAAGCTGGAATCAAGATTGCAGAGACATTACTTTGCCAACAAAGGTCCGTCTACTCAAGGCTATGGTTTTTTCAGTGGTCATGTATGGATGTGAGAGTTGGACTGTGAAGAAAGCTGAGAGCCGAAGAATTGATGCTTTTGAACTGTGGTGTTGGAGAAGACTCTTGAGAGTCCCTTGGACTGCAAGGAGATCCAACCAGTCCATTCTAAAGGAGATCAGTCCTCGGTGTTCTTTGGAAGGAATGATGCTAAAGCTGAAACTCCAGTACTTTGGCCACCTCATGTGAAGAGTTGACTCACTGGAAAAGACTCTGATGCTGGGAGGGATTGGGGGCAGGAGGAAGAGGGGACAACAGAGGATGAGATGGCTGGATGGCATCACCGACTCGATGGACATGAGTTTGAGTGAACTCTGGGAGTTGGTGATGGAGAGGGAGGCCTGGCGTGCTGCAATTCATGGGGTCGCAAAGAGTCGGACACAACTGAGCAACTGAACTGAACTGAACTGAACCCTCTGTCAGCCAGACTCACCAGGTGGCCCCTTCCTTTGGAGACATCCCTTGGGTCTGCTCTCCTCCCACCTGACCACCAGTAAGGCATTGGGGCCTGCAGCACCCGCCCCTTCCCAGCCCCTCAGTGGCCCCTCTGCCAAGTACTCACCATGATATTGGGCAACGTTGCATAGCGGGGCTCATTGAGCCGCAGGTCAGCGGTCACCACAGCAGGCAGCTTCAGGCGCAGAGTCTCCAGGCCCCCATCAATCTCCCGTTCCACTTTGATCTTGTCCCCTTCCAGTGTCACCTGGGAGGCGAATGTGCCCTGGGGAGGGACAGCATGGGGGGACACAGGGGAGATTAACTAAGGAAGTCCCAGAGGAATCTCAAAAATCCAGGGGAGGGTGTCTTTCTTGGGACTCAGGGTATACAGTTCCTAATATCCTAAACCTACCCACTGGATCTCCCTTTCTTAATGATAATGAACACGTGTTGAGTATGGGACACTGTTCCAAGTGACTGAAATGTACCAAGTCACCATATCCTCCTAGGAACTCTATGAGGGAAGTGCTATTATCCCACTTTACAGATGAGGAAAACTGAGGCAGAGAGAGGCTCAAAAAGATGTCCAGGCTGGTTCAAGGCTCGTGTCATGGCTCATTTACCCATCTTTCTGTCCCCAAGAGCTCCTTTGAGGCCTCTTGACAACAGAACCTCAAGTGTACCTGGATCCTCAAAACATCGTCTGGGGCCCCACCTTCTTCATATAGTGCCCACCCTCTGGCCCAAGGCTCTTGGGTCCTTCAGTCCTGAATCAGCATTTCCAGATGTGACCTACACCCTCTGTCTAAGCAATCTGTTCTCTCTATTGTGTCACTTATTCACTGGACACATCTTTCAGGTCTCACCCAGAATGCCCCATGAGCCTGCTCTTGGATATACACTGTGAACACAACTGATAAGGTTCCAGCTTTGGGGCATTTATCCCGCAGTGAAGACCGCCAATAACCAAGTAAATGCACAGTGGCCACTGGCCACAGGTGGCTTCCGAGCCCATGAAATGTGGTTAGTTCCACTGAGGTGTGGATGGAATTTTTCATTTTATTTCGTTAATTTAGATTTTAAAACCAATAAGCAAGATCCATTATCATAACTGTGGGGATGATTTCACGGGTGTGTAATATATGTGTAACACGTATCAAAGTTCACTTAACTATACACTTTATGTATGTGCAGGATATTTGATGGTTATTTAAGCCTGTTTGGAACAACTTGGGCGTGTGAATCTACTTTTTCAACAATGAGTTTTAGGAATCTAAATATTTCTGATAGAAACTGAGCATCTGAATTGAAATACTCTGTAAAAATAAAATACACACTGGATTTCAAAAACCTCATACAAAAAACCAAAAGAATGTAAAATAGCCCAATATTTTTTCTCTGTGACATGTTAAAATAATATTTTTGATATATTATGTGAACTAAAATAAGATTGAAATAAATTTGGCCTTTTTTACTTTTTGAAAGTGGCTGTGAAAAATTTTAAATGACTCCTGTCATTTGCATTTCAGTTAGGCAGGAATGGGGCTCATGGGGTTGGAGAGGGGACGTATTTCATAGACTGTGGGCAAGGTAGGCCTCTCTGAAGAGGTGAAACCTGAGGAGAAACCTGGAGGTAAGTGAAAAGCCTTGAGGTGATCTGAGAGAACCCTGTTCCAGGCTGAGGAAATAGCAGGTGCAAAGGCCCTGGGGCAGGGCTGAGCTGGGTGTGGCTGAGGGGCAGCAGGATGGGGAAGGGGCACGTGAAGGCCCAGAGGAGGCCTGGAGTCTTGCATATGCGACCCCACTTCTGCCCACTGGAGCAGGCGTCCAGCTTCACACCTGCCTCCCTCCAGAAGGGCAGAGATTGGGTGGCTGTGTTCTGAGCACCCAGGCCTGGCCTTCAGCAGATGGTCCCCACTCTGGCCTCACCTGTGGCCAGTCCAGAAATCCAGCTGTCATCTGCCCTGTTTGGTTACAATCATCATCGATGGCCTGAGTGGAGAAGAGAGAAGATTGTACAATGATGGGGTTTCTCAGGTACCATTTGGGCTTTTGTTCTAGAAAGGAGGCTGGCAGACGTTTCTATAACAGGCCAGGTAAAAAATAAAAACACTCTTACGATCACTCAGCTTTGCTCCTATAGAGGACAAGCAGGCATAGACAATAGGTGTCTACATAAACAAATGTGGTAGCATTTCAGTAAAACTTTATTTATAAAATCAGTGGTGGCCATGGACCAATTTGCTGACTCCTGGTCCACAATGCTCCCGTCCCCTCACTTAGGCCCCGAGAGAGGCAGTCACTTTTTGAGGAGCACATGAGGGGCCCTGGTATGTCTTTGCCCCTTCTCTAATATTCCAGCGATGTCACTCTAGGCATACCCGTTCTGGTCACACAGAGCAACCACATGGATGGCATCTGGGCCAGTGGGAACGCTTTATCTCTGACCCCAGTGATTAATTCAAGGATGGGCATGTGACTCCAGCTGGACCAATGAAGAGTCAGCTCTGAAAGTTTTGCTGGAGTCCTTGTGATAGAGGTTCCTGTCTTTCTGCTGGGGCTCTCAGGCTGCTGGGATGTGAGCCTGGAGCTACAGAGAGTAAAGCCAACACAGAGTTACCGACGGTATAGCATGTGGGTCAAGCTGTGCCTGAAGCTTCCTTACATGAACTAATAAATTTGCTTTTTGGCTTCAGCCAGTTTGAATCATGATTCTGCCACCTACCTGCTTTCCCAGCAGCACCAGGTCCACCTTCTCCTTCTCTGCCAGCTTGGCCAGGACCCGAGCCACCTGCAGGGGACCCAGGTGATTCGCTTCTGCAGCAGGCACCTCCACGTGGATGCCCCGGTCTGCACCCATGGCCAGAGCGGTGCGGATTGTCTCCTGTCGGGCAAAGAAGGGGCTTGACTTGGCTTCTAGCCTGAGGGGGACCCAGGAGCACAGGCCCCCAGCCCCTCCTCCCTCAGACCCGGGGGTCCAGCCCCCGGCCCCTCCTCCCTCTGACGCAGGATGTGGGAACCCAGCCCCTCCGCAGGCCCAGAGCACCTGGCACTGGGCAGGCCCACAGCTGACGGCAATGATTTCCTTCACCAACTTCTTCTCCTTGAGTCGCACGGCCTCCTCCACGGCGATCTCACAGAAGGGGTTCATGGAATGCTTCACGCCATCTGTGACCACACCCGTCTTGTCGGGCTTCACCCGGATCTGCTCAGCCAGGAGGAGAAGGGGCAAAGTCAGCAGGTAAGGAGGCAGGGGCTGAGACACCAAGCTCTACCCAGGCTGGATGGGGACCTCGTGTGTGTGTGCTAAGTCGCTTCGGTCTTGTCCAACTCTTTTCGACCCTATGGCCTGTAGCCCACCAGGCTCCTTTGTCCGTGGGATTCTCCAGGCAAGAATACTGGAGGGGGCTGCCGTTTCCTTCTCCAGGGGATCTTCCCAATCCAGGGATTGAACCTGTGTCTCCTGCTTGGCAGGCGGATTCTTTACCCTGAGCCACCAGCGAAGGCCCCGAATGGAAGTAACTGTCCCACAGTCACATGGTCAGTCGGCAGTGCCCTGGGCCCCAAGCACTCTAGTCTCCTTCGGTACCACCTGACAATCCTAGAGGAGGAGTCAGGAGCTATAAGACAGGATGAGGGGGGCCCCGCCCAGTCTGATGTTGGAGGCTATCAGAGGAGGATTCCCTGAGGCAGTGGCAGTTAAGCTGAACCTGAAAGGGAACTGGCATTGAGGAAGTAAAGTGTGTGGGAAAGTGTCAGGGGTGGGGGGAGCAAGTGCAAAGGCCCTGGGGTTTGAGGAGTCCCAGGGGGCTGGTGCGGCCAGGGGAACGCAGTGTGCTGTTGCAGAGGCTGGCAAGGCCTGGACTGGCGTGATCCTCAAGATGCCCACATCCTAACGCTTGGAAACTGTGACTGTCGCCTGCATGGTGACTGTAGCCTACGTAGTAAAAGGGACTTATGCAAAAGTGCTTACATTCAGGATTCTGAGAGAGGTTACCTGGGATGAACCAGGTGGGCCCAAACGAGTCACAACGTTCCTTATAAGTGAAAGAGGGAGGGGAGAGAGTGTCAGGGTCCAAGAGAGAGACTGAAAATGCTACACTGCTGACTGAAGACAGAGGAAGGGGCCACAAGCCAAGGGATGCAGGGGGCCTCCAGGAGCTGGCAAAGCCAAGAGACAGATTCTCTCCTGGAGCCTCTGGAAGGCACACAGCCCTGCTGACACCTTGAAATTAATCCAGTAGACTCACTGCAGACATCTGACCTCCAGAACTGGAAGAGAAGGAATCTGGGTTGTTGGGAGTCACACAAGTTTATGGTAACTAGTTTCAGAAGCAACAGGAAAGTAATACGACTGTCCAGGGCCCAGCAGGTAGAAGGGCCTTGATCCAAAGAACAGCATAAAGAGGTGAGTGCATCCAACTTGAGTTTGCACAAGGTCATTCTGGATCCTTGGTGGAGAAAACTGGAAAAATGGCAAGAGCAGAAGTGGGGACTGCGTGGCTGTCGGTCACTGAAATCTGAAATGACTGCTTTGGACAGCCGTGACAGTGGTGATGGGGAACTGGATGGACTGGAGGTCTTTGGAGGTGAAACTGACGGGGTGCTGGGGTTGGGGAGGGGGAGCGGTGAGAGGGAGGAGTCGAGTGGACTCTTGGGTTTCCAGTGGGTACATTAGCACAGAGAGGGGGACGCTGAATTGGGCTCCAGCCTGAGAGAGAGATGCCCAGAGGAGCTTGGCTTGGGAGCCGACATAACCTGGCTCAGGACCTCCCTCTCTTTTCCTTGAACAGAGCAGATCCAGGGTGACAGCATGGCCCAGCGGGGGACACTGGGATTCTCTCTCTTATATTTCCCTGCACCGGTTTCTCTGGGCCTGGGGGGTGGGGGAGATGTGGCTGTTCCTCCCATCCACAGGACAGAACTGAGATGGGAGTGTGGGATTTGGGGAGGGGTCTCCCAGTCTGCCTGTGCCTCAGGGACTGGTAACATTAAGAGGAGGAGGGGGAGAAAGAGAAAAAGAACAACCCTATCCCAGTTCTGGAAGAGTCATCTTGGCACCAACAATAGGGCACAGACTCTAGAACTTACTCAATTAACTTTACAGAAAAAGCCATGGAGCAAACACCATGCACTGAGTCCATGTTTTGCTTTTCTTTTCCTACTAGAACCTCTACAGGGTGGATCACACAGGATTTCCCCAGACATACCCTTGGCTCCATCCCTCACCTCCTTCTGCCTTCCCTGGCCTCTTCCTCAAACTGCAATCCTCTCAACTCTGTCTCATCTTTCTCTGTCTCTTTCCATCACAATGCCCAACCATCTGCCACATGACATATGTCAGAACTGTCTTCTCCCCAGCAAAATGTCAACTCCACGAAGACAGGAATTTATGTGCGTTTTGGTCATGACCACATCCCCTGGGCCTAGCACAGCGCCTGGCACGTGGTGGGCGCATTGTAAGTATTTGTCGGATGACTAAATGACAGCCTGCTCACAAGGGCGCCTGTCCGCTGATCAGTCACTTACTAAACAGCATGGAAACGAAAACACCAAAGCCCTTTCCTTCATTAAAAAAAAACAAACAAAATTCAACATAGGAGCCTCCCCTTTATAAACAGGAAAGTGGCCCCCCTAATCAGTACAAGGCCTCACTGGGGGCAGTCAGCGGAGGCCAAGGGAGCGTCCCAGCCTGTTCCAGCCCTGGCAGGACGCCCAGCCACGGACTCCTGACTCCCAGGGAGAAAGAGATGAGTTCTCTGGTAGCGAGGACCCGTGCCAGCTCATCTCCAGGGAAGACCTTTGAAGCTTGAGTTGTTTCCAGGCTTCAGAAACACAGCTTACTTAAATTACTTAAGTCAGGAAACAATGGTTGGCCTGCAAACTCAGTATGGTCTTTTTTTGAATAAAGATGTTTTTATAAATTGAGGGAGATGATTCAATGAAGCTTCCAGGCTTTCTTTTTAAGGTGCAACAAATTAACCCTCAACAGAAACAGGCAGGGAAAGCCTCCAAGGGCTTTATAAGCCTTAACTCGTTTAACTATCCAAAGAACGCAGGAGGCTGGTTACTGCCACTGCCATCCCCACTTGCTAGATGGGGCAACCAAAGCACACAGAGGCGGAGCAGGTGACCACGGAAGGCCTCAGAGGCTAGGTGACGCTGAGTTGAGTCTGGACAGAAGTGAGGAAGCGATGCTGGAAACACAGAGTTGGGTCAGGCCTTGCACACGCCCCGCCACCCACCCCCCGGCAAAAGCTGCCAATCTGGGGGCAGGGGGTGGACATCTGGGCAAACAGAGGATCTTAATTAATCCAGTGTGGGAAGGGCTGAGACCAAGCCCAAGGGGCTGCGGGAGGGCCCAAGGACACATCAGAGTAGCCTAAAGGGATGAGGCGGTGGGGGAGGGGGATTTCCGGGAGGTGGTGATGTCATAGAATCCCTTAGCCCTATTGCAATCCATGAGATGGGAATCAGGCAGGACAAGGGAGGGATAAGAAGCAGAGGTGGGAGGGTGGAGCTGGAAAGGCACCCAAGCAGAAGGCACAGCAGGGGCAAAGGCACAAGGCAAGCAGCAGTCTGGTCTGTTGGGAAAGTCTGAGCAGCTTGGAGCTGCAGAGGCACCGAGGAGGGGTGACGGAAGGCCAGGGAGCCAGGGCTGGACCACAGAGAGGCCTGAGCACCAGGCTGAGGGACTGGGACTTTGTCCTGCGGGAGCTGGGGAAAAACAGGATGATGGTGGGGGCACAGGGTCAGCCCTGGGTGTAGGAAGCCCCCTCCAACTCCAAGGCTGGGAAGGGATGAACTGGAAGGGAGAGACTGGGGAACTGGGGAGGAGACGACACTGAGGGTTCAGGTAGAAGAGGAGGCCTGAACCGCTGGAGAAGAGGGAGCAGGGCAGAGAGATGGAGAGGGCAGAAGGCACTGGGCTGAGAAATGACAGGCTGCGGAGGTGAAGGAAGGAAGCTGGGGTGGTGCTCCAGGTTTGGCCCGGTGCTTAGGGAGCTGGCACTGTTTGAATCACTTTTTTTCTGAACTAGTAACAGTAACAAACACATCCAGGGAGACACCCTGGGGCACTGTGGGAGGGGAAAAGGACAGGAATTCATATAAGGAGGAATTCACACTTCCGCATTCGGCACAAACACCAGAGGCTCCCATGTGTCAGGTCCTGTGCTGGGCAATGCTGGGACCTAAGAAAACATTAGTCACTCAGTCGTGTCCGACTCTTGGCAACCGCATGGACTGTAGCCTGCCAGGCTCCTCTGTCCATGGAATTCTCCAGGCAAGAATACTGGAGAGGTAGCCATTCCCTTCTCCAGGGGATCTTCCCAACTCAGGGATCGAAAACGGGTCTCTAGCACTGCAGACAGATTCTTCACCGCCTGAGCCACCAGGGAAGCCCAAGCTGAAACTAGAGCTGAGTCAAATGTGAGCCTGTCTGATTGGTGAGACAGGCATCTCAGGCCAGGGTCTAGGACTAGCACTGAGGAAGGCTATGGGAGCCCAAAGGGACAGTCAGAGGGGAGAGGACACGAGGAGAACTGGGTTGCAGGACCCCAAAACAAGCTTGCCCCCCAAATGTTGGGGGCAACTCCCCTGTCACATGGTGCCAGAGCTGTTATTAGGCCAAATGGCTGTCAGGTAGAAATGAGAGGAGGCCCTGGCTACCTTTTGATCCTGACTGCTGCTGCCCTGATGGGTGATCCGACAACCAACAGAACCTCCAAGGGCCTCAGTGTCCTTACCTGTCCAATGGGATTCATATCTAGATGGTATTGAAAGGACTGAATCAATTCATCTCTGTCAAGAACTAAGAACCCTGTCTAGTGCATAGCAAGGACCCACTTAACATGAGCTGTCAACAATCAATGAGGTTTTCATGTGCAGACAGGCTTCCAGGCCCTGTGTTGGGCAATGCTGGGGACACAGAGGTGTACTCAGGTGTACTGACAGGGGTGGGGAGGTGGGGACAGACATGGACGGACAGTCACTGCCTTCAGTCTGGTTCAAGCCAACTATTGAGACAAAGTGGCTTTTGTCTGAGGGAGTCTGTCTGATTTACCTCTGTCCAGACCAGCTTCCCTGCGGACAAGCCCGGTCCTCAGGGACCCTGCCCTCCACCCCATCTCGTGGAGGCTGTAAGCTATTTCCATCAGCTTGTCAGACTGGCTTTCATCTTTAGCAAACCTTTCTCCTTCAGAGCTAGAGCCTCCTTGCTCTCCCTGGGGCTGGATAGCTTCTGGGTTCCCAGAGGACTTCCATTATAGCACATTGCCTGTGCCCAACAGTCCTTTGAGTGTGCAACGCAGCCGAGTGAGTGAAATCCTGGTTCATGTTCAAAGGCACTAATTGGGGTGAGGAGTCAGCGGGACCTGGCTAGGAATCCCGGCTCGGCCCCTTCTCAGCCGAGTGGCCTCTCTGTGACTCGGTTTCTTCGTGCGTTAGAGGCCACGGCTCTTCCAGCAGGTAAGAAACAGAGACGTTAACTCGGCCCACATGCAGTTCTCAAGACACTGAGTATAGAACTGGCGGAAGGGGGACGGAGTCATGACCCCAGAAAGGCTGGCTTTAAATGAACCAGGACGGGAACCTCAGAACCTCTCCGTTCGGTGATCTCCGCCCTCAGATGTGACTCGGACGTTTGGGAGAGCGGCAGACACGAGAGGTACCAGAAGACCCTTATACGGTGGGCGCTCGTGACCCCGGAAGTACACGACCGCAGGGTTCAGGGAGGAGGGAGAGGAGAGGGGAGTCGGTCACCTTCACTGCGAAGTCGATGACCCTCTTGACAGCCACGAGGGCGCGCAGCTCCGCCATCTTCCTGCCGCGGCGACCCGCCGGGTCCGAACTCACCTTCTGCTTCCCTGACCGCTCGCCCCGCCCCCCTGCCCTCCTCTGCGCCTGCGCCCCGCGCAGCCAGTCAGCCAACCGCTGCGGCGCCCGCCTCCCCAGCAGACGCGGGCCAGTGGGAAGCGGCCCCTGAGGAGGGAGGCGGAACCCGGAGAAGAAGGGACAGGAGCTTTGGGAAGGGGGCGTGGCCGGGAACTGGGGGAAAGGTCTTGCAGGGGCGGGACGCATCCCAAACTTTTTTTCCCCGAAGCCTTCGGGGGTCGGTCCCTTCCCCGAGATCCCCACCTCTTACTCTCCCTCTCGAGAGTGGTGAGAGCGGAAGTGCTTGTGTCTCCGAGCTCTGAGTCCGCAGGCCCCTCCGTTCTCTCCACGCTCGTATTCCTCATCCCCTGCACGATCGCACCTCTGCGTACCCTCCGGTCCGTCCTCCCCCTCCTCCGCCTCCACTTTCCCCGCAAGTCTGCGTCCCTACCTCCTCTCCACGCGCCCCCTTGTCCCCTTCTGATTCCACAAGCTCCGTGTCCCTGTTCTCATCAAAACCCATGTCCTTGGTCCAACCCACATCGGAATCTCTCTGCGTCCCCCATGTCTCCACTTCCCCTGTAGTTTCGCGTCCTTAGTTCCTCCCTGAGCTTCCAAGTACCCCCGTGTGCGCATCCTCGGGTCCCCCAGAAAGTCATGTGAGGCCGGCTGGCAGTGGGAGCCAATCCTTTATTCTGCCCCCAGGCAGCTGCGGTCATAAGCACACGGGGAATCCACTGATGGCATCCGTGCTCTGCATGATCATGTCCGCCAGCAGAAAGCAGAAGCCTGGTGGGAAGGGGAACGGAAGGCGGGTGGAGCAGGGTGGGTCCTGGCGCAGATGACAAGGAGGGCCCCGGGGACTGGGGTTTGGGGTTCCAAGGGCCCAGAGTGGAGGGTGTTAGGAAGTCCCTGGGAGGGCAGCTGGGAAGTCTCTGCAAGGAGCGGGGTGGGGCCCTCGGGGAAGTCTCCTCTCCACCCTCTTCCGCTGTCCAGGTTACCCGCGAGAATAGAGAAGGGTAAAGCCAGCCACCCCAAAAAATAGGACCAGGAATAGAAGACATCGTCTTTCCATGCATTCTTCACTGTGTAGACTGTCAGGGCGATCAGCAGAAGCAGGCCTGGGCCCCACCCGGCCGCTAGGTGAGCGTGGCCGGGGGGCACCCAGGCCCCACCCTGACCGCGCCCACCGCCCTGGCCACGCCCTTCTCGCCCACCTTCAGGCCCCCTTCTTCCCGCCCCCGCCCCTGACCCCTCCCCCTCGAAGCCTGTCCTCCGGAGCCCCGCCCCGCTCCTGGGCTCTCTCTTCCAGGCCCACCTTATGCCATCTCACCCGAGATAAAGAATACGGCACACGTGGTCTGACCCCGCGAGTAGCCCTCGCTGCACAGAAGCCGCAGCCCCATCACCAAGCCCATGATGCCGCAACCCGCCGCCAGCACCATGCACGCCCGGGTCACCGCCAGCGTGCCTGGGGAAAGCGGACCGCGTCAACAACCTCTGCTGGCGCCGCTCCTGCCCATCACCCCAACCCGTCGGTTCCGGGCTGGGAGCAGAGTCAGGGGTTTGGATGGGGACTCGGAAGTTACATCATGAGGGGAGGTTAATGTTGCAACTGGGAAGCAGGTCCCAGAGTGGGGGTTCGTGGTGGCCTCGGTCACGGAGGGGCCGAAGTGGAAAGAGCAGGGGGGTGGGGGCGCTGCAGGATGTGGTGTCAGGTGAGGGGGCAGCTGTGGTCAGTGCTGGGGGCTGTCTGTTCACGGGGAGGTGGGGGGACGGGGGGGGGGACGGGGGGCGGGGATCTGAAAGCTGGGCCGCAGGGCCTCACTATCGCAGGGGATGTTGGAGCAGATGCCCTCGTTACACTCCTGCCAAAGGCCACTGTGGCCCCCGGAGTAGCGGATCCAGTAGTTGGAGGCAGTGGACAGAACGATGAAGGAGTTGGCCAAGAAGCCCAGCATGGTGCCCCCGCTCTGAAGGCTCCGCTTCACCCCCATGCCAGGGGGACTGCTGCCAAGGATCACGCCTGCAAGACTGACCCATGCCCTGCTCAACCCCAGGTCCCTGGGACCCCCTCCTGCATGCCCCTCCATATCCCAGATGACTACTCCTTCACCCCTGCCTGGGGCTTCTACTTCTGGGGACCCCTCTCAGGCCCCACCCAGACCTAAGACTGACCACCTTCCCCTCAGGCACCACAGCTTAGGAACCTCCCTTCTGTCCAGAGACCTGTGTCCCCTAGTGGGTGTCCCTTCCTAACACCCCACCTCTGTGCACACTCACCTATATGACTCACCCCCAGTTCCCCAGGGTTCTTGGACAGGGCCCAGAGGTGTGAGAGAAGGGAGACTATGTCTCTATGAGGCAGAATTCCAGAACCCCCCCCTCTCCTAGCAGCCATTTAAAGAGATAACCACTCACCCAGATATACACACACACACAGGGGCAGCTCTTCTGGCAAAGTGACAGAGTCAGTGTTAGGTGGCAAGTCCGGGGGAGTCTGAGGGCCTTGACACAGTAGCCCATGTCCTTCTAGAAACTTCCCTTCCCTTGACCCCCATAAGCTCTCCTGGTCCCCAGCTCTTTGTGCCCTCCCAAGCCCCCAGGCAGCCTCCTGCCCCTCCTCCTCCCTCTGCTTCTCCTGGAGAACTCCATTCTGCATCTTCTTACCAGGTGAGCTCCAGGGACGTCTGATGCTTTGAGAGCATCCCAAACCCTATCTCCAGTCTAGGTCCTCATCTGCTTCCAACCATCTCTCAGACCCTGACCCTCAACCACATCCCCACTGAGCTTGGCGTGTGACCATGCTGTGGCTCAGTCCTATCTGACTCTCTGTGACTGTGTGGACTCTAGCCCATCAGGCTCCTTTGTCCGTGGGACTTTCCAGGCAAGAATACTGGAGTGGGTTGCCATTTCCTCCTCCAGGGGATCTTCCCCACCCAGGGATAGAACCAGAGTGTCCTGCATGTCCTGCACTGGCAGGCAGATTTTATTTTATTTTATGTTTTTTTTTTTTTAACCACTGAGCAACCTGGGAAGCCCCATTGAGCTCAGCATCTTCCACCAAACCAGGGAGGCCCCTGGGATCCCACCCAGTTAGTTGGACCACACCCTTGGGCACTCTCCTTGTCCCCTTCCTGCTCCTTGCCCTACAAAGTCCTTGGGTCCCTGAGTCCAGTTCCTCCTGCCCCCCCTCCGAATCTTTTTTTTTAATAATTTTATTTATTTATTTACTTCTCTGTTGCACTGGGTCTTTGTTGCTGTGCTTAGGCTTTCTCTAGTTGCCGCAAGCAGGGGCTACTCTTTGATGCAGTGTCCTGGCTTCTCATTGCGGTGATTTCTCTTGTAGCAGAGCACAGATTCTAAGCACACGGCTTCAGTAGTTACAGAGTGTAGGCTCAGTAGTTGTGGCTCGTGGGCCCAGTTGCTCCAAAGCACGTAGAATCTTCCTGGACCAGGGATCGAACCTGTGTCCCCTGTATTGGCAGGCGGGTTCCTGTCCACTTCTCCACCAGGGAAGTCCCTCCCCCCGCCCCGAATCTTTCTGGCTCCTCCTTTCCTTCTTGTGCCCTGGCCCCAGTGCAACCTTGTCCTGTCTCATGTCCCTCCTGTTGGATTGCCAGTCTTTTTTCTCTCCCCTTCTGGCCTCCAGAGTTGGGGGGAAGGGTGCAGAGTAGGGGGCTTTCTGGCACCCAGACCAGATGCTGTCCCTCCCCTGCTCCACCCTTAGCTCCCCATCACCCTCAAGAGAGTCAACTGTGGGGTTAAAGGTGCTACTTCTCACCCATCCTCATTTCCTGTCACCCCCTCACATTCGACAGTGGACCACAAAGTGCTGTTGCCCATCTTCTGAAAACTCCCAGCCTCTCCATGCCTCCACTTTGGGGTCCCTCTGCCTGCATTACCTTCCCTCGGCCCTGGAGAAGTTCCTAAACACAGTCTCCCCAGAAAGCTCACCCCCACACCCCACCTCTCCCCTAAACACAGCCAGTCCTCCTGCCATACCGGCCCTGGGCTCTGCCTGCCCCCGTGGGACTTGGAGCCCCTGGCAGGCAGGGCCCAGTCTGAGTCACCTCGGCATCCACGGTGGAAGGCGCAGCAGAAAGGATGCGCTCAGGAAAAGCCAGCTGAAGGAGTGAATTTATTAATGAAATGAACAAGGACTAAGGATGAACGGCAGGGTGACTAAATCAGAGAGGGAACCGAAAGAAAAGAACTAAAAAGAGGAAGATACAGGAAAGACTTCCCTGTTGGCCCAGGGGTTAAGACTCTGTGCTTCCACTCCAGGGGGAGCAGGTTCAATCCCTGGTCCAGGAAGTTTGCATGCCATGCAGCCAAAAAGAAAAAAAAAAAGACACAGGGAAGAAAAGAGATGGAAGGACAAAGAAGAGAGACAGCAAGGGCCCTGGGGCCATGCCCGAGCCTAGACTGGTCCCCACACTGGGTAGGAGCTCCTGGAGGGCAGGGCAGGTGGCAGGACTGACTCCCCTCTGGGTGCCCGGCGTCACCCACCATGGAGCTGGCATGTCATCGGTTTATGTCGCAGCTGCATGACCCTTTGAATAACCAGATCCTGGCAAATTTTTGTTGAATGAATGAAGCCACAAAGGAAGAAGCCTGTGCAGGCTGGGAGTCAGGGCAGGCTGGCTGGAAGGAGAGCCAGCTGTTGCTTAACAGAGCTCTAAGGCCATCCTTCGGTTCACACGGCCTCGTAGTCGGGCCGGTGGGTCGTGCAGTGAGCGCCCAGACTCAGGCCACCTGGGGTAGCAGAGAAAAGTTAGATACTTGCTCCTCGCCTGCTCCCTCAGAGCCCCCAGCCAGCCCCATCCCCAGCCTGCTCTCCCCACCCCCCAGCCAGCCCCCACTCCACCCCAGCCAGCCCCTCAAGCCAGCCCCAGAACTCCCCAGGCAGCAATCACAATCACCTGTACAGAGAAAGAGGAGAGTTGAAACCCAGCCCAGGTAGAAGGACCATGAGAAGAAGCTCTGGACCTGGGGGTTTGCAGGCTGGTTCCACCGCTCAATGGTGTAGACCGTCATGGCCACTATCAAGGACAGGGCTGGGGATGGAGACATGAAGGTCGGCTCAGCCCCCCTGCAGCAGCTCCCCCTCCTCAGCACCCCTACCTCCCCATCCCCCAAGCCCAGCACTGAGTCCTCACCTCCAGCAAAGCCCATGAAGGTGGAGACAATGGGGCCGCGTCCAGGGGCAGACAGTGAAGGGATGCAAGACATGACCAGAAAGGCCGTGGAGATCAGGCCCCACAGGATGGCCAGGATGCAGAAGCTCTGCGTCACGTGGATGTAGCCTGTTCGGAGATGGCACCCCTGACTGCCCGTCCCCGCAGGCCTTTCCCTGCACCAAGACCACCCCGCCAGCCCTTACCTGCTACTGAGACTTGATCCTTGCTGGGCCAGAGGCCCGAGTGAGATGAAAACCCGGGCCCCCGGGCCGCAAACCAGAAATTCGTGCTCACGGCCACTAAGAGGGACACCAGGCCCAGGGAGCTGGTGAGGAGGGCCAAGGACCGGCAGGGCTCCATGGGGGTGAAGTCTGGGTTCCTGGGTCCTGGGTGAGAACGACGAAGCTGGTGATCTAGCCTCCTGGGTGTCTGAGAGAGGAGGAAGTCTGTTCCCCCTCCGCCCCAGACTCCTGGGTCCTCTGGTCTCAAGAAAGAGAAACCAGCAAGCGCTAGGGGTGGCTGGGGGGTGGTCTTTGCTCCTCAACGTCAGGCCCGTCCGGTCTCAGCCTGTCCCAGGCAGCTGCTCTGTGTGATACACCCTGCCTTCCTGGCTTGCATCGACACCCGTCCCCCCAACCCCGCCCCTCTCTGAGGTTTCCCTTGCCCTGGACGGTGGTGGCAGGGGTTGGCCTTGAAGATATCGCATTGTCACTGGTTTGGAACTTGTCTGTCTCCACAGAAGCCTCTCTACCTGCTGCCCTTGGGGGCCTCCACACCAGAGGGGCTTCCTGGAAAAGGTGAGAGAGAGAGATGGGGGGTGGGTAGAGGGGTGAGCAGAGGGGGCATGCGGTGAGTGAGGCTGGGGTGTGAGTTAGATGGGAGGGGAGGTGTGACTAGAGGGAGACAGTTGGGGGAATGCATCATGCTTTCCTGTGATTCTGCAATTTTCCGTTCTGGGAGGTGGGGGCCCCCAATTCTAGGGTCTCTGCAAAAAGAGAGGGGGCAGTTGGCAAGGATGCTGGGAGCTGTAAGAGGAAGGTGCTAGAAGCCTAGACTCTAGGTGCTGAACTCAGACTCCCGGCTTCTTGCTTGGAGCTTGTGCTGTGGGGGAAGATAGACAGTGACCACAGTCTGAAAGTTCGCAGAGGGGAAGACATGCCCACATCCTGATACAAATGAGTTCACAAACAGCTCGGCCAAGAGTAAGGCGTTCAGCCTGGTGGGCTTCGTCACCGGGATCGGGGTTTCTGTGGTCCGGGGGAGGAGGGGGGATGGGTAAAGGATGTCAGGGCAAGACTTTCCGGCCCTCCCTGCCTCAACCAGCGTCAGGCCCTGGGCCCCACCTCAGGCATAAGGGGAAGGTGTCATGGCCCCAGGGGGTGGGGAGGCGTAGACCCTAACCTTATCTCTGTGAAGCAGGAGTGACCTGGAACAGGACTGCTGTCCTGAAGAGGAACTGAGCCGACAGTCCCAGGACAGCTATCGAAGGGGAGAATGAGAGTGACTGCAGGAGGCCGGTCCTCTTCCTTAGCTGGAGGGTCCAGTTTGCAGAGTTTGGCCCCCATCTAGATCCTCACCACCTGGGCAACTGGTCACTCCTGAGAACACGCTCCGGAGGCTCCTGGAAGGAGATCCCGGTCATGGGCAGCTGCGGCACCATCTCGAAAGCGGTGATGGACCCGGCTTCTGTGAGGAGCAGCTGGACAGGCTTCAGGAAGTCTGGCCTGAGGGCATGTGATGATCACATGCTCAGAACCCATCTGTGATCTTCTGTTTTTCCTCTTTTTCTCCCCACCACGTCTCTCCCATTTTCTCTTTTGGCCTTACTCAGTGGTTTGTGGGATCTTAGTTCCCCAATCAGGGACTGAACCCGGGCTCCTGGCAGCGAGAGCAGAGTCCTAACCACTGGACCACCAGGGAAATATCCTCCTCTGTGATCTCGACCCCATCCCAAGCCCAACCTCATCCTAACCCCAGCTCCAATCCCATTTTGAGCCCCATTCCTATCCTCCAACCCCATTCTCATTCCCAAACCCAACCCCAAACTCAATCCCATCTTTTCTTTTTGGCTGCACCCTGAGGTTTGCAGGATCTTAGTTCCCTCACCAGGGACTGAACCCAGGTCCCCAAATCCTAACCACTGGACCACCAGGAAATTCTCTCAATCCCATCCTTAACCCCAGTTTCAATCCCAAACTTCCACTCCAACCCCAAACTCAACCCCATCTCAAACCCCAAACATAACCCCATTCTCATTCCCAAACCCAACTCTATCCTCAGCCTGATGCCCAAACACAACCCATATAAAACTCCTGAGTTTAACCCCAACCCTCTCCTCCCACCTAACTGCTTTCTTAATCCCAACCCAACCCCAATCTAAACCCCATCCCCAAACCCAAATCCATCCTCACATTTAACCCTCTTCTCATTTCTATACCTACACCAGTTCTACCCCTACTTCCTTCTTCATGCCTCTCCCCACCCCAGTAATTCCTACCTCAATCCACACACCTCTCCATTTTTACCTTCATCCTACCTCCAGGTCCAAGCCACTGGAGGACTTAGAGCAGAAGGGGGACAAGATATGAATCATGTTTTAATAAAAATTCTTTTAAAAGTCTAAAAACAAAGCGGCAGAAGGTGCAGAGAAAAAGGAACCCTCTTACACTGTTGGTGGGAATGTAAATTGGTACACCCACTATGGAGAACAGTGGAGGTTCCTCAAAAGACTAAAAATAGGACTTCCCTGGTGGCACAGTGAATGGGAATCCACCTGCCACTGGTGGGTGGTGGGGGATGTGAGTTCTATCCCTGGTCTGGGAAGATCCCACATGCCACGGACCAACTAAGTCCATGTGTATTGAGCCTGCACTCATTTAGGAAGATGTTGGTAAGAGCAGATGTGGGGTGTGAGAGAGATCAGGAGCTCAGCTTTAGACTGACATGTGAAAATTGAGATGCTTCTTCGAGTGGGAATGTTGAGCAACTAGTAGTTGAAGCTGTAAGTCTGAAATTATAACATTATTGTTATTACTAGAGTCATTGTTGTTCAGTTGCTAACTCATGTCCAGCTCTTTGTGACCCCATGAACTGCTGCACACCAGGCTTCCCTGTCCATCGCCAACTCCCGGAGTTTACTCAAACTCATGTCCATTGAGTCAGTGATGCCATCTAACCATCTCATCCACTGTTTCCCCCCTTCTCCTTTTGCCCTCAATCTTTCCCAGCATCAGGATCTTTTCCAATAAGTCAGCTCTTCGAATTAGGTGGCCAGAGTATTGGAGCTTCAGCTTCATCATCAGTCCTTTGAATGAATATTCAGGGTTGATTTCCTTTAGGATGGACTGATTTGATCTTGCAGTCCAAGGGACTCTCAAGAGCCTTTTCCAGCTCCACAGTGGGAAAGCATCAATTCTTTGGCGCTTATTCTTCTTTCTGGTCCAGCTCTCACATCCGTACACAACTATTGGAAAAACCATAGCTTTCAGCCCCTATAAATTCCTGGAGTAAGTCTCAGTAAATATTTCTACTTAAATAGGCTTCAATAAATTATAATTAAAGAAGACTTTGTGCTTGCTTTGGCAGCATATATTCTAAAGAGGAAAAGAGGAAGACTTCAATTGCTATAATTACTAGAGGAAGCCTCTATAAATACAGTATTATTGTTATTTGAGGAGGGCCTAATAAATATGTCTAGAGAGTAAGCCTCTATTAATATAACAGTTCCTAACATAGGCTGCAATAAATATTCTTATTATTGGAACTAGCTTTCTAA
The DNA here is from genome assembly GCF_029378745.1 of Bos indicus. NCBI lineage: Eukaryota > Metazoa > Chordata > Mammalia > Artiodactyla > Bovidae > Bos > Bos indicus. The sequence goes on from NC_091777.1 coordinate 57,941,935, forward strand.
ACAGTCTTATTGTTTTATGATAAGCATTAGTAAATCTCATGGCAGTAGGCATGAGTTTGTTGAATGAACTAACAAATGAGTGAATGAAGAGAAGGTCAAGGTCATGAATGGTGGATGAAGAGGCAGCTGCAGGAGGAGGTGCAGGTCAGACTTCTAGTGTTTATTCTTGGAGGGGCTCATCCATGGAGGGACAGGAAGTTGGGAGAACCAACTGGAGATGGCATGAGTAGGCAAGGAAATTGTTTTTTTCACAGGTTTTTTTTTTTTCCGGCTATGCTATGCAGCACGTGGGATCTTAATTCCCCCACCAGGGATTGAACTCAGGCCCCCTGCATTGGAAGCTCAGAGTCTTAACCATTGGACCACCAGGAAAGTCCCACAGATGTTGTCATCTATCCTATTATCCTCTTGTGATATTGTGATGTATAATAAGTATATTTTGGTCTTTGTCCCCACTTCCGGCATCTAGAAAAAAGAAGTAAGTTCTGGTGGCTCAGATGGTAAAGAATCTGCCTGCAAGGCGGGAGACCTGGGTTCAACCTCTGGGTTGGGAAGATTCCCTGGAGAAGCAAATGGCTACCCACTCCTGTATTCTTGCCTGGGAAATCCCATGGATAGAGGAGTCTGGCTAGCTACAGTCCATGGGATCACAAAGAGTCGAACACCACTGAGTGACTAACATTTTCACTTTCAACTTTCTGGCATTCAGATCCTTAAAGCCTAAAATTTCCTAAATTGTGAGGGCAATCAAGGTGTCTCGTGTTATATTAGTGTGCTGACTGGGACCACCCCTCCTTAACCAAAGGGAGGGGGCTGGTTGCCAGGGGGACCAAGCACTCCATTAGAGGGTCAGAACTTGCAGTCCCAACACCTGGCCTCCTGGGAGGAAAGAGAAGTTGGAAATTGAACTCAGTCACCAATGACCAATGATGTTCTCAATCATAATTGAGTAATGCAGCCTCCATAACAGCCCAAAAGGAGAGGGTTCCGAGAGCTTCTGAGGTTGGTGAACTTGTGCTTTCGGTGGGAAGAGTGACCTACTTGGAGAGAGCATGGAAGTTGCAGGCCCCTTCCCGCTTACCTTACCCTGGGCATCCCTTCCATCTGGATGTTCTGAGTTAGATTCTTTTATAACACACTGGTGACCTAGTAAGTACAACGTTTCTCTGAGTTCTGTGAGCTGCAAATGAATCGAACCCCCTCAGGGGGTCGTGGGGATCTCTCATCTCTTGCTAGCCCTTCAGAAGCACAGGTGGCAACCTGGACGTGTGACAGGTGTCTGTCGTGGGGGGTGGTCTTACAGGGCTGTCTTTAACCTGTGTGATCTGTCAGTTTCTTCAGGTAGATTGTATCTGAATTGAGTTAATTGCTTGGTGATGTGGGGAAAACACACACACAGAACATACGGGGACCTCTCTAGTGGTCCAGTGGCGAAGACTCCATGCTCCCAATGCAGGGAGCCCAGGTTCCATCCCTGGGGAGGGAACTAGACCCAGCATGCCGCCGCAACTAAGACCTGGTGCAGCCAAAAAAAAAAAGAATTGGACTTACATACATCAGCTTCCTAGCAGTTGTGAGTGAGCCTAGGAAATTCCCTGGCAGTCACCCTGTGGTTAGAACTCTATGCTTCCACTGCAGGGGGCCTGGGTTCCATGCCTGGTTGGGGAACTAAGACCCACAAGCTGCCCTCGTGCCTATGTGCTAAGTCATTTCAGTCGTGTCCTACTCTTTTCGACCCTATGGACTGTAGCCCACCAGACTCCTCTGTCTGTGGGATTTTCCAGACAAGAATACTGGCATGGGTTGCCATGCCCTCCTCCAGGGGATCTTCCCAACCCAGGGATCAAACCTGCGTCTCCTAGGTCTCCTGCATTGGCAGGTGGATTCTTTCCCACTAATGCCACCTGGGAAGCTACTACAAGCTGCATGATGTGGCCCCCCAAAAAAAATAAAGAAGAAGTGGAACCTAGTAGCAGGGGCCTGTGTGGTTTATTCTGGTGCCCACCCCTACAGGAATCAAACAGCTTGGGCTACTATAATACAACCACTCCTGCCCCAGTCACCACAATCACCCCTCTTTCTCTCTACCCCAAGCCCTCAGGGACCACATTTCAGTAGTTTCAACCAGTTTTATTAGACTCCAAAAAGCCGCTCTAATGGATATCCCATTTCTCTAACAACCCCCCAGCGGGTGGGGTTGTAGGTCTTCTCAACTGCCTCCCCCAGGCCCCAGTCTTGCTCCCTTCCCCTTGGGACACAGGAGTCAGGGGTCCCCACCCAGCGTCCGGGACCAAGCCCCCTCACGCCCCCTAGGAACCAGGACTTCAGGCCTCTAGGCCCTTCCCCTCCTCTTCAGTGACCAGACTTCTACTTCCAGGTGCAGTCGGGGCACACATTTGGGCTCAGCGGGGAGTGGACAGGCGCCGACATTCATGCATCCGGTAGGCACACATGTAGAAAATTCCTGCATGAGAAGAGACCCCAGTGGACCCCGCCCTAAGCCCTCCCAACCCTCCATCTCCCCAGCCAGCCCAAGATCCCAACACAGTATTCCCTTTCTCCCTGATTGTCTGCAGGGATTGGAGTCTGCTTTCTGGCTCAGTGCTGGGCGCCCTGTCTGGGACTCCCCATCATTTTGCCCTCCTGGGTGCTGCTGGCTGGGACACAGACACTGACCCACCCCCAAACCTGGTACCTGCAAAGAAGGTCATGAGCAGGGCTACCCAGCCCAGGATGTAGGACCAGGAAAAGCGCCAGTCCCCGAAGCGGCGACCCAGAAAGCTGACGGTGACTCCAGTGTAAATGGCCAAGGCCAGCAGGACGAAAAAGGCTGGAGAGGGCGGGAGATGGGGGTGTGTGTGGGAATGGGGTTGAGTTTAGAGATGGGGCTTCCCTGGTGACTCAGAAGACAAAGAATCTGCCTGCCATGCAGGAGACCCAGGTTCGATTCCTGGGTCAGGAAGATCCCCCAGAGGAGGGAATGGCTACCCACTCCAGTATTCTTGCCAGGAGAATCCCATGGACAGATGAGCCTGGCAGGCTACAGTTCCATGGAGTCACAAAGAGTCGGACATAACTTTTCGCTTTTAGAGATGGGAGTTGGAATGAGATTGAGAAGGGGGTATGGATGCAGAGAGGGATAAGGATGAGGATGGGGGCTGAGTTGAAAGTAGGAGTAAAAATGAATGGGGAGTAGGGTTAAGGGCAGGCATGGGGTGGGGTCATGTTGCGTCATAAAGAGTCTGACTAGTCTTCGTCTCTGGTTTCTGGGAGGGAAACTCTAAATCCTTGGAACTTTCTGAGTAATAGGAGTGTCTTTGTTTCTCTTGAGCCTCTCGAATCACACCTGAGTTTATATTGACGAGCAGAGATGACTCAGGGTGAGAGCTGGTCACCAGAAAAACCAACCGTAGGATGGAGGGTTGGGACTTGGAGCCACCTGGGATCACTCCAACCTCTGGGGAGGAGAAAGGAGCTGGAGACTGAGCTCAATCAGGTGGCCCATGATGCAATGAAACCAAAAGAAATGTAGGCCACTGCTGCTCACTGGGGCTTCCTGGTTGGTGAACATGTGGATGTGCTGGGGTTGGAGGGTAGGGTGATGAGCCCCAACTCTGTAGGGAGAGGGCATGGGAACTGTGTGTTGAGGACTCTCTCCAGCTTCACCCTATGCATTTCTTTAGTTGGCTGGTCTTGAGCTGTATTCTTGGTAATAAAACTGAAATGTTTAAGTATTATGCTTTCCTGGGTTCTGTGAGTTGTTCCAGCAAATTTTTGAACCTGAGTGGATCCTGGGAACCCCTGAATCTGTAGCTGAAGATCAAAAGTGCAAGTGGGCTGGGGACCCCACTTGCAGCTGAAGTAGGGGCAGTCTTGTTGGGAACTGTGCCTTTAAGCCTGTGGGGTCTGATGCCAGCTCCAGGTGACGAGTGCCAGAATGGAATGGCAGTACACTTAGGTGGTATAGGAATCAATGAGCGTTAGAAATAGTCATGAAGTTGTTGTTCGGAGTGGAGGTGGGATTCCTGTGCAGGTGGAGTTGAGAGTGAGGAGCAGTGGGGAATGGAAGCAGTGTTGGGGTGGGCATGGGTGGGGGTTGGAGCTGGGCAGGGAGTCAGGGAGAGGGGTAGGTGTAGGGTGCGGTTCACTCACTGGAGGCGAAAAACATGATGCCTGCAGAGAAGGGCCGGGAGAGGCGGGTGAAGGTGGGCTGCTGAGCGAAGGCCACGATGCCCATGATGATGCCGGAGGTGGCACAGAGGGAGGACAGGATCATGAAGGCCCGGGTGGCATTCCAGTATGCTGTAAGAGCACCCCACGGTCATTGCTGTGCTGCCCCTGCCCTCAGAGGGAAGGCTGCTACCTCTGAGGGCAGGAATGCCTTCCCCCTCTCCATATCCCTGACCCAACTCTTCCTTCACTGCTCTTCAAATGGCCCCCTCTTCACCTAGCAAACTCCTATTCATCCTCCAAAGCCCACCTCCCAGATCCCCTCCTCTAGGAAGCACTCCCTCACCCCTCAGGCACCATCGACACTCCCTCCTCTGGTTTGAGACTCTCTTTGTCTATCTCCCTCTCCAGCCTGATTGCTCCCTGAAGACAAGTACCTGGTTGATTCTACATCACAAACATGCCCAGCAGAGGCTTGTCTGAACAGGAGTCTGGAGAAATGTTTGTTGGATGAATGAATGAGTTAATGAATGAATACCAATTTCCCATATCCCCCTGCTACTCACTGTCTACCCTCTCTCTCATGTTCCCTTTCCCTTCCCTCATACCACTTGCCCATATCTAAAAATGTCCCACTTGTTTATTTCTAACTTGTTTATGATGTCTAACTCTCTGCACTGAGTTTTCGGCTCTGTAGGGACAAGGGTCTGGCTTTCTCATTCACTGCTGTATCCCCAGCATCTAGTGCCTGGCATGTAGTAGGTGTTCAGTAAACATGTTGAATGAATGGAGATCCCTGAGAACAGTCTTCATGATCTCAACTTCCACTTGGCAACTATCAAGTATGGACCAGGCTCTCTTTTCCTGTATGACCCTATTTATTCCTTTCAAGAGTCCTATGCTGTGTTTTCCTGCCCATTTTTTTTCAAGTGAAGGAAGGAATAGAGGCTCAGAGAGGCTCAGTGTTTTGCCCAAGGTTCCACCATTAGCAGAGAAACTAGAGTTGAAAGTCAAGCTCAAAACTCTCAGTCTTAACTACTTGGGGCCACCTGCTGGTCATACCCAGCTGACCATGAATCCAGAGAAGGCTTGAAAACCGGAATTTTCAACAAGAGCTGGAGGTCCAGATTTTAATGTAAAATCTCCAGATTTTTTAACACTGGCGTATTATAAAACAAAGACATCTCTTTGCCGACAAAGGTCTATATAGTCAAAGCTATGGTTTTTCCAGTAGTTGTATGTGGATGTGAGAACTGGACCATAAAGAAGGTTGAGCGCTGAAGAATTGATGCCTTTGAATTGTGGTGTTGGAGAAGACTCTTGAGAGTCCCTTGGACTGCAAGGAGATTAAACCAGTCAGTCCTGAAGGAAATCAACCCTGAATATTCACTGGAAGGACTGATGCCAAAGCTGAAGCTCCAATACTTCGGCCACCTGATGCAAAAAGCCAACTCACTGGAAAAGACCCTGAGGCTGGGAAAGACTGAAGGCAAAAGAAGGGGGTGGCAGAGGATGAGATGGTTATATAGCGTCACTGCACTGACTCAGTGGACATGAATGTGAGCAAACTCCAGGAGATAGTGAAGTACAAGGAAGCCTGGTGTGCTGCAGTCAACGGGGTCACAAAGAGTCAGACACAACTTAGCGACTGAACAATGATGACGACTTTGGAAACTTTAAAAATGTTATGAATACACGTCTAAGGTTGGGTTTGGCCCTGGGGAAGCACGCTCAGAACTCCTGCTCTAATTTTGGTGATTGGAGTACATCAGTCATACAATGAAAGAACAAGTTAAACCAGTTGTTTGGACAAATACTCAAAAATCTATTGGGGTGAGGTTGTCCCTGAGCCCCTCAGTCTCAGGGTCATGAAGGTGTCAAATGAACCGAAGACCTCCATCCAGCCTCCCTCTCTCCCTTCCCCGGCAAAGATAAGACAGAGAAGAAACTCAGAGCATCCCAGGGCGGGGGGTGGGGTGGGGTGGTTCCCAGTCTGAATCAGGAGGAATTGTAGAAGTGTGACAATGGATGCAGCCAGAAATGAAAAAGATACATGAGCCTTTTTCCCATGAGATACATGTCCCATGAGCCATCTCCCATGAGATACATGGGATCCTAAAAAGACACATGATTGGCAGATGGGGCTCTGAAACCAGTAGCCCAGGGCAAGTTTTTCCACTCCTCCCGCCTCAGTTTGCCGCTCTAGTGAATGGGCAGGTTTGGTGAGATGGGGTAGATGAAATCTCCTGCCACAAGCCTGTCACATCACAGGGCTCAGGGAAGGTGGGCTCCTCCTCCCAACCCCCTCCCCTTGCAGAAGAATTGGTTTTTCAAGGTCATGTATTCTGTCTTATTCATAGACACAAAGGAACTGCCTTCTTAGTGTTGTTGGGACAACTAAGGGAGTTAATCCAGGCAAAGTACTTAGTATAGCATGTAAGGCACAGTAACAATATGTGCCAGTTATTATCCAGTACTGCCATCACTGGATACATATAATATAGAACATTTGATACACTGTATATCATTAATATATTACATAACACATATTATATATGTGAGGTAATATAGTATATATCTCTATGTATCTCTCTCTCCAGGTATGAGATTCCCAGGTGGCGCAGTGGTAGAGAGCCAGCCTGCCAATGCAGGCGATGCAAGAGATTCCGGTTCAATCCCTGGGTTGGGAAGATCCCCTGGAGAAGGCAATGGCAACCCACTGCAGTATTCTTGCCTGGAGAATCCCTGGGACAGAGGAGCCTGGTGGGCTGCAGTCCACGGGGTCCTAAAGAGTTGAACATGACTGAGCACTCACAACTTCCATATATATGTGTATATATACACTTGACCCTTGAACAGCACAGGTTTGAACTGTGCAGGTCCACTTACACACAGATTTTTTTCCAATAAATACATACAGTACTACACGATCTGGGGTTGAATCCGCAGATGCAGAATTGTGGCTATGGACCCATGGCTGTGGAATAGCAGATACAGAGAGCTGACTATGTGACTTGAGTATCCAGGGGTTTGGGTATCTACTACGGGTCCTGGAACCAATTCTCTGAGTATGCTGAGGGACTGAGGGATGACTGTACATACATACAAATATATACAGATAGGGAAAGAGGTACACAGAGATACATAGTACATTATAATAATTTATCAGAGAAGGCAATGGCACCCCACTCCAGTACTCTTGCCTGGAAAATCCCATGGATGGAGGAGCCTGGTAGGCTGCAGTCCATGGGGTGTCGAAGAGTCGGACATGACTGAGCAACTTCACTTTCACTTTTCACTTTCATGCATTGGAGAAGGAAATGGCAACCTACTCCAGTGTTCTTGCCTGGGGAATCCCAGGGACGGGGGAGCCTGGTGGGCTGCTGTCTATGGGGCTGCACAGAGTCGGACACAACTGAAGTGACTTAGCAGTAGCAGCAGCAGCAATGCTTGAGACTGGGTTCAGTCCATGAGCCAGGAAGATCCCCTGGAGAAAGGAATGGCTACCCACCCCAGTATTCTTGCCTGGGAAATCTCACGGACAGAGGAGCCTGTTGGGCTATGGTCCATGGGGTAGCAAAGAGTTGGACCCAACTGAACAACTGAGCACGCGTGCACATTAGTCCATCTACTGTAAGAACTATTTTTATCCCATTTTTGCAATATATAGTGTAATACATACACTATATGGGCTTCCCAGGTGCACTAGTGGTAAAGAACCTGCTGCCAAGGCAGGAGACATAAGAAATGCAGGTTCTGTCTCTGGGTTGGGAAGATTCCCTGGAGAAGGGCATGGCAACCCATGCCAGTATTCTTGCCTGGGAAATCCCATGGACGAGGAGCCTGGTGGGCTACAGACCATAGTGTCACAAAGAGTCAGACATGACTGAAGCGACTTAGCAGCAACATATACACTATATATCTATATACACATATATACACACACACGTATACATATACACATATGTGTTACATGGCTTGGCTCATAACAAATATTAAAAAATACCTCATCTAGCATAGCAAATTTAGGGTCTCTATTGCTTCTGCATCCTCCTAGTACTGAACAGAGTTCTTGACACATAATATTTAGAAAATGCTCTTTTGTCAGCCCCAGCCCCAACTGCTGTTACCTGACCTCTATTTCATGCCAGAAAATGTCACCTTCCTCCTTAACTTCTAAATCAGTACATCCTGTAATTGTACCAGAAAAGAAATACTGGAATCCCAACTCTGTCCCTTCCCTGCTGTGTGACCCTTGGGCTGGACCCTTTCCCTCTCTGAACCACAAGGTTCTCCATCTGCAAAACGGGGGGCCCTTCTGCTATAAGGTTCTGCCCTGAGGGAGGCTCTGGTCCCACGCAGAGCCCAGACCCCATCCCGGAGCCTCACCAATGCTCTCCGTTTGCAGATAGCACTTGGTACCCAGGCAGTATCGCCACAGGCCCTGGTGGGCAAAGGCCCCTGACAGCCGGTACTGCATCCAGTGGTCTGTCGCCGTGGCCACCACCAGGAGGATGGTCCCCACCCAGGCACAGAAGAGGCCGCCTCCCATGAAGCTGTACATGGTGACCTGTGGGTGAGGAGAGAAATAGGGTCATGAGCTGGACTCCCGGGTCCTGGGGGAGGTGAGGGCTGGGGGATCTGAGTCCTGGTTTGAAGGAGGAGGACCTGGGGACCTAGACTTCCAAATCCTAGGGTGGGGAGAGGGGGTGGGGGCTGGGACATCAGGTCCCAGTGGGAGCAAAGAACTGGGCACCTGGACCCCTGGCTCTGGGGGAGGAGAGCTTGAGGACTTAGACCTATGTGTCCTAGGGGAGACCAAGGCTGGGGGCCTAGACATCCCAGTCCTAAACTGGGAAGGGGCTAGACACTCCCTGCCCCTTGGGGCACCAAGTCTCTGGGGGGAAGGAGAGGGCTGGGGCCTGAACTCCCAGATTCGAGGTAGAAGGGGGCTAGGCTAGGACCCACCAAGTCCCAGGGAAAGAAAGGAGTCCCAGCCACCTATGTTTGGGGGGAGGAGGGGGCCACGCCTAGTCCTTACCTGAGTAGCAGATTCTGCCGAGCCCTCCGTCTGCCTCAGCCCCTCTGAGCAGACTGAGCCTGGCCAGGTCGCTAGCCTCTCGGCTCCCCGGGTCCCCCCAAATCCCTTAAGCCTCCCCACACAATGGCCCCGCAGCCCAGCAGCTTCCAGCAGGCAGAGGCCCCCAGATGGAATTCGCTGAGGCAGGAATCCAGGCCCTGCCTCTCCGCAGCCCCTGGCCCCACTGGCCTCTCTCCGTGACCCTCCCAGCCACCCTGGCAGCCTTTCACAGGCCTGGCTCCCGGCACCCACTGGGTTAGCCCGAGCTGCGTAAGCACACACAGACACAAGACATAGGGACACTCAGCCATTTATTGTGCAAGCCAGTCCCCCTCTCTCAAGGGCAGAAAATGGGGTGGGAGCTGCAGGTGCCTGGATATGTTGGGACAACGGGGTTTTCTGCAAGTAGGGTCACAGAGCATGTCACCTGGGGGGCTGGGACAGGAAGGGGGTTAAGGATGAGGCGGCGCTGGCTGGGGTTGAGGACACGGCTGCGTTGGGGGCTGGAGCTTCAGTGAAATGAAGGATGATGGGGTCGGGCTGGCCTTTAGGAAGAAGGGGATGAGGGAGCTGGGAATGAGACTACGAGGGTGGGTCAGGGCAGAGATGGGAGCAGGAAGGGGGATGAATGGCTGGGGCCATGGGGTGGGGCTGGCGAGAATGGCTCTGGGGTTAGGAAGGGGGCTGGAGATGTCCGGGGGAGCCCCGGAGGGGTTGGGAGAGAAGCGCAGGTTGGCACTGTAGTTAGGGATACTGTCAGAGATGGGAAAGGGCTTGGGTTTGGGCATGAGGTTCAGGGTTGTTTCCCTGGCTTGGGATCCGAAGTCAGGTCCCGGTGTCACCAGCTGACTCGCAGGAGCCCCTCCTGAGGCTGTGGTTTTCAGGGAAGAGGGATGGGAGTGCGATGTTCCCTGGGTATTCTCTAGCAGGGCTGGGGTCACCCCGGGCTCCAAGAAAACTCTCCTGGTGACCTCCAAGGCTCTCTCCAGAATCTGGGATTGCGGGATCCTCAGGGTCCTGGTACTCGGCCTCCCAGTCCTCAGCAGGTGGCGGCTCCACGGGTGGCTCCGGACCCTGGGTGTCCTTCTTCCCATCCTCAGCAGGAGGTGCTGGTGATGGTGGCGTCACCGGCGGGGTCTTGGGGCCAGCCCCACGGCCCCTGGCCCAGCTCCTCTCTGCCTGTTGAGCCCTCCCAAGTCCCCATCTCCGGTGGCCCCGGCCTGGCCTGCGCGGGAGGTCCCAGCCCCCGCGTCCCTTGGGTGGCCTCTTGGCAGTGCCCGGCTGGGTGCAGCATGCCTGGGGGACACAGGGGCAGGAGGGCAAGGACTGCTGAAGCGAGTAGGCCCCCATCAGGGCGCTATGCAGGAGGTAGGAGAGGGCATCCAGGCGGACGGGGACGGTCACAGAGGCCAGGCTCTTGGGGAGCCCCAGGTGGGCTGGATCTGGGGTACCCAGGAAAGAAGTGGGCAGAGCTGGGAAAGATGGAGGCGGCCACGACCCAGTCCCGGGGGATGGCAGATTGTTCCTAGAACGACAAGAGGACAGGTCAGGCGGGGGATGTCCCCGGTCTACACATGCCTTTCCTTTCCGTAGCCTCGCTGCTTCCTGACTTCTCCCAGGCTTTCATTTCTCACCCTCAGGACGGTTTGCCTCTGACTTCTGGCCCCTTACTTTCTCTCTTTCTCTGTTCCTTCCTCTCTCTCTTTACAGACAGGCGGATCGCTCAGCTGGAGCTTCAGCGTCCCATCGAGCATGGTTCCCATTCCAGGCTGCCCTCCTCACCCATGTGTCTGGGAGAAACATTTCCCGCTTCCGAAACTTAAGTTTTCATACCAAGAGAGAACTTCTGGTGGTATCAAAGGTGCCTCTGAAAGGGCTGGGTCTGGGAAGTGTTCAATATCTGGGGTCAATTATTCTTATTATTTCTCCAGACAATTATTAGTATCTTCAATTCTCCTGGTTCCCGCTAGAAACTTCTCTTTCTTCCATTAATATCTGCTTCTAGCTCTCTCCCTATTTATCAGTACTCTCGCTCAGCTCTGTCGCTAAGATCCTCAAAGATTCTGTTTGTGTGAGATGATACTATAGGCTTCCCCCGCCCCCGCCCCGCTCCCGGTACCCTCTCTGGGTCTGCTCAACTCTCTCTCCGATTTTCTCTGTCCCTCCTCATTCTGGGTCACTGTCCTTCCCGCGGGGAGTCTCGTGTCTCTCACCCCTCAGGCCCAGTCTCTTCCTTTCGCTGTTCCATCTTTACGAGGGTGTTTCAAGCCTTTTCTAGCACCTTCACCTCGATTTCTCCAGCGCTCAGAGAAAGGGGAAGGGTCTGGGAGAAGGTGGACGGGACTTTGTTGGGAAGGGGCGTGGCTTGCGGGCGTGCGGGCGAGGCGTGCGGGCGTGCGGGGTCGCGGCTTGCGGGGCGTGCGGGGGCGAGGCGTGCGGGCGTGACTTGCGGGCGGGCGGGGGCCGGTCGCGCGGGTAGTGCTGAGCAGCGCGGAAGCGTGCGAGGTTTGGATTCTGCCGGTTCTAGATGCTTCCAACCGCACGTCTCTCAGGTCTCAGTTCCCACCTCCCAAGTGCAGGCCCCAGCCCCTTCCTTCCTCAGGTCTAGAAGACTCTAGCCTCCTCTTCATCTGTATTCCTGGACCGCGTCCTGGAGGGAGTTGGGGTGGGGCCAATGGTGTTCTCTAGGACTAAAGGGGCATTTAAGGGAATCTGAACATTGGATGTTCCCAGGGGCAGAGGGGTTAGTAGCTGGACTGCGAATCTTCGAGGCTGAATTTCGTTCTAAGCTCTGTCTCTGACTTACTGTGTGATCATAAACCCTTCTAGTCGCTGTTTTTTGAGAAACGGAGTTAATACTACCTTCTAGGATCTCGTGAGGTTTAAAGGCTATATCGCATGTGTAAAGTAGTCAACACGCGATCCGGACTAAAATTCATCTCAACCAATGAGCCTTTCTTATTGTTATTGCTGGTGACCATGGTAGTATTTTATTGAGAAGCAATGGGATTCTTGTATCTATTTATCTAAGAAATATTATTCAGTGCCTGCTATACTCTAGGCGCCAGGTTGGGCGCCCGACAAAACAGATGCACGCTTATGAAACTTACATGCTGGGCGAGCAACACACAAGGCACAGATGGTACATTTCGTACATGAAAGAGGGCTTTGGAAGTGTAAAGACAGGACAAGGGATACGAAGGCACAGGGGATTATTTTAGATAAGATGGTTAGAGAAGACTACTTGTGGGATGGTAGAGAGACCAGCAGGTGCAGAGGTCCTTCAGGGTGAAACAAACAGTGATTGAGGGACTGGGAAGCAATAAGCTAGGAGATGAACAGGTCTATTTTTCAAAAAACATTTTTTAAAATTTGGGAATACCTTCACATTTACAGAAAAGTTACAAAGATAACTTTGTAACTCACCCTGCTTCCACTCTTGTTATTTCCTTACGTGGTCGTGGAACATTTGTTACAGCTAAGAAATCAGCATAGCTCTTAAAAAAGTATTTATTTTAGTTATTTATTTGACTGCACTGGGTCTTAGGGATCTAGTTCCCTGACCAGGGATCGAACCAGGGTCCCCTGCATTGGGAGTTCAGAGTCCTAGCCACTGGACCACAAGGGAAATTCCCTTACATGACTCTTAACTAAAACTCCAGACTTGATTTGGATTTCCCCAGTTTTTACACGAACATCTCTTTTTTTACTGTTCAGAATCCAGTGCAGGGTCTCACTGAATCATCACATCTCAGTCGCCTCTGATCTGCAGCCATTTCTGTCTTTCCTTGTTTTTCACAACTTTGACAGCTTGGAGGTTTTTTCCTTTTAATAAAACAGAAAGTGAAAGTGAAGTCGCTCAGTCATGTCCAACTCTGCGACCCCATGGACGGTAGCCTACCACGCTCCTCTGTCCATGGGATTTTCCAGGCGAGAGTACTGGAGTAGGTTGCCATTTCCTTCTCCAGAGGATCTTCCCAATCCTGGGATTGAGCCTGGGTCTCCCGCATTGTAGGTAGACGCTTTACTGTCCGAGCTGCTGCTACCAGGGAAGTAATAACACAGGTCTCTTTTAATTAATAATTCCAACTTATTAGTCTTCATTTCACAGAGGTTCAAACTGGGCCTCAGAGAGGCTAAGTAAGTTACTCAAGGTCACAGAGCAGGTAAATAGCACAACTGGGATTTGAACCCTACCTCCAGAGTCTGCTTTTAATGGAGACACAAGTAGAAGCTAAATTGTATAATACCTTATAGGCTGCATTGAAGACTATGGAATTTTTAAAATTTAATTCTGGAACATTGAGATGACTTTGAACTTGTGCAGGCAGAGGTGTGACATAATTTATGTTTTAAGAAGAGCTCTATGCCTGCAGTTTGGGGAGTAGATTGTGGTGGGGCATAAGACTGGAAGCAGGAAGCCTAGGGAGAATGCTGTTATCCTCTAGGCAAGGGTGGTGATGACCCCAAGGAGGGTGCGGTTAATGGGAAGGGGAAGATGTGAGTGTATTTACAATGTATTTTGAAAGGAGAACCATCAGGATTTGCTGTAGGGCTGCTGGAGGTGAGGAATGGGGAATCAAGGATGATGCAAAGTTTTCAACCTGAGTGGCTTTCAATATGAATTTTCTTATAAAAGCTCACAACATCCCACTATAAGGATGAGAAATCGGAGAGTAACTCATTTTCCGAGTTCTCTTGAGCTAACTCTACACCATGCTGGGGACTCAGAGTAGATGCAGAACCAATAGCTGCTCTTCAAGGGCTCTCAAGGTTTGGGGGGATGAAATCCATGGTAGCATTCTGGGGCGATGGAAGCTGGGACACTGGCAGGGACAGGACAGTGAGAGCCGGAAGTGGGTTAAATGTAGCCTGGAGGCCAGGAGGTGGAGGGTCAAGTCGGGGGCCAGGAAAACAGTTGCTCGCTCGCTAGAGGCTGGAGAAGAAGGTAGGAGAGGGTTTTTTGTTTGCTTGTTTTTACAGGAGGGGCCTTTGGGCTAGGTCTGGGGTGAATGGATGTAGAAAAAATGGTGCGAGCAAAGGCCAAGTGGCTGGAATCAAAAAGATTTTATCAAGAAACCTGGGTTTCTTTTCTGGCAGCTATGATTAGCATTCAGGTCTCATTAATCCGGTTACTGTCTATCCCAAAGAAGAAGCTTTTGTTGAACAGGGCTCCGAAATGATGGTTTGAATTCTCACTCTGCTTCTTACTAGCTCTTGCCCTAGGACAGGCTAAGTCTGTTTTTTTTTGCAACATAAAACTCAATCCCAGCATAACGGCACTGCTTCTAGTTTTGTTCCGTAACGGGTCCTCCTATTTCTGCGATCAGGGTCCGACCTTGTCACTTATCAAGTTAGTCAGTTCATTCGCTCAGTTGTTTCCAACTCTTCGTGACCCCATGAACCACAGCACGCCAGGCCTCCTTGTCCACCACCAACTCCTGGAGTTTACTCAAACTCATGTCCACTGAGTCAGTGATGCCATCCAACCATCTCATCCTCTGTCGTCCACTTCTCCTCCCGCCTTCAATCTTTGCCAGCATCAGGGTCTTTTCAAATGAGTCAGCTCTTCACATCAGGTGGCCAAAGTATTGGAGTTTCAGCTTCAATATCAATCCTTCCAATGAATATTCAGGACTAATTTCCTTTAGGATTGACTGGTTGGATCTCCTTGCAGTCCAAGGGACTCTCAAGAGTTCTCCAACACCATAGTTCAAAAGCGTCAATTCTTCGGCTCTGAGCTTTCTTTATAGTCCAACTGTCACATCCATACATGACTACTGGAAAAACCATTGCCTTGACTAGACGGACCTTTGTTGGCAAAGTAATGTCTCTGCTTTGTACTCTTGCCTGGAAAATTCCATGGACGGAGGAGCCTGGTAGGCTGCAGTCCATGGGGTCCAGAAGACTTGGACACGACTGAGCGACTTCACTTTCACTTTTCCCTTTCATGCATTGGAGAAGGAAATGGCAACCCACTCCAGTGTTCTTGCCTGGAGAATCCCAGGGACGGGGGAGCCTGGTGGGCTGCCGTCTATGGGGTCGCAGAGAGTCGGACACGACTGAAGTGACTTAGCCGCAGCAGCAGCAGTTTGGTCATAACGTCTCTCCCAAGGAGTAAGCGTCTTCTAATTTCATGGCTGCAATCACCATCTGCAGTGATTTTGGAGGCCAAGAAAATAAAGTCTACCACTGTTTCCACTGTTTCTCCATCTATTTGCCATGAAGTGATGGGACCAGATGCCATGATCTTAGTTTTCTGAATGTTGAGCTTTAAGCCAACTTTTTCACTCTCCTCTTTCACTTTCATCAAGAGGCTCTTCAGTTCTTCTTCAGTTTCTGCCATAAGGGTGGTGTCATCTGCATATCTGAGGTTATTGATAGTTCTCCCGGCAGTCTTACCAAGTATCTGGCCCTTTAAGGCCCTCCCCCGGAGCTAGGAGGGCGGAGGCGGGCTTTTGAGTTTCTAAGGAAATGCGCTTCGTCCAGCTTCCAAAATTGACAGGCAAGTTCTGAAAAGTGACCAATCAACTCCTGCATCGGGTGGGAAGGACGTTTCCGATTTGTTGGGGGAAAGGGCAGTCATCGGCTTGAGCTCCGTCCACTCCTTGTTGCATAGGACAGCGCGAGGCGCCATCCTCAGCTCTGATTGGCGGGTGAACTCGCATTGCTTCCGGGCCCGCTCCCTCCAGCTGTCAGATCCAGGTGGGGCTCGGAAGCAGTGCGAGGCTAGCACCCCAGGAGGGTAGCACCCTCATTCTTTGATTGGCTACGTTTCTGAGCACAAGTCTCTCTCTCGCCCTCTGATTGGCTGTTTCCTTTCAGCGCCAGGGCTGTAACTGAAAGTTTTTCCCTAGTCTTTAGCGGTGTCTCTTGTCTGCTTCTCGGCGCGGTGGCAGCCTAGACCAGGAGATGCTGAGCGAAGCTAGAAAGAGAGAGGGGTCTTCAGGCTGAGGGGAGTCTTGGTCTTCTAGAGAAGCTCATTGGACTTTCCTGATGGCTCAAGTGGGTTAGCACACTTGCCAACACAGGAGCCATGGATTCAATCCCTGGCTCCAGAAGATCCCCTGGAGGAGGAACTGGCAACCCACTCCAGTATTCTTGCCTGAAAAATCCCTTGGATAGTGGAGCATGGCGGGCTAGTGCTTGGGGTCGCAAAGAGTCGGACAGGACTGGGCAACTAAGCACGCTTCCAGTCTTAGGACGAATCTCTTCCTTCTACTGCCCCCTAGAGGCCTCCGACTGTCAAAGTCCCAAGATTCGATCTTCAGAGACTTCTGGCCCACAGGACTCAAGGATTCCCTTAAATTCCTTCAGTCCCCTTCCCTGCAGGAGACCCTTGGGTGCCTTCTTCTCTCCCTTGAGCCTTACCCACTCGTTCAACACCTCCAGCTTAAGAGCCCTTCCGGTCTTGGGGTTTTCCACTATTCTCAGAAATGGTCGGGATGCTTTGGCAAGAGGTTACTGGAGACTGAGTTTAAAAGTTCAGATTTGTGGGCTGAAGTCTGTGCTGGAATGAGTGCCCCTGGGTTTACGTGGCTCTCATGATTGCTTTTTTGCCCCCTAAGATTTTTAAATATTGTTATTTAAAAAAATTATTTGGCTGTGCTGGGTCTTAGTTGTGGTGTTTGGGATCTTTGGTGCAGCATATGGGTTCTAGTTCTCTGACCAGGGATGGAACCTAGGCCCCTTGCATTGGGAGGGTGGAGGTTTAGCCACTGGACCACCAGATAAATCTCCATGATTGCTTTTTAGAGTGCTTGGTAGTCAGGGTTTGCTAGAAAAGTCCGCTAAAATGGCAGTGGGAGTCTGGAGGTGAAGGGCCCCAGAAAGGGAGATCACTGAGATACTTGCATTAAATCATTTAAATTCTCACAATCTTTTAAAAAGTGCTCAAAATATTTTGCATTTGTATTATTTACCTTCTTTCAAGTACAGTAAAATTCACTCTTTTTGGTGTGCAGTTCCGAGTTTTGACAGATGTATAGAGCTGTGTAACTGTCACTGCTAACAAGATCCAGGGTGTTTTTATCATTCCTCCAAATTCTCTTGTGCTGCCTCTTTGTCATAATAACCTTTTTTAAAAAAGTTTTCATCAGTTATTTATTGAAAATTCACTAAAAACTTAACACCAGAATCATACTCTATGTTGGAGGAGTTTATTTTATATAGGTTATAATCATGCTTACTTGAAGGTCTATATGAACTTGACCTTATAGATTTCATGTAAAAGTTTAGTTACTCCAAGTCCTCTTATTGTCTTTAGAAAGTCTTTTTTTAATTTTATTCAAATATAGTTCATTTATAATGTTGTGTTTAATTTCTGCTGTACAACAAAGTGACTCATACATATATGTATCCTTTTTCATATTCTTTTCCATATATATATATATATATGACTGAATCACTGTGATCTACACCTGAAACTAACACAACATTGTAAACCAACTATACTGTAATTTTTTAAATTTTTGTTTAAAGGTGCCTACCATTCCAAAAGAAGAAGCAGAAGAACCAGGAAAGCTACTAAACAACAACAACAAACTTTTCCTAACTGAAGGCTAGCTTTCTTAGGCTTAGCAAGGCAACAACTCCATTCTTCCTGAAATCAGTCATAGGCAATACAGAAAAAAAAATGGGCATGACTGCGCTTCAATAAAGCTTTAATTAGGGACACTGAAATTTGAATCTCAAGTCATTTCCATGCATCATAAAACATCCTTCTTTTGATTTTTTTTTCCCCCGAACCATTTAAAATGTAAAAAACACTCTCGGCTCACAGGTGCCATCAAAGCTGACAGCTTGACCCGTGAGGTTGTCTGGGTGACCTCACAAACAGGCATGCTTCATCCTCTCTAAAGGCTCCCCCAACCGTTGAGAAACTGAGACTGTGAGTAATCAGCTGGGCCGGGGCCTGGGTTTCTCCGAGAAAAAGCTTTTCCTTGCTCAGAAGAGTGTATTTGGAGAAATGAGGGCAGGAGGAGAAGGGGGCAACAGAGGATGAGATGATTGGATGGCATCACCGACTCAATGGACATGAGTCCGAGAAAACTCCAGGAGATGGTGAAGGACAAGGAAGCCTGGAGGGCTACAGTTCACGGGGTCGCAAAGAGTCGGACACGACTGAGCAACTGAACAACTCTGGAGACATTCATCAAGCTGCTCCAGGGTCTGGGATGGGATGACCCATCCTCGGAGGATTAAAAAGAGAGAGAGACAGACCACACTCTGTTCTCATCCCAATTGCTCTGCCTCTCTCCCTGGCTTGCATCCGAGTCCTGTGGCCCAGCAGACCCTCAGTGGAACTGGATTTCAGCGTACTCTGGGTGCGTGCCCTCGGGTCTTTGGGTCTCCCATGGTCTAAGGCCTGGGAAGTTGAGGACAGCGTAATGGAGCTCCTCTTGGTTGTTCTCTGCTTCTGAGGCTTGTAGGGATGACTTGGGTCCTGGACAGTTGTGGGAGACGGGATGGAGCTCCTTCTGATTCTTTCTGGCTTCCAGGGAGTGACCATCTGCAGGAGGAGGCTGGGAAGGACTGCTTGGTTTGGCTTTCTGTTTCTGAGCATAAGAGGGGGGAAAAAACTGACCATCCTGCCTTCCTTCATTCAACAAATACTTGAGCGCCTGCCCAGTAAGTGCCAGGTACTAAGTAAGGAACTGGAGTTACATTAGGCAGTGAAACAAAGACTCTGCCCTCCCTGAGCTCGCCTCTTGTCTCGGGACAGGAACAAACTATAAACAGAAGTCTGTTGTTTAAGCCTCCATCCTGTGGCTCTTTGCTATGGCCGCCCTAGTGAACTGACTAATGCAGGTAGATTGGTGTGAGGACCACCACAAAACACAGAAGGGCTCCATCAACACATACATCTCCCTCCCATATCCATAACCTCCCTTCTCATCTCCTCCCATCCCGGAGCCCTCACAACTACTAACCTGTCCTCTATCTCTACAATCGTAACATTGGGGAGTGTTTTACACAGGGGATCCCGTGTAGGTGATCATTTGAAATTGGCTTTTTTTTTTTTTTCTTGGTCTCTAAGCTCTATCCAACCGAAGTGGGGAGAAGTGGTTTGGATGGATTTGGGAAGAGATGTGCTGATGGATTGATTGTGGGAGGATAAAAAAGAGAAGAGTAAGAAGTGACTTTAAGGCTGGAGGCTTGAGCAGTTGGGCCAATGTGGGCTCTTTGCTGAGATGCAGAGGGTGGAGGAGAAGGGATTTAAGTGGTACTTAGTCACAAGTTTGATTTTGGACAGGCAAAGTTTGAGATGACTGTTAGACATCCTAATAGAGATGCAGCTTAGAGAGTTGGCTGTGAGTCTAGAGTTGAGGAATGAGTCTGGGAAATGTAAATTTTGGAGTCATCAGCATCTACATGTTCACTCCTGAAAACATCCAGCATTTAACCCAACACTTATTAGGTGCCTGGTACTCAATGTTTTATGGGTAGAAAATGAGCCTATCAAATACCCAGAATGAGCCTACATGGTCTGTACTACTATTATCCCCTTTTTAACAGTTAAATCGAGGTACAGAGAAGTTAAGTGACTCATCCCAGAATACACAGCATGGAAAGCAGGAAGGAACCCCACAGCCTGACTTCAAAGCCCTGCCCTTAATCATTACTAGGACATACGGACCCTCAGTGATATTAATCATTGTGGCATCATTAATTATACATAGTCATGTCGTTGGTAGCCGTGATGGTGAAATAGCTGCCATCTATTAAGCAATAACAGGTGCTGTAATCCTCAAACCGGCTCTCAAGGAGGAAGCAACAGAGGCTCAGCAGGAAGGAGGGATATGGTCAAGGTCTCCTAGAAGCTATGTGTCAGAATCAGGGTTTGAATCCAATACCCGGGCCTTTTCCACTGTGAGGAAAATCGGGGACGGGGCTGAAGAGGAGCGCATACAGGAGTCAGAGAAGGGGACCAAGAGGCAGCGGGTTGGGAGCACTCACCAGGGGGCCGGCCTTAGGGATCACGTTGATGTAATCCAGGATCGTGCTCCTGCGTGAGAACCTGGACCGCGGAGCCTCTCCGGGGGCCGGGGCCGGGGCCGGCGCCGGGACCTTTGCCTGGGTCCACTTCTTCCTCAGAGTCCTCACTCTGAGGAAACACCCCACCGCCGCCTTGGTGTGCGCCCGGGTCCCGCCCCCTTTCCCGGGGTGCCCCCAGATTCCACGCCCCATCCCTCGCTGCCCCACCCCCACACACCCCCGCTCCTAACTCACAAGATAAAGATGAAGCAGAGGAAGAGGAGGGTGGTGACGCCAATCCCTAGAGAGATTCCGCTGGCGAAAGCCCCGGAGGCGAGTCCCTTCTCGTCTGCACGGAAAAGGTCAGCCGTCTCTGAGCCCGTCCCATTCACGTGGGTCCTCACGTCCGCCCGCCACTAGGCGCTCAGTCTTCCGGCTCCCATGCCAGAGGTTTTCCCCTGCAGCCCCTTCCCATCGACTTCTTGGAAATTCCACTACACCCCAAGCCCAGATATCAGGCTTTCCGATTTAAATTCCCCCTCTGCATCCCAAGGGGCTTCCCTGGTGGCTCAGACGGTAAAGAATCCGCCTGCAATGCTGGAGACCTGGGTTCGATCTCTGGGTAGGGAAGATCCCCTGGAGAAATGGCAACCCACTCCAGTATTCGTGCCTGGAGAATCCCATGGACAGACGAGCCTGGTGGGCTATACATTCCATGGGGTTGCAGAGTTGGACGGGACTGAGGGGCTAACGCGCCGGCGTGTCCCCGCCCTCCCCCAGCTCCTGATCCAACCACAAGACCCAGTCCCGGTCCCTCTCAGCCCCCGCCTCCACGGGGTGTCCAGTTGACCCCTGACCTGGCAGCAGCAGGACAGACCCGCTCTGGGCCCCGTGGCCGTTCAGGGCCTCGCAGCTGAGTCTGAGGCCGGAGCTGAGCCCCTCGCGGAGGCTCAGCGAACTGTTGGCCCAGGGCCCGGCGGAGCTGGAGGCGACCTCAAAGGAGGCGTTGCTGAGCTCCCCCTCCAGCAGCCTCTCCCCGAGCCGCCAGCGCAGGGAGGGGGCCGGCCGGGCTCTGGAGGAGCAGCTACAGCGCAGACCCTCGTCCTCCTGGGAGCAGGAGGGGCCCAGCAGCTGCGGGGGCGCTGTGGGGAGAGATGGGAGGGATCAGGGGCGCCCCTCCCCTCCCTGGAACCCCGGCCTCCTGTCCCCAGGAGACCCCACACTCACAGACCACGAAGAGGCTCAGGGAGTTATTTTGGGAGCCCAGCGGGTTCTGAGCCCGGCAGGTGAACTCCCCTTCCTGCTCTGTTTGTATCTGAGGCAGCTCCAGGACCCCGGGATCTGAGGGCTGGGAGGGGCTCACAGTCCGTCCCAGTCGGGCCCAGCTCAGCTGGGCAGGGGGGTTGCTGTGAGCGACACAGAGGAGACGCAGGCTTTGGCCCTCCAGGACCCGAAGAGATGCGCCACTCTCCAGGTTTTCCAGGGCTAGGGGGAGAAGAGGCAGGATGGATGAAGAGAGGAGGAGGGCACAGGAACCCTCCTGCCTGCTGATATGCCAGACGTCCGTGCCGCAGTGTGGGACCCAGAAGCCTGGCTCCTCTGATGCCCTTCCCTACCTGTGCGGTTTGCTTGCGAGACCATCACTTTCAGGTTCTCCGGGGCATCTGAAACAGAGACGGGGCGCTTGGCTGTAAACAAGGCAGGGGTTTCCTTCTGGGCCAAGTGAACGTCCCCAGGGATGAAGGGCTCCGAGGGGGGAGGAGGGTTGAATCACCCTCTGAGTGATTCTCCGAAGAGGAACCCAAGGGACCTGACTGGTAAGAAGGGCAGGTCCCTAAGATACAGTGCTACGTAACAGAAATAGGTCTCTGGTCTTCGTCCCTACTCCACACACAGAGCTTCTAAAACTCCTGGATTTCCTGAATGGTAAGCATGATAAAGGTGCCTTGTTATTTATAACAAACCCCTTTCCACCATCCCTGAGTATACCATTATTGAAGTGACTTTTGGAAGTGCCCGAGGCTGAGGGCTTGTTGCCCGGGGAACCGACCACTTGATTTGAGGGTTGAAACTTCCAGTCCCACCCCCTGACCTCTGAGGAGGGGAAAGAAAGGGGACTGGAGATTGAGTTTAATCACGAATGGCTGATTTAATCAAAAGTGACTATGTAACAGGGGCTTCCCAGGTGACTCAGTGGTAAAGAATCTGTCTGCTAATGCAGGAGACCCAAGTTCGATCCCTGGGTCGGGAAGATCCCCTGGAGGAGAAAGTGGCAACTCACCCTAGTATTCTTGCCTGAGAAATCCCAGGGACAGAGGAGCCTGGCCAGTTACTGTCTATGGGGTCGCAAAGAGTCAGATGCGACTGAGCACACACACATGCATATGTAACGAAGCCTCCGTAACCACCTCCCCAAATGGGTGAACAGATGGAGATTTGGGGAACATGGTGCCCAGGAAGAGGGCATGGAAGGTAGGTGCCGCTTCCCCATACCTTGCCCTAAGCATCGCTTTCATCTGGCTGTTGGTGAGTTAGAGTCTGTTATAATAAACTGGTAATCTAGTGAGCAAACTATTTCTCTGGGCAGCTCAAGCAAATTCATGGAACCCAAGGAGGAGATCATGGGACCCTGCAATCTATTACTGGTGGGTCGGAAGCACAGGTGACACCCTGGACTTGTCATTGGCAGCTGAGGTGGGGGTGGGGCCAGCCTGGTGGGCCCCATCCCTTAACCTGCGGGGATCTGACAGACGCTCTCTCCAGGTAGACAGGATCAGAACCGAGTTGAGCTGTAGGACAGCCCGCTGATGTGGGAGAATTGCTTGGTGGTGTGGGGAAAATCCCGCCCCCTCCACTCACCCCCCACCCCCGCTCCTCCCATTAGAGCTAGAAGCAGAATCTTTGGTTCCGTTGGCCTGGGGTTCCAGGTCCCCGTGGAGCTCTAGGACTCTGCCCCCAGCCCCCTTGCCTCCTCCCCAGCCCCCCAACCCAGGCCCCTACCAGTCACACTCACACTGCACTGAGAGGTCCAGGCTGCGGCTCAAGAAGCCAAGCCTGTTCTCAGCCCGGCAGGTATAGCGACCCGCATCCTCGGCCTTCACCCTGGGCAGCGCCAGCTCCAGAGCTGTGGAGCCCAAGGGGTGGGACCAAGAGAGGACTCTGTCCTGCAGGGTCCAGCTCAGCGTGGCCAGCGGCAAACTGTCCGCGGTACAGAGCAGCCGCAGGGACTGGCCTTTCTGGACTTCCAGGTGTGGGCTGTCTCCCCTGGGCTCCAGAGCTGCAGAGAGAGAAAGAGAGACAGCAAGAGAAGGACCGCAGTGGGAAACGCCACTCCCCCTGCCCTCCTGACACCCCCAAGTACCTGGCTCATCGGTGTAGGAGATGCTGATAACCAGGTCTTTGGGGGCATCTGTTAACAGGATTGGGAGTTGGCTTTGGGGAAAGTGAAAGTTGCTCAGTCGTGTCCGACTCTTTGCAATCCCATGGACTATACAGTCCGTGGAATTCTCCAGGCCACAATACTGGAGTGGGTAGCCTTTCCCTTCTCTGGAGAATCTTCCCAACCCAGGGATCAAACCCAGGACTCCCGCATCGCAGGCGGATTCTATCCCAGCTGAGCCACAAGGGAAGCCGAAGAATATTGGTGTGGTTAGCCTATCTATCCCTTCTCCAGCGGATCCTCCGGACCCAGGAATCCAACCGTCCAACCGGGGTCTCCTGCATTGCAGGTGGATTCTTTACCAGCTGAGCTGTCAGGGAAGCCCGGCTTTGGAGAGGAATGATACATTCCCCACCGCCAGAGAGCACTTCCTCAGGGAAAAGAAAGTGTGACAGTCCCCCGGGAAGACAGGCGACGCATGAGTGCCCAAGATGCGCTTGCGGATAGAGGACCATATGTCAGCCGCGTTCCCCTCCCAGGGCCGAGCCCAGCATCGCGAGACTCCTCGCCTTCCTCCCCGAGGGCCGCCAAGAGCTGTCGGTCATCGCCCAGCTGCCTCTCTCCACCTCCCCATCCCTCGAGCCTGGAGCCACAGTCCTTCCCGCCCCCAGACTCACACGCCACGCTAAGCCGGACAGTGTTCTCCGTGCTCACACCCTCTCTGGAGAAGTCCACTCTGCAGGTGAGCTCAGTGTTGTGGTCCTGGGGTCTGGGTGTGAAGGTGAGCTCTGAGAAGTAGGAAGTTCTCGAGCTGGCCTCGTTGGGGGAGACGGTGTTCCCGATCCAGGAGAGAGTAGGGACAGGACATTCGTCAAAGATCCAGTTAAATGCACAGAAGAGTGTCACCTGGTGCCCGGGCTGCAGGATCTCAGGGACGTAGATCTCCGGCTTCTGTGTCAGGGCTGGGATGGACCGAGAGAGGGTGGGATGCCAGCCCCGGATTGGGGGGTACCCTAGTGGGGGTCACACATGGTCCATTCTTTACAGCCCCTCCCCAGTATGAGAAGGTGGGGGAGGGGGTCCCCCCCACCCCCGCGCCCCATTCCGGCTCCAGCCAGTTCCATACCTGTCACTTCCAAATAGAACTTGTATTCCATGAAATTATATTTCACATAATCGCCTCTCTCGAACCGGAAGAAGTACACTGCGCTGTCCTCCAGGTGTGCCTCTCTGATGAGCAAGGAGCAGCTCTCACTGGGATCGCCAAGGAGCTGGAATCGGCCCTGGGTGCTTGTGTCCACGTCCTGATCTGGCTTGTTGGTGGCCACTGGCAGACTGGGCTTGGGAGTCTGGTCTCTGAACCAGAAGCCGTAAGCTGGGGTGGTGGGACTCCATCCTCTGGAGGGGTAGAAGATGGAGCAGGGCACGACCATGCACAGGCCTTCTTGCACCATCACGAACTCCTGCACCTGCAGCTTGAATGAGTCCAGAGCCTGCGACCCTATGGGGGAGACAGAGGTTCAAGCTGCAAGCCCAGCCCGGACCCCAACACCCTAGCCCCCGGGCTCCTCCTGGACACCCCCATCCACTCACCGCCCCACAGCATGGCCAAGAACAGCGGCAGGAACATCTCAGGCACTTGGACCTTCCTGGGACACACTCATTCCCCAGACGCTTTGAAGGGCAGTGGGTAAGGGCAGAAGGCGGAAGCTGAGCCCTGGGGGACTGATGCATGAAATGTGCTTCTGGTGCACAGACCCGCACGACTCTTTTTCCTTTTCTGGACTCTCCCCACCACCACCTGGCACCCACTTGAACTCACTCTGGGGAGCTCACCTGGTGTCTGGGCTCCCTGAGCTGGTCGCCTTTCCCAGTCATCTCTGGGGGAGGGGCTGGAGAGCATGTGTCTAACCTTGGGGCCTGGCTTTGGGTGGGTGTAAGCTAGGGGCTCTCCCATTTGACCCTGAGTCGTTAGGGAAGCAGAAGTGAAAGTCCCCAGTAAGCCCTTTCAGGGTGACCGTGGTGATTTCTGGGGCAGAGGGTGGTGGTGGTGCAGGGCTGGTCTTGCCAGATAAAAGGTAGAATGCCCAGTTAAAATTGGCTTTCAGATAAATAATATTTTTCTTTAGTATAAGTATGTCTCAGAAGTATAAGCATGAGATATTCATGCGTGCGTGCTCAGTCGCTTCAGTCGTGCCTGACTCTTTGCGACCCTACGGACTGTGGCCCACCAGGCTCCTCCGTCCGTGGGATTTCCCAGGCAAGAACACTGGAGTGGGTTGCCATGCCCTCCTCCAGAGGATCTTCCCAACACAGGGATCAAACCCCGAGTCTCTTATGTCTCCTGCATTGCAGGCAGATTCTTTACCGCTGAGCTACCGGGGAAGCCCATGCATGAGATACGCTTCTACTAAAATTATTCACTGTTTAGATCTGAAATTCACCTTTAACTGAGCACTTTGCATTTTTCTTGGCTATATCTGGCAATCCCAGGCTGGTCTCTGTCCCTACCCCTTCACCCTCCCTGATGGGCTCACTGGAGCCTGTCCCCTAAGATCTCTGTCTGCTTCCCAATCTTCCCTTCTGTCCCACAGTTGGATGACATACATTTGTAACACCTGCTGTGAAAAAAAACTCAGGATCCCTGGTGGCTCAGTGGTAAAGAATCTGCTTGCAAGGCAGAAGACTCAGGTTCAATCCCTGTGTTGGGAAGATCCCCTGGAAAAGGAAATGGCAACCCACCCCAGTATTCTTGCCTGGAGAATTCCATGGACAGAGGAGCCTGGCGGGCTATAGCCCATGGGACTACAAGAGTTGAATTTGACTTAGAGACTAAACCACCACCCCAGCCATGGTGATGCCAATGGTGGCATCTTTGGCAGTGTAAGAGGCATGGGAGCTGTGCAATGAGTCAGTGTAACTGCCCCAGATCTTGACTGTTGTTCCCTTCACCTTGAAACTGATTCTCTGTTTTGGTCACATAGAGATGCCATGTTTGTCCTCTTGACCTCCACTCCCTGGGACCTTGTGTGTGGCAGGTGCCCTGCTGTGAAGGGGGGAGGGGGAACACACATAGGTAAATCAGATAGTGTCTGACCTCGGGGGATCCCAGCTTGGTAAACGAAGAGCCTTAGAAACGGAAAAGCATGCTGAAGTGTTCATAAAGGCTCCGCCCCACACGCTGAGACAGATGTCCCAGCCTGGCCCTGGGGAGAGGGTGTTCACTTCCTCCTGGCAGAGTCAGGAGGGGCTTCCTGGAGAGAGTGACATGTTAGCTATCCCTGTCTTTGGATCCGCTTAATCGGCCATGATAAAACCACACAGAATGAGTGGCTTAAACAACAGAGATGTATTTCCTCACTGTTCTGGAGGCTGCAAGTTCAAGGCCAAGGTGTCAGTAGGGTTGATTTCTTCCAAGGTCTCTTTCCTTGACTTGGAGACGGCCATCTTCTCTTCGAGTCTTCAGCTGGTCTTTCTTCTGTGTGTGTCCTTCATAAGGACAGCAGTCATATTGGACTGGGACTCTGCCCTGTGACTTCATTTCAACTGAATTAGTTATTTAAAGATTCTATCTCCAGTTGTATATTCTGAGACACTGGGGGTTAAGGCGTCAACGTATGGACTTGGAGGCCGAGGGAGCGCAATTCAGCTCATAACATCCACCCTCCTCTTCATCTGCTTCCAAGTCCCCACTGCCCATCCTGGGCTTTCTCTAGGGATGCCCTTGCGTCCAGGGACAGAGGGGGAAGGGCCTCCCAGAGGGAGGAGTGAGAAGGAGAGAAGAAGCCTGGGTCCTGCTGGGGGCTTGCCCTGAAGGAGCCGAGAACTGAAGTGCCCCACCCTCAAAGCTTAGATCCAGTCTTGCCCCCGCCTTGGAGCATCTCCATGCCTCTCTGAGGCTAATGGGAGCAGGAACCAGGAGGGTGGCAACATCTCAGGCCTTCCGTGGGTTTCTCCACACTATTCCGTGCTGCTCCGTCAGCCCGAAAAGGGAGAGAGAGAGGACCCTCTGCTACCCTGGAGCCAAAAAGATACCAATCTGTGGCTACCCTGTTCCTCTGAACCAACCCAGAGGTCTCCCATTCTCCCGTCAATGAACATGGGCCATCCATGGGGTTACATATGCCTTCGAACCTCAGCGCTGATCCCTGAGATATGGAGGTGAGGAGGCCTCCTGTACCAGGCTAGGTAATCTGGGCAGCTTTTCATCTGTAGCCAG
This sequence comes from Bos indicus, assembly GCF_029378745.1. NCBI lineage: Eukaryota > Metazoa > Chordata > Mammalia > Artiodactyla > Bovidae > Bos > Bos indicus. Next base: position 57,969,760 of record NC_091777.1, read on the forward strand.
GTGGGCAGAGGCAGGTGGAAACTGAGAGGGGCCAAGGGACCCTTCAGTGACTCTGCTTGCGGACTAACCCATCCCCTTCTGCAGGCAGCTGCCAAGAGGTTCCTGGAGGCGGTTCTGAGACCTCAGCTCCCCTCCTCCGCTTTCCTGGAAACACCGAGGGTCCACTCTTCTCATCACAGGAAAAGTATTTCCATCACAGGCCCTGCCCTTTCTTTCCTGCCCATCCTGCTTTTCCTGGTCCCATCTTGCCTCCATCCTCACGTCACTCAAACTCTTCCTCTCAAGATCACCGAAGACCTCAAACACTTAAAAGCCCTAGGTAAATTATGTTCTCATCTCACTTGGATGCTGCCCACCCAGCAGCATTTGATGTGCTCGGTGGCCCCCTGCCCGCCTGCTTCTTGAAGCACTGGCTCAGTCTGGCCTCTGTGTCCCCTGGAGCTGTCATCTGAAGGTACCCGCTGGAGCTGGGCTGCATGTAGCAAGCAGAAAACACCATTGTTGTTGTTGTGTTAGTTGCTCAGTTGTGTCTGACTCTTTGTGACCCCGTGGACTGTATGCCCCTCTGTCCATGGAATTCTCCTGGGAAGAATACTGGAGTGGGGTGCCGTTTCCTTCTCCTGGGGGATCTTCCCAACCCTGGGATCGAGCCCAGGTCCATACTTCCCAGGTTTTCCTCCGACCTTTCTAGACACTCTTCCTCATCTTTAATAGTTCTGCCTCTTCCCCTGACTCCTAAATCTTAGAATGTATCAGGATCGCTCTCCCAAGATGTCCTATTTCCTCCATGACCTTAAAAACCTTTGCTATGTGTTTTGTGACTTGCAGTAAATACATATTTTGGTCTTTGTTCATGGTTCCTGGCCCACAGTTCCCCAAACTCTTGGAATTTCCTGAGTGAGAAGAGCAATAGGAGCATCTTTTGTTAAAAAAAAAATTTGGTCTCTTGTCCTCAATTCCTGAAAACACTTTGGAGCTAGAAATGGGTGTCTTGTTATTCTTAACAAACCCCTATCCACCATACCAGAGTTTTTGTTAATGGCGTGACTTTTGGAAACCACAAACAGATGAGGGCTGGTTGTCAGGGGAATGAACCCTGTGATTAGAAGGTTAGAATTTTCCGTTCAACCCCTGACCTAGCAGGAGGGGAGAGGAGCTGGAAATTGAATCAGTCCCCATGGCCACTTATCTAATCAACTGTGCCTATGGAATAAAGCCTCCACTGGGGGAAAAAAACAAATGAAGTATGGGGTTCAGAAGGCTTTCAGGTCAGGGAATATGTGAAGACTCTGGGAGAGTGGTACATGTCCCCAAAGAGAAGGCATGGAAGCCCTGAGCCCTCTCCCCATACTTTGCCCTGTGCACCTTTTCCATCTGACTATTCTGAGTTACATGTCCTTTTATAATAAGCCAGTAATCTCGAAATAGCCTGCTTCTCTTAGCTCTTCTGCTTTTCAGGGGTCCAAAGGTCATGGTTTCTGGTACCAACATCTGCCCATATCCTAGCATCATCCTGATGTCTTTGCCTCAGCCCCATGCACGATCTATCTGCATGACCTATCAGTTCAACTTAAGAAAAATAATAATTTTGTTTCTTTTTGGCTGCACTGGGCCTTCGTTGCTGCGTGGGCTTTTCTCTAGCTGCAGTGAGCGGGGCCTACCCTCTAGTTGCAGCGTGCGGGCTTCTCATTGCAGCGGCTTCTCTAGACACAGAGCACAGGCTCTCGGGCACCTAGGCATCAGTAGTGGCGTCTCCCGGCTCTAGAGCACAGGCTCAATAGTTTGGCGCTCAGTCTTAGTTGCTTCAAAGCATGTGGGATTTTCCCAGACCAGGGATCGAACCTGTGTCTCCTGCGTTGCCAAGTGAATTCTTTACCACTGAGCCCCACCAGGGAAGCCCTCAACTTTGTAAATATTAAAAAAAAAAAAAATGTACTCCCTTATCCCCCTCCCCACTTTCATTCGTTACCCTAGTCTTAGGGGAACACAATTGACATTTTGAGTCAGATAGTCCTTGGTGAGTAGAAGCTGCCCTGCACGTTGTATAGAGTATTGAGGAGCATTCCTGGCCTCCCTACTCACTACTCTTTACTCCCCGCCTTCCCATCCCAGGTTCGACAATAAAAACGTCTCCATGCATTGTCACCTGTCGACAAAATCACCCTTGATTGAGAATGACTATCTAGGTCCTAGTCACCACTACCACTCATCTACAGGACAAAAATCTATCAATGATTCTCCTTGCTTCCTTTTAAAAAAAATTATTGACGTATAGTCGATTTATACTGTGTTAATTTCTGCTGTGTGGCAAAGTGAGTCTGTCGTACACATATGCGCATTCTTTTTTCAGATTATTTTCCGTTATGGTTTATCACCGGATACTGACTATGGTTCCCTGCTTCCATTTTTACTCCCTCCCTAATGCTGTTTCAACACAGCAACCAGAGTTACTGTTAAAATAGAGATTAGGTCATGTCACCCTCTTACTCAAACATTTCAATGGCATTTCATTCTATTTAGGAGAAAAATCTAATCACCTCAACCCACCGAACTTGACCAGGTGTAACCCCCAGTGATCCCTACAAACTCGTTTTGAATCCACTTCACTTTACATCCCGCATTCTCTCCAATGATACCTACCCCTTTGTTTCTCACATTTACCAAATTTGTTTCCACCTCAAGAACATGATGCTAGCTGTCCCCTCTTCCAGGAATGCTCTTCCTGCGGCTGGCGCCCTTTTTCACCATTTTCAGCTCAGAGGCCATCTCTTCCGAAATGTTTTTCCTGAACTTACAATGAAGTTGCCCCAACATTTCCCCACCCATACGCTTTTTTTCCCCCACCCGCATATTTCTGGTGATTCCTTGGACCTCCTCTGAGCTTTCCACCTCTCCTCTGTGTGACCAGAGCATCTCCCCTCTCTACTTTGCAGTTGCCTTCTCATCCAAGCCACCCTTCCCCAACCCTTGGCCAGACAGCAGATGAAGGGTTACCCAAGTCTGGAAGAACCTTTTTTCAGTCATCCTTGTATCTGTCTTCTCTGCCTAAGAATGTTCAGATTGTCTCTGAGTCTAGTCCTTAAAAAAAACAAAAAACACTCTGCAAGCTTCTGGTTTCCTTCTCAAATTCAATAGATGTTGAGCACCTGCTGTCTGCCCCTGAGGTCACAAGGGCAAAGACAGATACTGAGGGGAAGTGAGAGGTGGGTGGGTGGGTAGGTATGGGGTTGGGGAGGTTGAGGAGGAAGAAGAGAGGTCCGTAGGTGTGTGTGTACATGTGGGTAGGTGGGTAGGCAGCTTAAGATTCTGTCCTAGGAAGGATGCTGTGTGTGGGTCTGAGGACTGGACTCAGGATGGATGAATGAAACGGATGTAGGGAAGCATTCCAGGGTGAATGGAGAATCCAAGTCTGGCTATATTTTGAGTTCCTGGGGGTGCTGAGGAGCCTTGGTTGGGAGAAAGGGACTATCTTAGGCAACCCTTTTGTGATCAGTTGGGTCAGACTCTTTGCGGCTCCGTGGACTGTAGTCCACCAGGCTCCTCTGCCCATGGAATTTCCAGACAAGAATACTGAAGCGGGTTGCCATTTCCTCCTCCAGGGGATCTTCCCGACCCAGGGATTGAACCAGCGTCTCTGGCATCTCCTGCATCAACAGGCAGATTGTTTACCTACTGCACCACCTGGGAAGCTGTTGTTGTGCTTAGTCATGCAGTCGTTTCCCACTCTTTGCGACCCTGTGGACTGTAGCCTGCCAGGCTTCTGTGTTCATGTGGGATTCTTCAGGCAAGAATACTGGACTGGGTTGCCATGCCCTTCTTCAGGGGATCTTCCCAACCCAGGGATCAAACCGAGGTCTCCTGCACTGCAGGCAGATTCTTTACCGTCTGAGCCACCAGAGAAGCCCGCACCAGGGAAGCTAGCCCAGGGAAGCTAGACACCCCCTACCTGGTATCTTGGTCTCATTCGGATACACCTGTCTGTCTCAGTTCCCACCCATAGCGCTTGTGCTGCAGTTCATAATGCTGTCCCCAGAGGGCGCTCCACTTCCCCTGGCGCAGAGGAACCCCGTGCCCCAGTCACCAGGATCTGTGCTGTCCAGAGTCCTGAAGAACTGCAGCGCCCTCGGGAATGTTTCCCAGGTTCTGGACACATTCGCAAATGATGCTTGTCCAAAAAGGCTGCATTCAAACTCACTGAACCCAGGAACAAGGAGTCTGCTCCTCTCACTGTGCCTCAGTACAGCCGAGTCTCTGCTGAAAGGAGCATATCAAAGCAAGCACTTAGTTAGCACAACCACCCCACTACCCTTCCTGAAATTTAAAATACCTCAATATCTACCCCCACACACACTTTCACAGTGTCATTCTCAAATGACTTCCACTGAGACACATCAAACCTGTGATGTCTACACAAGAAAATGTTCCTGTGGTGTTTCAGTCTGTTCCTGCTGCTGTATTAGACATACCAAAAGCAAGATCTGAAACCACGAAACTCTTAGAAGAAAATATAGGCAGTAGTCTCTTTGACATTGGTCTTAAAGACATCTCTTTGTCTCCTCAGGCAAGGGAAACAAAAGCAAGAATAAATCAACGAGTTTCTAAATCTTAGAAACTCTAAGAAACTAAAAAGCTTTTCCACAGTGAAGGACAAAACAAAAACACAGCCTACTACATGGGAGAAGATATTTGCAAACAGTATATCTGATAAGAGGTTAATATTCAAAATATACAAAAGCCTCATGTGACTCAACATCAAGAAGAAAAAAAAAAGCACTCTGAATAAACATAGGCAGAGGACATGAGTAGACATTTTTCCAAAGAAGACAAACACATGGCCAAGAGACACAAGAAAAGATGCTCTGTACCACTCATCTTTGAGGAATGCACATCAAAACCAGAATGAGCTACCACCTCACACCTGTCAGAATAGCTGTTATAAAAAAAGACAACAAATAACAAAGATGTGGACAAAAGGGAACCTTTGTGCATTTTGTTGGAATTGTAAATTGGTGCAGCTGTTGTGGGGAACAATACAGAGGTCCCTCAAAAAATTAAAAATAGAATTGCCATATGATCCAGCAATTTCACTTTGGGGTATTTACTCAAAGAAAACAAAAACAATAAGTTGACAATATATATGCACACCAATGTTCACTGCAGCATTATTTACAATAGTCAAGATATGAAAGCAGCCTAATGGTCCATGGACAGATGAATGAGTACATAATATACGTATGACATTACAATATACTCAGATATAAAAAATGAAATCTTGCCATTTTTGACAATTTGGATGAATCTACAGAATATTAAGGGGGCTTCTCTGGTGGCTCAGAGGGTAAAGAGTCTGCCTTCAATGCAGGAGACTCAGGTTTGATCCCTGAATCAGGAAGACCCCCTAGAGAAGGGTATGGCAACTCAGTGCAGTATTCTTGCCTGGAGAATCCCATGGACAGAGGAGCCCGGTGGGTGATGATCCATAGGACTGCAAAGAGTTGGACATGACTGAAGTGACTTAGCACACATGCATGCAGGGCATATTATGCTAAGTGGAATAAGTCAGGTACAGAAATACAAATACCATATGATCCTGTACATGGAATCTAAAAAATAAAGCATACAGACAAAACAAAATGAAAACAGACTCATAGAAAACAAATGGGTGGTTGCTGGAGGGGAGGAAGTGGTGGTGGTGAGGCCAAACAGGCAAAGGAGATTAAGTGCAAACCACCACTTATAAAAACAATAAGCCATAAGGATGCAATAAACAACATAAGGAATATGGTCAATGATACTGTCCTAACTTTGTGTTGGGACCAGTGGTTACTAGACTCGCCATGGTGATCAGTTCATAATGTATGCAAATGTCAAATCACTATGTAGTACACCTGAAACTAACACAATATTGTACATCAATGCTATTTCAATAAAAATTAAAGAGCCCTTAAAATATTGACCCAACATGCAAATAACTTAACTGCCATCAAGAAAAAGACTAGTATTATTTAAAGAAATACAAGACCACGTCATCAACCACATAAAATTGACAATGTCCAGCAATCAGTGAAAAATTACTAGACATAAAGAAGTAGGAGCATATGACACTTAATGAAAGAAAAATGACTCAGTGAGACATGACAGAGGAAACAGATGTAGCAGACAGATACATTAAAGCATTTATTACAAATATGATACACATACTCAAGGACATAAAGGAAAACATTAACACAATAAAAGAAGAAATATGAGATTAAAAACTAAGGAACTTCTGGAGATGAAAATAAATGATCTGAGATGAGAGTTTCACTGAATGAGACTAAGAGCTGATTCAACATTGTGGAAGAATAAGCAGTAAACTTGAAGATATAGAACAGATCCTATTCAAACTGAAGAGTATAGAGAAAAAAGACTGGAAATGGTGAACAGATGCTCAGGGCCAATAATGAGATCGTATTGGGCAATACCACATATGTAAAATTGGAGATGCACAGGAGAATAGGAGAATAGAGACCGGAAGACTAGAAATACATACATATATATATAAAATAATAGAAATATATGTATAATAAAATATATATAAACATTGACTTCAATTTCACAAATTTGATCACAAGTATAAAATTTCATATTCAAGATACTTAACACACTCCAAATAGGATAATCTCTGTCTGTCTCCCTCTCACTCACACACAGATACATACACATTTACACACCAAGGCACATATTAATTAAATTATTTAATTTATTTTTAAACCATGCCTCATGGCTTGTGGGATCTTAGTTCCCCAACTAGGGATTGAACCCATGCCCTTGGCAATGAAAGTGGAGAGTCCTAACCCCTGGATGGCCAGAGAACTCCCTTAATCAAATTTTTTAAACCCAATGAAAAAGAGAAAATGTTAAAACCAGCCAGAGAAAGATATAAACTACAAAGAAAGATGAAAGTAACAGCAGAATTCTCATAAGAAACTAAGCAAGCCAAAATAATTTGAACAACAGAAAGGAGGAAAATTTAACCTAGAATTCCTAATCCAATAAAAGTGTCTTAGGCAAAAACTGATAGGCAAACAATGGCTGAGAGAATTCATTACCAACATACCTACACTACAAAAATATAGGAAAAGACCTTCAGGTAAAAGGAAAATGATACTATAGAGAAAATATTTGGTTTTTGTTTAGTTGCTAAGTCGTGTTTGACTCTTTTGTGACCCCATGAACTGTAGCCCGTCAGGCTCCTCTGTCCATGGGGATTCTTCAGGCAAGAATACTGGAGTGGGTTGCCATTTCCTTCTCCAGAGCCTCTTCCTGACCCAGGAATCAAACCCACATCTCCTGTGTCGGGCAGGAGGACTCTTTATCACTGAACCACCTGGGAAGCCCAGAGAAACCATACTCTTGTCTTAAATTACAAATAAATCTGAGAAACGAGGCTGCTGCTGCTGCTGCTAAGTCGCTTCAGTCGTGTCCAACTCTGTGCGACCCCATGGACTGCAGCCTACCAGGCTTCTCCGTCCATGGGATTCTCCAGGCAAGAACACTGGAGCGGGTTGCCATTTCCTTCTCCAATGCATGAAAGTGGAAAGTGAAAGTGAAGTCGCTCAGTCGTGTCTGACTCTTAGCGACCCCATGGACTGCAGCCCATCAAGCTCCTCCATCCATGGGATTTTCCGGGCAACAGTACTGGAGTGGGGTGCCATTGCCTTCTCCAGAGCCTCTTCCTGACCCAGGAATCAAACCCGCATCTCCTGTGTCAGGCAGGAGGATTCTTTACCACTGAGCCACCTGGGAAGCCCAGAGAAACTATACTCTCGTCTTAAATTACAAATAAATCTGAGAAACGAGGCAGGGTTACCTTAAAGCGAAAGGGCAGCTTTATTGTTCACAAGGTTTGCAAACCAGGGATAAGAAGCCTTTGGCTGTTACCAAAAGTATGTTCCTTGGAGGTGAAGAGGTGAGGGACTCCGAAAAGCACAAACCATGGAAGCAATAGGACTTGCAAAAAGAGACCGGATGGCCCCGGCAGACGGACCACAAGTCCTTGCTGGCTGACCTGTAGTTTCCGATGATGGCTGTCATCAGAGCATGTCCTGAGCGGTTTTTCTAGTAAAAATCTTAGCACAATCAGAAATTCTTACAGTTTTTGTTTGTGGTTTTTCTAAGAACACAGTGTACGTGATTGAACCCTATGTCTGTCATGACTGCCTGGCTCCAGTTTATTTGGGGTCCCTGTTAGCCACAGTGGGTCCATTTTCCATGTTCTCTCCACAGGAAAAGCCTCTTATGTTTTTCCTTGTGTGAAAGTGTTAGTGGCTCGATCGTGTCCAACTCTTTGCGACCCCATGGACTGTAGCCTGCCAGGCTCCTCTGTCCACTGGATTCTCCAGGCAAAAATACTGCAGTGGGTTGCTATTCCCTTCTCCAGGGGACCTGCCTGACCCAGAGGTCAAACCTGCACCTCTTGTGTCTCCTGCATTGGTAGGTGGATTCTTTACCACTGAGCCACCTGGGAAGCCCCCTTAGGGCATGTTGTTTTTACAATAAAATAATGAAGAGCAGCTGAAATTATTCATATATGCCTAAACATATAATAGTTAAAATTTCTAATTAAAAAAAAATCTCCTTTGGGACTTCCTTCATGGGCTAGTGGTTAAGAGTTCACCTTCCAATGCAGAGGGTGTGGGTTGGATCCCTGGTCAGTAAGCTGAGATCTCACTTGCCTCACGGCCAAAAATCAGAAAACAGGAACAAGGGGGCTTCACTGGTGGCTCAGTTGGTATAGAACCCGCCTGCAAATGCAGGAGACCCAGGTTCGATCCTTGGATTGGGAAGATCCCCTGGAGGAGGGAATGGCTACCCGCTCCAGTATTCTTGCCTGGGAAATCCCATGGACAGAGGAGCCTGGCGGGCTACAGCCCATACGATTGCAAAGAATTGGACATGACTGAGCAACTAACACTTTCACACATCATGTTTTTACGGGTCGCATTATGGGCATATCAAACCACTCCAAGGTAAGCACTATTGGAAGTAAGCACTTCTTGTAAGCACAAGAAGAAAAACTATTACGTGTGGCATAGTCCAATTTTGTAATAAGAACATCTATTTCCTCCTTGCCCTCCCAACCATTCCTGTAGAACTATCAGCAAGACACCTGGAGACCAGATGTGATGAGGTGTTATTCCTGGGTAAGGCTTGGGGCCAGGTCCTTTAGCACCTCCTTGTCCACAGACCTCTGGAGCACCCCCAGGGAGGACCAGGCTTACTCACACCTCCTAACCCTACTCCCCCGTGACCTTCTGAACCTGTAAGCGAAACACAGATCAGAAATAAGAGGTCGGTTTGTTGGTTTCTTCACCGGATGTGTTGGAGTCAGTTTCATGGAGGGTTTGCTCTGGAAAGGACAAGACAGAAGGCCACAGGAGGTGTCCCTTCTCCCCCTCCCTCAAATCCAGGGACACCTTGAAAGTGCTTCTCACCTGCTGTAGTAGATCCAGCTGAGGCCACAGGTAAGAAGGAAACCAGCTCCCATCAGGGCGCCCCTAAGCAGGGTGAGGACCAGGGGCCAGGAGCCCTGATTCTCCCCAAAGTCTTGGGGGCAGAAAGAGGAGACACCTACAGGAGGAAGAGAGGAAGAAGGTAGAGGTGAGGTGTGAGTTCACACCTTAGCCCCGCTTACGGCCCCAGCTCTGAAAGAGAAGCATCTGGATGTCCCTGGTGGTTCAGTGGTTAAGACTCCACCTGCCAATGCAGGGGACACCCATTCCATCCCTGGTCCGGGAGGATCTCACTTGCTGCAAAGCAACTAAGCCCGTGTGCCACAACTACTGAGCCCACGCGCATAGAGCCTGTGCTCCACAACTAGAGAACCCACCACAATAAGAAGCCCAAGCAAAGCAACCAGAGAAAGATCTTACACAGCAGTGAAAACCCAGCACAGCCAAAAAATAGAGAACAGGGGCATCATTGCTTCTACTCACCCAGTACAACTAGGTTTAAGGACACGAGGCTGGAGCCGCTCGGGTGCTGAGCTCTGCGGGTGACCTCTCCTCCATCCCCTAAGACCACCCGGGGCAGCTCTAGGACCCCAGGATCCAAAGGCTGGGAGGGGCTCAGGGTCAGGCTTCCCCGGGACCAGCTTACATTGGCGGGGGGGTTGCTGTCGATGACACAGACCAGGCGCAGGGACTGGCCCTCCCAGACTCTCAGGGAGGTGGCATTGCCCAGGATCTTGGGGACTGGGAAGACAGAGAGAGCAGGAAGTGCAGGGCTGAGGGGCCCTTCTCCCCTCTCTGTCCTCCCAGATATAGGACAGTGGCCCTGAGATTTCATCACAGGCAAGGGCAAGTAGGGGTGAAGGCCCCCCAACCCTGGAGGTCAGGGGCGGGGGCAGGAGAGGCAACTCAGTGAACCCAGGACAGGGGGATGGATGTTAGAAGAAGATGTTATCTCAACCTGGGAGATAATATCCAAGGAGGTGGCCTCTGATGTGTGACCACGTGCCGGGCATGGACACATGTGGGTCTGGCCACATGCAGGCCTCACACAGGTGATGAAGGAGAAGGGAGATGGAGGGAAGGAGGAGGGTCAGCTCTGGGCCTGCAGACACCCCTTCGTGGCCCCAGTTATGGCAGGCTGGACAAGGCACGACTAGAGGCTGACAGGCCAGAGGGGAGGCTGCTCCAAGTCCAGGTGAGAGAGAGAATGCGGGCCTGAGCTGAGGCTGTGGTCATGGAGGTGGAGAAGGGGAAGACGTGAGGCATTTTCAGGAAGACAAGCTTGCAAACTAAGTCTTGGGGAGGGTTGGGTGAGACACAGTCTAAAGGAATTTCTGAGATGTAGACTCTGATTACTCAGATCAGAGGCTCCCAACCAAGGGGAAGTGGAGGACACTCAGGACAGAGCTTTGTGAGGGGCTTCAGTGTGGAGGCTAGAAAACTCCAGGGTGAATGAACTTGACCTTGCCCTCCTGCAGAAATGGGCAGGAACCTGCTGTTAGTTAGTGTTAGTCACCCAGTCATGTCTGACTCTTTGAAACTCCATGGACGGTAGCCTGCCAGGCTCCTCTGTCCGTGGAAGTCTCCAGGTGAGAATACTGGAGTGGGTAGCCATTCCCTTCTCCAGAGGATCTTCCTGACCCAGGGATCGAACCTGGGTCTCCTGCATTGCAGGTGGATTCTTTACCATCTGAGCCACGAGGGAAGACCAGGAGCCTGGTACCCAGCTTGGGAATTCAGACTCCTGGCAGGTGGAGATGGCACAGTCAAGAAACTGACAGAGAATCAGGGAAAGGATGGCATGGGAAAGTGAGGGGTGAGGAGAGGTGGGAAGAGAGGGAACAAGGGGAAATGACAGCAAATAGTCACCTAGGAGTCCACAGTGGCCCAGAGAGAGTCCTGCCAGGGGACAGAGTGGGGGACAGGGGAGGGGAGACGCAGGAGCCGAGAGGGGATGAGTGGTGAGGGGCCTGATTCTGTTCAGTCTTCACAGCATCCCCCGATCTGACCTCCATGCTGCCCAGGGATCTCACACCTGTGCTGTTTTCCCAGAAGACCCGAATATCCAGGTTCTGCAGGGAGTCTGGAAGAGAAAGGAATAAAACTCCTGCTGCATTGTGATGGGGGGTCAGGAGTAAGGGGTGAGGCAGAAGTCTCCATCTTCACCCCAGCTTGTCTCCAAGAAGAGTCCCTGAGTATCCCACCCAGGACCCTTCATCTCCTTCCCCTGCATCCTCCAGGACCCAGGCTCTTGGCTCCCCACTCACAGGACACATTGAGCCTGATGGTCACGTATGTGCTCACACCAGCTCCGGGGAAGGACACACGACACGTGAGGTTGGTGCCGTGGTCCTGGGGCTGCAGGGTGAGGGTGAGCACTGAGGAGTGGGGACTCTCGGGGTGCAGGGAGGTGAGGGCGACCCCGGTCCAGGAGAAGGTGGGGGGCGTCCCCCTCTCACAGGCCCATGGCACCGCACAGGTGAGGTTGGTGGGGCGGCCGAATGCTAGGGTCCCCTGGACGTGGATGTCAGGTGTGTCTGTCAGAGCTGGAGAGGCGGAGACGCAGACCCAGGACTGGAGGGGGGACCCCTGTGTGCCCCTCAGAGCAGTTGTTCCCCAGCATCCTGTACCCCTGGGTCCCCCCCAGGATGAGAAGACAGGGTTCCCCTCCCACCCTGCCCTGGGGACCCTCAGGACCCCTGTATGTATGCCCTCCACTTGGCCCCATCCTTACCCGTCACATGGACCGAGAGCAGATGCCATTTATAATTATATTTCACAGTAGGCCCTCTCTCCAACCTAAAGAAGTATACTCCTGTGTCCCTCCTCTGGGCCTCTCTGATGTCCAGGGAGCAGTCTTTGGTCCGGGGGTCTCCAAGGAGGAGGAATCGGCCCTGGGTCTCGCTGAGCACTGCATGCGCTGGGTTGTTTGTGGCCACCACCGCGGATCTCCATCGGTATCCACCCCTTCTAGGAACCAGTAGCCATGAGCTGCGTCGGAGTCTTTCCAGCCTTCCCTGGGATAGTAGATGGAGCAGGGCACGCGGATACACAAGCCCTCCTGCACCGACACGGACGGCTGCACGTCCAGCCAGTATCTCGAATTATAAGCCAGGGACCCTGCGGGGAATTGAGGATCAGCCGAGCCCCCGCCCCGCGACCCCTGCCCCGCCGTCCACTCACCCGCCCACAGCAGCGGCAGCAGCAGTGGCTGCATGTCTGAGCCAGAGGGTGTCTGGGCGTCCTTGTGTGAAAAGAGAAGGGAAGGGAGAGGGAGGTATGGCTGCGGGGAGACCCATGGGAAGCTGGGGAGGAGCAAGAAACTGTTCACAGAAGAGGAACTTCAGAGCCGGAGCTCCTCCCCCTCCACGCACAGCAGACAGGACACCCCTGGGCCCAGAGACCCCGGAGACCTGCCCAGAGAGGAGCAGACAAGCAGGGGCCCCCTGTCCTGACCCCCATCTGGGGCTCGTCCCTCCAGCACCAGAGCTCGGACCTGTGAGGGCACGGAGGGCTGGGACTCAGGCGGCCTTCTAAGGTTCTCCCATCTGAGCTCCACTGTCTACACCAGGGCGCTGCTCAACTCCACTCTTGACCTGGAGAGTCACAGCCTCACGGAGACCCTTGGGTGGTAATTCCTGTGAGATGCAGGGCTCTTTACGGTCTGTGGGAGTGTCTGGAGCAGAAGACAAGAAGGGGCTCCTGGGTGGAGTGAAGGCAGCAGCCAGCCACCCATTCACGCATCCCCCCAGCAGTGAGCGTCTCTGGGTGGTGACCTGGAGACCAGAAGGGATACGACTCACCTGGTCCCGGCTGGAGAGATGCCCCCTACCCGGGGCCCTCACTTTCTCCCCCGACACACAGCACTGCTCTGAGACGTGTCACAGGTGATATTGCTGTGTGTCCCAGCAGCATTTTGGGAAGTTTTTTTTTTTTTAATGAGTACCTGCCTTCTGAGAAATCTGTATGTAGGTCAACAAGCAACAGTTAGGACCTGAAATGGAAAAAGGGACTGGTTCCGAATTGGGAAAGGAGTACATCAAGGCTGTATATTGTCACCCTGCTTATTTACCTTCTATGCAGAGTACATCATTCAAACGAAATGCCAGGCTGGGTGAAGCATGAGCTGGAATCAAGATTGCTGGGGAAAATATCAATAACCTCAAATATGCAGATGACACTACCTTTATGGCAGAAATCGAAGAGGAACTAAAGAGATTGTTGATGAAAGTGAAAGAGGAGAGTGAAAAAGCTGACTTAAAACTCAACATTCAAAAAACTGAGATCATGGCATCTGGTCCCATCACTTCTCAGCAAATAGATGGGGAAACAATGGGAACAGTGAGAGACTTTGTTTTCTTGGGCTCCAAAATTAATTCAGATGGTGACTGCAGCCATGAAATTAAAAGACACTTGACCCTTGGAAGAAAAGCTATGGCCAACCTAGACAGCATATTAAATAGCAGAGACATTACTTTGCTGACAAAGGTCCATCTAGTCAAAGCTATGGTTTTTCCAGTAGTCATGTATGGATGTGAGAGTTGGACCATAAAGAAATCTGAGCACCAAAGAATTCATGCTTTTGAACTGTGGTGTTAGAGAAAACGTGTTGAGGTGTAGAGAGTCCCTTGTACTTCAAAGAGATCAATCCAGTCAATCGTAAAGGAAATCAGTCCTGAATATTCATTGGAAGGACTGATGCTGAAGCTGAAGCTACAATACTTTGGCCACCTGATGCAAAGAACTGACTCACAGGAAGAGATCCTGATGCTGGGAAAAATTGAGGGCAGGAGGAGAAGGGGACAACAGAGGATGAGGTGGTTGGATGGCATCACTGACTCAATGGACATGAGTCTGAGCAAGCTCCGGGACTTGATGATGGACAGGGAAGCCTGGTGTGCTGCAGTCCATGGGATTGCAAAGAGCTCAAATGACTGAGCAATTGAATTGAACTGATGGTTTTATTTTTTAATCCAGTGATAAAGAAAGATAACTGTTTTGAAGATGAAAACGTCGAAACTCTAAATACCAAATCCAGATTCCTTTTTCCTCACATCTCCTGGCGACCACAGTTTTATTTTCTATCTCTAGGAATTTGACTACATTAGGTACCTTGTGTAAGCGGAATCATATATGGTTATCCAACTTACATAATTTCCTTAGTTCATCCGTGTGCTAGCATGTATCAGAAATTCCTTCGCTTTTCAGGCTGAGTAACATTCCATGATTTTGTCTGTCTGTTCAACTGTTGATGGGCACTTGGGTCACTTACATCACTTGGCTATTGTGAACATGCCAGTATCTCTGAGACCTATGTGCAAATGTCTCTGAGAGCCCCTGATCCCAGTTCTCTTTGATGGATATCAGAAGTAAAATTAATGAATCAGATGTTCATTCCATTTTTAATTTTTGAGGAGTACTGTTCCCTTATCATTCCACCAACCCACACCCCCTTTTCCTTTTATCTCATCTGTGATCATCTTATCTTAACTATACATTTGAAGGTCTCTGTCTTGGAGCCCTCTCCTGATCTCCAGACATTCCTGTCCAGCTCACTCCCTGGCATCACAGGTGCATATCAAGGGGCTTCTCAGAAAAAAAACATTGCATTTCGAATCCCTACTCTCTGAAGTCTTATACAGTCCATGGAATTCTCCAGGCCAGAATACTGGAGTGGGTAGCCTTCCCCTTCTCCAGGGGATCTTCCCAACCCAGGGATCGAACCCAGGTCTCCCGCACTGCAGGCAGATTCTTTACCAGCTGAGCCACAAAGGAAGTCCAAGAATACTGGAATGGGTAGCCTATCCCTTCTCCAGCGGATCTTCCCGACCCAGGAATCGAGCCAGGGTCTTCTGCATTGCAGGTGGATTTTTTTACCAACTGAGCTACCAGGGAAGCCCCTGAAGCCCTCGACATAACACAATTCCACCTGCCCAGTTGTTCAGGAGAAACATTTCAACATCATCTTCACTCCTCTTTTCCCCTCACTTACCACCACTAAAATATTTACCTCCACTAAAAAATTTCAGGTACTTCCCTGGTGGTCCAGTGGCTAAGACTCCCTGCTCCCTAGGCAGGAGGCCTGGTTCAATACCCCAGTCAGGGAACTAGATCCCACAGGCTGTAACTAAGAGTCACATGCTGTCACTGAAGATCCCACATGCTGCAACTAAGATCTGGCTGGGCAAATAAATAAATAAGCATGGTAAAATAAAAAAGAAATTAGCTTGACTTTCACAACAGATCCAAATATACCCTCCCTGTCTACACGGCCTCCTTGGTCCATCGCAGCATCACCTTCTGCCTGGAGTACCCAGCAGTCTTGTCACTTCTCTTTTTTGCTGCCCTGGATCCTCTCTGGCTAATTCTGAGCTAAACAGCCATTCAGATCCTGCACCTTTCCTTGTGTGATTTTCCTCCAAACATGTGTGATTAGCTGATGCGCTCTAATTTTATTCATAATATATTTTTAAAACTTCTTGTCCACATAATGACAGCACCATGAAGACGGAAGTGTTCCTCATTCCTTTTGCTTTATTTCAGTAAAATACTCATAAAATAAAAATCATTTTTAACATTGTATACAGTACACTTTAGGGCTTCCCAGGTAGCTCAATGGTAAAGAATCTGCCTGCCAAGCAGGAAACTCAGGTTCAGTTTCTGGGTGGGGACGATCCCCTGGAGAAGGACATGGCAACCCACTGCAGCATTCTTGGCTGGGGAAAACCCATGGGCTGAGGAGCCTGGCGGGCTACAATCCATGGCGTTGAAGAAAATGGACATGACTCAGCAACTAAATAACCATGTGTTACACCTGAGTGGCAGTAAGTACATCACCATGTTAGTGAAACCATCACCACTGTCCATTTCCAGAATGCTTTCATCATCCCAGACAGAAACTCTGGGTGGAGAGTCAGCAGGGCAGAGCCCGCCAGGACTTAGAATCCAGCCTGTGGTGTGGGCCGCTCCATCCCCTGCGTGGGGAGGAAACAGAGCTGCTCCGACTGTGCGGGCAGTGGACGGAACCGTCTCTGGTGAGTCCTCTGACCCGAGGGCCGTGCTTCCCAGCGAGAGGAAGCAGGAGATGCATGGGTTCAGCGACTCAGGGAAGAGATGAGGCTGCTGGAAGGACCAGGGTCAGGACCGGGAGGAGATGGGCTTCAAGATGAGCTGTGCTTAGGGGGAAAGTCGGGGAGCCTTTAGTAATTTGCTGGATCCATAGAAGGGGGCGGGGATTAAAGGCGGGCAATTTCGCCTAACACCCTGGCCCGCCTTGCCCTCTCACCCCTCACCCACCTTGCGCCCCATCCCCTTCTGGCCTTCAGATGGGGGCTGTCATCGACGGGACAAGAAACCCAGTAGAGCAACGGGTTTGAGAAGGAAAATGGCAGCTGAGTTTTGGCCGCCCCGAATGTAGCAATCCCAGGAGCCATCCCAGCGGAGGTGTGCACTGGGATGTCGGTGGTGAGATGCCCCATCACTCACCTGAGGGGTTAAAGGGGGGGTTTCCTTTGCCTCTGACACGCCCCCTGCTGGCCTGGCTGAAGTCCTTGTGCAGCACCTCACTCTGCAGGACAGACCAGGCTCTTGGCAGTCTTTTCCGATTGGGATTCAACCGGGAGGCGGACTCACCCCCCGCCCCCCAGCCGTGGTTCAGGGACAGAAGGGGTGGGACAGGGCGGTTGGCCCCACAGCAGGGACCTCTATCCCTGACAGTGGGCTGGGGGGGCGGCGGTGTGAAGCCGGTCCCCAAGCGGAATCCCCAGGTGCCCCTGGGGAGGGGCCTCCTTCCCCTCAGCCTCCTGCCCTCCCCTCAGCCTCCTCTCCCGGGGCAGTACTCACAGGAGGCCCAGGAGAAAGAGGAGGAGGAGCAGGGTCTTGACAGCCACTTCCCAGATGGCTACCAGGACCGCCTCTGCCGGGCGCGCTGACCGCCCTGCGGGAGAGTGGACGAAGCCCCGTCACCCGCTGGTCCTCAGCCTTGTCCTCCCGCTCCCAGGTGGACTGCGGTCCCTGGCCTTCCAGGCTCCCCTCACTCACCGGATGGAGGACCCCACGTGCCCGCATCCCCCCACCCCGCCACCTGTCCTCCCAGCAGTTGTCGGGGGCACTCGTTTGCCTGTGGGCGGGGGTGGGCCTCCGCGGGCAGCCCCCGGACACCCACTCTGCAGCGAGAGCCTCAGGGAGACGTGCTGGGAGCCGAGGGCGTGCTGAGCTCGGCAGGTGAACTCCCCTTCGTCTCCTGTGAGCACCCGCGGCAGCTCCAGCATCTCTGGGTGGCTGGGCGGCGAGGCGCTGAGGGTCAGGCTCCCCCGGGCCCAGCTGATCCTGGCGGGGGGGTTGCTGTCAACGACGCAGACCAGGCGCAGGGACTGGCCCTCCGAGACTGAAAGAGAGGATCCGTTCTCCTGGGCTTTGGATGCTAGAGAAAAGGAGACCGAGAGTCAGAGACCCAGAGACTGGGAGGAAGAGGAAGATATACTTGGAAGCCGGCTGAGAGGGAGCAGCCCACAGACAGTGACTGGGAGAATCACAGACTCTGTGAGAGGGATCCAGAGAGACAGAGTGAGCGTGGTCCCTCAGCACCGCTGTGTGCTCAGTCGGCGCTAATGGGCTCTGCCTGGTGGATCCAGTCCCCACGAAGCAAACAGGGAGGCTCTTGGCCTACACAGGACATCCCTAAGTGCTGTCAGCCCTGCCGTTAATTCCACATGCCCTTCATTTAGAACCCACATTGACTCTGAAAACTCTTATCCCTTATTCATGGTTTCACTTGACACCAATTTACTGATTTAACAAGCTGTCTCCAAGTAGGCTCAGGCTTCCCTGGTGGCTCAGTGGTAAAGAACCTGCCTGCCAGTGCAGGAGATGCAGTTTCAATCCCTGGGTTGGGAAGATCCCCTGGAGGAGGAAATGGCAACCCACTCAAGTATTCTTTCCTGGAGAATCCCATGGACAGTGGAGCCTGGTGGGCTAAAGTCCATGGGGTCACAAAAGACTTAAGACATGACTTAGCGATAGGAACTAAACAAGGAGGCTCACTCTTAGAAACAGTCTGGTGAGGAACTCGGGCCCAGGAACAGGGGCTCACAACACCACATATTACTTATGGTGGCAGTGACTCTGGGTGGCAAGAGCCCCTGGGTATGGCAATGTGAATGCTACTGTCAGCTCCAGGAGGGCGTCCTGGAGAAGGTAACATCTGCAGTCAAGTGTAAAAAGGAAAGCAGGGACGGCAAGATGATGATGAAGGGTTGGAAGGGCATTAAGGGAAGGAGGAACAGAGCTTGCAAAGATGACCAAGGCCTGTGCATATCGGAAAAGCACAAAGACTTGCAAGGCTGGAGGGAAGGGGTTGGGGTGGGTGGGGGGGGGCTTTCAGAAATGAGGCCACAGGACGAATAGTGGCATTTGTTTTTTTAAACTCAAAGTGGGAGAAGCAAATGTGATTGATAAATGTAGCTGCGGGTATGCACACATGCTAAGTCACTTCAGTCGTGTCCAACTCTTTGCGACTCTATGGATTAGCCAACCAGGTTCCTCTCTCCATGGGATTCTCCAGGCAAGAATACTGGAGTGGGTTGCCATACTCTCCTCCAGGGGTCTTCCCAATCCAGGGATTGATCCCAGGTCTCCCATATTGCAGGCAGATTCCTTGCCATCTGAGCCACCAGGGAAGCCCAAGAATACTGGAATGGGTAGCCTGTCCGTCTAAGCACTGTGAAAATCACTGTGTATGTATGCTCAGTCGCTCAGTCATGTTGGACTCTTTGTGACCCCATGGACTGTAGCCTGCCAGGTTCCTCTGTCCATGGAGATTCTCTAGGCAAGAATACTGAAGTAGGTTGGCATTCCCTCCTCCAGGGCATCTTCCCAACCCAGGGATCGAACTCAGGCCTTCCACATTGCAGGTGGACTCTTTACCATCTGAGCCACCAGAGAAGCCCACTATATTCAATATCCCATGATAAAGCATAATGGAAAGAATATAAAAGAATATTACAATAGTTACAAGATAACTTGTGCAGTGTTTCGGTTAGTAGAATAAAAGGAACACCACAATTTCCCACTGATAGATGCACAGGAACTCAGAATTCATCTATGCACTGGAGCATTCCACAGTCCTGAAGAAGAATAGGGATGTCTGAACTACTGCTATCAAAGGATGCCTAAGGTGCTTTAGGCAAGCAAACCAAGGCTCAGAGCAGCTCATGGACACAGGTAACTTCCCACGAGGGGACTGGGTGTCTGAAGACAGACTCTGCTGAACATTTTGAATTTTTGATTCTGTGAAATACATATGACAAGCCTAGACAGCATATTAAAAAGCAGAGACATCACTTTGCTGACAAAGGTCCATATAGTCAAAGCTATGGTGTCTCCACGAGTCATGTACAGATGTGAGAGTTGGACCATAAAGAAGGCTGAGCACTGAAGAATTGATGCTTTCGAACTGTGGTGCTGGAGAAGACTCTTGAGAATCCTTTAGACTGCAAGGAGATCAAACCAGTCAATCCTAAAGGAAACCAACACTGAGTGTTCACTGGAAGGACTGATGCTGAAGCTGAAGCTCCAATACTTTTGCCACCTGATGCGAAGAGCCGACTCAATGGAAAAGGCAGCAGGAGAAGGGGGCGACAGAGGATGAGATGGTTGGATGGCATCACTGACTCAATAGACATGAGTTTGCGAAAACTCCAGGAGATAGTGAAGAACAGGGAAGCCTGGCGTGCTGCAGTTCTTAGGGTTGCAAAGAGTTGGACATGACTGAGTGACAGAACAACAATACATAACCTGTCAAAATAGACGTAAATTACAAACTATTGGGAGAGGACTCCCCTGGTGGTCCAGCAGTAAAGAATCCACCCGCCAACGCAGGAAACATGAGTTTGATACCTGGTCTGGGAGGATCCCACACGCTACAGGGCAACTAAGCCCGTGTGCTACAACTACTGAGCCTGTGCTCTAGAGCCCAGGAGCCACAACTACTGAGCCCACACACCGCAACTACTGCAGCCTGCACACCTAGAATCCGTGCTCTGCAACAAGAGAAGCCACCGCAGTGAGAACCCCTACAGCGAAAGCAGAGTGTAGCCCCTGCTTGCCACAACTAGAGAAAAGCCTGTGCAGCAATGAAGACCCAGTGCAGCCAAAAATAAAATGTTAAATGTAAAACTATTTAAATAAAAAATGTTTTTAAATGTAAAACTATTGGGAGGAAATAAACAGCAGAGCTGAAGGAGTCAGGTCGTGGGTGGTGAGGGGCTTTGAGGGGTGGGCTCTGCCCTGTGGATGTCGCCCTGCTCTTGGGGAGCGGAGGAGGAACTGGACAAGTCCCAGGGGAGTGAGGGGAGGTGGGGACAGCTGGGCACAGCGGCCACGGGGACAGAGGAGGGGCAGGGACCACTGGGTTCACCCACTAGGGGGCTCTGGTCACTGGGGTGGGTCCAGAGTGAGTCAGGGACCAGCAGAGACCAGCCCAGCCCTGAGCCGGAAGCAGCCTCGCTCCCGACAGCCCAGGAGGGGACCTCCTTCCTACCTGTGCTGTTTCCTTGGAAGACAGTCACAGTCAAGTTCTGTGGAGGGTCTGGGACAGAGAGACATGGTGGATCCACGTCACTGGCGAGGCCTTGGTGGATCTGGGCCCAGTGTCCCCAGGAGCTGCAGAAACGGGGAAAGGGTGGGGGTGGGGGCGGGCGTCCTCCTGACCCCCTCCCAGCCTGGATTCCAGAACCCGGTGTCTGAGGCCCTGGTGCCCCCTTCCCCTCTGCCCTCCAGCCCCATCAGGGACCCGGGCGTCCTGGTCCAGATCTCACAGGACACGTTGAGGTGGACGACCGTCGCTGTGGTCACTTCAGCTCCAGGCAAGGTCACCTGACAGGTGAGCTTGGTGCCGTGGTCCTGGGGCCGTGGAGTTAGGGTGAGCACCGACGAGAGGGCTGTTGTGACAACCTGGGAAGAGACGGTGGCCCCCTTCCAGGAGAAGATGGGGGGCGTGCCCCGCTTACAGGCCCAGGGCACAGAGCAGGTCAGGTTCCCGGGGCGGCCGGACACCAGGGTCCCCGAAATGAGGATGGCAGGTGTGTGGGTGAGGGCTGGTGAGAGGAGGGGGGAGACAGGGGATCAGGAGGAGGGTTTGGGGTGTGGCCCCCGAGAAGCCTCAGGCTTCGGTCCAGCCTCTCCCCCTGGGCTGCCACTTTACCCCAGACGCCCTCCCAGGAGGGGCTCCCATCCCAGCCCTGCCCTGGAACCCTCCCTGCGACCTCTCCTGGACCTCCCCCCACAGCCCGCCTTACCTGTCACATGCAAGGAGAGCTGGTTAGACATATAATTGTTTTTCACACTTCCTCGTTCCATCCGAAAAAAGTATGAACCATTGTCCCTCCTCCTGGCATCTCTGATCTCCAAGGAGCAGTTGTAGGCCCGGGTATCCCCGAGGAGATGGAATCGTCCCTGGGTCTCCTCCTGTACTTCTCTGTCTGGGTTGTTTGTGGCCACAGGAGCATCCTTGGATGTTGCAGCCCCTTCCCGAAACCAGTAGCCCAGAGTTGAGGTAAAGATGGCCCAGACATCCCAGGGGTAGGAGAAGGAGCAGGGCACGTGGACACACAGGCCCTCCTCCACCGTCACCAGCTCCGGCACCTGCAGCTTGTAATTCTCCCCAGGCCCCATCTGGCCCTCGGCTCCCTCCCTCCGCCAGAGCAGGGCCACCAGCAGTGGCAGTAGCAGCATGTCTGTAGTCGGCGGTGGCAGATTCCCTCAGGGCAAGCCTCTTTCTTAAGTCGCAGGAAATGGAAGTGGAAGTTGCGAGATCTAGAGGAGGCACCAGCAGGAAGACGAGGGTGAGGTCAGAAGAAACCTCTGTTGGAGGAGGAACTTCACACCAGAGAACACTGGCAGCGGAAGAGCCCTGAGGGATCCACCACCCACCCACCACCTCACGTCCACTCCTGGGGACACTGGGCCAAGGAAGGTGAGAGACTTGCACAGAGTCACATCCCGCGCTGGGCCAGAGCCCCACCTCCCGCCTCCCTGTCAATGCCCTTCCCCTCGGGGATCATTTTCTGCAAAAAGACAGAGTCCCTTCTGGCCAGACCCCCTGAGTCACAGCTTGTAGGTGTTTGTGAAGATCGGTCCAGCCAGGGTGGGACCTAAGGACATGGGAGGTGGGGGGCGAGGAGGTCAACTGTACACCCTCCCTCAGTGTCACACACCCTTGAAGCACCGTCCAGTGGAGAGCCAGTAAGTGTCCCAGCATTTGGAGCTCCCTGTGAAGAGGAATTGTAATTCTGTGAATATTTGTTTTATGGATTTTGAGGCTCCATTTGTAGATGCATACATGTTTAGAATTTTATATTTGAAGGGAAGAGTGAATTAAACCTTTGCTCTTTATGAAGTGCTCCTTCTTAATGCCTTTGGCATCAAAAACTCACCCAGGGAATTCCTTGGTGGTCCAGTGGTTAGGACTATCACTGCCCAGGACTAGGGTTCAATCCCTGGTTGGGAAACTAAGATCCCTGCAAGCTGCACAGCACGGCTAAAACAAAACAAACGAACCAACGACAACAGCAAAAAGCCTTCTCCATTTTATGTTGGGATAACAACATCAGCTTCTCATGCTTAGTACTTGCACCATGTATCTTCTGACATCTCGTTTCAAACTTTCTGAATCCATAAGTTCTAGTAATGTTTCCTGTAAATATGGGGAGACAGATTACCTTCATTTGTCCTGTCCTGCATTCCTCGAAAAGCACAGAGATGTACTCTGCATGCTCCTGAGAGGAGAGAGCAAGGTGAACTTGACACACCAAGACTTTCTCCTCACCCGCCAGCAGGGAGCTGGGCGGGGCATCAGGAACCTAGAAACCTAGGAGTTGGCAGGAGAGGTGTGACCAGGAGCCTCAGAGTGGGAGGTCACGGGAAGTAAGTGGGATACTGCGCTTAACCCAGCAGAGTGTCTAGAATATGGTGAGGCCTTGGAGGTGGCTCTGATTGTTTTTGTGGGTTGGGGTTGTAGGGTTACCACAGTGACCCCATGCTTCCGTGACTGGTTGCCACATAGCCCTTCCCCCTTTCCCCAGAGTTACTTCCTCTCACTGTTCCAGTACATGACAGGCTCTGTCCTGCCTCTTGGGCTTTGCTCATGCAAACCCCTCTGCTGGGGGGCTCTGGTGCTCAGGACACATAGAATTAGGACTGCCAGGCTGGGAACCACCCACCACTGGGAACCATCAGGATCTGCCGGGCGAGAGTCTTGCTCCTGAACACGGGGAAGAGTGTTCCTCTTGTGTAGCTGGTGGGTGTGGAGGAAGTGGTGGGAAAGAAGGACAGGCACTGGAGAGGAGGCTCATTAAATAGGTTTATTGTTGGTTTCCATAACGTCCTGGACATTCCCATTGTTTGCTTTCTTTATTTTTCTGAAACACATTGCTTTGTCTTGAGTTTAAAATGCACGATCCTTTCCTTAGATACAGTCTTTTTATCCCCTCTGCCATTTTCCAAGATCCTTCTCTATTCCCTTCTCCCCAAGCCAACCGTACTCCTTTCCATGAACTGCTCTTCTTAACTACAGTGCGAAGAGTGAAAATAGAATTCAATCCTCAGGAAAGTATGCTGGGTATGAAGAACACACTAAAGCATTCCTCTTCAATACTTGAAGTATCTGTGGTCCCCTTTCTAGAGGGGCTGGGACTTTGTAATACTGAGGGCACCTACGAATGAGCGGATCGTGTAAAATCGTGTTAAGCTCCTTCCCAGCTCTAATGACCTACGATGCAATATATTCCATGTACATTTTAGAATCCAGCTCATCAAGTTCTACCAAAGCTCTCACTCAGAATTTGAGATTGCACTGAATTTATCCATCTGATCTCCTAACAATGATGAGTCTTCCAATCCATGAACATGGTACATAGCTCCATTTATTTAGGTCTTCTTTCATTTCTTTAAGCAATATTTTAATGTGCTCAATATACAGGACTTACATACATTTCAATTCATTTCACATTTCATGTAACTGTAAACTGCATCTTTAAAAAAATATTCAATTTCTAATTGCCTTTGGCCAATACATAGAATTACAAAGGAACTTTGCAATTTGAATAAGTACCTTAACACCTGGCTGAACTCTATCCGGGCTTCCCAGGTGGCTCACTGGCAAAGAATCTGCCTGCCAATGCAGGAGATGCAGGTTTGATTCCTAGGTTGGTAAGATCCCCTGGAGAAGGAAATGGCAACCCACTCCAGTATTCTTGCCTGGGAAATCCCATGGACAGAGGAGCCTGGCGGGCTACAGTCCATCAGGACACAAATGAGTCAGACACAACTTAGCAACTAAACAAAAACAAACTATGCTTGGTCTTAGCAGTTTCTTTGTGGATAACTTTAGAATTTCTAGGCACACAATTATTACATCATCTGTGAATAAGGACTGTTTTACTTCTTTTATGAATTGGATAGCTCTTATTTCTGCTTCTTGCATTTATTGCACTGGAGAGAATCTACAATATATTGCTTAATAGAAGTTGTAAGAGCAGCCACCATTGCCTGATTTCCAGTTCTGTGACTCTGGGACTGACTGGCCCCTCCAAGCCTTAGGAGAAGTTGTCAGCAAAAAATTTATGTGTTCAGAGTCCACAAAAAGCTTTGCGTCAGGATCTTCATTACCTGTTTTCTGTGTATACTTTCACTGCTCTTTCACAACAGTCTAGCTACACAGGAATGGTGTCCCTGCTCACAGAACAGTAAAGCGAGGCACAGAGAGAGGAAGTGACTCATTCGACGAGTGACATAAATGAATGTGAACTCAGTTCTTTTGGTCACAGCCTTCCACTCCTGGGCAGCAGACTGGACAAAGGTCCATCTAGCCAAAGCTGTGGTTTCCCCAGCAGTCATGTACGGATGTGACAATTGGACCATAAAGAAGGCAGAGCACCGAAGAATGAATGCTTTTGAACTGTGGTGCTGGAGAAGACTCTTGAGAGTCCCTTGGACAGCAAGGAGATCAAATCAGTCCATCCTAAAGGAAATCAACCCTGAATATTCATTGGAAAGACTGATGCTGAAGCTGAAGCTCCAATACTTTGGCCACCTGATGCGAAGAGCTGACTCAATGGAAAAGATCCTGATGCTGGGAAAGATTGAGGGCAGGAGGAGAAGGGGGTGACAGAGAATGAGATGGTTAGATGGCATCAACGACTCAATGGACATAAGTTTGAGCAAGCTCAAGAAGATAGTTAGGGAAGATAGCCAGGGAAGCCTGGTGTGCTGCAGTTCATGAGACTGCAAAGAGTTGGACATGATTTTAGCAGCTGAACAACAACAACTTTTAGTTACAAGTCCTATGGTCTTCCACCCACACCAGGGGATTCTGACCATCGCCAAGAAGGCCATTTGTTTTTAAATGATTGGAGACTGAGTGTTACAGGCTGAAAACTCATGTCCTTATAAGAAGAATGAATTAGGACACAGAAACACACAGAGGGGAGGCCGTATGAGGACATGGGGGGAAGACAACTGTCTCCAAGCCAAGGAGAGAGGGCTCGGAGGGAACCAAGCCTGCCGACACCTTGATCTCAGACTTCCAGGCTCCAGACCACGAGAAAAGAATTCCTCACTTGCGTATCTTGATCTCTGAGTACTCAGTGTGAGTGCTTTCCTGTTTCTGAGGCTTCGGCTTGTGAAATCGGAGGAAAGCATAGTGAAGCTCTTGTTCATTTCTTGAGATGGGGCCAGCCCCAGCGGGGGCGGGGTGGTCTGCAGGGGTGTCCGTCCAGAACTGGGGCTGGCGTTCCTGAGAGGAAGGAGGAGAAAGGATTCAGATCCAGGCAACAGGGTCTGGGAGAACTATGGAGTCAAAGACGATGGAATGGAATTGGAACTGATGGAACTTTTATCATTTGTCCATTCATTTGTTCAAACATAGTTAATTCAGATTGACCGACCCTTCGTGAGTGTTTACATGAATCACATATTGTTGAAAAATGCTAGGAGAGAATACTATTATCATATGTGTCTTAGAAATAGTAAAACTAAGGCTAAGAGAGATTATACACATTGTTTTCCTGAAGACACACATCTACAGACGCACCCCTGAGCCAGGACTCGAAACCAGTTCTTTCCAACTAGGGCGCTGTCCTTTGTTCAGGCTGTGTGTGTAGGAGGTGCTGTGTGTGGAGTGATGGAAAAGCAGGCATAGTCGCTCATATTATGCAGTGTGTGGTTTTATATTATATGTTTTTTTTTTCCTTTTGAGGGGGTGGTTTTGTTTGTTTTAGCCATACCACACAGCTTGCGGAATCTTAGTTCCCTGACCAAGGATCAAATGGATGCCCCCTGCCATGGAAGCTTGGAGTCTCAAGCATTGGGCCGCAGGGAGATCAGGGAAATCCTGCTTATGGTTTTCTAGGAGAGGCAGTTAATAGACAAATACATCTCAAGTTCTAAATTTGATAGGAGATATTTTGAAATATAAAGCAAGGGCGGGGGTGGGCAGGTTCTAGAAGACAGTAGAGATCAGATCCTGCAATAAAAATGGTAACCAGATACCCTCACTCATATCTGCTCCCTGCCTGCAACACCCTCAGGCTATAGGAGCATGAACTAGAAACCCTCAAACAGCGGCGAGGAGAGGCAGACAAATCATTCTCAGATTAGGAGAAAATGGTTGCTGCGGTTGTTTAGTCACTAAGTCATGACTCTTTTGTGACCCTATGAACTGTAGCCTGCCAGGCTCCTCTGTCCATGGGATTTTCCAGGCAAGAATAGCGGAGTGGATTGCCCTTTCCTCCTCCAGGGGATCTTCCTGACCCAGGGATTGAACTTGTATCTCCTGCACTGGCAGGCAGATTCTTTACCACTGAGCCACCTGGGAAAGTAAAAGTCGCTCAGTTGTGTCCAACTCTTTGCGACCCCATGGACTATAATCCATGGAATTCTCCAGGCCAGAATGCCGGAGTGGGTAGCAGTTTCCTTCTCCAAGGGATCTTCCCAACCCGGGGATCGAGCCAGGGTCTCCAACATTGCAGGTGGATTCTTTACCAGCTAAGCCACCTGGGAAGTCCGAGAAAATGGTTATTTTACTTTATTTTTTTGGCACGCCACCCGGCTTGCAGGATCTGAGTTCCGCTGACCAGGGGTCAAACCCAGGCCCCCCTGCAGTGAAAGTGCCAAATTCTAACCACTGGGCCACCAGGGAATTCCCCTGAAAATGGCTATTTTAGAAGATAGGGGAAGGCTGCCCATATTAAGGAAAAGCAAGGTGAAAGTAAGTAAGTTAATAGCTTAAATCTACTACAGCCAAAACACAGAAAGGAAAAAAATGTGTCTGTTAATAACTGTGACTAAAGTATTTGTATACAGATGAACCTCATCAATCAAAAGAGAGACAGCGACTTTTATTAGCAAATGAAATTCAGCGACATAGTTAATTAATGATTTATTCCAGGAATATTGTGCACCTACTGTGAGTTACGAGCTAGGCATTCCTCTAGGCATTGGGAAGACAACAGGGAATAAAGTAATAACAACAGCAACAACCTCACTCCAGTACTGTTGTTTGGAAAATCCCATGGACATTGGAGCCTGGTGGGCTGCAGTCCATGGGGTCGCAAAGAGTTGGACACGACTGAGCGACTTCCCTTTCACTTTTCACTTCCATGCATTGGAGAAAGAAATGGCAACCCACTCCAGTGTTTTTGCCTGGAGAATCCCAGGGACGGGGGAGCCTGGTGGGCTGCTGTCTATGGGGTTGCACAGAGTCGAAAACAACTGAAGCTACTTAGCAGAGGAGGGACAGGTTCTAATTGGTTATCAGGAGAACTTGCTTCATACATACCAGAGACTCTTCTAATCATGCCTTATAACTACTCTGATCTTTCCTGGTGGCTCAGATGGTATAGAATCTGCAGGCAGTGAGGGAGACCTGGGTTTGATTCTTGGGTCAGGAAGATCCCTTGGAGAAGGGAATGGCTACCCACTCCAGTATTCTTGCCTTGTTACAATAAGTTTTAACCAATGGACCACCAAGGAAGTCCCAATATTAATAATATTCCCATGTCACAGAAAATAGAGGTCAGAAAGAGGACATCATTTGTCCAAGGTCACACAGCTTGTAAATAAGATAGGATCTGAATGCAAGCAGTCCAGCTCCAGAGTACATGTTTTGAACCATGATGCTATACTGACTCGATGAGACACTCACTAAAAAAAGATAAAAAGAAGGTGCCTGAAAATTTGAAAGTAAAATTACAGAAAAGATATCTCATGATTTCTGACAAGATGGGGATTGAACACACACTAAGGATTCCATTACCCAAGATTAACCAAGAAGAAACTGCAGGGGGAAATATGTAAACTAAATTTAAAACCTGATTTTCTGTCTTCTTGTTCTGCCAGTTCCTGAGAGAGGAGTTTTGAGATAATCAACCCTAACTGTGGATGTGCCTATTTCTCCTTGCAACTCTGTCTGAGTTCGTTGATTTATTTTGAGAGACAATGCTCCATTATTGGGGGCATCCACACTTAGGATTTTACATCTTTTAAAAACACTAGAGGCCATATAGAGAGAGTGAGCATTGCGTGATTCCATTTATATGACACTCGAGAATGGACAAAATTAATTAATAATAATAGAAATCAGTGATTGCTGGAAAGGGGTGGGGGCTGAATGAGAAGGGGAATAAAAGAATTTGGGGCCCTGATGGAGCTGTTTCCTATCTTGATTGGGGACATGGTTACAAGATGTATGCGTTTGTCAAAGTTTGTTTAACTTCGTACTTAAACTGTGTAAATACCTCTATATGGGCTTCCCTGGTGACTCAATGGTAAAGAATCTGCCTGCCATTGCAGGAGACATGGGTTCGATCCCTGGGTGGGGAAGATCCTCTGGAGAGGGAAGTGGCAACCCACTCCAGTATTCTTGCCTGGAGAATCCCATGGACAGAGGAGCCTGGCGAGCTATGGTCCATGGGGTCACAAAAGAGTCAGACACGAGTTCATTACTACACAACGACAATGTCTCATTAAAGTTGAAAGTAAATAACAGGGTGGTAGATTTGAAAGATACCCATCAGGAGAGATGAACTGTGGCGCTGGGGTGCCCCAGGCTCTCTACCTACTTCCTAGTCCTCAGTGAGTCTGACACAGGCTAGGTTTGGGCCAATTCTCTTCCCCATAACAACGTGAGAAGAAAAGGCTAAAGCCCTAGGAGAATATGATAATCTGACATACCAAACAAAATACCCCCCAACCAACCAAAGTATCTACATATTTCATCAGAAGCAGCAGTGCTAGAGTAGTTGAATCAGTAGTTTTAAACAACCCCATGTGGAATTCCAGGGAGTGCTCGATGTTAATAGGGAAATGCCAAGGGCTTGGACCAGGGATACCACCCACAAGGGATAAACCAAACGGGACCGCCTGCCCCATTACTCACCCTGGAGCCTGAGCCCCCGGCCTGGTTCGTATCATCCATGCTCTGCACTGGTTGGGTCTTTCTGTGCATCTTCACTCTAAGGGAACAGCCCCGGGTGTTTCAGCCTGCTAATTTGGGGCATGGGGTAGGCAGACCATCCCTTCCTCCCTATGAAGAGCACAGAATGAGGGAGGAGGTGGCAGTGAATCCAGTGTCCAGGTGCTCCCACCTGGACAACCCAAGAGCTGGACTGGGGCTGGGGAAGAAAGCCCCAGTCTTGGTCCAGGTGCTTACGGGCTGATTCACACTATCACTCAGCCTTCTTTCTCTGTCTCGGGGCTTTCCAGCCAGTCCCCGGCCCTCCAGCTCAGGTTTTCTGAGATTCCATGACCCTGAGCCCTTCCCACCCTGGGCTTCTCCCTCCACTCTGGCGCCCCCTCTCACCTGAAGATGAGATACAGGCAGAGAGAAAGCAGGACCGTGATGCCAGCTCCCCCAACAGCTCCCAGGACCTTGCCAGCCCTGGGCTGTGGTTTACCTGTAGACAATTTGAATCTTGTTTAAACTCCAACCCCAATACATGGCATCTTCCCAACAGGCCACCCTTCTCTGTGTTCGGTCAGTGTACCCGCCTCCCCCTTGACTTCCCACCCAAGACTCAGCCACTGGACGTTTCCATCGCCCTGCAGACCCTGGGGCCAGCCCCTTCCCCTGGACTCAGGCCTGAGAATCTTCCACCACCAGCCACACCAGCTGGGGCCCTGGGGTGCCCCTCCTCCGAGCTCTGTCCCTCTGGGGCTGTTCAGGTTGACTTGTGCTTCCCTCCCCCAGGTTCATATGTTGAAGACCTCTCACCCCTAGTCACTCAGAATGTCACTTTATTTGAAGAGGAGATCTTTACTGAGGTAATCAAGTTAAAATGAAGGCCCAGCAGGGCCCCCTGGTGGCTCAGTGGGAAGGAGTCCGCCAGCCAATGCGGGAGACACAGGTTCGATCCCTGGTCCAGGAAGATCTCACATGCCTCAGAGCAGCTAAGCCCCTGCGCCACAACTATAGTCTGTCCTCTAGAGCCCGAGAGCTGTAACGACTGAAGCCCCTAGAGCCTGTGCTCTGCAACAAGAGAAGCCACGTCAGCGAGCACCACAACTCAAGAGTAGCCCCCGCTCTCCACAATTAGAGAAAGCTCCCATAGCAACGAAGACCCAGCACAGCCAGAGATAAATTATTTAATTAAAAAACACGAGATCAGCAGGGGCTAATCCAATATGACTGATGTCCTAAAAAGGGGGAATTTGGACAGACACATGCGGGCAGAATAATGCCATGTAAACATGAAAGCGGGGATGGGGAGGCTTCCCAGGTGGCGCTAATGGAAAAGGACCTGCCCCCCAATGCAGGAGACCCTCATGCAGGCAGAACCTGCCCCCAAATGCAGGAGGGGTCCGGCAGCTGCGGGGATGCTGTGGGTTCAATCCCTGGGTCAGGAAGATTTCCCTGGAGGAGGGCACTCCAACCCACTCCATGGAGAATCCCATGGACAGAGGAGCCTGGTGGGCTGCAGTCCACGGGGTCACAAAGAGTCGGACACACCTGAAGCGACTGAGCACTCACACATACAAACATGAAAGCAGAGATGGGGGTGATGATCCTACGAGCCAAGAACACCAAAGACTGCCAGCAAAGCTGCCAGAAGTCGCGGGGAGAGTCCTGGAACAAATCTCACAGCCTGCGATGATATCAACCCTGCTGACACCTCCATCCTAGGCTTCCAGCCTCCAGAACTGGGAGGTGTATCTGTTTAAGCCCCCAGTTGGAGGTGCTTTGTTCTGGCTGCCCTAGCAGACTCATATAAGGATTCAGGCTCCTCTTTTCTCGGGCATCAACCCTCAGCAGACCCCTGACCTGGCAGCAGCAGGACAGACCCGCTCTGGGCCCCGTGGACGTTCAGGGCCTCGCAGCTGAGGCTGAGGCCAGAGCTGAGCCCCTCGCGGAGGCTCAGGGAGCCGTTGGCCCAGGGGCCGGCAGAGCTGGAGCTGATCTCGAAGGAGGCATTGCTGAAGTTCCCCTCCAGCAGCCCCTTGCCCAGCCGCCAGCGCAGGGAGGGGGCTGGTCGGGCTCGGGAGGAGCAGCTGCAGCGCAGACCCTCGTCCTCCTGGGAGCAGGAGGGGCCCAGCAGCTGCGGGGGCGCTGTGGGAGAGATGGGAGGGATCAGGGGCGCCCCTCCCCTCCCTGGAACCCCGGCATCCTGTCCCCAGGGGACCCCACACTCACAGACCACGGAGAGGCTCAGGGAGATATTTTGGGAGCCCAGTGGGTTCTGAGCCCGGCAGGTGAACTCCCCTTCTTCTGCTGCCCCTACGCAAGGCAGCTCCAGGACCCCGGTGCTTGAGATGGGGGTGGCCTCCAGGGCGGGAGACCCCCGGAACCAGCTCAGCTGTGCAGGGGGGTTGCTGTCAGCAACACAGAGCAGCTGCAGCGCCTGGCCCTCCTGGACGGGAAGGGATGAGGTGTTCTGCAGAATCTTGAGGGCTTCAGGGGAAGAAAAGGGCAGAGACAGAGATGGGCTGGGCAAAGCTGGCACCTCTCTTCTCCTGCAATGTCCACACTAGCTCTGGGGAGAGGACTGGCAGAGTCTGAACCACAGGAATTCAGAAGAAGCCCCAGTAGTTTACCTGGAGCTGCCCAGACTGTCCATCAGATGGGGCATAGAGGGCTCAGGACAAGGATGTGTGTGTTTGAGATGCTCAGTCATGTTCGACTCTTTGTGACCCCATGGACTGTAGCCCTCCAGGGTCCTCTGTCCATGGGATTCTCCAGGCAAGAATACTGGAGTGGGTTGCCATGCCCTCCTCCAGGGAGCCTTCCTGACCCAGGGATCGAACCCGGGTCTCCCATATTGTGGGCAGGTTCTTTACCATCTGAGCCACCAGGGAAGACCTGGTGGACAAGGATACAGTGAGCAAACGTAGTTATGGGACAAAGAAGAGAAAACAGAAGGCGGTAAAACATCAGAGAGGGATTTCCTTGGTGGTCCAGTGGTTAGGACTCCACACTTCCACTGCAGGGGACACGCGTTCAATCCCTGGTCAGGGAGCTAAGATCCTGCATGCTGCATTGTGTGGCCAACTGCTGAACCCCCGTCCCCCGCCAAAAAAAAAAATCAGAGAGAATGCAAAAGGAATGTGACAGCTTCCTTTGAATTTAGCCAAAGAAAGCTGTGGGTGAGCTGAAGGTTAGCTTCAGGGAGCTGAGCTTTTGGGATTCCGCTCCCCCTCCCCCACCGCAGCTCTCCCTGTGTCTGACCTCAATAGCTGGGCCCTCAAATATATTCCACTTAGCCCTCTGAGGGGGCTTCCCAGGTGGCACTAGTGGTAAAGAATCTGCCTGCCAATGCAGGACGCAGGAGTCGTGGGTTTGATCCCTGGGTGGGGCAGATCCCCTGGAGGAGGAAATGGCAACCTACTCCATTCTTGCCTGGGAAATCTCATGGACAGAGGAGCTTGGCGGGCTACAGTCCATGGGGTCGCAAAGAGTCTAACAGGACTGAGCAAAAAGTCCTCTGAGGTCCAACGAAGCTCTGGGTTCCATCCCCAGTCTGGAGGGAAGAGGTTTCTTCCTACCTGTCCTGTTTCCTTGGAAGATGCTGATGGCCACGTGCTGTGGAGCATCTGTGACAGAAGGATAAGCAGGATCAACATTCGTGGCCAGGGAGTGGGCGGGCACTGGTGCCATGGAAACAACCGAGCGGGCGGCCCTTCCTGTTCAGGGGCAAGACCCGGATGTCAAGCCCCCCCACAGCTTCCCCTGCCCGCACACCTTCAGGCCCCCCCAGCATCCTTACCCCTCACTCACAGGTGACATTGAGCAGGATGGTTCGCTCCACCATCACCCCGCTTGTGGGGAACTTCACCTGACAGGTGAGCCTGGTGCCGTGGTCCTGGGGCCGTGGGGTGAGGGTGATCACCGACGAGAAGGGGGTCCTGGGGCCCAGGGAGCTGGGGGCAGCTGACGTCCAGGAGAAGATGGGGGGCGTGGCCCGCTCACAGGCCCAGGGCACAGAGCAGGTCAGGTTCCCGGGGCGGCCGGGCTCCAGGGCCCCCGGGCTGCGGACGTGGGGCTGGTGGGTGAGGGCTGGTGAGGGCAGAGAGAAGGATAGGGCGGGTCCCCTTGGCATCTTGTTGGCCTGCCCTGGGGTCTTGTCGTGGCGCCCCCATCCCAGCCCTGGTTTCCCGTGCCCCTTTCTTTCCCTGAGCGACCCTACCGTACCTGTCACGTTCAGAAAGAGCATCTTGTTTAGATATGCGTATTTACTGAAGTGTGTCTCGACTTGAAAGAAGTATGTCCCGCTGTCCCCTGCGTTGACATCCGTGATGCTCAGGCTGCAGTTTCCGGCCTGGGGCTCCCCGGGGACCGAGAATCGCCCCTGGGTCCCCTCACGCAGCTTCTGTTCTGGCTTGTTCGTGGCCACCGGGGGATCGCGTTTTGTATCTGCCCTTTCCCGGAACCAAAACATGTAGAACTTTCCAAAGGAAACCCAGGGCAGGGAAAATCTGCAGGGTACGAAGACACACAGGCCCTCCTGCACTGTCACATTCTGCCGCAGTTCCAGGCGCTGAGCTAGGGGTGCTGGGCAGAGGGAGAAAGTCAGCCTGGAGCTCTAGTGCCTGCCCCAGTGTGTGAGTGTGTGTCGGGGCGGGGGCGGGGGCGGGGGGTGAGGGGGGGCGGTCCCTGTGCCCCTCGGCCCACTCACCTCCCCATACCACTGGCAGCAGCAGCAGCAGCAACAGCGGCATCCCTTCCCTGATGTCCCCCGGGGCAGGATCCACCTTCCGGATCCCTCTGAAAGAGAAGGCCAAGCTGCAGATAAGGGGCGGGCGGAGGAAGCTCAACCAGGAAGCTGCGGTGAGGATACCAGGCCACAAGCCCCTAAGAGGAAACTTAGAGAGTCAGCTGGCTTAGAGAGTCAGCCGTGGTTGGCCCCGCTGAGATCATTCTGTTGTTTCTGCATATTGGAAGGTGACCCCTGAGGACGGGAGGAGGCACAGGACTTGCCCGAGTGAGGCAGCAAGGAAGGATGAGAGCCCCCGAGTCCTGCCTCCTGGGCTCCTGCCCTGTTTTCTGCACTGGATAAGGGGGTTCCCCTATTTAGCTCCCCAAGAGTCATGGTCTGGGGAATCCTTGTGGAGGCGGCCTGTTAGGGATGGAACTGGAGATATCCTATATGAGCACCAGGGGCAGAAGAAGGTATAGATGAGGCAAGAGAAGCAACACATGCCTTTACTTCATTCATTCACAAACTAACAAAACAGGACAGATTTGGGACTTCCCTGGTGGTCCGGTGGTTAAGAATCCACCTTGCAGCACAGGGGACGTGGGTTTGATCCCTGGTTGGGGAACTAAGATCCCACATGCCGTGGGGCAGCCAAGCCCACGTGCCACAACTACTGAAGCCTGTGTGCTCTGGAGCCTGCGTGCCACAACTAGAGAGTAGCCTGTGTACCACAACGAAAGAGCCTGTGCGCCGCTGCTAAGACCCAACACAGCCAAAATGTGGGTTTTTTCTTAAACAAAAAAGACAGGTTTGAATCAGTTCTAACCCTCAACTAGCTCAAACAGTAGGGGAAGACAAACAAACCTGAGCTTTATTTAAGGGCAACGGGGAGCCATGGAAGGTTCTTGAGTAGAAGCAGGACAGAGTCATATAGGTATAACATGATCTCACTGAAGCCAGTGTAGGGAACAGCTGGAAGGGAGAGGCTGGAGGCCAAGAGGAAGCTTCTGTGATTGGGAAGAAGAGAACCACGCCTTCAGGGAGATAGCAGCCTGGGGGATGGAGAAGGGACGCCACTGAAGACACTTTGAGGAAGTGAAATTTGAGGGGAGGCGTGGGGGGCCGGGGAGAGAGAGGCCTCTAGAGTGACTCTCTGAGCCCTGACTCCAGTGACTGGGGGGTGAGGGATGGAAGTGCCACCGCCAAGAGCAGGATAAATGTGCAGACGGAGGCTGAGAAGGTAGCAGAGCTGCCCCAGGAGGTGGACACATAGACACACTCACTGAGCGGGGGGCAGAGGGCCTTGGGCAGGGCAGTGGGAACCTGCACGCCTGCATGCCCACACGCCCCCAATTAAGCTTAACTGTGGGGTGTAGGGAGAGCTGGTGGTGGTGACCAAGATGGCCTGGTCAGGAAGAGAACATGTGGTTATTGGTGACCCAGGTGAGAGTTTTGCCAGGGAGGGGAGAGAGGGGCAGCAGCCAGACAGCAGGGAGCAGAGAGGCGAGGCGAATGCGGGGTGGGGCGGGTTGTGGAATCCCACTGACCGCCTTTAGCCCTCTCCCACTTAAGCTTGAAGACCCCACTTCTGCCCTGAGCAGTAGGAACAGCCCCTCCATCACTGCCCCAGAGGAGCGCTTCCTTCCTACCTGTGCCATTTCCTTGGATGGGGGCCAGTAGCCCAGGCTCTTGGAGCATTTGGAATGGAGATAAGAAGGTATTTTCTCCTTCAATCATGGGGCGAGATGATGACTTTAACTCTGGCTGGATCTGCAGAAGGGTGGCGAGGCAAGAATACTGGAGTGGGTTGCCATGCCCTCTTTCAGGGGATCTTCCTGACCCAGGGATCGAACCTGCATCTCTTACGTCTCCTGCGTGGTGGTGGGGGACTGTTGTGGTTTCTTCTCCCTTTTCAGGCCAGGCTTCTGGCCAAGCATCACCTCCTACAGGCGCTGCGATTGGGCCCCTCCTCAGGGACCCAGGTGTCCTGACCAACACCGAGAAGGTATGCTGAACCTGATTGGGGCCAGGAGCTCAGCTGAGTGGGGAGAGACAGCCTGAGCTGCTAGTGTCAGAGGCAGCTGCTTAAAGCAGTTGAGTCAAAATGAAAATAACAATTAAGCCTTTAATCACCTATTGTGATGATATAAGCAACAGTCTAAATGGAAAAGCAGTGACTCCCCCATGTTCCGGAATGGTTGCGGGGGTGTTAAAGAAAAAGATGTGATTCTAATTGTTAAGGGGAAAAAAATTATTCTTGGCACTTCTTTTTCATTTTTTAAAAAAAATTGGAGTATAGTTTTATACTGCTATGTCTGTTTCTGCTGTTCAGCAAAGCGAATCAACCATATGTTTACATATGCCCCCTCTTTTTGAATTTCCTTCCCATTTAGGTCACCACAGAGCAGAAAGTAGAGTTCCCTGTGCTGCACAATATGTTCTCATTAGTTATTTGTTTTATACACTGTTGTTGTTTAGGTGCTCAATCACATCTGATTCTCTGCGACCCCATGGACCCCACCAGGCTCCTCTGTCCATGGGATTCTCCAGGCAAGAATACTGGAGTGGGTGGCCATGCCTCTTCCAGGGGATCTTCCTGACCCAAGGATCGAACCTGCATCTCTTACATCTCCTGCGTTGGCAGGTGGGTTCTTTACTACCAGTTCCACCAGGGAACCTGACACATTGTAGTATATATAGGTGAATCCCAATCTCCCAATTCACCCTACCACCCACCCTTCGCCCCTTGGCAACCACACATTTGTTCCTTCCATTTGTGTCTCTGTTTCTGCTCATGACACTTAAGGAACCATGAAGCAGACTTCATTCAGGACCTTTGTCATAGGTTCAGGGACTCCCGCAATGGGGGTTTGCTGCAGGGGAAAGAGACCAGGCTCAACTCTGACAACGATGAGAAAGACTGGGGATTTATTGCCAAAGAGGAGGGTGAGGGGTCAGCAGATGGAAAATTACTGAAAGGAAACATCGGGGGAAAAGGGGGTTCTGGCTAAACCGACCCACCAGGCTTCATGCTGAAGGCAGGACAGGATGACCAGACAGCAGCTGGGGGCTGGAGGATGAGGAAGCCCATCAGATATGGAGGGTAAGGGACGTGGGTTGCACTGACTTCCCTGGTGGTGTGGTGGGTAAGAATCCACCTGCCAGTGCAGGGGACATGTGTTTGATCCTTGGTTCCGGAAGATTACACGTGGTGCAGGGCAGTGAAAGTCCGTGCACCACAGCTACTGAGCCTGGACTCTGGAGCCAGCGAGCCGCAACTCCTGAAGCCCGCGTGCTTGGCGCCTGTGCTCCACAACACGAGAAGCCACCATGAAAGCCGGTGCACCGCAACAAGGAGTAACCCCCGCTCTCTGCAAACAGAGGAAGCCTTCACGCAGCAATGAAGACCCAGCACAACCAAAAATAAATCAGTTAAAAAAAAGAACTCGAAGAGCCTGGCTAGAGTTGAGCCAAGGGGAGAATCTTTGTCAAGGGGTCTAATGGGCCAGCACAGGCATGAGGGTCATTTCATGTACCAGGGACCCAGAACAAAAAACTGCGACAGATCTATGGATCCTGGGTTGGGGCGTGGGGGTAGGCGTGGAAAAGTACCGAGCCCTGAATCAGAGTGGGGCAAAGTGTCTTCAAGTTTTCCTCCTCCTCCCCCTGCATTAGAAGGCCTCGGAAGAGGTGCCTGAAGACCTCTGCCCAAGGCTTCAGATAGACAGACCAAGAATGAGCTAGGAATGCAAAAATGTAAAGAGTATGACAGGCCAGAGCAGTCTGAGTCCTTCTCTGCAACTCCTTTCAGAGACTGCAGTGCGCAGACAACATCCCCATGAGGCCAGCCGAGGAAAGCTTTCGCGTTTGCCTATGATCAGGTCAGAAAAATCACCTGTAGGTTTGTAGCCATGAGCTGAATTCCTCGGATGGCTCTGTGCACAGACCTTTCGCCTCCTGTGGCTTTCCAGGTGGCTCAGTGATAAGGAATCTGCCTGCAATGCAGGAGCTGTAGGAGATATGGGTTCGATCCCTGGGCCAGGAAGATCTCGTGGAGAAGGAAACAGCAACACACTCCAGTATTCCTGCCTGGGAAAGTCCCATGGATAGAGGAGCTACCCCTGTGGGCTACATACAGTCCATGGGGTCGCAAAAGAGTCGAACACAACTTAGCAACTAAACAGCAACATCTGTCACCTCCTAGGAAGGTTGCCTGAAAACACAGGGCTGGTGTCGTGATGTCTTCTTTAAAATTTATTTATTTTTAATATTTTCATTGGAGTATAGTTCATTTGCGATGTTAAGTTTCAGGTGTACAGCAAAGCGAATCAGTTGTATATATGTATCTTATATATAATGTGTGTATCCTGGTGTCTTGTTCTTGGGACCCGAGCATATGGGTGAATAATAAGGAATGGGGAGCCTTGGGTCCCGTGGAGGAGAGAAGTATCTTCCTACTGGACTTTGAGCTGTTTAGACTCTAAGACAGTTGGGCTTCAGGTTAAAGGGATGTAGATTTTGGGATATTCTGGTATAAGGTGGAGAGAAGGAAAAGATTCAGACCTCAAAAAGGAGATCCTGAGAGTCCACCTCAGCTTCCCCTGGGATCGTGAACGCTTCTCC
The DNA here is from genome assembly GCF_029378745.1 of Bos indicus. Lineage (NCBI taxonomy): Eukaryota > Metazoa > Chordata > Mammalia > Artiodactyla > Bovidae > Bos > Bos indicus. The sequence goes on from NC_091777.1 coordinate 58,009,061, forward strand.
CCACCTTTCAGATAAGAAGCACCTGTGTTCCTGTCTCTAGGGTCCTCTGCTGGGGATCCTTGACTGCTTGTCACATTCAGATATATAAGGAGTCGTGCACGCGTGCTCAGTCACTTAGTTGTGTCTGACTCTTCTCGACCTTTGTAGCCCTTTAAAGTCCATTGTCCATGGGATTTTGCAGGCAAGAATACTGGAGCGGGTTGCCATTTCCTACTCCAGAGATCAATCCTGTGTCTCCTGCATTGGCAGGCAGATTCTTTATCACCGGGCCACCTGGGAAGCCCCATATTGGGAGTCATTTTTCACATGATATTTCTCTACCTGAAAGTATTCTCACTTTCCTGCACCTTGGCAAATCTAATGCTTAGAGAGCAACTGTGGGCCCCTGGGCCCCACAGAAGGTTGGACTGGCCCCAGAGAGTTTCTTCCAGATTTTGATGGGGGTCTGTGGGTGGAAAGGGATTACAGTGTCTGCTGGACACCTCTGGGATCTGAAGGTGGATGTTGAGTGGGCTAAAGTCAGTCCAGAAAACCCAAGGGTTGAAGTGAACAGGATGGGAAGCATGAGTCCTCCTTCACCACCCTCAGTGAAGGTTACACCTGCACCACCCTCCAGGGACCACTGCAGGAAACAGAGCCTCTGACTGCAGCCCCACCCGGAAACCACCTCCTCACATCTGCTGCCCTCCCAGCTGCAGCCACGGTGGGAGCAACATCTCTGGGCTCCAGAGGCTAGTCTGGAGTCACCTGACACCATCTGATTAGTCTCCTAGCTTAGAGGTGGGGGCGACCATGGGGTGGCAAGAGAGCTGGGACACTTCTTGGGTTGAAGTGTATGACTTCTGTATCAGTCTTCTCTCCAGCAGAAATACCCCTCTCTCCTTTGCGCCACCGGGGAGGGGGGTCGGGGGGAAGTGAAAGCCGAGCTCTTCTCTCTTGGGGCCACAGCTCTCTTATACCCTGAAACCCTGACTTTCACCCCCGCAGACCAACTCCCACTTCCCTTAAGTGAGATGTGGAGTTTCGGGGTCTATTTTCCCCACATAGGTTTCTCGGAGCCTGGTTAGAACCTAGACAGGGAGGCTTTTATCCTGTTCATTACCAGTCCCCAAGCCCGTCCCACTTCTTCACATCAGAACGTACCCACAGCGGGATCGCTCTTTCCAGCCAAGAGAGCATGTGGTCCCCAGAAGCGGGTGTGGCGCTGTCCGTGTTGCTGACTCTGGGTCGGGTTTGAAGCTTGGGAATCACTGGATTATGCAGAAAGGTCTGACTAGACACGAATCAGATCTGGACCTCAGGCCAGGAAAGCAGCTGAGTCAGAAGGGTTTGGCCTGCCGAGGAAGGAGAAGATCAGGGAGGGGCCGACCCTCTGGTCTGGGGGCTTGTCTTTCCCTGAGGCTCTCCTTCCTTCTTTACACTCTAAAATCCTCTGGGTTCTGTCAGGCCACTGGATTATAGTCAGCTGCAGCTCCCACCCCCCTCACCTCCCACTGACATCTTGTTTTGAGAGAAAAATAAAGCCCTATTGGTTAAGGTTCCTGAAAGTCAGCTTTTTTTTTTTTTTAAACTTAGAGTGAAATGCATTTCTAATTGATACAGTCCGTGGAGACTCCTCCAATTCCATTTAAAGCCAACACGACGTTTTCCAAAAGTGCCCTACTCTCATGAGAATGCATGGTATGCCTGACTTTTTTCACTTTTGCTAATTCAAGAGTAGAGAAACAGTATTATATCTTTTCTTTGCATTGATGTGATTATAAACAACTTTTCTCATCTTTTAAAATTAACTGTAACCCCCGTCTGTGAATTATCTGTTCAAAGGGGGACTTCCCTGGTGGTGCAGTGGATAAGGATCCACCACCTGCCAGTGCAGGGGACATGGGTCCGATCCCTGGTCCAGAAAGATTACATATGCCTCAGAGCAACTAAGCCCTTGAGTCACAACTACTGAGCCCACATGCTGCAAGGACCAAAGCCTGCACACTCAGAGCCTGTGTTCCACAACAAGAGAAGGCACTGCCATGAGACGCCGCGCACCGCAACAGAGCAGCCCCCGCTCACGGCAACTAGAGAAAGCCAGAGCAAAGCAACGAAGATTCAGTGCAGCCAAAAATTTAAAAAATAATAAAAAAATGTCTTAAATCTACTCAAAGGGTTTACACAGAAGGACTGTGGCGTTTTCCTGATCAACCTCTCTAGAGACTCTGATCTCATCCCTATTACTAACCTTGTGTGCTGTGCTAAGTTGCTTCAGTTGTGTCCGACTCTATGCAACGCTATGGACTGTACCCACAAGGCTCCCTCGTCCATGGAATTCTTCAGGCAAGGATACTAGAGTGGGTTGCCATGCCCTCCTCCAGGGGATCCTCCCAGGGATCAAACCCGCCTCTCTTGTGTCTCCTGCATTGGCAGGTGGGTTCTTTACCACTAGCCCTACCTGGAAAGCCCACTTTATTATTTATTACCTTAGAGGGTAATATGTTTACCAATGAAACACATACCCCTAAATTTCAAAGTTATGGTTTTATAAATACTGTTTTTAATGTTTATGTGATTGGCATCCTACAGTACACATTTTCTTTCCTGGCTATTTCCACTTGATGTCAGCTGAAAATTTTTTTATGGTGAAGTGTATAATGTTCAGAAGACAAACGGGTAAGTGTGCACTGTAGTGATGTACCACACAGCAAATGCAGTCAGTTCACAAAATATCTCCAGTTTGAAATATCAAGTATGGCCAGTTCCCCAAATAGCTCAACAGTCTACACTCCCACCATAGAGCATGAAGTTCTATTTTCTCACATCTCTGCAACACTTGCTGTTATCTGCCTTTTGGGTTTTCCAATCTGACATGTGTAGAGCAGTATCTGGTTTCTGTGTGGTGTTTTTCCATTACCAGTGTGTTTGAGCATCTCAATGTGGACTTGTTTTCCATTCATATTTCCACATTTCTGAAATAAATATTCATATTCTTTGCTATTTTTATATTGGCTTGCTTTTCTTCTTGTTGATTTGTGGAAATTTTGGTGCATTCTAATTAAAAAGCTCTTGTGAGCTTAAATGAAGGAAATAATTGCTCCCATTCTGCCATTTCTCGATTCAATTTATCTCCGTTGTCCTTCATTTTGATGTGATCAAATCTATGTGTTGCGGGTCACAGCACTGTGGGATGCAACAGTGTGTACTCCTAAAAGTGTCCATGATTGTGGCTTTCACATGAACCATTTCCATGTTTTCTTTATAGTTTTATCACCAATGAATCCCTAGAAAGTACAGTTCACACAAACCTATTTTTGAACTTTTTATAAGTATAATCATATTACATGTCATTACCTGTGTCTTGCTTCATTTTTTTTACTGTGGTATAATTTACATATAATGAATACATATTTAGGTACATTTGTAAATAATGGATTTATACCCAACAAGTAATTTTTAAAATAAGTAATAGACTTTATTTTTTTGGACAGTGTTAGGTTTACAGAAAAATTTGAGCAGATACTACAGGCAGGTCCCATATGTACCTTGACCCCCTCACATTCTTCCATCTTGCATTACTGTAGAATATTTGTTACAGTTAATGAACCAATACTGACACATTACCATCAACTGAAGTCCATAGTCTTCATTGAAGTTCTCTCTTTGTGTTATCCAGTTCTATGGGTTTTGACAAAAGCATAATATCATATCCACCATTACAGTATCTTACATATTTTATCATATATGGAAGATATACACTTTATATGACATACAGATCTATATATATAATAAGTAATTTTTATATTATGTATTTATGTATACTGCACATGTTTCAACGGGTTTTGATAAATGGATACATCCACCTCAACCAAGATGTGGAATATTTCCATCACTGCTCAAATTTTCCTTATACTAGCCCTCGCCTGTGGCAGCCTTCCTATCACCATAGCTTAGTTTTAGCCATATTAGAACTTCAGAGAAATGGAATCGTAATCACGTACTCTTTCACAGCTGGCTTCTTGGGATTCTTGCATGAGGTTGGCCCCTGCGTTGGCAGTTCATTTCATTTCATTGCTGAGTAGACTCTCCAGAACAGGAGGTCCAGAATCATCTGCTTCCCGTGCCTGCCCTCAAGTTCTGGAGAACTGTCCCTGGGGTGGGGGTCGCTCCTGCTTATCTCACATGCTCCATCAAAGACCTGGGGCCTCTGGGGCAAACTCACATCAGCAGCAAGTCCCCTCTGGGCTTCTGCTCTGACAACTCCAGGAGCCCAAAGATGGTGGGCATCAGGAGGCTCCAACCAGAGCTGCAGGAGAGAGTGGGGCTGGGCTGGGAAGGAGAATCCTGTAGCCTCGACAATGTGGCCTGACCCAGGGGCTCTGCAGAGGCACCGAGAAGCCCTTGAAAGGCAGTGACCATATGGCCACTCATCCACCTTTCTCTCTACATCAATTTCTGGGGACCCATGGAGAAGGTCATGGGGCTAGGCACTGATGGTAGACAAAGATCAGGAAAACTGAACAGCAATAAAACAAACAAACAAAAAACCCCACAAGAGATTTGGACTACACTTAATGAAACTTAATCACAGGTCTGCCACCTTATAACTGTGAGAATATGAACTAGTTGTAGTTTCCAAAATGTGGAGGAAGGTACTAATCACAGAAGTGAAAGTGACATTCGATGAGGCTTGTGAAACCCTGAGCATCTGCTTCGCACTTGACAAACACTGGACCCTAAATAATCCCTAATTGGGGGTTTCAAGTAACTCATTCCAACAGGAAACCATCATCAATCTGCTCATCAGCCCATCACTGACCCTTACCATGTCCTCAGGCACCCAAGGAGATGCCAACACTGACCCACTCATCCATTCACAAAGGACCTCAACACTCACTGCCCAACGTCTCTAGTTGAATGGCTCACATATGCTTCCCTTAGTCCCCCATTTTACTGATTTCATAGGTCCTCAATCACTGGCCCCCTGAATGTATTACAATGTAAACCTCAAAGCCCTCTGATTCCTGAAGCTCCCATTACCAATCAGTCACTGCTTCCTACGGTCCCCTAAGCAGTGGCTCACTTCCCCAAATGTCCCCCGGCCCCAGGAATGGTTCTCAAGAACCAGGGGACAGACACAGGAGGAGCAGATCTGGACTCCCTGTTCCTGAGACAAGCTGGATCCTCCTGCTGAGAGCAAATCACAAGGGGCCTTCTTTCCTTGTCCACAGGCCTTCTGTATTACCAAGGAAACCATGGTCTGGCTGATGAAGAAGTGTGTGTCTGTTAGAATAGATGTGCTGGGGAGAGTGATGGGAAATCTGTAGGATGAGTATTGGGGGTGGGTCCAGGTGAGTGATGGAGGAGATTTACAGTGGGTCATAGGGGGCGGGGTCTTTGAGGAGAGTGATCTCCTCCAGGGCATTGGGGAGGGGGGTGAATGATGGGGGCTGTGTAAGGTGAGTGATGAGAGGGTCTTTGGGCTGTGTGACAGGGAGTCTGTGGGGTGAATGATGAGGTTCTGAGTGTTGGGGGCAAGTTGGATGTATGGTTCATGAAGTTTAACCCTCTCCTTTTGTTTTTCTGTATCAGTGCATCAGTACTTTTGTAACCATTAAACTCCAAGTGTAGTTTTACTGTTGGGTTTTATATCATTGGTTCATGAGACCTGCTCATCTGAGGACAGTGAACATGCATCTGAGGAGGGACTCAAGTTTTGAAACTTACAGGAGTTGAAGCTGGTTGAGCCCTTAGCACCTGCCGGGCACATAGTAAACAGTGAATAAAATAAAAGTCAGGTATCAGGTACCATGTTTAATTTCCACATAATCCTGTCAGCTAACTATTACGTTCATTATTATACCCATTCTGTGGATGAGGAAATGGAGGCTGAGTGCTGTTACATAACTTGCCTTAAGGCCAAAAAGGAAGTAAAAGGATGTACAGGGAATCAGTCCAACATCTGCCTCATTCTAAACTGCACACAATCGCCACTATCCCATGTGGTTCCCTACATGACCACCATTTCCATTTCCTGTTGCCTTCAGACAGCTTCAGTTTTGGAGTGGCCATGTCTGTTGTGCCTACTCTGAGCTACTGGACATTTCACTGCCTATCCATGACTCCCTACATAGCCCAGCCTTTCCAACAAAGATAAAAGTTAAATTCACCATACCCAACCTCGCACCATGACCTGGAAAACCCACAGATCTGTATCATATCAGGACACTGAATCACTGATTATCTCCTGTCTGAAGATAAGGCTGCCAGAGGATCCTGAAATGCCCCTGAATCACTGACATGGCCCAAGCTCTGACATCATTAATCTATCTTATTGCTACTAATTTCACAAATCTTCAAATAATCCCCCAAACAAGGCTCGAAATATGGCATTCCAATGGAAACCCATCAAGAATCTGTTCAACTGCCAGTCAGTGACTTTTAACACATTCACTGGGACCCAAAGAAGAGCCAACAATGACCATTTCCCCAAAGACTGTCAACACTCACCATTTGGAAGGAATGCAGTCACAAACTCCCATCACTGTCTCCTACACCTCCAGTCAACTGGCCTCAACATGCTCACAATTTCAGCTCTCCTCAGCACTCCATGCTACCAACTCATTACCACTCACTGGCCCCCCAAGTGTGCTACAACATGACCCTCAAGTCCTGCAGTCCCTGAAGCTCCCAGACTCTCAGTCAATTCCCAAACCCTACAGTCTCCCAAGCCATGAATCATTTCCCCACATGTCCTCTAATACCATCCACTAAGGCGGAAGGAGAAGGGTATGACAGAGGATGAGATGGTTGGATGGCATCATTGATTCAATGGACATGAGTTTGAGCAAGCTCTGGGAGTTGGTGATGGACAGGGAAGCCTGACGTGTCCATGGGGTCGCAAAAAGCAGGACATGACTGAGTGACTGAACTGAACTGAACTGAAGGTCCTCTTAAGATACATGTTCATTGTCCTCAAATGAGCAAGCCCCTAGGAAAGAACAGTTAGAACTGGACATGGAACAATAGACTGCTTCCAAATAGGAAAAGGAGTACGTCAAGACTGTATATTGTCACCCTGCTTATTTAACTTATAAGCAGAGTACATCATGAGAAACGCTGGGCTGGAGGAAGCACAGGCTGGAATCAAGATTGCTGGGAGAAATATCAATAACCTCAGATATGCAGATGACACCACCCTAATGGCAGAAACTGAAGAAGAACTAAAGAGCCTCTCAATGAAGGTAAAAGAGGAGAGTGAAAAAGTTGGCTTAAAGCTCAACATTCAGAAAACTAAGATCATGGCATCTGGTCCCATCACTTCATGGCAAATAGATGGGGAAACAGTGAAAACAGTGGCTGACTTTTTCTGAGCTCCAAAATCACTGCAGATGGTGACTGCAGCTATGAAATTAAAAGATGCTTACTCCTTGGAAGGAAAGTTATGACCAACCTAGACAGCATATTAAAAAGCAGAGATATTACTTTGTCAATAAAGGTCCATCTAGTCAAGGCTATGATTTTTCTGGTGGTCATGTATGGATGTGAGAGTTGGATTATAAAGAAAGCTGAGCACCGAAGAATTGATGCTTTTGAACTGTGGTGTTGGAGAAGACTCTTGAGAGTCCCCTGGACTGCAAGGAGATCCAACCAGTCCATCCTAAAGGAAATCAGTCCTGAATATTCATTGGAAGGACTGATGCTGAAGCTGAAACTCTAATACTTTGGCCACCTGATGCGAAGAGCAGACTCATTTGAGAAGACCCTGATGCTGGGAAACGTTGAGAGCAGGAAGAGAAGGGGACGACAGAGGATGGGATGGTTAGATGGCATCACCAACTCAATGGACATGGGTTTGGGTGCACTCTGGGAGTTGGTGATGGATAGGGAGGCCTGGTGTGCTGTGGTTCATGGGGTTGCAAAGAGTCAGACACGACCGAGTGACTGAACTGAACTAGGAAAAGACAAAATAAAAACTCATATTAAGCTACATTTGGGATTTTAAAATTACAAAAACAGCATATATGACAATTACCAAAAGTACACAAAAAATATACAAGGTTAAAAAGTAATGAACTTATCATCCAATTTAAGCTACAGAAAACACCCCCTTCACACACCTCACAGCTCCTCCATCATTCATCCTGCAAATGACCCCGGCTGACCTCCTATCACTACCCCACAGAACTCCCATCACTCACTCTAGAGACGCACCCATTATTCAACTCTCAGACCCCTTTCCCCATTATTCTCCCCACAGAATCGTCACCACTTGCCACAAACAGACATCCCATCACTGAGCCCCCAAAAGCCCCCAAACAACCACGCTATATCACCTCAGCTTCCCTCAAGCACTGTGTGGGTGAAAAATCTGTGGTAACATCAGTGAAGCCATCTCTCTAGGCCACTTCCAGTTTGTGTCAGAGTCCTAGCTTGACCTCTCTGACCACCATCTATCAAAACATATGTTCACTAGCATTTTTGAAGCTACTCGCTGCCAGTAGTTATCATGGCTAATGACAGGTTTTCTCTATTTCCTTTGTTCACATATATTCAATAGTTTCATCAGGCAAACAACTTGATCCCACCGATTTGAACTAGTTATTGGAGGCTGCCATCTTCAAAGTGTTATTCCCTACAGCCAGGGGAGGAGTTTGGAGTCTCACAGAGGATGCAGTCTTCGGGATTCTTTATTTAACTTATATGTAGAGTACATCAAGAGAAATGTTGGGCTGGATGCATCACAAGCTGGAATCAAGACCACAGGAAGAAATAACAACTTCAGATATGCAGATGATACCAGTTTAATGGCAGAAAGCCAAGAGGAACTAAAGAGCCTCCTGTTGAGGGTGAGAGAGGAGAGTGGAAAAGCTGGCTTAAAACTCAACATTCAAAAAATGTAGATCATGGCATCCATTCCCATCACTTCATGGCAAATAGGAAAAAAATGGGAACAATGAGAAACTTTATTTTCTTGGGCTCCAGAATCACTGTAGATGGGGACTGCAGCCATGAAATTAAAAGACACTTTCTCTTTGGAAGAAAAGCTCTGACAAAACTAGACAGTGTATTAAAAAGCAAAGTCATTACTTTGCCAACAAAGGTCTGTATAGTCAAAGCTGGTCTTTCCAGTAGTAAAGAATGCCTAAGAATTGGTGCTTTTGAACTGTGGTGTTGGAGAAGACTCTTGAGAGTCCTTTGGACTGCAAGGAGATCAATCAGTCAACCCTAAAGGAAGTCAGTCCTGAATATTCATTAGAAGGACTGATGCTGAAGCTGAAGCTGAAGCTCCAATACTATGGCCACCTGATGTGAAGAGCCAACTTATTGGAAAAGACCCTGATGCTGGGAAAAGCTGAGGGCGGGAGGAGAAGGGGGCAACAGAGGATGAGATGGTTGGATGGCATCATCAGCTCAATGAGTTTGCAAAAACTCCAGGAGACAGTGAAGGACAGGGAAGCCTGGTGTGCTGCAGTCCAAGGGATTGCAAAGTTTTACATGAATTAACAACTGAACAATAACAACAAAGGGGAAAATATAGGTATTTGGGAAAACGCCAGCAACTCCAGTTGGGCAGAATTTTCAGGTGATTTTTCCATCACCAGAAGCAATAGTGGCCATAAAGTCACAATGAGGCAGATTTCAGGAAATGCAGAGTGGGTCAGAGTGAGGATCTGAAGCAAAGAATCGGAAATGACTCTCCTCATTTATAATAACATGAAGCATTTCAGGGTCATGGGAAGGATAGGAGTTAGAAAAGAACTGCAAGGAGCAGGAATAACATCAGAATAACTCAGGTCTACAAACTGATGATTGCACAGGAAATACATTTCAGACTAAGGGGGGATGGGGATGCTTGGGAAGTGAAACAAGAATGAAAGATCTGGGATGAAACCCAAGACTGGTAATGAGGCAGGAGATAAACAGACCCCAGGATGAGCAGCTGGAGTTTGTCTCCTGTGAATAGATACTCCAAAACCACAGCACGTCTTCTCTCTTGGGAGAAGCTCAGAGGTGGGGTGCAGTCACTGCCAGAGAGGTTGCACAATGCAAAGAGAGGGGAAGAAAGAAATACCCTGGATTTTACATTTTCTTCCTTGATGTATTTTTTAAAGAGAAAACAGGATGGTTTAATTTGTAGAGCCTAGTTATTTGTTCTTGATTACAGCATTCAACATGTAAATTCAAGTCACCTCTTGGTACAGAAAGGGCCCTCTTCTACTTTCTTGGGACAGTTAATCCAAAATATACGGAACGTTTCATGAGTTTGCGTGTCATTCTTGCACGGGGCCATGCTAATCTTCTCTATCATTCTGATTTTAATATCTGAGCCGCTGAATCTCGAGCACTTCTTCCTTGATTTTATTAAAAAATTTTTTTTTAATTATTTTTTTAATTTAATATATTGTATTGGTTTTGCCATATATCAAAATGAATCTGCCACAGGTATACAGGTGTTCCCCATCCTGAACCCTCCTCCCTCCTCCCTCCCCCCTCCCCATACCATCCCTCTGGGTCCTCCCAGTGCACCAGCCCCAAGCATCCAGTATCGTGCATCGAACCTGGACTGGCAACTCGTTTCATATATGATATTATACATGTTTCAATGCCATTCTCCCAAATCATTCCACCCTCTCCCTCTCCCACAAAGTCCAAAAGACTGTTCTATACATCAGTGTCTCTTTTGCTGTCTTGTATACAGGGTTATTGTTACCATCTTTCTAAATTCCATATATATGCGTTAGTATACTGTATTGGTGTTTTTCTTTCTGGCTTACTTCACTCTGTATAATAGGCTCCAATTTCATCCACCTCATTAGAACTGATTCAAATGTATTCTTTTTAATGGCTGAGTAATACTCCATTGTGTATATGTACCACAGCTTTCTTATCCATTCATCTGCTGATGGACATCTAGGTTGCTTCCATGTCCTGGCTATTATAAACAGTGCTGCGATGAACATTGGGGTACACGTCTCTTTCAATTCTGGTTTCCTCAGTGTGTATGCCCAGCAGTGGGATTGCTGGGTCATAAGGCAGTTCTATTTCCAGTTTTTTAAGGAATCTCCACACTGTTCTCCATAGTGGCTGTACTAGTTTGCATTCCCACCAACAGTATAAGAGGGTTCCCTTTTCTCCACATCCTCTCCAGCATTTATTGCTTGTAGTCTTTTGGATCGCAGCCATTCTGACTGGCGTGAAATGATACCTCATAGTGTTTTGATTTGCATTTCTCTGATAATGAATGATGTTGAGCATCTTTTCATGTTTGTTAGCCATCTGTATGTCTTCTTTGGAGAAATGTCTATTTAGTTCTTTGGCCCATTTTTTGATTGGGTCATTTATTTTTCTGGAATTGAGCTGCAGGAGTTGCTTGTCTATTTTTGAGATTAGTTGTTTGTCAGTTGCTTCATTTGCTATTATTTTCTCCCATTCTGAAGGCCGTCTTTTCACCTTGCTTATAATTTCCTTTGTTGTGCAGAAACTTTTAAGTTTAATTAGGTCCCATTTGTTTATTTTTGCTTTTATTTCCAATTTTCTGGGAGGTGGGTCATAGAGGATCCTGCTGTGATGTATGTCAGAGAGTGTTTTGCCTATGTTCTCCTCTAGGAGTTTTATAGTTTCTGGTCTTACGTTTAGATCTTTAATCCATTTTGAGTTTATTTTTGTGTATGGTGTTAGAAAGTGTTCTAGTTTCATTCTTTTTTACAAGTGGTTGGCCAGTTTTCCCAGCACCACTTGTTAAAGAGATTGTCTTTAATCCATTGTATATTCTTGCCTCCTTTGTCAAAGATAAGGTGTCCATATGTGCGTGGATTTATCTCTGGGCTTTCTATTTTGTTCCATTTTCTTGATTTTAATCTCCAGCATTTGACTAACGGAACCTAGTGGGAGGCTAGCTAATAAAGATATCTGGAAAATGTAGCCTGCAGGGGTAAATCCCATTAGGTCAGAGCAGTGTAGGGGAGGGACCAGGACACCAGGCAAGGACTGATCTGTACATCCACCCATCCTCTCCCATGGGGCCAGTTCAGGAGACCAGACATGAAACTGGACAGAGGTTATTTCTGGCTGAGAAAAGTCAGCAAGTATGACCTGATGCACAGACGTGAGCTGTAGTGAGGGAAGTGCCTAGGAGACAGAGACTCTGTCCATCTGAGCTTCCGTGTTCTGCCTCTCACCATGGCCAGAAGAGAGACAGTGTTTCAGTCCACAAACCCAACCATGCAACTCTTGGTGTTCAGTCACTCAGTCAGTCCAACTCTTTGCGACCCCATGGACTGTAGCATGCTAGGCTTCCCTGTCCTTTACTATCTCCTGGAGTTTTTGCAAACTCATGTCTATTGAGTTGGTGATGCCATCCAACCATCTCATCCTCTGTTGTCCCCTTCTCCTCCTGCCTTCAGTCGTTCCCAGGTCTTTTCCAATGAGTCAGCTCTTCACATCAGGTGGCCAAAGTATTGGAGCTTCAGCTTCAGCATCAGTCCTTCCAATGAATGTTTAGGGTTGATTTCCTTTAGGATTGACTGGTTTGATCTTCTTGCTGTTCAAGGAACTCTCAAGAGTCTTCTCCAACACCACAGTTCTAAAGTCTCAATTCTTCAGCACTCAGCCTTCTTTATGGTCCAACGCTCATATCTGTACATGACTACTGGAAAAACCATAGCTTTGACTACAGCGCCTCCAGGACCCTCCAATTTTGTGGGGAATTGTAAGAGGAAGTTATGGGCTAAGACTACAGAGAATTCACCCTGGGGAAGACAGACAAGGCCAGCCTCCCTTGGGATTTGGGGGCTTAGGTGTAGATCATCTGAGGAAGAGCTTGCTCACCTAGATTCAGATGATCCACAGGTGAGTATGAAGCTGGCCCCAAGAGGATCCCTTTAAGCAGAGTCAAACCCAGGGGCTATAAAACACCTTGCTCTACAGATATAATAATCATCTAAGCAAGAAGAGAGAATGAAATTGAAGAAACAACTGTGTTGAGAAGTGGCCTTGGATTTTCAAGGCACAGACAATAATCCTAAAAGGCAAAAGGAAAGGAGTGGGCATGGATGTGTGGGGGGCAGAGGCGAAGAGAGGAAACCTTGGCAAGATTACATGTAAATATAAATCCAATATAAACATAAATGTAATTGTGTTTGTGTGCATATGTGTATACATTATAATACATACATCATCAATCTAAATAAACCTAGGAAGCAATGAGCAGGCAGAAAGCACTTATTTGGGATCAAAGACTTGCAATTTGGGGCACACAAATTCAGGGAGCAACGAAACTGTGTCCCACATGGGAGTAAAAGTCAGGGGGTTTTAAAAGCAAAGAAGGGAGATTTGCATTACAAAGAATTTTCACTGGAGTTGGAGGCAGGATCTAGTGTTGGCTGAACATGCTTGACTGCTAAGGCTATAACTAGAGGGTGGAAAAAGTTCGTTGTTGTGACAAGTCACAGGTGTTCTTGCAGAGTTCTTGAAATATCTGTGGTTGGCCCAGTTGAAAAGTTCAAGATTCCACCTGGTGGCGATGTGTGTAAGGTCCACCCCCTTAATGGCCTCCTAGCTCCATTAAGGAAAAAAAAATACCCTTGACGTAAGTGACTCCATTTTATGTCACATTTCACAACATCATATATATTCTCAGAGTTGGAAATGCCAGAGTGATAAGCAAATAGTTAAAAGCTTTAAAGCTTTCAAGACATAAGTTCACAAATTTATTTATACATTTAAATTTATTTTTTATATTTATATAGTTCAACTATATAAAACAAAAAACATTTACCTTGGATAGGTAAATGAAATCAGAAGACAAGAATAAGCCAGGAGAATATATTTACCTTGGATAGCAAATCCAAGGTAAATGAAATCAGAAGACAAGGACAAGCCAGGAAAATATAGTCATAATCCTATTATAGACTAATGATTGTAGTTCCTATATAAAAGAATTATCCAAATTTTTAAGAAAGAAATATACACTAATAATCATGAGACAGATATGAACAGCCATTGAATGGCAGAACAGCAGAAAAGATTGTTGTTGCTCAGTCATGTCCGAGTCTTTGTGATCCCATGAACTACAGCACGCCAGGCTTTTCTGTCCTTCACTATCTCCCAAAGTTTACTCATACTCATGTCCATTGAGTCGGTGATGCCATCCAACTATCTGATTCTCTGTCATCCCCTTCTCCTCCCACCCTCAATCTTTCCCAGCATCAGGGTCTTTCCAATGAATAGGCTCTTCACATCAGGTGGTCAAAGTATTGGAACTTCAGCATCACCATCAGTCCTAATGAATATTCAGGGTTGGCAGAACAGATTAGAATGGAAAGTAGTAATCATTATGAAACCTACTTAAAAATACTTTACTTTCATGTCTATAATGAGAAATTCTAGTTAAAACTATAATGGGTACATTTTTCATTGGTAAGATAGAAAGATCCAAATCAGTGCTAATGTACACTGCTGTTGAGGTTGGAGAGAAGCAGAGATGAGTCGCATTATAGGGGATGGTGATGCAAATTGGTACAACCTCCTGGAGAGTCATTTGGCCATACTGTATTCTATCAACACTGGTAATGTGTGTGCCCTCTGACTGAGGAATTCAAATTCACACAGACATTTTAGCAGACAGGCATACCTGGGGATAGTTCAAGTTCATAATAAAGCAAATACCTTAATAAAGTGAGGCAAACAATATATTTTTTTAAATTTTCTGGTACATAAAAGTTATGATTACACTATATTTTTACATCACACGGTGCAGTGCATAGCAATATGTCTCTAAAAAAAAAAAAAAATGTACAGGGCTTCCCTGGTGGCTTGGTGGTAAAGAATCCTCCTGCCAATGCAGAAAACACGGGTTCTTATCCCTAGTTCAGGAAGATCCCACATGTCACAGAGCAACTAAGCCTGAGCACAACTACTATGACTGTGCTCTAGAGCCCGGCAGCTGCAATTACTAAGCCCATGTGCCACTACTTAAGTCCACACACCAAGAGCCCGTGCTCCGCAAGAAGAGAAGCCATTGCAATGAGAGAAGTGCAAACACCACATGAGAGAGCAGCCCTTGCTCACCTCAACACCTCAAGGGCTTTTGCTGCAGTCCTTGCAGCAACAAAGACCCAGTAGTGCCAAAAATAAATGAAAATAAATATTTTTTAATGTACAAAGCTTAATTCAAAAATACTTTTTTGCTAAAGTAGGCTAACTATCACTTGAGCCTTCGGAGATTTGTAATCTTTTTAATAGTAACATCAAAGATCACTATCACAGATCACCATAAAAATATAATAAAAAAATGGAAATACTTCAAGAAATACCAAAATGTGACTCAGAGACATGAAGTGAGCAAATGCTGTTGGCAAAACGGCACTAACAGACTTGCTCTACACTGGGCTGCCCCAAACCTTCAACTTGTTTTTTAAAAAAAAGCGGGGGGGGGGGGGGGGGCAATATCTGTGAAGCACAATGAAGAACAGTAAAATGAGAAATGCCTTAGCCCTCTCAAAAATCACCTCATTAACGTCACACGATTCTTTAAAGGCTCTCATTACTAAGGAAATCACGAAGCTTTTAGGAATTCTCTGCCAAGTTCTGCACCTTTGGGCTCCCGACAGATCTCTGACCATCTGGGCAGCCTTGACAGGGAAGAGGCCAGATAGTGAGAAAGGGGCTTTTAATCAGTGTGAAAAGTACAGAGAAAGGATATTTTTCAGAATATGCAATGCTATTTCTCTCCTAGAACTATATCTACACACATCTTTAATTGGTCCCTCGCCAATGGGAAACACCACCAAGACTTCAATTCTATGAAGATTGCCTAGTGCGTTCCCTGGCTGTACGGAATGGAGAGTCTTTGAAAATGGCGTCCTCCCTAATATAATCCTTATGGGCGGGGCCATCTTGTTCTCCCGATACCGTCCCTGAAGGAAAATGAACCGCGGAACAGACCAACGGACTTGATACGCCATGATAACTATTGGCAGACCGTGGCTTCCAAGGTGCTAGTGAGCATGAGCAACGTTCAAACACAGCCTCCCAAATCCTGACAGGGATTCGAATCGGAAGTGGCCCAGAGCGGCCATTTCGCTTCTGTTGTCAACTCTTCTAACCTGTGAATCGCCTGTGGGATGCTGAGGTGATTTGGAACATTAGCAATGGGGAATCTGCGGGGTCGATGAGGGGGGTAATCCGCTTGGTGTGAGTGATGTTGGGAATTGGGGGCCGAGTGATGGGGGTCTGTGGAATGAGTGATGTCGAGTCTGCGGAGTGAGTGGTGGGGTTCTTAGTGATGGGAGCTATAGAGTAAGTGGGGTTTTCTAATTTAAGTTTACTGCTTGGCTCGTTGATTTTCACTCTTTCTTGCCTTATTTCTGTATGTATATAAGTATTTTTGTAACTTGAATTCCAAGTGTACTTTAATTCAGAGTTTATATGTTGGCCCATGAAATTTATTTATATGATAGTGAACATGGGTCTTTAAGAAGGCCTTGGTATGGTACTGGGAACCACCTGGGGAAGTGGTCCACTGCTTGGGGGACTGTAGGAGGCAATGACTGACTGGGAGCAGGAGCTTTGAGGGTCACATTGTAACACACTCAAGGGAGACAGTGATTGAGGGAGGATCAGTGAAATCAGTAAAGTGTTTGGGGTGCTAAGGGCAGCATTTGGGAACCAGTTGATGGGAGACCTAGTGGGCCAGTGATGGAGGTTTGTGAAGCTGATTGATTTGCTTTCTGGGCAGTGAGTGTTGTCCTTTGGAAATGAATGAGTGGGTCAGTGTTGGTCTCAACTTGGGTCTCTGTGGACATGGTTAAGGATAAGTGACTGGGTGTTGAGCAAATCAATGATAGTTTCTTCTTGGGGTGCATTATTTGGAACCCTATATTGGGGGTTATCTAATGGTGATTGGGAGTCCTAGTACATGTCTGCAGGTTTTCCAAATGAAGCTGGGATTCCATACATTGAATTTGAATTTTGTCAGAAAAGGTTGAGCTGTCTGTATTATGGATGGGCACTGAAATGTCCAGAACCTTAGTTCCAGACATGGGCTACTTGAAGCCTAAGCTTTCTGAAGCCAACAGGAAATGTAAACAGTGTTTCTGGAAATTGACTATGTAGACCACATGGGATAGTGGCAACTGGGACGTGTCAGAATTCCCTTTGGAGACTGAGTGACCTTAAGGCAAATTAGGTAACAGCAGTCAGCTTCAGGTTTCCTCATCCACGAAATGGGTACGAAAGTGAAAGTGAAAGTTGCTCAGTTCGACTCTTTGCCACCCCATGAATTATACAGTCCATGGAATTCTCTAGGCCAGAATACTGGAATGAGTAGCCTTTCCCTTCTCCAGGGGATCTTCCAACCCAGGAATCGAACCGGGGTCTCCTGCATTGCAGGTGGATTCTTTACCAACTGAGCTATCAGGGAAGCCCTCAAATGGGTATAATGATGATATTTAGCTGACAGGGTGGTGTGAGAATTACTCAAGGTATCTGATACCTGACTCAGCAACTTGCTGATTTTTATTCAGCATGTAATAAAATAATTTTTATTTTATTTTTTATTGTTTATCATGTGCCTGGCAGGTTCTGAGGACTTGACAAACCTCAACTCATGGAAGTTTCTCATTGCCTATTATAAATACCTTCCTCTTCATTTTGGAAACTGCCACTAAAATAATCTCTCTCTCTTCTCATAGTTAAAAGGTGTGTCAGAGCTGCAGTTAAACCTTCATGAACTTTAATCCAAATCTTTTCCATCTTATTTTTTACCCCAATAGATTCCTGAGTTTTGTTTACCCTCATGTTGTGAACACAGTGACTTTCACCTAATGGCCCTCAAAAATTCCTCTGGCGTGGATATTAGATGAGTAATGATGCGTTTACTGCCTTTCCAGGATTTCCAGTGTCCCTCCAGAGCCCCTGGGTCAGGCCACATCACGGAGACTGCAGGATCTCCCTACACAGCTCAGGTCGACTCTTCCTAGCAGCTCTGATTGGAGCCTTCTGATGCCCACCCAGCTGCAGGCTCCTGGAAAGAGTGGAGTTGTCAGCAAGAGAGACCAAGAATTGAAGCCCAGAAGGGACATGCTTGCTGACATGAATTTGCCCCAGAGGCCCCAGGTCTTGGGTTTAGAGGAGCAGGATGTATCGTGTGAGGTAAGCGGGAGCCACCCCCACCCCAGGGGTAGTTCTACGGAACTTGAGGGCAGACAAAGGAAGCAGCAGACTCTGGACTCCTTGTGTCAAGACAATGTGGATTCTCCGGCAGAGAGCAGAGCACTGATAGCTAATGTTTCCTCATCCACAGGCACTGTGTCTTATAGAGGAAACTGAACTGACCGATGCAGGAGGATGTGTAGGAGAAGAGGGTTGGTCCTGGGGCAAAGGAAGAAGAAACCATAGCTCCAGCCACAGGCCAGGAAATACTCACTCCTTCCTGCTCAGCACAGGCATCCTTCACCCATATGTTCATCCTCCATCCACTGCTGGGTCTTTGCATTGTTTCAGCTGATCCCCACCTGACTCCTCCTCACTGGAGATTGGCTGGTTTCTCCTCTGTCCTCAGAATTTACAGTCACAGAGCAAGAACTAGCTTTTAAGGACCGTGTGGTTTTTCCTCTTTTAAAAGATGAATAAAAGTGCTCAGGAATAATGTAGACATTGATATTTGATATTTTGGAGTGAGGAAGCAGGGTTCTTGGTTATACTCAAGATTTCCTGAAATTCCAAGTTGTTCTATGTATTTCATGACCTTTCGTGTGTTTTTAAAATAACAATGACCCACTCTAAGGACCTCATTGCTATTGCTAAGTCACTTCAGTCGTGTCCGACTCTGTGCGACCCCATAGACAGTAGCCCACCAGGCTTCCCTGTCCATGGGATTCTCCAGGCAAGAACACTGGAGTGGGTTGCCATTTCCTTCTCCAATGCATGAAAGTGAAAAGTGAAAGTGAAGTCACTCAGTCGTGTCCGACCCTCAGCGACCCCATGGACTGCAGCCCACCAGGCTCCTCCATCCATGGGATTTTCCAGGCAAGAGTACTGGAGTGGGGTGCCATTGCCTTCTCCGAAGGACCTCATTAAATCCTGTGTATCTCCAAATACAGACACATTTTGAGGTTCTGGGGGTTAGGACTTCAGCATATGAATGAGTGGGGGGGGTGGGGGTGGGGGCACAATTCAGCCCATAATAGTGGCAAACACTGCCTTGTAGAAAAATGTATTTCATTTTGTGTTGGAGTTGGCTGAATTTTAAGAGCACTTCTTGTTCAGCTAAGGTGTTAAGATGCATGATATTGGGTTGGCCAAAAAGTTTGTTAAGGAACATATAGAAACCACAAACTTTTTGGCCAACCTAATCCTTATTAGCTTTGTTCTTATTTTAATATTAAAAATATTGTTTTCTTGCCCTGATTCTGATTTCATACAATATGAAACAGGTAGTTAGTGGGAAGCCATATATATCATGGTGAAGTCATTAAGAACACACCCCTGTATGTAAGTTCACCAATGATGACTAATTCTCATTGAGCTGGGGTATGTTGTTATAGGGGTTAGTGTCTTTTGAGGATGTGACCATGGACTTCAGCAGGGAGGAGTGGCAGCAACTGGACCCTGCCCAGAGACACCTGTATCAGGATGTGATGCTGGAGATCTACAGCCACTTTTTCTCTGTGGGTGAGCACAGCTGACCTGGGACTCTTGGACGGGCCTCCGAGATGTCCCTCCTTCTTGTGGCATGCAGTGGGACATCTGAAGAATGTAATCAGTTTGTCCTGGGCTTGTCCCAAATTGTTCATTCCTCTTGGTCATCTTTGAATGTTACTTTGTTCCTAATGAAAGATGTGTCAATGAAAGAAAGCTTCATTGAATGACCTCTGAAGCCCAATGTATGTCTTGCACGCTAAGTCACTTCAGTTGTGTCCGACTCTTTTTGACCCCATGAACTATAGCCAATCAGGCTCCTTTGTACATGGGATTCTCCAGGCAGAATACTAGAGTGGGTTCCCATGCCCTTCTCTGAAGCCCAATACCACATCCTAATGCAATATCCTTTCTTATTCACAGGGTATCACATTCCCAACCCAGAGATCATTTTCAGGATTGAAGAAGGAAAGGAACCATGGGTGAGGAAGACTGAACTCCCATGTCAGAGGTATCATGGTGAGTGACTGTCAAGTCGTGTAGATCCATGAGGGGCCATATTCAACCTACCACACTTATCCATTCCCCAATGGTGGACACACGTTATCTCCTACTCCTTAAAACTAATGCTGCTATACATTATTTTGTAATGTATGTCATTAAGGCTAATGCTGCCATACATTATTTTGTAAATGTTCTATAGGGGCCAACATAAGAATTAATCAGAGGTGAATAGTCAAGGGGGATTGCCTGATCACTGGATATGACTACACTTAATCCAGCTAAGTTAATCATTTTTACATCTTGCTTCCCAACATATATAATATTTATCAAATTTCTCATTTATGGCCCATGTTATGATAGAGCTGTTTTCATTTTTCTGGGAACAGAGCATCTCATCATATCTGTTATCTGATTGGATTTTCCATCTGTATGTTGCTTTTGTCGTCTCATTTTATCCCTTTGTGGAATTTCCTGAAGGCCTTTTTTTTAATTTGTCCTCTGAACTCATTTTTTTTCTGCACTGAATCCTTCTTTATTCCTAATTGTGGTGCCTCCAACTTGGGCCCCTGTACTTCCCTCTGGCTATCCCTTCATAGAGGAATTACTTTAAAGGACCCTTCTATTCTCAACACTTAAGGCCTAATTTTTTTTTTTTTCCTGATGATCCTTTATCAGTGCCTCCAGTCCCCATGCCTAAACCATGTTCTCTTATTTAGCTTTATGGTGGACAGTTCCTGTGGGGTGTCTCATTTCCTTTAAGGAAATCAGAAATTGGAATCATTATGCACATCAGAAATTCTTCTCACTTTATACGTTTTGTCCAGAAGATTCTTCTGTTTCTTGGCTCTCCCATCTTAGTCTTCTAACTTGTTATGTTAGAAATTCTACTATATATATATATATTTTAAAAGCACAATTTAGTTGACTCTTTTTCTTAATTCCAGGGGTATCACCATAAACCACGTATTTTCTCATGCTTGGGTTATTTTGTTCCTAATGGGATTTGTGGATTCCCAGTCATCATGAGTTCAGTCAAGATGACATTGATAGATTACCCCAAAGATTGATTTATTTCTTTTTCTCAGATTTTAATGCTATCAGTTCAGTTCAGTCACTCAGTTGTGTCTGACTCTCTGCGACTACATGAATCGCAGCACACCAGGCCTCCCTGTCCATCACCAACTCCCGGAGTTCACTCAGACTCACGTCCATCGAGTTAGTGATGCCATCCAGCCATCTCATCCTCTGTCATCCTCTTCTCCTCCTGCCCCCAATCCCTCCCAGCATCAGAGTCTTTTCCAATGAGTCAACTCTTCGCATGAGGTGGCCAAAGTACTGGAGTTTCAGCTTTAGCATCATTCCTTCCAAAGAAATCCCAGGGCTGATCTCCTTCAGAATGGATTGGTTGGATCTCCTTGCAGTCCAAGGGACTCTCAAGAGTCTTCTCCAACACCACAGTTCAAAAGCATCAAGTCTTCGGTGCTCAGCTTTCTTCTTCTGGAGAAGGCAATGGCACCCCACTCCAGTACTCTTGCCTGGAAAATCCCATGGACGGCGGAGCTGGTAGGCTGCAGTCCATGGGGTTGCTGGGCCCGGAAGGAGGCCATCTGTGGGGTCACACAGAGTCGGACACGACTGAAGCGACTTAGCAGCAGCAGCAGCAGCAGCAGCAGCAGCAGCAGCAGCAGCTTTCTTCACAGTCCAACTCTCACATCCATACATGACCACTGGAAAAACCATAGTTTTGACTAGATGGACCTTTGTTGGCAAAGTAATGTCTCTGCTTTTCAATATGCTATCTAGGTTAGTCATAACTTTCCTTCCAAGGAGTAAGTGTCTTTTAATTTCATGGCTGCAGTCACCATCTGCAGGGATTTTGGAGCCCAAAAGAATAAAGTCTGACACTGTTTTCACTGTTTCCCCATCTATTTCCCATGAAGTGATGGGACCAGATGCCATGATCTTCGTTTTCTGAATGTTGAGTTTTAAGCCAACTTTTTCACTTTCCTCTTTCACCTTCATCAAGAGGCTTTTTAGTTCCTCTTCACTTTCTGCCATAAGGGTGGTGTCATCTGCATATCTGAGGTTATTGATATTTCTCCCAGCAATCTTGATTCCAGCTTGTGCTTCTTCCAGCCCAGCATTTCTCATGATGTACTCTGCATACAAGTTAATGCTATATATATATACACACACACATACACATACATACCTACTAAAAATGGTAAAAATAAAGCGCATTCTCATTTTTTAAAAAAAGTGATAGATGACTGAGGTTTGGGAACAGGACAAGGGTCTGGGATAGTTTATCCAAGTGATTGAAAGAGAAAAGAAAACAAGACGTGACGGTCTTAACCATACTCAGTATTTAAATCTCTGATAGGATAAAGTAATAGTAAAATTCAGCCACCTTTTTAAAAAGAATCTGTTATGTCTTATGTTCTTACTAGTAAACTGGATGATCAGTGACTCCTGTTCTTAACCAAAAAATGGTATATTGAGTAGCATAAAGCTGAAAGTTATAACAAAGAGACCAAGGTCCAGTAGAATAATTTCCAGAATAATTCTCCTCCTATAAAACACTTCTAAAAGTCAGTTCAGCAGGAAGCCTTATGTTTTGTATTCATTCAGGTGTTGAAATTTTTCTCTTGTCATTGCAGTACCATCTTTTATGATGCTGTCAATCTTTGGGAATGAGTGCATTGCAACCAAAGCCAGGTTCTATTAGGCAGAAAAGGGATGGAGGGTACTGAGAAACTGTGATGTGTTTCTCTAGCTAGAAGTGGTGCATAATGTTGTATGCCCATTTCGTCAGCAAAAACAGTCTCACTGTCACATATCACTGCAAAGGAAATTGTGAGTCATTATGTGGCTTGGCTGCCATGTGCCTGGCCATAGTTAACCTCTGTGGAAGAGGGTGAGACAGCCTCTAGGGGACAGCCTGTTTGTCCAGTCTTCCAGTTTACCCTTCTTGGGATATGTACTAAGTTCAGGGAAACAAACTTTAGTTTCATAGAATTGAGAGTTTGAGTATAGGTATTCTTTCACTGCTTGGCTATGTCAGGATTGATGCTTTAATAGTCTATCAGAGGATATCTAGGGCTGAATGATTTTTGTATTGTTTCTAACAAGTAGGAGGAAGCTGGGAGATTAATCACAATGTAGATCTTTAATGAAAACCTATACAGATGGTCCCTGACTTGTGATGGTTCAATTTACAATTTTTCAACTTTACAATGTTGTGAAAGTCATACACATTTAGTACAAACTATACTTTGAATTGTAAATTTTGATCTTTTCCCAGGCTAGTGATATATAGTACTATACTCTCATGATGCCAGGCTCCCAGTCAGCCACATGATCATAAGGGGAATCAACCAATACACTTACTACCCTTCTGTACCCAGATAACCACTCTTTTTTTCACTTTCAGTACAGAATTCGATAAATTGCATGAGATATTCAACACTTTATTATAAAATAGGTCTTTTGTTAGCTGCTTTGGCCCAACCTTAGGCTAACATAAGTCTTCTAAGCACATTTAAAGTAGGCTGGGTTAAGCTTTGTTTAGTAGGTTAGGTGTATTCAACTCATTTCTGATTTATGATATTTTAAACTTATCATGGACATATCAGGACATAACCTCATTGTAAGTTGAGAAAACTCTGCACTCTGAACCCCTCCTTCAAGCTTTGGCTGTGCACAGATGCTGCCCTATGACACTCTTGTCTCTTTTATCCTGTAGTCATTGCACTAGGTCTGGGTATCTAGATCACCTGCATGAGTGGGGTCAGGTTGCCTTTGTTAAAGTCTTAACTTTCCCCACGGCTGGGCAAAGTGATTTTGGTTAATTATTTAACCATTGTACTTCCTTTGTTTCATGTGGAAAACCAGGATAATAAATAGTTACTTCCTGGGATTGTTGTGGGGATTGAATGAATTTATGTGTGCATCACATAGAACATTGCCTAGCAAATGCTAAGTGCTATACAGCTAAGTGGCTGACATATAGTAAGGGCTGTGTGACTTCTCTCTTGATCACCATCAGCATGACCATTGGTATATGACTCAGCAGTTTCTCCATGCACAATCTCAGTCAGCTCCATGTGACTTCTCCTCTATCCTTTGCTAATTGTTCACTGTATCTATTTCATCTTGTTCTCCTTCTAGAAGGGGAGTTTGGGCTTGAAACCCCACAACGGGAAATTTCTGAAGAAGCTTCATTTCACAATGAGATGATGGGTGGAGTCACAAGAGATGGTTCATGGTGTTCCATTTTAGAAGAACTGTGGAAACAAGCTGACCAAACAGAGAGGGATCCTAAAAATCAAAATAAACCTTCACATCAGGGGGCTTTCTTCAATAAGAAAACACTGAACACAGAGAGGGACTGTGACTACAAGTACCCTGGAACAGTCATTCAGGCAAAGCCCCACCTTGTTTCTTCACAAAAGGGACCTCATAAACGTTGCTCAGTTGCAAAAAGGTTGAAGCCTAACCTAGAAGCAACTCATCAAAATCAAAGCAGTATCACAAAACACCTTGATGATATGGTTGGATCTGGTCAGCCAGTTATCCATAGCTCTTCCAGTGCCAGCTGCAAGAATACTCACACAGGAGAGAACTTCCATGAAGGTAATACATGTACAAAAGCCTTCAGCCAGAAACAGTTACTCACACAGCATCAAGTTCATGCTCAGGAAAAACCAGATAAGTGTACTGAATGTGGGAGGGACTTGACCCACAAGTCACACCTCCTTGAGCAACAGAGATTCCATAGTGTAGAAAACCTCCAGGAATGTGGTAAATGTGGGAAAGCCTTCACCTCACAACCAAAACTCGGGGTCTGTGTGACAGATCATACAGGTAACATACCGTATATATGTAAGGAATGTGGAAAAGTCTTCATTCAGAGGCCAGAATTGGTTACACACCAGAAAACTCATACTAGAAAGAAGCCCCATAAATGCCATGAATGTGGAAAAACTTTCTTCCAGATGTTATCTCTCTTCAGACATCAGAGAACTCATACAAGAGAAAGACTCTATGAATGCGGTGAATGTGGGAAAGGCTTCTCCCAGAATTCAACTCTCAGTATACATCAGAAAATCCACACTGGCGAGCGACAGTATGTATGCAGTGAATGTGGGAAGGCCTTCACCCAGAAGTCAACACTCAGCTTGCACCAGAGAATCCATTCAGGGGAGAAGTCTTATGTGTGTATTGAATGCGGCCAGGCCTTTATCCAGAAGGCGCACCTGATTGTACATCAGAGAAGTCACACTGGAGAGAAGCCTTATCAGTGTCACAGCTGTGGGAAATCCTTCATTTCCAAGTCACAACTTGATATACATCATCGAATCCACACTGGGGAGAAACCTTATGAATGCAGTGACTGTGGGAAGACCTTTACCCAAAAGTCACACCTCAACATACACCAGAAAATTCACACTGGAGAAAGACACTACGTGTGCAGTGAATGCGGGAAGGCCTTCAACCAGAAGTCAATCCTCAGCATGCATCAGCGAATTCACACCGGAGAGAAGCCTTACAAATGCAGTGACTGTGGGAAGGCCTTTACTTCCAAGTCACAGTTCAGAGAGCATCAGCGGATCCATACGGGAGAGAAACCCTACGTATGTGCTGCATGTGGGAAGGCTTTCAATGGTAGATCAAATTTCCATAAACATCAGATGACTCACAATAGAGAGAGAACCTTTGCCTGTTACAAGTGTGGGAACACCTTCGTTGAGAAATCAGAGTTAATCACACATCAGAGAACACATATTGGAGAGAAACCTTATGAATGCTGTGACTGCGGGAAATCCTTCAGTAGGAAACCACAACTCAAAGTGCATCAACGAATTCACACAGGAGAGAGACCTTATGTGTGTTCCAAGTGTGGGAAGAGCTTCAACAACAGGTCAAATTTTAATAAACACCAGACAACTCACACCAGAGATAAATCTTATAAAAGCAGTTAATCTGTGCAAGGCTTTACCCAGAAGTCAATTCCTAGTATGCATAAACATCATAAACATCAATGAAACTAACTGAATTTCTTGAAGAAAAAACATGAGGCAGATATAATCATATATTATAGAATTCATGCTTCAGAAAAGCTCTAGGGAGGCACTGCATGTCTCCAAGTTACACATATTTTATGTGAGGGAAATAACTCAGGAAAGAACTTTTAAGGATGAGTGGAAATATCTATATTTGTACTAGCTTCATTAAAAGTTACAAAATTCATTTGAGGAAGAAACCCTAATACATTGAGAAGAGAGTTTCTATAGAGTAAGACAGATGGTTACCAGATTATAGGAAAATTTGTGGGAATATAATGATAACCCTGTTTAATGTGGAATATCATTATTTTTAGGCTGCCAGCAAACTAAATGATGACTTGGCAATATTAAGTATGTGTGTGTGTATCTGTATACTTATGTATGTATGCATATTTATATCTGCAGGTCAGTGTGTATACACACACACACACACATACTCAATTCTGTAGTTTTTGCTACAGAATTCACTGTGTAACCAGAGGTGTTGATTATATATTTTTAAAAAGAACCTAACAATTGTTTTATCATATTTACTCCCTATTGAATTTACATCCTGAGGTTGCACAATTATTATTAATTTCTTTATGTACACAGACAGATGAATGTACTGTTTTTGGTAAATGCATAAATGTGATTCTGATATTCCTAGTGTAGTTTTTCTCTTCTTTCATGATTAGTTCAGCTCTACTCTCCCCTTTCCACCTCCACCATCTATGGTGAACCTTTTAGTATGGAGTCTTTTATATGTTTATACAGGCTACTAATCACCTATGTCAGGAGTCAGCAAACTGTCCATCAGCCAAATCTGGTTGGCCACACATTTTTTAAATAAAGTTTTACTGGAACACAGCCATGTTCATTTTTTTGTGTGATGTCTGTGGTTGCTTTTGTGCTCCAGTGGCAGAGCTGAGTAGTTGTGGCAAAGGCCGTATGGCCTGCAAACTGAAAGTATTTACCCTCCAGCTCAGAGAGAAGTCTGCCAACACTTGTTATTCCCACACACTCATTACTATGCTCATAAGCATACACCTATATAGGTACTCTTCCCTCTTTGTTTTGTAAACATCAAATCATATCACATACCTTGTGCAGTTGTTCTTTTCAGTCTACAACACAGCTGTTCAGTGACTGCATCAGTATTCTATCAGTATGAGGACATGCTGTAATTTTTTCACCTACCCTCATTTTTTTTTTTTGCCATATCCAGGAAATTAGTTCCCTGACCAGGGATCAAACCTGTATCCTCTGCATTGGGAATTCAGAGTCTTAACTGCTGGACTGCCAGGGAAGTCTCCATGTATTTTATTTTTCTTTCCCACTCCCCTCCTTTTTTTTTTTTGCTATAAGAAAGAAGTAGAACAGCATAGTTTGTAAGTAGACAGGCCCAGGAGCCAGGTTCCTGTGCATCAGTGCCTGCTCAGTCATGTCTGCCTCTTTGCAACCCCATGGACTGTAGCCCATCAGGCTCTTCTGTCCATGGGATTTCTCAAGCAAGAATACTGCAGTGGGTTGCCATTTCCTCCCCCAGGAGATCTTCCTGACCCAGAGGTCAAACCTGCACCTCCTGTGTCTCCTGCATTGGTAGGTGGATTCTTTTTATTTTTAATTGAAAGAGAATTGCTTTGTGATATTGTGTTGTATTCTGCCATACATCAACATGAATCAGCTATAGGTATACATATGTCCACTCCCTCTTAAATCTCTCTCCCACCTCTCACCCCATCCTACTGCTCTAGGTTGTCACAGAGCACAGGTTTGAGCTTCCTGAGTCATACAGCAAATTCCCACTGGCTATCTATTTTACATATGGTAATGTATATGTTTCCACACTGCTCTCTCCATTTGTCCCACCCACTTCTTCCCCCATTGTGTCCACAAGTCTGTTTATGTCTGCAACTTCATTGCTGCCCTGCAAATGGGTTCATCTACCAACTTTCTAGATTCCATATATATGCAGTAATGTACGAAGTTTGTTTTTCTCTTACTTCACTCTGTGTAATAGGCTCTAGGTTCACCCACCTCATTAGAATGGACTCAAATACATTCCTTTTTATGGATGAATAATATTCCACTGTATATATGAACCACAGCTTTTTTAATCCATTCATCTGTCGACAGACATCTAGGTCGCTCCCATGTCCTAGCTATTGTAAACAGTGCTGCAGTGAACATTGGGATACATGTATCTTTTTCAATTATGGTTTTCTCAGCATATATGCCCACTAGTGGAATTGTTGGGTTATGTGGTAGTTTTATTCCTGGTTTTTTGTATTTTTTTAAGGAATCTCCATACTGTCTTCCATAATGGCTGTATCAATTTACATTCTGGCAGGTGGATTCTTTACCACTGAGCCACCGGGAAGCCCTTGGGTTCCTTACTTGATTCTATATCAATCAAGCAAGATATTTATCTGCCCCTGGTCTTCAAAAGAAGATGACAGTAGTGCTACCCACAAGTCCTTGTGAGAAATAAACAGGTGAATAAGCATTAAGCACTTTAACTGTGTGGAAAGAACCAGAGCATGGTCAATTTGAGTGGGGCCCTGTGTGACCAAATGAATGGCAATCAAAGGATGGGGATTAGGGATGGCAGAGAGAAGCCAGTAAAATAAAGCCTCCTTTAACAAGAAACTAGGTGGGATGGTTGAGGGGATTCTTTCCAGGCTCCAGATACCCCTCAGCCTGGGGGCTTCTGGAACTAAGGGGCCGATGTCCATGGTGAGGTTGGTGTAGAGGGGCCACAGCTTCTTGGAGAGCAGCCTGTATCCTGGCGAGTTGGCAGCATCGTGCCGCCACTTCCGGTGGATCTGGGCCAGAAGGCCAGGACTGGAGGGACTGAGGGGGCAGCCGTGCGAGCTGAGGGCTTGGGAACAGGCCCAGGACTGGCCACCCCTGCCCCACACCCTGACTCACCTCTGGGAGCTCTGCTTGCAGCTGGGGTCCTGCCCCTCCTCCAGAATGTGGTAACAGCCAAAGAGCAGATGAAGCCATAAGAGGACCATCCCGCTGAGTTGCAGCCTTACCGGGGAGAGGACGTGAGGCCAGATGCCTGTCTCCTTTGATAGGGTCCCCATCCACACCCGGCCCCTCAGGCCAGAGTAGCTTGTATCTCCCGCAATCCAACACAGTTCACATTCTCACTCAGTCTTGGGCACCCCGTGGCCCCCGCACCACAGAGGGGCCTGCTGCCCTGAGCGAGGCTCCCCACAGCAGCGCCCCCTACCTGGCAGTGATGTCACTGTCTTCCTGATTCCCGCCCTAGCTGGTGTTGGGGAAGCCACTGATCCTCAGGTAGTGAATGGGGTGCAGGGCAAACACCCCTCCATGGTAGCCTCGGTAGGGCAGCCTACAGAGGCAGGGAGAGTTGGAAGCACAGGGCATTTCAGGCAATGGGCCCTGGCCCTTTGCTAGCCAGGAGCACAGGGTTTATTTCTGGGTTATCCATTCCCCACTCTCTCCCTTGGTAACCTCTCCCTGACCCCTAGGATGTCCCTGTGCCTGATCCTGGGGCAGCCCTGCCCCTTGAGATGACCCCTCATGTAACCCTGGAAATCCCCTCCCTGAATCATCTGACAGGCCCATCTTGTGACCCCATCAATGGTCCCTCCTGTTATAAGTTCTCCTCTGACCTCTGTTACAACTTCTCTGCCTACCACTTTATTAAATGCATCCTGACCCCCCCAATGATAACTAATCCCACTGTCATTTGATACCCACACCCAGGAGGAAGCTTCTCCCCATCTATAAGGCCTTTCCCCAGGCCTCTTCATCCTCTCCATCATCAGCCCCAGGGATCACGGCCTGGACTGTACAGATGGGCAGGGCCTGGCCAAGAGTCCCCCAACAGGAGGTCCCCTCCCTCCACCTACATGTCGTTGAACTTGTTGATGGCCATGGAACAGGGGCAGGGAAGATGTTGCAGATGAAGAGGTTGTGGTCATCCTCTGGGAGCAGGTTCACATTGTGGAAAAAGACACGGTCCCAGTCCTCCTCCTGCATGGCCTCCCAGAACCCCACGTTGCACAGGCTGCCCCAGTTGAAGGTGGTGGTGTTCACCTGGGGTGGATGGAGATACTCACCACAGGTAGTGGTATCCCTGCCACTTGCCAGGCCCATCCTCTCTCACCTTTCCAAGTGCCATTCTCCTGCCTGGAACCCCTTCTTATTCCCAGACTTGTCCAGGAAGGCTCAAAGGTTACCCCGCCCCCCCCAGGAAACTTTCCTTGGATCCCCACCCCCATCCTTGGCAGACTCAGCATCTTCAGTTTCTCAGCTCTCCCTTCTTGGCCATTTTCAGAGTTCTCAAGGATCATCACCTTCAAGGGGTCGTCTGAGGGAGGCAGAGGTCAGGAGAGACTGGGGACCGTCTGTGTTTCTCTTCCTGCTCCTGCCAGACAAAGACTAGGTCTGATGCTCAGGATAAGATCTGCCATTCCTCCTTGTCCTCCTCTATCATCATCTTCATCACCATCTTAACCATAACCATCATCACTTATCATTACCATGATATTCATCATCACCATCACCACCATTATCACTATCTTCATCATCTTCAACATCATTAGCAGTCCCCTAACCTCCATCATAACTATTACATCATCATCATGACCATCAGCACCACCACCACCACCACCACCACCACCACCAGCATCATCACTGTCACTTATTAAGCATCTAGTATGTGCCAGGCACTGGCCTCATTGCTTTACACTCATTATCTCATGAACCTTGGACTCATGAATGAGAAAACAGTAGCACAGAGCGCAGATTCCCCAAATTTATACATAGTCATACTGAAGAACAGTGTGTTGAATGAATGGATATATGGATGGAGAGATGAAGACTGGTCCCAACCTCACGCCACACAAGCAGTAATGGGCAAGGCCAAGATTCAAACAGGCATCTAACAGACCTCAGACCCAGCGCTTTACTTTACCCCTTGGGTTGCTGCCCAATCCAACAAGCTTTGGTCTCAGAGACCCAGACTCAGTGGGATGAGCCCTTCCCTTAATCAGCTACTCAAACAGAGCCCAGACTAAGCCAGTCTAGACCAAACACATAGCCCTTGGTTCTGGTCTTCCCCAGTCCAAGTTCTTCTTGACTCATCAATCCTACCCTCTGGATACTCTCTGGCCCAGACACTCTCAGCTCAGACACTGACGACTCCAGCCCCGACTCTTCAAGGCCAGGCTCAGACCCCTCTGCCCTCTTGCTCCTGTGCCTCCTCATTCCTGCTGCACCTGCTTCACCACGTAAATGGCACAGTGCAGTCGCTGGCACTGTAGGAAGGAGTGCACGTGGGACAGCAGCTGGGCCTGCCCATAGTAGGGCACCACTACTGCCACGTGGGGTCGCGCCCAGCAGGGACCTATCCCAGAAACCCCCACTACTCAGGTGTACCGGGTTAAATCATGTCTCCCCACAAATTCACTCCCACCTGGAACTTCAGTACATGATCCTGTTTGGAAAGAGGGGTTTTGCAGATGTCACTGGTTAAAATGCGGGAAGGTGAGGCTGCAGCAGTGGTGGTTCTGGTAGAGGAATGCCCCCACCAGCAGCAACTGCGCCCCCAGAAGTAACAGCAGCATCCCCCTCTGCTGTACCATTCTGGGGAAGAAAACAAAAGGTCATTCCTCCCGTCTTGTAAACCCTTTACTTCAGCCCCAGGGGGCTCCAGCCCTGTCTCCTGCTCCCATCTTTCCCCACCTGGCTCTGCACACTGCACAGAGGGAGAACGAGAGAAAGACTTGCTGAAGCCACTCAAGGTCACACCACCTGCTCTGAGGACCTGCCATGCACCCACCTCCAGCCTCATCACTCCTACCTCCTGGGCACACTGGACGCTGGCTTGGTGCTCCTCTGGCTAAGTGATTAATCTCTCTTGGGCTCGACATCCTTATCTGTAAAAAGGGGCTTACAGCTTGTTGTTCGAGGACCTGCAATGTGCATAAATCAAGGGGTTGGACTGGACTCAGCATTTTCCCAGGACAGAGCCAGGTTCTCTCACATTTCCAGCATCCTGAAAGGAAGGGACCTACTCCACTCCTGCTCATCCTGGGTGAGCCCTCTCCCCTTTGCCACCACAGGCACCAAGCAGCCCCTCGTGGCTTCCGTAGCCCCTGTTATCTCCCTCACCCATCATCTGATCATCATGGATTGTGACTGTCCGTGTCAGCCGCCATCAGACGAGGGGCTTGCTAAGAGCAGGGTCCAGGACTGACTCAGTTCTAGGTGCCCAGCATTTCCACACACAGGAGGCCCCAAGAAGCGAATGAATGAGTGAATCAATGAATGAGATGCTATTCTCCACCTGGTAAACTCCTGCTCATCTTTCATGTGCTCCGCATCCAGGGACTCTTCTCTAAGTCCCTCACTCCTGTCTACTCTTGTCAGGACCCTCCCAGTCCCTGGCATCTCTGCTGCCACAGCTCTGGTCAGCAGACCCGGACTGATCCAAATCCACTCTCTCCCCGTCACCAGCCTGGGAACCCTGGGAGGGTGGCCCTGGGCATGACTCATCTTTGGGCCTCAGCATCATCCATCGTCCTGGTCACTAAGTGGGCGAGTATATTTTTAGATGAACTAGAAAATGATCTCAGTACAGAGGCATGCTCCAGACCAAATCTCAAAGGCGGGGCAAGACAGAATGTGATCAGGGATAGAAAATCCTTCAACTTTGGAGCGTTAAGGAAACAAGAATCCAATTTCTGTAGCAAAGTGGGTCAGGTATTTCTTGCAGCCTTTCAGCTGGAAAGGCAGCTTTTAAAGGAGCATTGTGGACTTGCCTGGTGGTACAGTGGGCAAGAATCCTCCTGCCAATGCAGGGAGAGGAACAGGTTTGATCTCTGCTCTGGGGAGATCCCACATGCTACAGAGGAATTAAAGCCCATGCACCAAAACTACTGAGCCTGTGCTCCACCCTAGAGCCACAAATACGAAGCCTGTGCTCCACAAGAGAGGCCACTGCAATGAGAAGCCCCAGCATGACAACCAGAGAGCAGCACCCGCTCACTGCAACCAGAAAAAAGCCCGCTTGCAGCAACCGAAGACCCATTGCAGCCAAAAATAAATAAAGAAGCACTGTTTCAGAGAATACCACCCAGGCTTTGAGTGGCACAGGTAGATTTAGACACCCCTCTTTTAAGCAAAATGAGAATAAGACCCCACAGTTATGGTGGAAATACATCCCATTCACACACAGAAGAGATTCAACAGTCAAGAAGTGTGTTAGTTACTTAGTCGTGTCTGACTCTTTGGGACCCCATGAACCGTAGCCCCCCAGGCTCCTCTGTCCATGGGATTCTCCAGGCAAGGATACTGGAGTGGGTTGCCATGCCCTTCTCCATCAACAGGCAAGAAACACTGCGGGAACTTCAGCTGGATTTGGTGCTGTCCTTTGGGGACCAAGACCAGTCTTTGAAATACCCTGGTAGAGTTGGCCCAGCAGCAATTTATGGATGCGTTTGCTGGGATGAAAACAGCAGGGCTTGTCATAATCCCTATCTCCCGGATGGGAATGCTGTGGGTGTGGACCACGCCTGAGTCATGTCACAGGGGCTGGTGTCCAGCTGCTCTGTGAACAGGAGGTGCCAACAAAGCCTTGATGGTGTTATTTCCTGTTCTAAGGCAGGGAGTCGGTGAGCTTGGAGGAGTGGAGTCTCAGGTGAGGTGTGTCCTCTCAGGAGCATGATACTTCATGCAGGAGTCGGAGGCATAGGTGGTTTCCGGGGAGTCACCAACAGATCAAGTGTGTTAGTTACACATCACATTGGTTACAGAGTGCAGATGCCCAGACTCACGTTCCCATCCTCCTTGTGCTGGGATGGGAAAGGCAGCTGTTATTCAAATGATTTGTCTTTAGAAAAATCTGGTAAAAATGACCCTTCAGATTCCACAGGATACATGGGAGGCATGTATTTTAGAGCCTGAGAGTCTTATAGATCTCAAGCGATTGTTTTCTTACTCCTGTTTTACAATTAATCTCTATTGTACCCACAGCGTTTGTGATTTAGTGCCACACACTACTACTGCATTTGGGGTCCGTGAAGGCCAAAGTTTAACTATAAACAATTTTTCAAAAGAATTTGGCAGTATTATCATGAATATAAGTATGGAAGCATAAAGGTGTGTTGTTGTTCCTTCTGCAGAAGATATCAAACTTTGACCTTGGACTTCTGGCCTCCAGCATTATGAAAAAATAAATTTCTGTTGTTTCATCTAAAAAAAGAAAAAGTGCATCTCCATTTCATTACTGATGAAAAGATAAATTTTATGTTTTGTTTCTCAAAGTCATGTAAGATTTCATGAAAAAATTCTGTCTTAAACTAGCAGCAATGCTCATCCATGTTACCCGCTTCAAATTAAGAAAGTAAACAACCATGTTTCACAAGTGACATGGTACAGCTTGCACTAATAATTATGTATTTTCATAGCCAACAGGGAATGTGTGGAAAGCAGACCATTGAGAAACTCCCCTTTGCAAAGAAAATCTCACATTAGAAATATTAGTGTGTCTTAAGGATGAAAACCATGTTTCCACCCAGGGGTTGAATCTTCAACCCCTGCAGTGGAAGTTCAGAGACCTACCACTGGACCTCCAGGAAATTCCCAGAATATCTTTCTGGCTACATTTGTTAGGCTCAGAAGTCCATGCCCAAAATCAGATCGTGCTTTTTGTTCTAAGGCCATCCCTAAACTTCCTGACTTCCAAGGAGGTAAGAAATGTCTTTGAGGATACAGAAGCTGTTTTAACAAGGCAGAAGTCTTCCAAGTGGGACATGTACACAAAACTCCCTGTGCGGTAAGGTGTTCTATTCTACTCATCTTGGTGAAGGCGAAGCTTGGCTCATGTTGGGATGTTCTGTTTTCAGAACAACCAAAAGCATTTCAATTTAGTGAAGCTAATTAAAAGAAAATTAACTGGAATGTTTCCAGGGACAAAATTATCAAGTTACACTGAATATAATATCCAGGTAACTGGTTAGAATTGGTGCACATTCTTCATTAAGATAATTAAAACTTATCTGAGTGATGTAATGAAATAATTATTCCATGAACAGCCTACCCTCATGTCACCTTATAAGACGTACGGTTTCTACCAGTAAATAACATAAATGTCTTCATGTTGAAATACTTCAGGTGTCGACTTAAAATGAGTGAGGTAGTGGTACAAAGCTTTTCAATATATAATATAAATATATAATATAATATATGCCTATACCTAAAGGGCCTCCTGATGAAAGTTAAAGAGGAGAGTGAAAAAGTTGGCTTAAAGCTCAACATTCAGAAAACTTAAGATCATGGCATCCAGTCCCATTACTTCATGGCAAATAGATGGGGAAACTGTGGAAACAGTGGCTGACTTTATTTTTGGGGGCTCCAAAATCACTGCAGATGGTAATTGCAGCCATGAAATTAAAAGATGCTTACTCTTTGGAAGGAAAGTTATGACCAACCTAGACAGCATATTGAAAAGCAGAGACATTACTTTGTCAACAAAGGTCTGTCTAGTCAAGGCTATGGTTTTTCCAGTGGTTATGTATGGATGTGAGAGTTGGGCTATAAAGAAAGCTGAGCAACAAAGAATTGATGCTTTTGAACTGTGGTGTTGGAGAAGACTCTTGAGAGTCCCTTGGACTGCAAGGAGATCCAACCAGTCCATCCTAAAGGAGATCAGTCCTGGGTGTTCATTGAAAGGACTGATGTTGAAGCTGAAACTCCAATACTTTGGCCACCTGATTCGAAGAGCTGACTCATTTGAAAAGACCCTGATGCTGGGAAAGATTGAGGGCAGGAGGAGAAGGGGACAACAGAGGATGAGATGGTTGGATGGCATCACCGACTCAATGGACATGGGTTTGGGTGGACTCCAGGAGTTGGTGATGGACAGGAAGGCCTGGTGTGCTATGGTTCATGGGGTTGCAAAGAGTCGGACACAACTGAGCGACTGAACTGACTGAACACACACACATAACTCAGACTTCTTACGTCTTAGCTAGTTTCAAGATTTATGAAAAGCTGTTTTGGCCATTTCCTAAATCACAAAGTGCAAGTTGCTCAGCAACCCCATAGACTATACAGTTCATGGAATTCTCCAGGCCAGAATACTGCAGTGGGTAACTGTTCCCTTGTCCTGGGGATCTTCCCAACCCAGGAATCAAACCCAGGTCTCCCGAGTTGCAAGTGGCTTCTTTACCAGCTGAGCCACAAGGGAAGCCCTCCTACATCATAAAATAGAGGCTAATGGGAAAAATTCATTTATTAGATCAGAAGTACACATATTAAGCTTCTTGATCAAGGTCCCTTGCCCTGGGGAGTAGAGTGACTTTGCTATTTGCTGAGACTCACTTGTGGGTCTCTGTTATCCAGCATAATACAAGTCACAGATGGAATTTAAAATTTCCTACTAGCCACATTTATAAAGTAAAAATAAATGGGTACAATTAATTTTTAATATTACATTTAAAAAAGATTACCATTTCAACATGTAATCAAGATACAAAAATTTTTGTGAGATATTCCATGGTTTTTGCACATAAAGTATTCTAATCTGATATATTTTTACCTTTACAGCACAGCTCAATTCAAACTATCCACAGTTCAAGTGCTCATTAGCCACGTGGCTGGTGGGTACCATTTTGAACAGCCACACCTTGGACCTCTGTACATAATCTGCATGTGCCTGGCAAAAACCTATATTCTCGCATCACTGGGTTTCATTTCAGTCACTGAGTGCAAGCTTGTGAGTGGTCATGTTCAACTTTTCCATAACTTTAATGCCGTCAATTAATTAATGAGAGATGCAGTAAAATGTCACTCACGGTTCTTCTGGAATGTGTCAATTTCTTCTTGTCCTCCTGTTAACTTTAGTTTTACTTCTTTTGGGATTATGTTGTTAGGTGCATCTGAGTTTAGAACTGTTTCATCATCCTGGTTATTCCTTTTTCATCTGTGATGACATTTATTACTAATAGTGCTTTTTGATTCAAAATGTTTTGTTTGGTGGCTCATGTGGCTAAAAGGTTTCTTGAGTTAAATTCCTAGTATATCTTTCCCCACCCTTTTGCTTTCATTTTCTGAGTCTTTATTCCTTAGAAGTGGGTCTCGTGAACATAGCATAACATCTTTCTTCTTAACTTTCCTTGTGCTACAGATAATTTTGCTTGTTCCTATTTTTTCTGCAGTAAAACATATTTAAAAGCATGTTTCTTAACAATTTCCCTCAATCTAAACCACCACTAAGCCTTTAGGTTTTATTGACTCTACATTCCACAATGGGAGTCCTGACATTAATCAAACACTTGCCTGGTGCTGGTCCATTTCATCCTCAAAGCCATCCTTTGGTTTCATAGAAAGGGATACTGAGGCTCAAAGTTATTCAGGTGTGAAAAGAGCATGAGTTTGAGTCCCGGTTTGTATGTGTTACTCCAAAGAGACACTGCCTGACTGAAGGTGTGTCTTAGGGTTACAACGGTGGTAGAGGTCAGGGAAGGCTTCCCCAAAGAGGTAACATCTGGGTAGGTCCTAAAGGACAAGTACACATCTAAGCCCCATTCAAAGCTGGGGGAAGGGTATTCTGGGCAGAGAGGTGGAGCAACAGGGAGCTTGGTGTATGCAGTCATAGAGCATACTAAGTCACTTCAGTCCTGTCTCTGTGCAACCCTATGGACTGTAGCCTCCTCTGTCCATGGGATTCTCCAGGATAGAATACTGGAGTGGGCTACTATGCCCTCCTCCAGGGGATCTTCCTGACCAGGGATCAAACCCGAATCTTGTGTCTCCTGCCTTGGCAGGCGGGTTCTTTACCGCTAGTGCCACCACGGTAAAGGCAGCTAATTATCTAGAGTGCTTTCTGTGGCCCGAGAGCTGTTCTAAGCACTCAGCATGTATCTCTTCTCAATCTCAGCACTACTGACATTTTGGGCAAGCTAGTTCTTTGCCATGGAGGCTGACCTGTGTGTTCGAGATTTAGTAACATTGCTGGTCTCTGCCTACTGGATGCCAGTACCCCAACCCCAGTTGTGAGTCAAAATCATCCCAAGTTGAGAACCACTGCTCTACTCCTCTGAAGGCTGGACTATTTCATCCCCTATAGGTGAGGAAATGTAACTTAGCCACATTCACACAACCAGATCCCAGGATCTGAACTAGGCTGCCTCCCTCCTTAACCACCACATTCCACAGCAGCAATTTTGTGCCTGAGCTCAGTGTTCCTTGGGGTGCAGATAAAAGGAGGAGGCAAGGAAGGAGAGGTAGGCCAGGAGCAGCTCAGGACAGGCCATGAATACCTTGCCTGCTCTGTCCCAGGCCTTCTGCATGGGGATGCTATGGACCCAGATGCAAACCCAACCAAACCCTTCTCTTGGAAAGTACCCAACCCAAAGAGACAGTGAAACAGAGACAGCCACAACCCAAGGTGACAGGGCCTCTGACAAAGCAAGGGACCAAGGGCCATGGGAGCCCAGAAGTGGCTTGTTAAACCAGGGCAGGGGAGGAGGGGTCCTGTGGGCTTCCTGGGGGAAGTATACCCACATGGCCATCTGGATGAGAAAGAAGAATCAGGGTGTTGGGGGAGGAGGGGTGTGGGACAGAGAGTCTTCAGAAGAAGAGACAGCGTGTGCAGACATCCGGCAGAAAAAATTCTTCCTCTGGAAAATATGGGGGCCTGCCAGAGATGCAGGGTGAGAGGTGAGGCTGAGAAGTCATCAGGGGCCAGGTCACTAACACGAAGCTGAGGGACTCAGTCTTTACCCTGCAATGATGAGAAGCTGCAGCCATCCTCCAGAAACCCCTGACAGCAACTCAGTCTTTCCCTTCAGAAACAAAGTTAATGAGTACTAAGCTGCAGCCCCAGGAAGAGACATAAAGAACAGAACACTGCCCTCCGCTCTTTTCACAGCACTTAACGAAGCACCAGGCACAGTTTGGGGTGCTTTGAAAATATGAAATCATCTAGTTCCTCCAACAGCTGCTATTTTATCATCCCCACTGAATACAGGAAGCCCTGGAAGGTCAAGTCACTCACTCAAGGTCACAGAAACTAAGCAAGGGGCACATGGAGTCACCCTTGCAGGCCAGCTTTCACATTCACTTTCTTTTTTTCAATGGCATCCAGTGTAAGACAAACTTTTTTTTAACTAACTTCTCACTCAAAAGTATGTGAGTGGTGTTGGAGAGCTACTAAAATACTTAAAACAAAGAAACTTTCAAAGCCTACAGGAACACCTGAATGTGCATACTGATTTGGGGGCTGAAAACCAAAGCACAGAATACCTCTTAAGTCAGGGCCCCTCCGCCTCAGCACTACTGTTATGTGAGGCCGGATGATTCTGCGTTGTGGAGACCATCCTGTGCAGCATATGTTTACCGGCAACCCTGGCCTCTGCCTGCCGGGTACCGGCCACACACTGCTCCTTGCATCATAGTTGCAACAATTAAAAATGTCTCCACACATCACCAAATGTTCTCTTGGGGATAAACTCACCCTCAACTGAGAATTGCCTTAGACTCTCTGTAGGTTGGTTGTCTAAGGTTTTGAAATGCCCAAATCAAGACTTCCTTTAAAAGAAAACTTAGACATGTTCCAGAAATGGGAGCCACGACCAGTTATGAGAATTAAGTGAAAACAAACAAACAGAAAAAAGTTTTTTGTTTTTTTTCCCCCCAGTAAACACTCCCCTACTAACTCATTTATTTTCACACACACTACGACGCACGTACCATTATCATCCCCATTTTACTGACCAGGAACTTGAGATAGTGCGAGGGACATGCAGGGGATGAGTGTCTGGCACACTGCTGACTCCTTACTAAGTGTAGTCCCGCTCCCTTACCCCCACCCCATACCCTGGTCAGCAGCACCTGTCACCTCTGGACTCCTGCAGCACCGGTCATCTGCCCCTCCACATCAAGCTTTGCCATCCTTATCTCTCCAGCCAGGCCTGGTACGCCCAGAGGATAGTACCTGGCACGCGGGAAGCCCTAGGAAATGACTGACAAATGAATGAACCCGATGACCACGCTTCAGCCAATAGGTTCAGACACTCAAACGTCCCCCATCCCTACCCTCTCAAGGGTCTCACAGGCGTAGAGATAAGAAAATGTCAGACTATAACAGCTAGGAAAGGGGGCAGTTTGGGGGCTGGAAAGAAGCTGAGAGCCTGGACCTTGGGTGCAGGGCTCCGGCTGATTCTTGGGAAGGTGCTCCGGCTTTTGATTTCGGGGACCCTCCGTCTCACGCGTCTCACCTGCCCTCCATCCGGAGCTCGACCTTCAACTCCAACAGGCAGGAGGCGTAAGCAATGAGCCCTCACCAAGCCTGAGCGTAACTGCTCACCGCGTTCTTGACCTGAACCCGGTGCACGCGTGTAAGAACCGCAAACTGCTATATTTCTGCTCCGCATAAGCATAACACCTCCAGGCCGCACCGCGGCAGCCGGGGCCGGGCGCGCGCGCCCAAGAACCCAGACTGTAAGCCCGAACCTTGGAATCGGTCCAGCGCCCTCGCTACCTCTCCCTTTCGCACCCCATCCCCATCATACCCCACTCCGACGCCTCTCCACCCCCACCACAAATTCCACCATGCTTCCACAAGAGCACAAAACTTGAAAAGCACCCATCTTTGGACTAAACCACACACGGCGCGCTACGCAGGGAAGCGCAAGAACCACAAGAACCACAGACCGTACCCACTCCTACGCAAGCGCACAAGGGGCTCTCGCGGGACCGGAAGCAAGGAGCACTCTAGGAGCTGTGGGCGGAGCTAGAGACGTCGCCGCGAGGACCGCCGGGAGTTGTAGGCCCAGCTCGTCCGAAAGCAGTAAGCGCCACCGACTCAACCGCCGCATGGGTACCTGGGAGTTGTCGGCGGGCAGACCACAAAGCCTTCTGGAAGTCGTAGTTCTATTACCTGCTTCTGCGCTTTCTCGGAGCCTGGACCTTCCCGCGTGGGTTCTATTCAGGTGAGTGCCTCCTCCCACCTTTGTAGCACTGCAGTGGAGGAGTTGACGGTCTTAATGGGGAGACAGCACTCCCCTCAATAAACCCCCAAAGCCTGTCTCCCGGCGGCCCTCCAGGCAGGAGTGCCCTACACAGCTGGCGTTCCTGATTTGAACTCTGCCGGCCGGGTCTGACTCCTTGTTCCCACCCACCCCCGCCCCAAGCTGGGTGCGGTGCGAGCGCACCCTCTTTAGTCCCGATTACAACCTAGAGTGGTCGGGGCGCGGGTAAAGGAGGGGATTAGGTGGCCGTGGAAATCTAGAGGCGGCAACACACCCAGCTCAGGGTTCTGAAAAGACTTCCAGAGCAAAGAACCTCAAATCTACCATGCCCAAACCCCACCTCTCACAGTATTTCCTCATTCTTCCCTAACCCCCACCTCCTCTCTACTAAATGGTCCCACTACCTTCCAAGTGCTCAAGTCAAAACAAAACCTGAGGTCCTGGGTCCTGTTTCTTTCATCCACTGCCCCCGCCCGCCCAAGGCTTGTAAAAGTCCCATCTGCTCTGTCTCCGCAACAGATCCAGAATCTGACCACTTCTCTCCAGTTCCACTGTCTCCACTCTGCTCCGAGCTACCGCTGTTGCTTACCTTGATCACT
This sequence comes from Bos indicus, assembly GCF_029378745.1. Classification (NCBI taxonomy): domain Eukaryota; kingdom Metazoa; phylum Chordata; class Mammalia; order Artiodactyla; family Bovidae; genus Bos; species Bos indicus. The sequence goes on from NC_091777.1 coordinate 58,050,857, forward strand.
GCAGGAACCTCCTCACTGGTCTGCCCATGTCAGTCCTTTCCACGCTCCACCCTCCATTCACACGCAGGCCAAGGAATCCTGTTAAAAATTAGATTCTGTCACTATAGAGCTTAAAACCGTCCAACCGTTCCTATTTCTCTCAGAATAAAAGTCCAAGCTCCTTACCCTGCCAACCTCCAAGGCCCCGGAGCCTTTCCCGCCTTCGACCACAACGCACTTGAACACAGACAGGACCTGCCCTTTCATGTCCTGTGCATTTGCTGTTAACTCTTATCAGGAAAATCCTTCCCACTGATCTAATGCCTGACTCCTCCTTATGGCCTTAGCTCAGAGAGTAATTCCCTCATATTACTACTTTTCATATCTGGAAAGTATCTTGAGTCGGCTCTTCCACTAGAATTTAGTGCCTGCAACCTTTCCTGTTTTGCTCATTGCTGTGTCCCCAATTCCTAGAGAACATTGGGCACCTTGAAGGTACTGAGTGGATATTTGCTGAATGAAAGAATGAACGAGTGATTGAAAGGCTAAGATGAGACTTGAAGGTGCCAGGCCTGCACAGTGCTGCGGGAAAGAGTGTTACAGACAATGGGTTTACTCTGGGTACTATCTGGGCAGCCTCCCGGGAGGCAAGCAACGACCCCCGCAATCCCAATCCACATGTAACCCGCCTCCCCTCTCCACCCATACAGGAGAAGCCGACCCCTCCCGCCTCTCCAGGACCCCACGATGCCCGCCCCGCAGTGCGCCTCTTGCCACAAGGCGCGCGCCGCCCTCCGCCGTCCGCGCTCGGGCCAGGCGCTCTGCGGCGCCTGCTTCTGCGCCGCCTTCGAGGCCGAGGTGCTGCACACGGTGGTCGCGGGCCGCCTGCTGCCCCCTGGCGCCGTGGTGGCCGTGGGCGCCTCGGGCGGCAAGGACTCCACGGTGCTGGCGCACGTGTTGCGCGAGCTGGCCCCGCGCCTGGGCATCTCGCTGCACCTCGTGGCGGTAGACGAGGGCATCGGCGGCTACCGGGACGCGGCGCTGGCGGCTGTGAGGCGGCAGGCGGCGCGCTGGGAGCTCCCGCTCACCGTCGTGGCCTACGCGGACCTCTTCGGGGGCTGGACTATGGACGCCGTGGCCCGCAGCACGGCTGGCTCCGGCCGCAGCCGCGCCTGTTGCACCTTCTGCGGGGTGCTGCGGCGCCGCGCGCTGGAGGAAGGGGCGCGCCTCGTGGGAGCCACGCACGTCGTGACCGGTGAGCGCAGGCGCGGCCCAGAGCGGGCGTGGTGGGAGGGGCGCATGCGCAGGATAGGGCACCGTAAGGGCGCTGGAGTGCGTGCCCAAGTGGTAAAATGGAGGCTTCGTGTGTCTTAATTGGAGAATCTAAATAGCAAGAAGGGGATATGCACGCTCACTGAAGGTTCATGGGCATATCGTGTGCACATCTTTACAAGCTTTTGAGTCACTGCCATTATCTGGTAACATTCATGGATGCCAAGTCACTTCAGTCGTCTCTCTTTGCAACCCTATGGACTGTAGCCGACAACAGCCAGGCTCCTTGGTGCATGGGATTCTCCAGGCAACAATACTGGAGTGGGTTGCTATGCCCTCCTCCAGGGGATCTTCCCAACCCAGGGACAGAACCTGCGTCTCCTGTGGCTTCTGCATTGCAGGCGGATGCTTCACCGCTGAGCCACAGGGGCTCACATGCTGGCACACACATGCTGGCACACACATGCTGGCAAATAGAGGGGTGGAAGAGTACTCTCTGGGGCTAGGGCTGTGGTTTTCTGCAGTTTTTTTTTAAATGACATTCTCTGTGTCCCTTTTCATAAAAGGAGGGGCATGGCGGGATATCGCCCATCAAAAGCCATCTATAGTCTGAAACGCAACTGTGTCTTTTAACTCCTTTTGTCTTTCATTCTCTCTCTGCTAACTTTTTCTCTGTCCCAGTCATTACTTCAACAAATAATTATTGACCATTTATTTTGTACCACATGCGGGCTATGTACCGGAGAACAAACTACCTAACCTCAGTTTCCTCTCCTATACAACAGGGCTATTAATATTATCCAGATCCTAGACTTCCTGGGACTTAGATGAATTATGTATGAAACACTCAGACGAGAGACTGAGAAACAGTAAACCTATAAACATTTGCTGCTACGATGATGCACAAGCCAGTGTCTGATCCTGTCCATTTCTCACATACATAATTACAACCTGTAAGTGCAGCTAAGGCAAGTGATGCAGGAAGACCTAGTGAAGGGAGAAAGGAAGAGTTTCCTGAGTAATCAGAGACCTGAAGGCTGAGTGGGTCCTTAGATGAAGGACCAAAAGGGGATTGGGAGAGATTCTGAGCAGAGGAAACAGCAAAGGCCCTCAGGAGGGAAAGTATGGTCGGGTTGAGAAGCCCTAAGACCCATTTTTACTGTAGACTCAAGTATGAGCATTCCATAGACAGAAGCGCCTGGCGGGCTCCATGGGGTCGCAAAGAGTCGGACACGACTTTCACACACACATACAAAAATAAGATGACAAGTTGCAGAATAAATTGAGCTTCAGTTTTACGGTGACTGTTGTGTAGATGCGCACTTACTGCCTCCTGGTCTTCTAAACGCCATGATCTGCATTCCCAGAGGCACTTGTGTCAACAGCCCACTTGGGAGTCTCCATCAAAGGCCATGTGGACGTCTATGCAGTCTGAAGTACACTTTTCACTGAGATTGAAGTGAGATTTGTTGCGTAAAGCACTTCTACTCGATACATGAAAGGGCGCCTAGCACGGGGCCTGGTCTGCGATAAGTGGGGGATAAGTGAGGCACCCCGGGTTGCTCCACGGGAGCCTGGGTGTGTCGCCCTCTCGTTTCTCGCCGGGTCCCCCAGCAGCCTCCCGCAGGCCACCCCGCGGTGCCCCGGGGTCTCCTCCCGAGGCCCCGCCGGCCCCGGCCCCCTCCTCACTGCTCCCGTCTCCCCTCCCTCAGGACACAACGCGGACGACATGGCGGAGACGGTGCTCATGAACTTCCTGCGGGGCGACGCGGGCCGGCTGGCGCGGGGCGGGGGCCTGGGCTCCCCGGGCGAGGGGGGCGCCCTGCCGCGCTGCCGCCCGCTGCAGCTGGCGTCGCAGAAGGAGGTGGTGCTGTACGCGCACTTCCGCCGCCTGGACTACTTCTCCGAGGAGTGCGTGTACGCGCCCGAGGCCTTCCGCGGCCACGCGCGCGACCTGCTCAAGATGCTGGAGGCGGCGCGGCCGTCGGCGGTGCTGGACCTGGTGCACTCGGCCGAGCGCCTGGCGCTGGCCCCGACCGCGCGGCCCCCGCCGCCCGGCGCCTGCTCCCGCTGCGGGGCGCTGGCCAGCCGCGCGCTCTGCCAGGCCTGCGCGCTCCTGGACGGCCTGAACCGCGGCCGGCCCCGCCTGGCCATCGGCAAGGGCCGCCGGGGGCTGGACGAGGAGGGGCCGCCACGGGAGCCGCAGCCGTCCCGACCGCCGACTTCCGAGCCGGTCCCCGACTTCTAGAGACTCCAGTTCCCCGTGGGGATCCAGCGCCGTGGGGGCACGGGGCCACCTATGAATGACACGGAATGAACCCGAGTTACCTGAGCCCGGGCTTCGTGTGAAGCTGGGAGAGAGACGGAACCTGTTAACCTGCGATCTTGCAGACGCTGGGGCTCTAGGCTCCTGGGGCTGGGGGCTGGGGACTCCTAGGTCTCAGAGAGGGGAGCACTAAACGACCTTCCATTCCTGAGTGAGTGGGAATTAGGGGGCTGCTTGCCTGTACCTCTGTGGGGTTCTGGACGTGCTCAGATAGCCCTAACCCTTCTCGATCGCCTACTGCCCGCCTGATGATCGTGTTTGCCTGTAGTAGGATAAGCACAAACACGCAGCTGGATGGACATGTCAGTTACAGCACTCATGGTGCTTCTGTGTGAGCGCTGAGTGTACTGCAGGCGCTGGGCCATCTCATTTCACCCGCACCACGATCTCATTGGCTGTAGCCCGAGGCCCATAACTGGCCTGGGGTCACCTCTCTGGAGCCCCACCTGGGGGCTCACACCCAGGTCCACCTGGGGCTCTTCAAGACGGTGGAATTAGTCCTTATCCCCAGTACCACCTGAATCTCTGATGGATGAAGAGCAACTGGGGCGGCTCTCCAGACTCCAGATTCTAGAGGCAGAGCTGGGTGAGCTTGGGTCAGTGACTTAACCTCTCGGATCTTCCATTTGCTCCGCTAAAAATGGAATCAAGGCCTCCCACCGAAGCACTGTTGTGAATGTTTGATAAAGCCCTCAGTAAATGTGTTCGACTTGGCTGTTCACTTGGCTGGCCACCAGGGGGCGCTCGATTTCGGGGTTGCTGCCCTGCGGATCCAGACGGGTGTGAGGCTCGGAAAACTGCCTGCCTGACTCCTGAGGAGGCTTGGGGTCCTCAGTCCCACCTCCAAGCTTTGCTGGGTTGCTCCTTTGTTAGAAATGCCCTCCTTTCCCATCTTCCTGCTCACATCCTCCAGGAGCCTCCTGGAAGTGTCCCTGAATCTCTTCTCCCACCCTGCCCAGCCCAGGACATTGGGACTCTCCCAAACCCCAGCCGCTGGGTCTTGTTCTTACCGTGTGGCCATTCAGCCTTTTGGGGTTTTGTTCTCCCTAATTGAACTGAACTTTGGGGACAGAAACCAGATCTGTGTTTCCACTGGATAACACAACATCATTCTTTCCACATTTATGGAGCCCTTGGTGTCTGCAAGGGCATTTCTAGACATCGGTGGGAGAGAAAATTAAAAAAAAAAAAAATTAAAACCATTTGGTTGCGGAGTTTACAATCTTGTGGGAGAGAGGTAATAGGCAAATATGTAATATGAAGTCATAATGATGGGTGCTATGAATAGGAAACAAAACAACATAAGGGGAAAGGGATTGAAGAGTCCTGTTTTAGTTTTGAGAGGCCAAGGCCTCTTTGAGAAGGTGACTTTTGAGCAAAGACTAAAATAAAGCAAACAAGGGACTTCCGTTGTGTTTCAGTGGATAATACTCAGCACTCCCAATGCAGAGGGCCTAGGTTCGATCTCTGGTCAGAGAACTAGATCCCACATACCACAAGGAAAGATCCCGTGTGCCCTAAGACTTGGTGCAGCCAAATAAATCTTTAAAACAGTGCCAAATAAAGCAAACAAGGTTTCCATCCTTAATGGAATATCTCATGTCAGAGTAACACTTCCATTAAGACCAACTAGGAACACACACACACACACACGCTATTTGAACACATGAAACAGCTACCAAGACAGCGAAGAGGCCACAAAAAAGAGCAGCTCGTTCAGCGGGAGGGGCCAGAAGGCAGAGAAAGCAAGCAGAAAGCATAAGCTAAGCTGAGCTGAACTTTCAGTAGCAACACAGGGCTGGAGACAGAAATGGAGTGTGGGGCCAATGAGGCAGGCAGGACTGGAGGGGCCAAAATCCTGGGCAGAAGGGAAGAGCATTGGGATCAGCCCATCGTGAGGAATGGTTGTGACAAGAGACACTGCCTTGCCAGTTGTTGGGTGTCCTACCCCCTCACCAGACCCTAGCATGGGGTTCAGGATCTCCTTGTGCCTTGACTCCGGGGTCGCCAGGATGCAAATGTCAGGTATTAGGGTCAGCACCAAGGAGGGACAGAGAGAACCAGAGCTCGCAAAGCATGACAATAATAAGAGGCTGAAACTGAGAAGTGAGGTGCTGGCTCCAGCCCAGAATTAGATGTGATGTTTGCAGGTTTCTGGGGTCAATTTGAGTTCAGAAAGCCACTTGATTTGTAGACGGCTCTCAGTCAATTCTCAGGTTTCCCATGAGTCCTGCAATCACACCTTGAGAATGAGTTCTAACCTCTTATCACTTCCTCCAGTCCCAGAAAACCTTCCCTCTTTATAGCGTCTATCGAATCTTCCTCTTCTTACCCCACTACTACCTTTTCCTGATCTTGCCTGGCTTTCTCTACTCTTCATAATTCTCTGTGCACTGGTCCATTGAGGCCCCAAGATCTTTTCCCCACTCTGAATATTTACCGTTCATGTAGAATGAAGGAAAACTTAGAATTTACTTTTGTGACCTATCAGTTAAACCAGATTTCTGAGACTTCATTCCTTTATTCAGGCTGAATCAGGACTTGGCAGAGCACCAGGCACAGAAAATGATCATAATCATGTTCTCTATCATCCAGAGTCCCGCGGCAGTATGACAAAGGGGTTAAAAACAAGTGCAGAATATCAACCTACTGAAAAGTGAGGGGAGGAAGGGGAGAAACCTGACACAGAAGATTTTCTGCAAAGGGTGAGGGTAGTCAGTCCTGAGGGAAAAGGAACTCAGTAGCCTGTGAGAAATGCATTGTGTCTCTGAAGCTAAGTCCCCTACCCCCCTGGAAGAGGAGGTTTTCAGGGGAGACTGAGAAGCTTGGCTGTCTCCTGCCCAGCACCTCTGTTCTGAGGGACAGAAGGTCACCAGTCCCGTTTCGCAGCCCTCTTTCCTCTGCATTTGAGACTAGTCAAGGCACTAGGGGGGACTCCAATCACCTTGCCAGACCCCCGGAGCGCCTAGCTGAAGGGTTGTCGCTGTCCATGGTCCTGGAGCGTAGCTGGGGTCCCAGTAATGGATTCTAGGAATCCATGTCCTCTTAGACCACACTAGAACTATCAACTTCTTTCCTCACAGCCACTAGATAAAGTTTAGGAAATAATTAATCCTTGTTTAGGTGATTGTTTTGTGTTGTGGGGGTGTACTCGCCAAGGCCCACACTACTTGGTGAAAGTGCAAGTTGCTCAGTCATGTCCAACTCTTTGCAACCCCATGGACTATACAGTCCATGGAATTCTTCAGGCCAGAATACTGGAGGGGTAGCCTTTCCCTTCTCCAGGAGATCTTCCAAACCCGGGGATCGAACCCAGTTCAGTTCAGTCACTCAGTCATGTCTAACTCTTTGCGACCCCATGAGCTGCAGCACCCCAGGCCTCCCTGTCCATCACCAACTCCCGGAGCCCACCCAAACTCATGTCCATTGAGTCAGTGATGCCATCCAACCATCTCATCCTCTACTGTCCCCTTCTCCTCCTGCCCTCAATCTTTCCCAGCACTGGGGTCTTTTCAAATGAGTCAGCTTTTGTATCAGGTGGCCAAAGTACTGGAGTGTCAACTTCAACATCAGTCCTTCCAATGATCACCCAGGACTGATCTCCTTTAGAATGGACTGGTTGGATCTCCATGCAGTCCAAGGGACTCTCAAGAGTCTTCTCCAACACCATAGTTCAAAAGCACCAATTTTTCTGCCCTCAGCTTTCTTCATAGTCCAACTCTCACATCCATACATGACCACTTGAAAAACCATAGCCTTGACTAGACAGACCTTTGTTGGCAAAGTAATGTCTCTGCTTTTTAATATGCTGTCTAGGTTGGTCATAACTTTCCTTCCAAGGAGTAAGCATCTTTTAATTTCATGGCTGCAATCACCATCTGCAGTGATTTTGGAGCTCGGAAAAATAAAGTCAGCCACTGTCTCTACAGTTTCCCCATTTATTTGCCATGACGTAATAGGACTGGAAAACAACAGAATGGGAAAGACTAGAGATCTCTTCAAGAACGTTAGAGACAACAAAGGAATATTTCATGCAAAGATGGACTCAATAAAGGACAGAAATGATATGGACTTAACAGAAGCAGAAGATATTAAGAAGAGATGGCAGGAATACACAGAAGAACTATACAAAAAAGATCTTCATGATCAAGATAATCACGATGGTGTGATCACTCACCTAGAGCCAGACATCCTGGAATATGAAGTCAAGTAGGCCTTAGAAAGCATCACTATGAACAAAGCTAGTGGATGTGATGGAATTCCAGTTGATCTATTTCAAATCCTGAAAGATGATGTTGTGAAAGTGCTGCACTCAATATGCCAGCAAATTTGGAAAACTCAGCAGTAGCCACAGGACTGGAAAAGGTCAGTTTTCATTCCACTCCCAAAGAAAGGCAATGCCAAAGAATGCTCAAACTACTGCACAATTGCACTCATCTCACACACTAGTAAAGTAATGCTCAAAATTCTCCAAGCCAGGCTCCAGCAATACATGAACCGTGAACTTCCAGATGTTCAAGCTGGATTTAGAAAAGGCAGAGGAAGCAGAGATCAAATTGCCAACATCTGCTGGATCACTGAAAAGGCAAGAGAGTTCCAGAAAAACACCTACTTCTGCTTTATTGATTATGGGAAAACCTTTCACTGTGTGGATCACAACAAACTCTGGAAAATTCTGAAAGAGATGGGAATACCAGACCACCTGACCTGCCTCTTGAGAAACCTATATGCAGGTCAGGAAGCAACAGTTAGAACTGGACATGGAACAACAGACTGGTTCCAAATAGCAAAAGGAGTACGTCAAGGCTGTATATTGTCACCCTGCTTATTTAACTTATATGCAGAGTACGTCATGAGAAATGCTGGGCTGGAAGAAGCACAAGCTGGAATCAAGATTTCTGGGAGAAATATCAATAACCTCAGATATGCAGATGACACTACCCTTATGGCAGAAAGTGAAGAGGAACTCAAAAGCCTCTTGATGAAAGTGAAAGTGGAGAGTGAAAAAGTTGGCTTAAAGCTCAACATTCAGAAAACAAAGATCATGGCATCTGGTCCCATCACTTCATGGGAAATAGATGGGGAAACAGTGGAAACAGTGTCAGACTTTATTTTTTGGGGCTCCAGAATCCCTGCAGATGGTGACTGCAGCCATGAAACGAAAAGACGCTTACTCCTTGGAAGAAAAGTTATGACCAACCTGGATAGCATATTGAAAAGCAGAGATGTTACTTTGCCAAAAAAGGTCCATCTAGTAAAGGCTATGGTTTTTCCAGTGGTCATGTATGGGTCTGAGAGTTAGACTGTGAAGAAAGCTGAGTGCCGAAGAATTGATGCTTTTGAACTGTGGTGTTGGAGAAGACTCAAGAGTCCCTTGGACTGCAAGGAGATCCAACCAGTCCATTCTGAAGGAGATCAGCCCTGGGATTTCTTTGGAAGGAATGATACTAAAGCTGAAACTCCAAGAGTTAACTCATTGGAAAAGACTCTGATGCTGGGAGGGATTGGGGGCAGGAGGAGAAGGGGACAACAGAGAATGAGATGGCTGGATGGCATCACTGACTCGATGGACGTGAGTCTGAATGAACTCCGGGAGTTGGTGATGGACAGGGAGGCCTGGCATGCTGTGATTCATGGAGTCACAAAGAGTCGGACACGACTGAGTGGCTGAACTGAACTGAACTGAATGGGACTGGATGCCATGATCTCCGTTTTCTGAATGTTGAGCTTTAAGCCAACTTTTTCACTCTCCTCTTTCACTTTCATCAAGAGGCTCTTTAGTTCTTCACTTTCTGCCATAAGGGTGGTGTCATCTGCATATCTGAGGTTATTGAGATTTCTCCTGGCAATCTTGATTCCAGCTTATGCTTCTTCCAGCCCAGCGTTTCTCATGATGTATTCTGCATATAAGTTAAATAAGCAGGGTGACAATATACAGCCTTGATGGAACCCAGGTCTCCTGCATTGCAGGCAGATTCTTTACCAGCTGAGCCACCAGTGAAGCCCTTGGGGCCAGCCCCTAAAGAGATTCCTCAACCAGAGCCAATGTTGTAGATGGGCTGGCCCCTGTTCTTATTATGACTGCAAGATACACTTCAGCAAAAACTATCAGGAAACTTTGAAAAAAGCAAGGCCTACTGCTCACAAGTCCTGGAGGATACACAGCACACCCGAGGCTCAGGTGAAGGAGGTGGGAGAGAGCATGGATCCTCAGCTCTGCCTTTATTGGGGTACACGGTGGGGTCCCTAGGGTATCGTGGGTTCACTTTTATGGCGAATTTAAAACATAGGAAGTGGAATTAGGGCGTAAGAAGGGAAAAACAGGGTCACACAAGAGTCAGTTATCTACTTCACACAGAGCTTTCTAAACGGGAACTTCAGGGACTTCTCTGGAGGTCCAGTGGTTAAGGCTTCTCCTTCCAGTGCAGGTTGGGGTGTGTGTGTGGGGGGGTTCAATCTCTGGTTAGGAAGCTAAGATCCCACGTGCTTTGTGGCAAAAAACCAAAATATAAAACAGAGGCTATGTTGTAACAAATTCAATTAAGATTTTTTAAATTGTCCCCATCCAAAAAAAAAAAAAAAAATCTTTAAAAGGGAACTTCATGGGTGCGGTCACCTGGCTCTTTAAAGTCATAGCTGTCAATGTTTATTTGAGATGAATTATTTGACCTTGATGCCTCTGAAATGGATGCCTGGGCAATCAAAAGTTTAATGTCAGGCATTTACATTCAAAAAAGCTTAAGCTTATTGTTAGGCACTCACACTACACACGTGCTGGTGAAATACTGTCTATTTTTGCATTAGTGCTTTTTCCTGTAAAAATTAATTCAATTTTAGAGGAGGGGGAGTATGAGCTCTTTCTTCAGTGAAAGAAAGAGCTCATACTCTCAATCCAAATCTGTCGACAAGCTCAGGTTTGAAGGATGAGATGGTGGAAACAGATGAAAGCCAGGTAGCATGACCTCCAGGAAAGAGATCTCAAATTGCAAAGACATCTTTGTGAACCAGCCTGGAAGGCATAAGGAAGAATGGACCAAGAGGAGAGGGTGGGTGAGTACATAGCAGTGAGGTCGTCAGTCAGTCAGTCAGTTCAGTTGCTCAGTAGTGTCCAACTCTTTGCGACCCCATGGACTGCAGCACACCAGGCTTCCCTGTCACCAACTCCCGGAGCTTGCTCAAACTCATGTCCATCGAGTTGCTGATGCTGTCCAACTATCTCATCCTCTGCTATCCCCTTCTCTTCCTGCCTTCAATCTTTTCCAGGGTCATGGTCTTTTCCAATGAATCAGTTATTCACATCAGGTGGCCAAAGTATTGGAGTTTCAGCTTCAACATCAGTCCTTCCAATGAACACCCAGGACTGATCTCCTTTAGGATGCACTGGTTGGATCTCCTTGCAGTCCAAGTGACTCTCAAGAGTCTTCTCCAACATCACAGTTCAAAAGCATCAATTCTTTGGTGCTCAACTTTCCTTGTAGTCCAACTCTCTATGGACAGTTCTAGTGTGGTGCTGAGAGGAAATAGGTTTGTTCAGGAGAGTCGGGGTCAGCTCTCTGGCTATTGGAAAAATCCCTTTAGGGTCTATAAATGAAATAAGGAAGGGACTGGAGGTCAGCAGGTAAAGAAATATGCTGGAAGAATGGACAGATAAATGTGAGACAAGGAGATAACCCCAGAGAGATTATAAGATGCTGTATTATGAACCGAATGCCAGGCTGAGGGGCTAGTCTTTCCCTGGGGAGACTCCAAAGAGTTTCGGGATGGAGAATGACATCAATAAATTGCCACTCTGTCCTCTGTTCTGGTGTAAAAAACGAATAAACTGAAGCCTCAGTTAGAGTCCAGAAGGGGGCACTCTCACTGGCAGTGATGATACCAGAGCCCAACAGGAAGAAGGAAGACTCCTTTCCTGGCAAGGACTCAGCCAATGAAAAGCCATGGACTCACTCTTTCCTCTAGCCCTCAACTTCCTTTGCTCCTCTATAAAAGTGGTCTCCTTCCCTCCTTGAATTGGAACTTGCACATGGCTCTCCATGGTTGCAGACCCCAAGCAGCAATTCTAGGCTAATGCCAAATTAAACCCATCTTTGCTGGGAAATAGCTGTCTGTCTACTCGTTTCCAGTCAACACTAGTCACCCTCAGAAGAACTTGACGGGAGGACCTTTCTGTTCAGGAAGAGGAACCAGCAGACACTAGGCACACGCCATGTGATGGGACCTCTGTTCGTTGGTTTTAATATGTTCTTCCTTTTTTTCTTTTGAGGATTTTCCCCTTTATTTTTTTCTTTTTATATGTTCTTTCTTTAACGTTCACCAACTTGGAGGTAAGACACATGATCTCTGATTTACAGAACAGAAAACCGAGACACAGACAGGTGGACTGAATTGCTTGATGACGATACCTTAGGAAGTGCTGGAACCTGTCTGTGAGCCTGTTTCTCTAATCCCATCCCCTGTCTTCTTTCTGTTCTACCTGGGGACACTCATACAGTAGTTAAATATTGCCACCAAGGCTTCATCAACTAGTCCCTGACCTCTCCTTGTCCCCATAGAGGCTGGGACTGAGGTCTGGATGAGTCCTCATTAGCTTGTTTTGATCTCAGCGTACTCGGTGCTGGTGGCCTCCTGGTCCTGAGGCTCCCGAGATGTCATCTCATGAAAGTTGAGGGAGGCATAATGGAGGTCTTCCTGTTCCCCTGGGGGTGGGGCGTCCTCTGCAGGGGACAGCACCATCTGGTCAGGGGGGCTGTCTGAGCAAGGCTTTTTCCTGGAACCCTGAGAAAAAGGGAGAAAAAGGAGTCAGAGAAGGAGTAAGCAGGCATGAGCCCCAAAGGAAAGTTCAGTAGATGGGACGTTTATTCACTCATCTTGTTCCTCACATGCTTCCTGTGAACTCAAATATTCACTCATTCATTTACAATTTTGCCAAGACTGACTGGGCCGTATTGCAGGCTTATGAATCCTATTTAACCTTCACAGAAACCCAGTAGGAGTGATATTCTTATTATTCCCATTTTACAGGTAAGAAAATTGAGGTGGGGGAGAGGTGAAGTAACTTGCCCAAGGTCACTCATAGAGTGGATGGCAGAGCGAGGATTCAAACCCAGGCCTGCTGTTTTCTTGACAGTGTACCCTGCACCAAGTCCTGGGTGAGAGGCCAAATGAGCAGTGTGAGAAAACAGACATTGACCCTGACCTCAGGCAGCTTGCAGTCGGCTAGGAGGACTGGATTAGAGACAAGTAAACACAGCTAATGTCTAACTCTGGTGTGATTTATGAACTAGCTTGTGCAGAAGCCAGAAGAGATGGCAATTCTGGATCTTGGACCTGGATCCCATAAAACAAAAATGAAAATAAAGCAGGACCCAAGTCTCCCAGAAAAGAGGGTACCCAGACACTGGTATGCCATTCTCTTTTCTCCAAGTCTGTCCACGCACACCTACACCATCATGCTATAGACGAGTGTGTCGAAAGCAACATTAGCCTTCAAATGCTGCTGCTACTGCTAAGTCGCTTCAGTCGTGTCTGACTCTGTGCGACCCATAGACGGCAGCCCACCAGGCTCCCCTGTCCCTGGGATTCTCCAGGCAAGAACACTGGAGTGGGTTGCCATTTCCCTCTCCAATGCATGAAAGGAAAAGTGAAAGTGAAGTCGCTCAGTCATGTCTGACTCTTAGCGACCCCATGGACTACAGCCTACCAGGCTCCTTTGTCCATGGGATTTTTCCCGGTGAAAGTACTGGAGTGGGTTGCCATTGCCTTCTCCAAATAGTAGCTCATAAAAAAAGAAAAAGAATTCCAGGTTAGGAAAAAACAGTTTCACAACCTCAGAAGAAAAAAAAAGCATATCTAGACAGAGCTGTCCATATTAGGCATGAGCAAGATGGAATGACAAAACAGCTAGGTATTTTGACACTTCTGTAGCCAAAGAGGGAGAAATAAGAACATGTATCTTAATAGCCTTACCATATATTAAAAGAGGATTGAATTGATCCTCATAAGACAACACGGGCTTCCCAGGTCATGCTAGTAGTAAAGAATCCGCCTGCCAGTGCAAGAGACACAGATTCCATCCCTGGTTAGGAAGATACCCTGCAGTAGGAAGTGGCAACCCACTCCAGTATTCTTGCCTGGGAAACCCCATGGGCAGAAGAGCCTGGTGGGCTGCAGTCCATGGGGTTGCAAAGAATCAGACATGATTAGGTGATTGAGCACGCAGAAGACAAGATGCAGCTCAGATGAATAAACAGGAGAAAGCACTAAGTTCATTCCTTCATCCAACACCTCTTTGCTGAGTGCTGGTTATGAGCTAGGTGCCATTAAGTGCTGTTCTTTCAAAAGAGGCCATATGAGGAAGTGAAACAGCCCAAAATACCTGCCCGCATGCCCAGTTCCTTATTAGAGAAGGGAATAGTAACATTAGGTAAGAGTTGTAAGCAATTTCCCATGACCTAGGCACATTTCTAAGCACTTCTTGTAGCAACCCAATGAAACATGTACCAGCATAGCAATGGCCTCATTTCCAGAAGAGAAAATAAAGAAGCAGAGAGGTTAACTAACTTGTCCAAGGTCACACAGCTTGGAAGTGGTTGAGTCCAGGACTTGGACACAGGAGGATGAACTCCAGGGACTATGCAGCTCATTGCTTTACTATTCTGCCTACAGTATCAAAGTTACAGAAAGGCTGAGAGAGTTGACTTATCAGGGAAAAAACCCTGATGCTGCGAAAGATTGAAGGCAAAAGGAGAAGGAGGGGGAGAGGATGAGATGGTTAGATAACACCACTGACTCAATGGACATGAATTTGAGCAAAGTCCAGGAGATAGTGGAGGACAGTCCATGGCGTCGTGCGGTCCATGGGGTCGCAAAGAGTCTGACACGACTTAGTGGCTGTACAACAACAACAACATAATGGGGAAAACAAAGCTCTATCAGGGTTCCTGTTAAGATAGTGAATTCACACATACCACTGGCTCTGCTCACCAAGATCCAACAATCAAAAACTATAGATGGAACTATGGGATAACAAAATTTTATAATCAATTGTTGATTGATTAATCACCTTGAGGTTACTGGGGGGAAGTAAAAGCTAATTTGAACACATGGGGCTGGGGAGGTGACACGTTACAGCCCAGGGCTAGGGAAGCTGGCTTGTCGACAAGAGGAAGAACAGGTTCCCACAGATGTGCTTGAATTCTGCTCCCTTCCCTCCTCCACCCTTGCCTTGGGACAATCATTGCCTGCAGAATTCATAGAGCGTGGACAAGATGGTTATGTGCATGTGTCCAGAGGTAAATGCACCGAAGGCACCACCCCAGGGAGCACCGAAGGCTCCCTGGGGTGAAGAGAAGGAGAGAGGCCATGGAACCTCACTGGCCTTTGGGATTCGTGTCCTCCCTTTCTTCTTTCCCAAACTCCAGAGTCTAGTGGATCAAAATCCACAGAGATTTTGGATCAAAATCCAAAGCTCCTTCTCCTTGAGGTTGGAAGGCAAAGGGGTGACTTACTCTGCTTTTTCAGCGGAGAGAGGGGGACACGAAGTGGGACTGGTGGACAGTGGTTGTGGTGCCTGGGGCACTCCACCCTGCGACTGGTCCCCATCACTCCTTTGAGCCAACACAGGCCAGCATCTGCCCTTCACCTTCACCCAATCAACAGTCCAGACCAAATAGCTAACATCCCTGGGGAATATGCACCCCCCCACCCCCTGCCAGGTCAGAGGACTGAGCACCTGCAAAGTGTAAATATCCTGGAAGAAAAACCAACCAAAGGAGGCTGGGAACATCATGTACCTTCAAAAAACAAGTATTAGAACACTTTGATCAAGAGTTTTAAACCAAGCATGATAAACGCACTAAGAGGAGTAAGTGCTGACGTTACATCATGAACGTGAGACTAAGAAATTACGCTACTCTCTCAATCCCTCCCATCCTCTCCTTCACCAGCAGTGTCCAACATGAGTCTGTTCTCTCTCTGTATTATCATATGTAAATGAGATAGCAAGTGGGAAGTTGTTGTATAACACAGGGAGCTCAACCTGGTGCTCTGAGACAACCTAGAGGGGTGGGAGGGAGGTTCAGGAGGGAGGGGACACATGTATACTTGTGGCTGATTTACGTTGTTAAATGGCAGAAACCAACACAGCACTGTAAAGCAATTATCCTCCAAAAAAAAAACAGGAAAAGAAATTATGTACATCACTCAGTAACGATGTAATATCTCCGAGTGGTGACATATTGTAACTAGACGGCATGGTGATCATTTTGAAACAGAAATATCGAATCACTTATACTTCAAAAACAAGAAACAAGCAAACCCCCAGAAAAAGAGATCAGATTTGTGGTTGCCAGAGGCAGAAGGTGGGGATGGGGAAACTGAATCAAAGTGGTCAAAAGGTACAAACTTCCAGTTATAAGATAAATAAGTACTAGAGAGGTAATGTAGAATGTAATCATTAGAATTAACTCTGCTGTATGTTATACATGAAAGTTATTCAGAGTAAATCCTAACTGTTCTCATTGCAAGGAAAATATTTTTTTCTATTTCTTTAATTTTTTGTCTATAGGAGATGATGGATGTTCACTAATCTTATTAGGCTAGTCATTTCATGATGTATGTAAATCAATTCATTATTCTGTACACCTTAAACTTATACAATGCTATATGTCCAATATATCTCAGTAAGACTGGAAAAGAAAATTATACATATCAGTAATTATGTACATAAGATGTAAAACAAGAAGTTATGTAATCATGTAAGTTACATAAAAAGGAAATGTGTGTGCAGTTCTGTAAAACATGGAAATATGATGTCTGAGATATAAAAATAGGGAGAATCCAATGGTGGGATGAAGAATAGAATAAATACAGTTGAAGTATATCCGGGAGCTAGAAGAACCTTTGAGTCTCCCGTAGAAGGAAGCAGGGGAGGATGAAGAACAGAACACGTGAAAATGAAAGTTATGAATGACGAAGGAACTAGAAAATCTCAACATTCAGATGATAATGGTCCCCAAATGACATGCTTTCTTGGGGGGCCACACCACCAGCATGTGGGATCTTAGTTCCCCGGCCAGAGAGCAAACCTGTGCCTCCACACTGGGAGCATGGAGTCTTAACCACTGAGCCACCAGGGAAGTCCCAGTAGTCCCCAAATGAGATAAAAATGAAACCAAAAGAGGAAGAGATAATTGGACAAAAATAGTGGAGATAAAATTGTCAGAATTACAGAAAAAGTGAACTACATCAGCACAAAGTACCTCGCAAACACAAGAAAAAAGACAAGGAAAAATCCACAGCCAAATAAAGTACAGTTCATCTCAAGACTGTCAAAACTAAGGAGAAACATGCAAATGTTTCCAGGGAGAATGAGTGGATTACCTGCCAATGTGTGAGACTTGAGACCTCTAACAAGGATACCCGGTACAAGAAACAGTGAATCAAGTGTTCAGAGTATCCAAAGGAAATCACCTTGATCCTGGAATTGAGAGCCTACCAAATGAAATTCAATTGTGGGGGCATAAAAATATTTCAGATACAAGTCTCAATACAGGAAATACCAAGTTAAAAACATGTTAGGAGAAAGAACTCAAATACAAAGAATGCAAATAAAAATAAGAAAACTAAGAAACCACACACAATGAATGTAAGATACAAAGGTGATCAGATTGCCTCAGTAAAATGTGTAGCTGTCTATTTTTTTTAATGATCAGAGAATAGAAAAATGTTGAGTGTGTTCATAATTACGCAGAATGAAAACTGGAGATCTAGAGAAAGAACCAGCATGGCTGTAGAAGGTGGATGGAGGGGACACCAAAAGATATAACAGCACTCGAGTTCTTTTTGTTAGGTGTAAGACAGAGATGTTACTTTTTTTTTTTTTAATAAGAGAGGAGAAAATGAAATGTTTAAAAAAAATGGAACCAAGCAAAAGGAGAAGGTGAAATAGCACAAAGAAATCCACGTATATCAAGAACCACAATAAATACAAATAGTGTGAACTTGACACAGGATGTCAAGTTGGATTTTCAAATACCTGGTTATAGGGCTTCCCTGGTGGCTCAGTGGTAAAGAATCTGCCTGCCAATGTAGGAGACACAGGTTCGATCCCTGAGTCCAGGAAGATCCCACGTGCCTCATGGCAAATAAACCCTTGCACCAGAATTACTGAGCCTGTGCTCTAGAGGCTGAGATTCACAACAAGAGAAGCCATCGCGATGAGATGGCACCACAACCAGAGAATACCCTTGCTGGCCACAGCTAGAGAAAAGCTTGTGCAGAGCGAAGATCCAGCACAGCCAAAAATAATAAATAACATTAAGAAAAAACAAACTTAGTCATATACTATTCAAAAGAATCATTGCTAAAGCATTAAAAAAAAAAGTTAGAAGTGGGTGGGGAGAGGAAAGGATGGAAAAATACCAGATATCTAACTAACCAATGACAAAGCGGTGTGTCTATCTTAAGATCTAACCAAATAGATTTGAAACAAAAAGTATCACTAGACAGAGACAATCACAAGGTGTGGTTAAACGTGAGAAGATACGATACTTCTAAACTATACCCTTTTAATTTAAAAGTACATCACCTGTAAGAAATATATTTGATAAAACTCCAGGGGAAAATTGACAAGTAAACTGTCATAAGAGTTCAGATAATGATAGTTTAGGAAGACCTATTAGTAAAGATTTGGATTTGAACAATACAATGAACACACACTGGCCTATTGACCTTAGTTGGAATTTATGAAATAGAGTGTATATATATATACTTCTTAAGCATACAGGAACTATTTACAGAAATTCTTCACATAACCAAGTCACAGATAAAGTCTCAACAAAGTTAAAAAGTAAATATCATCAAAACAATGTACTCTGACAAAACCCAATTTAGTTAGAATTTAAGGATGGAAAGATGTTTTAAAATCCCCATACATTTGGATTTTTTTTATTAAAAATTTTTTAATTTATTTATTTGGCTGCACTGGGTCTTAGCTGCAGCATGTGGGATCTAGTTCCCTGACCAAAGATCGAGCCTGGGCCCCCTTCATTGGGAGCTCAGAGTCTTAGCCATTGGTCCACCAGGGAAGTCCCCTACATTTCAATTTTTAAAAATCCCCAATAATTTAAGATTCCTAAAAAAGTCACAATAGGTTTTTGCAATGTTTAGAACTGAATGGTATTAAAATAACACATTTCAAAACGTGTGAGGTGAAATTAAAGTGGTGTTCTGAGAGAAATGTATCCATAAAAACTTTTATAATGAAAGAAGGGTGCTATATATTAATAAGCTAAGTTGTTGTTGCTTAGTTGCTAAGTCCTGTCTGACAAACTCTTTTGCCAGAGTACTATGAAGTGTAGCCATACCAGGCTCCTCTGTCCATGGGATTTTCCAGGCAGGAATACTGGAGTGGGTTGCCATTTCCTTATCCAGTGAATCTTCCCGACCCAGGGATCAAACCCGGGTCTCCTGCATTGCAGGAGGATTCTTTTCACCAGGGAAGCCCCCAATGGGGAATTAATCCTAATTAAACAATATGCAATTAAGAGAATACTACTCATAACCTTTTGTCAACAAATTATAAAACTTAGATGAAATGAACAAACTGTTATCTCTAACACACTGTTTGTGTGTTAACGGACACACAAAATGACTGAGTTAGAAAAACCACATATAAAGACAAGGGCAGACCCAGGCGGCCTGTACAAGTGATACTTATTAGTCATTCAAGAAGCAGATCATCTCAATTTTACACACTCTCTTTCAGATAATATTAATAGAAAAAATGGAAAGATTCTACAATTCCTCGATATTATCTTGATACCCAAAGAAGAAAACAACAACAGGAGAAAGGAAGACAGAGGTCCATTTCACTCTTGCATACAGATGCGAAAGTGCTCAACAAAATATTAACACACTGAATCTACCAGAGTTTTAGAAAAAGAAAAAAAAACACTCACTGTGAACAATTTCATCTTTTCTCAGGAATGCTAGTTTCAAAATAGAAAATGTTGAACCGTTTCGCTCACCACTGGTAACAAATTATAGGGAAAATCATATCAGTGGATGTATCTGAAAAGTTCAACTGAGATGTATGATATAAACATAAAGTTATTTAGTGATAGCAAAGAACTTCCTCAGCCTGATAAAGACTATCCATACAAGCCACGACAGTTAAAAGCAAGAATATCACAAATTTTTCAGATGGTATCTTTATCTCTGAAAACGGATGGTTACAAGTAAGATATAAGAATTTTCCAGCTACCAAAGCAACAAGAATCTAAATGACACTCAAGACCAATTTGAGATATTTTTAAATTACAAAATAAATCCTCACACTTAAAAAGAATTGTTTTTCATTCTGCATATAGCAATGAGCAATCAGAAAAAAGCATGTACAGTAGTAGCAATAACTAGTATTTAGGAAGAAAAAAATTTTTTAAATACTAGTTATTGTTATAGAATAACTAGATGACCAAGACCTGTGTGAAGGAATTCTCCATCTTTCTTGAAAACATTTTTTTTAAAGACTTAAATGAATAGAGATAATCTGTTCTCTTGGATTAGAAGACTTGAATCCACAAATACACTCTTCCTGGATTGACCTATAGGTTCAATGCAATTCCAATCAAAACTCCAACAGGAGTATTTTGGGGAACTTGACATACTGATTTTAACATTTAAATAGAACAGCAGAGGCCCAAGAGTAGTCAAGACAACTTTGAAAGAAGAATCTGGAGAAGGACTTGCTCTATCAGATACCAGGACTTATTTTTGAGCTTATAGACTGTTGAATGTAGACACAGTTTTGACTCAAGGACTCTAAAATTGATCATTGGAATAGAAGAGGTCACAGAAAGAGGACCACCCACATTTGGAATTTTGATGAATGGCAGATCCACAGGGGAGGAAGTGAAGGACTATTTTGCAAAAAAAGAAGGAACATATATAGGTCAACACTGTACACCACACAGAAAAGTCAACTTCCCATAGATGAAGTCTTTAAATGCCAAAAGAAAAACAGAAAACTTTTAGTAGAAACTATCCTTGAATATCTTTCTACATCTTAAGATGGGAAAGAATTTCTTAAACCCCAAAGTTCTTATTACAATTAAGAACTTATCATCAAACGTCACCTTTAAAAAGGTAAAGTATGAGCTACTCACTGGGAGAAGATATTTACAATGTATATAATCTTTTAAAAAGCATAAAAATGTATAAAGCTCTCAAATTTAATAAGAAAAGGTCAAACATTCAATAGGAAAATGGGCTGTCAATGAGACCAGGCATTTTATGGAAAAGATGTTCATATGCTGCTGAAGCTGTAGAGAGATTTTCATCTTCATTGGTAACCAAGGAAATGCAAATCAACACCATAATGAGAATGTGAGATGACTGAAAAAAAAAATTGAGAAAACTAAGTGTTGGAGAGATTGTAGATCAACAGAACCTGATAGGCATAGATGAGAGTATGAGTGAACACAGTTGCTTTGGAAAATATTGTCATGATCTTCTAAATAGGAACTTTACAGACCCTATGACCTAGTAATTAAATTCCTAAGTAATGCTAAAGGAAAACTCTTGCATGTGAATACAATGAGACACGAATAAGGAATGTTTGTAATTGCAACACCAGGAAACAACTCCAATGTCCATCAATAGGAGCTTAGATAATAGACATAATCATAAAATACATCATTATACAATGGGGAACTGCAACTTTGTGCAAAAACATGAATGAATCTTTGCTATATAAGACTGTGTCTACTGGGCAAGTCCAAGAAGCATACCCAGCACATGACACCCTTGGAAGGTTCAGAAGCAACTAAAGAGTGTATATTTGGGGTAAACATATATGTGGTAACACCAGCATCAAAAGATTCAGAGCAGTGGTTACTGGGGGCGGGTCAGAGTAGAAGGGTAGATGAAAGTTATCATCAGTGTTTTAAGTCTCAGGTTGGATGGTAGATTTACACGTGTTTATCATATCATGTGTAACGATGAGTAAGTAAAAGTGAATACTGCTTGTTCCATTGATACTAGCTCGGTGATGAACAAAGCATTTTGGATAATTCCATTTAGGGCAACACAAGCCCAGTTTTTAAAAAGGGAACAGTGGTCTTGCTGGACAGGGATGGTGTGAGAGAAAATTACAGCCCTCGTTCTCAAGGACTTTACATATACGATGAGAAGGTGGAGACAGGTCAATGCACTGATGTTGTGTGATGTAACACAGGGTGTCGGGGATGGACACAGGACTTGGTGGATGGAGAGAAGGAAGGGAGAAGGCAAAGGTTCCCAGAATAAGAGATGCTGAGCTTGCAGCTGGAAGGAGGCAGCGAGGTGGATGGTTGAACTGCGAAAGGGAGGGCAGCTCAGGTAGTGAAGGGAAAGTTGCTCAGTCATATCTGACTCTTGGCAACCCCATGGAGTGTATAGTCCATGGGATTCTCCAGTCCAGAATACAGAGTGGATAGCCATTCTCTTCTCCAGGATATCTTCCCAACCCAGGGATCAAACGCAGGTCTCCTGCATTGCAGGTGGATTCTTTACCATCTGAACTACCAGGGAAGCCTAGTTCAGGTAGAAGGAACTGTATATTCAAAGACTCCGAGTCATAAGGGAATAGATCTCTCTGGACACAGGGAGAAGGCCAGTGTAGCTGGACCCTAGGGCAGGACCAGTGGCTGGAGCGGCCGTCAGGGGAGACGCCAGGAAAGACATCATATATCAGACCAACGATTATGACTTGATTCTCTAAGCATTGGGAGCAACAGCTTTGAGACTCCAGAATGGCTGGAAAGTACTGGTTTGGGGGGAGATAGTTCTAGCAGCCTGTATCCAGTAAAGAAGTGAATAGGCTCAGTGGTCAGCAGAGCACCACTGGGCCTGGGAGATGAAGGGGAAGAACCGAAGGGAAGCCAGCTCCCAGGTGTCTGCCTGGGGGAGCAGGCAGGAGCAGGAACTACTGATGGACTTAGCCTGAGTCTGCCAAATGGACATGCCTGGGGCCCCCACGGCTGGAGAAGACGCCCGCATCACTCACCCAGGCGACGGTACCCATGACCGGGTCTTCATCATCCACACCCTCTGGTCTCATGGCTGCCTGCTTTCTGCGGGCTTTCAGTCTAAGAGAAGAAACCGGTGTGCTGCAGTCAGGGCGGCTCAGACAAAGGTGGGCAAGCTGCCTCCCACTGCCCTCCCACTGCCCCCAGAACGACGGCTCGGGTATCCAGACCCTGAAACACTGGACTCAGAGGCCTTCCTGACACGGAAGTAAGTGCTTCATCTTCTTGGATGACCAGGACTTTGGCCAAGACTGAATTTCCATCACTAGAGACTTGACTTACAAACTTGTACATGAATGTCATTATTATTGACACATGGTGGCCAAAACAACCCAAATGTCCATCAGTGGATGAACGGATGAGTAGATGAATGAGTAGCTGAATGAGTAGCTAGTAAATGAATGAGTAGATGAATGAGTAGCTCCATTCATTCAAGGGAACATTGTTTGGAAATAAAAAAGAATGATGGAGACGTCTCTGGTGGCGCGGGGGATGAGAATCCGCCTGCCAATGCAAAGGACACAGGTTCAATCCCTGGTCTGGGAAGATTCCATGTGGCTCTGAGCAACTAAGCCTGTGCACCACAGCTACTGAGCCTGCGCTCTAGAGCCCTTGAGCTGCAATTCTGGAAGCCCGCACATCTTAGAGCCTGCACTTTGCAATAAGAGAAGCCATGGCAATGAGAAGCCTGTGTACCACAACCAAGACCCAGCACGGCCAAAAATTAATGAACTAATTTTTTTTTTTTTTAAAAGGAGTGAAGGACTGCCATGCATGAACCTTCAAAACATCACGTAAAGTGAGAGAAGTCAGTCACATGGGACCACATATTTTATCACTGCCCTTATTTGAAATGTCCAGAACAGACAACTCTAGAGAGATGGAAAACAGCCTAGCGTTTGCCTAGGGCAGAAGGTGGAACGGAGGGGATGATCAGGGGTGTGGATTTCCTTTTGGTTTCTCTTTCATTTGGGGCTAATGCAAAAATTCTGTCAAAATCACTGTCAAAGACACGCAGTTCTGAATAGACTAAAAGCCAATGAACTATGCACCTTAATGCATGGGAATTACATCTTGCTAAGGTTGTTACCCAACTCTGAACCTAATCTACGCTTCTCCACATTCCTGGGATTAAGAGACCTCTTTCCACACTCCCTACCACACACATCCCTATACCTCCCCAAGAACACAGACTTACATGTAAAAGAAAAGGAAGCACAAGCACAGGGACAGCAGGGCCATGGCACCAGCGCCTCCAAGAGCCCCAACAACCAGGAATGCAGGCTTCCCTGCAGGGAAGACGGCCAGGAGATGATCACGACCCCGAGATCAGTCTCTTGCCTTCCCGCCTCCTTGCAGAACTTTCTGGAGAGCCTCTTCAGGCCTGAGAAGGAGCCCCCTGTCCTAGAAAGCACCTTCTGCCCTGACCCCAGCCCCTCTCCCCGCCAAGCGTCATCTTCTCTAGGATGGAGACCCGCATCTCCTCTAAGCCTCTTCCCCCCAACAGACCCCTGACCTGGCAGCAGCAGGACAGACCCGCTCCGGGCCCCGTGGATGTTCAGGGCCTCGCAGCTGAGGCTGACGCCAGAGCTGAGCCCCTCTCGGAGGCTCAGGGAGCCGTTGGCCCAGGGCCCGGCGGAGCTGGAGCTGACCTCGAAGGAGGCGTTGCTGAAGTTCCCCTCCAGCAGAAGCTTGCCCAGCCTCCAGTGCAGGGAGGGGGCCGGCCGGGCTCGGGAGGAGCAGCTGCAGCGCAGACCCTCGTCCTCCTGGGAGCAGGAGGGGCCCAGCAGCTGCGGGGGGGCTGTGGGAGAGATGGGAGGGATCAGGGGCACCCCTCCCCTCCCTGGAACCCCGGCATCCTGTCCCCAGGAGACCCCACACTCACAGACCACGATGAGGCTCAGGGAGATATTTTCGGAGCCCAGCGGGTTCTGAGCCTGGCAGGTGAGCTCTGCTTCTGCAGTTCCTAAATACTGCAGCTCCAGGACCTCGGTGTTGGAGATGGGGGCGGCCTCCGGGGTGGGAGACCCTTGGAACCAGCTCAGTTGTGCAGGGGGTTTGCTGTCAGCAACACACAGCAGCTGCAGCTCCTGGCCCTCCGGGATGAGAATAGATGAGGTGTTCTGCAGAATCTTGAAGGCTTTGGGGGAAAGCGAAGTGGGAGAGCTGGGGGAGGCTGAGGTCTCCTCCTCCCTCTTTCCCAGGATCTCCTGGCCTCGCTCTCTCCTCCCCCCGCTGGCCAGCTGGGTTCCCTGCAGTCCCAGGACTGGACCTTCACACCCTAAGCAGGCTGAGCCAACGTGTCTGGGCCTCGTATCTTCAGGGGAGGCTTGGTGTCTCAATGGGACAGGCCTGGGCTGTTTGGTGGAAAGAAAACCCAGAGCCTCAAGGCTTGTGATGTTGATTCAGTGAAGGCAGCAGAGGATGGGACTAAGGAAGCTTTTGTGGAAGAAAGCCACACAATAGAACCACGGTGAAGGAAATGGGCTTTGAACAGGGTGTGTGAGTGTGTATACGTGTGGGGTGTATGTGTGTGTGCCTGTGTGTATGTGTGCGTGCCTGTGTGTATGTGTGCATGAGTGCATGTGTATATGTCCGTGAGTGTATGTGTGCATGATGGTGCCTGTGCTGTGGGTATATCTCTGTGTACATGTGTGATGTGTGTGTGCCTGTGTGCATGGGCGTTTCTGTGCATGTCTCAGTGTATGTTCATGTGTATGTATTATGTGTGTGTGCCTGTGTGTGTGAGTCTCAGTGTGTATTGCATGTGTGTGTGCTCTAGTGCTTGGGAGGTGTGGCAGGCTGGTGATTTTCTCCTTGCTCTTCCCATATCTGATCACATTCAAGCCCACTCCCCGGCCCCACCTTGGAGGCAGTCCCAGGAGCAGGACCCAGCCCTGGAGAGGAGAGGTCCTGTCCTACCTGTGACATTTCTGAAGGAGAGGCTGATGCGGAGGTTCCTCGGAGCATCTGGGGCAGAAAGACATGGGCTTGCTGCAGAGGGAGGAGTGGGATGGAAACTGACCAGCACCCCAGGAGGGAAACCAGGAATGGGGGGGCTGTCCTTCATGGTCACTCCCACCTCAACTCCCAGGGCGCAGACCCATAGAAGAGTGGGCTTGCCTTCTCTCTACACACGCACACACACGCACACACCCACACACACACACCACCGCCCTCAGGGACCCCATCGCCCCTCCACACTCACAGGAGACGTTGAGAAGGACGGTTCTCTCTAGGGTCACCTGCTGGAATGTCACCAGACAGGTAAGGTTGGTGCCGTGGTCCTGGGCCCTCGGGGTGAGGGTGAGCTCCGAGGAGTGGAGGGTGTCTGGGTTCATGGCATCAAGGGCGTCCCCCGCCCAGGAGAACAGGAGAGGGTGTGGCTCATCACAGGCTAGTGACAGTCTGCAGGTCAGCTTTGTGGGGCTGCCAGACTCCAGAGGCTCCAGAAAATGGATGTCGGGTTTCCCTGGAGAAAGGGAGATGAGGAGACAGAGGGAGATGCCTGGGCGCAGGGGTGTGGGGACCCAGAGGGTCAGGGTCACAACTCCTTCCCAGTTCTGGGTCTCTCGTGAACCCTCAAACCCCAAGACCTGGAGCAGGGAGGGCTCCTATACCCTGTTCCCGTTCTAATAGAGGAGTCTCCATGGGCCAGGGTCCTCTCCTGGGCCCCCTGTCATACCTGTCACCAGCAAATTCAGCTTTTTATCTCTGTAACTGTATCTCACATCATATCCTCTCTCCACTCGGAAGTAGTAGACTCCTGAGTCGCTCAGCCTGGCCTGTCTGATGCTCAGGGAGCAGTCATTGTTGTTGGGGTCCCCAAGGAGGCTGAATCGGCCCCGGGTCTCTGGCTTCACTCGTTTCCTTGGGTCGTTTGTGGCCACAGCATCATTGGTGTGCTGGTCTTTTTCCCGGAACCAGTAGATGAAAAGTTCGCCAGAGGAATACCAGGGATATCCCGAATTCCAGGGGTAGGAGAAGGAGCAGGTCACGCGGACGTCCATGCACGCCTTCACCGCCACTGATTCCTGCACTTCGAGCCCGTACCCTGCCATTTCCTGCACGGACCCTGGGGAACACAGAGGCTCAGCGGCAGCTCCAGCCCCTCCCCACGCGTGCTCCCCTCCCCCAGCCGTGAGCCCCGTCCCCCACCTCCCCCACTCACCCCCCCACAGCAGGGGCAGCAGCAGCAGGGGCACCATGTCAGCATCCGCCAGCACAGAGCCGGTTCAGGTCCCTCTGCTGGGGAGGGAAGCGCCCCGAATGTGGGGAGGGAACGAGGAAGCCCCAACAGGAAGCCAGAGGGTGACGGAGACAGAGCCTTGGCCAAGCACAGAAGGGGAACTTGGATGCCCCAGGCCATGGAGGAGGGGTGGCCCTGAGAAGGCAGAAGGTCACACCCCACACCCCACACCCCAGGGGGAGATCCTGAGGCCCCCAGAGGCCGAGAGGCTTCACCGCACGTGGCTCTGACATGACCACCCATCCAGTGATGCTCGGGTCCACGGTGGGATCGCCCAGCAGTCGGCACAACCAGAAAAGAGAAACCAGGTCCAGCCCTGGTCATCGGGTGGGACTGACCCTGCAACAGAGAAACACTGAACTTTCCAGGAAAGAACATTGAAAGATTTCTCAAAACTATTCAGACTTGGGCAGGAAGACTCACATACGCTGGAGGGTGGAACCCAGGAAGGAAAGCTGAGCGTGAAAAGCTCCTTTGCCCAGAAGGGTTTTCAGAACAGGGCACACGGGCTGTGCGTCGTCATGGATCTGAGGGTCTGTGGGACCAGCCGACCAGGACAGGCCCACGCAGTGGGGTGGTAAAGGAAGAACTTTGCCCCATTCAGCTGGGACCACAAAGTCCAGACCTCACACAGAAATACAGTTCACGACCCCTCACTCTGGATGGCCTTCTTTTCAAAGCCACATGAAGGCTTAAGTCATGTGTGCAAAAAACCTGTGAACTTACTGCCCTTTTGGGAAAAAATTCTTTAAGATTCAGAAATTTTACTATGATCATAAACGTTTTAGACACTTTCAGGAAGAAGCTATGGGACTGATGGAAAGTTTCTTTTACAGTTAGATAGAAATATTAATATATTTTTTACTTTTTTAAACTACAGAAAGAAAAAGATATGTCCGTCAATTAATCGTGCCAGTGGAAATACTGTATTTTCTTTCTACTCTATTTTAGATATAATTAATCTTATTTCCTCATATAATGGGCTTCCCTGCTAGCTCAGATGGTAAAGAATCTGCCCTCAGTGTGAAGACCAGGGTTCGATCTCTGGGTCAGAAAGATCTCCTGGAGAAGGGACTGGCAACCCACTCCAATATCCTTGCTTGGAGAATTCCATGGACAGAGGGCCCTTGCAGGCTACAGTCCATGGGATCACAAAGAGTCAGACATGGCTAACTAACACTTTATTAGTAGAATATTCACATTAATTAATATACATGCTTATTTTCCTAAAAAGAGGCAATCAAAGAGGATCAGGCCAAAAGTATGGGGAACAGGTGTTACGCAGGTGTGATAGGTGTGCCTGACTTGTGAGAAAAATGGTATGGTGGCCCAGTGCTTAGCACTCTGCACTATCACTGCCTCTGGCCCAGCTTCAATCCCTGGTCTGGGAACTAAGACCCCACAAGCCCTAGGTCATGGCTTAAAAAAAAAAGGAAGAAAGAAAACTAGTCTGCAAAAACTGTCTTATCTTTTGGTTTTCAGCATTTTATGTTTTGTGATTGATTACATAGGTTTCTCATTTCGAAAGAAACTCAGATGTGATGTGCCTGTGATATTGAGACTTTTAGGAAATATATATTTGACCTTCATCCACAGTTCCTGGCTCACAGATTCATGCGTTCTTGGAATTTATTGATTGAAAAGAGATATGGCAGCTTCTTTGTTCATTTGCTCTTTGTTCTCAGTCCCTGAAAACACTTCAGGGCCACACCAGAGACCTAACGGTCACATTTTGTATTTTGGGGTCCATGTCTGTATTGCATTCTGTGACACCATTTTTTTTTCCTTTTTTTTGCCTAAGGAGGGATCTGAACACTTGAGTCAATGTCATGCTCCACAGAACCCTGGCCTTGGGGTCCTGGTGAACAAGAGGGGATGAGCTCTCTCCCTCACTCCTCACCGGTTGCGGGAACATTGCTGGACAAGCAGGCGCTGGAGAAGGCCAGGATCCACAGGGCTGTGCAGCACACCTTCAGAGCGGCTGGTGTCCAGCAAAGGTCAAGCTGGGACGGTCAAAGAACAAGAAACAAGCAGTGTTGGTGAGGATGTGGGGTAAAGGGAACCCTTGGGCACTGCTGGTGGGAATGTGAATTGTGCGGCCACTATGGGGACACTGTGCAGGTTCCTCAAAATAGGGCCTCAAGCACTTTCACTTTGGGGCCTTTAAAGAAGATGAAAATGGCAATTTGAAAATATATATGCACCCCATGTTCATGGAAGTGTTATGTACACTATTGAAGCCATGGAAACAACTTCCATATCCGATGATGAGAGAATGAATAAAGAAACTGCAGTGTGTGCATACTCGTGATCATTCTTCAGCTATAAAAGAGAAGGATATCCTGCCTTTACAATACATGGATGGTACGTGAGGGCATTAGGGTAATGAAACACGTTAGACAGAGGAAGGAAAATACTGTATGATCTCACAGGTAGGTGGAACTGAAAAAAAAACAAACAACATAACGTCATAGATAAAGAGAAATAACTGGTGGTTCTCAGAGGTAGAGAGTGGGCTCTATGGCAAAATTGGCAAAGTGGTCAGAAGGTACACATTTCCAGGAATAAAATAAATAGTCATGGACATGTAATGTACATCATGGTGACTATATTTAAAATGTTAAGGACACTAATACAGTTAACAATACTGCACTGTACATTTGAAAGTTGCTAAAAGACTAGATCTTAAAATTTCTCATCACACAAAAAAATTTTACCCTGTAGATATAAATGTTAATTAGGCATATGTGGTGATCATTTTGTAATATGTACATAATAAATCATTATACTGTACACCTGAAACTAACACATGTTATACCTGTATCTCAGAGAGAATGTGTGTCTATGTAGGTAAAAGATTTGAACAACGTCAATTGGGGGCTTGGATGAGAGCGGTCCAAGACTAAGAGAGTGTCCCCTGCTTGACAGGCTCCAGTGGCCTTTCAACAGCTGCACAATCGATTACTTACGTCACATTTCCTCTGTGGAAACACACAATACGTAGTGTGGCTTCTAGTGTGGCTACTGTCCCTGATTTACTGATTAAATCTCCAGCGATGAAAACAATGAATACTGGATGAGTGTGAATGCCTTTGTGATAAAATTCACAGTGCATTGGAAATAAAAGAGAAATTCCCTAAAAAGATGAAGGGTATCTTTAGATAACATCATACTTAATGGAGTAGCATAGGTTCCACCCTAGCAAGTCAACAAATATCAGTAAAAGGTATAACAATTGAAAGGAAGAAAGAAAGATTTATGTTCATAAAAGTTCTACATGTAGAAAAATCCAAAAGTTTATACCGATACATTTAGAGGTTTAACAAGAGAGCACAATGACTTGAGACAAATTCAAATTTGAAAAATTCATTGCAGACTTCCCTGTGGTCCATGATCAAGCATCTGCCTTCTAAAGCAAGGGATGGGAATTTGATCCCTGGTAAGGGAACCAAGGTCCCACATGCCTTGCCACTCGGCCAAAAAAGATCAATTACTTTCTCATATCACAGTAATATAAAACTGTATGAGAGCCATTGACAGTTGCATCAAAAATTAGGATATACCTGGAATCTATCTAACATTTAGAAAGGTATACAACAAAAGGATATACAAAACCTCAATGGAGAAAATTATAAATCTGTCTTGAAGGACATTAAAGATATAAATGAATGGGAAAATATACCACATTAGGGGTTTGAAAAAAGAATATAAATATCCATTCTACTCAAAATAATGTGCAGAATCAAAATGTATGTCACCACATCCCAAGTGGACATCTGTAGAACTCAATCATTCCACTGTAAAATTTATTTATTTATTTATTTTCCACTGTAAAATTTATTTATTTATTTTTCTAATTTTATTTTATTTTTAAACTTTACATAATTGTATTAGTTTTGCCAAATATCAAAATGAATCCGCCACAGGTATACATGTGTTCCCCACCCCGAACCCTCCTCCCTCCTCCCTCCCCATACCATCCCTCTGGGCCGTCCCAGTGCACCAGCCCCAAGCATCCAGCATCGTGCGTCGAACCTGGACTGGCAACTCGTTTCCTACATGATATTTTACATGTTTCATTGCCATTCTCCCAAATCTTCCCACCCTCTCCCTCTCCCACAGAGTCCATAAGACTGTTCTATACATCAGTGTCTCTTTTGCTGTCTCGTACACAGGGTTATTGTTACCATCTTTCTAAATTCCATATATATGCGTTAGTATACTGTATTTATGTTTTTCCTTCTGGCTTACTTCACTCTGTATAATAGGCTCCAGTTTCATCCACCTCATTAGAACTGATTCAAATGTATTCTTTTTAATGGCTGAGTAATACTCCATTGTGTATATGTACCACAGCTTTCTTATCCATTCATCTGCTGATGGACATCTAGGTTGCTTCCATGTCTTGGCTATTATAAACAGTGCTGCGATGAACATTGGGGTACACGTGTCTCTTTCCCTTCTGGTTTCCTCAGTGTGTATGCCCAGCAGTGGGGTTTCTGAATCATAAGGCAGTTCTATTTCCAGTTTTTTAAGGAATCTCCACACTGTTCTCCATAGTGGCTGTACTAGTTTGCATTCCCACCAACAGTGTAAGAGGGTTCCCTTTTCTCCACACCCTCTCCAGCATTTATTATTTGTAGACTTTTGGATCGCAGCCATTCTGACTGGTGTGAAATGGTACCTCATAGTGGTTTTGATTTGCATTTCTCTGATAATGAGTGATGTTGAGCATCTTTTCATGTGTTTGTTAGCCATCTGTATGTCTTCTTTGGAGAAATGTCTATTTAGTTCTTTGGCCCATTTTTTGATTGGGTCGTTTATTTTTCTGGAGTTGAGCTGTAGGAGTTGCTTGTATATTTTTGAGATTAGTTGTTTGTCGGTTGCTTCATTTGCTATTATTTTCTCCCATTCTGAAGGCTGTCTTTTCACCTTGCTAATAGTTTCCTTTGATGTGCAGAAGCTTTTAAGGTTAATTAGGTCCCATTTGTTTATTTTTGCTTTTATTTCCAATATTCTGGGAGGTGGGTCATAGAGGATCCTGCTGTGATGTATGTCGGAGAGTGTTTTGCCTATGTTCTCCTCTAGGAGTTTTATAGTTTCTGGTCTTACGTTGAGATCTTTAATCCATTTTGAGTTTATTTTTGTGTATGGTGTTAGAAAGTGGTCCAGTTTCATTCTTTTACAAGTGGTTGACCAGATTTCCCAGCACCACTTGTTAAAGAGATTGTCTTTAATCCATTGTATATTCTTGCCTCCTTTGTCAAAGATAAGGTGTCCATATGTGCGTGGATTTATCTCTGGGCTTTCTATTTTATTCCATTGATCAATATTTCTGTCTTTGTGCCAGTACCATACTGTCTTGATAACTGTGGCTTTGTAGTAGAGCCTGAAGTCAGGTAGGTTGATTCCTCCAGTTCCATTCTTCTTTCTCAAGATCGCTTTGGCTATTCGAGGTTTTTTGTATTTCCATACAAATTGTGAAATTATTTGTTCTAGCTCTGTGAAGAATACTGTTGGTAGCTTGATAGGGATTGCGTTGAATCTATAAATTGCTTTGGGTAGTATACTCATTTTCACTATATTGATTCTTCCAATCCATGAACATGGTATATTTCTCCATCTATTAGTGTCCTCTTTGATTTCTTTCACCAGTGTTTTATAGTTTTCTATATATAGGTCTTTAGTTTCTTTAGGTAGATATATTCCTAAGTATTTTATTCTTTCCGTTGCAATGGTGAATGGAATTGTTTCCTTAATTTCTCTTTCTGTTTTCTCATTATTAGTGTATAGGAATGCAAGGGATTTCTGTGTGTTGATTTTATATCCTGAAACTTTACTATAGTCATTGATTATTTCTAGTAATTTTCTGGTGGAATCTTTAGGGTTTTCTATGTAGAGGATCATGTCATCTGCAAATAGTGAGAGTTTTACTTCTTCTTTTCCAATTTGGATTCCTTTTATTTCTTTTTCTGCTCTGATTGCTGTGGCCAAAACTTCCAAAACTATGTTGAATAGTCATGGTGAAAGTGGGCACCCTTGTCTTGTTCCTGACTTTAGAGGAAATGCTTTCAATTTTTCACCATTGAGGATAATGTTTGCTGTGGGTTTGTCATATATAGCTTTTATTATGTTGAGGTATGTTCCTTCTATTCCTGCTTTCTGGAGAGTTTTTATCATAAATGGATATTGAATTTTGTCAAAGGCTTTCTCTGCATCTATTGAGATAATCATATGGTTTTTATTTTTCAATTTGTTAATGTGGTGTATTACATTGATTGATTTGCGGATATTGAAGAATCCTTGCATCCCTGGGATAAAGCCCACTTGATCATGGTGTATGATCTTTTTAATGTGTTGTTGGATTCTGATTGCTAGAATTTTGTTAAGGATTTTTGCATCTATGTTCATCAGTGATATTGGCCTGTAGTTTTCTTTTTTTGTGGGATCTTTGTCAGGTTTTGGTATCAGGGTGATGGTGGCCTCATAGAATGAGTTTGGAGGTTTACCTTCCTCTGCAATTTTCTGGAAGAGTTTGAGCAGGATAGGTGTTAGCTCTTCTCTAAATTTTTGGTAGAATTCAGCTGTGAAGCCGTCTGGACCGGGGCTTTTGTTTGCTGGAAGATTTTTGATTACAGTTTCAATTTCCATGCTTGTGATGGGTCTGTTAAGATTTTCTCTTTCTTCCTGGTCCAGTTTTGGAAAGTTGTACTTTTCTAAGAATTTGTCCATTTCTTCCACGTTGTCCATTTTATTGGCATATAATTGTTGATAGTAGTCTCTTATGATCCTTTTTATTTCTGTGTTGTCTGTTGTGATCTCTCCATTTTCGTTTCTAATTTTGTTGATTTGATTTTTCTCCCTTTGTTTCTTGATGAGTCTGGCTAATGGTTTGTCAATTTTATTTATCCTTTCAAAGAACCAGCTTTTGGTTTTGTTGATTTTTGCTATGGTCTCTTTTGTTTCTTTTGCATTTATTTCTGCTCTAATTTTTAAGATTTCTTTCCTTCTACTAACCCTGGGGTTCTTCATTTCTTCCTTTTCTAGTTGCTTTAGGTGTAGAGTTAGGTTATTTATTTGACTTTTTTCTTGTTTCTTGAGGTGTGCCTGTATTGCTATGAACTTTCCCCTTAGGACTGCTTTTACCGTGTCCCACAGGTTTTGGGTTGTTGTGTTTTCATTTTCATTCGTTTCTATGCAAATTTTGATTTCTTTTTTGATTTCTTCTGTGATTTGTTGGTTATTCAGCAGGGTGTTGTTCAGCCTCCATATGTTGGAATTTTTAATAGTTTTTCTCCTGTAATTGAGATCTAATCTTACTGCATTGTGGTCAGAAAAAATGCTTGGAATGATTTCTATTTTTTTGAATTTACCAAGGCTAGCTTTATGGCCCAGGATGTGATCTATCCTGGAGAAGGTTCCATGTGCGCTTGAGAAAAAGGTGAAATTCATTGTTTGGGGATGAAATGTCCTATAGATATCAATTAGGTCTAACTGGTGTATTGTATCCTTTAAAGTTTGTGTTTCCTTGTTAATTTTCTGTTTAGTTGATCTATCCATAGGTGTAAGTGGGGTATTAAAGTCTCCCACTGTTATTGTGTTATTGTTAATTTCTCCTTTCATACTTGTTAGCATTTGTCTTACGTACTGTGGTGCTCCCGTGTTGGGTGCATATATATTTATAATTGTTATATCTTCTTCTTGGATTGATCCTTTGATCATTATGTAGTGACCTTCTTTGTCTCTTTTCACAGCCTTTGTTTTAAAGTCTATTTTATCTGATATGAGTATTGCTACTCCTGCTTTCTTTTGGTCCCTATTTGCATGGAAAATCTTTTTCCAGCCCTTCACTTTCAGTCTGTATGTGTCCCCTGTTTTGAGGTGGGTCTCTTGTAGACAACATATGTAGGGGTCTTGTTTTTGTATCCATTCAGCCAGTCTTTGTCTTTTGGTTGGGGCATTCAACCCATTTACGTTTAAGGTAATTACTGATAAGTATGATCCCGTTGCCATTTACTTTATTGTTTTGGGTTCGAGTTTATACACCGTTTTTGCGTTTCCTGTCTAGAGAATATCCTTTAGTATTTGTTGGAGAGCTGGTTTGGTGGTGCAGAATTCTCTCAGCTTTTGCTTGTCTGAAAAGCTTTTGATTTCTCCTTCATACTTGAATGAGATCCTTGCTGGGTACAATAATCTGGGCTGTAGGTTATTTTCTTTCATCATTTTAAGTATGTCTTGCCATTCCCTCCTGGCTTGAAGAGTTTCTATTGAAAGATCAGCTGTTATCCTTATGGGAATTCCCTTGTGTGTTATTTGTTGTTTTTCCCTTGCTGCTTTTAATATTTGTTCTTTGTGTTTGATCTTTGTTAATTTGATTAATATGTGTCTTGGGGTGTTTCTCCTTGGGTTTATCCTGTTTGGGACTCTCTGGGTTTCTTGTACTTGGGTGATTATTTCCTTCCCCATTTTAGGGAAGTTTTCCACTATTATCTCCTCAAGTATTTTCTCATGGTCTTTCTTTTTGTCTTCTTCTTCTGGAACCCCTATGATTCGAATGTTGTAGCGTTTAATGTTGTCCTGGAGGTCTCTGAGATTGTCCTCATTTCTTTTAATTTGTTTTTCTTTTATCCTCTCTGATTCATTTATTTCTACCATTCTATCTTCTAATTCACTAATCCTGTCTTCTGCCTCTGTTATTCTACTATTTGTTGCCTCCAGAGTGTTTTTAATTTCACTTATTGCATTATTCATTATATATTGACTCTTTTTTATTTCTTCTAGGTCCTTGTTAAACCTTTCTTGCATCTTCTCAATCCTTGTCTCCAGGCTATTTATCTGTGATTCCATTTTAGTTTCAAGATTTTGGATCAATTTCACTATCATTATTCGGAATTCTTTATCAGGTAGATTCCCTATCTCTTCCTCTTTTGTTTGGTTTGGTGGGCATTTATCCTGTTCCTTTATCTGCTGAGTATTCCTCTGTCTCTTCATCTTGTTTAAATTGCTGAGTTTGGGGTGTCCTTTCTGTATTCTGGCAGTTTGTGGAGTTCTCTTTATTGTGGCGTTTCCTCACTGTGTGTGGGTTTGTACAGATGGCTTGTCAAGGATTCCTGGTTAGGGAAGCTTGTGTCGGTGTTCTGGTGGGTGGAGCTGTATTTATTCTCTCTGGAGTGCAATGAAATGTCCAGTAATGAGTTATGAGATGTCTATAGTTTTGGGGTGACTTTGGGCAGCCTGTATCTTGAAGCTCAGGGCTGTGTTCCTTTGTTGCTGGAGAATTTGCTTGGTATGTCTTGCCCTGGAACTTATTGGCCCTTGTGTGGTGCTTGGTTTCAGTGTCGGTATGGAGGCATTTGATGAGCTCCTGTCAATTAATGTTCCTTGGAGTCAGGAGTTCCCTGGAGTCAGGATTTGGACTTAAGCCTCCTGCTTCCGGTTATCGGTCTTATTTTTACAGTAGTTTCAAAACTTCTCCTTCTATACAGCACCATTGATAAAACATCTACATTACAGATGAAAAGTTTCTCTACAGTGAGGGTCACTCAGAGAGGTTCACAGGGTTACATGGAGAAGAGAAGAGGGAGGAGGGAGTTAGAGGTGACCCAAATGAGATGAGGTGAATCAATAGTGGAGAGAGTGGGCTAGCCAGTAGTCACTTCCTTATGTGCACTCCACAACTGGACCACTCAGAGATGTTCACGGGGTTATACAGAGAAGAGAAGAAGGAGGAAGGTAACAGAGGTGGCCAGAAGGATAAAAGGGGGGAATGAAAAGGAGGGAGACAGATCCAGCCAGTAATCAGTTCCCTAAGTGTTCTCCACCGTCTGGAACACACAGAAATTCACAGAGTTGGGTAGAGTAGAGAGGGGTTAGGGCGGAGACACGGGCGACCTGGTGGAGAAAAAGGAGAGTCCAAAGGGAGAGAGAGCAGTCAAGCCAGTAATCTCACTCCCTAGTGAAAAATGGGTCCTGAAGATTGGGTCCTTAAAGGTACAAAATTGGTAACAAATACATAAAAGCAAAAATTAAAAATCTAGAGTAGAGTTTGGAATTTCAAAAATACGATGTTAAAGAAAAGAAGAAGGAAAAGAAAGAGAGAAAAAACGAACAAACAAAAACAAACAAGGTCGTGAAAATTATAAAGAAAGTACAGGTACAAAATTGATAACTAATACCAGAAAGCGAAAATTAAAAATCTAGAGTAGAGTTTGGAATTTCAAAAATACGATGTTAAAAAAAAAAAAAGAAGAAGAAAAATAAAGAGAGAAAACAAACAAACAAATACAAACAATGTCACAAAAATTATAAAGAAAATACAGGTACAAAATTGATATCAAATACAAAAAGCATAAATTAAAAATCTAGAGTAAAGTTTGGAATTTCAGATATACAATGTTATATAAAAGAAGAAGAGAAAGAAACAGAGAAGAAGAAGAAAAAGAAAAAAGTCACAGAAATTATATAAAAAAAAAACTATAGGTACAAAATTGATAACATATACCAAAAAGCGAAAATTAAAAATCTAGAGTAGAGTTTGGAATTTCAAAAATACAATGTTAAAGAAAAGAA
Organism: Bos indicus; assembly: GCF_029378745.1. Classification (NCBI taxonomy): domain Eukaryota; kingdom Metazoa; phylum Chordata; class Mammalia; order Artiodactyla; family Bovidae; genus Bos; species Bos indicus. The sequence goes on from NC_091777.1 coordinate 58,088,319, forward strand.
GAAAAAAACAAAAACAAAAACAAACAAACAAACAAAAAAAACAAGGTCAAAAAATTATAAAATATATATATATATATGAAGTTTTCTGAAGAAGAAAAAAATAGGGTCTTTTTTTTTTTTTTTGCAAAGTAATAGGTTATAAAAGTGAAAATTAAAGGAACAATAGAGGACTTAAAAATTTTTTTTTTAATTAAAAAAAAAAAGAAAGAATGATCGTAAAAATAATAAAAATATATCTAGGATTTTTTTTTTTTTTTTTTTTTTTGTGGGTGTTGTGGGTTCAGTTCATTTTTGGCTAGTTCCTTGGTCAGATTTATATTTCTCAAGATCTATAGGCCCCTTCCTATGTAGTCCGTAGTAACCACAGGGTTTTGATCTATTGCCTGTAGCTTCCAAGGCGTTTCCCTCTGTTATATCTTCTTCTGTTTGCTAGTCTCTTCAGTATCTGGTTTCCGCCCTGACACAAAGGGCACGGCGGAGGACACTTTTTTTTTTTTTTTTTAGGCTTACTTGTTCAGTTGCGCTGTGGGGAGGGAGGGAGGGATGCTGCAAACAAATAACACTGGCGTGGGCTCACAGTGCCTCAGCCACCCTGGGTCTGCCCCCGCTCACGGCGCGTGTAGCCTCCCTGTCCACACTGCTCGGACTCTAGGTTGTTCCGCCGGGAACAATCCAAGGCTGGCCCTGGGCTGCATGCACCTCCCAGGTCCAAGCCGCTCAGGTTCAGGCACTCGGGTAGTCCTCAGAGGCGCAGACTCAGTTGGGCCTGCGTTTTGTGCTCTTCCCAGGTCCGAGCAGCTCAGGTGATGAGGTGTTTGGCGAGCGCCAATGCTGCGACTTATCGCCTCCCCGCCACTCGGTTATCTGGGTGTAAAACCGGCGCACCTTCTCAGGCAGATGTTGACCGTCCAGACCCCCAAGAAGTTTTAGTTAGCAAAGAAGCCTGCTTACAGTTTTATAGATAATGTCTCTCTGGGGCTGCGATTGCCCCCTTCCGGCTCTTGCTGCCTGTCACCGGAGGGGGAAGATCTGCAGCCGGCTATCTCTGTTCAGTCCTTTGTTCCGTGCGCGGGCCTGGCGGTCTTAGGTTAGGGCTGGCTTTTCGCGTGGTAGATATCCCACAGTCTGGTTTGCTAGCCCAAATTATTTCGCTCAGATAGCGCTCAGGGTATTCAGGCCAGATTCTTAATCTCAGCGATGCAGCCCACGCCGCGCCTCCCTGCCCAGCCCCGGCTTGCTAATGGCAGATGCAGGCGTCTGCGCTGCTTCTCCGCTGAGGGAGTTACTGTAGGGCTCGCAATCTGCGAGTTTTAATTGTTTATTTATTTTTTCTCCCTGTTATGTTGCCCTCTGTGCTTCCAAAGCTCCGCACAGATTCGGCAGTGAGAAGGTTTCCTGGTGTTTGGAAACTTCTCTCTTTTTAAGATTCCCTTCCCGGGACTGAACTCCGTCCCTCCCTCTTTTGTCTCTTTTTTTTTGTTTTTAATATTTTTTCCTACCTCCTTTCGAAGAGTTGGGTTGCTTTTCTGGGTGCCTGATGTCCTCTGCCGGCATTCAGAAGTTGTTTTGTGGAATTTACTCGACGTTTAAATGCTCTTTTGATGAATTTGTGGGGGAGAAAGTGTTCTCCCCGTCCTACTCCTCCGCCATCTTGGCTCCTCTCCTCCACTGTAAAATTTAAAAGGAAGCAGACATTTCAAGGAAGGCAAGGGTACCTTGAAAAAGAACAGTGTGTGAGGCCTGGCTCTGCAAGTTGTGAAGATACATAACCCCCTGCCTGCTTGCTTAGTTGGACAGTCGTGTCTGACTCTTTGCCACCCCATGGACTGTAGCCCACAAGACTCCTGGGTCCATGGGATTGTCCAGGCAAGAATACTGGATTGGGTTGCCATTCTCTTCTCCAGGGTATATTAGAGCATAGTAGAACCAAACTTTTGGACTGAAAGAGGGATGGTCAGGTAGACTAGTGGAATGGAAAAGGGAACCTAGAAATAAACCCCAACCACAGGAAGCATCATGTGTAATAGAAAAGGTGATAGAAAGAAGTGACAAAGAGATAGGCATTTCAATTACTCTGTGGGCGACAGGGGATCTGAAGCCAGTCAAATGCAACTGCACCCCTAGCTCATATGGGAACCAAAATCAAGTGCAGATGGGCTGAAGATCTATTTAGAGAGACAAACAGTAGAGCTTCTGCAAGACACTGCAGCAGGTGTCTCCATGAACTGCGGGGGATGGGGGGGGGCAGGATTCCTGAACAACACAGAAACAACACCATCTCTAAGACAGACGCCGAAATCCCGAGCTGTAATAAAATGAAGAACTCTTCATAACAGATATCCCTGGGAGTGCCGAATTGAAAGCCATCAGGTGGGAGAAGACACTGATGACACAGATAACCATCAAAGTAACAGTAGTCAAAATATGAGTTTCTACAAATGCCTAAGGTAAAAGAAATATACAGAAATGGGCCCAAATGAGCAGGACTTTCATCGAGGGCAACGTATAAGGAGACCGTCAGGGAATGGAAAGCTGCCCCACGTAACTGCAGTCAGGAACCTGCACATTAAGACACTAACAGGGTATGACTATACGTGCTCCAAGTAGCCAGCTATTAAAGTCTCTCAAAACACCAACTGCTGGGAAAGTGTGGAGCAGTGGTTGTTGAAATGTAAGTTGGCCCACATATTTGAGAGGAAAACAGCTTCTTACGGCAAGCTGAGCTTGTTCTTACATGAGGACCCAACACTTCCACTCCTTGGATGCATGTTCTAGAGCAGCCATGAGTAATGGTGGCCAAAACCCACATGTGGCAATTGAAGGGTTTAAAGACGGTTATAAGGCTGGGTGTTGGGAGGGGCCACATGAAGTGCTGTAAGGTGAAACGACACTGGGTTTCCAGATTTAGTACAAGAAAATGAATGTAGATGATTGTGGGCCCGATTCCAATGTGTCTGTCAGTTCGACCACATCACGCACAAGCAATTCTGTTGAATTGAGTTGAATTCTCAGAATTCAACTCAACTCAATCCAACTCAATGTTGACACTGTCTACCTGTAAATAGCATCACATCCTACAAGACTTCAGTTCTTCCAGACTGCCCCTCCAGTTTCATATGCCTGTTTCAAATCCAGGTTGTCACATGTACACCTGATCTGCTGGTTACTCATGATTCATTCAGTTCAGTCACTCTGTCATGTCCGATTCTTGGAGATCCCATAGACTGCAGCACGTCAGGCCTCCCTGTCCATCACCAACTCCCGGAGTTTACTCAAACTCAAGTCCATTGAGTCGGTGATACCATCCAACCATCTCATCCTCTGTCGTCCCCTTCTCCTCCCGCCTTCAATCTTTCCCAGTATCAGGGCCTTTTCCAATGAGTCGGTTCCTTGCATCAGGTGGTAAAGTGTTGGGGTTTCAGCTTCAGAATCAGTGCTTTCAATGAATATTGAGGACCGATCTCCTTTAGGATGGACTGGCTTGATGTCCTTGCAGTTCAAGGATTCTCAAGAGTCTTCTCCAACACCACAGTACAAAAGCATCAATTCTTCAGCAGTCAGCTTTCTTTATGGTCCAACTGTCACATCCATACATGACTACTGGCAAAAACATGGCTTTGACTAGACAGACCTTTATCGGCCAAGTAATGACTCTGCTTTTAAATATGCTGTCTAGGCTGGTCATAACTTTCCTGCCAAGAAGTAAGTGTCTTTTAATTTCATGGCTGCAGTCTCCATATTCAGTGATTTTGGAGCCCCCCAAAATAAAGTCTGCCACTGTTTCTACTGTTTCCCCATATGTTTTCCTTGAAGTGATGGGACTGGATGCCATGATCTTAGTTTTCTGAATGCTGAGTTTTAAGCCAACTTTATCACTTTCCACTTTCACTTTCATCAAGAGGCTCTTTAGTTCTTCACTTTCTGCCATAAGGGTGGTGTCATCTGCATATCTGAGGTTATTGATATTTGTCCCAACAATCTTGATTACAACTTGTGCTTCATCCAGTCCAGCACTTCTCGTGATATACTAGGCATATAAGTTAAATAAGCAGGGTACAATATGCAGGCTTGAGGTACCTCTTTCCCGATTTGGAACAGTCTGTTATTCCATGTCCAGTTCTAACTGTTGCTTGCTGTTCTGCAGACAGATTTCTCAAGAGGCAGGTCAGGTGGTCTGCTATTCCCATCTCTTTAAGAGTTTTCCAGAGTTTGTTGTGATCCACACGGTGAAAGGCTTTCCCATAGTCAATAAAGCAGAAGTAGATGTTTTTCTGGAATTCTCTTGCTTTTTCGGTGATCCAACAGATGTTGGCAATGTGATCTCTGCTTCCTCTGCCTTTTCTAAATCCAGCTTGAACATCTGGAAGTTCACAGTTCACGTATTGCTGAAGCCTGGCTTGGAGAATTTTGAGCATTACTTTACTAGTGTGTGAGAAGAGTGCAATTGGCAGTAGTTTCAGCATTCTTTGACATTGCCTTTCTTTGGAATTGGAATGAAAACTGATCTTTCCCAGTCCTGTGGCCACTGCTGAGTTTTCCAACTTTGCTGGCATAAAGTGCAGCACTTCCACAGCATCATCGTTTAAGACTTGAAATAGCTCAACTGGAATTCCATCACCTCCACTAGCTTTGTGATGCTTCCTAAGTGATGCTTCCTAAGGCCCACTTGACTTCCCATTCCAGGATGTCTGGCTCTAGGTGAGTGATCATACCATCGTGATTACCTGGGTCATGAAGATCTTTTTTGTACAGTTCTTCTGTGTATTCTTGCCACCTCTTTAATATCTTCTGCTTCTATTAGGTCCATACCATTTCTGTCCTTTATTGTGCCCATCGTTGTATGAAAAGTTCCCTTGGTACCTCTAATTTTCTTGAAGAGATCTCTAGTCTTCCCCCACTTAATTGTTTTCCTCTATTTCTTTGCATTGATTACTGAGGAAGGCTTTCTTATCTCTCCTTGCTGTTCTTTGAGACTCTGCATTCAGATGGGTATATCCTTCCTTTTCTCCTTTGCCTTTCGCTTCTCTTCTTTTCTCAGCTATTTGTAGGCCTCCTCAGACAACCATTTGCATTTTTGCATTTCTTTTTCATGGGGATTGTCTTGATCACTGCCTCCTGTACAATGTAACGAACCTCCATAGTCCATAGTTCGTCAGGCACTCTGTCTATCAGATCCAATTCCTTAAATCTATTTCTCACTTCCACTGTATAATCGTGAGGGATTTGAGTTAGGTCATACCTGAATGGTCTAGTGGTTTTCCCCACTCTCCACCATGACCCGTCTGTCTTGGGTGGCCCTATATGGCATGGCTCATAGTTTCATTGAGTTAAACAAGGCTGTGGTTCATGTGATCGAATTGGTTAGTTATCTCCCACTGAAACGTGAAACTGAGTTCTGTTATGATGCTGGGATGGAAATTCACTTGGCTAATCAAGAGAACTCTTTGAGGCTGCCTTCTAGAATTAAATAAATGCTGGCCTTATGGCGAAACACTTCCTTACCCACCAGGAAAGAAGTGCTGTGCTGCTGTGATGTGCTTATTCCCTCAGTCATTTCCTACACTGTGGACCACATGGACTACAGCCCGCCAGGTTCCTCTGTCCATGGGGATTCTCCAGGCAAGAACACTGGAAGTCAGTTGCCATGCCTTTCTCCAAGGGACCTCCCCAACCCAGGGATCAAACCCTGGTGTCTGCCATTGCAGGTGGATTCTTTACCAGTTGAGTCACCAGGGAAGCCCAAGAACACTGGAGTGGGTAGTCTATCCCTTCTCCAGGGGAACTTCCTGACCCAGGAGTTGAACCAGGTCTCCAGCATTGCAGGCAGATTCTTTACTGACTGTGTGGATCACAACAAACTGTGGGAAATTGTTCAAGAGATAAGAAGACCAGACTACCTTACCTGCCTCCTACAAAACCTGTTTGCAGGTCAAGAAGCAACAGTTAGAACCAGACATGGAACAAGAGACTGGTTCAAAATCGGGGAAGGAGTACATCACAGCTGCATACTGTCACCTTGCTTTTCTAACTTATATGCAGAGTACATCATGAGAAATGCTGGGCTGGACAAAGCACTAGCTGGAATCAAGATTGCCAGGACAAGTAACAATAACCTCAGATATGCAGGTGACACCACCCTTATGGTGGAAAGTGAGAAGGAAACTAAACAGCCTCTACATGAAGGTGAAAGAGGAGAGTGAAAAATCTGGCTTAAAACCCAACATTCAAAAAACTAAGTTCATGGCATCTCGTCCCATCACTTCATGGCAAATAGATGGGGAAACAATGACAGACTTTATTTCGGGGGGCTCCAAAATCACAGCAGATGGGGACTGCAGCCATGAAATTAAAACATGCTTGATCCTTGGAAGAAAAGCTATATTTCCTTCCAAACCTAGACAGCATATTGAAAAGCAGAGACATTACTTTGCTGATAAAGTTCTGTATAGTCAGAGCTATGGTTTTTCCAGTAGTCATGTATGGATGTGAGAGCTGGACTATAAAGAAATTGAGTGCCAAAGAATTGATGCTTTTGAACTGTGGTGTTGGAGAAGACTCTTGAAAGTCCCTTGGAATGCAAGGAGATCCAACCGATCCATCCTAAAGGAAATCAACCTTGAATATTCACTGGAAGTGTTGCAGGAAGGGGGACCCCTTCCAGGGCCTGAAACTGGGCTCTTGTCCAACACTCAGAAATGGATTGTCTGAAGAGACATATGTGCTGACAAAGCAAGAGCCCAGAGGGTTCTGAGCTTGCCAGGCGCACTCTCTTTCTGCAGGTCTCAGCCCTGCATCTCCAGGATCCTGGTGCTGGAGATGGGGGCAGCATCCAGGGTGGGAAACCCTGGAACCCAGCTCAGCTGTGCAGGAGGGTTGCTGTCAGGAACACAGAGCAGCTGCAGTGCCTGGCTCTCTGAGATGAGAAGGGACGAGGTGTTCTGCAGAATCTTGAGGGCTTTTGGGAAAAGCCCAGCAGGAGAGCTGGGGGAGGCTGAGTTCTCACCATCCGGCCTTCCCAGGATCTATTAGCATCTGTGCATATATCTTTGTGTATATTGCATGTGTGTGTGGTCTAGTGCATGGGAGGTGGGGCGGGGTGGTGATTTTCTCGCTGTTCTTCCCATATCTGATCGCACTCAAGTGCACACCCCCCCGCTCCTTGGAGGCAGTCCTAGGAGCAGGACCCAGCCCTGGAGAGCAGAGGTCCTGTCCTACCTGTGATGTTTCTGAAGGAGAGGCTGATGCAGAGGTTCCTCAGGGCATCTGGGGCAGAAAGACATGGGCTTGCTGCAGAGGAGGAGTGGGATGGAAACTGACCAGCACCCCAGGAGGGAAACCAGGAAGCAGAGGGCTGTCCTTCACGGCCACTCCCCACCTCAGCTCCCAGTGCGTAGACCCATAGAAGAGTAGGCTGGCCTTCTCTCTATACACTCACACACACACACACACACCACTGCCCCGAGGGACTCAGCCACCCCTCCACACTCACAGGAGACATTGAGATGGATGGCTCTCTCCATGGTCACCTGAGATCCTTGGAGATTCACCCAACATGTGAGGTCAGTGCTGTGGTCCTGGGGCCTCAGGGTGGGGGTGAACTTCAAGGAATGCAGAGTCTCTGGGTGCAGCAGCGGCAGCGGTACCATGTCCGCATCCTCCAGCCCAGGGCCAGGTGCCTCCGTCTGGGAGGAAGTGCCCCAAATGTGGGGAAGAAAGGAGGAAGCCCCAACAGGAAGCCAGGAGGGCAGCAGGTGATAAAGACTGGCTGGCGAAGAAGGGGGAGGTGGACTCCATAGGCGGGTCTGGGAGGGTATCAATGAGAAGTCAGGCTGTTTCACGTTCTCCCTCCAACCTCTCTCCCCTCCCCTCTGCCGCAGGCTGCAGGGGAGAGCATGAAGCCCCAGAGCTGGCAAGGTTTCACCATATGTGACTCTGAAATGTTGTTGTTTACTCACTATGCTGTGTCCGACTCTGCGGCCCCAGGGACCATAGCCCGCTGGACTTCTCAACCCATGGGATTACCCAGGCAAGAATACTGGAGTGGGTTGCCATTTTGTTCTCCAGGGGATCTTCCCAACGCAGGTACTGAACCCACATCTTCTGCATTGCAGCCTGACTCTTTACCACCGAGATACCAGGGAAGCCCGGATGTGACATGATCACCTTCCGAATGATTTTCATGTTCACCATGGGATCGCCCCGGGAGCAGTGAAACCAGAAAAAGAGAAACAAAGTCCAGCCCTGGTCATCCGGCTTGACCCACCTACAGCTGAAAAACACCGAACGTTCTGGAAAAGAATATTGAAAAATTTATCAAAACCATTCCCCTTCAGGCAGGAAAAAAGTTTCCAGACCCCCAAACAGTGGAGGATGGAGCCCAGGAAGGAAAACTTGAACATTAAAGCTCCTTTGCCCAGAAGGGTTGTCAGAACACGGCACAGGCCTACGGGTCTACGTGGACCTGAGTGTCTGTAGGACCAGCCCCCGGGGCACTGCTGCTGCTGCTGTCACTTCAGTCGTGTCCGACTCTGTGCGACCCCATAGACAGCAGCCCACCAGGCTCCCCCGTCCCTGGGATTCTCCAGGCAAGAACACTGGAGTGGGTTGCCATTTCCTTCTCCAATGCATGAAAGTGAAAAGTGAAAGTGAAGTCCTCAGTCGTGTCTGACCCTCAGCGACCCCATGGACTGCAGCCTACCAGGCTCCTCCGTCCATAGGATTTTCCAGGCAAGAGTATTGGAGTGGGGTGCCATTGCCTTCTCCGGGGCACAGGCCCATGCAAAATGGGGTGGCTGAAGTGAGCGCCTTGCCGTACTCAGTGCAGACCCCCGAAGCCCGGACTTCACAAGAATGGCATTCAGGACCCCTCACACTGCATGCCCTTGTTTTCAAAGCCACGTGAAGGCTCAAGCCATGTATGGAAATAACCTGTGATGTCAGTGCTTTTTAGGATTGATATTTCATAAGGTTTCCTAAATTTGACAGTGCCCCTAAACATTCTACACCCTCCCAGTAACCAGTTCTGGAAACCAAAAAAAAAAAAAAAAAAACCTTTCTTTAATATTTATTTAGAAATACTCAGTTTACATTTGTTAGTTTCTTAAAGTGTAAAAATCTTAACATTTTTTCAGAGGGAGGAAGGATAAATTGGGAGATTGGGATTGACAAATACACACTACTGTATCTAAAATAGATAACCAACAAGGACCAACTGTACAACCCAGGGAAGTATACTAACAATGTTGTAAAAAAGTATAATGGGAAAGAATCTGGGGAGAATATATGTATATCACTGAATCACTTTGCTGTACTGTGAAACTAATACAGCATTATAAATCAATTATATTTTAATTTTTAAAAAGTCACATCCAGACTAAAGAATTCAAATTAACAAGAAAAAGACTGCCCAATTTTTATTTTTTTTTAATTACATAGAAGTGATTTTTATTTTTTAAACTTTATTTTATTTTTAAACTTTACAATATTGTATTAGTTTTGCCAAATATTGAAATGAATCCGCCACAGGGATACCTGTGTTCCCCATCCTGAACCCTCCTCCCTCCTCCCTCCCCATACCCTCTCTCTGGGTCGTCCCAGTGCACCAGCCCCAAGCATCCAGTATCGTGCATTGAACCTGGACTGGCGACTCGTTTCATTCATGATATTATACATGTTTCAATGCTATTCTCCCAAATTTCCCCACCCTCTCCCTCTCCCTCTCCCACAGAGTCCATAAGACTGATCTATACATCAGTGTCTCTTTTGCTGTCTCGAAAGAATACATTTGAATCAGTTCTAATGAGATGGATGAAACTGGAACCTATTATACAGAGTGAAGTAAGCCAGAAAGAAAAACACCAATACAGTATACTAACACATATATATGGAATTTAGAAAGATGGTACCAATTTTTATTTTAAGTGGGCAAAGATCGAAACAGGAATTTCACTAAAGAAGATATTCAGACGGCTCAACATCATTGCACATGAGGGAAAGAAACTAAAAAGGCAAGGAGATACCGTCACAGTGGAGTGCAGTGCTGAAAACTGACCGTGTAGGTAATACAAGTGCTCCTGAGGGTGTACAAAGCTCAGAACCCTCACATATGCCATGGGATATAAACTCATCTAACTACTCAAAAGAACTCTCTGAGGCTACCTTCTCAAACTAAATATATGCCAAATTTATGATGAAGCAGTTCCACACCCACCAGGAGGAAAGTGCTAGCCCTCCTATTTTCATCACACCATTCACGTCAACGTTACTTTGAATGAGCCAAAATTTGCAAACGAAGGCAATGTCATCATATTTCAGAGTCCATACATAACTGGAGGAATAGTCATACATAAAATACTATTTTCAAGACAAAACCAAGCAATACCAACAATGAGTTATTGATACATGTAAAAACATGAGTAATCCCATACTAAGCGAGGTAAGTCAGAAAGTCGCCTTTCAATGGCATTGACTCTTCCTACTGTCACGCAGTCATCTCCACAAATAAAGGCTCGTGGATGCAAAGGGCACAGGGTTGGAGGCGAGAGTTTCCAGGGAGAAGCAAACTGTGATGTCCCCACGTCTGTCCTCTGGGCTCTGCATCCTCAGGTGAATCTCGTCATGAGAGGGAGCGAGGCTCAGCCATACCCCTCAGCCCAGCTCCTAGTGGCCACCACACCTGCAGAGCCAATAGAGTCTCAGGTCCGAGAGTCAGACCCATTTCATTCATTCTGGGCTCTGCCTCAAGGCATATGCGACCTTAGTTCCTCAACCCAGGATCGAGCCCCTGCCCCCTGCATGGAAACTCACAGGCTCAACCACTGGACCAACAGGGAAGGCCCTGGAGAATCACACAGCTTAGCTCCAGGCAGGACAGGACCGCCCAGCCCCACCGGCAACTCCAGAGCCATTCCCCGGACGTCCGCGCAGGGGCACAGGGGTGCTCACCTGGTGTAGTAGGTCCAGGTGAGGCCATAGGTGAGGAGGAAGCCAGCCCCCATGAGGGCCCCTCTGATCAGGGTGAGGACCAGGGGCCAGGAGCCCTGCTGCTCCTCAGTCTCACAGCTGCAGGGAGGGGGGCCTTCTGGGGAAGGGAGAGGGGGTGAAGCTCAGTCCCCAGACCCAGCCCTCCCAAAGGCACACACCTGCCCAGGCTGCCCGTCCCCAGCACCTGTCCTGCAACTCACTCTGCACAGAGAGGCTGAAGGAAACTTGCTGAGAGCCCAGAGGGTTCTGCGCTCGGCAGGTGACTTCTCCATCTCCAGCCGGTACTTGTGGTGTCTCCAAGACCCCGGTGCTGGAGATGGGGGTAGCCTCCAGGGTGGGAGACCCTTGGAACCAGCTCAACTGTGCAGAGGGGTTGCTGTCAGCAACACACAGCAGCTGCAGCGCCTGGCCTTCTGAGATGAGAATAGATGCGGTGTTCTGCAGAATCTTGTGGGCTTTGGGGGAAAGCCCAGTGGGAGAGCTGGGGGAGGCTGAGGTCTCCTCCTCCCTCCTTCCCAGCATCTCCTGGCTTCGCTGTCTCCTCCCCTGGCTGGCCAGCTGGGTTCCCTGTGGTCCCAGGGCTGGACCTTCCCACCCTAAGCAGGCTGAGCCAACATGTCTGGGCCTCGTATCTTCAGGGGAGGCTTGGTGTCTCAATGGGACAGGCCTGGGCTGTTTGGTGGAAAGAAAACACAGAGCCTCAAGGCTTGAGATGTTGATTCAGTGAAGGCAGCAGGAGATGGGACTAAGGAGGCTTTTGTGGAAGAAAGCCACACAATAGAACCATGGTGAAGGAAATGGGCTTTGAACAGGGTGTGTGAGTGTGTATATATGTGGGGTGTATGTGTGTGTGCCTGTGTGAATGTGTGCCTGAGTGCACGTGTGCCTGAGTGCACATATCTATGTCCATGAGTGTATGTGTACATGATGGGTGCCTGTGCTGTGGGTATATCTCTGTGTATATGTGTGATGTGTATGTGCCTGTGTGTATGGGCATTTCTGTGTGTGTCTCAGTGTATGTTCACGTGTATGTACTATATGTCTGCCTGTGTGTGTGAGTCTCAGTGTGTATTGCATGTGTGTGTGGTCTAGTGCATGGGAGGTGGGGCAGGGTGGTGATTTTCTCCTTGATCCTCCCCTATCTGATCACATTCAAGCCCACTCCCCTGCCCCACCTTGGAGGCAGTCCCAGGAGCAGGACCCAGCCCTGGAGAGGAGAGGTCCTGTCCTACCTGTGACATTTCTGAAGGAGAGGCTGATGTGGAGGTTCCTCGGAATATCTGGGGCAGAAAGACACGGGCTTGCTGCAGAGGGAGGAGTGGGATGGAAACTGACCAGCACCCCAGGAGGGAAACCAGGAAGGGGGGGTGGGTGTCCTTCACGGCCACTCCCCACCTCAACTCCCAGGGCGCAGACCCACAGACGAGTAGGCTGGCCTTCTCTCTACACACACACACACACACACACACACCACCACCCTCAGGGACCCCATCACCCCTCCACACTCACAGGAGACGTTGAGAAGGACGGTTCTCTCTAGGGTCACCTGCTGGAATGTCACCCGACAGGTAAGGTTGGTGCCGTGGTCCTGGGGCCTCGGGGTGAGGGTGAGCTCCGAGGAGTGGAGGGTGTCTGGGTTCATGGCATCAAGGGCGTCCCCCGCCCAGGAGAACAGGAGAGGGTATGGCTCATCACAGGCTAGTGACAGTGTGCAGGTCAGCTTTGTGGGGCGGGCCGGACTCCAGAGGCTCCAGAAAATGGATGTCAGGTTTCCCTGGAGAAAGGGAGATGAGGAGACAGAGGGAGATGCCTGGACGCAGGGGTGTGGGGACCCAGAGGGTCAGGGTCACAACTCCTTCCCAGTTCTGGGTCTCTCGTGATCCCTCAAACCCCAAGACCTGGAGCAGGGAGGGCTCCTATACCCTGTTCCTGTTCTAATAGAGGAGTCTCCATGGGCCAGGGTCCTCTCCTGGGCCCCCTGTCATACCTGTCACCTGCAAATTCAGCTTCTTGTCTCTGTAACTGTATCTCATATCACGTCCTCTCTCCACTCGGAAGTAGTAGACTCCTGAGTCGCTCAGCCTGGCCTGTCTGATGCTCAGGGAGCAGTCACTGTTGCTGGGGTCCCCGAGGAGGCTGAATCGGCCCCGGGTCTCTGGCTTCACTCGTTTCCTTGGGTCGTTTGTGGCCACAGTATTATTGGTGTGCTGGTCTTTTTCCCGGAACCAGTAGATGAAAAGTTCGCCAGAGGAATACCAGGGATACCCCGAATTCCAGGGGTAGGAGAAGGAGCAGGTCACGCGGACGTCCATGCACGCCTTCACCGCCACTGATTCCTGCACTTCGAGCCCGTACCCTGCCATTTCCTGCAGGGACCCTGGGGAACACAGAGGCTCAGCGGCAGCTCCAGCCCCTCCCCACGTGTGCTCCCCTCCCCCAGCCGTGAGCCCCGTCCCCCACCTCCCCTACTCACCCCCCCACAGCAGGGGCAGCAGCAGCAGGGGCACCATGTCAGCATCCGCCAGCACAGAGCCGGTTCAGGTCCCTCTGCTGGGGAGGGAAGCGCCCTGAATGTGGGGAGGGAACGAGGAAGCCCCAACAGGAAGCCAGAGGGTGACAGAGACAGAGCCTTGGCCAAGCAGAGAAGGGGAACTTGGATGGGAACTTGGATGCCCCAGGCCATGGAGGCGGGGTGGCCCTGAGAAGGCAGAAGGTCACACCCCACACCCCACACTGCAGGGGGAGATCCTGAGGCCCCCAGAGGTCGAGAGGCTTCACCGCATGTGGCTCTGACATGACCACCTGTCCAGTGATGCTCGGGTCCACGCTGGGAACACCCAGCGGGCGGCAGAACCAGAAAAGAGAAACGGGGTCCAGCCCTGGTCATCGGGTGGGACTGACTCTGCAACAGAGAAACACTGAACTTTCTGGAAAGGAACATTGAAAGATTTCTCAAAACCATTCAGACTTGGGCAGGAAGACTCACATACGCTGGAGGGTGGAACCCAGGAAGGAAAGCTGAGAGTGAAAAGCTCCTTTGCCCAGAAGGGTTTTCAGAACAGGGTACACAGGCTGTGTGTCTTCATGGATCCGAGGGTCTGTGGGACCAGCCGACCAGGACACAGGCCCACGCAAAGTTGGGTGGTAAAGGAAGAACTTTGCCACATTCAGCTGGGACCCCAAAATCTAGACCTCACACAGAAACACAGTTCACAACCCCTCACTCTGGATGGCCTTCTTTTCAAAGCCACATGAAGGCTTAAGTCATGTGTGCAAAAAACCTGTGAACTTGCTGCCCTTTCGGGAAAAAATTATTTAATTTTCACAAGTTTGACTATGATCATAAACATTTTAGATACTTTCAGGAAGAAGCTATGGGACTGATGGAAAGTTTCTTTTACAGTTAGATAGAAATAATAATAAATTTTTTACTTTTTTAAACTACAGAAACAAAAAGAAATGTCCGTCAATCAATCAATTATCTTCTTTCTACTCTATTTTAGATATCATATAATTAATCTTATTTCCTCATATAATGGGCTTCCCTGCTAGCTCAGATGGTAAAGAATCTGCCCTCAGTGTGAAGACCAGGGTTCGATCCCTGGGTCAGGAAGATCTCCTGGAGAAGGGACTGGCAACCCACTCCAGTATCCTTGCTTGGAGAATTCCATGGAGAGAGGGCCCTTGCAGGCTACAGTCCATAGGATCACAAAGAGTCAGACATGGCTGACTAACACTTTATTAGTAGAATATTCATATTAATTAATATACATGATTATTCTCTTAAAACGAGGCAATCAAAGAGGATCAGGCCAAAAGTATGGGGAACAGGTGTTATGCAGGTGTGATAGGTGTGCCTGACTTGTGAGAAAAATGGTATGGTGGCCCAGTGCTTAGCACTCTGCACTCTCACTGCCTCTGGCCCAGATTCAATCCCTGGTCTGAGAACTAAGACCCTACAAGCCCTAGGTCATGGTTGTAAAAAAAAAAAGGAAGGAAGAAAAATAGTCTTCAATAACTGTCTTATCTTTTGTTTTTCAGCATTTTATGTTTTGTGATTGATTACATAGGTTTCTCATTTCGAAAGAAACTCAGATGTGATGTGCCTGTGATAAAGAGACTTTTAGGAAATATATATTTGGCCTTCATCCACAGTTCCTGGCTCACAGATTCATGGATTGTTGGAATTTTCTGATTGATAAGAGATATGGCAGGTTCTTTGTCCAAATATTTGCTCTTTGTTCTCAGTCCCTGAAAACACTTCAGGGCCACACCAGAGACATGGGGGTCACATTTTGTATCTGGGGGCCATGTCTGTATTGTATTCAGTGACACCATTGTTTTGCCTAAGGAGGGATCTGAACAGTTGAGTCAATGTCAGGCTCCACAGAACCCTGGACTGGCCCTGCCCAGGGTCCTGGTGAAAAAGAGGGGATGAGCTCTCTCCCTCACTCCTCATCTGTTGCGGGAACATTGCTGGACAAGCAGGCGCTGGAGAAGGCCAGGATCCGCAGGGCTGTGCAGCACACCTTCAGAGCGGCTGGCGTCCAGCAAAGGTCAAGCTGGGATGGTCAAAGAACAAGAAACAAGCAGTGTTGGTGAGGATGTGGGGTAAAGGGAACCCTTGGGCACTGCTGGTGGGAATGTGAATTGTGCGGCCAGTATGGGGACACTGTGCAGGTTCCTCAAAACTAAAAATAGAGCCTCAAGCACTTTCACTTTGGGGCCTTTAAAGAAGATGAAAATGGCAATTTGAAAATATATATGCACCCCATGTTCATGGAAGTGTTATGTACATTATTGAAGACACGGAAACAACTTCCATATCTAATGATGAGAGAATGAAAAAGAAACTGCAGTGTGTGCACACTCGTGATCACTCTTCAGCTATAAAAGAGAAGGAAATCCTGCCTTTACAATACATGGATGGTACGTGAGGGCATTAGGGTAATGAAACACGTTAGACAGAGGAAGAAAAATACTGTATGATCTCACAGGTAGGTGGAACTAAAAAAAACCAAACAACATAAAGTCAAAGATAAAGAGAAATAACCGGTGGTTCTCAGAGGTAGAGAGTGGGCTCTATGGCAAAATTGGCAAAGTGGTCAGAAGGTACACATTTC
Source organism: Bos indicus (assembly GCF_029378745.1). Lineage (NCBI taxonomy): Eukaryota > Metazoa > Chordata > Mammalia > Artiodactyla > Bovidae > Bos > Bos indicus. Next base: position 58,104,425 of record NC_091777.1, read on the forward strand.
CAGGAATAAAATAAATAAGTATGGACATGTAATGTACATCATGGTGACTATATTTAAAATGTTAAGGACACTAATACAGTTAACAATACTGCACTGTACATTTGAAAGTTGCTAAAAGACTAGATCTTAAAATTTCTCTTCACACAAAAAAATTTTACCCTGTAGATATAAATGTTAATTAGGCATATTTGGTGATCATTTTGTAATATGTACATATATTAAATCATTATATTGTACACCTGAAACTAACACAATGTTATACCTGTATCTCAGAGAGAATATGTGTCTATGTATGTAAAAGATTTGAACAACGTCAATTGGGGGCTTGGATTAGAGTGGTCCAAAACTAAGAGAGTGTTCCCTGCTTGACAGGCTCCAGTGGCCTTTCAACACCTGCACAATCGATTACTTATGTTACATTTCCTCTGTGGAAATACACAATACGTAGTGTGGCTTCTAGTGTGGCTACTGTCCCTGATTTACTGATTAAACCTCCAGAGATGAAAACAGTGAACACTGGATGATTGCAAATGCCTTTGTGATAAAATTCACAGTGCATTGGAAATAAAAGAGAAATTCCCTAAAAAGATGAAGGGTATCTTTAGATAACATCATACTTAATGGAGTAGCATAGGTTCCACCCTAGCAAGTCAACAAATATCGGTAAAAGGTATAACAATTGAAAGGAAAAAAGAAAGATTTTGTTCATAAAAGTTCTACATGTAGAAAAATCCAAAAGTTTATACCGATACATTTAGAGGTTTAACAAGAGAGCACAATGACTTGAGACAAATTCTAATTTGAAAAATTCATTGCAGACTTCCCTGTGGTCCATGACCAAGCATCTACCTTCTAAAGCAAGGGATGGGAATTTGATCCCTGGTAAGGGAACCAAGGTCCCACATGCCTTGCCACTCGGCCAAAAAGATCAATTACGTTCTCATATCACAGTAATATAAAACTGTATGAGAGCCATTGACAGTTGCATCAAAAATTAGGATATACCTGGAATCTATCTAACATTTAGAAAGGTATACAACAAGAGGATATACAAAACCTCAATGGAGAAAATTATAAATCTGTCTTGAAGGACATTAAAGATATAAATAAATGGGAAAATATACCACATTAGGGGTTTGAAAAAAGAATATAAATATCCATTCTACTCAAAATAATGTGCAGAATCAAAATGTATGTCACCATATCCCAAGTGGACATCTGTGGAACTCAATAATTCCACTGTAAAATTTATTTATTTATTTATTTATTTTCCACTGTAAAATTTAAAAGGAAGCAGACATTTCAAGGAAGGCACGGGTACCTTGAAAAAGAACAGTGTGTGAGGCCTGGCTCTGCAAGTTGTGAAGACACATAACCCCCTGCCTGCTTGCTTAGTTGGACAGTCATGTCTGACTCTTTGCCACCCCATGGACTGTAGCCCACAAGACTCCTGGGTCCATGGGATTGTCCAGGCAAGAATACTGGATTGGGTTGCCATTCTCTTCTCCAGGGTATATTAGAGCATAGTAGAACCAAATTTTGGACTGAAAGAGGGATGGTCAGGTAGACTAGTGGATCGGAAAAGGGAACCTAGAAATAAACCCCAACCACAGGAAGCATCATGTGCAATAGAAAAGGTGATAGAAAGAAGTGACAAAGAGATAGGCGTTTCAATTACTCTGTGGGCGACAGGGGATCTGAAGCCAGTCAAATGCAACTGCACCCCTAGCTCATATGGGAACCAAAATCAAGTGCAGATGGGCTGAAGATCTATTTAGAGAGACAAACAGTAGAGCTGCTGCAAGACACTGCAGCAGGTGTCTCCATGAACTGGGGGGGATGGGGGGGGTAGGATTCCTGAACAACACAGAAACAACACCATCTCTAAGACAGACGCCGAAATCCCGAGCTGTATTAAAATGAAGAACTCTTCATAACAGATATCCCTGGGAGTGCCGAATTGAAAGCCATCAGGTGGGAGAAGACACTGATGACACAGATAACCATCAAAGTAACAGTAGTCAAAATATGAGTTTCTACAAATGCCTAAGGTAAAAGAAATATACAGAAATGGGCCCAAATGAGCAGGACTTTCATCGAGGGCAACATATAAGGAGACCGTCAGGGAATGGAAAGCTGCCCCACGTAACTGCAGTCAGGAACCTGCACATTAAGACACTAACAGGGCATGACTACGTGTGCTCCAAGTAGCCAGCTATTAAAGTCTCTCAAAACACCAACTGCTGGGAAAGTGTGGAGCAGTGGTTGTTGAAATGTAAGTTGGCCCACACGTTTGAGAGGAAAACAGCTTCTTACGGCAAGCTGAGCTTGTTCTTACATGAGGACCCAACACTTCCACTCCTTGGATGCATGTTCTAGACCAGCCATGAGTAATGGTGGCCAAAACCCACATGTGGCAATTGAAGGGTTTAAAGACGGTTATAAGGCTGGGTGTTGGGAGGGGCCACACGAAGTGCTGTAAGGTGAAACGACACTGGGTTTCCAGATTTAGTACAAGAAAATGAATGTAGATGATTGTGGGCCCGATTCCAATGTGTCTGTCAGTTCGACCACATCACGCACAAGCAATTCTGTTGAATTGAGTTGAATTCTCAGAATTCAACTCAACTCAATCCAACTCAATGTTGACACTGTCTACCTGTAAATAGCATCACATCCTACAAGACTTCAGTTCTTCCAGACTGCCCCTCCAGTTTCATATGCCTGTTTCAAATCCAGGTTGTCACATGTACACCTGATCTGCTGGTTACTCATGATTCATTCAGTTCAGTCACTCTGTCATGTCCGATTCTTGGAGATCCCATAGACTGCAGCACGCCAGGCCTCCCTGTCCATCACCAACTCCCGGAGTTTACTCAAACTCAAGTCCATTGAGTCGGTGATGCCATCCAACCATCTCATCCTCTGTCGTCCCCTTCTCCTCCCGCCTTCAATCTTTCCCAGTATCAGGGCCTTTTCCAATGAGTCGGTTCCTTGCATCAGGTGGTAAAGTGTTGGAGTTTCAGCTTCAGAATCAGTGCTTTCAATGAATATTGAGGACTGATCTCCTTTAGGATGGACTGGCTTGATGTCCTTGCAGTCCAAGGATTCTCAAGAGTCTTCTCCAACACCACAGTACAAAAGCATCAATTCTTCAGCAGTCAGCTTTCTTTATGGTCCAACTGTCACATCCATACATGACTACTGGCAAAAACATGGCTTTGACTAGACAGACCTTTATCGGCCAAGTACTGACTCTGCTTTTAAATATGCTGTCTAGGCTGGTCATAACTTTCCTGCCAAGAAGTAAGTGTCTTTTAATTTCATGGCTGCAGTCTCCATATTCAGTGATTTTGGAGCTCCCCAAAATAAAGTCTGCCACTGTTTCAACTGTTTCCCCATATGTTTTCCTTGAAGTGATGGGACTGGATGCCATGATCTTAGTTTTCTGAATGCTGAGTTTTAAGCCAACTTTATCACTTTCCACTTTCACTTTCATCAAGAGGCTCTTTAGTTCTTCACTTTCTGCCATAAGGGTGGTGTCATCTGCGTATCTGAGGTTATTGATATTTGTCCCAACAATCTTGATTACAACTTGTGCTTCATCCAGTCCAGCATTTCTCGTGATATACTAGGCATATAAGTTAAATAAGCAGGGTACAATATGCAGGCTTGAGGTACCTCTTTCCCGATTTGGAACAGTCTGTTATTCCATGTCCAGTTCTAACTGTTGCTTGCTGTTCTGCAGACAGATTTCTCAAGAGGCAGGTCAGGTGGTCTGCTATTCCCATCTCTTTAAGAGTTTTCCAGAGTTTGTTGTGATCCACACGGTGAAAGGCTTTCCCATAGTCAATAAAGCAGAAGTAGATGTTTTTCTGGAATTCTCTTGCTTTTTCGGTGATCCAACAGATGTTGGCAATTTGATCTCTGCTTCCTCTGCCTTTTCTAAATCCAGCTTGAACATCTGGAAGTTCACAGTTCATGTATTGCTGAAGCCTGGCTTGGAGAATTTTGAGCATTACTTTACTAGTGTGTGAGAAGAGTGCAATTGTGCAGTAGTTTGAGCATTCTTTGACATTGCCTTTCTTTGGAATTGGAATGAAAAGTGATCTTTCCCAGTCCTGTGGCCACTGCTGAGTTTTCCAACTTTGCTGGCATAAAGTGCAGCACTTCCACAGCATCATCGTTTAAGACTTGAAATAGCTCAACTGGAATTCCATCACCTCCACTAGCTTTGTGATGCTTCCTAAGTGATGCTTCCTAAGGCCCACTTGACTCCCCATTCCAGGATGTCTGGCTGTAGGTGAGTGATCATACCATCGTGATTACCTGGGTTATGAAGATCTTTTTTGTACAGTTCTTCTGTGTATTCTTGCCACCTCTTTAATATCTTCTGCTTCTATTAGGTCCATACCATTTCTGTCCTTTATTGTGCCCATCGTTGTATGAAAAGTTCCCTTGGTACCTCTAATTTTCTTGAAGAGATCTCTAGTCTTCCGCCACTTAATTGTTTTCCTCTATTTCTTTGCATTGATTACTGAGGAAGGCTTTCTTATCTCTCCTTGCTGTTCTTTGAGACTCTGCATTCAGATGGGTATATCCTTCCTTTTCTCCTTTGCCTTTCGCTTCTCTTCTTTTCTCAGCTGTTTGTAGGCCTCCTCAGACAACCATTTGCATTTTTGCATTTCTTTTTCATGGGGATTGTCTTGATCACTGCCTCCTGTACAATGTAACGAACCTCCATAGTCCATAGTTCGTCAGGCACTCTGTCTATCAGATCCAATTCCTTAAATCTATTTCTCACTTCCACTGTATAATCGTGAGGGATTTGAGTTAGGTCATACCTGAATGGTCTAGTGGTTTTCCCCACTTTCTTCAATTTCAGTCTGAATTTGACAATAAGGAGTTCAAGATCTGAGCCACAGTCAGCTCCTGGTCTTGTTTTGCGGACTGTGTAGAGTTTATCCACCTTTGGTTGCTAAGAATATAATCACTCTGATTTCGGTGTTGACCATTTGGTGATGTCCATGTGTAGTCTTCTCTTCTATTGTTGGAAGAGGGTGTTTGCTATGACCAGTGTATTCTCTTGGCAAAATTCTATTAGCCTTTGCCCTGCTTCATTCTGTACTCCAAGGCCAAATTTGCCTGTTACTCCTAGTATTTCTTGACTTCCTACTTTTGTATTCCAGTCCCCTATAATGAAAAGGACATCTTTCATGAGTGTGAGTTCTAGAAAGTCTTGTAGGTTTTCATAGAACCGTTCAACTTCAGCATTACTGGTAGGATCATGGACTTGGATTAATGTGATATTGAATGGTTTGCCTTGGAAATGAACAGAGATCATTCTGTCATTTTTGAGATTGCATCCAAGTACTGCACTCAGACACTTTTGTTGACTATGATGGCTACTCCATTTCTTCTAAGGGATTCTTGTCCGCAGTAGTAGATATAATGGTCATCTGAGTTAAATTCGCCCATTCCAGTCCATCTTAGTTTGCTGATTCCTAAAATGTCAATGTTCAGTCTTGCCATCTCCTGTTGACCACTTTCGATTTACCTTGATTCACAGACCTAACATCCAGGTTCCTATGCAATATTATTCTTTACAGCATTGGACTGTACTTCCATCACCAGTCACATCTACAACTGGGTGTTATTTTTGCTTTGGCTCCGGCTCATCATTCTGTCTGGTGTTATTTCTCCACTGATCTCCAGTAGCATATTGGGCACCTACTGACCTGGGGAGTTCATCTTTCAGTGTCCTATCTTTTTGCCTTTTCATACTGTTCATGGGGTCCTCAAGGCAATACTGAAGCAGTTTGGCATTCCCTTCTCCAGTGGACCACGTTTTGTCAGAACTCTCCACCATGACCCGTCCGTCTTGGGTGGCCCTATATGGCATGGCTCATAGTTTCATTGAGTTAAACAAGGCTGTGGTTCATGTGATCGAATTGGTTAGTTATCTCCCACTGAAACGTGAAACTGAGTTCTGTTATGATGCTGGGATGGAAATTCACTTGGCTAATCAAGAGAACTCTTTGAGGCTGCCTTCTAGAATTAAATAAATGCTGGCCTTATGGCGAAACACTTCCTTACCCACCAGGAAAGAAGTGCTGTGCTGCTGTGATGTGCTTATTCCCTCAGTCATTTCCTACACTGTGGACCACATGGACTACAGCCCGCCAGGTTCCTCTGTCCATGGGGATTCTCCAGGCAAGAACACTGGAAGTCAGTTGCCATGCCTTTCTCCAAGGGACCTCCCCAACCCAGGGATCAAACCCTGGTGTCTGCCATTGCAGGTGGATTCTTTACCAGTTGAGTCACCAGGGAAGCCCAAGAACACTGGAGTGGGTAGTCTATCCCTTCTCCAGGGGAACTTCCTGACCCAGGAGTTGAACCAGGTCTCCAGCATTGCAGGCAGATTCTTTTTTTTTTGTCTATATGTACTTTATTATTATTTTTTTTTTTTATAAGTAGAACTCTAAAGTTGGAAGGAAGTTTTGGTGAATTTATCCTCATCAAATGTTTCATAATTTGGACATTTTCTATTTAGTATAGATTTCCCCCTAGACACACTATATTATACGGGCAAGGTTCTACTTTATGTAAATAATTAAATATGAGGAATGTCAAAGAAGAGGACTAGGGAGTAATTCATCAGTTGATTCATAAAATATTTGCTAAATGCCTATCTTACATTTGAACAAATTGCTTAACTTCTGACAGGTGAGCTTCGTTTCCTTAAACGTGAAGATAATGTCTATCACAGGGCTACCATTAGGATTAAATAAGACAAAGTATGTGAAATTGCCCTGCATATCACCTGCTCAATATGGGATTTCAGTGGTGATTTTTTTTTTTTTTATTGCCATACCTCATTTTACTGTGCTTTGCTTTAGTGAGCTTTATAGATACATGTTTTTTTTTTTTTTTTCCTTGTTAATTTTCTGTTTAGTTGATCTATCCATAAGTGTGAGTGGGGTTTTAAAGTCTCCCACTATTATTGTGTTATTGTTAATTTCTCCTTTCATACTTGTTAGCATTTGTCTTACATACTGCGGTGCTCCCATGTTGGGTGGATATATATTTATAATTGTTATATCTTCTTCTTGGATTGATCCTTTGATCATTATGTAGTGACCTTCTTTGTCTCTTTTCACAGCCTTTGTTTTAAAGTCTAATTTATCTGATACGAGTATTGTGACTCCTGCTTTCTTTTGGTCCCAATTTGCATGGAAAATCTTTTTCCAGCCCTTCACTTTCAGTCTGTATGTGTCCCCTGTTTTGAGGTGGGTCTCTTGTAGACAACATATGTAGGGGTCTTGTTTTTGTATCCATTCAGCCAGTCTTTGTCTTTTGGTTGGGGCATTCAACCCATTTACGTTTAAGGTAATTACTAATAAGTATGATCCCGTTGCCATTTACTTTATTGTTTTGGGTTCGAGTTTATACACCATTTTTGTGTTTCCTGTCTAGAGAATATCCTTTAGTATTTGTTGGAGAGCTGGTTTGGTGGTGCAGAATTCTCTCAGCTTTTGCTTGTCTGAAAAGCTTTTGATTTCTCCTTCATACTTGAATGAGATCCTTGCTGGGTACAATAATCTGGGCTGTAGGTTATTTTCTTTCATCATTTTAAGTATGTCTTGCCATTCCCTCCTGGCTTGAAGAGTTTCTATTGAAAGATCAGCTGTTATCCTTATGGGAATTCCCTTGTGTGTTATTTGTTGTTTTTCCCTTGCTGCTTTTAATATTTGTTCTTTGTGTTTGATCTTTGTTAATTTGATTAATATGTGTCTTGGGGTGTTTCTCCTTGGGTTTATCCTGTTTGGGACTCTCTGGATTTCTTGGACTTGGGTGCTTATTTCCTTCCCCATTTTAGGGAAGGTTTCAACTATTATCTCCTCAAGTATTTTCTCATGGTCTTTCTTTTTGTCTTCTTCTTCTGGAACCCCTATGATTCGAATGTTGTAGCGTTTAATATTGTCCTGGAGGTCTCTGAGATTGTCCTCATTTCTTTTAATTCGTTTTTCTTTTATCCTCTCTGATTCATTTATTTCTACCATTCTATCTTCTAATTCACTAATCCTATCTTCTGCCTCTGTTATTCTACTATTTGTTGGCTCCAGAGTGTTTTTAATTTCATTTATTGCATTATTCATTATATATTGACTCTTTTTTATTTCTTCTAGGTCCTTGTTAAACCTTTCTTGCATCTTCTCAATCCTTGTCTCCAGGCTATTTATCTGTGATTCCATTTTAGTTTCAAGATTTTGGATCAATTTCACTATCACTATTTGGAATTCTTTATCAGGTAGATTCCCTATCTCTTCCTCTTTTGTTTGGTTTGGTGGGCATTTATCCTGTTCCTTTATCTGCTGAGTATTCCTCTGTCTCTTCATCTTGTTTAAATTGCTGAGTTTGGGAGTCCTTTCTGTATTCTGGCAGTTTGTGGAGTTCTCTTTATTGTGGCCTTTCCTCGCTGTGTGTGGGTATGTAGAGGTGGCTTGTCAAGGTTTCCTGGTTAGGGAAGCTTGTGTCGGTGTTCTGGTGGGTGGAGCTGTATTTCTTCTCTTTGTTCAGTCGCGCTATGGGGAGGGAGGGAGGGATGCTGCAAACAAATGACACTGGCGTGCGCTCGCAGTGCCTCAGCCACACTGGGTCTGCCCCCGCTCACGGCGCGTGTAGCCTCCCTGCCCACACTGCTCAGGCTCTAGGTTGTTCCGCCGGGAACAATCCGAGGCTGGCCCTGGGTTGCATGCACCTCCCAGGTCCAAGCCGCTCAGGTTCAGGCACTCAGGTAGTCCTCAGAGGCGCAGACTCAGTTGGGGCTGCGTTTTGTGCTCTTCCCAGGTCCGAGCAGCTCAGGTGATGAGGTGTTTGGCGAGCGCCAATGCTGCGACTTATCGCCTCCCCGCCACTTGCTTATCTGGGTGTAAAACTGGCGCACCTTCTCAGGCAGATGTTGACCGTCCAGACCCCCAATAAGTTTTAGTTAGCAAAGAAGCCAGTTTTATAGATAATGTCTCTCTGGGGCTGCGATTGCCCCCTTCCAGCCCTGCTGCCTGTCACCGGAGGGGGAAGGTTTGCAGCCGGCTACCTCTGTTTAGTCCTTTGTTCCGTGTGCGGGCTGGCGGTGTCTTAGGTTAGGGCTGGCTTTTCGCATGGTAGATATCCCACAGTCTGGTTTGCTAGCCCAAATTAGTTCTCTCAAATAGCGCTCGGGGCATTCAGGCCAGATCCTTACTCTAAGCAATGCAGCCCGTGCCTCCCTGCCCAACCCCCGCTTGCTAATGGCGGATGCAGGCGTCTGCGCTGCTTCTCCGCTGGAGGAGTTACCGTAGGGCTCGCAATCTGCGAGTTTTAATTGTTTATTTATTTTTTCTCCCTGTTATGTTGTCCTCTGTGCTTCCAAAGCTCGGCACGGATTCGGCAGTGAGAAGGTTTCCTGGTGTTTGGAAACTTCTCTCTTTTTAAGACTCCCTTCCCGGGACGGAACTCCGTCCCTCCCTCTTTTGTCTCTTTTATTGTCTTCAATATTTTTTCCTACCTCCTTTCAAGGAGTTGGGTTGCTTTTCTGGGTGCCTGATGTCCTCTGCCGGCATTCAGAAGTTGTTTTGTGGAATTTACTCGACGTTTAAATGCTCTTTTGATGAATTTGTGGGGGAGAAAGTGTTTTCCCCGTCCTACTCCTCCGCCATCTTGGCGCCTTCCCTCTGCAGGCAGATTCTTTACTGACTGTGTGGATCACAACAAACTGTGGGAAATTGTTCAAGAGATAAGAAGACCAGACTACCTTACCTGCCTCCTACAAAACCTGTTTGCAGGTCAAGAAGCAACAGTTAGAACCAGACATGGAACAAGAGACTGGTTCAAAATCGGGGAAGGAGTACGTCACAGCTGCATACTGTCACCTTGCTTTTCTAACTTATATGCAGAGTACATCATGAGAAATGCTGGGCTGGACAAAGCACTAGCTGGAATCAAGATTGCCAGGACAAGTAACAATAACCTCAGATATGCAGCTGACACCACCCTTATGGTGGAAAGTGAGAAGGAAACGAAACAGCCTCTACATGAAGGTGAAAGAGGAGAGTGAAAAATCTGGCTTAAAACCCAACATTCAAAAAACTAAGTTCATGGCATCTCGTCCCATCACTTCATGGCAAATAGATGGGGAAACAATGACAGACTTTATTTTGGGGGGCTCCAAAATCACAGCAGATGGGGACTGCAGCCATGAAATTAAAACATGCTTGATCCTTGGAAGAAAAGCTATATTTCCTTCCAAACCTAGACAGCATATTGAAGAGCAGAGACATTACTTTGCTGATAAAGTTCTGTATAGTCAGAGCTATGGTTTTTCCAGTAGTCATGTATGGATGTGCGAGCTGGACTATAGAGAAATTGAGTGCCAAAGAATTGATGCTTTTGAACTGTGGTGTTGGAGAAGACTCTTGAAAGTCCCTTGGAATGCAAGGAGATCCAACCGATCCATCCTAAAGGAAATCAACCTTGAATATTCACTGGAAGTGTTGCAGGAAGGGGGACCCCTTCCAGGGCCTGAAACTGGGCTCTTGTCCAACACTCAGAAATGGATTGTCCGAAGAGACATATGTGCTGACAAAGCAAGAGCCCAGAGGGTTCTGAGCTTGCTAGGCGAACTCTCTTTCTGCAGGTCTCAGCCCTGCATCTCCAGGATCCTGGTGCTGGAGATGGGGGCAGCGTCCAGGGTGGGAAACCCTGGAACCCAGCTCAGCTGTGCAGGAGGGTTGCTGTCAGCAACACAGAGCAGCTGCAGTGCCTGGCTCTCTGAGATGAGAAGGGACGAGGTGTTCTGCAGAATCTTGAGGGCTTTTGGGGAAAGCCCAGCAGGAGAGCTGGGGGAGGCTGAGTTCTCACCATCCGGCCTTCCCAGGATCTATTAGCATCTGTGCATATATCTTTGTGTATATTGCATGTGTGTGTGGTCTAGTGCATGGGAGGTGGGGCGGGGTGGTGATTTTCTCGCTGTTCTTCCCATATCTGATCGCACTCAAGTGCACACACCCCCCTCCTTGGAGGCGGTCCTAGGAGCAGGACCCAGCCCTGGAGAGCAGAGGTCCTGTCCTACCTGTGATGTTTCTGAAGGAGAGGCTGATGCGGAGGTTCCTCAGGGCATCTGGGGCAGAAAGACATGGGCTTGCTGCAGAGGAGGAGTGGGATGGAAACTGACCAGCACCCCAGGAGGGAAACCAGGAAGCGGAGGGCTGTCCTTCACGGCCACTCCCCACCTCAGCTCCCAGTGCGTAGACCCATAGAAGAGTAGGCTGGCCTTCTCTCTACACACTCACACACACACACACACACACACACACACACCACTGCCCTGAGGGACTCAGCCACCCCTCCACACTCATAGGAGACATTGAGATGGATGGCTCTCTCCATGGTCACCTGAGATCCTTGGAGATTCACCCAACATGTGAGGTCAGTGCTGTGGTCCTGGGGCCTCAGGGTGGGGGTGAACTTCAAGGAATGCAGAGTCTCTGGGTGCAGCAGCAGCAGCGGTACCATGTCCGCATCCTCCAGCCCAGGTCCAGGTGCCTCCGTCTGGGAGGAAGTGCCCCAAATGTGGGGAAGGAAGGAGGAAGCCCCAACAGGAAGCCAGGAAGGCAGCAGGTGATGAAGACTGGCTGGCGAAGAAGGGGGAGGTGGACTCCATAGGCGGGTCTGGGAGGGTATCGATAAGAAGTCAGGCTGTTTCACGTTCTCCCTCCAACCTCTCCCCCCTCCCCTCTGCCGCAGGCTGCAGGGGAGAGCATGAAGCCCCAGAGCTGGCAAGGTTTCACCATATGTGACTCTGAAATGTTGTTGTTTACTCACTATGCTGTGTCCGACTCTGCGGCCCCAGGGACCATAGCCCGCTGGACTTCTCAACCCATGGGATTACCCAGGCAAGAATACTGGAGTGGGTTGCCATTTTGTTCTCCAGGGGATCTTCCCAACCCAGGTACTGAACCCACATCTTCTGCATTGCAGCCTGACTCTTTACCACCGAGATACCAGGGAAGCCCAGATGTGACATGATCACCTTCCGAATGATTTTCATGTTCACCATGGGATCGCCCCGGGAGCAGTGAAACCAGAAAAAGAGAAACAAAGTCCAGCCCTGGTCATCCGGCTTGACCCACCTACAGCTGAAAAACACCGAACGTTCTGGAAAAGAATATTGAAAAATTTATCAAAACCATTCCACTTCAGGCAGGAAAAAAGTTTCCAGACCCCCAAACAGTGGAGGATGGAGCCCAGGAAGGAAAACTTGAACATTAAAGCTCCTTTGCCCAGAAGGGTTATCAGAATACGGCACAGGCCTACGGGTCTACGTGGACCTGAGTGTCTGTAGGACCAGCCCCCGGGGCACTGCTGCTGCTGCTGTCACTTCAGTCGTGTCCGACTCTGTGCGACCCCATAGACAGCAGCCCACCAGGCTCCCCCGTCCCTGGGATTCTCCAGGCAAGAACACTGGAGTGGGTTGCCATTTCCTTCTCCAATGCATGAAAGTGAAAAGTGAAAGTGAAGTCCTCAGTCGTGTCTGACCCTCAGCGACCCCATGGACTGCAGCCCACCAGGCTCCTCCGTCCATAGGATTTTCCAGGCAAGAGTATTGGAGTGGGGTGCCATTGCCTTCTCCGGGGCACAGGCCCATGCAAAATGGGGTGGCTGAAGTGAGCGCCTTGCCCCACTCAGTGCAGACCCCCGAAGCCCGGACTTCACAAGAATGGCATTCAGGACCCCTCACACTGCATGCCCTTGTTTTCAAAGCCACGTGAAGGCTCAAGCCATGTATGGAAATAACCTGTGATGTCAATGCTCTTTAGGATTGATATTTCATAAGGTTTCCTAAATTTGACAGTGCCCCTAAACATTCTACACCCTCCCAGTAACCAGTTCTGGAAACCAAAACAAACAAACAAAAAAAACCCTTTCTTTAATATTTATTTAGAAATACTCTGTTTACATTTGTTAGTTTCTTAAAGTGTAAAAATCTTAAAATTTTTTCAGAGGGAGGAAGGATAAATTGGGAGATTGGGATTGACAAATACACACTACTGTATCTAAAATAGATAACCAACAAGGACCAACTGTACAGCCCAGGGAAGTATACTAACAATGTTGTAAAAATGTATAATGGGAAAGAATCTGGGGAGAATATATGTATATCACTGAAACACTTTGCTGTACTGTGAAACTAATACAGCATTAGAAATCAATTATATTTTAATTTTTAAAAAGTCACATCCAGACTAAAGAATTCAAATTAACAAGAAAAAGACTGCCCAATTTTTATTTTTTTTAAATTACATAGAAGTGATTTTTATTTTTTAAATTTTATTTTATTTTTAAACTTTACAATATTGTATTAGTTTTGCCAAATATTGAAATGAATCCGCCACAGGTATACCTGTGTTCCCCATCCTGAACCCTCCTCCCTCCTCCCTCCCCATACTCTCCCTCTGGGTCGTCCCAGTGCACCAGCCCCAAGCATCCAGTATCGTGCATCGAACCTGGACTGGCGACTCGTTTCATACATGATATTATACATGTTTCATTGCTATTCTCCCAAATCTCCCCATCCTCTCCCACTCCCACAGAGTCCATAAGACTGATCTATACATCAGTGTCTCTTCTGCTGTCTCGAAAGAATACATTTGAATCAGTTCTAATGAGATGGATGAAACTGGAACCTAGTATACAGAGTGAAGTAAGCCAGAAAGAAAAACACCAATACAGTATACTAACGCATATATATGGAATTTAGAAAGATGGTACCAATTTTTATTTTAAGTGGGCAAAGATCGAAACAGGAATTTCACTAAAGAAGATATTCAGATGGCTCAACATCATTGTACATGAGGGAAAGAAACTAAAAAGGCAAGGAGATACCGTCACAGTGGAGTGCAGTGCTGAAAACTGACCGTGTAGGTAATACAAGTGCTCCTGAGGGTGTACAAAGCTCAGAACCCTCACATATGCCATGGGATATAAACTCATTTAACTACTCAGAAGAACTCTCTGAGGCCACCTTCTCAAACTAAATATATGCCAAATTTATGATGAAGCAGTTCCACACCCACCAGGAGGAAAGTGCTAGCCCTCCTATTTTCATCACACCATTCACGTCAACGTTACTTTGAATGAGCCAAAATTTGCAAACGAAGGCAATGTCATCATATTTTAGAGTCCATACAGAACTGGAGGAATAGTCATACATAAAATACTATTTTCAAGACAAAACCAAGCAATACCAAGAATGAGTTATTGATACATGTAAAAACATGAGTAATCCCATACTAAGCGAGGTAAGTCAGAAAGTCGCCTTTCAATGGCATTGACTCTTCCCACTGTCACGCAGTCATCTCCACAAATAAAGGCTCGTGGATGCAAAGGGCACAGGGTTGGAGGCGAGAGTTTCCAGGGAGAAGCAAACTGTGATGTCCCCACGTCTGTCCTCTGGGCTCTGCATCCTCAGGTGAATCTCGTCATGAGAGGGAGCGAGGCTCAGCCATACCCCTCAGCCCAGCTCCTAGTGGCCACCACACCTGCAGAGCCAATAGAGTCTCAGGTCCGAGAGTCAGACCCATTTCATTCATTCTGGGCTCTGCCTCAAGGCATATGCGACCTTAGTTCCTCAACCCAGGATCGAGCCCCTGCCCCCTGCAGTGGAAACTCACAGGCTCAACCACTGGACCAACAGGGAAGGCCCTGGAGAGTCACACAGCTTAGCTCCAGGCAGGACAGGACCACCCAGCCCCACCGGCAACTCCAGAGCCATTCCCCGGACGTCCGCGCAGGGGCACAGGGGTGCTCACCTGGTGTAGTAGGTCCAGGTGAGGCCATAGGTGAGGAGGAAGCCAGCCCCCATGAGGGCCCCTCTGATCAGGGTGAGGACCAGGGGCCAGGAGCCCTGCTGCTCCTCAGTCTCACAGCTGCAGGGAGGGGGGCCTTCTGGGGAAGGGAGAGGGGGTGAAGCTCAGTCCCCAGACCCAGCTCTCTCAAAGGCACACACCTGCCAAGGCTGCCCACCCCCAGGACCTGTCCTGTAACTCACTCTGCATAGAGAGGCTGAAGGAAACTTGCTGGGAGCCCAGAGGGTTCTGCGCTCGGCAGGTGACTTCTCCATCTCCAGCCGGTACTTGTGGTATCTCCAAGACCCCGGTGCTGGAGATGGGGGTAGCCTCCAGAGTGGGAGACCCTTGGAACCAGCTCAGCTGTGCAGAGGGATTGCTGTCAGCAACACACAGCAGCTGCAGCGCCTGGCCTTCTGAGATGAGAATAGATGCGGTGTTCTGCAGAATCTTGAGGGCTTTGGGGGAAAGCCCAGTGGGAGAGCTGGGGGAGGCTGACATCTCCTCCTCCCTCCTTCCCAGGATCTCCTGACTTCGCTGTCTCCTCCCCTGGCTGGCCATCTGGGTTCCCTGTGGTCCCAGGGCTGGACCTTCCCACCCTAAGCAGGCTGAGCCAACGTGTCTGGGCCTCGTATCTTCAGGGGAGGCTTGGTGTCTCAATGGGACAGGCCTGGGCTGTTTGGTGGAAAGAAAACCCAGAGCCTCAAGGCTTGAGATGTTGATTCAGTGAAGGCAGCAGGAGATGGGACTAAGGAGGCTTTTGTGCAAGAAAGCCACACAATAGAACCATGGTGAAGGAAATGGGCTTTGAACAGGGTGTGTGAGTGTGTATATATGTGGGGTGTATGTGTGTGTGCCTGTGTGAATGTGTGCCTGAGTGCACGTGTGCCTGAGTGCACATGTATATGTCCATGAGTGTATGTGTACATGATGGGTGCCTGTGCTGTGGGTATATCTCTGTGTATATGTGTGATGTGTATGTGCCTGTGTGTATGGGCGTTTCTGTGTGTGTCTCAGTGTATGTTCACGTGTATGTACTATATGTGTGTGCCTGTGTGTGTGAGTCTCAGTGTGTATTGCATGTGTGTGTGGTCTAGTGCATGGGAGGTGGGGCAGGGTGGTGATTTTCTCCTTGATCCTCCCCTATCTGATCACATTCAAGCCCACTCCCCTGCCCCACCTTGGAGGTAGTCCCAGGAGCAGGACCCAGCCCTGGAGAGGAGAGGTCCTGTCCTACCTGTGACATTTTTGAAGGAGAGGCTGATGTGGAGGTTCCTCGGAATATCTGGGGCAGAAAGACATGGGCTTGCTGCAGAGGGAGGAGTGGGATGGAAACTGACCAGCACCCCAGGAGGGAAACATGGAAGGAGGGGTGGGTGTCCTTCACGGCCACTCCCCACCTCAGCTCCCAGGGCGCAGACCCACAGACGAGTAGGCTGGCCTTCTCTCTACACACACACACACACACACACACACCACCGCCCTCAGGGACCCCATCACCCCTCCACACTCACAGGAGACGTTGAGAAGGACGGTTCTCTCTAGGGTCACCTGCTGGATTGTCACCCGACAGGTAAGGTTGGTGCCGTGGTCCTGGGCCCTCGGGGTGAGGGTGATCTCCGAGGAGTGGAGGGTGTCTGGCTTCATGGCATCAAGGGCGTCCCCCGCCCAGGAGAACAGGAGAGGGTGTGGCTCATCACAGGCTAGTGACAGTCTGCAGGTCAGCTTTGTGGGGCGGCCGGACTCCAGAGGCTCCAGAAAATGGATTTCGGGTTTCCCTGGAGAAAGGGAGATGAGGAGACAGAGGGAGATGCCTGGACGCAGGGGTGTGGGGACCCAGAGGGTCAGGGTCACAACTCCTTCCCAGTTCTGGGTCTCTCGTGAACCCTCAAACCCCAAGACCTGGAGCAGGGAGGGCTCCTATACCCTGTTCCTGTTCTAATAGAGGAGTCTCCATGGGCCAGGGTCCTCTCCTGGGCCCCCTGTCATACCTGTCACCAGCAAATTCAGCTTTTTATCTCTGTAACTGTATCTCACATCATATCCTCTCTCCACTCGGAAGTAGTAGACTCCTGAGTCGCTCAGCCTGGCCTGTCTGATGCTCAGGGAGCAGTCATTGTTGTTGGGGTCCCCGAGGAGGCTGAATCGGCCCTGGGTCTCTGGTTTCACTCGTTTCCTTGGGTCGTTTGTGGCCACAGCATCATTGGTGTGCTGGTCTTTTTCCCGGAACCAGTAGATGAAAAGTTCGGCAGAGGAATACCGGGGATATCCCAAATTCCAGGGGTAGGAGAAGGAGCAGGTCACGCGGACGTCCATGCACGCCTTCACCGCCACTGATTCCTGCACTTCGAGCCCGAACCCTGCCATTTCCTGCAGGGACCCTGGGGAACACAGAGGCTCAGCGGCAGCTCCAGCCCCTCCCCACGCGTGCTCCCCTCCCCCAGCCGTGAGCCCCGTCCCCCACCTCCCCCACTCACCCCCCCACAGCAGGGGCAGCAGCAGCAGGGGCACCATGTCAGCATCCGCCAGCACAGAGCCGGTTCAGGTCCCTCTGCTGGGGAGGGAAGCGCCCCGAATGTGGGGAGGGAACGAGGAAGCCCCAACAGGAAGCCAGAGGGTGACGGAGACAGAGCCTTGGCCAAGCACAGAAGGGGAACTTGGATGCCCCAGGCCATGGAGGAGGGGTGGCCCTGAGAAGGCAGAAGGTCACACCCCACACCCCACACCCCAGGGGGAGATCCTGAGGCCCCCAGAGGCCGAGAGGCTTCACCGCACGTGGCTCTGACATGACCACCCATCCAGTGATGCTCGGGTCCACGGTGGGATCGCCCAGCAGTCGGCACAACCAGAAAAGAGAAACCAGGTCCAGCCCTGGTCATCGGGTGGGACTGACCCTGCAACAGAGAAACACTGAACTTTCCAGGAAAGAACATTGAAAGATTTCTCAAAACTATTCAGACTTGGGCAGGAAGACTCACATACGCTGGAGGGTGGAACCCAGGAAGGAAAGCTGAGCGTGAAAAGCTCCTTTGCCCAGAAGGGTTTTCAGAACAGGGCACACGGGCTGTGCGTCGTCATGGATCTGAGGGTCTGTGGGACCAGCCGACCAGGACAGGCCCACGCAGTGGGGTGGTAAAGGAAGAACTTTGCCCCATTCAGCTGGGACCACAAAGTCCAGACCTCACACAGAAATACAGTTCACGACCCCTCACTCTGGATGGCCTTCTTTCAAAGCCACATGAAGGCTTAAGTCATGTGTGCAAAAAACCTGTGAACTTACTGCCCTTTTGGGAAAAAATTCTTTAAGATTCAGAAATTTTACTATGATCATAAACGTTTTAGACACTTTCAGGAAGAAGCTATGGGACTGATGGAAAGTTTCTTTTACAGTTAGATAGAAATATTAATATATTTTTTACTTTTTTAAACTACAGAAAGAAAAAGATATGTCCGTCAATTAATCGTGCCAGTGGAAATACTGTATTTTCTTTCTACTCTATTTTAGATATAATTAATCTTATTTCCTCATATAATGGGCTTCCCTGCTAGCTCAGATGGTAAAGAATCTGCCCTCAGTGTGAAGACCAGGATTCGATCTCTGGGTCAGAAAGATCTCCTGGAGAAGGGACTGGCAACCCACTCCAATATCCTTGCTTGGAGAATTCCATGGACAGAGGGCCCTTGCAGGCTACAGTCCATGGGATCACAAAGAGTCAGACATGGCTAACTAACACTTTATTAGTAGAATATTCACATTAATTAATATACATGCTTATTCTCCTAAAAAGAGGCAATCAAAGAGGATCAGGCCAAAAGTATGGGGAACAGGTGTTACGCAGGTGTGATAGGTGTGCCTGACTTGTGAGAAAAATGGTATGGTGGCCCAGTGCTTAGCACTCTGCACTCTCACTGCCTCTGGCCCAGATTCAATCCCTGGTCTGGGAACTAAGACCCCACAAGCCCTAGGTCATGGCTTAAAAAAAAAAGGAAGAAAGAAAACTAGTCTGCAATAACTGTCTTATCTTTTGGTTTTCAGCATTTTATGTTTTGTGATTGATTACATAGGTTTCTCATTTCGAAAGAAACTCAGATGTGATGTGCCTGTGATATTGAGACTTTTAGGAAATATATATTTGACCTTCATCCACAGTTCCTGGCTCACAGATTCATGCGTTCTTGGAATTTATTGATTGAAAAGAGATATGGCAGCTTCTTTGTTCATTTGCTCTTTGTTCTCAGTCCCTGAAAACACTTCAGGGCCACACCAGAGACCTAACGGTCACATTTTGTATTTTGGGGTCCATGTCTGTATTGCATTCTGTGACACCATTTTTTTTTCCTTTTTTTTGCCTAAGGAGGGATCTGAACACTTGAGTCAATGTCATGCTCCACAGAACCCTGGCCTTGGGGTCCTGGTGAACAAGAGGGGATGAGCTCTCTCCCTCACTCCTCACCGGTTGCGGGAACATTGCTGGACAAGCAGGCGCTGGAGAAGGCCAGGATCCACAGGGCTGTGCAGCACACCTTCAGAGCGGCTGGTGTCCAGCAAAGGTCAAGCTGGGACGGTCAAAGAACAAGAAACAAGCAGTGTTGGTGAGGATGTGGGGTAAAGGGAACCCTTGGGCACTGCTGGTGGGAATGTGAATTGTGCAGCCACTATGCGGACACTGTGCAGGTTCCTCAAAACTAAAAACAGAACCTCAAGCACTTTCACTTTGGGGCCTTTAAAGAAGATGAAATAGGCAATTTGAAAATATATATGCACCCCATGTTCATGGAAGTGTTATGTACATTATTGAAGCCATGGAAACAACTTCCATATCCGATGATGAGAGAATGAATAAAGAAACTGCAGTGTGTGCATACTCGTGATCATTCTTCAGCTATAAAAGAGAAGGAAATCCTGCCTTTACAATACATGGATGGTACGTGAGGGCATTAGGGTAATGAAACACGTTAGACAGAGGAAGGAAAATACTGTATGATCTCACAGGTAGGTGGAACTGAAAAAAAAACAAACAACATAACGTCATAGATAAAGAGAAATAACTGGTGGTTCTCAGAGGTAGAGAGTGGGCTCTATGGCAAAATTGGCAAAAGTGGTCAGAAGGTACACATTTCCAGGAATAAAATAAATAAGTCATGGACATGTAATGTACATCATGGTGACTATATTTAAAATGTTAAGGACACTAATACAGTTAACAATACTGCACTGTACATTTGAAAGTTGCTAAAAGACTAGATCTTAAAATTTCTCATCACACAAAAAAATTTTACCCTGTAGATATAAATGTTAATTAGGCATATGTGGTGATCATTTTGTAATATGTACATAATAAATCATTATACTGTACACCTGAAACTAACACATGTTATACCTGTATCTCAGAGAGAATGTGTGTCTATGTAGGTAAAAGATTTGAACAACGTCAATTGGGGGCTTGGATGAGAGCGGTCCAAGACTAAGAGAGTGTCCCCTGCTTGACAGGCTCCAGTGGCCTTTCAACAGCTGCACAATCGGTTACTTACGTTACATGTCCTCTGTGGAAATACACAAGATGTAGTGTGGCTTCTAGTGTGGCTACTGTCCCTGGTTCACTGATTAAATCTCCAGAGATGAAAACAATGAACACTGGATGAGTGTGAATGCCTTTGTGATAAAATTCACAGTGCATTGGAAATAAAAGAGAAATTCCCTAAAAAGATGAAGGGTGTCTTTAGATAACATCATACTTAATGGAGTAGCATAGGTTCCACCCTAGCAAGTCAACAAATATCGGTAAAAGGTATAACAATTGAAAGGAAAAAAGAAAGATTTATGTTCATAAAAGTTCTACATGTAGAAAAATCCAAAAGTTTATACCGATACATTTAGAGGTTTAACAAGAGAGCACAATGACTTGAGACAAATTCTAATTTGAAAAATCCATTGCAGACTTCCCTGTGGTCCATGATCAAGCATCTGCCTTCTAAAGCAAGGGATGGGAATTTGATCCCTGATAAGGGAACCAAGGTCCCACATGCCTTGCCACTCGGCCAAAAAAGATCAGTTACATTCTCATATCACAGTAATATAAAACTGTATGAGAGCCATTGACAGTTGCATCAAAAATTAGGATATACCTGGAATCTATCTAACATTTAGAAAGGTATACAACAAGAGGATATACAAAACCTCAATGGAGAAAATTATAAATCTGTCTTGAAGGACATTAAAGATATAAATAAATGGGAAAATATACCACATTAGGGGTTTGAAAAAAGAATATAAATATCCATTCTACTCAAAAAAATGTGCAGAATCAAAATGTATGTCACTGCATCCCAAGTGGACATCTCTGGAACTCAGTAACTCCACTGTAAAATTTATAAGGAAGCAGACATTTCAAGGAAGGCAAGGGAACCTTGAAAAGAACAATGTGTGAGGCCTGGCTCTGCAAGTTGTGAAGATACATAACCCCCTGCCTGCTTGCTTAGTTGGACAGTCATGTCTGACTCTTTGCCACCCCATGGACTGTAGCCCACAAGACTCCTGGGTCCATGGGATTGTCCAGGCAAGAATACTGGATTGGGTTGCCATTCTCTTCTCCAGGGTATATTAGAGCATAGTAGAACCAAACTTTTGGACTGAAAGAGGGATGGTCAGGTAGACTAGTGGATCGGAAAAGGGAACCTAGAAATAAACCCCAACCACAGGAAGCATCATGTGCAATAGAAAAGGTGATAGAAAGAAGTGACAAAGAGATAGGCGTTTCAATTACTCTGTGGGCGACAGGGGATCTGAAGCCAGTCAAATGCAACTGCACCTCTAACTCATATGGGAACCAAAATCAAGTGCAGATGGGCTGAAGATCTATTTAGAGAGACAAACAGTAGAGCTTCTGCAAGACACTGCAGCAG
Source organism: Bos indicus (assembly GCF_029378745.1). Taxonomy (NCBI): domain Eukaryota; kingdom Metazoa; phylum Chordata; class Mammalia; order Artiodactyla; family Bovidae; genus Bos; species Bos indicus. The sequence continues at coordinate 58,126,213 of NC_091777.1, forward strand.
GTGTCTCCATGAACTGCGTGGGATGGGGGGGGCAGGATTCCTGAACAACACAGAAACAACGCCATCTCTAAGACAGACGCCGAAATCCCGAGCTGTATTAAAATGAAGAACTCTTCATAACAGACATCCCTGGGAGTGCCGAATTGAAAGCCATCAGGTGGGAGAAGACACTGATGACACAGATAACCATCAAAGTAACAGTAGCCAAAATATGAGTTTCTACAAATGCCTAAGGTAAAAGAAATATACAGAAATGGGGCCAAATGAGCAGGACTTTCATCGAGGGCAACGTATAAGGAGACCGTCAGGGAATGGAAAGCTGCCCCACGTAACTGCAGTCAGGAACCTGCACATTAAGACACTAACAGGGTATGACTATACGTGCTCCAAGTAGCCAGCTATTAAAGTCTCTCAAAACACCAACTGCTGGGAAAGTGTGGAGCAGTGGTTGTTGAAATGTAAGTTGGCCCACACGTTTGAGAGGAAAACAGCTTCATCCAGCAAGCCAAGCCTGTGCTTACATCAGGACTCAACACTTCCACTCCTTGGATGCATGTTCTAGAGCAGCCATGATGAATGGTGGCCAAAACCCACATGTGGCAATTGAAGGGTTTAAAGACGGTTATAAGGCTGGGTGTTTGGAGGGGCCACATGAAGTGCTGTAAGGTGAAACGACACTGGGTTTCCAGATTTAGTACAAGAAAATGAATGTAGATGATTGTGGGCCCGATTCCAATGTGTCTGTCAGTTCGACCACATCACGCACAAGCAATTCTGTTGAATTGAGTTGAATTCTCAGAATTCAACTCAACTCAATCCAACTCAATGTTGACACTGTCTACCTGTAAATAGCATCACATCCTACAAGACTTCAGTTCTTCCAGACTGCCCCTCCAGTTTCATATGCCTGTTTCAAATCCAGGTTGTCACATGTACACCTGATCTGCTGGTTACTCATGATTCATTCAGTTCAGTCACTCCGTCATGTCCGATTCTTGGAGATCCCATAGACTGCAGCATGTCAGGCCTCCCTGTCCATCACCAACTCCCGGAGTTTACTCAAACTCAAGTCCATTGAGTCGGTGATGCCATCCAACCATCTCATCTATTGTCGTCCCCTTCTCCTCCCGCCTTCAATCTTTCCCAGTATCAGGGCCTTTTCCAATGAGTCGGTTCCTTGCATCAGGTGGTAAAGTGTTGGAGTTTCAGCTTCAGAATCAGTGCTTTCAATGAATATTGAGGACTGATCTCCTTTAGGATGGACTGGCTTGATGTCCTTGCAGTCCAAGGATTCTCAAGAGTCTTCTCCAACACCACAGTACAAAAGCATCAATTCTTCAGCAGTCAGCTTTCTTTATGGTCCAACTGTCACATCCATACATGACTACTGGCAAAAACATGGCTTTGACTAGACAGACCTTTATCGGCCAAGTACTGACTCTGCTTTTAAATATGCTGTCTAGGCTGGTCATAACTTTCCTGCCAAGAAGTAAGTGTCTTTTAATTTCATGGCTGCAGTCTCCATATTCAGTGATTTTGGAGCTCCCCAAAATAAAGTCTGCCACTGTTTCTACTGTTTCCCCATATGTTTTCCTTGAAGTGATGGGACTGGATGCCATGATCTTAGTTTTCTGAATGCTGAGTTTTAAGCCAACTTTATCACTTTCCACTTTCACTTTCATCAAGAGGCTCTTTAGTTCTTCACTTTCTGCCATAAGGGTGGTGTCATCTGCGTATCTGAGGTTATTGATATTTGTCCCAACAATCTTGATTACAACTTGTGCTTCATCCAGTCCAGCATTTCTCGTGATATACTAGGCATATAAGTTAAATAAGCAGGGTACAATATGCAGGCTTGAGGTACCTCTTTCCCGATTTGGAACAGTCTGTTATTCCATGTCCAGTTCTAACTGTTGCTTGCTGTTCTGCAGACAGATTTCTCAAGAGGCAGGTCAGGTGGTCTGCTATTCCCATCTCTTTAAGAGTTTTCCAGAGTTTGTTGTGATCCACACGGTGAAAGGCTTTCCCATAGTCAATAAAGCAGAAGTAGATGTTTTTCTGGAATTCTCTTGCTTTTTCGGTGATCCAACAGATGTTGGCAATTTGATCTCTGCTTCCTCTGCCTTTTCTAAATCCAGCTTGAACATCTGGAAGTTCACAGTTCATGTATTGCTGAAGCCTGGCTTGGAGAATTTTGAGCATTACTTTACTAGTGTGTGAGAAGAGTGCAATTGTGCAGTAGTTTGAGCATTCTTTGACATTGCCTTTCTTTGGAATTGGAATGAAAAGTGATCTTTCCCAGTCCTGTGGCCACTGCTGAGTTTTCCAACTTTGCTGGCATAAAGTGCAGCACTTCCACAGCATCATCGTTTAAGACTTGAAATAGCTCAACTGGAATTCCATCACCTCCACTAGCTTTGTGATGCTTCCTAAGTGATGCTTCCTAAGGCCCACTTGACTCCCCATTCCAGGATGTCTGGCTGTAGGTGAGTGATCATACCATCGTGATTACCTGGGTTATGAAGATCTTTTTTGTACAGTTCTTCTGTGTATTCTTGCCACCTCTTTAATATCTTCTGCTTCTATTAGGTCCATACCATTTCTGTCCTTTATTGTGCCCATCATTGTATGAAAAGTTCCCTTGGTACCTCTAATTTTCTTGAAGAGATCTCTAGTCTTCCGCCACTTAATTGTTTTCCTCTATTTCTTTGCATTGATTACTGAGGAAGGCTTTCTTATCTCTCCTTGCTGTTCTTTGAGACTCTGCATTCAGATGGGTATATCCTTCCTTTTCTCCTTTGCCTTTCGCTTCTCTTCTTTTCTCAGCTGTTTGTAGGCCTCCTCAGACAACCATTTGCATTTTTGCATTTCTTTTTCATGGGGATTGTCTTGATCACTGCCTCCTGTACAATGTAACGAACCTCCATAGTCCATAGTTCGTCAGGCACTCTGTCTATCAGATCCAATTCCTTAAATCTATTTCTCACTTCCACTGTATAATCGTGAGGGATTTGAGTTAGGTCATACCTGAATGGTCTAGTGGTTTTCCCCACTTTCTTTAATTTCAGTCTGAATTTGACAATAAGGAGTTCAAGATCTGAGCCACAGTCAGCTCCTGGTCTTGTTTTGCTGACTGTGTAGAGTTTATCCACCTTTGGTTGCTAAGAATATAATCACTCTGATTTCGGTGTTGACCATTTGGTGATGTCCATGTGTAGTCTTCTCTTCTATTGTTGGAAGAGGGTGTTTGCTATGACCAGTGTATTCTCTTGGCAAAATTCTATTAGCCTTTGCCCTGCTTCATTCTGTACTCCAAGGCCAAATTTGCCTGTTACTCCTAGTATTTCTTGACTTCCTACTTTTGTATTCCAGTCCCCTATAATGAAAAGGACATCTTTCATGAGTGTGAGTTCTAGAAAGTCTTGTAGGTTTTCATAGAACCGTTCAACTTCAGCATTACTGGTAGGATCATGGACTTGGATTAATGTGATATTGAATGGTTTGCCTTGGAAATGAACAGAGATCATTCTGTCATTTTTGAGATTGCATCCAAGTACTGCACTCAGACACTTTTGTTGACTATGATGGCTACTCCATTTCTTCTAAGGGATTCTTGTCCGCAGTAGTAGATATAATGGTCATCTGAGTTAAATTCGCCCATTCCAGTCCATCTTAGTTTGCTGATTCCTAAAATGTCAATGTTCAGTCTTGCCATCTCCTGTTGACCACTTTCGATTTACCTTGATTCACAGACCTAACATCCAGGTTCCTATGCAATATTATTCTTTACAGCATTGGACTGTACTTCCATCACCAGTCACATCTACAACTGGGTGTTATTTTTGCTTTGGCTCCGGCTCATCATTCTGTCTGGTGTTATTTCTCCACTGATCTCCAGTAGCATATTGGGCACCTACTGACCTGGGGAGTTCATCTTTCAGTGTCCTATCTTTTTGCCTTTTCATACTGTTCATGGGGTCCTCAAGGCAATACTGAAGCAGTTTGGCATTCCCTTCTCCAGTGGACCACGTTTTGTCAGAACTCTCCACCATGACCCGTCCGTCTTGGGTGGCCCTATATGGCATGGCTCATAGTTTCATTGAGTTAAACAAGGCTGTGGTTCATGTGATCGAATTGGTTAGTTATCTCCCACTGAAACGTGAAACTGAGTTCTGTTATGATGCTGGGATGGAAATTCACTTGGCTAATCAAGAGAACTCTTTGAGGCTGCCTTCTAGAATTAAATAAATGCTGGCCTTATGGCGAAACACTTCCTTACCCACCAGGAAAGAAGTGCTGTGCTGCTGTGATGTGCTTATTCCCTCAGTCATTTCCTACACTGTGGACCACATGGACTACAGCCCGCCAGGTTCCTCTGTCCATGGGGATTCTCCAGGCAAGGACACTGGAAGTCAGTTGCCATGCCTTTCTCCAAGGGACCTCCCCAACCCAGGGATCAAACCCTGGTGTCTCCCATTGCAGGTGGATTCTTTACCAGTTGAGTCACCAGGGAAGCCCAAGAACACTGGAGTGGGTAGTCTATCCCTTCTCCAGGGGAACTTCCTGACCCAGGAGTTGAACCAGGTCTCCAGCATTGCAGGCAGATTCTTTTTTTTTTTGTCTATATGTACTTTATTATTATTTTTTTTTTTTTATAAGTAGAACTCTAAAGTTGGAAGGAAGTTTTGGTGAATTTATCCTCATCAAATGTTTCATAATTTGGACATTTTCTATTTAGTATAGATTTCCCCCTAGACACACTATATTATACGGGCAAGGTTCTACTTTATGTAAATAATTAAATATGAGGAATGTCAAAGAAGAGGACTAGGGAGTAATTCATCAGTTGATTCATAAAATATTTGCTAAATGCCTATCTTACATTTGAACAAATTGCTTAACTTCTGACAGGTGAGCTTCGTTTCCTTAAACGTGAAGATAATGTCTATCACAGGGCTACCATTAGGATTAAATAAGACAAAGTATGTGAAATTGCCCTGCATATCACCTGCTCAATATGGGATTTCAGTGGTGATTTTTTTTTTTTTATTGCCATACCTCATTTTACTGTGCTTTGCTTTAGTGAGCTTTATAGATACATGTTTTTTTTTTTTTTTTTTTCCTTGTTAATTTTCTGTTTAGTTGATCTATCCATAAGTGTGAGTGGGGTTTTAAAGTCTCCCACTATTATTGTGTTATTGTTAATTTCTCCTTTCATACTTGTTAGGATTTGTCTTACATACTGCGGTGCTCCCATGTTGGGTGGATATATATTTATAATTGTTATATCTTCTTCTTGGATTGATCCTTTGATCATTATGTAGTGACCTTCTTTGTCTCTTTTCACAGCCTTTGTTTTAAAGTCTAATTTATCTGATACGAGTATTGTGACTCCTGCTTTCTTTTGGTCCCAATTTGCATGGAAAATCTTTTTCCAGCCCTTCACTTTCAGTCTGTATGTGTCCCCTGTTTTGAGGTGGGTCTCTTGTAGACAACATATGTAGGGGTCTTGTTTTTGTATCCATTCAGCCAGTCTTTGTCTTTTGGTTGGGGCATTCAACCCATTTACGTTTAAGGTAATTACTGATAAGTATGATCCCGTTGCCATTTACTTTATTGTTTTGGGTTCGAGTTTATACACCATTTTTGTGTTTCCTGTCTAGAGAATATCCTTTAGTATTTGTTGGAGAGCTGGTTTGGTGGTGCAGAATTCTCTCAGCTTTTGCTTGTCTGAAAAGCTTTTGATTTCTCCTTCATACTTGAATGAGATCCTTGCTGGGTACAATAATCTGGGCTGTAGGTTATTTTCTTTCATCATTTTAAGTATGTCTTGCCATTCCCTCCTGGCTTGAAGAGTTTCTATTGAAAGATCAGCTGTTATCCTTATGGGAATTCCCTTGTGTGTTATTTGTTGTTTTTCCCTTGCTGCTTTTAATATTTGTTCTTTGTGTTTGATCTTTGTTAATTTGATTAATATGTGTCTTGGGGTGTTTCTCCTTGGGTTTATCCTGTTTGGGACTCTCTGGATTTCTTGGACTTGGGTGCTTATTTCCTTCCCCATTTTAGGGAAGGTTTCAACTATTATCTCCTCAAGTATTTTCTCATGGTCTTTCTTTTTGTCTTCTTCTTCTGGAACCCCTATGATTCGAATGTTGTAGCGTTTAATATTGTCCTGGAGGTCTCTGAGATTGTCCTCATTTCTTTTAATTCGTTTTTCTTTTATCCTCTCTGATTCATTTATTTCTACCATTCTATCTTCTAATTCACTAATCCTATCTTCTGCCTCTGTTATTCTACTATTTGTTGGCTCCAGAGTGTTTTTAATTTCATTTATTGCATTATTCATTATATATTGACTCTTTTTTATTTCTTCTAGGTCCTTGTTAAACCTTTCTTGCATCTTCTCAATCCTTGTCTCCAGGCTATTTATCTGTGATTCCATTTTAGTTTCAAGATTTTGGATCAATTTCACTATCACTATTTGGAATTCTTTATCAGGTAGATTCCCTATCTCTTCCTCTTTTGTTTGGTTTGGTGGGCATTTATCCTGTTCCTTTATCTGCTGAGTATTCCTCTGTCTCTTCATCTTGTTTAAATTGCTGAGTTTGGGAGTCCTTTCTGTATTCTGGCAGTTTGTGGAGTTCTCTTTATTGTGGCCTTTCCTCGCTGTGTGTGGGTATGTAGAGGTGGCTTGTCAAGGTTTCCTGGTTAGGGAAGCTTGTGTCGGTGTTCTGGTGGGTGGAGCTGTATTTCTTCTCTTTGTTCAGTCGCGCTATGGGGAGGGAGGGAGGGATGCTGCAAACAAATGACACTGGCGTGCGCTCGCAGTGCCTCAGCCACACTGGGTCTGCCCCCGCTCACGGCGCGTGTAGCCTCCCTGCCCACACTGCTCAAGCTCTAGGTTGTTCCGCCGGGAACAATCCGAGGCTGGCCCTGGGTTGCATGCACCTCCCAGGTCCAAGCCGCTCAGGTTCAGGCACTCAGGTAGTCCTCAGAGGCGCAGACTCAGTTGGAGCTGCGTTTTGTGCTCTTCCCAGGTCCGAGCAGCTCAGGTGATGAGGTGTTTGGCGAGCGCCAATGCTGCGACTTATCGCCTCCCCGCCACTTGGTTATCTGGGTGTAAAACTGGCGCACCTTCTCAGGCAGATGTTGACCGTCCAGACCCCCAATAAGTTTTAGTTAGCAAAGAAGCCAGTTTTATAGATAATGTCTCTCTGGGGCTGCGATTGCCCCCTTCCAGCCCTGCTGCCTGTCACCGGAGGGGGAAGGTTTGCAGCCGGCTACCTCTGTTTAGTCCTTTGTTCCGTGTGCGGGCTGGCGGTGTCTTAGGTTAGGGCTGGCTTTTCGCATGGTAGATATCCCACAGTCTGGTTTGCTAGCCCAAATTAGTTCTCTCAAATAGCGCTCGGGGCATTCAGGCCAGATCCTTACTCTAAGCAATGCAGCCCGTGCCTCCCTGCCCAACCCCCGCTTGCTAATGGCGGATGCAGGCGTCTGCGCTGCTTCTCCGCTGGAGGAGTTACCGTAGGGCTCGCAATCTGCGAGTTTTAATTGTTTATTTATTTTTTCTCCCTGTTATGTTGTCCTCTGTGCTTCCAAAGCTCGGCACGGATTCGGCAGTGAGAAGGTTTCCTGGTGTTTGGAAACTTCTCTCTTTTTAAGACTCCCTTCCCGGGACGGAACTCCGTCCCTCCCTCTTTTGTCTCTTTTATTGTCTTCAATATTTTTTCCTACCTCCTTTCAAGGAGTTGGGTTGCTTTTCTGGGTGCCTGATGTCCTCTGCCGGCATTCAGAAGTTGTTTTGTGGAATTTACTCGACGTTTAAATGCTCTTTTGATGAATTTGTGGGGGAGAAAGTGTTTTCCCCGTCCTACTCCTCCGCCATCTTGGCGCCTTCCCTCTGCAGGCAGATTCTTTACTGACTGTGTGGATCACAACAAACTGTGGGAAATTGTTCAAGAGATAAGAAGACCAGACTACCTTACCTGCCTCCTACAAAACCTGTTTGCAGGTCAAGAAGCAACAGTTAGAACCAGACATGGAACAAGAGACTGGTTCAAAATCGGGGAAGGAGTACGTCACAGCTGCATACTGTCACCTTGCTTTTCTAACTTATATGCAGAGTACATCATGAGAAATGCTGGGCTGGACAAAGCACTAGCTGGAATCAAGATTGCCAGGACAAGTAACAATAACCTCAGATATGCAGCTGACACCACCCTTATGGTGGAAAGTGAGAAGGAAACGAAACAGCCTCTACATGAAGGTGAAAGAGGAGAGTGAAAAATCTGGCTTAAAACCCAACATTCAAAAAACTAAGTTCATGGCATCTCGTCCCATCACTTCATGGCAAATAGATGGGGAAACAATGACAGACTTTATTTTGGGGGGCTCCAAAATCACAGCAGATGGGGACTGCAGCCATGAAATTAAAACATGCTTGATCCTTGGAAGAAAAGCTATATTTCCTTCCAAACCTAGACAGCATATTGAAGAGCAGAGACATTACTTTGCTGATAAAGTTCTGTATAGTCAGAGCTATGGTTTTTCCAGTAGTCATGTATGGATGTGCGAGCTGGACTATAGAGAAATTGAGTGCCAAAGAATTGATGCTTTTGAACTGTGGTGTTGGAGAAGACTCTTGAAAGTCCCTTGGAATGCAAGGAGATCCAACCGATCCATCCTAAAGGAAATCAACCTTGAATATTCACTGGAAGTGTTGCAGGAAGGGGGACCCCTTCCAGGGCCTGAAACTGGGCTCTTGTCCAACACTCAGAAATGGATTGTCCGAAGAGACATATGTGCTGACAAAGCAAGAGCCCAGAGGGTTCTGAGCTTGCTAGGCGAACTCTCTTTCTGCAGGTCTCAGCCCTGCATCTCCAGGATCCTGGTGCTGGAGATGGGGGCAGCGTCCAGGGTGGGAAACCCTGGAACCCAGCTCAGCTGTGCAGGAGGGTTGCTGTCAGCAACACAGAGCAGCTGCAGTGCCTGGCTCTCTGAGATGAGAAGGGACGAGGTGTTCTGCAGAATCTTGAGGGCTTTTGGGGAAAGCCCAGCAGGAGAGCTGGGGGAGGCTGAGTTCTCACCATCCGGCCTTCCCAGGATCTATTAGCATCTGTGCATATATCTTTGTGTATATTGCATGTGTGTGTGGTCTAGTGCATGGGAGGTGGGGCGGGGTGGTGATTTTCTCGCTGTTCTTCCCATATCTGATCGCACTCAAGTGCACACACCCCCCTCCTTGGAGGCGGTCCTAGGAGCAGGACCCAGCCCTGGAGAGCAGAGGTCCTGTCCTACCTGTGATGTTTCTGAAGGAGAGGCTGATGCGGAGGTTCCTCAGGGCATCTGGGGCAGAAAGACATGGGCTTGCTGCAGAGGAGGAGTGGGATGGAAACTGACCAGCACCCCAGGAGGGAAACCAGGAAGCGGAGGGCTGTCCTTCACGGCCACTCCCCACCTCAGCTCCCAGTGCGTAGACCCATAGAAGAGTAGGCTGGCCTTCTCTCTATACACTCACACACACACACACACACACACACACACACACACACACACACACCACTGCCCTGAGGGACTCAGCCACCCCTCCACACTCATAGGAGACATTGAGATGGATGGCTCTCTCCATGGTCACCTGAGATCCTTGGAGATTCACCCAACATGTGAGGTCAGTGCTGTGGTCCTGGGGCCTCAGGGTGGGGGTGAACTTCAAGGAATGCAGAGTCTCTGGGTGCAGCAGCAGCAGCGGTACCATGTCCGCATCCTCCAGCCCAGGTCCAGGTGCCTCCGTCTGGGAGGAAGTGCCCCAAATGTGGGGAAGGAAGGAGGAAGCCCCAACAGGAAGCCAGGAAGGCAGCAGGTGATGAAGACTGGCTGGCGAAGAAGGGGGAGGTGGACTCCATAGGCGGGTCTGGGAGGGTATCGATAAGAAGTCAGGCTGTTTCACGTTCTCCCTCCAACCTCTCCCCCCTCCCCTCTGCCGCAGGCTGCAGGGGAGAGCATGAAGCCCCAGAGCTGGCAAGGTTTCACCATATGTGACTCTGAAATGTTGTTGTTTACTCACTATGCTCTGTCCGACTCTGCGGCCCCAGGGACCATAGCCCGCTGGACTTCTCAACCCATGGGATTACCCAGGCAAGAATACTGGAGTGGGTTGCCATTTTGTTCTCCAGGGGATCTTCCCAACCCAGGTACTGAACCCACATCTTCTGCATTGCAGCCTGACTCTTTACCACCGAGATACCAGGGAAGCCCGGATGTGACATGATCACCTTCCGAATGATTTTCATGTTCACCATGGGATCGCCCCGGGAGCAGTGAAACCAGAAAAAGAGAAACAAAGTCCAGCCCTGGTCATCCGGCTTGACCCACCTACAGCTGAAAAACACCAAACGTTCTGGAAAAGAATATTGAAAAATTTATCAAAACCATTCCACTTCAGGCAGGAAAAAAGTTTCCAGACCCCCAAACAGTGGAGGATGGAGCCCAGGAAGGAAAACTTGAACATTAAAGCTCCTTTGCCCAGAAGGGTTGTCAGAACACGGCACAGGCCTACGGGTCTACGTGGACCTGAGTGTCTGTAGGACCAGCCCCCGGGGCACTGCTGCTGCTGCTGTCACTTCAGTCGTGTCCGACTCTGTGCGACCCCATAGACAGCAGCCCACCAGGCTCCCCCGTCCCTGGGATTCTCCAGGCAAGAACACTGGAGTGGGTTGCCATTTCCTTCTCCAATGCATGAAAGTGAAAAGTGAAAGTGAAGTCCTCAGTCGTGTCTGACCCTCAGCGACCCCATGGACTGCAGCCCACCAGGCTCCTCCGTCCATAGGATTTTCCAGGCAAGAGTATTGGAGTGGGGTGCCATTGCCTTCTCCAGGGCACAGGCCCATGCAAAATGGGGTGGCTGAAGTGAGCGCCTTGCCCCGCTCAGTGCAGACCCCCGAAGCCCGGACTTCACAAGAATGGCATTCAGGACCCCTCACACTGCATGCCCTTGTTTTCAAAGCCACGTGAAGGCTCAAGCCATGTATGGAAATAACCTGTGATGTCAATGCTCTTTAGGATTGATATTTCATAAGGTTTCCTAAATTTGACAGTGCCCCTAAACATTCTACACCCTCCCAGTAACCAGTTCTGGAAACCAAAACAAACAAACACAAAAACCCTTTCTTTAATATTTATTTAGAAATACTCTGTTTACATTTGTTAGTTTCTTAAAGTGTAAAAATCTTAAAATTTTTTCAGAGGGAGGAAGGATAAATTGGGAGATTGGGATTGACAAATACACACTACTGTATCTAAAATAGATAACCAACAAGGACCAACTGTACAGCCCAGGGAAGTATACTAACAATGTTGTAAAAAAGTATAATGGGAAAGAATCTGGGGAGAATATATGTATATCACTGAAACACTTTGCTGTACTGTGAAACTAATACAGCATTATAAATCAATTATATTTTAATTTTTAAAAAGTCACATCCAGACTAAAGAATTCAAATTAACAAGAAAAAGACTGCCCAATTTTTATTTTTTTTAAATTACATAGAAGTGATTTTTATTTTTTAAATTTTATTTTATTTTTAAACTTTACAATATTGTATTAGTTTTGCCAAATATTGAAATGAATCCGCCACAGGTATACCTGTGTTCCCCATCCTGAACCCTCCTCCCTCCTCCCTCCCCATACTCTCCCTCTGGGTCGTCCCAGTGCACCAGCCCCAAGCATCCAGTATCGTGCATCGAACCTGGACTGGCGACTCGTTTCATACATGATATTATACATGTTTCATTGCTATTCTCCCAAATCTCCCCATCCTCTCCCACTCCCACAGAGTCCATAAGACTGATCTATACATCAGTGTCTCTTCTGCTGTCTCGAAAGAATACATTTGAATCAGTTCTAATGAGATGGATGAAACTGGAACCTAGTATACAGAGTGAAGTAAGCCAGAAAGAAAAACACCAATACAGTATACTAACGCATATATATGGAATTTAGAAAGATGGTACCAATTTTTATTTTAAGTGGGCAAAGATCGAAACAGGAATTTCACTAAAGAAGATATTCAGATGGCTCAACATCATTGTACATGAGGGAAAGAAACTAAAAAGGCAAGGAGATACCGTCACAGTGGAGTGCAGTGCTGAAAACTGACCGTGTAGGTAATACAAGTGCTCCTGAGGGTGTACAAAGCTCAGAACCCTCACATATGCCATGGGATATAAACTCATTTAACTACTCAGAAGAACTCTCTGAGGCCACCTTCTCAAACTAAATATATGCCAAATTTATGATGAAGCAGTTCCACACCCACCAGGAGGAAAGTGCTAGCCCTCCTATTTTCATCACACCATTCACGTCAACGTTACTTTGAATGAGCCAAAATTTGCAAACGAAGGCAATGTCATCATATTTTAGAGTCCATACAGAACTGGAGGAATAGTCATACATAAAATACTATTTTCAAGACAAAACCAAGCAATACCAAGAATGAGTTATTGATACATGTAAAAACATGAGTAATCCCATACTAAGCGAGGTAAGTCAGAAAGTCGCCTTTCAATGGCATTGACTCTTCCCACTGTCACGCAGTCATCTCCACAAATAAAGGCTCGTGGATGCAAAGGGCACAGGGTTGGAGGCGAGAGTTTCCAGGGAGAAGCAAACTGTGATGTCCCCACGTCTGTCCTCTGGGCTCTGCATCCTCAGGTGAATCTCGTCATGAGAGGGAGCGAGGCTCAGCCATACCCCTCAGCCCAGCTCCTAGTGGCCACCACACCTGCAGAGCCAATAGAGTCTCAGGTCCGAGAGTCAGACCCATTTCATTCATTCTGGGCTCTGCCTCAAGGCATATGCGACCTTAGTTCCTCAACCCAGGATCGAGCCCCTGCCCCCTGCAGTGGAAACTCACAGGCTCAACCACTGGACCAACAGGGAAGGCCCTGGAGAGTCACACAGCTTAGCTCCAGGCAGGACAGGACCACCCAGCCCCACCGGCAACTCCAGAGCCATTCCCCGGACGTCCGCGCAGGGGCACAGGGGTGCTCACCTGGTGTAGTAGGTCCAGGTGAGGCCATAGGTGAGGAGGAAGCCAGCCCCCATGAGGGCCCCTCTGATCAGGGTGAGGACCAGGGGCCAGGAGCCCTGCTGCTCCTCAGTCTCACAGCTGCAGGGAGGGGGGCCTTCTGGGGAAGGGAGAGGGGGTGAAGCTCAGTCCCCAGACCCAGCTCTCTCAAAGGCACACACCTGCCAAGGCTGCCCACCCCCAGGACCTGTCCTGTAACTCACTCTGCATAGAGAGGCTGAAGGAAACTTGCTGGGAGCCCAGAGGGTTCTGCGCTCGGCAGGTGACTTCTCCATCTCCAGCCGGTACTTGTGGTATCTCCAAGACCCCGGTGCTGGAGATGGGGGTAGCCTCCAGAGTGGGAGACCCTTGGAACCAGCTCAGCTGTGCAGAGGGATTGCTGTCAGCAACACACAGCAGCTGCAGCGCCTGGCCTTCTGAGATGAGAATAGATGCGGTGTTCTGCAGAATCTTGAGGGCTTTGGGGGAAAGCCCAGTGGGAGAGCTGGGGGAGGCTGACATCTCCTCCTCCCTCCTTCCCAGGATCTCCTGGCTTCGCTGTCTCCTCCCCTGGCTGGCCATCTGGGTTCCCTGTGGTCCCAGGGCTGGACCTTCCCACCCTAAGCAGGCTGAGCCAACGTGTCTGGGCCTCGTATCTTCAGGGGAGGCTTGGTGTCTCAATGGGACAGGCCTGGGCTGTTTGGTGGAAAGAAAACCCAGAGCCTCAAGGCTTGAGATGTTGATTCAGTGAAGGCAGCAGGAGATGGGACTAAGGAGGCTTTTGTGCAAGAAAGCCACACAATAGAACCATGGTGAAGGAAATGGGCTTTGAACAGGGTGTGTGAGTGTGTATATATGTGGGGTGTATGTGTGTGTGCCTGTGTGAATGTGTGCCTGAGTGCACGTGTGCCTGAGTGCACATGTATATGTCCATGAGTGTATGTGTACATGATGGGTGCCTGTGCTGTGGGTATATCTCTGTGTATATGTGTGATGTGTATGTGCCTGTGTGTATGGGCGTTTCTGTGTGTGTCTCAGTGTATGTTCACGTGTATGTACTATATGTGTGTGCCTGTGTGTGTGAGTCTCAGTGTGTATTGCATGTGTGTGTGGTCTAGTGCATGGGAGGTGGGGCAGGGTGGTGATTTTCTCCTTGATCCTCCCCTATCTGATCACATTCAAGCCCACTCCCCTGCCCCACCTTGGAGGTAGTCCCAGGAGCAGGACCCAGCCCTGGAGAGGAGAGGTCCTGTCCTACCTGTGACATTTTTGAAGGAGAGGCTGATGTGGAGGTTCCTCGGAATATCTGGGGCAGAAAGACATGGGCTTGCTGCAGAGGGAGGAGTGGGATGGAAACTGACCAGCACCCCAGGAGGGAAACATGGAAGGAGGGGTGGGTGTCCTTCACGGCCACTCCCCACCTCAGCTCCCAGGGCGCAGACCCACAGACGAGTAGGCTGGCCTTCTCTCTACACACACACACACACACACACACACCACCGCCCTCAGGGACCCCATCACCCCTCCACACTCACAGGAGACGTTGAGAAGGACGGTTCTCTCTAGGGTCACCTGCTGGAATGTCACCAGACAGGTAAGGTTGGTGCCGTGGTCCTGGGCCCTCGGGGTGAGGGTGATCTCCGAGGAGTGGAGGGTGTCTGGCTTCATGGCATCAAGGGCGTCCCCCGCCCAGGAGAACAGGAGAGGGTGTGGCTCATCACAGGCTAGTGACAGTCTGCAGGTCAGCTTTGTGGGGCGGCCGGACTCCAGAGGCTCCAGAAAATGGATGTCGGGTTTCCCTGGAGAAAGGGAGATGAGGAGACAGAGGGAGATGCCTGGACGCAGGGGTGTGGGGACCCAGAGGGTCAGGGTCACAACTCCTTCCCAGTTCTGGGTCTCTCGTGAACCCTCAAACCCCAAGACCTGGAGCAGGGAGGGCTCCTATACCCTGTTCCTGTTCTAATAGAGGAGTCTCCATGGGCCAGGGTCCTCTCCTGGGCCCCCTGTCATACCTGTCACCAGCAAATTCAGCTTTTTATCTCTGTAACTGTATCTCACATCATATCCTCTCTCCACTCGGAAGTAGTAGACTCCTGAGTCGCTCAGCCTGGCCTGTCTGATGCTCAGGGAGCAGTCATTGTTGTTGGGGTCCCCGAGGAGGCTGAATCGGCCCTGGGTCTCTGGTTTCACTCGTTTCCTTGGGTCGTTTGTGGCCACAGCATCATTGGTGTGCTGGTCTTTTTCCCGGAACCAGTAGATGAAAAGTTCGGCAGAAGAATACCGGGGATATCCCAAATTCCAGGGGTAGGAGAAGGAGCAGGTCACGCGGACGTCCATGCACGCCTTCACCGCCACTGATTCCTGCACTTCGAGCCCGAACCCTGCCATTTCCTGCAGGGACCCTGGGGAACACAGAGGCTCAGCGGCAGCTCCAGCCCCTCCCCACGCGTGCTCCCCTCCCCCAGCCGTGAGCCCCGTCCCCCACCTCCCCCACTCACCCCCCCACAGCAGGGGCAGCAGCAGCAGGGGCACCATGTCAGCATCCGCCAGCACAGAGCCGGTTCAGGTCCCTCTGCTGGGGAGGGAAGCACCCCGAATGTGGGGAGGGAACGAGGAAGCCCCAACAGGAAGCCAGAGGGTGACAGAGACAGAGCCTTGGCCAAGCAGAGAAGGGGAACTTGGACGCCCCAGGCCATGGAGGAGGGGCGGCCCTGAGAAGGCAGAAGGTCCCACCCCACACCCCACACCCCAGGGGGAGGTCCTGAGGCCCCCAGAGGCCGAGAAGCTTCACTGCACGTGGCTCTGACATGACCACCCATCCAGTGATGCTCGGGTCCACGGTGGGATCGCCCAGCAGCCGGCACAACCAGAAAAGAGAAACCAGGTCCAGCCCTGGTCATCGGGTGGGACTGACCCTGCAACAGAGAAACACTGAACTTTCCAGGAAAGAACATTGAAAGATTTCTCAAAACTATTCAGACTTGGGCAGGAAGACTCACATACGCTGGAGGGTGGAACCCAGGAAGGAAAGCTGAGCGTGAAAAGCTCCTTTGCCCAGAAGGGTTTTCAGAACAGGGCACACGGGCTGTGCGTCGTCATGGATCTGAGGGTCTGTGGGACCAGCCGACCAGGACAGGCCCACGCAGTGGGGTGGTAAAGGAAGAACTTTGCCCCATTCAGCTGGGACCACAAAGTCCAGACCTCACACAGAAATACAGTTCACGACCCCTCACTCTGGATGGCCTTCTTTTCAAAGCCACATGAAGGCTTAAGTCATGTGTGCAAAAAACCTGTGAACTTACTGCCCTTTTGGGAAAAAATTCTTTAAGATTCAGAAATTTTACTATGATCATAAACGTTTTAGACACTTTCAGGAAGAAGCTATGGGACTGATGGAAAGTTTCTTTTACAGTTAGATAGAAATATTAATATATTTTTTACTTTTTTAAACTACAGAAAGAAAAAGATATGTCCGTCAATTAATCGTGCCAGTGGAAATACTGTATTTTCTTTCTACTCTATTTTAGATATAATTAATCTTATTTCCTCATATAATGGGCTTCCCTGCTAGCTCAGATGGTAAAGAATCTGCCCTCAGTGTGAAGACCAGGATTCGATCTCTGGGTCAGAAAGATCTCCTGGAGAAGGGACTGGCAACCCACTCCAATATCCTTGCTTGGAGAATTCCATGGACAGAGGGCCCTTGCAGGCTACAGTCCATGGGATCACAAAGAGTCAGACATGGCTAACTAACACTTTATTAGTAGAATATTCACATTAATTAATATACATGCTTATTCTCCTAAAAAGAGGCAATCAAAGAGGATCAGGCCAAAAGTATGGGGAACAGGTGTTACGCAGGTGTGATAGGTGTGCCTGACTTGTGAGAAAAATGGTATGGTGGCCCAGTGCTTAGCACTCTGCACTCTCACTGCCTCTGGCCCAGATTCAATCCCTGGTCTGGGAACTAAGACCCCACAAGCCCTAGGTCATGGCTTAAAAAAAAAAGGAAGAAAGAAAACTAGTCTGCAATAACTGTCTTATCTTTTGGTTTTCAGCATTTTATGTTTTGTGATTGATTACATAGGTTTCTCATTTCGAAAGAAACTCAGATGTGATGTGCCTGTGATATTGAGACTTTTAGGAAATATATATTTGACCTTCATCCACAGTTCCTGGCTCACAGATTCATGCGTTCTTGGAATTTATTGATTGAAAAGAGATATGGCAGCTTCTTTGTTCATTTGCTCTTTGTTCTCAGTCCCTGAAAACACTTCAGGGCCACACCAGAGACCTAACGGTCACATTTTGTATTTTGGGGTCCATGTCTGTATTGCATTCTGTGACACCATTTTTTTTTTCCTTTTTTTTGCCTAAGGAGGGATCTGAACACTTGAGTCAATGTCATGCTCCACAGAACCCTGGCCTTGGGGTCCTGGTGAACAAGAGGGGATGAGCTCTCTCCCTCACTCCTCACCGGTTGCGGGAACATTGCTGGACAAGCAGGCACTGGAGAAGGCCAGGATCCACAGGGCTGTGCAGCACACCTTCAGAGCGGCTGGTGTCCAGCAAAGGTCAAGCTGGGACGGTCAAAGAACAAGAAACAAGCAGTGTTGGTGAGGATGTGGGGTAAAGGGAACCCTTGGGCACTGCTGGTGGGAATGTGAATTGTGCAGCCACTATGCGGACACTGTGCAGGTTCCTCAAAACTAAAAACAGAACCTCAAGCACTTTCACTTTGGGGCCTTTAAAGAAGATGAAATAGGCAATTTGAAAATATATATGCACCCCATGTTCATGGAAGTGTTATGTACATTATTGAAGCCATGGAAACAACTTCCATATCCGATGATGAGAGAATGAATAAAGAAACTGCAGTGTGTGCATACTCGTGATCATTCTTCAGCTATAAAAGAGAAGGAAATCCTGCCTTTACAATACATGGATGGTACGTGAGGGCATTAGGGTAATGAAACACGTTAGACAGAGGAAGGAAAATACTGTATGATCTCACAGGTAGGTGGAACTGAAAAAAAAACAAACAACATAACGTCATAGATAAAGAGAAATAACTGGTGGTTCTCAGAGGTAGAGAGTGGGCTCTATGGCAAAATTGGCAAAAGTGGTCAGAAGGTACACATTTCCAGGAATAAAATAAATAAGTCATGGACATGTAATGTACATCATGGTGACTATATTTAAAATGTTAAGGACACTAATACAGTTAACAATACTGCACTGTACATTTGAAAGTTGCTAAAAGACTAGATCTTAAAATTTCTCATCACACAAAAAAATTTTACCCTGTAGATATAAATGTTAATTAGGCATATGTGGTGATCATTTTGTAATATGTACATAATAAATCATTATATTGTACACCTGAAACTAACACATGTTATACCTGTATCTCAGAGAGAATGTGTGTCTATGTAGGTAAAAGATTTGAACAACGTCAATTGGGGGCTTGGATGAGAGCGGTCCAAGACTAAGAGAGTGTCCCCTGCTTGACAGGCTCCAGTGGCCTTTCAACAGCTGCACAATCGGTTACTTACGTTACATTTCCTCTGTGGAAATACACAAGACGTAGTGTGGCTTCTAGTGTGGCTACTGTCCCTGGTTCACTGATTAAATCTCCAGAGATGAAAACAATGAACACTGGATGAGTGTGAATGCCTTTGTGATAAAATTCACAGTGCATTGGAAATAAAAGAGAAATTCCCTAAAAAGATGAAGGGTGTCTTTAGATAACATCATACTTAATGGAGTAGCATAGGTTCCACCCTAGCAAGTCAACAAATATCGGTAAAAGGTATAACAATTGAAAGGAAAAAAGAAAGATTTATGTTCATAAAAGTTCTACATGTAGAAAAATCCAAAAGTTTATACCGATACATTTAGAGGTTTAACAAGAGAGCACAATGACTTGAGACAAATTCAAATTTGAAAAATTCATTGCAGACTTCCCTGTGGTCCATGATCAAGCATCTGCCTTCTAAAGCAAGGGATGGGAATTTGATCCCTGGTAAGGGAACCAAGGTCCCACATGCGTTGCCACTCGGCCAAAAAAGATCAATTACTTTCTCATATCACAGTAATATAAAACTGTATGAGAGCCATTGACAGTTGCATCAAAAATTAGGATATACCTGGAATCTATCTAACATTTAGAAAGGTATACAACAAGAGGATATACAAAACCTCAATGGAGAAAATTATAAATCTGTCTTGAAGGACATTAAAGATATAAATGAATGGGAAAATATACCACATTAGGGGTTTGAAAAAAGAATATAAATATCCATTCTACTCAAAATAATGTGCAGAATCAAAATGTATGTCACCACATCCCAAGTGGACATCTGTAGAACTCAATAATTCCACTGTAAAATTTATTTATTTATTTATTTTCCACTGTAAAATTTATTTATTTATTTTTCTAATTTTATTTTATTTTTAAACTTTACATAATTGTATTAGTTTTGCCAAATATCAAAATGAATCCACCACAGGTATACATGTGTTCCCCATCCCGAACCCTCCTCCCTCCTCCCTCCCCATACCATCCCTATGGGCCGTCCCAGTGCACCAGCCCCAAGCATCCAGCATCGTGCGTCGAACCTGGACTGGCAACTCGTTTCCTACATGATATTTTACATGTTTCATTGCCATTCTCCCAAATCTTCCCACCCTCTCCCTCTCCCATAGAGTCCATAAGACTGTTCTATGCATCAGTGTCTCTTTTGCTGTCTCGTACACAGGGTTATTGTTACCATCTTTCTAAATTCCATATATATGCATTAGTATACTGTATTTATGTTTTTCCTTCTGGCTTACTTCACTCTGTATAATAGGCTCCAGTTTCATCCACCTCATTAGAACTGATTCAAATGTATTCTTTTTAATGGCTGAGTAATACTCCATTGTGTATATGTACCACAGCTTTCTTATCCATTCATCTGCTGATGGACATCTAGGTTGCTTCCATGTCTTGGCTATTATAAACAGTGCTGTGATGAACATTGGGGTACACGTGTCTCTTTCCCTTCTGGTTTCCTCAGTGTGTATGCCCAGCAGTGGGGTTTCTGGATCATAAGGCAGTTCTATTTCCAGTTTTTTAAGGAATCTCCACACTGTTCTCCATAGTGGCTGTACTAGTTTGCATTCCCACCAACAGTGTAAGAGGGTTCCCTTTTCTCCACACCCTCTCCAGCATTTATTATTTGTAGACTTTTGGATCGCAGCCATTCTGACTGGTGTGAAATGGTACCTCATAGTGGTTTTGATTTGCATTTCTCTGATAATGAGTGATGTTGAGCATCTTTTCATGTGTTTGTTAGCCATCTGTATGTCTTCTTTGGAGAAATGTCTATTTAGTTCTTTGGCCCATTTTTTGATTGGGTCGTTTATTTTTCTGGAGTTGAGCTGTAGGAGTTGCTTGTATATTTTTGAGATTAGTTGTTTGTCGGTTGCTTCATTTGCTATTATTTTCTCCCATTCTGAAGGCTGTCTTTTCACCTTGCTAATAGTTTCCTTTGATGTGCAGAAGCTTTTAAGGTTAATTAGGTCCCATTTGTTTATTTTTGCTTTTATTTCCAATATTCTGGGAGGTGGGTCATAGAGGATCCTGCTGTGATGTATGTCGGAGAGTGTTTTGCCTATGTTCTCCTCTAGGAGTTTTATAGTTTCTGGTCTTACGTTGAGATCTTTAATCCATTTTGAGTTTATTTTTGTGTATGGTGTTAGAAAGTGGTCCAGTTTCATTCTTTTACAAGTGGTTGACCAGATTTCCCAGCACCACTTGTTAAAGAGATTGTCTTTAATCCATTGTATATTCTTGCCTCCTTTGTCAAAGATAAGGTGTCCATATGTGCGTGGATTTATCTCTGGGCTTTCTATTTTATTCCATTGATCAATATTTCTGTCTTTGTGCCAGTACCATACTGTCTTGATAACTGTGGCTTTGTAGTAGAGCCTGAAGTCAGGTAGGTTGATTCCTCCAGTTCCATTCTTCTTTCTCAAGATCGCTTTGGCTATTCGAGGTTTTTTGTATTTCCATACAAATTGTGAAATTATTTGTTCTAGCTCTGTGAAGAATACTGTTGGTAGCTTGATAGGGATTGCGTTGAATCTATAAATTGCTTTGGGTAGTATACTCATTTTCACTATATTGATTCTTCCAATCATGAACATGGTATATTTCTCCATCTATTAGTGTCCTCTTTGATTTCTTTCACCAGTGTTTTATAGTTTTCTATATATAGGTCTTTAGTTTCTTTAGGTAGATATATTCCTAAGTATTTTATTCTTTCCGTTGCAATGGTGAATGGAATTGTTTCCTTAATTTCTCTTTCTGTTTTCTCATTATTAGTGTATAGGAATGCAAGGGATTTCTGTGTGTTGATTTTATATCCTGAAACTTTACTATAGTCATTGATTATTTCTAGTAATTTTCTGGTGGAATCTTTAGGGTTTTCTATGTAGAGGATCATGTCATCTGCAAATAGTGAGAGTTTTACTTCTTCTTTTCCAATTTGGATTCCTTTTATTTCTTTTTCTGCTCTGATTGCTGTGGCCAAAACTTCCAAAACTATGTTGAATAGTCATGGTGAAAGTGGGCACCCTTGTCTTGCTCCTGACTTTAGAGGAAATGCTTTCAATTTTTCACCATTGAGGATAATGTTTGCTGTGGGTTTGTCATATATAGCTTTTATTATGTTGAGGTATGTTCCTTCTATTCCTGCTTTCTGGAGAGTTTTTATCATAAATGGATATTGAATTTTGTCAAAGGCTTTCTCTGCATCTATTGAGATAATCATATGGTTTTTATTTTTCAATTTGTTAATGTGGTGTATTACATTGATTGATTTGCGGATATTGAAGAATCCTTGCATCCCTGGGATAAAGCCCACTTGATCATGGTGTATGATCTTTTTAATGTGTTGTTGGATTCTGATTGCTAGAATTTTGTTAAGGATTTTTGCATCTATGTTCATCAGTGATATTGGCCTGTAGTTTTCTTTTTTTGTGGGATCTTTGTCAGGTTTTGGTATCAGGGTGATGGTGGCCTCATAGAATGAGTTTGGAGGTTTACCCTCCTCTGCAATTTTCTGGAAGAGTTTGAGCAGGATAGGTGTTAGCTCTTCTCTAAATTTTTGGTAGAATTCAGCTGTGAAGCCGTCTGGACCGGGGCTTTTGTTTGCTGGAAGATTTTTGATTACAGTTTCAATTTCCATGCTTGTGATGGGTCTGTTAAGATTTTCTCTTTCTTCCTGGTCCAGTTTTGGAAAGTTGTACTTTTCTAAGAATTTGTCCATTTCTTCCACATTGTCCATTTTATTGGCATATAATTGTTGATAGTAGTCTCTTATGATCCTTTTTATTTCTGTGTTGTCTGTTGTGATCTCTCCATTTTCGTTTCTAATTTTGTTGATTTGATTTTTCTCCCTTTGTTTCTTGATGAGTCTGGCTAATGGTTTGTCAATTTTATTTATCCTTTCAAAGAACCAGCTTTTGGTTTTGTTGATTTTTGCTATGGTCTCTTTTGTTTCTTTTGCATTTATTTCTGCTCTAATTTTTAAGATTTCTTTCCTTCTACTAACCCTGGGGTTCTTCATTTCTTCCTTTTCTAGTTGCTTTAGGTGTAGAGTTAGGTTATTTATTTGACTTTCTTCTTGTTTCTTGAGGTGTGCCTGTATTGCTATGAACTTTCCCCTTAGGACTGCTTTTACGGTGTCCCACAGGTTTTGGGTTGTTGTGTTTTCATTTTCATTCGTTTCTATGCAAATTTTGATTTCTTTTTTGATTTCTTCTGTGATTTGTTGGTTATTCAGTAGTGTGTTGTTCAGCCTCCATATGTTGGAATTTTTAATAGTTTTTCTCCTGTAATTGAGATCTAATCTTACTGCATTGTGGTCAGAAAAAATGCTTGGAATGATTTCTATTTTTTTGAATTTACCAAGGCTAGCTTTATGGCCCAGGATGTGATCTATCCTGGAGAAGGTTCCATGTGCGCTTGAGAAAAAGGTGAAATTCATTGTTTGGGGATGATCCTATAGATATCAATTAGGTCTAACTGGTGTATTGTATCGTTTAAAGTTTGTGTTTCCTTGTTAATTTTCTGTTTAGTTGATCTATCCATAGGTGTAAGTGGGGTATTAAAGTCTCCCACTGTTATTGTGTTATTGTTAATTTCTCCTTTCATACTTGTTAGCATTTGTCTTACGTACTGTGGTGCTCCCGTGTTGGGTGCATATATATTTATAATTGTTATATCTTCTTCTTGGATTGATCCTTTGATCATTATGTAGTGACCTTCTTTGTCTCTTTTCACAGCCTTTGTTTTAAAGTCTATTTTATCTGATATGAGTATTGCTACTCCTGCTTTCTTTTGGTCCCTATTTGCATGGAAAATCTTTTTCCAGCCCTTCACTTTCAGTCTGTATGTGTCCCCTGTTTTGAGGTGGGTCTCTTGTAGACAACATATGTAGGGGTCTTGTTTTTGTATCCATTCAGCCAGTCTTTGTCTTTTGGTTGGGGCATTCAACCCATTTACGTTTAAGGTAATTACTGATAAGTATGATCCCGTTGCCATTTACTTTATTGTTTTGGGTTCGAGTTTATACACCGTTTTTGCGTTTCCTGTCTAGAGAATATCCTTTAGTATTTGTTGGAGAGCTGGTTTGGTGGTGCAGAATTCTCTCAGCTTTTGCTTGTCTGAAAAGCTTTTGATTTCTCCTTCATACTTGAATGAGATCCTTGCTGGGTACAATAATCTGGGCTGTAGGTTATTTTCTTTCATCATTTTAAGTATGTCTTGCCATTCCCTCCTGGCTTGAAGAGTTTCTCTTGAAAGATCAGCTGTTATCCTTATGGGAATTCCCTTGTGTGTTATTTGTTGTTTTTCCCTTGCTGCTTTTAATTTTTGTTCTTTGTGTTTGATCTTTGTTAATTTGATTAATATGTGTCTTGGGGTGTTTCTCCTTGGGTTTATCCTGTTTGGGACTCTCTGGGTTTCTTGTACTTGGGTGATTATTTCCTTCCCCATTTTAGGGAAGTTTTCCACTATTATCTCCTCAAGTATTTTCTCATGGTCTTTCTTTTTGTCTTCTTCTTCTGGAACCCCTATGATTCGAATGTTGTAGCGTTTAATGTTGTCCTGGAGGTCTCTGAGATTGTCCTCATTTCTTTTAATTTGTTTTTCTTTTATCCTCTCTGATTCATTTATTTCTACCATTCTATCTTCTAATTCACTAATCCTGTCTTCTGCCTCTGTTATTCTACTATTTGTTGCCTCCAGAGTGTTTTTAATTTCACTTATTGCATTATTCATTATATATTGACTCTTTTTTATTTCTTCTAGGTCCTTGTTAAACCTTTCTTGCATCTTCTCAATCCTTGTCTCCAGGCTATTTATCTGTGATTCCATTTTAGTTTCAAGATTTTGGATCAATTTCACTATCATTATTCGGAATTCTTTATCAGGTAGATTCCCTATCTCTTCCTCTTTTGTTTGGTTTGGTGGGCATTTATCCTGTTCCTTTATCTGCTGAGTATTCCTCTGTCTCTTCATCTTGTTTAAATTGCTGAGTTTGGGGTGTCCTTTCTGTATTCTGGCAGTTTGTGGAGTTCTCTTTATTGTGGCGTTTCCTCGCTGTGTGTGGGTTTGTACAGATGGCTTGTCAAGGATTCCTGGTTAGGGAAGCTTGTGTCGGTGTTCTGGTGGGTGGAGCTGTATTTCTTCTCTCTGGAGTGCAATGAAATGTCCAGTAATGAGTTATGAGATGTCTATAGTTTTGGGGTGACTTTCGGCAGCCTGTATCTTGAAGCTCAGGGCTGTGTTCCTTTGTTGCTGGAGAATTTGCTTGGTATGTCTTGCCCTGGAACTTATTGGCCCTTGTGTGGTGCTTGGTTTCAGTGTCGGTATGGAGGCATTTGATGAGCTCCTGTCAATTAATGTTCCTTGGAGTCAGGAGTTCCCTGGAGTCAGGATTTGGACTTAAGCCTCCTGCTTCCGGTTATCGGTCTTATTTTTACAGTAGTTTCAAAACTTCTCCTTCTATACAGCACCATTGATAAAACATCTACATTACAGATGAAAAGTTTCTCTACAGTGAGGGTCACTCAGAGAGGTTCACAGGGTTACATGGAGAAGAGAAGAGGGAGGAGGGAGTTAGAGGTGACCCAAATGAGATGAGGTGAATCAATAGTGGAGAGAGTGGGCTAGCCAGTAGTCACTTCCTTATGTGCACTCCACAACTGGACCACTCAGAGATGTTCACGGGGTTATACAGAGAAGAGAAGAAGGAGGAAGGTAACAGAGGTGGCCAGAAGGATAAAAGGGGGGAATGAAAAGGAGGGAGACAGATCCAGCCAGTAATCAGTTCCCTAAGTGTTCTCCACCGTCTGGAACACACAGAAATTCACAGAGTTGGGTAGAGTAGAGAGGGGTTAGGGCGGAGACACAGGCGACCTGGTGGAGAAAAAGGAGAGTCCAAAGGGAGAGAGAGCAGTCAAGCCAGTAATCTCACTCCCTAGTGAAAAATGGGTCCTGAAGATTGGGTCCTTAAAGGTACAAAATTGGTAACAAATACATAAAAGCAAAAATTAAAAATCTAGAGTAGAGTTTGGAATTTCAAAAATACGATGTTAAAGAAAAGAAGAAGGAAAAGAAAGAGAGAAAAAATGAACAAACAAAAACAAACAAGGTCGTGAAAATTATAAAGAAAGTACAGGTACAAAATTGATAACTAATACCAGAAAGCAAAAATTAAAAATCTAGAGTAGAGTTTGGAATTTCAAAAATACAATGTTAAAAAAAAAAAAAGAAGAAGAAGAAGAAGAAAAATAAAGAGAGAAAACAAACAAACAAATACAAACAATGTCACAAAAATTATAAAGAAAATACAGGTACAAAATTGATATCAAATACAAAAAGCATAAATTAAAAATCTAGAGTAAAGTTTGGAATTTCAGATATACAATGTTATATAAAAGAAGAAGAGAAAGAAACAGAGAAGAAGAAGAAAAAGAAAAAAGTCACAGAAATTATATATAAAAAAAACTATAGGTACAAAATTGATAACATATACCAAAAAGCGAAAATTAAAAATCTAGAGTAGAGTTTGGAATTTCAAAAATACAATGTTAAAGAAAAGAAGAAAAAAACAAAAACAAAAACAAACAAACAAACAAAAAAAAAATAAGGTCAAAAAATTATAAAATATATATATATGAAGTTTGCTGAAGAAGAAAAAAATAGGGTCTTTTTTTTTTTTTTGCAAAGTAATAGGTTATAAAAGTGAAAATTAAAGGAACAATAGAGGACTTAAAATTTTTTTTTAATTAAAAAAAAAAGAAAGAATGATCGTAAAAATAATAAAAATATATCTAGGACTTTTTTGTTTTGTTTTTTTTTTGTGGGTGTTGTGGGTTCAGTTCATTTTTGGCTAGTTCCTTGGTCAGATTTATATTTCTCAAGATCTATAGGCCCCTCCTATGTAGTCCGTAGTAACCACAGGGTTTTGATCTATTGCCTGTAGCTTCCAAGGCGTTTCCCTCTGTTATATCTTCTTCTGTTTGCTAGTCTCTTCAGTATCTGGTTTCCGCCCTGACACAAAGGGCACGGCGGAGGACACTTTTTTTTTTTTTTAGGTTTACTTGTTCAGTTGCGCTGTGGGGAGGGAGGGAGGGATGCTGCAAACAAATAACACTGGCGTGGGCTCACAGTGCCTCAGCCACCCTGGGTCTGCCCCCGCTCACGGCGCGTGTAGCCTCCCTGTCCACACTGCTCGGACTCTAGGTTGTTCCACCGGGAACAATCCAAGGCTGGCCCTGGGCTGCATGCACCTCCCAGGTCCAAGCCGCTCAGGTTCAGGCACTCGGGTAGTCCTCAGAGGCGCAGACTCAGTTGGGCCTGCGTTTTGTGCTCTTCCCAGGTCCGAGCAGCTCAGGTGATGAGGTGTTTGGCGAGCGCCAATGCTGCGACTTATCGCCTCCCCGCCACTCGGTTATCTGGGTGTAAAACCGGCGCACCTTCTCAGGCAGATGTTGACTGTCCAGACCCCCAAGAAGTTTTAGTTAGCAAAGAAGCCTGCTTACAGTTTTATAGATAATGTCTCTCTGGGGCTGCGATTGCCCCCTTCCGGCTCTGGCTGCCTGTCACCGGAGGGGGAAGATCTGCAGCCGGCTATCTCTGTTCAGTCCTTTGTTCCGTGCGCGGGCCTGGCGGTCTTAGGTTAGGGCTGGCTTTTCGCGTGGTAGATATCCCACAGTCTGGTTTGCTAGCCCAAATTATTTCGCTCAGATAGCGCTCAGGGTATTCAGGCCAGATTCTTACTCTCAGCGATGCAGCCCACGCCGTGCCTCCCTGCCCAGCCCCGGCTTGCTAATGGCAGATGCAGGCATCTGCGCTGCTTCTCCGCTGAGGGAGTTACTGTAGGGCTCGCAATCTGCGAGTTTTAATTGTTTATTTATTTTTTCTCCCTGTTATGTTGCCCTCTGTGCTTCCAAAGCTCGGCACAGATTCGGCAGTGAGAAGGTTTCCTGGTGTTTGGAAACTTCTATCTTTTTAAGATTCCCTTCCCGGGACGGAACTCCGTCCCTCCCTCTTTTGTCTCTTTTTTTTTGTTTTTAATATTTTTTCCTACCTCCATTCGAAGAGTTGGGTTGCTTTTCTGGGTGCCTGATGTCCTCTGCCGGCATTCAGAAGTTGTTTTGTGGAATTTACTCGACGTTTAAATGCTCTTTTGATGAATTTGTGGGGGAGAAAGTGTTTTCCCCGTCCTACTCCTCCGCCATCTAGGCTCCTCTCCTCCACTGTAAAATTTAAAAGGAAGCAGACATTTCAAGGGAGGCAAGGGAACCTTGAAAAAGAACAGTGTGTGAGGCCTGGCTCTGCAAGTTGTGAAGATACATAACCCCCTGCCTGCTTGCTTAGTTGGACAGTCGTGTCTGACTCTTTGCCACCCCATGGACTGTAGCCCACAAGACTCCTGGGTCCATGGGATTGTCCAGGCAAGAATACTGGATTGGGTTGCCATTCTCTTCTCCAGGGTATATTAGAGCATAGTAGAACCAAACTTTTGGACTGAAAGAGGGATGGTCAGGTAGACTAGTGGAACGGAAAAGGGAACCTAGAAATAAACCCCAACCACAGGAAGCATCATGTGTAATAGAAAAGGTGATAGAAAGAAGTGACAAAGAGATAGGCGTTTCAATTACTCTGTGGGCGACAGGGGATCTGAAGCCAGTCAAATGCAACTGCATCCCTAGCTCATATGGGAACCAAAATCAAGTGCAGATGGGCTGAAGATCTATTTAGAGAGACAAACAGTAGAGCTGCTGCAAGACACTGCAGCAGGTGTCTCCATGAACTGCGGGGGATGGGGGGGGCAGGATTCCTGAACAACACAGAAACAACACCATCTCTAAGACAGACGCCGAAATCCCGAGCTGTATTCAAATGAAGAACTCTTCATAACAGATATCCCTGGGAGTGCCGAATTGAAAGCCATCAGGTGGGAGAAGACACTGATGACACAGATAACCATCAAAGTAACAGTAGTCAAAATATGAGTTTCTACAAATGCCTAAGGTAAAAGAAATATACAGAAATGGGCCCAAATGAGCAGGACTTTCATCGAGGGCAACGTATAAGGAGACCGTCAGGGAATGGAAAGCTGCCCCACGTAACTGCAGTCAGGAACCTGCACATTAAGACACTAACAGGGCATGACTACGTGTGCTCCAAGTAGCCAGCTATTAAAGTCTCTCAAAACACCAACTGCTGGGAAAGTGTGGAGCAGTGGTTGTTGAAATGTAAGTTGGCCCACACATTTGAGAGGAAAACAGCTTCTTACAGCAAGCTGAGCTTGTTCTTACATGAGGACCCAACACTTCCACTCCTTGGATGCATGTTCTAGAGCAGCCATGAGTAATGGTGGCCAAAACCCACATGTGGCAATTGAAGGGTTTAAAGACGGTTATAAGGCTGGGTGTTGGGAGGGGCCACATGAAGTGCTGTAAGGTGAAACGACACTGGGTTTCCAGATTTAGTACAAGAAAATGAATGTAGATGATTGTGGGCCCGATTCCAATGTGTCTGTCAGTTCGACCACATCATGCACAAGCAATTCTGTTGAATTGAGTTGAATATTCAACTCAACTCAATCCAACTCAATGTTGACACTGTCTACCTGTAAATAGCATCACATCCTACAAGACTTCAGTTCTTCCAGACTGCCCCTCCAGTTTCATATGCCTGTTTCAAATCCAGGTTGTCACATGTACACCTGATCTGCTGGTTACTCATGATTCATTCAGTTCAGTCACTCTGTCATGTCCGATTCTTGGAGATCCCATAGACTGCAGCACGCCAGGCCTCCCTGTCCATCACCAACTCCCGGAGTTTACTCAAACTCAAGTCCATTGAGTCGGTGATGCCATCCAACCATCTCATCCTCTGTCGTCCCCTTCTCCTCCCGCCTTGAATCTTTCCCAGTATCAGGGCCTTTTCCAATGAGTCGGTTCCTTGCATCAGGTGGTAAAGTGTTGGAGTTTCAGCTTCAGAATCAGTGCTTTCAATGAATATTGAGGACCGATCTCCTTTAGGATGGACTGGCTTGATGTCCTTGCAGTCCAAGGATTCTCAAGAGTCTTCTCCAACACCACAGTACAAAAGCATCAATTCTTCAGCAGTCAGCTTTCTTTATGGTCCAACTCTCACATCCATACATGACTACTGGCAAAAACATGGCTTTGACTAGACAGACCTTTATCGGCCAAGTAACGACTCTGCTTTTAAATATGCTGTCTAGGCTGGTCATAACTTTCCTGCCAAGAAGTAAGTGTCTTTTAATTTCATGGCTGCAGTCTCCATATTCAGTGATTTTGGAGCCCCCCAAAATAAAGTCTGCCACTGTTTCTACTGTTTCCCCATATGTTTTCCTTGAAGTGATGGGACTGGATGCCATGATCTTAGTTTTCTGAATGCTGAGTTTTAAGCCAACTTTATCATTCAGATGGGTATATCCTTCCTTTTCTCCTTTGCCTTTCGCTTCTCTTCTTTTCTCAGCTATTTGTAGGCCTCCTCAGACAACCATTTGCATTTTTGCATTTCTTTTTCATGGGGATTGTCTTGATCACTGCCTCCTGTACAATGTAACGAACCTCCATAGTCCATAGTTCGTCAGGCACTCTGTCTATCAGATCCAATTCCTTAAATCTATTTCTCACTTCCACTGTATAATCGTGAGGGATTTGATTTAGGTCATACCTGAATGGTCTAGTGGTTTTCCCCACTTTCTTCAATTTCAGTCTGAATTTGACAATAAGGAGTTCAAGATCTGAGCCACAGTCAGCTCCTGGTCTTGTTTTGCTGACTGTGTAGAGTTTATCCACCTTTGGTTGCTAAGAATATAATCACTCTCATTTCGGTGTTGACCATTTGTTGATGTCCATGTGTAGTCTTCTCTTCTATTGTTGGAAGAGGGTGTTTGCTATGACCAGTGTATTCTCTTGGCAAAATTCTATTAGCCTTTGCCCTGCTTCATTCTGTACTCCAAGGCCAAATTTGCCTGTTACTCCTAGTATTTCTTGACTTCCTACTTTTGTATTCCAGTCCCCTATAATGAAAAGGACATCTTTCATGAGTGTGAGTTCTAGAAAGTCTTGTAGGTTTTCATAGAACCGTTCAACTTCAGCATTACTGGTAGGATCATGGACTTGGATTAATGTGATATTGAATGGTTTGCCTTGGAAATGAACAGAGATCATTCTGTTATTTTTGAGATTGCATCCAAGTACTGCACTCAGCCACTTTTGTTGACTATGATGGCTACTCCATTTCTTCTAAGGGATTCTTGTCCGCAGTAGTAGATATAATGGTCATCTGAGTTAAATTCGGCCATTCCAGTCCATCTTAGTTTGCTGATTCCTAAAATGTCAATGTTCAGTCTTGCCATCTCCTGTTGACCACTTTCAATTTACCTTGATTCACAGACCTAACATCCAGGTTCCTATGCAATATTATTCTTTACAGCATTGGACTGTACTTCCATCACCAGTCACATCTACAACTGGGTGTTGTTTTCACTTTGGCTCCGGCTCATCATTCTGTCTGGTGTTATTTCTCCACTGATCTCCAGTAGCATATTGGGCACCTACTGACCTGGGGAGTTCATCTTTCAGTGTCCTATCTTTTTGCCTTTTCATACTGTTCATGGGGTTCTCAAGGCAATACTGAAGCAGTTTGGCATTCCCTTCTCCAGTGGACCACGTTTTGTCAGAATTCTCCACCATGACCCGTCTGTCTTGGGTGGCCCTATATGGCATGGCTCATAGTTTCATTGAGTTAAACAAGGCTGTGGTTCATGTGATCGAATTGGTTAGTTATCTCCCACTGAAACGTGAAACTGAGTTCTGTTATGATGCTGGGATGGAAATTCACTTGGCTAATCAAGAGAACACTTTGAGGCTGCCTTCTAGAATTAAATAAATGCTGGCCTTATGGCGAAACACTTCCTTACCCACCAGGAAAGAAGTGCTGTGCTGCTGTGATGTGCTTATTCCCTCAGTCATTTCCTACACTTTGGACCACATGGACTACAGCCCGCCAGGTTCCTCTGTCCATGGGGATTCTCCAGGCAAGAACACTGGAAGTCAGTTGCCATGCCTTTCTCCAAGGGACCTCCCCAACCCAGGGATCAAACCCTGGTGTCTGCCATTGCAGGTGGATTCTTTACCAGTTGAGTCACCAGGGAAGCCCAAGAACACTGGAGTGGGTAGTCTATCCCTTCTCCAGGGGAACTTCCTGACCCAGGAGTTGAACCAGGTCTCCAGCATTGCAGGCAGATTCTTTACTGACTGTGTGGATCACAACAAACTGTGGGAAATTGTTCAAGAGATAAGAAGACCAGACTACCGTACCTGCCTCCTACAAAACCTGTTTGCAGGTCAAGAAGCAACAGTTAGAACCAGACATGGAACAAGAGACTGGTTCAAAATCGGGGAAGGAGTACGTCACAGCTGCACACTGTCACCTTGCTTTTCTAAATTATGCAGAGTACATCATGAGAAATGCTGGGCTGGACAAAGCACTAGCTGGAATCAAGATTGCCAGGACAAGTAACAATAACCTCAGATATGCAGCTGACACCACCCTTATGGTGGAAAGTGAGAAGGAAACTAAACAGCCTCTACATGAAGGTGAAAGAGGAGAGTGAAAAATCTGGCTTAAAACCCAACATTCAAAAAACTAAGTTCATGGCATCTCGTCCCATCACTTCATGGCAAATAGATGGGGAAACAATGACAGACTTTATTTTGGGGGGCTCCAAAATCACAGCAGATGGGGACTGCAGCCATGAAATTAAAACATGCTTGATCCTTGGAAGAAAAGCTATATTTCCTTCCAAACCTAGACAGCATATTGAAGAGCAGAGACATTACTTTGCTGATAAAGTTCTGTATAGTCAGAGCTATGGTTTTTCCAGTAGTCATGTATGGATGTGAGAGCTGGACTATAAAGAAACTGAGTGCCAAAAAATTGATGCTTTTGAACTGTGGTGTTGGAGAAGACTCTTGAAAGTCCCTTGGAATTCAAGGAGATCCAACCAATCCATCCTAAAGGAAATCAACCTTGAATATTCACTGGAAGTGTTGCAGGAAGGGGGACCCCTTCCAGAGCCTGAAACTGGGCTCTTGTCCAACACTCAGAAATGGATTGTCCGAAGAGACATATGTGCTGACAAAGCAAGAGCCCAGAGTGTTTTGAGCTCGCCAGGCGAACTCTCTTTCTGCAGGTCTCAGCGCTGCATCTCCAGGATCCTGGTGCTGGAGATGGGGGCAGCGTCCAGGGTGGGAAACCCTGGAACCCAGCTCAGCTGTGCAGGAGGGTTGCTGTCAGCAACACAGAGCAGCTGCAGTGCCTGGCTCTCTGAGATGAGAAGGGACGAGGTGTTCTGCAGAAACTTGAGGGCTTTTGGGGAAAGCTCAGCAGGAGAGCTGGGGGAGGCTGAGTTCTCACCATCCGGCCTTCCCAGGATCTATTAGCATCTGTGCATATATCTTTGTGTATATTGCATGTGTGTGTGGTCTAGTGCATGGGAGGTGGGGCGGGGTGGTGATTTTCTCGCTGTTCTTCCCATATCTGATCGCACTCAAGTGCACACCCCCCCTCCTTGGAGGCGGTCCTAGGAGCAGGACCCAGCCCTGGAGAGCAGAGGTCCTGTCCTACCTGTGATGTTTCTGAAGGAGAGGCTGATGCAGAGGTTCCTCAGGGCATCTGGGGCAGAAAGACATGGGCTTGCTGCAGAGGAGGAGTGGGATGGAAACTGACCAGCACCCCAGGAGGGAAACCAGGAAGCGGAGGGCTGTCCTTCACGGCCACTCCCCACCTCAGCTCCCAGTGCGTAGACCCATAGAAGAGTAGGCTGGCCTTCTCTCTACACACTCACACACACACACACACACACCACTGCCCTGAGGGACTCAGCCACCCCTCCACACTCACAGGAGACATTGAGATGGATGGCTCTCTCCATGGTCACCTGAGATCCTTGGAGATTCACCCAACATGTGAGGTCAGTGCTGTGGTCCTGGGGCCTCAGGGTGGGGGTGAACTTCAAGGAATGCAGAGTCTCTGGGTGCAGCAGCAGCAGCGGTACCATGTCCGAATCCTCCAGCCCAGGTCCAGGTGCCTCCGTCTGGGAGGAAGTGCCCCAAATGTGGGGAAGGAAGGAGGAAGCCCCAACAGGAAGCCAGGAAGGCAGCAGGTGATGAAGACTGGCTGGCGAAGAAGGGGGAGGTGGACTCCATAGGCGGGTCTGGGAGGGTATCGATGAGAAGTCAGGCTGTTTCACGTTCTCCCTCCAACCTCTCCCCTCTCCCCTCTGCCGCAGGCTGCAGGGGAGAGCATGAAGCCCCAGAGCTGGCAAGGTTTCACCATATGTGACTCTGAAATGTTGTTGTTTACTCACTATGCTGTGTCCGACTCTGCGGCCCCAGGGACCATAGCCCGCTGGACTTCTCAACCCATGGGATTACCCAGGCAAGAATACTGGAGTGGGTTGCCATTTTGTTCTCCAGGGGATCTTCCCAACCCAGGTACTGAACCCACATCTTCTGCATTGCAGCCTGACTCTTTACCACCGAGATACCAGGGAAGCCCGGATGTGACATGATCACCTTCCGAATGATTTTCATGTTCACCATGGGATCGCCCCGGGAGCAGTGAAACCAGAAAAAGAGAAACAAAGTCCAGCCCTGGTCATCCGGCTTGACCCACCTACAGCTGAAAAACACCGAACGTTCTGGAAAAGAATATTGAAAAATTTATCAAAACCATTCCACTTCAGGCAGGAAAAAAGTTTCCAGACCCCCAAACAGTGGAGGATGGAGCCCAGGAAGGAAAACTTGAGCATTAAAGCTCCTTTGCCCAGAAGGGTTATCAGAACACGGCACAGGCCTACGGGTCTACGTGGACCTGAGTGTCTGTAGGACCAGCCCCTGGGGCACTGCTGCTGCTGCTGTCACTTCAGTCATGTCCGACTCTGTGCGACCCCATAGACAGCAGCCCACCAGGCTCCCCCGTCCCTGGGATTCTCCAGGCAAGAACACTGGAGTGGGTTGCCATTTCCTTCTCCAATGCATGAAAGTGAAAAGTGAAAGTGAAGTCCTCAGTCGTGTCTGACCCTCAGCGACCCCATGGACTGCAGCCCACCAGGCTCCTCCGTCCATAGGATTTTCCAGGCAAGAGTATTGGAGTGGGGTGCCATTGCCTTCTCCGGGGCACAGGCTCATGCAAAATGGGGTGGCTAAAATGAGCGTCTTGCCCCGCTCAGTGCAGACCCCCGAAGCCCGGACTTCATAAGAATGGCATTCAGGACCCCTCACACTGCATGCCCTTGTTTTCAAAGCCACGTGAAGGCTCAAGCCATGTATGGAAATAACCTGTGATGTCAATGCTCTTTAGGATTGATATTTCATAAGGTTTCCTAAATTTGACAGTGCCCCTAAACATTCTACACCCTTCCAGTAACCAGTTCTGGAAACCAAAAAAAAAAAAAAAAAAAAACCACCTTTCTTTAATATTTATTTAGAAATACTCTGTTTACATTTGTTAGTTTCTTAAAGTGTAAAAATCTTAAAATTTTGTCAGAGGGAGGAAGGATAAATTGGGAGATTGGGATTGACAAATACACACTACTGTATCTAAAATAGATAACCAACAAGGACCAACTGTACAGCCCAGGGAAGTATACTAACAATGTTGTAAAAAAGTATAATGGGAAAGAATCTGGGGAGAATATATGTATATCACTGAATCACTTTGCTGTACTGTGAAACTAATACAGCATTAGAAATCAATTATATTTTAATTTTTAAAAAGTCACATCCAGACTAAGGAATTCAAATTAATAAGAAAAAGACTGCCCAATTTTTATTTTTTTTAAATTACATAGAAGTGATTTTTATTTTTTTTATTTTATTTTATTTTTAAACTTTACAATATTGTATTAGTTTTGCCAAATATCGAAATGAATCCGCCACAGGTATACCTGTGTTCCCCATCCTGAACCCTCCTCCCTCCTCCCTCCCCATACCCTCCCTCTGGGTCGTCCCAGTGCACCAGCCCCAAGCATCCAGTATCGTGCATCGAACCTGGACTGGCGACTCGTTTCATACATGATATTATACATGTTTCAATGCTATTCTCCCAAATCTCCCCACCCTCTCCCTCTCCCACAGAGTCCATAAGACTGATCTATACATCAGTGTCTCTTTTGCTGTCTCGAAAGAATACATTTGAATCAGTTCTAATGAGATGGATGAAACTGGAACCTATTATACAGAGTGAAGTAAGCCAGAAAGAAAAACACCAATACAGTATACTAATACATATATATGGAATTTAGAAAGATGGTACCAATTTTTATTTTAAGTGGGCAAAGATCGAAACAGGAATTTCACTAAAGAAGATATTCAGACGGCTCAACATCATTGTACATGAGGGAAAGAAACTAAAAAGGCAAGGAGATACCGTCACAGTGGAGTGCAGTGCTGAAAACTGACCGTGTAGGTAATACAAGTGCTCCTGAGGGTGTACAAAGCTCAGAACCCTCACATATGCCATGGGATATAAACTCATCTAACTACTCAAAAGAATTCTCTGAGGCTACCTTCTCAAACTAAATATATGCCAAATTTATGATGAAGCAGTTCCACACCCACCAGGAGGAAAGTGCTAGCCCTCCTATTTTCATCACACCATTCACGTCAACGTTACTTTGAATGAGCCAAAATTTGCAAACGAAGGCAATGTCATCATATTTCAGAGTCCATACATAACTGGAGGAATAGTCATACATAAAATACTATTTTCAAGACAAAACCAAGCAATACCAACAATGAGTTATTGATACATGTAAAAACATGAGTAATCCCATACTAAGCGAGGTAAGTCAGAAAGTCGCCTTTCAATGGCATTGACTCTTCCTACTGTCACGCAGTCATCTCCACAAATAAAGGCTCGTGGATGCAAAGGGCACAGGGTTGGAGGCGAGAGTTTCCAGGGAGAAGCAAACTGTGATGTCCCCACGTCTGTCCTCTGGGCTCTGCATCCTCGGGTGAATCTCGTCATGAGAGGGAGCGAGGCTCAGCCATACCCCTCAGCCCAGCTCCTAGTGGCCACCACACCTGCAGAGCCAATAGAGTCTCAGGTCCGAGAGTCAGACCCATTTCATTCATTCTGGGCTCTGCCTCAAGGCATATGCGACCTTAGTTCCTCAACCCAGGATCGAGCCCCTGCCCCCTGCATGGAAACTCACAGGCTCAACCACTGGACCAACAGGGAAGGCCCTGGAGAATCACACAGCTTAGCTCCAGGCAGGACAGGACCGCCCAGCCCCACCGGCAACTCCAGAGCCATTCCCCGGACGTCCGCGCAGGGGGACAGGGGTGCTCACCTGGTGTAGTAGGTCCAGGTGAGGCCATAGGTGAGGAGGAAGCCAGCCCCCATGAGGGCCCCTCTGATCAGGGTGAGGACCAGGGGCCAGGAGCCCTGCTGCTCCTCAGTCTCACAGCTGCAGGGAGGGGGGCCTTCTGGGGAAGGGAGAGGGGGTGAAGCTCAGTCCCCAGACCCAGCCCTCCCAAAGGCACACACCTGCCCAGGCTGCCCGTCCCTAGCACCTGTCCTGCAACTCACTCTGCACAGAGAGGCTGAAGGAAACTTGCTGAGAGCCCAGAGGGTTCTGCGCTCGGCAGGTGACTTCTCCATCTCCAGCCGGTACTTGTGGTGTCTCCAAGACCCCGGTGCTGGAGATGGGGGTAGCCTCCAGGGTGGGAGACCCTTGGAACCAGCTCAACTGTGCAGAGGGGTTGCTGTCAGCAACACACAGCAGCTGCAGCGCCTGGCCTTCTGAGATGAGAATAGATGCGGTGTTCTGCAGAATCTTGTGGGCTTTGGGGGAAAGCCCAGTGGGAGAGCTGGGGGAGGCTGAGGTCTCCTCCTCCCTCCTTCCCAGCATCTCCTGGCTTCGCTGTCTCCTCCCCTGGCTGGCCAGCTGGGTTCCCTGTGGTCCCAGGGCTGGACCTTCCCACCCTAAGCAGGCTGAGCCAACATGTCTGGGCCTCGTATCTTCAGGGGAGGCTTGGTGTCTCAATGGGACAGGCCTGGGCTGTTTGGTGGAAAGAAAACACAGAGCCTCAAGGCTTGAGATGTTGATTCAGTGAAGGCAGCAGGAGATGGGACTAAGGAGGCTTTTGTGGAAGAAAGCCACACAATAGAACCATGGTGAAGGAAATGGGCTTTGAACAGGGTGTGTGAGTGTGTATATATGTGGGGTGTATGTGTGTGTGCCTGTGTGAATGTGTGCCTGAGTGCACGTGTGCCTGAGTGCACATATCTATGTCCATGAGTGTATGTGTACATGATGGGTGCCTGTGCTGTGGGTATATCTCTGTGTATATGTGTGATGTGTATGTGCCTGTGTGTATGGGCGTTTCTGTGTGTGTCTCAGTGTATGTTCACGTGTATGTACTATATGTGTGCCTGTGTGTGTGAGTCTCAGTGTGTATTGCATGTGTGTGTGGTCTAGTGCATGGGAGGTGGGGCAGGGTGGTGATTTTCTCCTTGCTCCTCCCCTATCTGATCACATTCAAGCCCACTCCCCTGCCCCACCTTGGAGGCAGTCCCAGGAGCAGGACCCAGCCCTGGAGAGGAGAGGTCCTGTCCTACCTGTGACATTTCTGAAGGAGAGGCTGATGTGGAGGTTCCTCGGAATATCTGGGGCAGAAAGACACGGGCTTGCTGCAGAGGGAGGAGTGGGATGGAAACTGACCAGCACCCCAGGAGGGAAACCAGGAAGGGGGGGTGGGTGTCCTTCACGGCCACTCCCCACCTCAACTCCCAGGGCGCAGACCCACAGACGAGTAGGCTGGCCTTCTCTCTACACACACACACACACACACACACACCACCACCCTCAGGGACCCCATCACCCCTCCACACTCACAGGAGACGTTGAGAAGGACGGTTCTCTCTAGGGTCACCTGCTGGAATGTCACCCGACAGGTAAGGTTGGTGCCGTGGTCCTGGGGCCTCGGGGTGAGGGTGAGCTCCGAGGAGTGGAGGGTGTCTGGGTTCATGGCATCAAGGGCGTCCCCCGCCCAGGAGAACAGGAGAGGGTATGGCTCATCACAGGCTAGTGACAGTGTGCAGGTCAGCTTTGTGGGGCGGCCGGACTCCAGAGGCTCCAGAAAATGGATGTCAGGTTTCCCTGGAGAAAGGGAGATGAGGAGACAGAGGGAGATGCCTGGACGCAGGGGTGTGGGGACCCAGAGGGTCAGGGTCACAACTCCTTCCCAGTTCTGGGTCTCTCGTGATCCCTCAAACCCCAAGACCTGGAGCAGGGAGGGCTCCTATACCCTGTTCCTGTTCTAATAGAGGAGTCTCCATGGGCCAGGGTCCTCTCCTGGGCCCCCTGTCATACCTGTCACCTGCAAATTCAGCTTCTTGTCTCTGTAACTGTATCTCATATCACGTCCTCTCTCCACTCGGAAGTAGTAGACTCCTGAGTCGCTCAGCCTGGCCTGTCTGATGCTCAGGGAGCAGTCACTGTTGCTGGGGTCCCCGAGGAGGCTGAATCGGCCCCGGGTCTCTGGCTTCACTCGTTTCCTTGGGTCGTTTGTGGCCACAGTATTATTGGTGTGCTGGTCTTTTTCCCGGAACCAGTAGATGAAAAGTTCGCCAGAGGAATACCAGGGATACCCCGAATTCCAGGGGTAGGAGAAGGAGCAGGTCACGCGGACGTCCATGCACGCCTTCACCGCCACTGATTCCTGCACTTCGAGCCCGTACCCTGCCATTTCCTGCAGGGACCCTGGGGAACACAGAGGCTCAGCGGCAGCTCCAGCCCCTCCCCACGCGTGCTCCCCTCCCCCAGCCGTGAGCCCCGTCCCCCACCTCCCCTACTCACCCCCCCCACAGCAGGGGCAGCAGCAGCAGGGGCACCATGTCAGCATCCGCCAGCACAGAGCCGGTTCAGGTCCCTCTGCTGGGGAGGGAAGCGCCCTGAATGTGGGGAGGGAACGAGGAAGCCCCAACAGGAAGCCAGAGGGTGACAGAGACAGAGCCTTGGCCAAGCAGAGAAGGGGAACTTGGATGGGAACTTGGATGCCCCAGGCCATGGAGGCGGGGTGGCCCTGAGAAGGCAGAAGGTCACACCCCACACCCCACACTGCAGGGGGAGATCCTGAGGCCCCCAGAGGTCGAGAGGCTTCACCGCATGTGGCTCTGACATGACCACCTGTCCAGTGATGCTCGGGTCCACGCTGGGAACACCCAGCGGGCGGCAGAACCAGAAAAGAGAAACGGGGTCCAGCCCTGGTCATCGGGTGGGACTGACTCTGCAACAGAGAAACACTGAACTTTCTGGAAAGGAACATTGAAAGATTTCTCAAAACCATTCAGACTTGGGCAGGAAGACTCACATACGCTGGAGGGTGGAACCCAGGAAGGAAAGCTGAGAGTGAAAAGCTCCTTTGCCCAGAAGGGTTTTCAGAACAGGGTACACAGGCTGTGTGTCTTCATGGATCCGAGGGTCTGTGGGACCAGCCGACCAGGACACAGGCCCACGCAAAGTTGGGTGGTAAAGGAAGAACTTTGCCACATTCAGCTGGGACCCCAAAATCTAGACCTCACACAGAAACACAGTTCACAACCCCTCACTCTGGATGGCCTTCTTTTCAAAGCCACATGAAGGCTTAAGTCATGTGTGCAAAAAACCTGTGAACTTGCTGCCCTTTCGGGAAAAAATTATTTAATTTTCACAAGTTTGACTATGATCATAAACATTTTAGATACTTTCAGGAAGAAGCTATGGGACTGATGGAAAGTTTCTTTTACAGTTAGATAGAAATAATAATAAATTTTTTACTTTTTTAAACTACAGAAACAAAAAGAAATGTCCGTCAATCAATCAATTATCTTCTTTCTACTCTATTTTAGATATCATATAATTAATCTTATTTCCTCA
Source organism: Bos indicus (assembly GCF_029378745.1). NCBI lineage: Eukaryota > Metazoa > Chordata > Mammalia > Artiodactyla > Bovidae > Bos > Bos indicus. Next base: position 58,166,813 of record NC_091777.1, read on the forward strand.
TATAATGGGCTTCCCTGCTAGCTCAGATGGTAAAGAATCTGCCCTCAGTGTGAAGACCAGGGTTCGATCCCTGGGTCAGGAAGATCTCCTGGAGAAGGGACTGGCAACCCACTCCAGTATCCTTGCTTGGAGAATTCCATGGAGAGAGGGCCCTTGCAGGCTACAGTCCATAGGATCACAAAGAGTCAGACATGGCTGACTAACACTTTATTAGTAGAATATTCATATTAATTAATATACATGATTATTCTCCTAAAACGAGGCAATCAAAGAGGATCAGGCCAAAAGTATGGGGAACAGGTGTTATGCAGGTGTGATAGGTGTGCCTGACTTGTGAGAAAAATGGTATGGTGGCCCAGTGCTTAGCACTCTGCACTCTCACTGCCTCTGGCCCAGATTCAATCCCTGGTCTGAGAACTAAGACCCTACAAGCCCTAGGTCATGGTTGTAAAAAAAAAAGGAAGGAAGAAAAATAGTCTTCAATAACTGTCTTATCTTTTGTTTTTCAGCATTTTATGTTTTGTGATTGATTACATAGGTTTCTCATTTCGAAAGAAACTCAGATGTGATGTGCCTGTGATAAAGAGACTTTTAGGAAATATATATTTGGCCTTCATCCACAGTTCCTGGCTCACAGATTCATGAATTGTTGGAATTTTCTGATTGATAAGAGATATGGCAGGTTCTTTGTCCAAATATTTGCTCTTTGTTCTCAGTCCCTGAAAACACTTCAGGGCCACACCAGAGACATGGGGGTCACATTTTGTATCTGGGGGCCATGTCTGTATTGTATTCAGTGACACCATTGTTTTGCCTAAGGAGGGATCTGAACAGTTGAGTCAATGTCAGGCTCCACAGAACCCTGGACTGGCCCTGCCCAGGGTCCTGGTGAAAAAGAGGGGATGAGCTCTCTCCCTCACTCCTCATCTGTTGCGGGAACATTGCTGGACAAGCAGGCGCTGGAGAAGGCCAGGATCCGCAGGGCTGTGCAGCACACCTTCAGAGCGGCTGGCGTCCAGCAAAGGTCAAGCTGGGATGGTCAAAGAACAAGAAACAAGCAGTGTTGGTGAGGATGTGGGGTAAAGGGAACCCTTGGGCACTGCTGGTGGGAATGTGAATTGTGCGGCCACTATGGGGACACTGCGCAGGTTCCTCAAAACTAAAAATAGAGCCTCAAGCACTTTCACTTTGGGGCCTTTAAAGAAGATGAAAATGGCAATTTGAAAATATATATGCACCCCATGTTCATGGAAGTGTTATGTACATTATTGAAGACACGGAAACAACTTCCATATCTAATGATGAGAGAATGAAAAAGAAACTGCAGTGTGTGCACACTCGTGATCACTCTTCAGCTATAAAAGAGAAGGAAATCCTGCCTTTACAATACATGGATGGTACGCGAGGGCATTAGGGTAATGAAACACGTTAGACAGAGGAAGAAAAATACTGTATGATCTCACAGGTAGGTGGAACTAAAAAAAACCAAACAACATAAAGTCAAAGATAAAGAGAAATAACTGGTGGTTCTCAGAGGTAGAGAGTGGGCTCTATGGCAAAATTGGCAAAGTGGTCAGAAGGTACACATTTCCAGGAATAAAATAAATAAGTCATGGACATGTAATGTACATCATGGTGACTATATTTAAAGTGTTAAGGACACTAATACAGTTAACAATACTGCACTGTACATTTGAAAGTTGCTAAAAGACTAGATCTTAAAATTTCTCTTCACACAAAAAAATTTTAGCCTTGTAGATATAAATGTTAATTAGGCATATTTGGTGATCATTTTGTAATATGTATATATATTAAATCATTACATTGTACACCTGAAACTAACACAATGTTATACCTGTATCTCAGAGAGAATATGTGTCTATGTATGTAAAAGATTTGAACAACGTCAATTGGGGGCTTGGATTAGAGTGGTCCAAAACTAAGAGAGTGTTCCCTGCTTGACAGGCTCCAGTGGCCTTTCAACACCTGCACAATCGATTACTTATGTTACATTTCCTCTGTGGAAATACACAATACGTAGTGTGGCTTCTAGTGTGGCTACTGTCCCTGATTTACTGATTAAACCTCCAGAGATGAAAACAGTGAACACTGGATGATTGCAAATGCCTTTGTGATAAAATTCACAGTGCATTGGAAATAAAAGAGAAATTCCCTAAAAAGATGAAGGGTATCTTTAGATAACATCATACTTAATGGAGTAGCATAGGTTCCACCCTAGCAAGTCAACAAATATCGGTAAAAGGTATAACAATTGAAAGGAAAAAAGAAAGATTTTGTTCATAAAAGTTCTACATGTAGAAAAATCCAAAAGTTTATACCGATACATTTAGAGGTTTAACAAGAGAGCACAATGACTTGAGACAAATTCTAATTTGAAAAATTCATTGCAGACTTCCCTGTGGTCCATGACCAAGCATCTACCTTCTAAAGCAAGGGATGGGAATTTGATCCCTGGTAAGGGAACCAAGGTCCCACATGCCTTGCCACTCGGCCAAAAAGATCAATTACGTTCTCATATCACAGTAATATAAAACTGTATGAGAGCCATTGACAGTTGCATCAAAAATTAGGATATACCTGGAATCTATCTAACATTTAGAAAGGTATACAACAAGAGGATATACAAAACCTCAATGGAGAAAATTATAAATCTGTCTTGAAGGACATTAAAGATATAAATAAATGGGAAAATATACCACATTAGGGGTTTGAAAAAAGAATATAAATATCCATTCTACTCAAAATAATGTGCAGAATCAAAATGTATGTCACCATATCCCAAGTGGACATCTGTGGAACTCAATAATTCCACTGTAAAATTTATTTATTTATTTATTTATTTTCCACTGTAAAATTTAAAAGGAAGCAGACATTTCAAGGAAGGCACGGGTACCTTGAAAAAGAACAGTGTGTGAGGCCTGGCTCTGCAAGTTGTGAAGATACAGAACCCCCTGCCTGCTTGCTTAGTTGGACAGTCGTGTCTGACTCTTTGCCACCCCATGGACTGTAGCCCACAAGACTCCTGGGTCCATGGGATTGTCCAGGCAAGAATACTGGATTGGGTTGCCATTCTCTTCTCCAGGGTATATTAGAGCATAGTAGAACCAAATTTTGGACTGAAAGAGGGATGGTCAGGTAGACTAGTGGATCGGAAAAGGGAACCTAGAAATAAACCCCAACCACAGGAAGCATCATGTGCAATAGAAAAGGTGATAGAAAGAAGTGACAAAGAGATAGGCGTTTCAATTACTCTGTGGGCGACAGGGGATCTGAAGCCAGTCAAATGCAACTGCACCCCTAGCTCATATGGGAACCAAAATCAAGTGCAGATGGGCTGAAGATCTATTTAGAGAGACAAACAGTAGAGCTGCTGCAAGACACTGCAGCAGGTGTCTCCATGAACTGCGGGAGATGGGGGGGGCAGGATTCCTGAACAACACAGAAACAACGCCATCTCTAAGACAGACGCCGAAATCCCGAGCTGTATTCAAATGAAGAACTCTTCATAACAGACATCCCTGGGAGTGCCGAATTGAAAGCCATCAGGTGGGAGAAGACACTGATGACACAGATAACCATCAAAGTAACAGTAGTCAAAATATGAGTTTCTACAAATGCCTAAGGTAAAAGAAATATACAGAAATGGGCCCAAATGAGCAGGACTTTCATCGAGGGCAACGTATAAGGAGACCGTCAGGGAATGGAAAGCTGCCCCACGTAACTGCAGTCAGGAACCTGCACATTAAGACACTAACAGGGCATGACTACGTGTGCTCCAAGTAGCCAGCTATTAAAGTCTCTCAAAACACCAACTGCTGGGAAAGTGTGGAGCAGTGGTTGTTGAAATGTAAGTTGGCCCACACGTTTGAGAGGAAAACAGCTTCTTACAGCAAGCTGAGCTTGTTCTTACATGAGGACCCAACACTTCCACTCCTTGGATGCATGTTCTAGAGCAGCCATGAGTAATGGTGGCCAAAACCCACATGTGGCAATTGAAGGGTTTAAAGACGGTTATAAGGCTGGGTGTTGGGAGGGGCCACCTGAAGTGCTGTAAGGTGAAACGACACTGGGTTTCCAGATTTAGTACAAGAAAATGAATGTAGATGATTGTGGGCCCGATTCCAATGTGTCTGTCAGTTCGACCACATCATGCACAAGCAATTCTGTTGAATTGAGTTGAATTTCAACTCAATCCAACTCAATGTTGACACTGTCTACCTGTAAATAGCATCACATCCTACAAGACTTCAGTTCTTCCAGACTGCCCCTCCAGTTTCATATGCCTGTTTCAAATCCAGGTTGTCACATGTACACCTGATCTGCTGGTTACTCATGATTCATTCAGTTCAGTCACTCTGTCATGTCCGATTCTTGGAGATCCCATAGACTGCAGCACGCCAGGCCTCCCTGTCCATCACCAACTCCCGGAGTTTACTCAAACTCAAGTCCATTGAGTCGGTGATGCCATCCAACCATCTCATCCTCTGTCGTCCCCTTCTCCTCCCGCCTTCAATCTTTCCCAGTATCAGGGCCTTTTCCAATGAGTCGGTTCCTTGCATCAGGTGGTAAAGTGTTGGAGTTTCAGCTTCAGAATCAGTGCTTTCAATGAATATTGAGGACCGATCTCCTTTAGGATGGACTGGCTTGATGTCCTTGCAGTCCAAGGATTCTCAAGAGTCTTCTCCAACACCACAGTACAAAAGCATCAATTCTTCAGCAGTCAGCTTTCTTTATGGTCCAACTGTCACATCCATATATGACTACTGGCAAAAACATGGCTTTGACTAGACAGACCTTTATCGGAAAAGTAATGACTCTGCTTTTAAATATGCTGTCTAGGCTGGTCATAACTTTCCTGCCAAGAAGTAAGTGTCTTTTAATTTCATGGCTGCAGTCTCCATATTCAGTGATTTTGGAGCCCCCCAAAATAAAGTCTGCCACTGTTTCTACTGTTTCCCCATATGTTTTCCTTGAAGTGATGGGACTGGATGCCATGATCTTAGTTTTCTGAATGCTGAGTTTTAAGCCAACTTTATCACTTTCCACTTTCACTTTCATCAAGAGGCTCTTTAGTTCTTCACTTTCTGCCATAAGGGTGGTGTCATCTGCTTATCTGAGGTTATTGATATTTGTCCCAACAATCTTGATTACAACTTGTGCTTCATCCAGTCCAGCATTTCTCGTGATATACTAGGCATATAAGTTAAATAAGCAGGGTACAATATGCAGGCTTGAGGTACCTCTTTCCCGATTTGGAACAGTCTGTTATTCCATGTCCAGTTCTAACCGTTGCTTGCTGTTCTGCAGACAGATTTCTCAAGAGGCAGGTCAGGTGGTCTGCTATTCCCATCTCTTTAAGAGTTTTCCAGAGTTTGTTGTGATCCACACGGTGAAAGGCTTTCCCATAGTCAATAAAGCAGAAGTAGATGTTTTTCTGGAATTCTCTTGCTTTTTCGGTGATCCAGCAGATGTTGGCAATTTGATCTCTGCTTCCTCTGCCTTTTCTAAATCCAGCTTGAACATCTGGAAGTTCACAGTTCACGTATTGCTGAAGCCTGGCTTGGAGAATTTTGAGCATTACTTTACTAGTGTGTGAGAAGAGTGCAATTGTGCAGTAGTTTCAGCATTCTTTGACATTGCCTTTCTTTGGAATTGGAATGAAAACTGATCTTTCCCAGTCCTGTGGCCACTGCTGAGTTTTCCAACTTTGCTGGCATAAAGTGCAGCACTTCCACAGCATCATCGTTTAAGACTTGAAATAGCTCAACTGGAATTCCATCACCTCCACTAGCTTTGTGATGCTTCCTAAGTGATGCTTCCTAAGGCCCACTTGACTTCCCATTCCAGGATGTCTGGCTCTAGGTGAGTGATCACACCATCGTGATTACCTGGGTCATGAAGATCTTTTTTGTACAGTTCTTCTGTGTATTCTTGCCACCTCTTTAATATCTTCTGCTTCTATTAGGTCCATACCATTTCTGTCCTTTATTGTGCCCATCGTTGTATGAAAAGTTCCCTTGGTACCTCTAATTTTCTTGAAGAGATCTCTAGTCTTCCGCCACTTAATTGTTTTCCTCTATTTCTTTGCATTGATTACTGAGGAAGGCTTTCTTATCTCTCCTTGCTGTTCTTTGAGACTCTGCATTCAGATGGGTATATCCTTCCTTTTCTCCTTTGCCTTTCGCTTCTCTTCTTTTCTCAGCTGTTTGTAGGCCTCCTCAGACAACCATTTGCATTTTTGCATTTCTTTTTCATGGGGATTGTCTTGATCACTGCCTCCTGTACAATGTAACGAACCTCCATAGTCCATAGTTCGTCAGGCACTCTGTCTATCAGATCCAATTCCTTAAATCTATTTCTCACTTCCACTGTATAATCGTGAGGGATTTGAGTTAGGTCATACCTGAATGGTCTAGTGGTTTTCCCCACTTTCTTCAATTTCAGTCTGAATTTGACAATAAGGAGTTCAAGATCTGAGCCACAGTCAGCTCCTGGTCTTGTTTTGCTGACTGTGTAGAGTTTATCCACCTTTGGTTGCTAAGAATATAATCACTCTGATTTCGGTGTTGACCATTTGTTGATGTCCATGTGTAGTCTTCTCTTCTATTGTTGGAAGAGGGTGTTTGCTATGACCAGTGTATTCTCTTGGCAAAATTCTATTAGCCTTTGCCCTGCTTCATTCTGTACTCCAAGGCCAAATTTGCCTGTTACTCCTAGTATTTCTTGACTTCCTACTTTTGTATTCCAGTCCCCTATAATGAAAAGGACATCTTTCATGAGTGTGAGTTCTAGAAAGTCTTGTAGGTTTTCATAGAACCGTTCAACTTCAGCATTACTGGTAGGATCATGGACTTGGATTAATGTGATATTGAATGGTTTGCCTTGGAAATGAACAGAGATCATTCTGTCATTTTTGAGATTGCATCCAAGTACTGCACTCAGACACTTTTGTTGACTATGATGGCTACTCCATTTCTTCTAAGGGATTCTTGTCCGCAGTAGTAGATATAATGGTCATCTGAGTTAAATTCGCCCATTCCAGTCCATCTTAGTTTGCTGATTCCTAAAATGTCAATGTTCAGTCTTGCCATCTCCTGTTGACCACTTTCAATTTACCTTGATTCACAGACCTAACATCCAGGTTCCTATGCAATATTATTCTTTACAGCATTGGACTGTACTTCCATCACCAGTCACATCTACAACTGGGTGTTGTTTTTGCTTTGGCTCCGGCTCATCATTCTGTCTGGTGTTATTTCTCCACTGATCTCCAGTAGCATATTGGGCACCTACTGACCTGGGGAGTTCATCTTTCATGTCCTATCTTTTTGCCTTTTCATACAGTTCATGGGGTTCTCAAGGCAATACTGAAGCAGTTTGGCATTCCCTTCTCCAGTGGACCACGTTTTGTCAGAACTCTCCACCATGACCCGTCTGTCTTGGGTGGCCCTATATGGCATGGCTCATAGTTTCATTGAGTTAAACAAGGCTGTGGTTCATGTGATCGAATTGGTTAGTTATCTCCCACTGAAACGTGAAACTGAGTTCTGTTATGATGCTGGGATGGAAATTCACTTGGCTAATCAAGAGAACTCTTTGAGGCTGCCTTCTAGAATTAAATAAATGCTGGCCTTATGGCGAAACACTTCCTTACCCACCAGGAAAGAAGTGCTGTGCTGCTGTGATGTGCTTATTCCCTCAGTCATTTCCTACACTTTGGACCACATGGACTACAGCCCGCCAGGTTCCTCTGTCCATGGGGATTCTCCAGGCAAGAACACCGGAAGTCAGGTGCCATGCCTTTCTCCAAGGGACCTCCCCAACCCAGGGATCAAACCCTGGTGTCTGCCATTGCAGGTGGATTCTTTACCAGTTGAGTCACCAGGGAAGCCCAAGAACACTGGAGTGGGTAGTCTATCCCTTCTCCAGGGGAACTTCCTGACCCAGGAGTTGAACCAGGTCTCCAGCATTGCAGGCAGATTCTTTACTGACTGTGTGGATCACAACAAACTGTGGGAAATTGTTCAAGAGATAAGAAGACCAGACTACCTTACCTGCCTCCTACAACACCTGTTTGCAGGTCAAGAAGCAACAGTTAGAACCAGACATGGAACAAGAGACTGGTTCAAAATCGGGGAAGGAGTACGTCACAGCTGCATACTGTCACCTTGCTTTTCTAACTTATATGCAGAGTACATCATGAGAAATGCTGGGCTGGACAAAGCACTAGCTGGAATCAAGATTGCCAGGACAAGTAACAATAACCTCAGATATGCAGGTGACACCACCCTTTTGGTGGAAAGTGAGAAGGAAACGAAACAGCCTCTACATGAAGGTGAAAGAGGAGAGTGAAAAATCTGGCTTAAAACCCAACATTCAAAAAACTAAGTTCATGGCATCTCGTCCCATCACTTCATGGCAAATAGATGGGGAAACAATGACAGACTTTATTTTGGGGGGCTCCAAAATCACAGCAGATGGGGACTGCAGCCATGAAATTAAAACATGCTTGATCCTTGGAAGAAAAGCTATATTTCCTTCCAAACCTAGACAGCATATTGAAAAGCAGAGACATTACTTTGCTGATAAAGTTCTGTATAGTCAGAGCTATGGTTTTTCCAGTAGTCATGTATGGATGTGAGAGCTGGACTATAAAGAAATTGAGTGCCAAAGAATTGATGCTTTTGAACTGTGGTGTTGGAGAAGACTCTTGAAAGTCCCTTGGAATGCAAGGAGATCCAACCAATCCATCCTAAAGGAAATCAACCTTCAATATTCACTGGAAGTGTTGCAGGAAGGGGGACCCCTTCCAGGGCCTGAAACTGGGCTCTTGTCCAACACTCAGAAATGGATTGTCCGAAGAGACATATCTGCTGACAAAGCAAGAGCCCAGAGGGTTCTGAGCTTGCCAGGCGAACTCTCTTTCTGCAGGTCTCAGCCCTGCATCTCCAGGATCCTGGTGCTGGAGATGGGGGCAGCGTCCAGGGTGGGAAACCCTGGAACCCAGCTCAGCTGTGCAGGAGGGTTGCTGTCAGCAACACAGAGCAGCTGCAGTGCCTGGCTCTCTGAGATGAGAAGGGATGAGGTGTTCTGCAGAATCTTGAGGGCTTTTGGGGAAAGCCCAGCAGGAGAGCTGGGGGAGGCTGAGTTCTCACCATCCGGCCTTCCCAGGATCTATTAGCATCTGTGCATATATCTTTGTGTATATTGCATGTGTGTGTGGTCTAGTGCATGGGAGGTGGGGCGGGGTGTTGATTTTCTCGCTGTTCTTCCCATATCTGATCGCACTCAAGTGCACACCCCCCCGTCCTTGGAGGCGGTCCTAGGAGCAGGACCCAGCCCTGGAGAGCAGAGGTCCTGTCCTACCTGTGATGTTTCTGAAGGAGAGGCTGATGCGGAGGTTCCTCAGGGCATCTGGGGCAGAAAGACATGGGCTTGCTGCAGAGGAGGAGTGGGATGGAAACTGACCAGCACCCCAGGAGGGAAACCAGGAAGCGGAGGGCTGTCCTTCTCGGCCACTCCCCACCTCAGCTCCCAGTGCGTAGACCCATAAAAGAGTAGGCTGGCCTTCTCTCTATACACTCACACACACACACACACACACACACACACACACACCACTGCCCTGAGGGACTCAGCCACCCCTCCACACTCACAGAACATTGAGCTGGATGGCTCTCTCCATGGTCACCTGAGACCCTTGGAGATTCACCCAACATGTGAGGTCAGTGCTGTGGTCCTGGGGCCTCAGGGTGGGGGTGAACTTCAAGGAATGCAGAGTCTCTGGGTGCAGCAGCAGCAGCGGTACCATGTCCGCATCCTCCAGCCCAGGTCCAGGTGCCTCCGTCTGGGAGGAAGTGCCCCAAATGTGGGGAAGGAAGAAGGAAACCCCAACAGGAATCCAGGAAGGCAGCAGGTGATGAAGACTGGCTGGTGAAGAAGGGGGAGGTGGACTCCATAGGCGGGTCTGGGAGGGTATCGATGAGAAGTCAGGCTGTTTCACGTTCTCCCTCCAACCTCTCCCCCCTCCCCTCTGCCGCAGGCTGCAGGGGAGAGCATGAAGCCCCAGAGCTGGCAAGGTTTCACCATATGTGACTCTGAAATGTTGTTGTTTACTCACTATGCTGTGTCTGACTCTGCGGCCCCAGGGACCATAGCCCGCTGGACTTCTCAACCCATGGGATTACCCAGGCAAGAATACTGGAGTGGGTTGCCATTTTGTTCTCCAGGGAATCTTCCCAACCCAGGTACTGAACCCACATCTTCTGCGTTGCAGCCTGACTCTTTACCACCGAGATACCAGGGAAGCCCGGATGTGACATGATCACCTTCCGAATGATTTTCATGTTCACCATGGGATCGCCCCGGGAGCAGTGAAACCAGAAAAAGAGAAACAAAGTCCAGCCCTGGTCATCTGGCTTGACCCACCTACAGCTGAAAAACACCGAACGTTCTGGAAAAGAATATTGAAAAATTTATCAAAACCATTCCCCTTCAGGCAGGAAAAAAGTTTCCAGACCCCCAAACAGTGGAGGATGGAGCCCAGGAAGGAAAACTTGAACATTAAAGCTCCTTTGCCCAGAAGGGTTGTCAGAACACGGCACAGGCCTACGGGTCTACGTGGACCTGAGTGTCTGTAGGACCAGCCCCGGGGCACTGCTGCTGCTGCTGTCACTTCAGTCGTGTCCGACTCTGTGCGACCCCATAGACAGCAGCCCACCAGGCTCCCCCGTCCCTGGGATTCTCCAGGCAAGAACACTGGAGTGGGTTGCCATTTCCCTCTCCAATGCATGAAAGTGAAAAGTGAAAGTGAAGTCCTCAGTCGTGTCTGACCCTCAGCGACCCCATGGACTGCAGCCCACCAGGCTCCTCCGTCCATAGGATTTTCCAGGCAAGAGTATTGGAGTGGGGTGCCATTGCCTTCTCCGGGGCACAGGCCCATGCAAAATGGGGTGGCTGAAGTGAGCGCCTTGCCCCACTCAGTGCAGACCCCCGAAGCCCGGACTTCATAAGAATGGCATTCAGGACCCCTCACACTGCATGCCCTTGTTTTCAAAGCCACGTGAAGGCTCAAGCCATGCATGGAAATAACCTGTAATGTCAATGCTCTTTAGGATTGATATTTCATAAGGTTTCCTAAATTTGACAGTGCCCCTAAACATTCTACACCCTCCCAGTAACCAGTTCTGGAAACCAAAAAAAAAAAAAAAACCTTTCTTTAATATTTATTTAGAAATACTCTGTTTACATTTGTTAGTTTCTTAAAGTGTAAAAATCTTAAAATTTTTTCAGAGGGAGGAAGGATAAATTGGGAGATTGGGATTGACAAATACACACTACTGTATCTAAAATAGATAACCAACAAGGACCAGCTGTACAGCCCACGAAGTATACTAACAAAGTTGTAAAAAAGTATAATGGGAAAGAATCTGAGGAGAATATATGTATATCACTGAATCACTTTGCTGTACTGTGAAACTAATACAGCATTAGAAATCAATTATATTTTAATTTTTAAAAAGTCACATCCAGACTAAAGAATTCAAATTAACGAGAAAAAGACTGCCCAATTTTTATTTTTTTTTTAAATTACATAGAAGTGATTTTTATTTTTTTTTTATTTTATTTTATTTTTAAACTTTACAATATTGTATTAGTTTTGCCAAATATCGAAATGAATCCGCCACAGGTATACCTGTGTTCCCCATCCTGAACCCTCCTCCCTCCTCCCTCCCCATACTCCCTCTGGGTCGTCCCAGTGCACCAGCCCCAAGCATCCAGTATCGTGCATCGACCTTGGACTGGCGACTCGTTTCATACATGATTTTATACATGTTTCAATGCTATTCTCCCAAATCTCCCCACCCTCTCCCTCTCCCACAGAGTCCATAAGACTGATCTATACATCAGTGTCTCTTTTGCTGTCTCGAAAGAATACATTTGAATCAGTTCTAATGAGATGGATGAAACTGGAACCTATTATACAGAGTGAAGTAAGCCAGAAAGAAAACCACCAATACAGTATACTAACGCATATATATGGAATTTAGAAAGATGGTACCAATTTTTATTTTAAGTGGGCAAAGATCGAAACAGGAATTTCACTAAAGAAGATATTCAGACGGCTCAACATCATTGCACATGAGGGAAAGAAACTAAAAAGGCAAGGAGATACCGTCACAGTGGAGTGCAGTGCTGAAAACTGACCATGTAGGTAATACAAGTGCTCCTGAGGGTGTACAAAGCTCAGAACCCTCACATATGCCATGGGATATAAACTCATTTAACTACTCAGAAGAACTCTCTGAGGCCACCTTCTCAAACTAAATATATGCCAAATTTATGATGAAGCAGTTCCACACCCACCAGGAGGAAAGTGCTAGCCCTCCTATTTTCATCACACCATTCACGTCAACATTACTTTGAATGAGCCAAAATTTGCAAACGAAGGCAATGTCATCATATTTTAGAGTCCATACAGAACTGGAGGAATAGTCATACATAAAATACTATTTTCAAGACAAAACCAAGCAATACCAACAATGAGTTATTGATACATGTAAAAACATGAGTAATCCCATACTAAGCGAGGTAAGTCAGAAAGTCTCCTTTCAATGGCATTGACTCTTCCTACTGTCACGCAGTCATCTCCACAAATAAAGGCTTGTGGATGCAAAGGGCACAGGGTTGGAGGCGAGAGTTTCCAGGGAGAAGCAAACTGTGATGTCCCCACGTCTGTCCTCTGGGCTCTGCATCCTCGGGTGAATCTCGTCATGAGAGGGAGCGAGGCTCAGCCATACCCCTCAGCCCAGCTCCTAGTGGCCACCACACCTGCAGAGCCAATAGAGTCTCAGGTCCGAGAGTCAGACCCATTTCATTCATTCTGGGCTCTGCCTCAAGGCATATGCGACCTTAGTTCCTCAACCCAGGATCGAGCCCCTGCCCCCTGCAGTGGAAACTCACAGGCTCAACCACTGGACCAACAGGGAAGGCCCTGGAGAATCACACAGCTTAGCTCCAGGCAGGACAGGACCGCCCAGCCCCACCGGCAACTCCAGAGCCATTCCCCGGACGTCCGCGCAGGGGCACAGGGGTGCTCACCTGGTGTAGTAGGTCCAGGTGAGGCCATAGGTGAGGAGGAAGCCAGCCCCCATGAGGGCCCCTCTGATCAGGGTGAGGACCAGGGGCCAGGAGCCCTGCTGCTCCTCAGTCTCACAGCTGCAGGGAGGGGGGCCTTCTGGGGAAGGGAGAGGGGGTGAAGCTCAGTCCCCAGACCCAGCCCTCTCAAAGGCACACACCTGCCAAGGCTGCCCACCCGCAGGACCTGTCTGCAACTCACTCTGCACAGAGAGGCTGAAGGAAACTTGCTGGGAGCCCAGAGGGTTCTGCGCTCGGCAGGTGACTTCTCCATCTCCAGCCGGTACTTGTGGTATCTCCAAGACCCCGGTGCTGGAGATGGGGGTAGCCTCCAGGGTGGGAGACCCTTGGAACCAGCTCAACTGTGCAGAGGGGTTGCTGTCAGCAACACACAGCAGCTGCAGCGCCTGGCCTTCTGAGATGAGAATAGATGCGGTGTTCTGCAGAATCTTGTGGGCTTTGGGGGAAAGCCCAGTGGGAGAGCTGGGGGAGGCTGAGGTCTCCTCCTCCCTCCTTCCCAGCATCTCCTGGCTTCGCTGTCTCCTCCCCTGGCTGGCCAGCTGGGTTCCCTGTGGTCCCAGGGCTGAACCTTCCCACCCTAAGCAGGCTGAGCCAACATGTCTGGGCCTCGTATCTTCAGGGGAGGCTTGGTGTCTCAATGGGACAGGCCTGGGCTGTTTGGGGGAAAGAAAACCAGAGCCTCAAGGCTTGAGATGTTGATTCAGTGAAGGCAGCAGAGGATGGGACTAAGGAAGCTTTTGTGGAAGAAAGCCACACAATAGAACCATGGTGAAGGAAATGGGCTTTGAACAGGGTGTGTGAGTGTGTATATGTGTGGGGTGTATGTGTGTGTGCCTGTGTGTATGTGTGCATGAGTGCATGTGTATATGTTCGTGAGTGTATATGTGCATGATGGTGCCTGTGCTGTGGGTATATCTCTGTGTATATGTGTGATGTGTGTGTGCCTGTGTGTATGGGTGTTTCTGTGCGTGTGTCAGTGTATGTTCATATGTATGTATTATGTGTGTGTGCCTGTGTGTATGAGTCTCAGTGTGTATTGCATGTGTGTGTGCTCTAGTGCTTGGGAGGTGTGGCAGGCTGGTGATTTTCTCCTTGCTCTTCCCATATCTGATCACATTCAAGCCCACTCCCCTGCACCACCTTGGAGGCAGTCCCAGGAGCAGGACCCAGCCCTGGAGAGGAGAGGTCCTGTCCTACCTGTGACATTTCTGAAGGAGAGGCTCATGCGGAGGTTCCTCGGAGCATCTGGGGCAGAAAGACATTGGCTTGCTGCAGAGGGAGGAGTGGGATGGAAACTGACCAGCACCCCAGGAGGGAAACCAGGAATGGGGGGGCTGTCCTTCACGGGTCACTCCCCACCTCAGCTCCCAGGGCGCAGACCCATAGAAGAGTGGGCTGGCCTTCTCTCTACACATGCACACACATGCGCACACCCACACACACACACCAGCGCCCTCAGGGACCCCGCCGCCCCTCCACACTCACAGGAGACGTTGAGCCAGATAGTTCTTTCCAGGGCCACCTGCGATCCCTGGAGTGTCACCAGACAGGTGAGGTTGGTGCCGTGGTCCTGGGGCCTCGGGGTGAGGGTGAGCTCCGAGGAGTGGAGGGTGTCTGGGTTCATGGCATCAAGGGCGTCCCCCACCCAGGAGAACAGGAGAGGGTGTGCCTCAAAACAGGCTAGTGACAGTCTGCAGGTCAGCTTTGTGGGGCGGCCGGACTCCAGAGGCTCCAGAAACTAGATGTCGGGTTTCTCTGAAGAAAGGGAGATGAGACAGAGGGAGATGCCTGGATGCAGGGGTGTGGGGACCCAGAGGGTCAGGGTCACAACTCCTTCCCTGTTCTGGGTCTCTCCTGAACCCTCAAACCCCAAGACCTGGAGCAGGGAGGGCTCCTATACCCTGTTCCCGTTCTAATAGAGGAGTCTCCATGGGCCAGGGTCCTCTCCTGGGCCCCCTGTCATACCTCCTGTCACCTGCAAATTCAGCTTCTTCTCTCTGTAACTGTGTTTCAGAGTAGGTCCTTTCTCCACTCGGAAGTAGTAGACTCCTGAGTCGCTCAGCCTAGCCTCTCTGATGCTCAGGGAGCAGTCGTTGTTGCTGGGGTTCCCGAGGAGGCTGAATCGGCCCTGGGTCTCTGGCTTCACAGGTTTCTTTCGGTCATTTGTGGCCACAGCATCATTGGTGTGGTGGTCTTTTTCCCGGAACCAGTACATGAAGAGTTCGCCAGAGTAATACCAGGGATATCCCGAATTCCAGGGGTAGGAGAAGGAGCAGGTCACGCGGACGTCCATGCACGCCTTCACTGCCACTGATTCCTGCACTTCGAGCCCGTACCCTGGCAATTCCTGCAGGGACCCTGGGGAACACAGAGGCTCAGCGGCAGCTCCAGCCCCTCCCCACGCGTGCTCCCCTCCCCCAGCCGTGAGCCCCGTCCCCCACCCTCACCTACTCACCACCCCACAGCAGGGGCAGCAGCAGCAGGGGCACCATGTCAGCATCCGCCAGCACAGAGCCGGTTCAGGTCCCTCTGCTGGGGAGGGAAGCGCCCCGAATGTGGGGAGGGAACGAGGAAGCCCCAACAGGAAGCCAGAGGGTGACAGAGACAGAGCCTTGGCCAAGCACAGAAGGGGAACTTGGACGCCCCAGGCCATGGAGGAGGGGCGGCCCTGAGAAGGCAGAAGGTCACACCCCACACCCCACACCCCAGGGGGAGATCCTGAGGCCCCCAGAGGCCGAGAGGCTTCACTGCACGTGGCTCTGACATGACCACCCATCCAGTGATGCTCGGGTCCACGGTGGGATCACCCAGCAGCCGGCACAACCAGAAAAGAGAAACCAGGTCCAGCCCTGGTCATCGGGTGGGACTGACCCTGCAACAGAGAAACACTGAATTTTCCAGGAAAGAACATTGAAAGATTTCTCAAAACTACTCAGACTTGGGCAGGAAGACTCACATACGCTGGAGGGTGGAAGCCAGGAAGGAAAGCTGAGCGTGAAAAGCTCCTTTGCCCAGAAGGGTTTTCAGAACAGGGCACACGGGCTGTGCGTCGTCATGGATCTGAGGGTCTGTGGGACCAGCCGACCAGGACAGGCCCACGCAAAGTGGGGTGGTAAAGGAAGAACTTTGCCCCATTCAGCTGGGACCACAAAGTCCAGACCTCACACAGAAATACAGTTCACGACCCCTCACTGTGGATGGCCTTCTTTTCAAAGCCACATGAAGGCTTAAGTCATGTGTGCAAAAAACCTGTGAACTTACTGCCCTTTTGGGAAAAAATTCTTTAAGATTCAGAAATTTTACTATGATCATAAACGTTTTAGACACTTTCAGGAAGAAGCTATGGGACTGATGGAAAGTTTCTTTTACAGTTAGATAGAAATATTAATATATTTTTTACTTTTTTAAACTACAGAAAGAAAAAGATATTTCCGTCAATTAATCGTGCCAGTGGAAATACTGTATTTTCTTTCTACTCTATTTTAGATATAATTAATCTTATTTCCTCATATAATGGGCTTCCCTGCTAGCTCAGATGGTAAAGAATCTACCCTCGGTGTGAAGACCAGGGTTTGATCCCTGGGTCAGGAAGATCCCCTGGAGAAGGGACTGGCAACCCACTCCAGCATCCTTGCTTGGAGAATTCCATGGACAGAGGGCCCTTGCAGGCTACAGTCCATGGGATCACAAAGAGTCAGACATGGCTAACTAACACTTTATTAGTAGAATATTCATATTAATATACATGCTTATTCTCCTAAAAAGAGGCAATCAAAGAGGATCAGGCCAAAAGTATGGGGAACAGGTGTTACACAGGTGTGATAGGTATGTCTGACTTCTGAGAAAAATGGTATGGTGGCCCAGTGATTAGCATTCTGCACTCTCACTGTCTCCGGCCCAGCTTCAATCCCTGGTCTGGGAACTAAGACCCCACAAGCCCTAGGTCATGGCTTAAAAAAAAAGGAAGAAAGAAAAATAGTCTGCAATAACTGTCTTATCTTTGGTTTCAGCATTTTATGTTTTGTGATTGATTATGTAGGTTTCTCATTTCGAAAGAAACTCAGATGTGATGTGCCTGTGATATTGACACTTTTAGGAAATATATATTTGGCCTTCATCCACAGTTCCTGGCCCACAGATTCATGAATTGTTGGAATTTACTGATTGATAAGAGATATGGCAGATTCTTTGTTCATTTGCTCTTTGTTCTCAGTCTCTGAAAACACTTCAGGGCCACACCAGAGACCTGGGGTCACATTTTGTATTTGGGGGCCTTGTCTGTATTGTATGCAGTGACACTGTTTTTTTCTTTTTCTTTTTTTGTTTTGCCTAAGGAGGGATTCAAACACTTGAGTCAATGTCAGGCTCCACAGAACCCTGGACTGGCCCTGCCCAGGGTCCTGGTGAAAAAGAGGGGATGAGCTCTCTCCCTCACTCCTCACCGGTTGCGGGAACATTGCTGGACAAGCAGGCGCTGGAGAAGGCCAGGATCCGCAGGGCTGTGCAGCACACCTTCAGAGCGGCTGGTGTCCAGCAAAGGTCAAGCTGGGACGGTCAAAGAACAAGAAACAAGCAGTGTTGGTGAGGACGTGCGGTAAAGGGAACCCTTGGGCACTGCTGGTGGGAATGTGAATTGTGCGGCCACTATGGGGACACTGTGCAGGTTCCTCAAAACTAACAATAGAGCCTCAAGCACTTTCACTTTGGGGCCTTTAAAGAAGATGAAAATGGCAATTTGAAAAGATATATGCACCCCATGTTCATGGAAGCGCTATGTACATTATTGAAGACATGGAAACAACTTCCATATCCGATGGTGAGAGAATGAATAAAGAAACTGCAGTGTGTGCATACTCGTGATCATTCTTCAGCTATAAAAGAGAAGGAAATCCTGCCTTAACAATACATGGATGGTACGTGAGGGCATTAGGGTAATGAAACACGTTAGACAGAGGAAGAAAAATACTGTATGATCTCACAGGTAGGTGGAACTAAAAAAAAACAAACAACATAAAGTCAAAGATAAAGAGAAATAACTGGTGGTTCTCAGAGGTAGAGAGTGGGCTCTATGGCAAAATTGGCAAAAGTGGTCAGAAGGTACACATTTCCAGGAATAAAATAAATAAGTCATGGACATGTAATGTACATCATGGTGACTATATTTAAAATGTTAAGGACACTAATACAGTTAACAATACTGCACTGTATATTTGAAAGTTGCTAAAAGACTAGATCTTAAAATTTCTCTTCACACAAAAAAATTTTAGCCTTATAGATATAAATGTTAATTAGGCATATGTGGTGATCATTTTGTAATATGTACATATGTTAAATCATTATATTGTACACCTGAAACTAACACAAGGTTATACCTGTATCTCAGAGACAATATGTGTCTATGTATGTAAAAGATTTGAAAAACGTCAAGTTGGGGGCTTGGATTAGAGTGGTCCAAAACTAAGAGAGTGTTCCCTGCTTGACAGGCTCCAGTGGGCTTTCAACACCTGCACAATCGATTACTTATGTTACATTTCCTCTGTGGAAATACACAATACGTAGTGTGGCTTCTAGTGTGGCTACTGTCCCTGATTCACTGATTAAATCTCCAGAGATGAAAACAATGAACAGTGGATGATTGCGAATGCCTTTGTGATAAAATTCACAGTGCATTGGAAATAAAAGAGAAATTCCCTAAAAAGATGAAGGGTATCTTTAGATAACATCATACTTAATGGAGTAGCATAGGTTCCACCCTAGCAAGTCAACAAATATCGGTAAAAGGTATAACAATTGAAAGGAAAAAAGAAAGATTTTGTTCATAAAAGTTCTACATGTAGAAAAATCCAAAAGTTTATACCGATACGTTTAGAGGTTTAACAAGAGAGCACAATGACTTGAGACAAATTCTAATTTGAAAAATTCATTGCAGACTTCCCTGTGGTCCATGATCAAGCATCTACCTTCTAAAGCAAGGGATGGGAATTTGATCCCTGGTAAGGGAACCAAGGTCCCACATGCCTTGCCACTCGGCCAAAAAAGATCAATTACGTTCTCATATCACAGTAATATAAAACTGTATGAGAGCCATTGACAGTTGCATCAAAAATTAGGATATACCTGGAATCTATCTAACATTTAGAAAGGTATACAACAAGAGGATATACAAAACCTCAATGGAGAAAATTATAAATCTGTCTTGAAGGACATTAAAGATATAAATAAATGGGAAAATATACCACATTAGGGGTTTGAAAAAAGAATATAAATATCCATTCTACTCAAAATAATGTGCAGAATCAAAATGTATGTCACCACATCCCAAGTGGACATCTGTGGAACTCAATAATTCCACTGTAAAATTTATTTATTTATTTATTTTCCACTGTAAAATTTAAAAGGAAGCAGACATTTCAAGGAAGGCACGGGTACCTTGAAAAGAACAGTGTGTGAGGCCTGGCTCTGCAAGTTGTGAAGATACAGAACCCCCTGCCTGCTTGCTTAGTTGGACAGTCGTGTCTGACTCTTTGCCACCCCATGGACTGTAGCCCACAAGACTCCTGGGTCCATGGGATTGTCCAGGCAAGAATACTGGATTGGGTTGCCATTCTCTTCTCCAGGGTATATTAGAGCATAGTAGAACCAAATTTTGGACTGAAAGAGGGATGGTCAGGTAGACTAGTGGAACGGAAAAGGGAACCTAGAAATAAGCCCCAACCACAGGAAGCATCATGGGTAATAGAAAAGGTGATAGAAAGAAGTGACAAAGAGATAGGCGTTTCAATTACTCTGTAGGCGACAGGGGATCTGAAGCCAGTCAAATGCAACTGCACCCCTAGCTCATATGGGAACCAAAATCAAGTGCAGATGGGCTGAAGATCTATTTAGAGAGACAAACAGTAGAGCTGCTGCAAGACACTGCAGCAGGTGTCTCCATGAACTGCGTGGGATGGGGGGGGGGGGGGGCAGGATTCCTGAACAACACAGAAACAACACCATCTCTAAGACAGACGCTGAAATCCCGAGCTGTATTCAAATGAAGAACTCTTCATAACAGACATCCCTGGGAGTGCCGAATTGAAAGCCATCAGGTGGGAGAAGACACTGATGACACAGATAACCATCAAAGGAACAGTAGTCAAAATATGAGTTTCTACAAATGCCTAAGGTAAAAGAAATATACAGAAATGGGCCCAAATGAGCAGGACTTTCATCGAGGGCAACGTATAAGGAGACCGTCAGGGAATGGAAAGCTGCCCCACGTAACTGCAGTCAGGAACCTGCACATTAAGACACTAACAGGGCATGACTACGTGTGCTCCAAGTAGCCAGCTATTAAAGTCTCTCAAAACACCAACTGCTGGGAAAGTGTGGAGCAGTGGTTGTTGAAATGTAAGTTGGCCCACACATTTGAGAGGAAAACAGCTTCTTACAGCAAGCTGAGCTTGTTCTTACATGAGGACCCAACACTTCCACTCCTTGGATGCATGTTCTAGAGCAGCCATGAGTAATGGTGGCCAAAACCCACATGTGGCAATTGAAGGGTTTAAAGACGGTTATAAGGCTGGGTGTTGGGAGGGGCCACATGAAGTGCTGTAAGGTGAAACGACACTGGGTTTCCAGATTTAGTACAAGAAAATGAATGTAGATGATTGTGGGCCCGATTCCAATGTGTCTGTCAGTTCGACCACATCATGCACAAGCAATTCTGTTGAATTGAGTTGAATATTCAACTCAACTCAATCCAACTCAATGTTGACACTGTCTACCTGTAAATAGCATCACATCCTACAAGACTTCAGTTCTTCCAGACTGCCCCTCCAGTTTCATATGCCTGTTTCAAATCCAGGTTGTCACATGTACACCTGATCTGCTGGTTACTCATGATTCATTCAGTTCAGTCACTCTGTCATGTCCGATTCTTGGAGATCCCATAGACTGCAGCACGCCAGGCCTCCCTGTCCATCACCAACTCCCGGAGTTTACTCAAACTCAAGTCCATTGAGTCGGTGATGCCATCCAACCATCTCATCCTCTGTCGTCCCCTTCTCCTCCCGCCTTCAATCTTTCCCAGTATCAGGGCCTTTTCCAATGAGTCGGTTCCTTGCATCAGGTGGTAAAGTGTTGGAGTTTCAGCTTCAGAATCAGTGCTTTCAATGAATATTGAGGACCGATCTCCTTTAGGATGGACTGGCTTGATGTCCTTGCAGTCCAAGGATTCTCAAGGGTCTTCTCCAACACCACAGTACAAAAGCATCAATTCTTCAGCAGTCAGCTTTCTTTATGGTCCAACTGTCACATCCATACATGACTACTGGCAAAAACATGGCTTTGACTAGACAGACCTTTATCGGCCAAGTAATGACTCTGCTTTTAAATATGCTGTCTAGGCTGGTCATAACTTTCCTGCCAAGAAGTAAGTGTCTTTTAATTTCATGGCTGCAGTCTCCATATTCAGTGATTTTGGAGCCCCCCAAAATAAAGTCTGCCACTGTTTCTACTGTTTCCCCATATGTTTTCCTTGAAGTGATGGGACTGGATGCCATGATCTTAGTTTTCTGAATGCTGAGTTTTAAGCCAACTTTATCACTTTCCACTTTCACTTTCATCAAGAGGCTCTTTAGTTCTTCACTTTCTGCCATAAGGGTGGTGTCATCTGCTTATCTGAGGTTATTGATATTTGTCCCAACAATCTTGATTACAACTTGTGCTTCATCCAGTCCAGCACTTCTCGTGATATACTAGGCATATAAGTTAAATAAGCAGGGTACAATATGCAGGCTTGAGGTACCGCTTTCCCGATTTGGAACACTCTGTTATTCCATGTCCAGTTCTAACTGTTGCTTGCTGTTCTGCAGACAGATTTCTCAAGAGGCAGGTCAGGTGGTCTGCTATTCCCATCTCTTTAAGAGTTTTCCAGAGTTTGTTGTGATCCACACGGTGAAAGGCTTTCCCATAGTCAATAAAGCAGAAGTAGATGTTTTTCTGGAATTCTCTTGCTTTTTCGGTGATCCAACAGATGTTGGCAATTTGATCTCTGCTTCCTCTGCCTTTTCTAAATCCAGCTTGAACATCTGGAAGTTCACAGTTCACGTATTGCTGAAGCCTGGCTTGGAGAATTTTGAGCATTACTTTACTAGTGTGTGAGAAGAGTGCAATTGTGCAGTAGTTTGAGCATTCTTTGACATTGCCTTTCTTTGGAATTGGAATGAAAAGTGATCTTTCCCAGTCCTGTGGCCACTGCTGAGTTTTCCAACTTTGCTGGCATAAAGTGCAGCACTTCCACAGCATCATCGTTTAAGACTTGAAATAGCTCAACTGGAATTCCATCACCTCCACTAGCTTTGTGATGCTTCCTAAGTGATGCTTCCTAAGGCCCACTTGACTCCCCATTCCAGGATGTCTGGCTGTAGGTGAGTGATCATACCATCGTGATTACCTGGGTTATGACGATCTTTTTTGTACAGTTCTTCTGTGTATTCTTGCCACCTCTTTAATATCTTCTGCTTCTATTAGGTCCATACCATTTCTGTCCTTTATTGTGCCCATCGTTGTATGAAAAGTTCCCTTGGTACCTCTAATTTTCTTGAAGAGATCTCTAGTCTTCCCCCACTTAATTGTTTTCCTCTATTTCTTTGCATTGATTACTGAGGAAGGCTTTCTTATCTCTCCTTGCTGTTCTTTGAGACTCTGCATTCAGATGGGTATATCCTTCCTTTTCTCCTTTGCCTTTCGCTTCTCTTCTTTTCTCAGCTATTTGTAGGCCTCCTCAGACAACCATTTGCATTTTTGCATTTCTTTTTCATGGGGATTGTCTTGATCACTGCCTCCTGTACAATGTAACGAACCTCCATAGTCCATAGTTCGTCAGGCACTCTGTCTATCAGATCCAATTCCTTAAATCTATTTCTCACTTCCACTGTATAATCGTGAGGGATTTGAGTTAGGTCATACCTGAATGGTCTAGTGGTTTTTCCCACTTTCTTCAATTTCAGTCTGAATTTGACAATAAGGAGTTCAAGATCTGAGCCACAGTCAGCTCCTGGTCTTGTTTTGCGGACTGTGTAGAGTTTATCCACCTTTGGTTGCTAAGAATATAATCACTCTGATTTCGGTGTTGACCATTTGTTGATGTCCATGTGCAGTCTTCTCTTCTATTGTTGGAAGAGGGTGTTTGCTATGACCAGTGTATTCTCTTGGCAAAATTCTATTAGCCTTTGCCCTGCTTCATTCTGTACTCCAAGGCCAAATTTGCCTGTTACTCCTAGTATTTCTTGACTTCCTACTTTTGTATTCCAGTCCCCTATAATGAAAAGGACATCTTTCATGAGTGTGAGTTCTAGAAAGTCTTGTAGGTTTTCATAGAACCGTTCAACTTCAGCATTACTGGTAGGATCATGGACTTGGATTAATGTGATATTGAATGGTTTGCCTTGGAAATGAACAGAGATCATTCTGTCATTTTTGAGATTGCATCCAAGTACTGCACTCAGCCACTTTTGTTGACTATGATGGCTACTCCATTTCTTCTAAGGGATTCTTGTCCGCAGTAGTAGATATAATGGTCATCTGAGTTGAATTCGCCCATTCCAGTCCATCTTAGTTTGCTGATTCCTAAAATGTCAATGTTCAGTCTTGCCATCTCCTGTTGACCACTTTCAATTTACCTTGATTCACAGACCTAACATCCAGGTTCCTATGCAATATTATTCTTTACAGCATTGGACTGTACTTCCATCACCAGTCACATCTACAACTGGGTGTTGTTTTTGCTTTGGCTCCGGCTCATCATTCTGTCTGGTGTTATTTCTCCACTGATCTCCAGTAGCATATTGGGCACCTACTGACCTGGGGAGTTCATCTTTCATGTCCTATCTTTTTGCCTTTTCATACTGTTCATGGGGTTCTCAAGGCAATACTGAAGCAGTTTGGCATTCCCTTCTCCAGTGGACCACGTTTTGTCAGAACTCTCCACCATGACCCGTCTGTCTTGGGTGGCCCTATATGGCATGGCTCATAGTTTCATTGAGTTAAACAAGGCTGTGGTTCATGTGATCGAATTGGTTAGTTATCTCCCACTGAAACGTGAAACTGAGTTCTGTTATGATGCTGGGATGGAAATTCACTTGGGTAATCTAGAGAACTCTTTGAGGCTGCCTTCTAGAATTAAATAAATGCGGGCCTTATGGCAAAACACTTCCTTACCCACCAGGAAAGAAGTGCTGTGCTGCTGTGATGTGCTTATTCCCTCAGTCATTTCCTACACTTTGGACCACATGGACTACAGCCCGCCAGGTTCCTCTGTCCATGGGGATTCTCCAGGCAAGAACACTGGAAGTCAGTTGCCATGCCTTTCTCCAAGGGACCTCCCCAACCCAGGGATCAAACCCTGGTGTCTCCCATTGCAGGTGGATTCTTTACCAGTTGAGTCACCAGGGAAGCCCAAGAACACTGGAGTGGGTAGTCTATCCCTTCTCCAGGGGAACTTCCTGACCCAGGAGTTGAACCAGGTCTCCAGCATTGCAGGCAGATTCTTTACTGACTGTGTGGATCACAACAAACTGTGGGAAATTGTTCAAGAGATAAGAAGACCAGACTACCTTACCTGCCTCCTACAACACCTGTTTGCAGGTCAAGAAGCAACAGTTAGAACCAGACATGGAACAAGAGACTGGTTCAAAATCGGGGAAGGAGTACGTCACAGCTGCATACTGTCACCTTGCTTTTCTAACTTATATGCAGAGTACATCATGAGAAATGCTGGGCTGGACAAAGCACTAGCTGGAATCAAGATTGCCAGGACAAGTAACAATAACCTCAGATATGCAGGTGACACCACCCTTATGGTGGAAAGTGAGAAGGAAACTAAACAGCCTCTACATGAAGGTGAAAGAGGAGAGTGAAAAATCTGGCTTAAAACCCAACATTCAAAAAACTAAGTTCATGGCATCTCGTCCCATCACTTCATGGCAAATAGATGGGGAAACAATGACAGACTTTATTTTGGGGGGCTCCAAAATCACAGCAGATGGGGACTGCAGCCATGAAATTAAAACATGCTTGATCTTTGGAAGAAAAGCTATATTTCCTTCCAAACCTAGACAGCATATTGAAAAGCAGAGACATTACTTTGCTGATAAAGTTCTGTATAGTCAGAGCTATGGTTTTTCCAGTAGTCATGTATGGATGTGCGAGCTGGACTATAAAGAAATTGAGTGCCAAAGAATTGATGCTTTTGAACTGTGGTGTTGGAGAAGACTCTTGAAAGTCCCTTGGAATGCAAGGAGATCCAACCAATCCATCCTAAAGGAAATCAACCTTGAATATTCACTGGAAGTGTTGCAGGAAGGGGGATCCCTTCCAGGGCCTGAAACTGGGCTCTTGTCCAACACTCAGAAATGGATTGTCCGAAGAGACATATGTGCTGACAAAGCAAGAGCCCAGAGGGTTCTGAGCTTGCCAGGCGAACTCTCTTTCTGCAGGTCTCAGCCCTGCATCTCCAGGATCCTGGTGCTGGAGATGGGGGCAGCATCCAGGGTGGGAAACCCTGGAACCCAGCTCAGCTGTGCAGGAGGGTTGCTGTCAGCAACACAGAGCAGCTGCAGTGCCTGGCTCTCTGAGATGAGAAGGGACGAGGTGTTCTGCAGAATCTTGAGGGCTTTTGGGGAAAGCCCAGCAGGAGAGCTGGGGGAGGCTGAGTTCTCACCATCCGGCCTTCCCAGGATCTATTAGCATCTGTGCATATATCTTTGTGTATATTGCATGTGTGTGTGGTCTAGTGCATGGGAGGTGGGGCGGGGTGGTGATTTTCTCGCTGTTCTTCCCATATCTGATCGCACTCAAGTGCACACCCCCCCGTCCTTGGAGGCGGTCCTAGGAGCAGGACCCAGCCCTGGAGAGCAGAGGTCCTGTCCTACCTGTGATGTTTCTGAAGGAGAGGCTGATGCGGAGGTTCCTCAGGGCATCTGGGGCAGAAAGACATGGGCTTGCTGCAGAGGAGGAGTGGGATGGAAACTGACCAGCACCCCAGGAGGGAAACCAGGAAGCGGAGGGCTGTCCTTCTCGGCCACTCCCCACCTCAGCTCCCAGTGCGTAGACCCATAGAAGAGTAGGCTGGCCTTCTCTCTATACACTCACACACACACACACACACACACACACCACTGCCCTGAGGGACTCAGCCACCCCTCCACACTCACAGGAGACATTGAGCTGGATGGCTCTCTCCATGGTCACCTGAGATCCTTGGAGATTCACCCAACATGTGAGGTCAGTGCTGTGGTCCTGGGGCCTCAGGGTGGGGGTGAACTTCAAGGAATGCAGAGTCTCTGGGTGCAGCAGCAGCAGTGGTACCATGTCCACATCCTCCAGCCCAGGTCCAGGTGCCTCCGTCTGGGAGGAAGTGCCCCAAATGTGGGGAAGGAAGAAGGAAGCCCCAACAGGAATCCAGGAAGGCAGCAGGTGAAGACTGGCTGGCGAAGAAGGGGGAGGTGGACTCCATAGGCGGGTCTGGGAGGGTATCAATGAGAAGTCAGGCTGTTTCACGTTCTCCCTCCAACCTCTCCCCCCTCCCCTCTGCCGCAGGCTGCAGGGGAGAGCATGAAGCCCCAGAGCTGGCAAGGTTTCACCATATGTGACTCTGAAATGTTGTTGTTTACTCACTATGCTGTGTCCGACTCTGCGGCCCCAGGGACCATAGCCCGCTGGACTTCTCAACCCATGGGATTACCCAGGCAAGAATACTGGAGTGGGTTGCCATTTTGTTCTCCAGGGAATCTTCCCAACCCAGGTACTGAACCCACATCTTCTGCATTGCAGCCTGACTCTTTACCACCGAGATACCGGGGAAGCCGGATGTGACATGATCACCTTCCGAATGATTTTCATGTTCACCATGGGATCGCCCCGGGAGCAGTGAAACCAGAAAAAGAGAAACAAAGTCCAGCCCTGGTCATCCGGCTTGACCCACCTACAGCTGAAAAACACCGAACGTTCTGGAAAAGAATATTGAAAAATTTATCAAAACCATTCCCCTTCAGGCAGGAAAAAAGTTTCCAGACCCCCAAACAGTGGAGGATGGAGCCCAGGAAGGAAAACTTGAACATTAAAGCTCCTTTGCCCAGAAGGGTTGTCAGAACACGGCACAGGCCTACGGGTCTACGCGGACCTGAGTGTCTGTAGGACCAGCCCCCGGGGCACTGCTGCTGCTGCTGTCACTTCAGTCGTGTCCGACTCTGTGCGACCCCATAGACAGCAGCCCACCAGGCTCCCCCGTCCCTGGGATTCTCCAGGCAAGAACACTGGAGTGGGTTGCCATTTCCCTCTCCAATGCATGAAAGTGAAAAGTGAAAGTGAAGTCCTCAGTCGTGTCTGACCCTCAGCGACCCCATGGACTGCAGCCCACCAGGCTCCTCCGTCCATAGGATTTTCCAGGCAAGAGTATTGGAGTGGGGTGCCATTGCCTTCTCCGGGGCACAGGCCCATGCAAAATGGGGTGGCTGAAGTGAGCGCCTTGCCCCACTCAGTGCAGACCCCCGAAGCCCGGACTTCATAAGAATGGCATTCAGGACCCCTCACACTGCATGCCCTTGTTTTCAAAGCCACGTGAAGGCTCAAGCCATGTATGGAAATAACCTGTGATGTCAATGCTCTTTAGGATTGATATTTCATAAGGTTTCCTAAATTTGACAGTGCCCCTAAACATTCTACACCCTCCCAGTAACCAGTTCTGGAAACCAAAAAAAAAAAAAAACCAAAAACCTTTCTTTAATATTTATTTAGAAATACTCAGTTTACATTTGTTAGTTTCTTAAAGTGTAAAAATCTTAAAATTTTTTCAGAGGGAGGAAGGATAAATTGGGAGATTGGGATTGACAAATACACACTACTGTATCTAAAATAGATAACCAACAAGGACCAGCTGTACAGCCCACGAAGTATACTAACAAAGTTGTAAAAAAGTATAATGGGAAAGAATCTGAGGAGAATATATGTATATCACTGAATCACTTTGCTGTACTGTGAAACTAATACAGCATTATAAACCAATTATATTTTAATTTTTAAAAAGTCACATCCAGACTAAAGAATTCAAATTAACGAGAAAAAGACTGCCCAATTTTTATTTTTTTTAAATTACATAGAAGTGATTTTTATTTTTTTTATTTTATTTTATTTTTAAACTTTACAATATTGTATTAGTTTTGCCAAATATCGAAATGAATCCGCCACAGGTATACCTGTGTTCCCCATCCTGTACCCTCCTCCCTCCTCCCTCCCCATACCCTCCCTCTGGGTCGTCCCAGTGCACCAGCCCCAAGCATCCAGTATCGTGCATCGACCTTGGACTGGCGACTCGTTTCATACATGATATTATACATGTTTCAATGCTATTCTCCCAAATCTCCCCACCCTCTCCCTCTCCCACAGAGTCCATAAGACTGATCTATACATCAGTGTCTCTTTTGCTGTCTCGAAAGAATACATTTGAATCAGTTCTAATGAGATGGATGAAACTGGAACCTATTATACAGAGTGAAGTAAGCCAGAAAGAAAACCACCAATACAGTATACTAACGCATATATATGGAATTTAGAAAGATGGTACCAATTTTTGTTTTAAATGGGCAAAGATCGAAACAGGAATTTCACTAAAGAAGATATTCAGACGGCTCAACATCATTGCACATGAGGGAAAGAAACTAAAAAGGCAAGGAGATACCGTCACAGTGGAGTGCAGTGCTGAAAACTGACCATGTAGGTAATACAAGTGCTCCTGAGGGTGTAGAAAGCTCAGAACCCTCACATATGGCATGGAATACAAACTCATCTAACTACTCAAAAGAACTCTCTGAGGCTACCTTCTCAAACTAAATATATGCCAAATTTATGATGAAGCAGTTCCACACCCACCAGGAGGAAAGTGCTAGCCCTCCTATTTTCATCACACCATTCACATCAACGTTACTCTGAATGAGCCAAAATTTGCAAACGAAGGCAATGTCATCATATTTTAGAGTCCATACATAACTGGAGGAATAGTCATACATAAAATACTATTTTCAAGACAAAACCAAGCAATACCAACAATGAGTTATTGATACATGTAAAAACATGAGTAATCCCATACTAAGCGAGGTAAGTCAGAAAGTCTCCTTTCAATGGCATTGACTCTTCCTACTGTCACGCAGTCATCTCCACAAATAAAGGCTCGTGGATGCAAAGGGCACAGGGTTGGAGGCGAGAGTTTCCAGGGAGAAGCAAACTGTGATGTCCCCACGTCTGTCCTCTGGGCTCTGCATCCTCAGGTGAATCTCGTCATGAGAGGGAGCGAGGCTCAGCCATACCCCTCAGCCCAGCTCCTAGTGGCCACCACACCTGCAGAGCCAATAGAGTCTCAGGTCCGAGAGTCAGACCCATTTCATTCATTCTGGGCTCTGCCTCAAGGCATATGCGACCTTAGTTCCTCAACCCAGGATCGAGCCCCTGCCCCCTGCATGGAAACTCACAGGCTCAACCACTGGACCAACAGGGAAGGCCCTGGAGAATCACACAGCTTAGCTCCAGGCAGGACAGGACCGCCCAGCCCCACCGGCAACTCCAGAGCCATTCCCCGGACGTCCGCGCAGGGGCACAGGGGTGCTCACCTGGTGTAGTAGGTCCAGGTGAGGCCATAGGTGAGGAGGAAGCCAGCCCCCATGAGGGCCCCTCTGATCAGGGTGAGGACCAGGGGCCAGGAGCCCTGCTGCTCCTCAGTCTCACAGCTGCAGGGAGGGGCGCCTTCTGGGGAAGGGAGAGGGGGTGAAGCTCAGTCCCCAGACCCAGCACTCCCAAAGGCACACACCTGCCCAGGCTGCCCGTCCCCAGCACCTGTCCTGCAACTCACTCTGCACAGAGAGGCTGAAGGAAACTTGCTGGGAGCCCAGAGGGTTCTGCGCTCGGCAGGTGACTTCTCCATCTCCAGCCGGTACTTGTGGTATCTCCAAGACCCCGGTGCTGGAGATGGGGGTAGCCTCCAGGGTGGGAGACCCTTGGAACCAGCTCAGCTGTGCAGAGGGATTGCTGTCAGCAACACACAGCAGCTGCAGCGCCTGGCCTTCTGAGATGAGAATAGATGCGGTGTTCTGCAGAATCTTGTGGGCTTTGGGGGAAAGCCCAGTGGGAGAGCTGGGGGAGGCTGAGGTCTCCTCCTCCCTCCTTCCCAGGATCTCCTGGCTTTGCTTTGTCCTCCCCTGGCTGGCCAGCTGGGTTCCCTGTGGTCCCAGGGCTGGACCTTCCCACCCTAAGCAGGCTGAGCCAACATGTCTGGGCCTCGTATCTTCAGGGGAGGCTTGGTGTCTCAATGGGACAGGCCTGGGCTGTTTGGTGGAAAGAAAACACAGAGCCTCAAGGCTTGAGATGTTGATTCAGTGAAGGCAGCAGGAGATGGGACTAAGGAGGCTTTTGTGGAAGAAAGCCACACAATAGAACCATGGTGAAGGAAATGGGCTTTGAACAGGGTGTGTGAGTGTGTATATATGTGGGGTGTATGTGTGTGTGCCTGTGTGAATGTGTGCCTGAGTGCACGTGTGCCTGAGTGCACATATCTATGTCCATGAGTGTATGTGTACATGATGGGTGCCTGTGCTGTGGGTATATCTCTGTGTATATGTGTGATGTGTATGTGCCTGTGTGTATGGGCGTTTCTGTGTGTGTCTCAGTGTATGTTCACGTGTATGTACTATATGTGTGCCTGTGTGTGTGAGTCTCAGTGTGTATTGCATGTGTGTGTGGTCTAGTGCATGGGAGGTGGGGCAGGGTGGTGATTTTCTCCTTGATCCTCCCCTATCTGATCACATTCAAGCCCACTCCCCTGCCCCACCTTGGAGGCAGTCCCAGGAGCAGGACCCAGCCCTGGAGAGGAGAGGTCCTGTCCTACCTGTGACATTTTTGAAGGAGAGGCTGATGTGGAGGTTCCTCGGAATATCTGGGGCAGAAAGACACGGGCTTGCTGCAGAGGGAGGAGTGGGATGGAAACTGACCAGCACCCCAGGAGGGAAACCAGGAGGTGGGGGTGGGTGTCCTTCATGGCCACTCCCCACCTCAGCTCCCAGGGCGCAGACCCACAGACGAGTAGGCTGGCCTTCTCTCTACACACACACACACACACACACCACCGCCCTCAGGGACCCCATCACCCCTCCACACTCACAGGAGACGTTGAGAAGGACGGTTCTCTCTAGGGTCACCTGCTGGATTGTCACCCGACAGGTAAGGTTGGTGCCGTGGTCCTGGGGCCTCGGGGTGAGGGTGAGCTCCGAGGAGTGGAGGGTGTCTGGGTTCATGGCATCAAGGGCGTCCCCCGCCCAGGAGAACAGGAGAGGGTGTGGCTCATCACAGGCTAGTGACAGTGTGCAGGTCAGCTTTGTGGGGCGGCCGGACTCCAGAGGCTCCAGAAAATGGATGTCGGGTTTCCCTGGAGAAAGGGAGATGAGGAGACAGAGGGAGATGCCTGGACGCAGGGGTGTGGGGACCCAGAGGGTCAGGGTCACAACTCCTTCCCAGTTCTGGGTCTCTCGTGATCCCTCAAACCCCAAGACCTGGAGCAGGGAGGGCTCCTATACCCTGTTCCTGTTCTAATAGAGGAGTCTCCATGGGCCAGGGTCCTCTCCTGGGCCCCCTGTCATACCTGTCACCTGCAAATTCAGCTTCTTATCTTTGTAATTGTATCTCACATCATATCCTCTCTCCACTCGGAAGTAGTAGACTCCTGAGTCGCTCAGCCTGGCCTGTCTGATGCTCAGGGAGCAGTCATTGTTGCTGGGGTCCCCGAGGAGGCTGAATCGGCCCCGGGTCTCTGGCTTCACTCGTTTCCTTGGGTCGTTTGTGGCCACAGCATCATTGGTGTGCTGGTCTTTTTCCCGGAACCAGTAGGTGAAAAGTTCGGCAGAGGAATACCAGGGATATCCCGAATTCCAGGGGTAGGAGAAGGAGCAGGTCACGCGGACGTCCATGCACGCCTTCACCGCCACTGATTCCTGCACTTCGAGCCTGTACCCTGCCATTTCCTGCAGGGACCCTGGGGAACACAGAGGCTCAGCGGCAGCTCCAGCCCCTCCCCACGCGTGCTCCCCTCCCCCAGCCGTGAGCCCCGTCCCCCACCTCCCCACTCACCCCCCCACAGCAGGGGCAGCAGCAGCAGGGGCACCATGTCAGCATCCGCCAGCACAGAGCCGGTTCAGGTCCCTCTGCTGGGGAGGGAAGCGCCCCGAATGTGGGGAGGGAACGAGGAAGCCCCAGCAGGAAGCCAGAGGGTGACAGAGACAGAGCCTTGGCC
This sequence comes from Bos indicus, assembly GCF_029378745.1. NCBI lineage: Eukaryota > Metazoa > Chordata > Mammalia > Artiodactyla > Bovidae > Bos > Bos indicus. Next base: position 58,199,304 of record NC_091777.1, read on the forward strand.
AAGCACAGAAGGGGAACTTGGACGCCCCAGGCCATGGAGGAGGGGTGGCCTTGAGAAGGCAGAAGGTCCCACCCCACACCCCACAACCCAGGGGGAGGTCCTGAGGCCCCCAGAGGCCGAGAGGCTTCACTGCACGTGGCTCTGACATGACCACCCATCCAGTGATGCTCAGGTCCACGGTGGGATCGCCCAGCAGCCGGCACAACCAGAAAAGAGAAACCAGGTCCAGCCCTGGTCATCGGGTGGGACTGACCCTGCAACAGAGAAACACTGAACTTTCTGGAAAAGAACATTGAAAGATTTCTCAAAACTACTCAGACTTGGGCAGGAAGACTCACATACGCTGGAGGGTGGAAGCCAGGAAGGAAAGCTGAGCGTGAAAAGCTCCTTTGCCCAGAAGGGTTTTCAGAACAGGGCACACGGGCTGTGCGTCGTCATGGATCTGAGGGTCTGTGGGACCAGCCGACCAGGACAGGCCCACGCAAAGTGGGGTGGTAAAGGAAGAACTTTGCCCCATTCAGCTGGGACCACAAAGTCCAGACCTCACACAGAAACACAGTTCACGACCCCTCACTCTGGATGGCCTTCTTTTCAAAGCCACATGAAGGCTTAAGTCATGTGTGCAAAAAACCTGTGAACTTACTGCCCTTTTGGGAAAAAATTCTTTAAGATTCAGAAATTTTACTATGATCATAAACGTTTTAGACACTTTCAGGAAGAAGCTATGGGACTGATGGAAAGTTTCTTTTACAGTTAGATAGAAATATTAATATATTTTTTACTTTTTTAAACTACAGAAAGAAAAAGATATGTCCGTCAATTAATCGTGCCAGTGGAAATACTGTATTTTCTTTCTACTCTATTTTAGATATAATTAATCTTATTTCCTCATATAATGGGCTTCCCTGCTAGCTCAGATGGTAAAGAATCTACCCTCGGTGTGAAGACCAGGGTTTGATCCCTGGGTCAGGAAGATCCCCTGGAGAAGGGACTGGCAACCCACTCCAGCATCCTTGCTTGGAGAATTCCATGGACAGAGGGCCCTTGCAGGCTACAGTCCATGGGATCACAAAGAGTCAGACATGGCTAACTAACACTTTATTAGTAGAATATTCATATTAATATACATGCTTATTCTCCTAAAAAGAGGCAATCAAAGAGGATCAGGCCAAAAGTATGGGGAACAGGTGTTACGCAGGTGTGATAGGTATGTCTGACTTCTGAGAAAAATGGTATGGTGGCCCAGTGATTAGCATTCTGCACTCTCACTGTCTCCGGCCCAGCTTCAATCCCTGGTCTGGGAACTAAGACCCCACAAGCCCTAGGTCATGGCTTAAAAAAAAAGGAAGAAAGAAAAATAGTCTGCAATAACTGTCTTATCTTTGGTTTCAGCATTTTATGTTTTGTGATTGATTATGTAGGTTTCTCATTTCGAAAGAAACTCAGATGTGATGTGCCTGTGATATTGACACTTTTAGGAAATATATATTTGGCCTTCATCCACAGTTCCTGGCCCACAGATTCATGAATTGTTGGAATTTACTGATTGATAAGAGATATGGCAGATTCTTTGTTCATTTGCTCTTTGTTCTCAGTCTCTGAAAACACTTCAGGGCCACACCAGAGACCTGGGGTCACATTTTGTATTTGGGGGCCTTGTCTGTATTGTATGCAGTGACACTGTTTTTTTCTTTTTCTTTTTTTGTTTTGCCTAAGGAGGGATTCAAACACTTGAGTCAATGTCAGGCTCCACAGAACCCTGGACTGGCCCTGCCCAGGGTCCTGGTGAAAAAGAGGGGATGAGCTCTCTCCCTCACTCCTCACCGGTTGCGAGAACATTGCTGGACAAGCAGGCGCTGGAGAAGGCCAGGATCCGCAGGGCTGTGCAGCACACCTTCAGAGCGGCTGGTGTCCAGCAAAGGTCAAGCTGGGACGGTCAAAGAACAAGAAACAAGCAGTGTTGGTGAGGATGTGGGGTAAAGGGAACCCTTGGGCACTGCTGGTGGGAATGTGAATTGTGCGGCCACTATGCGGACACTGTGCAGGTTCCTCAAAACTAAAAATAGAGCCTCAAGCACTTTCACTTTGGGGCCTTTAAAGAAGATGAAATAGGCAATTTGAAAAGATATATGAACCCCATGTTCATGGAAGCGCTATGTACATTATTGAAGACATGGAAACAACTTCCATATCCGATGGTGAGAGAATGAATAAAGAAACTGCAGTGTGTGCATACTCGTGATCATTCTTCAGCTATAAAAGAGAAGGAAATCCTGCCTTTACAATACATGGATGGTACGTGAGGGCATTAGGGTAATGAAACACGTTAGACAGAGGAAGGAAAATACTGTATGATCTCACAGGTAGGTGGAACTGAAAAAAAAAACAAACAACATAACGTCATAGATAAAGAGAAATAACTGGTGGTTCTCAGAGGTAGAGAGTGGGCTCTATGGCAAAATTGGCAAAAGTGGTCAGAAGGTACACATTTCCAGGAATAAAATAAATAAGTCATGGACATGTAATGTACATCATGGTGACTATATTTAAAATGTTAAGGACACTAATACAGTTAACAATACTGCACTGTATATTTGAAAGTTGCTAAAAGACTAGATCTTAAAATTTTTCTTCACACAAAAAAATTTTAGCCTTATAGATATAAATTTTAATTAGGCATATTTGGTGATCATTTTGTAATATGTACATATATTAAATCATTATATTGTACACCTGAAACTAACACATGTTATACCTGTATCTCAGAGAGAATATGTGTCTATGTATGTGAAAGATTTGAAAATCGTCAAGTTGGGGGCTTGGATTAGAGTGGTCCAAAACTAAGAGAGTGTTCCCTGCTTGACAGGCTCCAGTGGCCTTTCAACAGCTGCACAATCGATTACTTATGTTACATTTCCTCTGTGGAAATATACAATACGTAGTGTGGCTTCTAGTGTGGCTACTGTCCCTGATTTACTGATTAAATCTCCAGAGATGAAAACAGTGAACACTGGATGAGTGCGAATGCCTTTGTGATAAAATTCACAGTGCATTGGAAATAAAAGAGAAATTCCCTAAAAAGATGAAGGGTATCTTTAGATAACATCATACTTAATGGAGTAGCATAGGTTCCACCCTAGCAAGTCAACAAATATCGGTAAAAGGTATAACAATTGAAAGGAAAAAAGAAAGATTTTGTTCATAAAAGTTCTACATGTAGAAAAATCCAAAAGTTTATACCGATACATTTAGAGGTTTAACAAGAGAGCACAATGACTTGAGACAAATTCTAATTTGAAAAATCCATTGCAGACTTCCCTGTGGTCCATGATCAAGCATCTGCCTTCTAAAGCAAGGGATGGGAATTTGATCCCTGATAAGGGAACCAAGGTCCCACATGCCTTGCCACTCGGCCAAAAAAGATCAGTTACGTTCTCATATCACAGTAATATAAAACTGTATGAGAGCCATTGACAGTTGCATCAAAAATTAGGATATACCTGGAATCTATCTAACATTTAGAAAGGTATACAACAAGAGGATATACAAAACCTCAATGGAGAAAATTATAAATCTGTCTTGAAGGACATTAAAGATATAAATAAATGGGAAAATATACCACATTAGGGGTTTGAAAAAAGAATATAAATATCCATTCTACTCAAAAAAATGTGCAGAATCAAAATGTATGTCACTGCATCCCAAGTGGACATCTGTGGAACTCAGTAACTCCACTGTAAAATTTATAAGGAAGCAGACATTTCAAGGAAGGCAAGGGAACCTTGAAAAGAACAATGTGTGAGGCCTGGCTCTGCAAGTTGTGAAGATACATAACCCCCTGCCTGCTTGCTTAGTTGGACAGTCATGTCTGACTCTTTGCCACCCCATGGACTGTAGCCCACAAGACTCCTGGGTCCATGGGATTGTCCAGGCAAGAATACTGGATTGGGTTGCCATTCTCTTCTCCAGGGTATATTAGAGCATAGTAGAACCAAACTTTTGGACTGAAAGAGGCATGGTCAGGTAGACTAGTGGATCGGAAAAGGGAACCTAGAAATAAACCCCAACCACAGGAAGCATCATGTGCAATAGAAAAGGTGATAGAAAGAAGTGACAAAGAGATAGGCGTTTCAATTACTCTGTGGGCGACAGGGGATCTGAAGCCAGTCAAATGCAACTGCACCCCTAGCTCATATGGGAACCAAAATCAAGTGCAGATGGGCTGAAGATCTATTTAGAGAGACAAACAGTAGAGCTTCTGCAAGATACTGCAGCAGTTATCTCCATGAACTGTGGTGGGGCAGGATTCCTGAACAACACAGAAACAACACCATCTCTAAGACAGACGCTGAAATCCCGAGCTGTATTCAAATGAAGAACTTTTCATAACAGACATCCCTGGGAGTGCCGAATTGAAAGCCATCAGGTGGGAGAAGACACTGACGACACAGATAACCATCAAAGTAACAGTAGCCAAAATATGAGTTTCTACAAATGCCTAAGGTAAAAGAAATATACAGAAATGGGCCCAAATGAGCAGGACTTTCATCGAGGGCAATGTACAAGGCGACCATCAGGGAATGGAAAGCTGCCCCACGTCACTGCAGCCAGGAACCTGCACATTAAGACACTAACAGGGTATGACTATACGTGCTCCAAGTAGCCAGCTATTAAAGTCTCTCAAAACACCAACTGCTGGGAAAGTGTGGAGCAATGGTTGTTGAAATGTAAGTTGGCCCACACGTTTGAGAGGAAAACAGCTTCATCCAGCAAGCCAAGCCTGTGCTTACATCAGGACTCAACACTTCCACTCCTTGGATGCATGTTCTAGAGCAGCCATGATGAATGGTGGCCAAAACCCACATGTGGCAATTGAAGGGTTTAAAGATGGTTATAAGGCTGGGTGTTGGGAGGGGCCACACGAAGTGCTGTAAGGTGAAACGACACTGGGTTTCTAGGTTTAGTATAAGAAAATGAATGTGGGAGTTTTTGGTATTCTGGGGCCAATTCCTACACGTCTGTCATTTCACCCACACCACCCACAAGCAATTCTGAGACACCAGGAGTGCATCCCAGAATTCAATTCAACTCAATCCAACTCAATGTTGACACTGTCTACCTGTAAATAGCATCTCTTCCTACAAGACTTCAGTCCTTCCAGACTGCCCCTCCAGTTTCATATGCCTGTTTCACGTCCAGGTTGTCACATGTACACCTGATCTGCTGGTTACACATTGTTCAGTTCAGTTCAATCGCTCAGTCTTGTCTGAGTCCTTGAGACCCCATGGACTGCAGCACACCAGGCCTCCCTGTCCATCACCAATTCCAGGAGTTTACTCAAACTCATGTTCATTGAGTCAGTGATGCCATCCAACCATCTCATCCACTGTGGTCCCCTTCTCCTCCCACTTTCAATCTTTCCCAGCATCAGGGTCTTTTCCAATGAGTCAGTTCTTCACATCAGGTGGCCAAAGTATTGGAGTTTCAGCTTCAACATCAGTCCTTTTAATGAAAACTTAGGACTGATTTCCTTTAGGATGGACTAGTTGGATCTCCTTGCAGTCCAAGGGACCCTCAAGAGTCTTCTCCAACACCACAGTTGAAAAGCATTAATTCTTCGGCACTCAGCTATCTTAATAGTCCAACTCTCACATCCATACAACTCTCACGTCCATTCATGACTACTGGAAAACCATAGCTTTAACTAGACAAAACTTTATTGGCAAAGTAATGTCTCTGCTTTTTAATATGCTGTCTAAGTTGGTCAAAGCGTTTCTTCCAAGGAGCAAGTATCTTTTAATTTCATGGCTGCAGTCACCATCTGCAGTGATTTTGGAGCCCCCCCAAAATAAAGTCTGTCACTGTTTCCCCATCTATTTGCCATGAAGTGATGGGACCAGGTGCCTTGACCTTAGTTTTCTGAATGTTTAGTTTTAAGCCAACTTTTTCACTCTCCTCTTTCACTTTCATCAAAACATTCTTTAGTTCTTCGCTTTCTGCTGTAAGGGTGGTGTTATCTGCATATGTGAGATTGTTGATATTTGTCCCGGCAATGTTGATTCCAGCTTGTGGTTCATCCAGTCCACCATTTCTCATGATGTATTCTGCATATAAGTTAAATAAGCAGGGTGACAATATATAGTCTTGACACACTCCTTTCCTGATTTCGAACCAATCTGTTGTTCTATGTCCAGATCTAACTGTTGATTCTTGACCTGTACACAGATTTCTCAGGAAGCAGGTCAAGTGGTCTGGTATTCCCATCTCTTTAAGAATTTTCCAGAGTTTGTTGTTTTCCACACAGTCAAAGGCTTTGGCATAGTAAATAAAGCAGAAGTAGATGTTTATCTGGAACTCTCTTGCTTTTTTGATGATCCAATGGATATTGGCAATTTGATCTCTGGTTCCTTTGCCTTTTCTAAATCCAGCTTGAACATCTGGAAGTTCACGGTTCAGTACTGCTGAAGCCTGGCTTGGGGAATGTTGAGCATTACTGTACTAGCATATGAGATGAGTGCAATTGTGCAGTAGTTTGAGAATTTTTTGGCATTGCCATTCTTTGCAATTGGAATGAAATCTGATATTTTCCAGTCCTGTGGCCACTGCTGAGTTTTCCAAATTTGCTGGCATATTGAGTGTGGCACTTTCACAGCATCATCTTTTAGGATCTGAAATAGCTCAACTGAAATTCCATCACCTCCCCTAGTTTTGTTCATAGTAAGGCCCACTTGACTTCACATTCCAGTATATCTGGCTCTAGGTGAGTGATCACACCATCATGATTATCTGGGTCATGAAGATCTTTTTTTTTTTTTTTTTTTTTTTTATCATTCTTCTGTGTATTCTTGCCACCTCTTCTTAATATCTTCTGCTTCTGTTAGGTCCATACCATTTCTGTCCTTTATTGTGCCCATCTTTGCATGAAATGTTCCTTTGGTATCTCTAATTTTCTCGAAGAGATCTCTAATCTTTCCCATTCTATTGGTTTCCTCTATTTCTTTGCACTGATCACTGAATAAGGCTTTCTTATCTCTTCTTGCTATTATTTGGGACTCTGCATTCAGACAGGTATATCTTTCCTTTTCTCCTTTGCCTTTCACTTCTCTTCTTTTCTCAGCTATTTGTATGGGCTCCTCAGACAGCCATTTTTGCCTTTTTGCATTTCTTTTTCTTGGGGATTGTCTTGAGCACTGCCTCCTATACATTATCACGAACCTCCATAGTCCATAGTTCTTAAGGCACTCTGTCTATCAGATCAAATCCCACGAATCTATTTGTCACTTCCACTGTATAATCATAAGGGATTTGATTTAGGTCATACCTGAATGGTCTAGTGGTTTTCCCTACTTTCTTCAATTTAAGTCTGAATTTGGCAATAAGGAGTTCATGATCTGAGCCACAGTCAGCTCCCGGTCTTGTTTTTGCTGACTGTATAGAGCTTCTCCATCTTTGGCTGCTAAGAATATAATCAGTCCTATTTTAGTATTGAGCATCTGGTGATGTCCATGTGTAGAGTCTTCTCTTGTGTTGTTGGAAGAAAGTGTTTGCTATGATTAGTGCATTCTCTTGGCAAAACTCTATTAGTCTTTGCCCTGCTTCATTCTGTACTCAAAGGCCAAATTTTCCTGTTATTCCAGGTGTTTCTTGACTTCCTACTTTTGCATTCCAGTCCCCTATAATGAAAAGGACATCTTTTTTGGATGTTAGTCCTAGAAGGTCTTGTAGGTCTTCATATAACTGTTCAACTTCAGCTTCTTCAGCATTACTGGTTGAGGCATAGACTTGGATTACTGTGATATTGAATGGTTTGCCTTGGCAATGAACAGAGATCATTCTGTCATTTTTGAGGTTGCATCCAAGTACTGCATTTCAGACTCTTTTGTTGACTATGATGGCTACTCCATTTCTTCTAGGAGATTCTTGCTCACAGTAGTAGATATAATGGTCATGTGAGTTAAATTCACCCATTCCAGTCCATTTTAGTTCACCAATTCCTAGAATGTCAATGTTCACTCTTGCCATCTCCTGTTGACCACTTCCAATTTGCCTTGATTCACGGACCTAACATCCAGGTTCCTATGCAATATCATTCTTTACAGCATTGGACTGTACTTCCATCACCAGCCACATCCACAACAGGGTGTTGTTTTTGCTTTGGCTCTGGCTCTTCGTTCTTTCTGGAATTATTTCTCCACTGATCTCCAGTAACATACTGGCCACCTGCCTACCTGGGGAGTTCATCTTTCAGTGTCCTCTCTTTTTCCCTTTTCACACTGTTCATGGGGTTCTCAAGGCATACTGAAGTGGTTTGGCATTCCTTTCTCCAGTGGACCACGTTTTGTCAGAACTCTCCACCATGACCCATCCGTCTTGGGTAGCTCTACATGGCATGGCTCATAGTTTCATTGCGTTAGACAAGGCTGTGGTCCATGTGATCAGACTGGTTAGTTATCTCCCACTGAAACTCAAAACTGAGTTCTGTTCCTGGAGCCGAAGAATGAATTCCGCAAACAAGAAAACACTCACACAGGCAATATTAATTTTAAAAGATAGAGATACACAGTTCTCAGCATAGACAATGAGAGGATGTGAAGTAACCACAAAGACAGGAATAACAGCAGATTTGCATCTTTATTAGAATTGATCTGTTCTTATTCGGTTTGCTCAGGGCCCGAGGTGTGTGATTTCTGACCAATCAGTTTAAATGTGCCAATGTCCAGTGTGTCGTTTTTATGTTTTTCTTGGATCCCCCAGTTTCTGTTTCTCCAGACGTTGTGCTGCCATCTATCGACCCTTTCTGAAGACCCCAGATCATTATTTAAAGACCAAATGCATCTTTAAGAGGTCATGCAGATCCTAATAGAAAATAAAATAACTCAAACAATTGAAGTGGGGACACCTACAACCATTTTTACATTCCAAAAGAGTTACAACTTCCTATCAGTGAAAAATGTATATATCACACTTTTAAAAATATTTATTCATGTATTTGCTTATTTTTGGCTGTGCTGGGTCATAGTTGCAGGGAGCAGGGGTCTACACTCCAGTTGTGGTGTTCCCACTGCAGTGGCTTCTCTTGTTGTGGGAGACAGACTCTAGGCCCCCAGGCTTCAGTAGTTGCCGTGTGGGCTCAGTAGTTGGGGCTCACGGACTTGGTTGCTCAAGGACATGTGGAATCTTCCCAGACCAGGGATCAAACCACTATCCCTTGCATTGACAGGTACATTCTTAACCACTGGACCACCAGGGAAGTCCCATGCATAGATTTTTAAAAAACAAATCAATAGTAATATTTTATCAAGGTGGTATTCACATGACATGGAAGTACTAATGATAGCTTTGGATGTGCACACTTTTAGAAGATGAGATAGAGGAAACTAAATGATGTTGGATGATACAGTAATGTGGACCTGGAGCCTCCCTCTTGTGGAGGAAAGAGGAGGTGCTGTTGACAGTTCTAGACCACAGGACAGTGGGAGGAGAACTGGGGAGATGACTCTTGGCCCCACCAGTGTGGGCACCAGACAGACATTCGGGAAAAGGCCTTCTCCTTTTTTTTCTCCAGGAAGGGTGAGTTTTTGCAACATGATACCTAGTATCTGATTGAAGCTATTTCCTGTCCTCAAGGACCATTCTTTCCTGCTATCCCCAATACATACACAAAATACAACTGTATGTAGTGCTGGGGAAATGAAGGAAGATATCTACCAGAAAACATTTTAAAACATTCCCAAGATGGTAATGATAACTCTATATGCAAGACAGCAAAATAGACACAGATGTATAGAACAGTCTTTTGGACTCTGTGGGAGAAGGCGAGGGTGGGATGATCTGAGAGAATAAAATTGAAACATGTATATTATCATATATGAAACAGATTGCCAGTCCAGGTTTGATGCATGAGACAGGGTGCTCAGGGCTGGTGCACTGGGATGACCCTGAGGGATGGGATGAGGAGGGAGGTGGGAGGGGGGTTCGGGATGGGGAACACAGGTACACCCATGGCTGATTCATATCAATGTATGGCAAAGACGACTACAATATTGTAAAGTAATTACAATAATCCAACTAAAATAAATAAATAAAACATCCCCATGGATAATTGCATCAAAGAGAATAAATACTCAGGAATAAATTTCATCAAGGAGAAGAGACATAAGCCATTGATGAAAGAAACTGAAGAAGACACAAGAAATGGAAAGATATACATGCTCACAGATTAGAAGAATGAATATTGGGAAAATGTCCATTGTACCTTGCAATACAGATTCTATTCAATCCTTATCTAGAATACCCATGGCATTTTGAACAGGGCCAGAACAAATAACCCTCAAATTTTTATGACACCATCAAAGACCTCGAATAGTCAAAACAATCTTGAGAAAGAAGAACAAAGCTTGAAGCATGATACTCTCTGATGTCAACCCTACTACAAAGCTGTAGCAATTGAATACAGTCATTAACACTGTCATCATTGTATATGTTGGCAGATGGTAACTAGGTCCTGTCAGGGTGATCAAATATATTTGGTGGTGCAGCATTCTGTTGTACACCTGAAACTAACATAAATATATATATCATCTGTACTTTAATTTTAAAAAGATATTGAGATATGCAAAGATTCCATAATTGGACAGCCAGCACACTAACATACAAATGAAAACACTGATGAGAGGATCTCATAAAATAATTTTTAGACTCTTGCACAGCAAAGAAGAGAGAGAAGAGGGGGAAAGAAAGTCACAAGTCAAAAGACTCACTTGGTAAAGGGACAATTAGAAGTTTGGAATTAACATGTACACACTATTATATATAAAGTAGGTAACCAACAAGGACAAAATATATAGCACAGGGAACATTACTTGGCACCTTGTAGTAAGCTATGATGGAAAACAACCTGAAAAGAATATGTATGTTTTATATATTATATATGGAAAAGAACCTAAATAGAATATATATACATAAAACTGAATCACTTTGCTACACTGTGGAACTAACACAACATTATAAATCTATTAACTTCAATTTTTTAAAATACACATACAGAATAAAGAATTCAAGTTACTTTTTTCTCAAAAAAGACTGCCCAATTTTTATTATTAAATGAGCAAGAAATCAAACAGGAATTTCACCAAAGCAAATATTCAAATGGTTCAACATCATTGCGCGGAAGGGAAATAAATGCAAAGGGCAATGAGATACTACCACAATGGAGTGCAGCGCTGAAAAGTGAGCCTGCAGGCAACACAAGTGGTGCTGAGGATGTAGAAAGTTCAGAGCCCTCGTATATGATGCTGGGATGGAAATTCACTTGGCTAATCAAGAGAACTCCTTGAGGCTGCCTTCTAGAATTAAATAAATGTCAGCCTTATGACGAAACACGTCCATACCCACCAGGAAAGAAGTGCTGTGCTGCTGTGATCTGCTTGTTCCTTCAGTCATGTCTGGCACTTTGCGACCCCATAGACTGTATCCCGCCAGACTCCTCTGTCCATGGGGATTCTCCAGGCAAGAATACTGGAAGTCAGTTGCCATGCCCTCCTCCAAGGGATTTCCCCAATGCAGGGGTCAAACCCCAGTCTCTCGCATTGCAGGAGGATTCTTTACTGGTTGAGTCACCAGGGAAGTCCAAGAACACTGGAGTGGGTAGTCTATCCCTTCTCCAGGGGAACTTCCTAACCCAGGAATTGAACTGCGTCTCCAGCATTGCAGGCAGATTCTTTACCAACTGAGCCACCTGGGAAGCCCAGAGAAGCGCTAGCCTTCCTATTTTCATCACAACGTTCATATCAAAGTGGTTTTGAAAGGGCCAAAATTGGGAAACAAATGCAATGTCAGAGAGTATTTTAGGCTTGATACATGACTGGAGGTGTAGTCCCACAGAAAATATTATTTGAAAGGCAATAATTATAGCAAAACCAAAAAATCCTTGATACATGTAAAAACACTGATAGCCTGAAAAACAAAGTACTGAGACACAGCACACAGTCTGGCTCACAGATCTATCAGGAGAGAAAAAGGAGAGCCTGACACTCAAGGTTGCAAAGCATCTGACCTGCTTTCTCTCAACCACTGTTGTGTCTCTGCTGCTCCTGGATCTTCCTGCCAAGCTGGAGACATAGGTGCCTCTCCCCTCACCCTACAGGCTGTCACACCTCTTAGCACATCACCATCTGAGCTGCCCACCTCCTTCTCTTTACTGTGAGAACTGCTCCTCCCGCTTCCAGTCTCAGCCCAGCCCCCTTCTTTCTGACAGTGTAAGCTGACCACCAGGGGGAGGTGGGAAGAATCTGCTTGCTGAAATTTGTGGTATAAGCATGGTGTGTATATACAAACACCTCCATCCAACTGTACTCTTCAGAACTGCAACTTTGCTCAATTTAAGGTAGGCATCAAAAAGAAACAGGAAACCTTCATGGAAACAGATCAACCGAAAATATTGGTGCAATAAGAGATTATTTTGCTTTAAAAAGTCTCAGAGGAAAACCAAATGGTAAGATCGATTTTCATATTTGTATATCACTTAATCGGAGAAGGCAATGGCACCCCACTCCAGTACTCTTGCCTGGAAAATCCCACGGATGGTGGAGCCTGGTAGGCTGTAGTCCATGGGGTCGCTAAGAGTCGGATAGACTGAGCGACTTCACGTTCACTTTTCACTTTCATGCATTGGAGAAGGAAATGGCAACCCACTCCAATGTTCTTGCCTGGAGAATCCCTGGGACGGGGGAGCCTGGTGGGCTGCCGTCTATGGAGTCACACAGAGTCGGACATGACTGAAGTGACTTAGCATAGCATAGCATAGCATAGCATAGCATATTGCTTAATAAAATGCTTAAATTATAAATGTGATAATTTATTCCAGTTATGAAGAAGTAGGTGACTTGACACCAGAAAGAAAAACTGTGTTACTGATTCTACTCTGTGTGGACCTCCACATTGATAGGAAGTTGAAGACTGGAAACTCAGGTGTTAACCAAATCACTTTCGGGTCATGAGGGGAGAAGGTCATGTAGGGCTTGACATGGAGGGAGAGGATCAGGGCGGGAGGGCGGGTTCAGGCAGGACCAAGAGCAGAAGCAGGTAGTAGATGGTGAGTGGGCTTCAGAAACATGAGGTAATAGTGGGCGGGGCTCGGTGTATTCAATACCCGTATTTTATTTTCTATTCCTTATGATGATTTCACATCTTAAAAATCATGATGGTCCATAAAGGACACTGCCTCCAAGGGTCAACCAAACTCTTAGAAACAGAAAAGCGTTCTAACAAGACCTCGTCCTTCAAATGAAAACCAACCAATCCATACCCCATAATGCCCAATCATCCCCTTTGATCCACCCGTCAGTCCCAAATTCACTATTTCCCTTACCCTAAATCACCCACTACAGACAACAGCTACTGTAGGTCACCCCTTCAACCCAGAGCCCAAAAGAATCATTCGCAGGAGAAGATCCTAAAGAATTCTCCCTTTCCAGCTTTGCCTCCTTCTTTGGGATTGGAATGAAAACTGACATTTTCCAGTCCTGAGGCCACTGCTGAGTTTTCCAAATTTGCTGGCATATTGAGTGTAGCACTTTCACAGCATCATCTTTTAGGATTTGAAATAGCTCAGCTGGAATTCCATCAACACTACTAGCTTTGTTCATAGTGATGCTTCCTAAGGGCCCACTTGCCTTGCACTCCAAGATGTCTGGCTCTAGTTGATAGATTGCTCCATCATGGTTATCTGGGTCATTAAGATCTTTTTTGTACAGTTCTGTGTATTCTTGCCACCTCTTCTTAATATCTTCTGCTTCTGTTAGGTCCATACCATTTCTGTCCTTTATTGTGCTCACCTTTGCATGAAATGCTCTCTTGGTATCTCTAACTTTCTTGAAGAGATCTCTAGGCTTTCCCATTCTATTGTTTTCCTCCATTTCTTAGCATTCTTCACTAATGAAGGCTTTCTTATCTCTCTTTGCTATTCTTTGGAACTCTGCATTCAGATGTATATCTTTCCTTTTCTCCTTTGCCTTGAGCTTCTCTTCTTTTCTCAGCTATTTGTAAGGCCTCCTCAGACAACCATTCTCCCTTTTTGCATTTAATTTTCTTGGGGATGGTTTTGATCACCGCCCCCTGTACAATGTTATGAATTTCCGTCCATAGTTTTCAGGCCCTCTGTGTATCAAATCTAATCCCTTGAATCTATTTCTCACTTCCACTGTATAATCAGTCATAGGGATTTGATTTAGGTCATATCTGAATGGTCTAGTGGTTTTCTCTGCTTTCTTCAATTTAAGTCTGGTTTTTACAATAAGGAATTCATGATCTGAGCCACAGTCAGCTCCCAGTCTTGCTTTTGCTGACTGTATAGAGCTTCTCCATCTTCAGAGGGAAAGAATATAATCAATCTGATTTCAGTATTGACTATCTGGTGATGTCCTTGTGTAGAGTTGTCTCTTGTGTTGTTGGAAGAAGATGTTTGCTATGATCAGTGTGTTCTCTTGGCAAAACTCTGTTAGCCTTTGCCCTGCTTCATTTTGTACTCCAAGACCAAACTTGCCTGTTACTCCAGGTATCTCTTGACTTGCACTTTTGCATTCCAGTCCCTTTTAATGAAAAGGACATCTTTCTTGGTGTTAGTTCTAGAAGATCTTTTAGGTCTTCATAGAACCATTCAACTTCAGCCTCCTCAGCATTACTGGTCGGGGCATAGACTTGGATTACTGTGATATTGAATGGCTTGCCTTAGAAACAAACCGACATCATTCTGTCAGTTTTGAGATTGCACCAAGTTCTGCATTTTGGACACTTTTGTTGACTATCATGGCTACTCTGTATCTTCAAAGGGATTCTTGACCACAGTAGTAGATGTAATGCTCATCTGAATTAAATTTGCCCATTCCAGTCTATTTTAGTTCACAGATTCCTAAACTGTTGATGTTCACTCTTGCCATCTCCCGTTTAACCACTTCCAATTTACCTTGATTCACGGACCTAACATTCCATGTTCCTATGCAATATCGTTCTTTACAGCATCAGACTTTACTTTCATCCCTGGATACATCCACAATTGGGTATTAGTTTTTGCTTTGGCTCCATCCCTTCATTTTTTCTGGAGTAATTTCTCCCCTCTTCTCCAGCAGCATATTGGGCACCTGCCGATTTGGGGAGTTCATCTTTCAGTGTCCTATCTTTTTATCTTTGCATATTGTTCATGGGGTTCTCAAGGAAAGAATACCGAAGTGGTTTGCCATTCCCTTCGTCAGAGGACCACATTTTATAGGAACTCTCCCCCAAGTTCCATCCATCTTGCATGGCCCTACAAAGCATGGCTCACAGTTTCATTGAATTAGACAAGGTTGTGATCCACATAATCAGTTTGATTAGTTTTCTGTAACTGGTTTTCATTCTGTCTGCTATCTGCTGGATGAGGATAAGAGACTTGTGCAAGCTTCCTGATGGGAGGGACTGGCTGTGGGTAAAACAGTTAAAGTGTTTGGGTAAACAGTTAAAGCTAAGTTTGGAAAACTCAGCAGTGGGCATAGGACTAGAAAAGGTCAGTTTTCATTCCAATCCCAACGAAGGGCAATGCCAAAGAATGTTCAAATTACCACATAATTGCACTCGTTTCACATGCTAGCAAAGTAACGCTCAAAATTCTCCAAGCTAGGTTTCAACACTATGTGAACTGAGAACTTCCAGATGTTCAAGCTGGATTTAGAAAAGGCAGAATAACTAGAAATCAAATTGCCAACATCGATTGGATCATAGAAAAAGCAAGGGCTTTCCAGAAGAATATCTACTTCTGCTTCACTGACTATGCTAAGGCCTTTGACTTTCGACTTTGTTGTGGATCACAACAAACTGTGGAAAATTCTTCAAGAGATGGGACTACCAGACTACCTTACCTGCCTCTTACAAAATGTGTTTGCAGGTCAAGAAGCAACAGTTAGAACCAAACATGGAACAACAGACTGGTACAAAATTGGGAAAGGAGTACGTTAAGGCTGTATATTGTCACCCTGCTTATTTAATTTATATGCAGAGTACATTACAGAGAAGGCAATGGCACCCCACTCCAGTACTCTTGCCTGGAAAATCCCATGGATGGAGGAGCCTGGTAGGCTGCAGTCCATGGGGTCGCTGAGGGTCAGACATGACTGAGCTACTTCACTTTCATTTTCACTTACATTTTACATTTTACATTACAGAGAAGGAAAGGGCAACCCACTCCAGTGTTCTTGCCTGGAGAATCCCAGGGACGGGGGAGCCTGGTGGGCTGCCGTCTATGGGGTTGCACAGAGTCGGACACGACTGAAGTGACTTAGCAGCAGAGTACATTATGCGAAATGGCAGGCTTGATGAAGCACAAGCTGGAATCAAGATTGCTGAGACAAATATCAATAACCTCAAATATGCAGATTACACCATCCTAATGGCAGAAAGAGAGGCGGAACTAAAGAGCCTCTACATGAAGGTGAAAGAGGAGAGTGAAAAAGCTGGCTTAAAAGTCAACATTCAAAAAACTAAGATCACAGCATCTGTTCCCATCACTTCATGGCAAATATATGGGGAAACAATGGAAACAGTGACAGACTTTATTTTTTTGGACTCCAAAATCACTGCAGATGGTGACTGCAGCCATGAAACTAAAAGATGCTTGATCCTTGGAAAAAAGGCTATATTTCCTTCCAAAGCTAGACAGCATATTGAAAAGCAGAGACATTATTTTGCTGATAAAGATCCATCTAGTTAAAGCTACGGTTTCTTCAGTAGTCATGTATGGATGTGAAAGCTGGACTATAAAGAAAGCTGAGCGCCAAAGAAGTGATGCTTTTGAACTGTGGTGTTGGAGAAGATTCTTGGAAGTCCCTTGGACTGCAAGGAGATCCAACCAGTCCATACTAAAGGAAATCAATCCTGAATATTCATTGGAAGGACTGATGCTGAATCTAAAACTCCAATACTTTGGCCACCAGATGCCAAGAGTCAATTCATTAGAAAAGGTCCTGATGCTGTGAAAGATTGAAGATGGAAGGAGAAGGGAACGACATGGTTGGATGGCATCACCAACTCAATGAAAAAGAGTTTGAGCAAGCTCTGAGAGATAGTGAAGGACATGGAAGCCTGGCATGCTGCATTGTAAAGAGTCAAACCAACTGAGAATTGAACGACAACAACAAGCCTTGTCTCTCCAGTGGAAACTCGAAAAAGGCTTCCCCACGCTTGCTCCTGCTCCTTGAGCACAACCTCGTGCTCCCCCCTGGGCCCTGCCCTGATGAGGGACCATGTATTCTTGGAAAATGAAAGTAATAAAAGTCTCTTTTCAATGGAATTTACTCTTTGTCATAACAAAGATACTGTCATAACACAGTCATCTCTACAAATTAAAAAGTTAAAACCCCTGGGTGGAAATGAGACAGATTTGGAATCAAGAGTTTCCAGGGAGAAGCAGACAGTGATGTCCCCACATCTGTCCTCTGGGCTCTGCATCCTCGGGTGAATCTCGTCATGACGGGAGCCAGGCTCAGCCACACCCCTCAGCCCAGGTCCCTAGTGGCCGCCACACCTGCAGAGCCAACAGAGTCTCAGGTCAGAGAAACAGACCCATTTCATTCATTCTGGGCTCTGCCTCAAGGCATGTGCAATCTTAGTTCCCCAACCCCGGATCGAACTCCTGCCCCCTGCAGTGGAAACTCACAGGCTCAACCACTGGACCGACATGGAAGTCCCTGGAGAATCACACAGTTTAGCTCCAGGCAGGACAGGACCGCCCAGCCCCACCGGCAACTCCAGAGCCATTCCCTGGACTTCCGTGCAGGGGAACAGGTGTGCTCACCTGGTGTAGTAGATCCAGGTGAGGCCATAGGTGAGGAGGAAGCCAGCCCCCATGAGGGCCCCTCTGATCAGGGTGAGGACCAGGGGCCAGGAGCCCTGCTGCTCCTCAGTCTCACAGCTGCAGGGAGGGGGGCTTTCTGGGGAAGGGAGAGGGGGTGAAGCTCAGTCCCCAGACCCAGCCCTCCCAAAGGCACACACCTGCCCAGGCTGCCCGTCCCCAGCACCTGCCCTACAACTCACTCTGCACAGAGAGGCTGAAGGAAACTTGCTGGGAGCCCAGTGGGTGCTGAGCTCGGCAGGTGACTTCTCCTCCATCTCTGACCCCCACACGGGGTATCTCCAGGACCCCGGGGGCTGAGCGGTGGGAGGGACTCAGCGCTTTTCCCTCCCAGAGCCAGCTCAGCGTGGCAGGGGGGTTGCTGTCGGCCACACAGACCAGGCGCAGGAACTGGCCCTCCAGGATGGGCAGTGACGTGCCATTCAGATCTGGGTGAGAGATGCACCGATGAGGGGGTGGAGCCAAGGGCTGTCTCACCCTCGCTCCACCCACTTCCTGATGCAGAAAGACTGCCGGGTGACAAGGACCCAGGATGAGCTCACTGAGGCCGATGAGGCAACAGTCCTGGTGGTCTTTGCAGGCTCCCAGAAGAAATGGGAGCTGATCTGAGGATGGAAGGGAGAGAAGTGGGTGGGAAGCTGACGGGAAGATGTGCCAAGAGAGAGATAGCCTGGAAGATGGGGAGAAAGGCACGTGGTCTGCATCGTGGCAGAGAGGACCCAGAGCAACAGAGACACGATAAGAGTGGGAGAGAGAAGGGAGGCGCAGATGTGCTGGAGCCCTGACAGCAGGACTGAGAGCGCTGGGCTTTGCTTCAAGGTGACGGGCAAGCAGTAGGAGCCTGTGAGAAGGGGAAGCTTCAGTGTCGGTGCGGACTCTCAGGACCCTGCTGGGGCCAGGTGGGGCCCTGGACTGCACAAGAGACAGGAGGTGGGGAGGCTGAGGGAGGAGGCTGATCAGTGTGGCCCAGGGTCCAAGACAAGACTGCAGCTGGCTCTGGGGCCAAGGACATGGAAAGGGGGAAGTGATTTGAGCAGTGAAGCTCTGCAGAAGTCCCTGAGTCATGGGTGCAGCTGGTGAGAAAGGGTGATGGGTAGAGGGCCGTCCAACCACAGCCCGGTTAAGTGGGGGACAGGGTGCAGTTGACAGGCATCAGCAAGAGGTGGTTCTGTGCATGCTCAGTCAAGAGTCATGTCTGACTCTTTGGGACTCTATAATCTGTAACCTGCCAGGCTCCTCTGTTCATTGAATTTTCCAGGCAAGAATACTGGAGTGGGTTGCCATTTCCTGCTCCAGGGAATCATCCCAACCCAGGGTTCCAACCCCTTTCTCCGGCATCTCTTGCATTTCAGGTAGATTTTTACTGTCTGAGCCACCAGGGAAGCCCAGGAAACAGGGGTGGCTCCTGGCAAAGATGGTGAGGGCGCAGGTCATAGGAGATGAGGACAGACAGAAAATTTTTTTTACAAAGAGCAGAACATACACAGTAATACAAATCACAGAGACAAAAGTGGAATGCTGGTTCCCAGGGGCTGAAAGGGGAAGGGGGTGCGGAGGCTATATCTGATGGGTTTCAAGTTTCAATTCTGCAGAATGGACAGGGTTGTGTGGATGGGTTGCACAACACCCTGCCTAGATGGACTTCCCGCAGCTGGGCTCTACCCTTAAAAGTGGTGAAGATGGTAACTCTGATCTTCTGTGTGGTTTCTCACAGTTAAAACTAAAATTTTAAACTAAGAAAAGGAAAGGGAGCAGGCAAAAGTAATAGTTCATGGATGCGAGACATTGGGGAGAGAGGAGGACAGGTCCGGAAGAGTGAGGGCCTATCTCATCTCCAAGCCCTCAGCCCTGAGCTGGCAGAGACCTGCTGCCATCACAGCCCCAGAGGAGAGACCATCCTTCCTACCTGTCAAGCTTTCCTGAGATATTCTCATGGTCACCAACCGTGGAGCATCTGGGAGGAAGACGGGAGAGGCAGGGAGGCGTCAGTGCTCCACCCCAGGAGCCACCTGAGAGGATGAGCTTTATTCCCCCAATCTCAGATGGAAAGGGATGCAGGGACGCCACCCGCCTCCTGCCAACACCGCCCCCAGGGACCCCGCCGCCCCTCCACACTTACAGGAGACGTTGAGCCGGACGGTTGTCTCCAGGGTCACCTGAGATCCTTGGAGTGTCACCCGACAGGTGAGGTTGGTGCCATGGTCCTGGGGCCTTGGGGTGAGGGTGAGCTCTGAGGAGTGGAGGGTGTCTGGGTTCATGATGTCAACTGCCTCCCCCACCCAGGAGAACAGGAGAGGGTGTCCCTCACCAGATGCTAGTGACAGGGTGCAGGTCAGCTTTGTGGGGCGACCAGCCTCCAGAGGTTCCGGAAACAAGATGTAGGGTTTCCATGGTGGGGCTGAGGAAGAGAGAGGGAAATGCCTGGGCCCCATGAGGGCATGGGGACCCAGAGGAGGACCCTCAGAGGGACCCGTGCTAAAGGCCACAGCTCACTCCCAGTCCTGGGTCTCTTCTGCACTCGCACATCCCAAGACCTGGGGTGGTCCTATGTCCTGTTCCTATTCTAACAGGAAGGTCCCCACGTCCCAGGGTCCTCTCCTGGGCTCCTGCCATACCTGTCACCTGCAAATTCAGCTTCTTATCTCTGTAACTGTATTTCACATCGTCTCTTTCCACCCGGAAATAGTAGACTCCTGTGTCGCTCATCCTGGCGTCTCTGATGCTCAGGGAGCAGTCGTTGTCGCTGGGGTCCCTGAGGAGGCGGAATCGGCCCCGGGTCTCCATCTTCACTCGCCTCTTCGGGTTGTTGGTGGTCACAGGATCACTGTGTGGGCCATCCCCTTCCCGGAACCAATAGATGAAGGGTTCCATAGAGGAATACCAGGAGCTCCAAGGGTAGGAGAAGTTGCAGGGCACGAGGACGCCCAGGCCTGCCTGCACGGTCAGGGATTCCTGCACTCGGAGCCTGTACCCTGGATTCTCCTGCAGGGATTCTGCGGACACGGAGGCTGAGCTGCAGCTGCAGGCCCCTCCCCACCTGAGCCGCCCCTCCTCCACCGGTGACCCCCCCTCCTCCCACGCCGCTCACCCCCCCACAGCAGGGGCAGCAGGAGCAGCAGGGGCACCATATCCGAGTCCCCCGGGGTCCAAGTCTCTCTGTTGCGGAAGTTAGTGCCCCGAATGTGGGGTGGGAACCAGGAAGCCCCAACAGGAAGTCAGTTGCTGCCAGAACAGAAGGGAAACTCGGAAGCTAAAGGCTGTGGGGTTGGGGTGGGGGCTGCAGTGTCATGCCACCCCTCACCCCCCACCTCCTCCCCATCCCCCCTATACCGCAGGGGGTGATCATGGGACCCCCAGAGTCCCAGAGGCTTCCCCGCACGGGGCTCTGACATGATTGCCTTCCCAGTGATGTTCGCGTCCACCGTGGGTTGCCCAGCCTGCAGCGCCGCAACCAGAAAAGAGAAACGAGATCGGATCCATTCGGAGCCACCCACCCTACAGCAGAAAAACTGGACTTTCAGGAAAAGATATTGAAAATTTTCTCAAATATGTTCCACTAGGGTCAGAAAACAAGCTTCCTGACCCAAATGCAGTGGAGGGCGGAAGCCAGGCAAGAAAGCTGAAGGTGAAAAGCTCCTTTGCCCAGAAGGGTTTTTATAACATGGCAAACAGGGCTGTGGGTCTTCCTGGATCTCAGGGTCTGTTGGACCAGCCCTGGGGCAGAAGACCATGAAAAACGGAGTGGGTAAAGGGAGACGCTTGCTCCATAATTGGGGACCCTAGGCTAGATCTTACCTGAAACACAATTCAGGACCCATCACTCTTTCTTCATCATTAAGAAGGCTGAGTGCAGAAGAATTGATGCTTTCAAACTGTGCTGTTGGAGAAGACTGTTGAGAGTCCCTTGGACTGCAAGGAGATCAAACCAGGCAATCGTAAAGGAAATCAAGCCTGAATAGTCATTGGAAAGACTGATGCTGAAGCTCCAATACTTTGGCCACCTGATGTGAAGAGCCGACTCATTGGAAAAGATCCAGATGCTGAAAAAGACCTTGATGCTGGGAAAGATAGAAGGCTGGAGGAGAAGGAGATGACAGAAGACGAGATGGTTGGATGGCATCACCGACTCAATGGACGTGAGTTTGAGCAGGCTTCAGGAGATAGTGAAGGACAGGGAAGCCCTCCTGCTGCAGTCCATGAGGTCTCACCAAGAGTCGGACACAATTGAGAGACTGAACAACAACAATCTTCACAGCCTTGTTTTCAAGGCCACAGGAAGGGCTCGAGCCACATGTGGAAACAACCTGTAATGTTACTATTCTTTAAGGGAGAAATTTCATGAAGATTTCCTAAATATGACAATAAACATATATATTTGAGACACTCCCAGGAACAGGTTGTGAGAACAAATGAATATTGGTTTTATATTTATTTGGACATATGTTTACATCTTTGTTTCTTAAAAAATAAACACCATTAAAAGAAGGAGGGATAAATTGAGAGATTGGGACTGACATATACACACAACTGTGTATAAAATAGATAACCAACAAAGACCGACTGTATAGCACAGGGAACTCTACTCGGTATCTTGTAATAACTTATAGTGGAAATTAATCTGAGAGAAATATACATATATAGCTGAATCACTTTGCTATACTGTGACACTAACACAACGTTATACATCAATTATACTTTAATTTTAAAAATCATACCCAGAACAAAGAACTCAATAAGAAAAAGATTGCCCAGTTTTTATTTTTAAATGGGCAAAAACTCAAACAGGAATTTCACAAAAGGAGATATTCAAATAGCTCAATATCACATTGCACATAAAGGAAACAAAAAGATAAGGAGACATTGCCACAATGGAAGGCAGGACTGAAAACTGAGCCTGCTGCTAATACAAGTGATGCTGAGGATACAGACAGCTCAGAACCCTCAAATATGATGCGGGGATGGAAATTCACTTGACCACTCAAGAGAACCCTTTGAAGGTACCTTCTAGAACTAAATATATGCCAAACTTATGACGAAGCAGTTCCATACCCACCAGGAAAACTTGCTAGCCTTCCTATTTTCATCACAACATTCATATCAACGACATGTTGAAAGAGCCAAAACATGGAAACAAATGCAATGTCATCGTATTTTAGGGTTCATACATAACTGGAGGAATAGTCATACATAAAATACCACTTTCAAGACAAAAACCGTAGCAAAACCAACAATGAGTTATTAATATAAAAACATGGATAATCTCATACTAAATGAGGTAAGTCAGAAAGTCTCCTTTCAATGGAATTGACTCTTCCTGTTGTCACACAATCAACACAAATAAAAGCTCATGGATGCAAATAACACAGGGTTTGACTGGAGAGTTTCCAGGGAGAAGCACCCAGTGATGTCCCCACATCTGTCCTCTGGGCTCTGCATCCTCGGGTGAATCTCGTCATGACAGGGAGCGAGGCTCGGCCACACCCCTCAGCCCAGCTCCCTAGTGGCCACCACACCTGCAGAGCCAACACGGTCTCAGGTCAGAAATGCAGATGCATTTCACTCGTTCTGGGCTCTGCCTCAAGGCGGGTGGGATCTTAGTCCCCAACCTGAGATCCAACCCCTGCCCCCTGCAGGGGAAACCTGGAATCTTAGCTACAGGACCAACATGGAAGGCCCTGGAGAGTCACACAGTTTAGCTCCAGGCAGGACAGGACCGCCCAGCACCACCGGCAACTCCAGAGCCATTCCCCGGACTTCCGTGCAGGGGAACAGGTGTGCTCACCTGGTGTAGTAGATCCAGGTGAGGCCATAGGTGAGGAGGAAGCCAGCCCCCATGAGGGCCCCTCTGATCAGGGTGAGGACCAGGGGCCAGGAGCCCTGCTGCTCCTCAGTCTCACAGCTGCAGGGAGGGGGGCTTTCTGGGGAAGGGAGAGGGGGTGAAGCTCAGTCCCCAGACCCAGCCCTCCCAAAGGCACACACCTGCCCAGGCTACCCGTCCCCAGCACCTGCCCTGCAACTCACTCTGCACAGAGAGGCTGAAGGAAACTTGCTGGGAGCCCAGTGGGTGCTGAGCTCGGCAGGTGACTTCTCCTCCATCTCTGACCCCCACACGGGGTATCTCCAGGACCCCGGGGGCTGAGCGCTGGGAGGGACTCAGGGATTTTCCCTCCCAGAGCCAGCTCAGCGTGGCAGGGGGGTTGCTGTCGGCCACACAGACCAGGCGCAGGAACTGGCCCTCCAGGATGGGCAGTGACGTGCCATTCAGATCTGGGTGAGACATGCACGGATGAGTGGGTGGAGCCAAGGGCTGTCTCACCCTCGCTCCGCCCACTTCCTGATGCAGAAAGACTGCCGGGTGACAAGGACCCAGGATGAGCTCACTGAGGCCGATGAGGCAACAGTCCTGGTGGTCTTTGCAGGCTCCCAGAAGAAATGGGAGCTGATCTGAGGATGGAAGGGAGAGAAGTGGGTGGGAAGCTGACGGGAAGATGTGCCAAGAGAGAGATAGCCTGGAAGATGGGGAGAAAGGCACATGGTCTGCATCGTGGCAGAGAGGACCCGGAGCGACAGAGACACGATAAGAGTGGGAGAGAGAAGGGAGGGGCAGATGTGCTGGAGCCCTGACAGCAGGACTGAGAGCGCTGGGCTTTGCTCCAGGGTGACGGGCAAGCAGTAGGAGCCTGTGAGAAGGGGAAGCTTCAGTGTCGGCGCGGACTCTCAGGACCCTACTGGGGCCAAGTGGGGCCCTGGACTGCACATGAGACAGGAGGCGGGGAGGCTGAGGGAGGAGGCTGATCACTGGCCCAGGCTCCAGGACAAGACTGCAGCTGGCTCTGGGGCCAAGGACATGGAAAGGGGGAAGTGATTTGAGCAGTGAAGCTCTGCAGAAGTCCCTGAGTCATGGGTGCAGCTGGTGAGAAAGGGTGATGGGTAGAGGGCCGTCCAACCACAGCCCGGTTAAGTGGGGGACAGGGTGCAGTTGACAAGCATCAGCAAGAGGTAGTTAAACCTGCAGAACATCTCTGGATGGACAGAGTAGAGACAGGACGGGGGGATCAGGATGCGGGCATGACCACAAGCGGAGACTCGGGATGGGAGGAGTCCACCCAGGAAGGTAAAGAGAGGTTGGAATGGGGTCCAAGGTGGAGCTGTGGGCAATGGGAACAGGAGTCCCTCTGAAAGATGATGACATCAGAGCTGAAGGAGGGTTCCTGTCATAGGAGTTGATGACAGCCAGAAACATTAAAAAAAAAAAAAAAGCAGAAGCTAGAGTAGTCCATCACAGACACTAAAAGCGGAAAGCTGGTGGCCAGGGGCTGAAGCGGGAGGGAACGGGGACACTGCACCTGGTGGGTTTGGCGTTTCGGTTCTGCCAGTCGGGAAGAGCTCTGTGGATGGGTGCACAGCACTGTCCCTGGACCTCACCCTACTGAGATCTACCCTTTAAAGTGGTCAAGATGGTAACTTTGATCATCTGTGTGTTTTCTCACAGTTAAAACTAAAATTTTAAACTAAGAAAAGGAAAGGGAGCAGGCAAAAGTAATAGTCCATGGATGCGAGACACTGGGGAGAGAGGACAGGTCCAGAGCTTGGGGGCTGAGGAGTGAATGACCGTCTCATCTCCAAGCTCTGAGCCCTGAGCTGGCAGAGACCTGCTCCCATCACAGCCCCAGAGGAGAGACCATCCTTCCTACCTGTAAAGCTTTCCTGAGATAGTCTCGTGATCACCAACTGTGGAGCATCTGGGAGGAAAATGGGAGAGGCAGGAAGCCATCAGTGCTCCACCCCAGGAGCCACCTGAGAGGATGAGCTTTATTCCCCCAATCTCAGCTGGAAAGGGATGCAGGGATGCCACCTGCCTCCTGCCAACACCACTCCCAGGGACCCCACCGCCCCTCCACACTCACAGGAGACGTTGAGCCGGACGGTTCTCTCCAGGGTCACCTGCGTTCCCTGGAGTGTCACCAGACAGGTGAGGTTGGTGCCGTGGTCCTGGGGCCTTGGGGTGAGGGTGAGCTCCGAGGAGTGGAGGGTCCCTGGGTCCATCTCGTCAAGGGTGTCTCCCGCCCAGGAGAACAGGAGAGGGTGTCGCTCATCACAAGGTAGCGACAGGCTGCAGGTCAGCTTTGTGGGGTGCCCAGACTCCAGAGGCTCCAGAAACTGGATGTCGGGTTTCTCTGCTGAGGTTGAGGAGGAGAGAGGGAGATGCCTGGCCCCCGGGGTGTGAGGACCCAGAAGGGGACCCTCAGAGGGACCAGTGCCTCACGGCCACAGCTCACTCCCAGTCCTGGGTCTCTCCTGAACCCTCAAACCCCAAGACCTGGAGCAAGGAGTGGTCCTAAATCCTGTTCCTATTCTAATAGATCCCCATGTCCCAGGGTCCTCTCCTGGGCCCCCTGTCATACCTGTCACCTGCAAATTCAGCTTCTTATCTCTGTAATTGTATTTCACATTAGGTCCTCTCTCCACTCGGAAGTAGTAGATTCCTGAGTCGCTCAGCCTGGCCTCTTTGATGCTCAGGGAGCAGTCGTTGATGCTGGGGTCCCCGACGAGGCGGAATCGGCCCTGGGTCTCTGGCTTCTGTCTTCTGTTTGGGTCGTTGGTGGCCACAGGATCACTGTGTGGGCCGTCCCCTTCCCGGAACCAATAGATGATGGGTTCCATAGAGGGATACCAGGGATACCATTGGTAGGAGAAGGAGCAGGACACGCGAAGGTACATGCAAGCCTCCACCGTCACCGATTCCTGCACTCGGAGCTCAAACCCCGGAAGCTCCTGCAGGGACCCTGGGGGACACAGAGGCTCAGCTGCAGCTCCAGCCCCTCCCCACACGTGCCCCCCTCCCCCAGCCGTGAGCCCTGTCCCCCACCCCTCTCCCACTCACCCCCCCACAGCAGGGGCAGCAGCAGCAAGGGCACCATGTCAGCATCCGCCAGCACAGAGCTGGTTCAGGTCCCTCTGTTGGGGAGGGAAGCACCCCGAATGTGGGGAGTGAACGAGGAAGCTCCAACAGGAAGCCAGAGGGTGACGGAGAGGTAGCTCTTAAGATCCATGGAAGGGGAAGTTAGGTACCACGTACCGAGGGTGGGGACTGTCTGAGAAATCTCGTTTCCCCATCTCTCCCATTTGCACCTTCAAACTGTGAGCCTAAAACATGAGGCTGGAGACTCCCAGGGCCCGATTGCTGCCCGCGCTTTCCCCGTGTACCGCTTTCTACACGGGGTGGGGTGGAGGGTCACCTGGCTAGCTCCCCAGGGATCAGAGCTCCTGGGACGTCCAGGAGCAAATTCATGGTCAGGTGTGGAGAGGAGCCCAGGCTGAGCATCCAGGAGAGGAAGGGCTGCCCCCGACCCAGGAGAGACGCTGAGATCTCAGGGACAAGTGCATCTAGATCCCCTGAGATACGGTCCCCATTGTGAGCCTGGAGCCTCCTGACCCCTTGGAGTTGGGTCCCCATCCCCATCAGTGCCCTGGTCCCAGGCAGGCTCAGATTCCAGTCCTGCTGTTGGCGGTTAAAGCCACCTGAGCACCCGGGGGTTTGGAATGCAGAAGCTGAGGGCATAGAGTGCCCGGTTGGGAACCCAGACGCCTGCCACTTCACCTGCCATGTATTCAATTTTCCCAGAGTGACTTCGCCTCTCTGTGCCTCAGTTTGCTCATTTTGAAAAACAGAGAAACTAGCAGAAATGCCGATTAAATGAGTTCATGTGTGTCACGTGCTTAGGACAGAACCGGGCACTGGTACTTGTTCGTTCAACTAAGGCTTTGGGGACACAGAGCTTCTGCACACTCCCAGGCTCTGTCTAGGCAGATAGAGAGCAGAGCAGGGCCAGCCCCACACCCCACCTCGCCTACCTTCGGGGGTTACCTGGTCATTAGCAGGGAGGGCAGAAGCATCGCTAGGCTGGAAGGTCAAGACCCTGCCCTTGAGACAGACTGGGACCTAGGACCCCTTATGGCAGTGCTTGTACCTGGACAAACATCTTCCAGAGTGACAAAATACAAAGAAACTATAAGGGACTAAAAATAACTCCAGGCATCTGCAGCTGGTGCAAATCATGAGCAATAAGATACAAAAAGACCAAAACCTAACTGCCCCGTCTGCTGTGTAGGGAGCAAAAACAGGGTACTGGGCCTGATCCCTGCACCCAGCACCACAGAGGCATGGGCAGACCACCTAAACCATGCCTCTGGCCCCACCCACTGATCCACCCACCCTCATCCCATTTAAAGGACCAGCTCTCCCGACCTCGGAGTCTCAATAAAGCCTGCCCTGAATTTCTTCTCTGGCCTCTCATCCATTTCTTTTGATTAGAGAGCCCAAGGACGCAGTTCCATAACACTCTGTGATTACGTCATTCTCTTACCCCATGCTCTGATTCATCTGTCAGAGGCGGGAACACAGATAAGATCAGTTTTTATCTGGAAGGAAGTTACATCTAGAAGCCACAACCTGTAGAAAGAAGGACCATGATTTTGAACAGAAAAGGAAATTTTCCTGTAACCTTGTTACTGAAAACAATTTGGCCTGTCTGAGGAACAGTCAAGTGCTGGAGTTTGAAGGGAGAAAGGTTTGCTGCAGGCATGGAAGGAGATAGGTGGCTTCTGCTATAAAACACCCTGAAATCCACAAAGGGTTTCAGCAAAGCATTTTTAAAGGCCAAGTGAAGGAGGGTTGCCCAGGGTGTGTGATCAACTCGTGCACAATTCTTTGATTGATTGATGGTGATCAATACTTAGGTGTCAGAAGATCTGGGGGCTACTTGCTCCCGATCTTCAAGTAGTTAATTTCTTCACGTTGGTGGCAGTTTTTAGCATCTGAAAAAACTTAGGAACCCGGGAAGATACCCTGGAGGGGGAAATGGCAACCCAGTCCGGTATTGCCTGGAGAATCCCATGGACAGAGGAGCCTGGCAAGCTACAGTCCATCAGGTCGCCATGAGTTGGATGCGATGGAGTGACTTAGCACTCACGCACACACGGATGAGATCCTGCTGTCTGGATACTTCAGAGAGGGGCTAGAGCAGAGGGTGTGGGGGAGGGTCTCTCCCAGGAAGGCCCCACAGGATGCTTGCTCAGTCGCCAACATCTCTAGGGAAGGAAGAGTGTGGATTGGAAGTCTTCAGAGCTGAGTATGTGGTGAGAGCCTGCCTGAGAACAGGGCCAGCAAAGCTACAGGGTTAACAACTTTTTTTTTTCAACATATTATATATTTTCCTATGCTCTTTAAAAAAAAAAAAAGTCTATTTATTGGCCGTGGTGGGTCTTCGTTGCTGCACAAGGACTTCCTCTAGTTGTGGCAAGTGTGGGGCTGCTCTTCATTGCGGTGTGTGGGCTTCCCATTGCTGTGGCTTCTCTCTTGTAGTTCAGCACAGGCTCTAGAGTCGGGACTCAGTAGTTGTGGCACACGGGCTTAGTTGCTCCTCCTCATGTGGGATCTTCCCAGACCAGAGATCGAACCCGTGTGCCTTGTGTTGCAAGGCGAATTCTTAACCACTGGACCCAGGGAAACCCACCCCCTGTTGTTTTTTTTTTAAGGAGCTTGGTGACATTGACCAAGTTCCAAAGCCCTCAGTATCTGAAGCCATTGTGTCTGTGTGGGTGCATTTAGTCACTCAGTCGTATTCGACCCTTTGGACGACAGCCCACCAGACTCCTCTGTGCAGGGGATTTTTTAAACAAAAAACTAAATATGCACGATGGACTACTACTCAGTCATGAAAAGGAAGGCATTTGAGTCAGTTCTAATGAGGTGGATGAACCTAGGGCCTATTATACAGAGTGAAGTAAGTCAGACAGAGGAAAACAAATATCATATATTAACATATATATATGGAATCTAGAAGGATGGTACTGATGAATCTATTCCCAGGGCAGCATTGGAGATGCAGAAATAGAGAACAGATTTATGGACACAGGCCAGGGGGAGGAAGGAGACGGTGAGACGAATTGGAGAGAGTAGCATGGATGCATACACACTAACATATGTAAAATAGGTAGCCAATGGAAATTTGCTGTATGACTCAGGGAGCTCAAACTGGGGCTCTGTAACAATCTAGAGGGGTGGGAGGGGGTGGGAGGTGGGAGGGAGGTTCAAGAGGGAGGGGACATATGTACACCTATGGCTAACTCATGTTGATGTATGGCAGAAATGAAACCAATAATGTAAAGCAATCATCCTTTAATTAAAAATAAATAAATTTTATTTTAAATAGAGTTTTAAAAGGAAAAAAGAATATACTGCAATGGGTTGCCACTTCCTACTCCAGAGGATCTTCCTGACCCAGGGGTCAAACCTGGGTCTTCTGTGTCTCCTGCATGGCAGGTGGTATCTTTACCTGCTGAGCCCTCAGGAAGCCCGAGCCCGTATACTTCAGAGATCTTCAAGTTAAGTGAGTCAACACTCTGTTTTCCCGGTCAGGTCAACTGGAGCTGGAATGATCTCGCATGTGCCTAACATAACCTTGCCCCTCACCGCCAGGCCCGCGCACCCATACCTATGAGTACCAACTGCCCCACCCCTCCCCACAAGACTTGCCTTCAATTTCGCAGCTCACAACCCTTCCACGGACTTCTGGGAAACTTGCTGACATATGTTCGTGTTTTTTAGCAAGTCCTTCTCTGATGCCCATTAATATACAATAAAAGTGACCAAAACCTGCTGTAGAACGAAATAAGGACCAGTGTCTTAGTCGGTTCAGGCTATCATAATGAAATACCAAATCTGGGAGGCTTAAACCAAAAGGAATTTATTTCTCACAGTCCTGGAGGCTGAAAAGTCCAAGAGCAAGGGGCTGGTTGATTCAGTTCCCTGGTGAGGCGGTGTTTCCTGGCTTGCAGACAGCCAGTCTCTCACTGTGTCTTCCTGTAGGGGATCGAGAGGGAGAACGCACAGTGTTCTTTCTATTATTTGTTGTGAAAGTATTCAGTCACTAAGTCGTGTCCGATTCTTTGCGGCGCCATGGACTGCAGCACATCAGGCCTCCCTGTTTTTCACTGTCTCCCGAAGTTTTCTCAAACTCATGTGCATTGAGTCGGTGATGCCATCCAAACATCTCATCCTCTGTCGCCCCCTTCTTCTCCTGCCCTTGATCTTTCCCAGCATCAGGGTCTTTTCCAGTGAGTCAGCTCTTTATATCAGGTGGGCAAAGTATTGGAGCTTTAGCTTCAGCACCAATCTTTCCAATGAATATTCAGGGCTGATTTCCTTTAGAATTGACTGGTTGGATCTCCTTGCACTCCAAAGGACTCTCAAGAGTCTTCTCCAGCACCACAGTTGGAAAGTATCAATTCTTCAGTGCTCAGGCTTCTTCTTCTTTTTTTTTTTTTTTTTTTTTGTGCTCAGCCTTCTTTATGGTCCAACTCTCACATCCATACTAAAAAACTATACCTTTGACTATAGGGACTTATGTCAGCAAAGTGATGTCTCTGCTTTTTAATACGATGCCTAGGTTTGTCATTGCTTTTCTTCCAAGGAGGAAACATCTTTTAACTTCATGAGGGTAGGACCTCCACGATGAAATTAATGTCCTTATTGTCATAAATACTAAAACCAAATCCAGGTGCCATTTGTCAGAACATGTGCCCACTTGTCCTTCTTACACATTTCTACTTCATTCATTTACCATAACTGCCTTATCCATGTAGGGGGTTGATCAGGGAGGCCCTGAAACAACCAACAAAAATCTTACAAGCTGGAGTGTTTCTCTCTACCTGGATTTAGCAGCGGTTGATCACACCTTGAGAAAGGAGAAGAAACTGAAGCTCAAGAGCTCCTTCTGCTGGACATAGTGAACTTAGCACTTTCAACATATTTCAGAGGCTAAGTTTAGAAAGTTTCTTAGTTCCTTTTTCAAGAGGCAGTAGTCATGTATGGATGTGAGAGCTGGATCATAAAGAAGGCTGAACACTGAAGAATTGATGCTTTCCAACTGTGGTGATGGAGAAGGCTCTTGAGGATACCTTGGGCTGCAAGGAGATCAAACCAGTCAATCCTAAAGGCAATCAATCCTGAATATTCATTGGAAGGACTAATGCTGAAGCTGAAGCTCCAATACTTTGGCCACCTGATGCAAAGAGCTGACACATTGAAAAAGACCCTGATGCTGGGAAAGATTGAAGACAGGAGGAGAAGGGGACGACAGAGGACGATATGGTTAGATGACATCACCAACTCGATGGACATGAATCTGAGCAAGTTCCAGGAGATGATGAGGGACAGGGAAGCCTGGCATGATGCAGTCCATGGGGTTACAAAAAGTCAGACATTACTGGGTGACCGAACAACAACAAAGTTTAGGAAAGCCATGTTCTCAGTTTGCAGATGGGCAAGGTCCAGACTCCAACAAAAACAAAAAATATTCCACACACACACACACAAACAAAAATAATATAGCAAGAGACTTCTTGTTTCAGTCCTAACGTTCAAATTGCTTGAAAGTTGTCACTTCTATTCTTACAATGAGAAAATGTGAAAAAACTGGGGGATCAATTACTTTTCTTAGACTGATCAGAGAACTGAGATCACAGAGCAGGGCATCATCCTAATATCTAGACACACTGGAAAATCCAGGAAGCTACAGCTGAGATCTTTCTCTTCACTTTCTGCTCAGTTTTGCTGTGAACCTAAAACTGCTCTGAAAAATTGTCCATTACAATAGCACAACTACTACAGTCTAAGGAGACAAACCAAAAATCATAGCAAGACTCTGACATGACCCAGATATTGGAATTATCACACAGGGAATTTAAAATAGCCATGATTACTGCGTTAAGGGACATCTCTCGCGGCTCAGTGGTAAAGAGTCCACCTGCCAATGCAAGAGACTCACCCCTGGATATGGAAGAGCCTCCAGAGAAGAAAAGCCACACACTCTGGTATTCTTGCCTGGTAAATCCCATGGACAGAGAAGCCCAGCGGGCTACAATTCATGGGGTCGCAAAAGAGTTGGATATGACTTAGCAACTAAAAAACTATGTTAAAGGTTCTAAAAGAAAAAGTAGACAACGTGCAAAAACAGATGGGAACATGGCAGAGAGATGGAAGCTCTAAGACAGAATCAAAATGAAATGCTAGAAATCAAAAACACGGTAACAGAAATGAAGAACTAACTCCTCTCCTCAACACTGAGATGGGTCCAGGAGAGAAAAGCCCTCAGCAACTACGGTCCTGGGCTTGAGGAAGTATTGACTTTTAAAAAATATTGAATATTCTAATTCCTGAATATGATATATCTCTTCTTTAGGGCTTCTTTAATTTCTGTCTGCAATATTTTCCAGTTTTCAGTGTAGAGGTCTTGAAACTATTTTACTAGTTTTACTTTTAGAAACATGGTGGAGTTTTATTGGGTTTTTTTTTTTTTAAAAGCATGGTTCTTTAAATTTAATTTTCTGCTATGGCTAATATGGACCCACAAGTTATTTCTGTATGCTGATTTTGGATAAGCTACTCTGTTAAATTACATACTAATCCCAATAGTTTGCTTGTATATTTTGTTTTCTCTGTACACTATCTCACCATTGGAAACAATGAGGTTTTACTTCTCCCTTTCCAATCACTATGCCTTTTATTCTTTTCATCTTTCCCTGCACCCTCGAGTAATTTCATTACAATGGTGAGTCAAAGTGGTTGGGAAGGATATCCTTGTCTTTTCCTTGACCTCAGGTGGAAGTATTCAGTATTTCACTATTTAGTATAACTGAAAGCCCATGCTACATAAGTACAGTGAATCCAGGGCTATTCACCAAAAAAAAAAAAAAAATCTAGATCATAAATTGTATTGAGTTTACATACAGGATTTTCTTAACATTTATTTATTTATTTATTTGGCCGCGTCAGTTGCGACACTTGGGTAATGCAGGAATTTTCCTTGTGGCATGCGGACTTAGTTGCCCTGCAGCATGTGGGATTTTAACTCTTCAGCCAGGGATTGAAGTTCCCCGATCAGGGATAGAACTCGAGTTCCCTGAATTGCAAGGCAGGGTCTTAACCCCTGGACACCAGGGAAGTCCCTTTGTTGCTGTTGTTCAGTCACTAAGTCGTGTCCGACTCTGTGACCCCATGGACTGCAGCAAGCCAGGTTCTCCTGTGCCTTAGTTTGCTCAAACTCATGTCCATTGAGTCGGTGAGGCCATCCAACCATCTCATCCTCTGTTGCCCCCTGTCCTGCCCTCAATCTTTCTCAGCATGAGGGTCTTTTTCCGGTGATTCGGCTCTTCGCATCAGGTCGCCAAAGTATTGGAGCTTCAGCATCAGTCCTTCCAATGAATATTCAGGGTTGACATATGCTTTTAAAACATTTTAAATTTATCTGTCACAGTTTAAT
This sequence comes from Bos indicus, assembly GCF_029378745.1. Lineage (NCBI taxonomy): Eukaryota > Metazoa > Chordata > Mammalia > Artiodactyla > Bovidae > Bos > Bos indicus. The sequence goes on from NC_091777.1 coordinate 58,233,507, forward strand.
ATCTGGACACATCTCACAACACTCTGAATGGCTAACTTCTCTTGAAAATGTTGACTCTCTGGCATTCCCACGTGGCAGACATCAGCTGGGCTGAGAAAAAGCTGTCCGCCTTTATTTTGCCATATTCTCCCAGCAAGTGCTATGGTCTCCCCTGCTGAGGCCAAAGTTCAGGTACCATTTGTCAGTACACTTGCCCTGTTGTTCTTCCTACCCCAGGCCTCCTGCAGTCATTTTTATATCTGCTTTGCTACCCTGGGGACTTAATTTTGCATCTCCTGGAAAAATAGATACACTGACTCATCTAACAATGGCACCCCAGTCCAGTACTCTTGCCTGGAAAATCCCATGGACGGAGGAGCCTGGTAGGCTGCAGTCCATGGGGTAGCAAAGAGTCGGACACGACTGCACTACTTCATTTTCACTTTTCACTTTCATGCATTGGAGAAGGAAATGGCAACCCACTCCAGTGTTCTTGCCTGGAGAATCCCAGGGACGGTGAAGCCTGGTGGGCTGCCGTCTATGGGATCGCACAGAGTCGGACACGACTGAAGCGACTTAGCAGCAGCAGTAGCAGCATCTAATAAAAATCCCTCCAGCCAGCGGCTTACTTTCTAACTTCCTTTCTCAGGAGGGAATTTGCTCGAGCTGAGGCACGAAGACAAAGTCAAAGACTGCCCCCTGCTGGACGATGTGCACTCAGCAAACTTGACTGGTAAATTCAAGGAGACCAAGATCTCCAGTTTCTTCCAACACATTCTTTAAAAAAAAAAAAAAAAAAAAATTTTATTTATTTGGCTGCTCCAGGTCTTAGCCGCTGCGCTTGGGATCTTTAGTTGTGCATGTGGGATCTAGTTCCCTGACCAGGGATTGAACCTGGGCCCCTGGCATTGGGACCACGGAGTCTTAGCCACTGGACCACCAGGGAAGTCCCTCAACACATTTTCGAAAAATAAAATTTTATAGAAATGTATTTTATTGAATTGTAGTTGATTTACAATACTGTGTTAATTTCTATCGTACAGCAAAGTGATTCAGATACATATATATATATGGTTCCTATTCTTTTCTATTACGGTTTATCACAGGATACTGCATATCGTTCCCAGTGCTATACAGTACAAGGCTGCCATTCATCTATCCCATATGCACAGTAGTTTGCATCTGCTAATCCCAAACTCCCCATTCATCCCTCCCTCACCCTCCCTCCACATTTTACAAATAATAAAATACAAAAGGAATGTAGCATGAAACAAATTGTAGAGTATTTTAATTGATTAACCTTTTCAAGCAAAAGATGGTAGACTTTTGCGGCTTTGCACTTATTGGAAATTAAAGAAAATTACCTTTTTAGATATAAGCAATGATGCAGCCCACTCCAGCATTCTTGCCTGGGCAAGGCATTCTTGCCTGGAAATCCCACGGACAGAGGAGCCTGGTGGGCTACCATCCATGGGATTGCAAAGAGTCAGACCTGACTTAGTGACTAAACAACAATAAAAAACAAAACGGCAAGACAACAAAATCAAAACAGAACTAGAAATGCTCGGGGAAAAAATAACGACAATTAAAAATGAAACGTACTTACGAGCATAAAATACAGTACTTGGCACAGAGAAAATGAAAACCTGTGGCATAGACTCCAAGGTCTGTACAATCACACAGTGTGCAGAAGAAAGAACCAAGCATGAAAGTGGTAAGAGAGAAGGGGATAGCTCTGGAGGAACCTAATTACTCAGAGAATTCTTTGCTCAGTTCATTGCTAAAAACTAGAAAGTTGGGGATAAATGGATGATCTTTTAGGGCCATGTAAATTTCAAAAATATTCTCAAGAAGAGATAAAGGTGTTAAATAGATTGTGCTCAGTCACTCAGTTGTGTCCAACTCTTTGCAACCCCATGGACTATAGACTGCCAGGCTCCTCTGTCCGTGGGATTATCCAGGCAAGAATACTGGAGTGGGTGCCCATTTCCTTCTCCAGGGATTAAATAGATGAGTAACTATACAATAAGCTGACAGAATCATATCAAATTATTTCAAACTGTCCACAAACAGACGATGCCGATTCAATGTAAACTAAAGATAAAAATTAAAAGTTGGGGTGGGGTTGGGAGCGAGGTTCAAGAGGGAAGGGGCATACGTATACTTATGGCTGATTCTTGTTGATATTTGGCAGAAAACAACAAAATTCTGTAAAGCAATTATCTTCAATTAAAATAAATACATAAAATCAGAAAAGTTGGGGTGGGATGGGAGGGAGGTTCAAGAGGGAGGGAACATACGTATACTTATGGCTGATTCATGTTGTTGTATGGCAGAAACCAACAGAACATTCTAAAGCAATTATCCTCCAATTCAAAATAAATTTTAAAAAAGAATGAAAAGTTGGGGACATCCCTCATGGTCCAGTGGTGAAGGTCTGCCCTGTGTGCCCACCACCAAACTGGGAATGAATGGTGGTTGAGACAGGGAACAAGTTATACTCAAGAGAAACTAACCAAGGGAATTTACTGGTGGTCCAGTGGTTAGAACTCTGAGCTTCCGTGCTGGGGGGCTCGGGTTCAATCTCTGGTCAGGGAGTAAGCTTCTGTGTGTCATGTTGTATGGCTGCAAAAAAACAAGAAAGGGGAAAGAATCAAATAAGTAAACACATTATGGATAATGGAGAACTGGTTTCCCTTTCTCAGAGAAGGGATTTACACATATGGGAAGGCAGAAGACCAGAATGACCCAACTGGTATTGGGTTGGATCTAGAGATAAAGGAGTGAACTCACGAATTTCAATGTGTTTTATGAATGGATTAATGAATGTGTACAGATGAGAGACTATTTCCAACTAAGTCAGAAACTAGACAATTAGCTCACTATCACAATTAATGGGCTTCCCTGGTAGCTCAGCTGGTAAAGAATCCGCCTGCAATGCAGGACACCCCAGTTCCATTTCTGGGTCAGGAAGAGCCTCTGGAGAAGGGTTAGGTTACCCACTCCAGTATTCTTGGGCTCCCCTGGTGGCTCAGATGGTAAAGAATCTGCCTGCAATGCAGGAGACCTGGGTCCAATCCCAGAGTTGGGAAGATCCCCTGGAGGAGGGCATGGCAACTCCTCACCCCCAGTATTTTTGCCTGGGGAATCCCATGGACAGAGGAGCCTGGCGGGGTACAGTCCATGGGGTCACAAAGAGTCAGACACGACTGAGTGACTAAGCAAGCAATCACAATTACTGTTTAACATTCTCACTGTGGGATTCTTGGTTGTGAAGGAAACCAATTTGGGTTAACTTAAGCAAAAAGGGAGTTCATTCATAGGACACTGGGCAGCTGACAGAGAGGATGAGAAAGCTGAACTTCCAAGTTTAGAAAATGGGTCAAAACCCAAGGAAACAATGGGAGGAGAATCATAGCCAAGTTTGCCAAGGGACAGCCTGGTTCAGTGCCAAGGCCATCAAAGGGTGCCCAGGACCCTTCCTGATGTCTTTGTTGTTGTTTAGTCAGTAAGTCATGTCTGACTCTTTTGCAGCCCCACGGACTGTAGCCCGCCAGGTTCCTCTGTCAATGGGATTTTCCAGGCAAGAATACTGGAGTGGGTTGCCATTTCCTACTCCAGGAGATCTTTCCAACCCAGGGATTAAACTTGTGTCTCCTGCATTGGCAGGTGGATTCTTTACCACTGAGCCACTTGGGAAACCTCCTGAGGTCTTTAGAGTCTCAGTACAGACATATGCACAATAGTCACTCAGTTTCAGGAAAAGCAAGTATCTAGCCTTTAAGTCCTTGGTGGTAGGAAGTAGAAGCTTACACAATGATGGAATTCCCAAACAGAGAAGTATTGTTCAGTTTTTCGGTGGAAACATTGTTTTGAGAATGCTCAGTTCAGTCGCTCAGTTGTGTCCAACTCTTTGCGACCCCATGGACTGCAACACGCCAGGCTTCCCTGTCCACCACCAACTCCCGTAGCTTACTCAAACTATGTCCATTGAGTCGGTGATGCCATCCAACCATCTCATCCTCCTCTGAGAGTGCTGGCTAAATACAATTACAAAACAGAACCAAATAAGAGGAATAAATATTGGGAGGATGTATCCTTATCATCTGCAGTTATTATGAGTATATACCTGGGACATCCAAAAAGTAACTGGAAATCTATTAGAAACAATACGATAACTCATTAAGGTGTCATGTTATACCACAGTTTTTCCACTTTAACACTATCGGTATTTGGAACTGGGCAATCCTTGTTCTGGGGCAGAGGGAAGATGTCCTATAGGATATTTTGCAGCATCTCCATCCTCCATTCACTGCATACCAGTAGCATCCCCCTCCCTGACTCAGCTGGGACAAACAAAAACGTCTCCAGCCTGTGCCAAGTGTCCCCTGGAGGGAGAACAAAATCACTCCCATTAGCAGCAGATTAATTCATTTGTCAAATTCAATCACTTTCTTCCATTAAAAAATAGTGGAAAATTATTTTTGTTCCACCTGGAATGACATTGTGTGTGGTGTGAGACAGGGATCTAATTTTACTTGTTGCTTCTTCATCAGATCTTAACTAGTGCGTATAACTTATAGTATGCCAACTCAAAGAACTTGATAATGAGTTCTATTTTTCTGTAAATTCTCTTGGGCTTTCTCAGTAGGGGACCTTATCATCTGCAGATGATGACACTTTTGTCTTTTCATTTCTCACATTTACACTGCTTGTTTCAATTTCCTGTCTAGCTGCTTTTCCTGGCACTTCAGGAGCAATTATCATCATGTTAATAGTGAAACTCTGCCTCACTATTAATGATAGCCAACATGTGGAAACAATCAAAGTGTTCATCAACAGATAAATAGATAAAGAAGATGTGGTGTATATACACAATGGAATACTGCTGCTGCTTGGTCGATTCAGTCACGTCAGACTCTGTGCGACTCTATGGACCGTAGCCCGCCAGGCTTGTCTGACCATGGAATTCTCCAGGCAAGAATACTGGAGTGGGTTGCCATTTGCTCCTCCAGGGGATCTTCCCAAGCTAGGGATCGAACCCAGGTCTCCTGCATTGCAGGCAGGTTCTTTACCACAGAGTCACCAGGGAAGCCCAATGGAATACTACTCAGTCATTAAAAAAAAGATGAAATGATGCCATTTGCAGCAACATGGTGGAGAAGGCAATGGCACCCCCCTCCAGTACTCTTGCCTGGAAAATCCCATGGACGGAGGAGCCTGGTAGGCTTCAGTCCATGGGGTCCCAAAGAGTCAGACACGACTGAGTGACTTCACTTTCACTTTTCACTTTCATGCATTGGAGAAGGAAATGGCAACCCACTCCAGTGTTCTTGCCTGGAGAATCCCAGGGACGGGGGAGCCTGGTGGGCTGCCGTCTATGGGGTCGCACAGGGTCAGACACGACTGAAGCGACTTAGCAGCAGCAGCAGCAGCAGGGATGGACCTAGAGATTATCATCCTAAGCGAAGTCAGTCAGACAGAGAAAGACAAATATCACATGATACCGCTTACATGCGGAATCTAAAAAAAGTCATACAAATGAACTTATTTAAAAATGAGAAACAGACCCACAGACAGAAAACAAGCTTATGATTACCAAAGGGGAAGGGGGTGGGGATAAATCAGGGCGTTGGAATTAACACATACACACTACCATGTATAAAACAACAAACAACAAAGACCTTCTACATGGCGCAGGGAACTGTAGTCAATATTTTGTAATAATCTATAAGGGAAAAGATATAATTGAATCGCTGTACACCTGAAACTAACAAAGCACAAATCAACATTTCAATAAAAGTTTTAAAAATATTTTAAAAGATGAAAAAATCTTAGATTCTAGTCATCTCTGCTAGAGGATCACAGATGAATGATCGTTCTGATAGGCCCGTATTGGGTCACTTGTCCAGGGGGGAAGGAGGAAGGGCATTTTACTAGAACATTTTTGTTAGAGTCACCTGGAATGGGTTTCTCATGGGAAAGACAGACTCTATCACCAGAAGAAGGAGAAGTGGATGGCTGATGAGCTTGAAAAAACGGTATCCACTCCCACTCCACTCTCCATGAACCTCAGAACCATCCTCTCTCCCATTTGCTGAGATGTGAAGAATGGAATAGATGAAGGCCCTTCACCATTCAGACGACTAGAAGGCATGGCCGTAAGGGAGAGAAATAGGCCATGGAGAAACCCTCCCTTAAAACCACACCAACTCTCCACCCAGGAAAGAGTTAATAGTGGGAATAAGATTTGTCATCTTCTGGGGCTTCTCAGGTGGTCCAGTGTTTGAGAATCCACCTGCCAATGCAGGAGATAGGGGTGTGAGCCTTGGTCTAGGAAGATTCCACGTGCCACGAGGCAATTGGACCTGCAAGCCACAACTGCTGAGCTTACACACCCATGTTTGGCAACAAAAGAAGCCACTGCAATAAGAAACCTGCACACTGTAACTAGAGAAAGTCCCATGCAGCAACAAAGACCCAGTACAGCCAAAAGTAAAACATACATTGAAAAATTGTTGTCATCTTCTTCCCACCACCAGCCTACACTCACAGAAAAGGTGGCCCCCTCCCCAGTTCCTAAATCCACTGGGGTAAGTTGCCATTTGGGATTACGTAACGGCATGATGGGAGCACCTGTTGCATTTGGATCGTCTGATATTAATATTTTGGGTGATCTGCCATCTGAGGATTATCGCACCTGTGGGGATTAAGTGGTGCTGTGGGGCACTGTCTTGAATTTGGAAGCATTCTCTGATGGTGCTATAGGATTATATCAGGTTTGGGGTTGATCCCTCCCATGGAAGGATTCTCTGCTACTTCGAAGTTCTTCATAACCTTCGTGTCCCTGTTTCTACAGCATTAATAAGTGAGTGCTTGATTCAGACCTACTTCAGAGCAGGTTGAAGTGTCTTCCTGGCTCAAAGTTTCTGTTCCAGGGAATTGTGGAAGGCCTCGTGAAGGGCGGGGAGTTTTTATTTTCCATTGGCATGCTGTTCTAAAGGGATAATAGGAAAGGTGGAACTTCTGTCTCCGGAGTTGATGGGAATGGTGGTCGCCCTGTATTGTAGTGGGATAGGAATTACGGATATTGGGTATCAGGGACTGACAAGAACTGTGGTTCTGTGTGTCAATGGCAGACGGGAGTGGTGGACCCTGAGTCTCAGGGGCTGATGGGAACGAATGGTGGATCCCGAGTCTCAGGGGCTGATGGGAATGAACAGTGGATCTTGAGTGTTAGAGATGTGTGGAAATGGAAATATTTCAGTATTAGGTGTCAAGGGAGTTATGAACTCTGTATACCAAAGAACGATGGAAACAGTGCTTCCTATGAGTCACTAACAAATGGTGACAGAGGCCTTATGCTTCAGGAACTAACGGGAATTAAGTTCTTTTATCCCAGAATTTAGGCAAGTCTCAGCCTAACCCATAAACCACTTGTTATTCATCCATCTCTCCATTCATTCATTTGGCATACGTTTTCCGGAGCCCTTCCTCTGAGCCACACCCTATGCTGAGTGATACTGAGGACATCGAGATGACTCAGACCTCCACAGTGCCTTCAGTGAACTCTCAGAGACAGACCCAGACAGCGAGAATCACCAAACAAGGGAATCAGGGTAAGTGCAAGAAGACGGCAGGGTGGTGTAGTTTTTGTCCCGATATGAACGCAGGGCATCTGCAGATGAGACCAGACTGACAGTCATTCTGGATGCCAAGTCAAGGTGTAGGGTCTGACAAAAGATCCTTTTATCAAGTGTGAATCTGTGTGCATGACAAGTCTAACCCATGCTGGACAGCAACCCCGGGCAAGTTGGACATTTTCAAAGAGGCAGCCGGTCTCCAACGAAAGGGCATAGCACGAGACCCAGAGAGGCCTGGGTTCGAATCCCGGCTCTGCTATTCACTTGTAAGCATGGGAAACTCACTATTCAGAATCTCAGTTCTCTCATCCTTACACGGAGATAAAACAATTCTTAAAAATAAGACTGCTGCTGGGAAGTCCCTGGTGGTCCAGTGGTTAAGACTCCATGCTTCCAATGCAGGGGGCATGGACTTGATCCCTGGTGAGGGAACTAAGATCCCACAAGTAGCAGGGTGTGGCCAAAAAACCCAAAAATGTTGACTGAGATAATGTATAACAAATACTCAGCCCAGAGACTGTCCTTAAGTAGACATTTGAGAAAGGACTGCCATTTGTTATTATTCCTATCATTAGTAATTAGTGACAAAATTTAAAGAACCTAGAAGTATTTATCAAATATCTGGGTCCAGAGGCTTCAGAGCATTGGAAGAAATTAGTTTTTTAAAAAACAGTAATTTGCATATTCCTAAGCGTTAGTTTATGTGCAAAACCCCTCCTAGTTGATAACAAGTATGGATGAATAAGGGTTTCCCAAGTGACAGTAGTGGTAAAGAACCCGCCTGCCAATGAAAGAGACATAAGAGACGCTGGTTTGATCCCTGGGTCAGGAAGATCCCCTGGAGGAGGGCATGGCCAACCACTCCAGTATTCTTGCCTGGAGAATCCCATGGACAGAGGAGCCTGTTGGGCTACAGTCCATGGGGTCACAAAGAGTTGGACACAATTGAAGAGACTTAGCACACACACATGGATGGATAACACAGGATATAGTGTTAAAAAAAAAAAAAAAAAAGCAAAGCATAGAATAATATGATCCCACCTGGGGACGAAACAGAGGGGGTTAGTATAATACATGTGTGAAAGTGAAAGGCGTTCAGTCCTGTGGGACTCTTTGCAACCTCGTGGCCTACACAGTCCATGGAATTCTCTAGGCCAGAATACTGGAGTGGGTACCCTTTCCCTTCTCCAGGGGATCTTCCTAACCCAGGGATCGAACCCAGGCCTCCCGCATTGCAGGCAAATTCTTTACCAGCTGAGCCATAAGGGAAGCCCAGTATACAAGTACAAAAGGATATAATTCTTCTGGAAAGATTCATAAGAAACTGGTAAGCATGAGCTGTCCCCAGAGAGGAGTGGGTGGCCAGGGACAGGGCAGGAGGAGACAGCATTTTTCACTGTTGGAACCCCAGGACCCTACACTCACCACTGCCTCAATGTGTCCCCAATATGTCCTCTGGCCCCTAATGTCCACTAGGTCCCACTTGGCACACAGCACCTGCCCTCTTCTGCACCCCCTTCTCCCTCTGGTTCCCCATCCAGAACAACTCCTGTCCCCCGCAGTCTCAGGGCCACACTCCTGGTTGTTATATCTTCCTGACCTCTTCCATCCTCATCCTCCTCCTCACATTCTCTGTCCCGCCCCCTCCTCTGGGTCCCCAGGGTCCCAGCCTCGAATCAGGCAACCGCCTCACCAGCCTCCATCAGTCTCTTCCCCCCAACTCATCCCCCACAGGCCCCAGAGGGATCACTCTGACACCCCAAATCTGACCCTGCCCCTCTCTTTGCTCCCAGACACCCACATGGGAAAGTTCCCCGCCCCCGGCCAGCCAAGCGCTGGGCACCTGGCCCCGCCCACCACCTCAGCCTCCTCTTGCAGGCTCCTGAGTTCCCATCAGACTTGACCGCCTGCCCTTCTCCCAAAATCTCCCCCCTGGTTTCCTCTGGGCCTCTGCTTCAGCTGTGCCCTCCGCCTGCAACGCCCTTACGGCCGCCTCTCTCTCTCTCTCTCTCTCTCAATTCAGATCTAACTTCTCCTAGTTCTTGGAGGTCACAACCACCGCCTTATCTGGAGGCCCTTTCGGCTATCGCCAGCTGAAAGGATTCCTGCCCCCTACCGCGGGCTCCCACAAGCCGCTGGACCCTCCCTTCGTCATACCCCGATCGCCCAGGATTGGAACTGTCTGCGTCTGGGTCTGTCTCCTCCATCAGACTGTGAGCTCGGTCTGCAAGGGCAGATCTGGGTCTGATTCACCTTTCTGTCCCCCAGTGGGTGGGCGGGTGGAGGGACCGAAGCGGAGGGAGGGGAAGGAGGCTGGGAGAGCAGAAAGGGGGAGACAGAGCGAGGAGAGGAGAAGACCCTGATTGGGGTGGAGGGGGTGGGCGTGATGTAAGGAGAAAGAGAGACGCGGAGACGGAGACACGGGGGCGGGGGGTGGGGTGGGGGGAGCACAGGGCCAGGAGGAGGCCGGCAGAGTGAAGGAAAGGGAGGAGAGGTGGAGGGTACGAAAGAAAGCGGAGAGTAGAGAACTGGCCCCGGCCGAGGGAGGAGGGAGGGAGGAGCGGGAGCGCTGCCGGCTCACCCTACCGCCTCCCGGCCCCTTTTGTCCCTTCCCTCCTCCCTGCGTCACGCTCCCCGGCCCGGCCTCCCCGCCCCGCTCCCTCCTCCCCGGGGCTGGATGGAATTTTTTCCCCTGGACCGGGGCCAGCTCCGGGGCAGGGGCGGGGCGGGGGGGGGGGTGGGGGGGCGGTGGCGGTGGTGGAAGCCAGGCCGGACTGGGCCGGGCGGTGGGGAGGGGCCGGGGCGGGGGCCCCCTGGGGAGGGGGCTGGTCCGCCGGGGTCCCGGGCTGGGGAGCCGGGCCCGCAGAACCGGGAGGAGGCCCAGGCCGGAGGGAGTCGGGGAGGAGGGAAGGAGGATGGCGGGGACGCCGGGAGGAAGGGGAGAGGCCGTCGGGCGGCGGAGGCGGGGAGAGGATGGAGAGCTGGCGGCGGCGGCGGCAGCAGCGGGGCCCGGCTCAGCCCGGCCCCGGGGGGCTGCCCGCCGAGACCCTTCCCCCGACGCGGGAGCGGTGGAGCCGTGAGTCTACGGAGAGGCAGGGGCGTAGGACCCGGGGCCCGAACTCCAGGGTCCCTGGATTTCTGGGTTCCTGGAGGAGGAGGAGGGGGCCGGGGACCCAGAGTCCCGAATCCTTGGAGCTGGGCACTGGGGGGGCCTGGATTCCGGGGTTCAGGAGGAGGAGCGGGCCAGGAGCACCTCCTGGATTCCACTGGGAGGGGAGAGATGGGGCTGGGGTAGCTAGAGAGGCTTGGAGCCTGAGGAGACGCGCGAGGGATGCCCTCCCGCGCCCTCAGGGGAGCTCAAGGGAGAGGTTGGCTCTGGAGGTGCCTCTGGCCGAGGAAGGGTTAACGTCTGGCTGGAGGGACGGGGGAGGGGCAGGGAAGGGGCTGCGGGGCTCTAAGGGGTCAAGGGTGAGCCGAGCCAGTGGGAGGGGGCTGCCGAGGAGGGGGAGGTTGTCTGGGCTGCCAGACAGGCCAGGGTCAGCGGCGGGGGCAGGGGATGTCTGGCGCAGGAGAGGCCCAGCGTCCAGGCTCCCTTGGGGACCAGGATTCCAGTCCCCGGCCCGCTCCTCCCTCAGACCTGGGCGTCCGCGACCCGGCCCCTCCCGCAGAATTCCAGCGTCCGAACCCCAGCCCCCTTTTCTTAGCCCCGGACCCTGGAGTCTGGGCCTCCAGCCTCTTCTTCCCTCAGCCCTTGGCGGGGAGGAAGGGGGGGCCGGGTCCACATTCCAGCCCCCTGGTTCTCCACGAAATCCCAGAGTTCGGGCCCCCAGACCCTTTCTCTCCCGAACCCAGGCGTCCCCACCTCCTCTTCTTTGGCCCCAGCTGGAGACCAGCCCTCTGGGGGTTAAGGGGGCGGGGCCACTGGTTGCCATGGTGCCAGACTGTTTGGGTCTGCTCTCTGACCCTTGGGGGCTCCCCAGGGTCTGCGGAGAGGGGGAGGGGGGCCCAGACCTGGGCGAAGTCCTGCGCCAACCCTTTCCCCGGGTCGGGCCTGCGGGCCCGGGGAGTCCGCGTCTCCACCGAGGTCCGGTGCGGTGACCTCAAGCGGGTCCTGACCCCCGCCCCCCCGCCCTCCGCTCTCTGCGGGCCTCAGTTTCCCCAGGAGAGACGTGCCGGAGCCGCGGGGCGATGCTGCGGCCCCGCGAACCCTGAGGACGCTCGGCTTCCCTCGGCTCGCACCCCCTCCCCAGGCCCCCGGCAGCCCCGGGGCATGCTGGGAGCCCGGGCCTGGGCTCCGGGCCAGGTTGGGGGGGCCGGGGGGGCGGGGGCCGCCTCCTCCCTTCCCCTTCCTCCCCACCTTGGCCCGGCTCGCGCCCCCGCCGGAGGGTCGGGGAGGCCGGGAAGGAGGGAAGCGGGATGCGAGCGGGGTCCGCGGACCCGTCCCTGGGCCCCCCCCTCCGCCCTTCCCCCCGGCCTCCCCCGCCCCTCCGCGCCTCCCCGCCTCCCCAGCAGGTCGCTACCCCGGCCCTGGGCCCCTGCGCGAACCACCCCCACCCCACCCCCAGCTCCAGACCTGGCTCCGAGCTGCGGCGAGGGGGAGGGAGAGAAGGAAGGAGAAAGGGGGGGGGGGGAGGGAGGCGAGAGACCCGAGAGGGAGAGAAGGAGAAAGAGAGAGAGAGGCAAGGAGGGAGACGGAGGGGGAGAAGGAGGCCGGGAGATGGAGAGAAGAGGGAGGGAGGCAGGCAGGGGGAAAAAGGTGGGGGTGGGGGGTGGGGAGGAGAGTGAGACAGGGAAATCGAGGGAGAGACGGGAGGAGAGGGACAAAGACAGAGGGAGGGGGGCGGAGCAGGGGAGGGGGCAATACCGGAGGGAAAGGGAAAGAAGCAGAAAGGAGGAGAGGAGAGACAGCAAGACGGGGGAGGGCGGAGAGACATGGCCTGAGAAAGGCCCCTGCGAGCCGGGGACGGCCGCGCGCGGGGGGAGGCGCGGATGGGCAGCGCAGAGCCGGGGAGGAGCACACGGAAGCTGCAGGAGATGGGGACCAGGTGAGGCCGAGAGCGAGCGGGCCGGACCGGGAGAGAGGACCGGGAAGATGGAGCTGGAGCGGGAGACGGCGGGAGCGAGACCGCCGGAGCCCTGGACCGAGGCGGAGGTTCTCAGGTGCACAGACTCAGCCCCGGGCTGGGGAGGGCGGGCGCTGGGCCCTCTTGCCTGGAAGGCCTGGCCCCTCCCACTCCTGCCCCCGCCACCCCACCCCACCCCAGCCTACGGCTTGCCGGGGCTCAGCCTTCCCACCTGCGAAATGGGGGTGCCGATGGCACCTCGCGCTCCGCCGGAGAGATGACACAGGCCTGGGGCGGCATCCGCAGATGTCAGTATGGTACTTGATGAGAGACCAAAAGCAGGGGTGTGAGAGGAGCAGATACCCAGACAGGCTTTAACGGGTTTATAGCCCCTGGGCGGCCTCCGCCCCGCTCCTGGATTTCCGATTATCTGACAGGTAGGGTCAGGGAGGGAGCTGGCCCAAGTGGCCAAACTCTGAAACTGGTGAGGTTCCCTCGGCCCCGGGATCCAGGAAGCCGGGCTGCGTCTTCTCCAAAGGAGGCAGGCCTGGCTGGATTCCCAGGACTGAGGGAGGGGCCGGGGGCCTGGGGACTCGGACTTTTGAATCTCAGGAAGCACTGGGGGCTAGAGGGCCTGGATTCCGGGGACCTTCGGGGAGGAAGAGACCGAGAGACTGACTCCTGGGTTCCTTGGGGAGGAGGGGGCCGGGGGCCCGGATTCCTGGGTCCTGGCACCCACCCGTAGAACCGACCTTGCGGGGCCTTCGCCGCACACAAGCTCGTGTCTGTGGGTCCGTGTCGGGGGCTCACCATCGCGGCTGGGGCCTCCCCCGGCCCTCCCCGCCCTCCCTGGCCCTGTCTGTCCGTCCATCCGTCTGTCTGTCCACCTGCCGCGCCCCCCGGGCTGAGGTAGGAGGTTGTATAGTTGAGGAGGACACCCAAGGAGATCACTATACGGCCTCCTAGCTTTCCCCAGGCTGCGCCCTGCACGGGACGGCCCGGTGGGGACCCCTGGACCCTGGTCCCATGCCCCACCCGGCCAGGCTGGGGAGGGGGGTGCTGCTGCAGGGACCCTGGGAGAGAAGCGGGGCTGTCCCTCCTGTCCTTGTCCCTTTCCTTTCTCCCCTTTCTTTCAGAGAGTTTCTCTCCCATCCAGAAATCTCTGCTTGGCTTTCTCTGTCTCTCCATCTCCACTGAGTCTCTGTGCAGTGGCCTCTGAAACTCTGTCTCCATTAGTCTCTTATGGTGCTTTCTGGATCTCTGGCCTCCCGGTGTCTCCCTGTGGCCCAGTTTCTGTCTTTTGGGCCCTCACGGTGTCTCTGTGCCATGTTCATTTCCCCGGCACCACCCGCCCCCCACCCCAGGGCCTGGCAGGCCCCCACACACACACATCACACTGCCGGCCTCTGCGTCCCTGAGACCCTTTAACCTGTGAGGACGTCCAGGGTCACAGGTGAGGTTCTTGGGAGCCTGGCGTCCGGCCCAACCACCAGCCTGGGGCTTGCCGGCCGATCCCCTGTCCCCTTCCTCCCTGAAAACCCCCACAGGGGGAGCCTGACATTGGATCGGTGACTGAGACCTGACCTCTGACCCCTGCATCTTGAGCCCCTCCCCCGCATCACAGTGACCTCACAAAAGTCACCAGCTTCTCCCCCAGGCCGCGACCCTCCGCCATGGCCTGGCTGGCCCCTTGGAGCGCCGTCCTGCCCTCCCTGGCGGCCTTCGCTGTCTTTGGGGCTTCGGCCTGGGCCTGTCTCCTCTGCTTCACGTCTTATGAGGAGCGTCTCCAGATTTGCCAGATCTTCGCCGGCCTGGACAGTCCCGACCTCGGAAAGTGTGAGGAGGCCTTCGCAGATGCCTTTAAGGGGCTGCTGGACACTGAGATCAGTGAGGAGACCATCCCCTGCTCCCCATCATCCTCCCTGGGTGGGGTGCCCGGGGGTAGGCGGAGGGAGGGACCCAAGAGGCCTGGAGAGACTGAGAGGGACGAGATGCAGAGATGGGAGAATGGAGACGTGGGGAGCAGAGATCGGAGACAGAGGGATGACCACCTCGGGGACATGGTGCCAGGGGAAGCAGTTTTCCCCCAGCCCCTGCCTCCCACTGCCAGACTACGAGGAGAGGGGCCAGCTGCACGATGCCTTCACCCAGATGACCCACTCCCTCCAGGAGATGGCCACTGCCCAGGGTGAGTGGGGCGGGGTCCGTGGCTCTGGGATATGGATGTCTGAGCCTTTGTGGGGCAAGGGGCAAGGGAGAGAAAGCCCAGAACGTGACAGTGATCTTGATGGTAGGATGCCGAGGGAGCTGAGTGACCTTGTCAGGGAGCAGAGACGGGCAGGGCCTGGTGGGTTCAGGGCAGAAGGAACTTGAGAGTCTGAGGCCAGTGGGGCTCAGGGAGGTGAAAGCCTGCCCTCCCTGTGTGGCTTGCCCTCTCCCTGGCTGTGAGATTCTGGATGCCTCACTGCCCCCGTCCCCAACTTTGGGCCTCAACTCACCCATCTGAGAAAGAAGATAACCGCTTTGCCTTCCGGCAAGGTGTGGGAACTCAGTGAGACAGAGGGGACTCCAGCAATGGAGACAGACTTCAGGGAGGAGAGCTTCCGCTAGGATAAAATGTATTCCCTACAGTTAGCAAAGTGATTCCATATCTTTGACCTGTGGAGGCTATTATGGGCCCCGAAAGACAGGTGGGAGCAGGGAGGGAGAGGATCACTGGGGAGACAGGCACACGTGACAACCTTGAGGGGGTGAGACACGCTCAACACATGCGTGTGACAGTGTGAAAGAACCACAAGGCTGGGGTGACCCTTGTGGGAAGGGGCAGTGTGAACAGTGATCACACCAGGCCACAGTGGTCACAGGACACAGGACTCCCCCCAACCCCTGCCCCTACATGCTGGAGACTGGAACCATGGGTGGGGGAGCGTTCATGGCCGTGTCCCTGGTCTGGGGGCTCCGCACTTATTTCTACATCTCAGTTCTATTACTTCTTTTGCTTCCTACTCTTGCCTCTGAGCTTTTTGACAAACATGAGCCCCAAACATCAGGAGCTTCCCATCCATCTGAGGGGCTCCCAGGGCAGAGGGGAGGTGCAGCATGAAGACTTCAGCTGCAGGTTCCCCCACCCACAAAGGGAGAGCTGAGGAACTCAGAGCTGAGGGTGGGGGTGGGAGTGGGGGGAGAATTCCCAGAGATGCCCTTCTCCCCTACGTCAGAAGGTTTCGAAAAGAGCAGAAACAAGTCCTTCTCTGGGTGCAGAAGACCCCCGAAGGCAGTGTGTGGGACCAGCTGGAGCAGGGGAGGGAGTGGAGGCTGGGAGGCCCAGGGTGGAGGCTGTGGTGAAGGAGGCCAGACCTGAGGCGGGGAATCTGTGAAGGTGAAGAAAAGACTGGGCCTGGGTCTGATGAGCTGTTCAGGGAGAGGGGAAGAGGAGGGTTAGGGACTGTGTGCCGGGTCTGGCTCCGTGTCTGAGTGGGCAGTGGTCATCTCTGGGAGGAAGAGCAGGAGAAGGGGTAGATGGCCAGCTGGGTGAGGCTGCAGTGACTGTGAGGGGCTTGGGGGACGTCCAGAGTTCAACTGGGAGTCAGGGAGATTTGAGACTGTCCCCAGGGAACAAGGCTGTGAGCCGAGGAAGGGCAGTGTCAGCTCAGGGTGTAGAAAGATCCTCGAGGGCCATATGGATGGACTGGAGCGAGAGTCTGGGTGCTGGGAGAAGCTGGGGCTTTACGTTCCACGGGTATTTACTGTGTCAGGAACACCACCAGGGACACGGCTGTGACCCAAACTGCAAGCCACCTGCCCTCAGGTTGCTTGCATTGATTATTAAACGTAATCAGTGAAATGCCATAGATGTCAGCTGGTGATCCATACTATAGAGGGAAACAAAAAGGGGAGAGAAAGGGGGGGTGGCCAGTGGGGTGATCGTTTTACTAAACAGGTTGATCAGGGGAGGTGCAAATGAAACGGTCCAGTTATGCAAAGACTGGAATGAGGGGAACAGAGAGAGCTGTGCAGGTGACCTGGGGAGAGAGCTTCCAGGTGGTAGAAAGAGTCAGTGCAAAGGCCCTGGGGCCAGTGGAGCTGGAGTGGACCATGTAGGCCAGTGGTTCTCCAGCCCCACAGTGTATGTCAGAATCTCCTGGGACCTTATTAAAATGCAGGCTCCCGGGCCCCACCCTCTGTTTCTGAGCCTTAGGTCTGAGGTGGGGCCCAGAAATGGACATGTCTAACAAGTTCCCAGGTGCTGCTGCTGCTGTGCTGGGAACACACTTTGGGAACCGCTAGGGTGCGTCCTTGAGCCAACTTCAGCCAAATGACCCCCTCTTTCCAGCTCATACCCAATGATCACTTCAGCTCTTGCTCTTGATGTGGGGAGGCCCTTTGGAGGATTTTACAGGAAAGAGGGGTTCTGACTAAGGCCATGTGGGTCAAGGGCAGAAGCAGAAGGTCCAGGGAGGAGACGGTCAGTGGTGACTTGAACCTGTTGTGATGGGTTGGTGGGGGCTGAGATGAACCTGCCCCTTGCATGGAAGATGCTGTGTCTGCAAAGAGTGATTTATGTTAATAATCCTCCTAAAAGATGTCCTTGTACTGGCCCCATGAGGTGGAGTTTTATAGCTCCATTTTCCAGATGGGGAAGTTGGGGCTCCCGTGGATGGACCCAGGGGATGTCTGGACCAGACGTACGTAGGATGATGGGGATGGGAAGAATCAGGATGACTCCTGGGTCTCTCCCGAATGGAGGCCCAGAGAGATGGACAGGTGGACTCAGAGTGGCTCCCGGTGGTGGCCGCTGGCACTGTCAGTGTGGTGTTGAGGGCAGTGTGTCTACCGCAGATGGTGGCCACCCGTGGAGGCTCTGGAGTTTGGCCACATGGGTTCCAATCTAGCTGTGTGACCTTGGCCAATTTCCTAACCTCTCTGTGCCTGGGTTTCCGCATCTCAGATTAGGGGATGATAATGCCAGTAGTTGACTCTTCTATAACACAGACATTATCCCATTATGGTCATTTAATGGTACCTAGCAGGGGTCATGAAAAGTCGGACATGACTGAGCAACTTCACTTTCTCTTTTCACTTTCATGCATTGGAGAAGGAAATGGCAACCCACTCCATGTTCTTGCCTGGAGAATCCCAGGGACGGGGGAGCCTGGTGAGCTGCCGTCTATGGGGTTGCACAGAGTCGGACACGACTGAAGCGACTTAGCAGCAGCAGCAGCAGCAGCACATAGTTTGGGAGGAGGAGGCTTTTATATTGTATGACGTGAAATCTTCACCACCAATGCTGTGAAGTAGACACTGATATTGCCCCCATTTTATGAATGAGGAAACCAAGGATCAGGAAGGTTAAATACCCGGCCAAGGTCACATAGGGAGGAGTGCATGTGATGGGTAGCATGGAAGTGAGACAGGTGTGCACATAGTTGGGAGAGACAGAACTCAAACTCAGGTGATCAGCAGGTCGAGGCTCCCAGTGAAGCACCTCTTTGGGGAGACTATAACTCGTGCCCCTTTGTGGTTAACACAAGCCTGCCTCTTGCCCCTTTGGACATTTCGCTCCATCCCTATTTACTCCCATGCTTCTCCCCTGCCCCCTGGCTGACTTGGTATATCCCACACACCGTCCCCCCAAGAGTCATTTGGTTTGGCCCATAGACATTCCTTGGCTGCCTTCTCCAACATCATCCCAGCCTCTCATTTGAGCACGCCACTCGGACCACATCCTCCTGACCATACTGCCGTCACCAGACCACAGCTCCTGCCTGCCTTGTGGCTAAGGAGAGACTGCTAAGTCCTTGACCCCTCATTTTGCACCTGCTTCCTGGCTTCAGAGCCCTCTTCTCTCCAGCTTCTACCATCACTTCTATGATCATTACTTCAGCCAGATTCTTATCAGAATCCTCAATTCCCTCCCTTTATGTATGGTTTAGCCTAAGGTTAAAACCTGCAATGTCTTAAGCAGGGTAGAAGTTTATTTTTTCCTTATAAAATAAGTCTTGAGGTAGGCACTTAAGACTAGTATGGCAGCTGCATTTTCCTGGGGACTCAGCACCCTTCCAGCTTTCTGCCTTACTATCCTAGGATATACTACTTATCCTCATGGTCCTATATAACTGCTAGAGCAGCAGCCATCAAATCTAAGTTTCAGGCAACAGGATGAAAGAAGGGGAAAGGGGCCAATAAAATGGCACCATATCTCTTTTAAGGCTACTTTCTGTGACTCACACATCACTCTTAAACTTACAGCTCATCCATCAGAACTTGGACACCTGACCACAGCTAGGTCACATGACCACAGCTAGCTACAATGGAGGTTGGGAAATGTAGTCTTTTAACTGGGGCAGGGTCGGGGTGCTTTCTCAGCTGAACGTGGTGATATGTTATTAAGGAGAAAATAGATATTTTGAGGCAACTGGCAATCCCTGTGTATTAGTTTGCTAGGGCTGCTGTAACAACAACAACAACAACAACAACAAAAAACAGAAACTGGGTGGCTTAACTAAAAGAAGTTTATTTGCTCACAGTTCTGGAGGCTAGAAGTCCAGGATCAAGGAGTCAGTGTCAGCAGGGTGGGTTGCTTCTGAGGCCTCTCTCCTTGATTTGCAGAATGACTGTCTTCCTTCCGTGTCCGTGTCCAAATTTCCTTCTCTTCCAAGGAAATCAGTCATGTTGGGTTAAGGCCCACCCAAAAAACCTCATTTTAATGTCATTACCTCCTTAAGATTCCATCTCCAAATACAGTTACATTCTGAAGGACTAGGCTTAGGACTTTACCGTATGAATTTGGAAGAGATGAAATTCAGCCCATAGCACCCCGCCACATGAGCACTGGTGGCTCAGTGGTAAAGAATCTGCCTGTGGTGCAGGAGATGCAGGTTCGATCCCTGGGTGGGGAAGATCCCCTGGACAAGGAAATGGCACCCCATTCCAGTATTCTTGCCTGGAGAATCCCATGGACAAAGGAACACGGCAGGCTACGGTGCATGGGATCACAGAATTGAAACCTGATTTAGCAACTAAATAACAACAACAAAATCCTGTCACATTTCTGACTTCCAAAGCCACCTCCACCTGTAAATCATTGCAGCCATCCACTTTGAGAAAGTCCCCCAGTTTGTTGTTTTTTTTTTTTTTGAAGGCCATTACAGTGGTGAAAACTCAAACATCCATAAGAGCAGAGAACATAGAAAGAGTGAAAGAGGGGTAGAAATGAAGAGACTGGGAACTCTGGGAAAGTGGGTGTGTGCCCTGACTAAAGTGGGTGGCTGCTGCTAAGCTCCGGCCAACTGCTGCCTCATGGAAATACTGCCTCTGTTACAGCTCTTCCAGATTTCGTAAAGGGATGCCAAACATTTTATGTGACTTTTCCCAAACTTTACATGATGGCAACTGGGTCATTTTTAAAAAACATTTTCCAGGCCAAATATAACACATCCAGCGGATGAATTGTGGCCCCAGGCTTCCAGCTGTGGTGCTCATTCCAGTTGAATCCTGGAATTCATTCTACACATACTTATTCCTAAGACTCAGGGGCCCTTTCCTGGTTTCTGAGGACACAGCACTAAAGAAGGACTTGTTTGCTTACTTAAGAGACAGTCTTAAATGCTCACTATGCATATATGAATATATGTATTTGCAAACTGGTGAGAGCTATGAATGGAACAGATGGAGTACTGTTAGAGACAAAAATAGGGGACTGGATTAAATTAGATTTGTGGTCTGAGAAAACCTCTAAGGAGGTGACATGAGGGATGACAGGAAGGAAGAGTAGGAGTAGGGGGGGAGGTGTGCTGGAGACTGAAGATAGCATGTGCAAAGGCCCTGAGGTGGCAGAGAGCATGATGCTTTCCTTATTAGGGGAAATGAACTGCAGGAGACTTAAGAGTTGTGGCTTCCATACCTGGGTCGGGAAGATCTCCTGGAGGAGGACATGGCAACCCACTCCAGTATACTTGCCTGGAGAATCTCCATGGACAGAGGAACCTGGTGGGCTACAGTCCATGAGGTTGCAAAGAGTCGGACAAGACTGAAGCGACTTAGCACACAGAGAGGGAGACGAGACTAGGCCAGACTACACAGGGCCTCCTAGGCCATGGGAGAAATTTGACCTTTATCCTCCCTTTTCTCCTTAACAAGATAACACAGATGCGGAGGAGTTCTGTCAGAGTGATTAGTCTAGAGGCAGCAGAAGGAGATTTGGGGGTGTGCCCACCATCCAGATAGAGTAGGAGGCTGTGGCATATACCAGAGACCTGGGGATAGCAGGGACTGGGGGAGGGGCACAGACATGATGACAGCCAGGCCTGTCGAGCTCCGGCAGCCTTGGGGAAGGGTCTTTACTACAAGGACTCCCTCCACCCTCCAGGGTCCTTTCGGGTTGCCTTTCTTCGTGCCGCGGAGAAAATGCAGAAGATTATATTGCAGCTTAAGGAAGGTAAAATAGACTGTCTACTTCCCCCGGCCCAATTAGCAAACCCAACTCCGGAGACCCCCATCTGCTCCCATCAAGCCAACCCCTCGGCCGATCTCTGAGCCGAGCTTCCCTTGTGGGTCACTCTGGGCACAGCCTCTTACCCTGCTAGAACCACTCTGGGTCCGGCCCCGCCTCCGATGCAAGGTTACCTCTAGCTGGGACGGCTTTGTAGGACAGTCCTGTCCCAGACTAGCTCGGGCCTCTTCATGGATCTGTGTCTGACCCTGGGCACTCTGTGACAGGTTTCCTTTCCATCCGGGGCGTCTTAGTGGGCTATGTCCAGCCTGACCACACCTCTGATTGGGCCCCCTAATTAGGCTCTGTCCCCTCCGATGGAGAAGGCAATGGCACCCCACACCAGTACTCTTGCCTGGAAAAATCCCATAGACGGAGGAGCCTGGTGGGCTGCAGTCCATGGGGTCGCTAAGAGTCGGATAGACTGAGCGACTTCACTTTCACTTTTCACTTTCATGCATTGGAGAAGGAAATGGCAACCCACTCCGTGTTCTTGCCTAGAGAATCCCAGGGAGGGGAGCCTGGTGGGCTGCTGTCTATGGGGTCGCACAGAGTCGGACACGACTTAAGTGACTTAGCAGCAGCCTCCGATGATCGCCCGGGATCTAGGCCCGTCCCGCTCGATGGAATACACCGGGGCTGGACCTGCCTCCTGGTTGCCAGCAGCAGGCATGTGCCTGACGTCTTAATGGAATGCTGCAGGGCTGGTAGGGTCCCCAGGTGAAGTACCGCAGGCCTGGCCCCGCCTACAGCGAGGAAGCTGCAGGCTTGGCCCCACCCCTTTGGTGGAGCGCGGCATACCTGGCTCTGGTCCCTTGGAGGAATGAATGCATCCGGCCCTGAAACGTTTCCTCTAGGGGAGTTTCAGGTGGGCACCTGCCGCGACTTACAGGGTGGTAACGCTTCTTCTCTCTCCGCAGTGCAGGTCTGCATTCCTCCCTGCGGTAAGCACGTCATTCAAAGCTCAGAATTGCGGGGGGAAAGGAGGTGGTAAGGGCCAAAACCTGGGACTCTTGGAAGAGCACGGGTGCCTCTGATCCGAAGGGGCCAATGCGAGCCCAGGAGAAGAGGAGTAAGAAAACCAGTTCACAAACCTCACGAAAGGCGGGTCCGGGAAAACAAAAACAAAAACAAAACGAAGGCAAACCAATGGGGATCCTAGAGGCTGGAGAGTGGTGAGAGCCAGCCAATGAGCGCGGGAAAGGCGGGGTCCAGATTCTGTCCAGCAGGTAGAACCCGGGGAAGTTAAATAGACCACGTGGTTGCCGAAGGGACCCTGGCTAGGGGAGGCAGATGGACCCCAGACCCAGCGTTCCCACCCCCCAGGACTCCAGGAGGTCACTCGGCGTTTTCGCTGCCGCGGATGCTACTCCAAGGTCTGCGACCTCCCACTTGACTGCCCAGGTGAGGGGCGTGGCCTTGAAGGGCGAGAAACCTGAAAAACTGGAAGAGAGGGCTGAGCGAGGAAGGGGCTGGGGTTGGGGGGTCGGACGTGGGCGGGCCGAGGTGGCGATGCGAGACCTGTCTTCAGTTCAGGACCTGACGGTGACTCGGGGTCGTCAGGCCATGTTCTCTTGCACTGTGAACTTCCAGCTGCCTAAGGAAGAGATCACCTATTCCTGGAAGTTCGCAGGAGGTGTGAGTCGGGGCGGGTCCAGCGTGAAGGGCTTTAGGAGATGGTTTATGCTTCTCTAGAGGATGGAGAGTCAGGAGGCAGGGAGTGGGATTCGAGGAGGCTCGGTCTAGACTCATGCTTCGTGCAAGGGGACGGTCCCGGCGTCTGGGGGTAAGGGTCAAAGCTCAAAATGCAGTGACAGAGCCCAGGGGTGAATTATCCGTAGGGGTTTCAGGCGGGAGAGCAAACACTAGGCCCAAGAGGCGGAGTCAAGGCTTAGGGGGCGGGGCCATGCGTGAACCCTCGGCGAATAAGAGGGTGAAGCCAGGGCTCCGGGAGGGCGGGGGGCGGGGGTGGGTGGCCTGGCTCAGGGGCGGGGCTTCACGTAGCGGTTTGGCGAGCCAGAGCGGAGAGACTCCCTTCTGCGCTCGGGGCGGGGCCGGTCGCCCTCAGCCTCTATCCGCTTCAGCCCGAGCGTCCCGCAGCTCCGGACTCAAGATCCAACCTACTTCCGAGATATTCCGCGGGCCCAAGGTTACCTGGCGCGGATCCGGCCAGTGCAGCCCACGCACCGCGGGACCTTCTCTTGCGTGATCACGCACGACCAGCGCCCCCTGGCGCGGCTCTACTTCTTTCTTAACGGTGCGGGCCGGGCGGGGCCGCGCGGGGGGACGGGGGGGCGGGGCTGCGCGGCGGGGGGTGGGGCTGGCGCCCGGCTGACGTGCGCGTCCCCGCAGTGACGGGCCCGCCGCCGCGCGGGGAGACTGAGCTCCAGGTCTCTTTTCGGGAAGTCTTACGCTGGGTGCCGCAGGAGGCGGAGATGATCGAACCCTGGAGGCCCAGCCTGGGCGAGCTGCTGGCCAGGCCCGAGGCTCTGACGCCGGGCAATCAGTGCCTGCTCGCGGCCCTTGTGGCCTTAGCATCAGCCAGTGTGACCGTGCTGGTGTGGTAAGTCCCCGGGACCCCAGAGTCCCAGCCTCCGGCTCTCTCCTTACTGAGACTGGGGCGTTTGGGTTTCTCAGCCCCTCCTCCCTCAGATCCGGAACTCCGAGTCGCCAGTCCCCTCCTACTCAGGAGTCATAACCCCCAGCCCCTGGTTTCTCAGATCCAAGAGTCCAAGCCCTATCACCCGCCTTTGGAACCTAGGCTCCAGGACCCAAATTTCGGGTCCCCAGCCTCTTCCCCCGCCACACACTAAATCTCCTTGTTTCCCTAGGATGTTTTTCCGATGGTACTGCAGCGGCAACTAACAAAGGTTTCTTTTTTTTTTTTTCCTTATCCTATTTTCATCCTTAAAATAAAGAATCTATTTTGGCTCTCTAGATTCTTTCATCGTTGCAAGTGATTCTTTCATCGTTGCATATGCCCACGTGCACATGCTCCCGTAATGATGGTGAGAGGCACAGCTGTGGCAGTGCAGGGCCCTGTGCTGAGGGCTTTAGGTGCACGCCCAGGCCCCTCCCCAGATTTCTGGCAGTGTCCTGGACATTTACGCCTGCATCAGTCACCTTCAAATAAGGACCTTCGTGTCGCCACAAAAGCCTGTTCGTCCCCCAAAACTTTCTTGCTGTCATCAAGTGCATCACCATCCACCCATCCGCTCGACTGGAAACCTAAGTTGTGTTTAGTTTCTCCTCCATGTCTCATCTATTTCCAAGTCTCAGCCTTTTCAATTCCTATATATCTCATGGAGTTGCTCCCTCTTTGTGGTGTACCACCATCTCTTGCCTGGATCTCTGGATCAGTATCCACACTGGTCTCCCTGGTTGAGAGTGGGCTCAGCCTTGTCCCAGTGCGATCCATTCTCCACAAAGCAGCCAGAGTGTTCTTTTTTTTGTGTGTGTGTGGCTATTTTGGCTAAGGTTTTAATTTTTTAAATTAATTTTTATTGGAATATAG
Source organism: Bos indicus (assembly GCF_029378745.1). Classification (NCBI taxonomy): domain Eukaryota; kingdom Metazoa; phylum Chordata; class Mammalia; order Artiodactyla; family Bovidae; genus Bos; species Bos indicus. Next base: position 58,258,197 of record NC_091777.1, read on the forward strand.
TTTATTTACAGTGTTGGTTAGTTTCTGCTGCACAGCGAAGTGAATCAGTCATACATATACACATATCCACTCTTCTTTAAGTTCTTTTCCCATATATGTCATTACAGAGTATTGAGTAGAGTTCCCTGTGCTATAAAGTAGGTTCTTATAAGTTATCTCTTTTATATATAGTAGTGTGTGTATGAGAAGGAAATGGCACCCCACTCCAGTCCTCTTGCCTGGAAAATCCCATAGACAGAGGAGCCTGGTGGGCTGCAGTCCATGGGGTCGCTAAGAGTCGTACACGACTGAGCGACTTCCCTTTCACTTTTCTCTTTCATGCATTGGAGAGGGAAATGGCAACCCACTCCAGTGTTCTTGGCTGGAGAATCCCGGGGACGGTAGCCTGGTGGGCTTCTGTCTGTGGGCTTCCGTCTATGGGATCGCACAGAGTCGGACACGACTGAAGCGACTTAGCAGCAACTTAGCAGCAGCAGTGTGTGTCAGTTCCAATCTCCAGAGTGATATTCTACAGTTTGTCAGGTCAGGTCACTCCTCTGTCCAGAACCCTTCAGTGGCTCCCCATTGCTACTGGGCCAGAATCCACCTCCCCTCAAGGTCTCCGAAGCACCCCCTGTATTCACCATTATTCCTCTTGTTCTATCCAGGATCTAGGGTACATACTATTTTCTTCCTAGAATCATGTTTCTTCTCCTTTCTGTCTAGTTAACTCAGCTATGATTTCCCCTGAACAGCCTTTATGTACATTAACCTATTTGATCTCCAGGGCAACTCTGTGGGCAGGCACTATGTTGGTGTACCTGACTCCCCTTCTCTATCACCCTCCTCTTTACTCTCTAACCCACTGGCCTGGAACATACAAAGCTCAGTCCTGTCCTTGGGCCTTTGCATGTGCAGTTCTTCCTACTTGAAATGAGATTACTCTGACCCTCACGAAGCCACCTCCCTCTCACTTCACAGGTCTCAGCTCAGATTACACCTCTGACTATTCCCCTCCTCCCACATGATACCTGCCCCCCCCCCCCCCATTTTATTTTTATTTTTTGTGTGACTGGCTTGTGGGATCTTATTTCCCTGACCAGGGATTGAACCTGGGCCCTTGGCAGTGAAAGCTTGGAGTCCTAACCACTGGGTAGCCTGGAAAATCTTAACATCCCCCTATTTTTGCTTGTGCACAGCATTCACTCAGACCTGATGTAAACTTATTTTTTAATTTGGTTTTATGGCTTCCCCACCTTAAAGGTAAGCTCCCTCATAGTGTTCTTCACCAGTATGTTCCCTTTCACTGATTCATTCAATTAGAAAATATTTACTGAGTGTTTATTATGTGTCAGGCATTTTCAAGGCACTGTAGACACAACAATGAAGAAATCAGAACAGACAAAAATCTGCACCCTCAAGACAGGTGCAGGGGATTAAGAGATACAGACGATTATGTGCCTGTTAGTTGCTCAGTTGTGTTCGACTCTTTGGGACCCCCGTGGTCTGTCCATGGAATTCTCCAGACAAGAATACTGGAGTGGGTTGCCATTCACTTCTCCAGGGGATCCTCCCAACTCAGGGATCAATCCAGGTCTCCTGCATTGCAGGCAGATTCTTTACCGTCTGAGCTACCAAGGACTAATGGATTATGTTCCTGAGAATCCTTAACTAAGGATAACACTGTCTTTGCTTAATGGAATAGGAGCTCCTGGAAAGCAGACGCAGACTCTTAATAGCTTCTGTATTTGCAAACCTGGCAATGTGTGTGGAATTCAATAGGAACTTGGTAAATGTGTTTTGTGGTTGACTGACTGAATCAAAGAATGATTGAAGTGAAATGCCAGCATCCAGCAGATAATAGATGCTCCATAGTACCTGAATGAGATGTTGAGAAATTCCACCTTCAAAACAAGCCCGACCCATGGCATTCCTATCCCTGTTTTCCAAAGAGGACATCCAGGCTAAAAGAAAGGAGGGTATCCTGTCTAGTTTCAAACAGGCTCCTCTGTCCATGGAATTTTCCAGGGAAGAATTATGGGAGCAGGTTGCCCTTTCCTTCTCCAGGAGACCTTCCAAACCCAGGGATCGAACCCATGTCTCCTGAGTCCCCTGCATTGACAGGTAGATTGTTTACCACTATGCCACCTGGGAAGCCCCAAGACCCAGCCAGGAGTCCTCAGTTCTCAACCATGCAGCCCCCCTTAGTTCTGGGGGGGAGGGGGGGAAGAAAAGAAAAAAAAAAAACGGAGAGTAGGCTGAGAAGAAAATAAATAAAATTCTTTATTATATTCTAATACATAGTACAAATGGAGGTTAAATAAGAACAGAGAAATCAGGGGACCCAGGACAGCTTGTGGGGACCCCTTTCGCCCTGCCCCTAAAAATCCACACCCTGATCAATAAATACCCCTCCCAAGAGACCCAGAAGTCCCAGCCCGCCCAACCCCTCAAAAGAGTCCAGGCTGAGAAGTCTTGGGTCGAGCCCCTCACTTCACAGAGGAGGGCCACTGAGGCCCAGGGGGTCACCCAGCAGGTGCGTAGTTCCGGGAACCCCGCTAAGCCCCCTCGGGCCGCTCCCCGAGCCAGCGCCCCGTGCACCCAGGCTCACACCTGGACGCGGTAGCCTCCCGCCCGCCGCCGGCAGAGCCTCCGCACGCCCACCCAGTAGAGGGTCAGCATGACGGCCCAGTAGCCCACGTAAGCGCCGGCGCCCGCGGCCAGGTGGTGGGCCTCGGCCGCCCGGGAGGGGCCGCTCCAGTCGGCCCGGGCCTCGTGGACCACGCTGCGGACCAGGCCCCCGAGCAGCAGCAGTGCCCAGAGGGCCAGGGGCAGCACGGGCACGTAGTTGGCTGCCAGCTTGCGGCGGCCCGACGTGCCCCAGCCGCTCTGATTCATGGTGGCCAGCGCCAGGAACTTGGCCGGCAGGAGGCCGCCCATGTAGAGGGGCGCGTAGAGCGAGAGCAGCAGCATCCGCAGGCAGCCCCGCAGCCAGGCTGCGAATGCCGCCTTGGCCAGCGCCACGCCCTGCACGCACAGCAGCACCCAGAGCAGCGCCCAGGGGCGGCCCGCGTAGAAGAGCCGCAGCACCGTGGCCGCCACGAAGAAGGGGAAGAGCCCCGAGACCACCGCCTCGTAGGTCATCCACGCGTGGTGCCGGTGCCACCAGAGCGCATTGTACAGCCACTCGCGGAAGTACGACTTGGACCAGCGCGTCTGCTGGCTCAGCCAGCGCAGGAAGGACGAGGGCGTCTCCGAGTAGCAGCGAGACCGCGAGGTGTACCTGGGAGGGAGGGAAGAGACGGGGCTGTCAGCGCGGCTCTCCTTGGAGCCCACGGGGACAGATCCGAGCCAGGAATGGCCCCTGGGGCACGTGTGCTCAGCCTCTCTTGGAGAAGGAAATGGCAACCCACTCCAGTACTCTTGCCTGGAGAATCCCATGGACGGAGGAGCCTGGTGGGCTACAGTCCATGGGGTCGCAAAGAATGAGACACGACTGAGCGACTCTCTTTCTGGACTTCAGGGTTTCCGATACCTACCTGGGTCCCTGGACTTTTTATCTAAGTGTGTGTGCTCTTTGGGACCCCATGGACGGGTCCAGACTCCTCTGTCCATGAATGAGATTCTCCAGGCAAGAATACTGGAGTGGGTTGCCATTTCCTTTTCTAGAGGATCTTTCCGACCCAGGGATCAAACCTACATCTCTTGTGTCTGCTGTACTGGCAGGTGGGTTCTTTACCACTGTGCCACCTGGGAAACCCCTCTTTATCCAACAGGAATTGATTAAAAGGCCAGTGGAGGAATTCAGAGAAGCCTTTACTGGGACTCCTGCTGCAAGTAACACATTCCCTTGCTTGCTCCCTCCCCTGTGGGGCTGGGGAGGCACTGGTCCCTTACATGCGATGAGGGTAGGAATGGATCAGTAGATCAGGTGGATGGGGTAGTTTTGGTGGTCTGCCCACCCCTTTGGTGGTGCACCGTGCAGGGATCAGGCCCGGTACCCCCACTTTTGCTCCCTACACCTCAGAAATGGCAGTTGAGTTTTGGCCTTTTTGTGTCTCATTGTTCACAAGTCGCCCAGGCTGCACATGCATGTGGGTTACTTTTAGTCCCTTATCGTTTCTTTGTATTTTGTTACTGGAGGAGGCCTTTGGGTGAAGCACTGGTATAGCATCTGCCTACAATGCAGAAGACCTGGGTTCAATCCCTGGGTCAGGAAGATCCTCTGGAGAAGGAAATGGCAACACACTCCAGTACTCTTCCCTGGAAAATCCCATGGACAGAGGAGCGTGGTAGGCTACAGTCCAAGGGGTAGCAAAGAGCCGGACACGACTGAGCGGTGTCACTTTCACTTTCAGTGAAGTATAGGGTCCCAGGTCCCAGCCTGTCTCATTCTCATATGTAAAATGGGGTCAACAATGTTTCCTACCTAATAGATGAGGGTTGAAGGAGGATTAATGTCAAGTGCTTAAGACCAGTATATTGTACTTGCTCAACTGATGGTGGCTATTACTATTTTTACTATGACTAATGTAACTTGGCATTACTACTATCATTGCAGTGGCCAACACTATTACTAATACTATACTAATACTATCACTAATCTATTACGAATACTGTTATTGGCAGACCTCAGGGTGAGGAAGGAGCCAGGCATGGTTCCTACTTGGGATAGCCCTTGCCTTAGAGCTTCTCAAGGGAACTATTAAGCTCCCTTCCTGTGGCCCTGGCAGACATTACTAATCAATCCCTCCCAGGTTTCCAGCCAAGCCCCCACAAAGCTAAAATCACTTATGTGAGACATCATCGAAGTGGCCTCCAGCAGTCAGCTTGTTAGGAGGGATTAAACCATTCTGTCCCCAGGGGCATTGTTTGACAGTGCCCAGTCTCCTCCCCCTGTGCCACCTGGGATCCTCAGTGACCTCCGTGGTAATCCTCTTCCTCCTGCAGTCCATACTCAAAACAGCTGTCCTGTTACAACAGCATGCTACCCCTCTGCTCAAAACCGCCAATGGCTCCCTCTCCTTAGTTCACAATTCTCGACCACAGAGGCTCTCATGAGTGGACCCTCCACCCTGTGAGCTCTCTGTCCTCTCCTGACGCTCTCTCCCTTGCTATTGGTCCAGCTGCTCTATTTTCAGCCCCCATTCCTATCTTATCCTAATTTGTCATTTCACTCTCTATCTGGAAACTTCTATCCACCTTCCTGGCTTTATATGTCACCTTAGCATGTGCTGTTGTTCAGTTGCTAGATGTGTCCAACACTCTGCAACCCCATGGATTGCAGCATGCCAGGCTTCCCTGTCCTCCACTATCTGCCAGAATTTTCTCAGACTCATATCCATTGAGTCAGTGATGCTATCTAACCATCTCATCCTCTGTTATCCCCCTCTCCTCCTGCCTTCGATCCTTCCCAACCTCAGGGTCTTTTCCAATGAGCTGGCTCTTTGCAGCAAGTGTCCAAAGTATTGGAGCTTCAGCTTCAGCATCAGTCCTTCCAATGAATATTCAGGACCAATTTCCTTTAGGATGGACTGGTTTGATATTCTTGCAGACCAAGGGACTGTCAAGAGTCTTCACCAGATGTATCATTCTCTAATAGGCTATATTTCCAACTTCTACATTTTACTTATTGTCTATCTCCACAATCAGTGTAAGCATGAATTTGCAGTTCTTTTGTTTGCTGCTGCATCCCCAGAGCTGAAAACTTGGGAGGCACTTGAAGAATATTTGTCAAGTGCATAAAGGTATGGGTTCCCTTGGTATACGCTGGGTTCTCTCTGGCACTGTCACTGGTCTAACTTTGTAGAAATATCTTTCCCTCGTATGTCACCTGGTCTAGCCACACTCCCCCGAATCTCCTTCAGTTACATCCCTTCTTCCTGAAGCACTTATTGGGGTTTAGGGGCTCCCCTCCTCTCCCACGTGAATCTTCTCACTCTCTCACTAGCTGACCCCACTCTGTTGATGTCTTTCTCTTCCAACAGATTGGGGAGTCTGTGCTCTCCATAGTGGAGCCATCTTGCCCAATTTCATGTTTTATCTTCTAGGTGGCATTCCCACCCTCACCTCACCTACTTGGCAGAGTCCACTGGGTCACATGGTTCCATGTAAAGGCCACCCCTGGCCCTATGGTATCTTCACTCTCCTCTAGTGTCTCACTTGATGCATTGGATTGGCCAAAAAGTTCACTGGTAATGTGTTACGAAAAACCCAAATGAACTTTTTGGCCCACATTATAGCTCATGATTCAATGCAAGTGTCCCATCTGTTCTTCATGGTTTCTCTCTGTCTCCTCTGAAATCTTGCTAGAGAGACCCAAATGTCCTATGATTTACTTTAACTTTGGAGTAACCCCAACACACACACCCGAGAAGGCAATGGCAACCCACTCCAGTATTTTTGCCTAGAGAATCCCGTGGACAGAGGAGCCTGGTGGGCTGCTGTCTATGGGGTCACACAGAGTCGGACATGACTGAAGCGACTTAGCACGCATGCATGCATTGGAGAAGGAAATGGCAACCCACTCCAGTGTTCTTGCCTGGAGAATCCCAGGGACAGAGGAGCCTGGTGGGCTGCCGTCTATGGGGTTGCAGAGTCGGACACAACTGAAGCAACTTGGCAGCAGCAGCAGAAGCAAAACACACACATTTGCTGAGATACTCATTGGCCCCTGCACACACCCAGCCACCCAGTGCCCTCAGCTTACTTGGTGGCATAGCCCATGCTGAGCATGCGGTTGGTGAGGTGACGGTCATCCCCAAAGGTGCAGTGGGTGCCCAGGAACTTCTGGTTGTACCAGGCCTCAAGGAACTGCTGCAGGAGGTTGTTCCTGTATAGGCCTGGGTGAGGGAGGGGCACACAGGAGCCTCAGCTGCTGCTGTTGCCAGCACCACCCCCAGCCCAACTCATCTCCAATTCCAATCCCATCCTTTCTCTAAATATTTATTTCTATCTATTTATTCAGCTGCTCTAGGACTTCGTTGTGGCATGTGGGATCTAGTTCCCCTACCAGCGATTGAAGCTGGGCCCCCTGCCTTGGGATGATGTAGTCTTAGCCACTGGACCATCTTTAACCTCCAGCCCCATCTTTAACCACCTCAATCCCATTCTTAACCCTGTCTCCAATGACAACTCCAGCCATGATCCTGTTCTCAACCTCACCTCTTTCCTCAACCCCACACCCATCCCAAACTTGCCCCAGTCCCATCCCTGACCCACAGCCACTTTGACTGCAAACCCATCCCCAATCTGGTATCCATTCTCAGCTCCACCCCCTACTCATCCTCATCCAAAAAACCCATCTCCAGCCTTAAGCCTAGCACCAACAGTGTTCTTAAGTTCCAAACCCATCTCATCCCCTTCCCCAATCCTTTGCCCAGCCCCAGTCCAATCACTATCCACATGCTTTCTCCAGACCATTCCTAACACCAGACACCATCCCCACCTCCAGCTTCCAATCTTACCCCATCCCCAGTTCCTGCCCCAGCCCCATCTTTGTCTCCTGTCTCAGTCGCATCTTCAATTGCTCCTCTTCTCCCTTCCTTCTCCACACCATCCATGGCCCTCCCAGCCCTACCCCTGCTCACCTAGGGGCCCACTGATGCAGGACACGCAGTGGAAGTAGCTCTGGCAAGCCCGCTCCACATTGAAGGCCACCCAGTACCGCAGGCTGCTTAGGAAGCTGACCCAGGAGTCCAGAGGGTTCAGGATCCGTACATCGCCCCCAACAGCCCCTACACGGGGGTCCTCGTCCAGCACCCGCACCAGCTCCAGCAGCGCCATGGGGTCCAGCCTCGTATCTGAGTCACAGACCTGACAAATGGAAGTGGCCAAGATTCAGGCAAGATCCTTGCACAGGGCTGGCAATTGAGGGTCCCTTACAAAGGATGAGGACCAGCTCAGACACTCTGCAGCCAATCTGAACATAGCTTTGAGTTTTTTAGTCATGTTCAATGTTTTATCACATTTTAAGATGACCGCCCCCCTCCCACACACACACCCACGCTCTTGTAAAATACCCTCCTCTGGTGTGTGGGCAAGATCTGTAACTTGCTTCTAACCTATAGAATATGGCCAATGGCCAAAGTGATGATATAGAACTCCCATAACCGTGTTCTCTTATTTGGAAATGGTGAAGGAGTTTTGCAGTGTAATTAAGATTCCTAATCTGTTGGCTTTAAGTTAATCAAAGGGAGAGTATCCTGGGTGGGCCTGACCTAATCAGGTGAGCCCTTTAAAAGAGAGTCTAGAAGTCAGATTCTTGCTGGTCTTCACAAGGCAAGCTGCTATGAGTTCTATGGTTGCAAAGAAACAAATTCTGCCAACAAACACGTGAGCTTGGAACAGGTCCTGGAACCTTTGATAAGATCAAGTTCCAACTGACACCATGACTGCAGCCTGATGACACCCTGAATAAGGGATCCAGTCAAGCTTTGCCCAGATTCCTAACCCATGGAAACTATGAGATAATAATAAATGTGTTTTGTTTCAAGCTGCCAAATGTGTGGAAATTTGTTATGCAGCAGTATAAAAAAAACCTGTTGCAATGCATTAATGAATAAATTAATGCATTGAATGGATGAATGAATGATGAAATGAACAAATAAATCTCTATACTGATAGGTAAATGGATGGATAAACAAAAGAATCTCAACACTGAATGAATGAAGAAACAGAATGAACCAATCTCTACATTTAATGACTTAATTTAGGTAAATGAGTAAATGAATGAATGATCTCCATATTGGATGGACAGATGGATGCATGAAAGAATGAGTGAAATAAAGAATTTCTACCTTGGATGAAGAAAAGATGGAACTTCTGTATTGAATGGATGAATAAATAAAGCAGTGAATGATCTCTGTAGTGGATGATAAGATGAATGAAGAAAAGATACAATGAAAGAAGGAAGAGAAAGAAGCACAGACATTCTGTATTGAATGGGTAAATGAATCTTTATATTGAATGGATGGATAAATGGATGGATGTGTTAATGAGAGTTTCTGCATCAAATGGATGAATGAATGGAAAAGGAAGGAAAGAAGGAAGAAATCTCTTCACTGAATGGATAAATGAATGAACAAAAAGAATGCGTTATCTCCCTAATAGTTAGCTGGATAAATGGAAGTATGAATGGTGGAAGGAAGGAATCTCTTCATTGAATGGATGAATGAATAAAGGAAGCAGAGAGGTTCATTCCAATTGAATGAAGGATCCGAGGGAAGTGGGATGGGGGTGTTAGGGTCACAGACGCGGCGGGGGCGCCCCCCACTCACCTGCACGTAGTCCACCGAGTCGCCGAGAGCCTTGAAGGCCGTGTACATGACCTCGCGCTTGCCGCCCCAGCGCTGCGCCACGCACACGCACCTGCGCGTCTTCACCAGCGCCTCCACCGCCAGGCGCCCGGGGTCCTCGGCCTCCACCTCGCGGTAGGCGCCCTCGCCCGCCGCGCCCGCCGCCGCCGGCTCCCAGGGCTGGTGATAGTTACCGTCCCACACATAGGTGGCGGGGTCCTCGTCGGCGAAGACCTCGCGGAACATGTCGACCATGTACAGGTCCTCGGCGCGGTTGCCGTCCACCACCATGAGGACGCGCAGGCGCGTGCGCGGGTACACCAGGGCTCGGGCCGACACCAGGCACTGGCGCAGGTACGCGGGGTCCTCCTGGTACGCCGAGATGGTGAGCGCCACGCTGCGCGCCGTGGCCGCCTCCGGGGGCCCCCGCGCCGCCGCGCGCCGCGCCGCCGCCGCCACCCGCCGGTGCTCCAGGTAGGCGAAGAGGCTCTGCGCCACCAGGTGCGCCGAGAGGAAGGCCCCGTAGAGGCCGAAGGCCAGGAGGCCGTAGCGATCGGAGGCCAGCGGCACGCCGGCGGCGTAGGCCCAGGTCATGAGGCCCAGGATGAGCAGCGCGAAGGCGATGGTCAGCACCCGGCGGACCAGGCCGGAGCAGTGGCGGGCTGCCTGGCTGGGCTTGGGCACGTCCTTCGGGAAAAGAAAGGGGGAAAGAAGAGTCCTGAGATGCTCTCCGGGAAGGGAAGCCCTCCTGGCTTTTGTTTCCAGGCCAACGGTCACATCTCCTTTTCATAAAGAGAATCCCCTGGGTACTGCACAGTTAAGTAAACGTGGCAAACAGTTATCAAGGCTGAATACCTGCTTTCTCTGCTTCTGATGCTATTTCCCCACGTGTTTAACAGCTTTAAAATCCACAAGGATTACACTCAGTGGAGTGTCACAGTTGAATTAACAGGGGTTCCCTGCCTCCTTCTTAGTGGCAGGGAAAATAATTCATCTCATAAAGCTTTCTTGCTGCTGCTGCTAAGTCATTTCAGTCATGTCCGACCCCATAGACGGCAGCCACCAGGCTCCCCCGTCCCTGGGATTCTCCAGGCAAGAACACTGGAGTGGGTTGCCATTTCCTTCTCCAATGCAGGAAAGTGAAAAGTGAAAGTGAAGTCGCTGAGTCGTGTTCGGCTCTTAGCGACCCCATGGACTGCAACCTACCAGGCTCCTCCATCCATGGGATTTTCCAGGCAAAGTACTGGAGGGGGGTGCCATTGCCTTCGCATAAAGCTTTCTTAGTGTTAAGATAATAATAGTGATAAAAATACATCTCAGAGAAGAATGCAATGTGCTTTAAACGTTTTACAAAAACTAACTTATTTTCCTCACAACAGCCCTGTGAGGTAGGTACTATTATTGTGTGTGTATGTGCTTAGTCACTTCAGTTGTGTCCAACTCTTTGCAACCCCATGAACTCTAGCCCTTCAGTCTCCTCTGTCCTTGGGATTTCCCAGGCAAGAATACTGGAGCGGGTTCTCATTTCCTACTCCAGGGGAGCTTCCCAACCCAGGGACTGAACTTGTGTCTCCTGCGTCTCCTGCGTTGGCTGGTGGATTCTTTACCACTGAGCCACCTGGGAAGTCCCATCCCCATTTTACAGGTGAGGCATCTGAGTCACATAGAGGTGCAGCGACCTGCCCAAGGTCTGCCTGGAAAGCAGAGAAGTCAAGCCTTTGTGTGTTTTCTTTGGGAGAGGGGGTGTTGCATTAAAAATTATTTTTATTGAAGTATAGTTGATTTACAATGTTGTGTTAATTTCTGCTGTTCAGCAGTAATTCAGTTAAACATATATATTCTTTTCCATTATAATTTATCACAGGATATTGAATACAGTGTCCTGGACTCTACAGTAGGACCTTGTTGTTTCTCCATTCTATATATGACAGTTTGCAACTGCTAATCTCAAATTCTCAACCCTTCCCTCTGCACCTCGGCACCTCTCTTCCCGTTTGGTCACCACAAATGTGTCAGAGAAGCCAAGATTTGAACCACAACCTTATATATTGGCTTTACTCCACACCAGCACCCCAGGGGGTGGGGGTGGGGGAACAGATAATCTTTCCTGCCACCACCATAGAGATGGCAAAACCAAGTACTGATTAGCCAGAAGGAGTGGCTGGCAGGACCAGGTGCCCAGTACATGTGACTGGCAGAGCTCATAATTGAAGGGAAGGAGGTGCCTCTGTTTTCTTGTCTGTAAAATGGGGGTTTAGCCCCTTCCACGTGCCAAGCCCTGGTAAGGTGAATACTGTTAACGCTTCCTATTACAGATGAGGAAACGGAGACCCAGGTGGGTGTGTTCTCTCATCTAAGGTCACTCAGGCTCCAGCCTCTGGCTCCACCATCCTCTACGCTAAACTGCCTTCTCCCTCTGTCACCAGTTCGCACCTCTTGGGTTTATTATGAGTTAAATGAATCACTAAAGCTACGCATCTGCACGGTCCAATACGTGACCCATGGGCCATCTGTAGCTACAGACCACTTGAAATGCAGCGGGTGCCACTGAGGAACTGAATTTTTAATCGTATTCAATTTAAATGTTTGAATTCAGAAACTGGGACTTCCTCGGTGGACCAGTGATTACGAATCCGCCTTCCGATGCAGAGGACATGGGTTTGATCCCTGGTTAGGAAACTAAGCCTGCGTGGGGCGACCGTGCCACAGCTAGAGAGAAGCCTGTGTGCTGCAACTAAGGCCTGACACAACCAAAAATAAATAGATAAATATTTTTTAAAATAAAAATACATTTAAAACAGATCCTTAATTCAGTCATTGGAAGGCTTTTACACATGTTTGGAACAAGTAGGATCTGTGAAGCTTCTTTTTCAACTGATGTTATGAAATCTAAAAATACAGATCAAGCATCTCCAATGAAAACATAGCATCTGCATGAGATGTGCTACACATCTCGATTGTGAAGCCTGAGTGTGGAAAAAAGAAAGTAAAACACCGCATTCATGTCTTTGTACTGAAATGGTAATTTTTGATATATATAGCAGGGAGTCAGCCCCCTACGGCCTCTTGGACCAAATGCCTGCCTCCTTTTTCACTACAGCCTGGCAAGCTAAGATTAGTTTTTATGTTTTTAGAAGGTTGAAAAAAGTCAAAACAAGAATAATATTTTGTGGGACATGAAAATTATATGAATACACACACTACTATGTATAAAATAGATAAACAACAAGGACCGACTGTATAGCACAGGGAACTACACTCAATATTTTATCATAACCTACATGGGAAAAGAATCTGAAAGAGCATATATATATACATATACATATACATATAATTGAATGACTTTGCTGTACACCTGAAACTAACATGACATTGTAAATCAACTTCTTGTTGTTTAGTCAATAAGTCGTGCCTGAGTCTTTTGTGACTCCTGTGGACTGTAGCCAGCCAGGCTCCTCTGTCCATGGGATTTCACAGACAAGAATAATGGAGTGGGTCGTCATTTCCTTCTCCAGGGGATCTTCCCAACCCAGGGATGGAACCTGCGTCTCCTGTATTGGCAGGCAGATTCTTTACCACTGAGCCACCTGAGAAGCCCTGTAAATCAATTATACTTCAATAAAAATAAAGGAATAAAGAAGATTACATGAAATTCAAATGTTACTGTTCTTAACATCGTTTCCTTGGCACACCACACACATCTGGTTACATATTGTCTACAGCTGCTTCCTCATTATGCCAAAGAAGTGTAGTTACAATGGAGACCATATGGCCCTCAAAACCCCGAATATTGACTGTCTGGCCTGGTACAGAAAAAGTTTGCTGACTCCTGATACCATGGGTTAAAGAAAACTTTATTATTAAAATTAATCACACCTGTTTCGTTTTCCTTTTTAATGTGGCTACTAGAAAATTTTAAATGATGTCTGCGACTCGTTTAATGTTTCTCTGGTACTGGTGCTAAGTCGCTTCAGTCGTGTCCGACTCAGTGCGACCCCATAGAGGGCAGCCCACCAGGCTCCCCCGTCCCTGGGATTCTCCAGGCAAGAACACTGGAGTGGGTTGCCTACTGCAGAGCTAAGTTACAGCTTTTAGCCTGGTGCTAGTAATCGCTCAGTATTAACCACTGTGATTATTTCTTCTGGAATCTTCCTCCTGAGACCCTTTGGCCCAAACCTAGCTGTGCCTGAGTTCCTGGGGGTGGGCCAGTTCATGGTGGGGATCCTAGGGACAGGTGGGCATCCGGAGAATCCTAACGCCAACAACAGTCACAGTCACATGCCATGGACACACACCCCAGACAAGATGACCCCAGACACCTGCCAGTAGAATTTAGTGATCCTGAGACCCCCTCCACTGACAGCCACACAGGTGAACTCGAGGGCACGTGCCCTTCAGCAGATAAGAACACCACCACCAGCAAACACACACACACACTCACCAGGCAAGGTCAGGAAAAAAAAGTTAACAGTTGAGATTGAACCATAGGAAACTGCCATTTTCATCAGTCAAAAGTAACCAGAGATGGGCGATTTCATTTAGTCCACCTTAATATTCACCGAACACAACAAAATAGAAATTTAGACCCACATGTGGTGCAAAGACAGCTCTTCTCTGCCCGATCCGGTCCGGGGCACATGGACCTACACGGATTTACAGGCAGGTTGGACCTGACATGCATTCAGGCCAGAAGGCACACAGACTCACAGGGCTGCTGTCACGCACAGGAGCACACATGCGCACAAACGTGCGGGGAGGCCTCCCGCCCGCAGTCTCACGCGTGCCCACGCACACTCAGGCACACACCTGTGTCATCGCTGCGGCTCCGGCGGCCTCTCTCCTGCCAGCTGGCTGCTCCCGAGTCTCCCCGCTGCCCCTGAGCTTGGGGCAGATTTGAAGAGCCGGGCGGGCGGGGGCGGGAGGAGGGGCTGACGTCAGGGATGAGCTGGGCCAGGGGCTCTGAGGTCACGGCCGAGACTCCGGCAGCCACACCCGCTTCCCGCCATCACCCCCGCCCCCCTGTACCAGATGGGCCTCCCCTTCCAGCCCCTCATTCTCGCTCCCTTTCCCTCTCCCCCCGAAGCCCCCAACACCCCAACTCCTGGCCCCATCTCTCCCCTCCATTTCTCCTCCTGTCTCTCTGCCTTCATCTCATTCCTCTATGTCTGGACTTCTCTCCATCCTTTTCGTTCTCCCCACTCGCTCTCTCTCCACCCCTTTTCCCCCCTCTCTCCCCTATTTCTCTCTCTTCCCCACTACCCCCAGCCCCCCTCGCCTCCCCTCTTATCTCCCCCCACAACACACAATGCCCGCCACTCCCCTCGAATCCTTGGAATCTCTCCCATGTTGGCTTCCCTGGGGACTGGCCACTGACAGATGGAATGAGAGGCACACATGTGCGTGCTGGTGGGTGTGACTGTGTGTGCCCTGGTCTGGGAGGTGGGCTATCTGGAACTGGAGCAGTGAGTGAACATCTGAACGTTCGGTGCCTGGTTGATTCCTGTCCACGTGCGTATGCTTGTGTGTGGATGTGTGTGTTTGTGTGTGTGCATGTGTGCGCAGGGCACACGCTTATGTGCCAGGATCTGGGGAGGTGGCTGGGGCATTGGGGTTTGACTCCCCAGGGTCTCCAGGGTGAACTCAGAGTTGTGGGTCAGCTGCCCCAGGGACTCTGGGCAACTGAGTCAGAGAGAGCACAGACAGAAGTGGAATGGGGATTATTGGGGAGTCTGAATCCCCGATTTCTCAGAACCAGAAGACTCATACATGTCGTTGTTTCTATGCCCTTGTTTTCATGATTAAAAAAAAATCTCTGGAGGTGATGGAATTCCAGTTGAGCTGTTTCAAATCCTAGAAGATGATTCTGTGAAAATGCTGCACTCAATATGTCAGCAAATTTGGAAAACTCAGCAGTGGCCACAGGACTGCAAAAGGTCAGTTTTCATTCCAATCCCAAAGGAAGGCAATGCCAAAGAATGCTCAAACTACTGCACAATTGCAGTCATCTCACATGCTAGGAAAGTAATGCACAAAATTCTCCAAGCCAGGCTTCAGCAATACGTGAACCGTGAACTTCCAGATGTTCAAGCTGGTTTTAGAAAAGACAGAGGAACAAGAGATCAAATTGTTAACATCCACTGGATCATCGAAAAAGCAAGTGAGTTCCATAAAAACATCTATTTCTGCTTTATTGACTATGCCAAAGCCTTTGACTGTGTGGATCACAATAAACTATGGAAAATTCTGAAAGAGATGGGAATTCCAGACCACCTGATCTGCCTCTTGAGAAACCTGTATACAGGTCAGGAAGCAACAGTTAGAACTGGACATGGAACAACAGACTGGTTCCAAATAGGAAAAGGAGTATTTCAAGGCTGTATATTGTCACCCTGCTTATTTAACTTATATGCAGAGTACATCATGAGAAACGCCGAGCTGGATGAAGCACAAGCTGGAATCAAGATTGCTGGGAGAAATATCAATAATCTCAGATATGCAGATGACACCACCTTTATGGCAGAAAGTGAAGAACTAAAGAGCCTCTTGATAAAAGTGAAAGAGGAGAGTGAAAAGTTTGGTTTAAAGCTCAATATTCAGAAAACTAAGATCATGGCATCTGGTCCCATCACTTCATGGGAAATAGATGGGGAAACAGTGGAAACAGTGCGAGACTTTATTTTTCTGGGCTCCAAAATCACTGCAGATGGTGATTGCAGCCATGAAATTAAAAGATGCTTACTCCTTGGAAGGAAAGTTATGACCAACCTAGACAGCATATTAAAAAGCAGAGACATTTTGTCAACAAAGGTGCACCGAATCAAAGCTATGTTTTTTCCAGTGGTCATGTATGGATGTGAGACTTGGACTATAAAGAAAGCTGAGCACTGAAGAATTGATGCTTTTGAACTGTGGTGTTGGAGAAGACTCTTGAGGGTCCCTTGAACTGCAAGGAGATCCAACCAGTCCATTCTAAAGGAGATCAGTCCTGGGTGTTCATTGGAAGGACTGATGTTGAAGCTGAGACTGCAATACTTTGGCCACCTGATGTGAAGAGCTGACTCATTTGAAAAGACCCTGATGCTGGGAAAGATTGAGGGCAGGAGGAGAAGGTGACGACAGAGGATTAGATGGTTGGATGCCAACTCGATGGACATGGGTTTGGGTAAACTCCAGGAGTTGGTTATGGACAGGGAGGCCTGGTGTGCTGCGGTTCATGGGGTCGCAAAAAATCGGACATGACTGAGCAACTGAACTGAACTGAATTCTCTCTGCTAACCCTAACCCTAAGTGCTAACATCTCTCTGTGACCCTATGTTTCTGTGTGCCTGACCATCTCTTCTCTCTTTAGATCTGTCTTTCTTTAAATCTCACACTTTGTCTCTTTCTCCCTAACTTTGTTTCTCTGTCTGTCTGTCTGGTTCTTTCTGTCTGTCTTCCAGTCTCTCTCTGTGGCTCCCTCTGTGTATGTGTGTGTGTCCATTTCTACTTGCTTTCTTCTGGGTTTGCATCTTTCTGTCTCTTAGTTTCTGACTCCGCACCTCCTGACTTCCTTATTCTATTGCCTCTCTCTCTCTCTCTCTCTTCCCTTTCCTCTCTTTCTCTGTTCCTCGCTCTCTGTGGGTTCCTCTCTGCCCCTGTCTCTCTTTGCACATGTCTGTCACCTTCTCTCTGATTCTATCTGGATCCTTAACTCTGTTTTTTCCTGTCTCGCAGTTTTGATTCTCTGTTTCTCCTGGATCCTCTCAGTGGCTGCCTGTTTCTCCTTTGTGTGTTCGTCTGTCTGTTTGTCCATCTGTGTGTGTGTGTCTCCTCTCTAAGTCTCTCTGCATCTCTGTGTATCTCCGAGGCTCTGTGTGTGTGTGTCTCTCTCTGACTCACACTCTCTCTCACACTGTTTGTCTCTGTTTTCCTGTCTCCAGGTCCTCGTATCTCCCTGCTGCTCCATCTCTCCCCGCCTGTTCTGGCACTTTCCCCTGCAAGGTGCCAACTTCTCGCTCCCTGAGTTTCCCCAGACAGGCAGGGTGTGGGGGAGCCCCGGCCAGTTTGGGCCTCTGCCTGAGCCTGGCTGTCAGGGAGAATAAGGCTACTTCAGGCCCCGAGTTAGGGGTACCCCGCCCCTTCTCCAGGGCAGGGCGTCTCTGACGCGGTTGCTGGGAGCCCAGCCGCCGCCTGGTGTCTGGCCGTGTCTGGGTGATGGGTCCTCCGATGGGAGCCCAGCCCAGAGCATGAGGGGAGGGCAATCCCTCTACCCCGGGGGGAGGCTGGGGGAGCCCGGGCTCCACTCAGAAGCTGGGCATTTGGCTGCCCAGCCCCCACCCCGCCCTGCCCGGGTGGAGCAGCTGTATAAAACCAGCTGTTTCTAAAACCAGAGTGCGGACGAGGAAGGAGGGACCAGGACTTTAGACCCAATGGTGTCTTTCTCCAGGACCCAGGATTTGGGGCCCCCAGCCCCTCCTCCCTCAGACCCAGGGGTCCAGGACCCCAGCCTTTCCTCCCTTGGATCCAAGAGTTCAGGACCCTAATGCTCTCCTCCTTCGGACCTAAATGTCCAGTCTCCCAGAATTCCTTGCAGGGAGAGATGACCAAGGCTGGAAACAGCCAAGCCAAGAGCTGAAAGACAAGGACAGATAAAATGGGCACTCGCACAGGAGGCTGGGGCTGACAGTGGCAGGACCACCCCCTGCTCCCCTCAGTAACAGCCATCTCTCCCAGAATCCGCCACTCCAATGGTGGCCCTTGGGTCCCTGCCCTGGGTCCACAGTGACCCTCCCAAGATTTCCATCATCATCGAAAAACTCAGGGTGTGGTTTACAGAACACAGGACGGACAGAGCGAAAGCGGGGAGACCATAAGGCCGAAGCAGAGAAAAGGCAGTGGGAAGGACATGTGCTCACTGGAGGGACATCTCCTTTGCCCCCAGCTCCTGGTGGGGCTGGGCTCTCAGCTGGGCGATGCCTGGCACACAGAAATGACTCAGCCCGGGCCCTGCCCTTGAGGAGATGCCAATCTGGTGGAGAAGACAGCTGTATAAACAGAGGATCACAGACCAGTTCGAGCAAGGATGCACAAACCCAGCAGGAGAGTCAGGGAGGGCTTCCTGGAGGAGGTGATATCCTGGAGGAGCCGAGTCCTTGAGTGTGGAGGAGTTAGTCAGGGTAAGGGGGCTGGGGGTTGAAAGATGGAACAAGAAGGGCATCCGAGGCAAAGAACATCCTAGACAGTCAGGAAAGTACCTGAGAGTTGATGTTGCGGAAGCTGAAAGGGTGAAGCACAGGGCTGGCTACATAACACAGTCCACCCTGGGCAGGGCTTTGAATGCCAGCTTCAGAGGCTGGGACTTTGTCCTGGGTGCTGGGGAGCCAGGGGAGGGCTGGGGGCAGGAGAGGGACAGGGTCCACTCTGGGTGCCTGTGAGGGACACAGGGAATGGAGAGACTAGGGGTGTTTGGCCAGGGGGTATACGTGGCGGGCTCACCTCAGGATCTTCTCTGGGAGGAAGAGAGCGTGGAATGTGAGCTGGGATGCAGGCAGCAGCTGCGGGTCTGGAGGAGCATCGGGGACCTGCAGAGCTGGGGGAGCAGAGGCCAGAGGGGAAGCCCTGAGGGTGGCTGAGAGAGGGAGGCAGACAGGTGTGGGGGCGGACAGGCTGACCCTTTTTGTCTGAGCTCCTTGTTTGTTTTTTGCATATTTTTTAGTTAGAAATCTAGCATTCTACTCATACGAAGTCAAACAAGTGGAATCAAAATGTCATAAATTTTTTAGTTAGGTAAAAATTCGTAAGCTTTCTAAAATACATATACATATTATTTATATATGAATGCAAAAACTTTTCTATTGCATAAATGCTTGAGAAACAACATAAAAAAAAGAGAGAAGAGACAGAGAAGTTGGAAAACAAACTAAATGAGATGGGAGCACTGAGTAAGAAATAGAAAAAGTGAAACAAACTAGATAAAAGTAAATGATCATCATCTAGTCCAGTTGTTCTTAAACAAGACTGCTCATTAGAAACATATTTCGTGAGCTCCTTCTTTAAAAATTTTTTTTTAAATGTTAATAGTTCAGTCACACTGCAGGGCATGTGGGATCTTAGTGGGTCTTAGTGCCCCTGTGCCCCCTGCATTGGCAGCTCAGAGTCTTAACCACTGAACCAGCAGGGAAGTCCTCTTTCTGAGCTCCTTCTGACAACATTTGCCTCCCTTCAGAACTAGGGAGGGTGCCGGGCCTAGGGAGTCAGCTTGAAGAAGTCTGTGAAGAAGCATTTTGTTAAATGCTTTAGTCCAGGCAAATGACTTCTCTGCAAGGGGTCCTGGGTGGGAGGGAAGTGCTTTAGGAGAATTTAGACACTGAGAGTCAGAGGAGAAAGGAAGAGAGGGAGGAGGAGGGGAGGGAAGAGGAAGAAGAGGAGAGTAGGGAAGGAGGGAAGGGAGGAGGGAAGGGAGGAGGGAAGGGAGGGGAGGAGGGGGAAGAGAGGAGGGGAGGGATGCTGGTTAGCCTGACCACCCTATTTAATACAGAAAGCTGTCCCACTCTGGGTCTCCTGGATCTCACTGCCCTCTAATTCTCTTTTTTCCCCACAGCATATACTTCTATATAAAGCACAACTTGTCCATGGAGTCTCTTTCCTGTATAACCTGCCTCTCCCTTGTTGGAATGCGAGCTGCTCACAGACAGTGGCCTTTGTGTTGTTGATGACTCCGTTTCCTTGGGTCTGGACTGGTACCTGTTGTGTAGCAGGTGTTGGATGGAGAAATACGGGGTGAATGAGTGAGTGAGACTGGGATGGAGAGTCAGAACGCTGGGTGGAGGCAGGAAAGAGGAAGAGGACGGAATCCCCTGGTGGCCCAGGGGTTAGGCCTTCATGCTTTCACAGCCAAGGGCTGGGGTTCCATCCGTGGTTGGGCAACTACAATGCTGCATCCCACAAGCCTCTGGGTGCTGTCAAAGAAAGAAAAATAAAAAACGGAAGAGAAAGAAGAGGAGGAAAAGGGGGAGGGGACAGGAGGGAAAGGACGGAAGGAGAGGAGGGAAAGGGAGAGGGAGGGGTAAGGAGGAGGGCAGAGGAGGAGGAGGGAGATGGGGAGAGATGGGGGGAGATGGGAACGTGAGGGGTTGAGGGGGAGAAAGCCCAGAGCTGAGGACCCCCCAGCTACCCGCAGCTCTGGAGGGATGGGAGGAGGTGTTCCCAGGAAGGTGGGACCCTGGGCAAGGCTTCCCAGAATGAGTGAGGATCTGAATCCGGAAGCATGTGGCCTTCTAGGAGTTCCAGGCCTAGGTCCCAGCGCTCTGAGCTCAGCCCTGGACAGGCTGCCGTTGGTTCCACTGGCCATTCCTCCCACTCAGCTGCGTTCTGGGAAACACCTAGGCCTCCAGATTCTGCCGAAATCCTGGGAGAGGGAGGGGAGGGCAGAGGGAAGGGGATGATGGCCACAGGCCCGCCCTCCGCCCTTGGGAGAAGCTGGGGGACCTCTGAGGCCTGAGGAGAGGGCCGCCCAGTCAGGCTGTAACCCTCTCTCCAGCTGCAGACATCCGCACCCCTCTGCCCCCCCATCCCCACCCCCCACCGCCCCCGCCCAGCTACAGGGCCAGGCTTCCCAGGTCAGCAGCTCTCTCCTCTTCCAGGAAAACAAGAGAGGAGTCTCATCTTGAGAGACGGAGACTGAGGCATGGGAGGAGCTGGTTCCTGGTCAGAGGGATGCAGCCCGGGGACAGCAGAGGCCGGTGGACAGGAGGCCTGTCCACCCGGGGGGAGGACTGGAGGGAGAAGGGGCTGGGGGCCTGGACCCCCGCTCTGAGGGAGGAGGGGCTGAGGGAGGAGGACTCTTGGGTCTGAGGGTGGAGGGCGCTGGGGGTCGGGACCCCTGGGACTGAGGGAGGAGGCGTTGAGGATCTGCACTCCTGCGTGCTGAAGAGGAGTCCTGGACCCCTGGCCCTTTGAGTCCATCACCTTCTGAGCTCTGACAGAGCTGTTGGAGCCGGGTCACTCTGCACATATGACTTTGGTTCTGTGCCTCCCTGGCTCCCTTCCCGAGCAATGTTCCCACTGTCCACGTTGAGTCCTGCCCGTGCCTCCACACACACCAGGGCCTGAAGAGCCTCCCAGGAGAGAAACACAATGATCGGAGTCAGAAGACAGGATGATGGGGACCAGGAGGGACTGCCTGGGCCCCCCAGGTGGGAGCCGGCCACTTACGTGTTCTTGAGTCCCCGAGCCTCTCTTTCTGCATCTGTAAAATGGGAACATCTCAAGTTGTCCCCCATGCTTCCCTCATGCCTCAGGGGTAAAAAATCCGCCTGCAATACTAGAGATGCAAGAGACGCAGGTTCCATCCAACCCTGGAGAAGGAAATGGCAATGCACTCCAGTATTCTTGCCTGGAGAATTCCATGGACAGAGGAGCCTGGCAGGCTACAGTCTATGGGGTTGCAAACAGCCAGACATGACTGAGTACGCACACGCGAGTTGTCCCTCACTGACAGCCCTACAGGTTAGGAGAGCGTATGGAACTGGAAGTGAGTTTTAGCTGTTTCTGAGCCAGCCACAGCTGAGTGGCTGCATGACTGCCTCAGGCTGCAACAGGTGGGCCCCCGACCTTCCCCTGGCAACCTCAGCACAGACCTGGGGATCAGACCAGATGACGGAAGGCACCCAAAGCTCAGACCCAGAAACTTGCTCTAATGTCTACTCTTACCATCCATCCAAGCGTCCTACAGAGTGGTCTAGGGGCCTCAGAGTGTCCACTGTGTGCATTTGCTAAAAATACAGATTTCTGGGCCTTGCTCCAATATATTCTGACTCAGTGAGCTCAGGACCCCGCAAATGACTCACACATATGCCCCATAGAGTCCCTTGGACTGCAAGGAGATCCAACCAGTCCATCCTAAAGGAAATCAACCCTGAATATTCATTGGAAGGACTGATGCTAAAGCTGAAGCTCCAATACTTGGGCCAACTGGTGGAAAGAGCTGACTCATAGGAAAAGACCCTGATGCTGGGAAAGATAGAACACAGGAGGAGAAGGGGGCGACAGAGGATGAGATGGTTGGATGGCATCGCCGACTCAATGGACATGAGTTTGAGCAAAGACAATGAAGGACAGGGAAGCCTGGTGTGCGGCAGTCCACAGGGTTGGAACGAGTCTGACGTGACTTAGTGACTGAACAACAAAACATCAGGGTGTTCCCTGGTGACCTAATGGTTAGGATTCCAGGCTCTCACTGCTGTGACCTGGGTTCAATCCCTGGTTGGGGAATTGAGATCGTGTAAGCTGTGCAGTGTGGCAAAAAAAACACACACAAAAAACAAAAAAACCCTACAGGGTTCTTAGACAGTGTGAACTTTGAGAACCATCTGACTAGGGAAAAAATGATTTCTGAAGTGGCATTACCTCTGCACCCTCCCCAGGCTCCTGTTTCATGCTTAGCATTGATCTATGTGCTTACCCTCATTTAACTGCTTTGAAAACCTTTTGAAGCAAGTATTATAATCCTCATTTTACTAATAAAGAAACTAAGGTCTTGATACACTCAATGTTCTGCAGACAGCTGGAGGTCCCAAGCCCAGAAACTGCCTTAAATGAGCTCCCAAACTCACGGATAATTTGTTATTTACAGGAAATAGTTGCACAAGATTGCTTTCTGGGCCTGTGAGTAATTTGCTTCATCCTGGCTCGGATGGTAAAGAATCTGCCTGCAATGCGGGAGACCTGGGTTCCATCCCTGGATCGGGAAGATCCCCTGGAGTAAGAAATGGCAACGCACTCCAGTATTCTTGCTTGGAGAATCCCATGGACAGAGGAGCTTGGTGGGCTGCAGTCCATGGGGTCACACAGAGTTGAACACAACTGAGCCACTAAGCACAGCACACTCACTCACTCGTCAAACACTGTTACCGAGGCCTCCTGTGGGACAGAGCATGGAAGAGCAATAGGTTGGAGGGACCTGTATTCTTTTTTTTAGAAACAATTATTTAATTTTGGCTGTGCTGGGTCTTCCTTGCTGCGAGCTTTTCCCTAGTTGCAGTGAGCCAGGACTACTTTTCACTGTGGTCCTCAGGCTTCTCACTGCCGTCATTCTCTTAGTGCAGAGCGCGGGCCCTAGGCCCACAGGTTCAGTAGTTGTGGCTCATGGGCTTAGTTGCTCGGAGGCCTGTGGAATCTTCCCGGATCGGGACTCGAACCTGTGTCCCCTGCATTGGCAGGGGGACTCAACCACTAGACCACCAGGGAAGTCTGTCTTTTTAAGAAAAAAAAAAAAAAATTAAAAAGGGAAGGAAAATCTTTATTTTAAATTAATGAATTAGTTTCTGGTTGCACGGGGTCTTTGTTGCTGTGCGTGGGCTGTTCTCTAGCTGGGGCGAGCGGCGGCTGTACCCTAGTCCGGGTCCTGGGCTTCTCACTGCGGCGCGTCTCTTGTTGGGCAGCACAGGCTGTAGGCGAACCGGCTTCAGGACTTGCAGCATGCTGGAGGAACCTGTATTCTAAGCCCACATCCGACTGATATGTATGGGTTTGGAAAAGTGATTTGTTCACTCATAGCCTCAGTTTCCCGCCTCGGACATCATTTTGGAGTGCAGTTTCATGAGAGGGTTGAGTCCCCAGGTATCCTGAGGTGGCTGGTGGCCTCCCACCCCAGAGTCCTCACCCCCTGTACCTGTGAGTGTGACTGGGGTGACTGGTAGCCCCCCCACCCCAGAGTCCTCACCCCCTGTACCTGTGAGTGTGACCTCAGGTGGGAAAAGTCTTTGTGAGTGTGATGAGGTTAAGTAGTTTTACCTGAGATCACCCCTACCTAAATCCAAAGCCGGAATCCTTACAAGAGTGAGGCACATACGTTAATGCATGTATATGAAATCTAGAAAAATGGCACAGATGAACCTATTTCCAAGGCAGAAATAGAGACGCAGACATAGAGAAAGGACATATGGACACGGGGGGAGGGGAGGGTGGGACGAATTGGGAGAGTAGCATGGAGATACAGACACTACCACGTGTGAAACAGATAGCTAGAGGGAAGCTGCTGTTATAGCACAGGGGGCTCAGCCTGGGGCTCTGTGATGCCCTAGAGGGGTGGGATGGGGGGAGGAGTAGAGGGAGGTTCAAGAGGGAGGGGACATGTGTATTCATACAGCTAATTCACGTTGTTGTACAGCAGAAACTGACACAACATCGTAAAGCAGTTATACTCCAATAAAAAAGAATTATCGTATCTTAATGTGTAATATATGGACTCTAGAAATACAGACGGACCTTATGCAGGGCAGGAAATGAGACACCGACGTAGAGAACAGACTTGCGGACACAGCAGGGAAGGAGAGGGTGGGATGAGTTGAGAGAGTGGTATTAACATATATGCACTACCGTGTTTAAAACAGGGAGCTGTGTAACACAGGGAGCTCAGCCTGGGGCTCTGTGATGCCCTAGCGGGTGGGATGGGGCTGCTGGCGGAGGGGGCTCAAGAGGGAGGGGATATATGTATTCATACAGCTGATCCACGTTGTTGTAGAGCAGAAACTGACACAACATTGAAAGCAACTATATTCCAGTAATAAAATTTTAAAAACAATGAGTGACCAAATTAAAAAAAAAAGAGTAAGGCTGAGGGAGATTAGTAAATAGGAGACGCAAAGGAGAAGGTGATGTGGAGACAGAGGTAGAAATCGGAGGGATGTGTCTGTCAGCCAAGTGTATTCATTTTCCAGGACTTCTGTATAGCTTACCGCAACCTTTTGGCTAAAAACAAGAGAAAGTTGCTGCCCCATAGATTTTGAGGCTGGAAGGCTGAGGTCAAGGTTTTCGTCAGATTGTGACTCTGAACTGTGAACTATGGTGTTGGAGAAGACTCTTGAGAGTCCCTTGGACTGCAAGGAGATCCAACCAGTCCATCCTAAAGGAAATCAGTCCTGAATATTCATTTGAAGGGCTGATGCTGAAGCTGAAGCTCCAATATTTTGGCCACCTTTGATGTGAAAAACTGACTCATTGGAAAAGACCCTGATGCTGGGAAAGACTGAAGGCAGGAGTACAGGGGGCCAGAGAATGAGATAGTTGGATGACATCACCATCCAATTGGATGGACGTGAGTCTGAGCAAGCTCCGGGAGTTGGTGTTGGACAGGGAAGCCTGTCGTGCTGGGTCCATGGGGTCGCAGAGTCAGACATGACTGAGCGACTGAGCTGAACTGTGACTCTGAAGGCTCTGAGTCTTTTGGGGCCTTCTTCTTGAGTTTTTGGTGGTATGCTGGCAACCTCTGTCTCCCTCGTTTTGTAGAAGCATCACCCAAATCTCATCTTCACATGACGTTCACCCTGCGTGTGCATCTATGTGCTGGTTCCCCTTTTCCTAAGGACATCTGGTCATACTAAGGGCTGACCAGACTTCATGATGACCTCAGCTTAACTGAAATGACTATATAGGCAACAACCTCATATCCAAATAAGGTCACATTCAGAGGTGCTGGAGGGTTAGAACTTCAACTTAAGAATTTGGAGGAGCGGGGCTTACAATTCATCGCCTCAAGGATTGCTGGGAACCACTAGAAAGGAGGAGGAAGTCTCGAACGGATCTCCCTGAGAACTATCAGGAAGAACCCCTCCCCACCCCACACACACCTTGATTTCAGACTTCTAGGCCCCAGAGCTGTGAGAGAATACATTTCTGTGGTTTGAACCCACCCGGCTTGTGGTCATGAGTTACAACAGTCCTAGCAGACCAACACATCAGCCTGATGCCTGGCCTGCAGTAAACCAGGAACTGGTCTTTGCCCTGGAGAAGCTCACGGGGACCGTCCTCTTCTCAGGCAGCAGGGACCAGAATGGGTTACAGGAAAGGTGTCCCCTTGCTTCCCTCCCCAGGTCTGAGGAGTCACAGTAAATTCTGCTGAAGGATTTGCCCCTGTGTTGACTGCCAAAGGGTGGGGCCAGAGGAAGGAAGGCTGTGGGGAGGAGGGGGAAGGGCCACGTCATTGTGGTCTGGACCTCAGAGGGCTGAAAAGGCAAGAGGGAGAACAGGCTTGTCTCCAGCAAGTCGAAATAGCCATACCGTGGAGGGTGCCTCGATATATGCCAAGTCCGCGTGGGATACATATGTATCCACCTCATATTCAACGTTGTTGTTCAGTCACTCAGTGACTCTTTGCGACCCCATGGACTGCAGCACATCAGGCTTTTCCATCCTTCACCATCTCCCTGAGTTTGCTCAGATTCATGTCTACTGAGTCTATGATGCCATCCAAGTATCTCATCCTCTGCCGCCCCCTTCGCCTCCTGCCCTGAATCTTTCCCAACATCAGGGTCTTTTCCAATGAGTCAGCTCTTCACATCAGGTGGCCGAAGTATTGGAGCTTCAGCTTCAGCATCAGTCCTTCCAATGAATATTCAGGATTGATTGCCTTTAGGATTGACTGGTTTTATATCCTTGCAGTCCAAGGGAATCTCAACAGTCATCTCCAGTACCACCGTTTGAAAGCATCAATTCTTCAGCACTCGGCCTTCTTTATGGTCTCTCACGTCCGTATATGACATTAGCTCCAGCAAAACATCGACCTCAGTTATAATAGCTTCCATATTAAAGAAGAGAAAAACTGAAGTTCAAAAAAGTGGGGATGAGGTCTCTAGGGTCATACAAGTACTAACAGAGCCAAGGTTTGAATGCAGCTCTTCCAGAATCCCAAGCACAGGTGCTGTCTGGACTGTGGTATGCTGATAAACGTTAACAGCCAGCTCTCAAGGGAAAAAAGCAGGTCTGTGTATAAATATGTATGTTTACGATAAATTTTACTGATTATAAATGATATGTAGCAGATACTCTGGGGCTTCCCTGGTGGCTCAGTGGTAAAGAATCCACCTGCCAGTGCGGGAGACTCGGGTTCGATCCCTGGGCTGGGAAGATCCCTTGGAGGAGGGCACGGTAACCCACTCCAGTATTCTTGCCTGGAGAATCCCATGGACAGAGGAGCCTGGTGAGCTAATAGTCCTTGGGGTCAAAAAACAGCTGGACACGACTTAGCAACTAAACAAAAACAACAACAAAGCAGACAGCTTACAAATCAGACTTCAACACACAACACTCTACTGTAAATTCCATACCATGGTGGTTTCTGGGCAACTTGCTACTTCTTACAACCGATGATGTGAGTGTCTGTTGGTATCTTTGTTTATGTTAATAAGAGGGAAACGTGAAACACGGAATATGGATGTTGAAACTTCAAGGGTCCATCGAAATGTAACAAAGTAATTAGGAAGGGCTGAATCTGAGAATTTGTTACCTTTGTTTTGACTATCACTTATTCATTGTAATTTTATAGGACTGATTTCTTTTTTAAAAAACATTTAATTTTTAAAAATTATTTATTGGCAGCACTGGGTCTTAGTCGCGGCGCCCAGGATCTCCGATCTTCCTGGAGGCATGCGTGCAGGATCTTTAGTTGCTGCATGTGAGATCTAGTTCCCTAAGCTGGGGTTGAACCCCAGGCCCCTGGCGTTGGGAGCAAGGAGTCTTAGCCATGGGACCACCAGAGATGTCTCTACAGGATTGATTTCTAATAGTGGCTCATAAAATTCCTGAAATGTTAACGGCTGTCTGGAAGCCATCATGAGCCATCTCAACATATGGCCGGTGTTGCCCCCTCTCATATATGAGTGGGTGGGTGGGAGGGGGACAGACACAGGTGGCCGTCATGTCGGAGTCCCAGGAGTCATGCGCCCTGGCTACTTTGAGGCTTGGGAGACGGAGGCCAGTTCCAGCCCCTGGAAATAGTCTTGACAACAGAGGACCCTTGTCCACAATGGCCTCTCTGCCTCGGGCGCTGTCCAGCTGCCCCAGGTCACTGGTGATTGTGCTTGGAACTCGGCTATTTCTGTCTGTGGTGGTGGTGTTTCTCCCAGCCTCCAGGTGTGTGGATGGGGTGGGGATGGGGAAGGATAAGAAAGTATTTTCAGGGACTCGACTGAATGCCTGTATCCACTCACCCCGTGTCATCCGTTCAGCTGCGGAAGATGCTAAAACTCACTGCCCTTTACATTCGCTGCTCCAGGAATGCTTCTTCCACCCCTTCCTCCCTTCTCCAGCCCTCTGTCCCTCCCTCTCTTTTTTTCTCTCTCCCTTTTTCTTTCCTCCATCTCCTCTCCCTCACTCCTTCACTTCTCTCTCCATCTCTCACCTCTCTCCCCTCTCCCTCCTTTTTCCTCTCTCAGTAAAATTTTCACAGAAATGTAATATACACACAGGCCATTGTGCATGTCATAAATGTTCCACTTATTCAATATTCTTGAGAGTCCCTTGGACTGCAAGGAGATCCAACCAGTCCATCCTAAAGCAGATCAGTCCTGGGTGTTCATTGGAAGGACTGATGCTAATGCTGAAACTCCAATACTTTGGCCACCTCATGCGAAGAGCTGACTCATTGGAAAAGACCCTGATGCTGGAAAAGATTGAGGGCAGGAGGAGAAAGGGATGACAGAGGATGAGATGGTTGGACAGCATTACCGACTCAATGGACATGGGTTTGGGTGGACTCCGGGAGTTGGTGATGGACAGGGAGGCCTGGCATGCTGCTGTTCATAGGGTCACAAAGAGCCAGACATGACTGAGCGACTGAATTGAACTGAACTGATTCAACATTCACAATTTCAACACCTCTGAAGAACCAGCACCCAGAGAAGCAGAATGTTCCCAGTGCCCCCTTCCAGACATCCTACACACACACACACACACACACACACACACACACGCTGTGGTCCCCTTTGCCTGGCAAAGCAATAAAGCTACTCTTTTCTACTTCACCCCAAATTCTGTCTCCAACATTTTACTTGGCACCTGTTTGCAGAAGCCCATCACTACAGTTCAGTTCGGACGCGGTCTAGAGTCCACATTGGGTTCCATCAGGTTAAGAAGGGCTCAGTCCCCTCAAGACTGCTCTCTCCCCCACTTCACACGCTGATCCCAACTCCAGATAGTCACCTGTGCTTCTGACTGACTACAAACCAGAGTTTCCTGTGGCATCTCCTCTCTGGGTTTATTAATTTGCTAGAGCAGCTCAGGGAACTCTGGACATCCATTTATTCACGACATTACTGGGTTATTACAGAGGATATGAATCAACGGCTAGAGACACATAGGGTGAGGTCTGAACAAAAGGTCTTCTGTGCTGTTAAACAACACAAATCCAACTGAGTGATTTAAAGATCAAACTGGCTTGCTCGAACAACTCATGAATCAGACAGCATCCCATCTAGCAAATGGAAAGGAACTTCACTGAGCCGCAGGAAAGGAAAGGTTTTTAAAGGTGGAGGTAGTGGGCAAGGAGGTGGGGATTATTAGCAAAGAATGCATTGTTTCAGGCAAGGTCAACCCCTGTGCCAGGCAAAGTACCCTGCCTAACTTGTTGTCTGACCACTTTGTTTTGAAATAAATCAATCTGCAAAAGGACTTGGTGTTTTCCCTTGCTTTCTGCAAAAGATCACTCACAAATTGCCCTTCATTGTGTAATGCGCATTCTTAATGCACTGGCAAAAGAAAGAACTCAAAATGAGTATCACCTGGTCTTGTTATCAAACGTCCTTCACCCACTCCACTGTTTTTCCTCCATCATCTTCTCTCCCTTCATGTCACCCCTAAAGTTTTTGCATTTTCAATGCAAAGAAGTTTACCCATCTCATTTGCACTCTTGACTCCTAGAAAAGCATTTTAATTTCCAAGAAATGTAAACTCTTCAATGCCCAACTAAGATGTGGCTATGGAAAATAAGGAACAACTAATAAAGTCAAGAGGCTTCCCTGGTGGCTCAGTGGTAAAGAATCCACTTGCCAGTGCTGGAGACGAGGGCTCCATCCCTGCCTGGAGAAGGAAATGGCAACCCACTCCAGTGTTCTTGTCTGGGAAATCCCCTGGACAGAGAAGCCTGGCATGCCACAGCCCATGGGGTCACAAAAGAGTCAGACATGACTTAGCGACTAAATCACAACAATAAAGACGAGACAGCAAACTAGGAGGCTTGAAAGAGAATAAGTGCTTCCAAAGGGGCCGCCAGGGCAGGGAACTCTTACTATCCCCACCCACTGGCCTTGGTTGCAATACAATAGCACCTGTTGAATATCCTCTCCAGTATTCTTTTAATTGGAGTATGATTGCTTTACAATACTGTGCTAATTTCTGCTGTACAACAACATGAACTAGCTATTTTTGTTCAGTCACTAAGTCGTGTCCGACTCTTTGCAACCCCATGGACTGCGGCATGCCAGGCTTCCCTGTCCATCACTATCTCCCAGAGTTTGCTCAAACTCATGTCCATTGAGTTGGTGATGCCATCCACCCATCTCATCCTCTGTCTCCCCCTTCTCCTCCTGCCCTCATTCTTTTCCAGCAGCAGGATCTTTTCCAATGAGTCTTCTGTTTGCATCAGGTGGGCAAAGTATTGGAGGTTGAGTTTCAGCATCCATCCTTCCAATGAATATTCAGGGTTGATTTCCTTTAGGATTGACTGGTTTGATCTCCTTGCTTTCCAAGGGACTCTCAAGAGTCTTCTCCAGCATTGCAATTTGAAAGCATCAATTCTTTGGTGCCCAGCCTTCTTTATGGTCCAACTCTCATACCTGTACATGACTACTGGAAAAAAACACAGCTTTGACTATATGAACCTTTGTCGTCAAAGTGACGTATAGAATACTAACCACGAAGTTGGCTCAGCTGGTAAAGAATATGCCTGCAATGTGGGAGACCTGGGTTTGATCCCTGGGTTGGGAAGATCCCCTGGAGAAGGGAGCTGCTACCCACTCCAGTATTCTGGCCTGGAGAATTGCATGGGCTGTATAGTCCTTGGGGTTGCAAAGAGTAGGACACGACTGAGTGACTTCTAGACCTGATTGAGTCTAAAATTCCAAAATAAAACTTTGGCGCTGTCCTCTTTAGGAAGGATGGGTCTACTTCTATTTGAGGACAAGAATACATAAAGAAGCTGGGTAGACAAAAGGGTAGGATGAGGTATAGACTGGCAGCTTCCTGCTCAATATTCATGCCTCTTCCTTGTGGCCAGATGTGGGTAAAAATTCATCTGCCTAAAACAATAGGTTTTTCAGCCATCCTTTCAGTTCAGTCGCTCAGTCGTGTCCGACTCTGCGACACCATGAATCACAGCACGCCAGGCCTCCCTGTCCATCACCAACTCCTGGAGTTCACTCAAACTCACGTCCATTGAGTCAGTGATGCCATCCAGCCATCTCATCCTCTGTCGTCCCCTTCTCCTCTTGCCCCCAATCCCTCCCAGCATGAGTCTTTTCCAATGAGTCAACTCTTCACATGAGATGCCCAAAGTACTGGAGTTTCAGCTTCAGCATCAGTCCTTCCAAAGAACACCCAGGACTGATCTCCTTTAGAATGCACTGGTTGGATCTCCTTGCAGTCCAAGGGACTCTCAAGAGTCTTCTCCAACACCACAGTTCAAAAGCATCAATTCTTCGGCGCTCAGCCTTCTTCACAGTCCAACTCTCACATCCATTCATGACCACTGGAAAAACCATAGCCTTGACTAGACAGACCTTTGTTGGCAAAGTAATGTCTCTGCTTTTGAATATGCTGTCTAGGTTGGTCATAACTTTCCTTCCAAGGAGTAAGCATCTTTTAATTTCATGGCTGCAGTCACCATCTGCAGTGATTTTGGAGCCCCAAAAAATAAAGTCTGACACTGTTTCCACTGTTTCACCATCTATTTCCCATGAAGTGAGGGGACCAGATGCCATGATCTTAGTTTTCTGAATGTTGAGCTTTAAGCCAACTTTTTCACTCTCCTCCTTCACTTTCATCAAGAGGCTTTTTAGTTCTTCTTCACTTTCTGCCATTAAGGGTGGTGTCATCTGCATATCTGAGATTACTGATATTTCTCCCAGCAATCTTGATTCCAGCTTGTGCTTCATCCAGCCCAGCATTTCTCATGATGTTCTCTGTATATAAATTAAATGAGCAGGGTGACAATATACAGCCTTGACATATTCCTTTTCCTATTTGGAACCAGTCTGTTGTTCCATGTCCAATTCTAACTGTTGCTTCCTGACCTGCATATAGGTTTCACAAGAGGCAGATCAGGTGGTCTGGTATTCCCATCTCTTTCAGAATTTTCCAGTTTCTTGTGATCCACACAAAGGCTTTGGCATAGTAAATAAAGCAGAAATAGATGTTTTTCTGGAACTCTCTTGCTTTTTCCATGATCCAGCGGATGTGGGCAATTTGATCTCTGGTTCCTCTGCCTTCTCTAAAACCAGCTTGATCATCTGGAAGTTCATGGTTCACATATTGCTGAAGCCTGGCTTGGAGAATTTTGAGCATTACTTTACTAGCGTGTGAGATGAGTGCAATTGTGCGGTAGTTTGAGCATTCCTTCCAAGCAATGAGATGCAACTGTTGTATCACATCAATTCATAATTAGGACGGGGAGAGCTGAGGAGTCAGAAGGCAGCAGCAGTAAACAATCCGGGCATGACTCGGTTTGGTGTGGTGTCACTCAGTTTGTCCCAATGGGTAATGAAAACTAACTCGTTAGGAACCAAGCGCCACCTGGTGGCTCCTAAGACACAAAACAGGGAAATATGAGTCGCCTCACCCTCAGTTCTCTGAAGCTGAAGCTCCAAAACTTTGGCCACCTGATGCGAAGAGCCCACTCATTGGAAAAGATCTTGATGCTGGGAGAGATTGAAGGCAAAGGAGAAGGAGGTGACAGAGGATGAGATGGTTAGATAACATCACTGACTCAATGGATATGAATCTGAGCCAAGTCTGGGAGATAGTGAACGACAGAGGAGCCTGGCATGCTGCAGTCCATGGGGTCGCAAAGAGTTGGACACAACTTGGCGACTGAATAACAAGAAGAGCACTCTGACTTCATTGGGAGAGAATGTTTAGGAGTTAAATTATTTTCCATGGGAGCTTCTAGAGTGAATCTCTAAGTGCATCTGAACGAGAAACTTTTTTTTTTCTTTCTCTTTATGGTTTATCACAGAATAGTGCAATACAATAAGACCTTGTTTATCCAAGGAACTTTTTTTTTAAAAGTAATCTAGGAAGTCCCCTTCATTCCAGAATGTACATTCCAGAGACTGGAGATCTCTCAAGCATCTCATCCCACCCTAAGAGTTACCACGGCTACAAGATAAGAGAGAACCTAGGTAAATGTTTTATAACCTGGGGACGCTGTGGATTGTTCAACTGTGTTTTCCCGCCTCACATTCCCATCTCATGCCCCTCCAGGTGGCAAATACCATCCAGGTAACTGTTTCCCAAAAGCTGATTTACAGCCAATGCTGCTCCATCAAAATCGCCTTGGGGGGGTATTTTTTTAAACTAATTAATTACGTTATTTATTTTTGGCTGTGCTGGAACTTCCTTCCTGCATGGACTTGTCCCTACTCACGGAGAGCGGGGGCTACTCTCTAGGTGTGGTAGCAGGCTTCTCATTGCTTTGGCTTCTCTTGTTGAGGAGCACAGGCTCTAAGACCCATGGGCTTCAGGCATTGCAGCTCTCGGGTTCTAGAGCACAGGCTCAATAGTTGTGGCGCATGGGCTTAGTTGCTCCTGGCCTGTGGGATCTTCCCGGATCAGGGACTGAACCCCTGTCTCCTATACTGTCGGGTGGATTCTTTACCACCAGGGAAAGCCGGGGAGGTACTTTTAAAAAATACAGGTTAGGGACTTCCCTGGCAGTCCAGTGATTAAGATCTTGCAGTTCCACTATAGAGGGCACGGGTTCAACCCTGGTCAGGGAACTAAGACCCCATATGACTCATGTCCTGACCAAAAGATAAAAACCAATAAACCAGACTAATTAGAAACCCGAAGGATCAAAAGACAGCAAAAGTGAAACAGCTCTGGTGTGACCTGATGATGGTACTCACGTCACCTTGCTTTGTCCCAAGAGCAGATGAAAACTCAGAACTCAGTTTCCACCTAGGCTTCCCTGGTGGCTCAGCCGGTAAAGACTCTGCCTGCAATGTGGGAGACCTGGGTTCGTTTCCTGGGTTGGCAAGATCCCCTGGAGAAGGGAAAGGCCACACACTCCAGTATTCTGGCCTGGAGAATTGCATGGACTGTATAGTCCATGGGGTCGCAAAGAGTCGGACACGGCTGAGCGACCTTCACTCACTTCCACCTAGTGCTTGCTTGGAGCTAGGACACATGATTGAGGTTTTGCTAAATGTCACTAAGAGAGCCTCAGGAGAACCTTACAGTCTCCGTCAGCTTCTCCAGAGTGAGTTTTCAGGGACCTCCAGAATAAATAACCTTCCAAGAAATCCCAATATCCTTACCTGGAATGTATTTCAGGAGACCGGCCCTTACCTCACCCGAAAACTTACTGTTACTAGACAGATGAAAATTATTATTATACACTTTATGGCGATCTGTGACTTTTTTTTCTTCTGTCTGTGCTGTGTGGTATGTAGGATCTCAGATCCCCGACCAGGGATCGAACCCTCATCCCCAGCAGTAGAAGCCTGAAGTCTTAACCACTGGACTTCCAGGGAAGTCCTTGTGATCAGTGATCTTTGATGTTGCAATTGAAAAGAAAATTATGACTTGCTGAAGTCTCAGGTGATGGTTAGTTTTTTTTTTTAGTGAAAAATCATTTTTAATTGAAGTATAGTTGATTTACAATATTATTTCAGGTATACAGCAAAGTGATTTAGTTATATTTATACATAATTTCTTCAGATAAGCAAAACACATATTTCAATCTCAAGGTATGTAAATTGCTTTTTAAGGTATAATACCGTTGCACACTTAACCCACTACAGTATAATGTAAACATAACTTTTTTTTTTTGCCATGATAGCAGGATCTTAGTTCCCTGACCAGGTATTAAAACCAGGGCCATGGCAATGAAAGCGCCTAGTTCTAACCAACCACTGGACCACCAAATAACTCCCCAAGCATAACTTTTATATGCACTTGGAAGTCAAAACTTTTGTGTGATTCACTTTATTGCAATATTGTCTTTATTGTTGTGATCTGGAAAAAACCTGCAATATCTCTGAGGTATTCCCTGTACTCTGCTTATTAGCCTTTCTTTGGGTTCACAATATTTTTTAGTCATTCTATTTTTGCTCTTTACTTTTGCCCTTGACTGGTTTGGAAGACACACATCCTGCTTCTACTCTGTTAATGATTAAACATGCATTCTTTAAAAAAAAATTTTTTTTTTTACTGAAGTAGAACTGATTTACAATGTTGCATTAATTTCTGCTGTACAGCAAAGTGATTCAGTTATACATACAGATACAGTCTTTTTCATATTCTTTTCTACTATGGTTTATCACAGGGTATTGAATAGAGTTCCCTGTGCTATACAGTAGGCCCTTGTTTATCCACTCTGTATATAAAAGTTTCTGAGTAGTACTCAGTTATCTAAAAATGCTGCTGCTGCTGCTAAGTCACTTCAGTCATATCCAACTCTGTGCAACCCCATAGACGGCAGCCCAACAGGCTCCCCTGTCCCTGGGATTCTCCAGGCAAGAACACTGGAGTGGGTTGCCATTTCCTTCTCCAATGCAGGAAAGTGAAAAGTGAAGTTGCTCAGTTGTGTCCAACTCTTCATGACCCCATGGGTTGCAGCCTACTAGGCTCCTCTGTCCATGGGATTTTCCAGGCAAGAGTACTGGAGTGGGGTGCCACTGCCTTCTCTGCATCTAATAATGAGATAGCAAGAACTGTGAGACATATTATGTCATCACCATTATCATTGCCTAAGTATTCATCATGCAGAATATCATGTGCAAGACTGGAAGTGGACAGACTATCCTTACATAGGCCTAAGATGGGTGATATTTAGTATAAAATTAATGTGTTAGTTTTCTGATTTATAACTTTGCTTCTCTTTCATTGTTGGAGAAACTGCGAATCAGCCTATCACCATAGGTGTTTTTTGTTTGTTTTGTTTTGACCACACTTCCTGGCTTGTGGGGTGTTACAGGGATTGAACCCAGGCTCTCAACAGTAAGAGTGTAAGAATCCTAACCACTGGATTGCCAGGGAATTTCCCCTTATGACTTTCTTAATAACATTTTCTTTTCTCTAGTATATAAAACATAAAAAATACAGAGTTAGTCAACTGTTTATGTTATTGGTAAAGCTTCTGGTCAACAGAAATCTATTAGTAGTTAAGTTCTGAGGGAATCAAGTTATA
The DNA here is from genome assembly GCF_029378745.1 of Bos indicus. Lineage (NCBI taxonomy): Eukaryota > Metazoa > Chordata > Mammalia > Artiodactyla > Bovidae > Bos > Bos indicus. The sequence continues at coordinate 58,294,632 of NC_091777.1, forward strand.
TATGGATTCCCAAATGCATAGGGGATCAGCACCTCTAAACCCTGCACTGTTCAAAGGTCAACTGCACTAGCTTTTTTTAAAAAAATAACTATTTATTGGCTTTTCTGGGTCTTCATGGCTTTGCATGGCTTCATGACATGACTAAGTGACTGAGCATGCAGGCAGGAGGTCAGGAAGATGGAGCCTTCAGGAGGACTGGTGAGGTAGAAATTGATTTATTCAAATGGGATAACAGACTTATAGAACTTGACACTTTATCTAAAGTCAGACAAACTAGTGGAAAAACTGACATAAAAAGCTAGGATTCATTTGATTTCAAGTGCTTACAAACACATGTGTACACTGGCTGCCTCACACACACACAAACATATATTTACGGCAGTTCAGTTCAGTTGCTCAGTCGTGTCTGACTCTTTGCGACCCCATGGACTGCAGCACACCAGCCCTCCCTGTCCATCACCAACTCCCGGAGTCTACTCAAACTCATGTACACCAAGTTGGCAATGCCATCCAACCATCTCATCCTCTGTCGTCCCCTTCTCCCGTCTTCAATCTTTCCTAGCATCAGGGTCTTTTCAAATGAGTCAGCTCTTTGCATCAGGTGGCCAAAGTATTGGAGTTTCTGCTTCAACATCAGTCCTTCCACTGAATATTGAGGACTGATTTCCTTTAGAATGGACTGGCTGGATCTCCCTGCAGTCCAAGGGACCCTCAAGAATCTTCTCCAACAACACAGTTCAAAAGCATCAATTCTTCAGCACTCAGCTTTCTTTATAGTCCAATTCTCACATCCATACATGACTACTGGAAAAATCATAGCCTTGACTAGACGGACCTTTGTTGATTTTAACAATTCGTGGATCTAAGTGGCAGCTATACTGCAGAACATTTTGCTATTCTTTCAATTTTTCTGTATGCTTGAAATTCTTCAGTCTAAAATGTTGGGAAAGAAAGTACCCCAGTGCTCAGTATACACCCAAATATCTGTCCACCTGAGGTCTCTATGCTCCAACCCTCTCAGCCTTTCCTAAGGATACCCACACAGCTCTGCACCCTGCACTTGACTGTCGCCCCCATTCACGGTTCTCCAGACATCTCTTTTCATCGGGACCACTAGGCCCTCTGAAGCTCAAACCCCAACAATGGGTATTCCAATGAATGACCCCCAAGCCCTATTCTCAACAACAGCACCCAGACGGGTCCCTTGATCACTGGCTCTTCCATTGCCTGTCTCCACTGTCTGGGGGCTGGGGGCTTAGGGACTAGGAGGTGCGAGCTGGAGCTGACCTGTCACTGTCTCTGGTGTCTTCCTCAACCCCGCTCCCCAAGACTGATGCCGGCCCAAACCACCCACAACGCCCTTCAAACTCCGAGGATGCCTTAAACAATAATCATCCATGAGTACCCACCACACACCACATCTCAAGCCACAGAATTTCCACTACGAGGGATTCTAAAAGCCACTCGCAGAAATCTCAAGTAACGTCAAAGACCAATTCCGCGACCTTAAGCTCGGGGAAGCCAAGCTTCTGACAGTTCCGTTTCCGCTGACGTGAGTGGCAGGTCTCTGCTGTCACTCACATTCCAGGCCACTTTGGAAGGGAGTGATGGTTTCTGACGCCTGGAGGGAACTAGCGCCGTGCAATATGGCCACGTCAACGCCCTTCTGTTTTGATGGGAGCTGCCATCTTGGCTTGTGCGTTGCCGTTCTGGATCACGTGACCTACTGAGAGCTGAGTTGGACACTGGGGCTGACCAGGCCGGCAACGCGCCAATCCAAGCGATTCTTTCTCTTTGACGTTTTTCATTTTGGGCACTTCCATCTAGCATTTCAGCAGCCAAATAAATAAATATTACAAAAGAAAAATCTTAAAAAAGAGAGGGAGTACTATCCTAAGACCTACCACTTTATCTCCTTCTCTTTCACCTGCTGGGTCTTCAGTGATGAACTCAATTGTTTTAGTCTTTTTCTACAGGCATTAGAGAACTTCAGTCTTAAATTTGACCAACCTAAAGGACTGTGGTTGTCTGGTCCCAAGATCTGATAACCACGTGCAAGTTTACATAGTGGGGGGCCTGATTCTGAACCTGGTCGTATGATTTTCAAATATAATGAAGGCTCTGTTGTTGCTTTACATGGTATATTTGTTTTTTTCGCCTTTTTGGATTCAGGAAACCTCATTGTGGCTTTCTTGGCTAAAACACTTATTGAAACTAGGCTTCTCCTTTTCAGTTTGCAGATGTTCTTCAGTATCTGGTCTTCTTTCTTTCCCAATACCACACTCTCAAAAGACTGGCATCATGAAGACCTTGTGGCTTGTAGGAAAATATTTTTATTATTGCTGCTGCTGCTAAAACGCTTCAGTCGTGTCGGACTCTGTGCGACCCCATAGACGGCAGCCCACCAGGCTCCTCCGTCCATGGGGTTTTCCAGGCAAGAGTACTGGAGTGGGGTGCCATCGCCTTCTCTGATTTTTTTTTTTTTTTTAATTAGGAGATTCTAATTGAGGTATTTGGGAGTGAAGGATCGTGATGTCTGCAATTTACTAATAGTTCAGCCAAAAGTAAATTGGAGAGAAGACAGAGGGAGATGGATAGATACATGATAGCTAGAAGATATACACAAAGCAAAATGGCAAAATTTAACATTTATTGAATTTATGTGATAGTATAAGGATGTCCATGGTATTATGAGTTTCTATATATGTAAGAACATTCTTATAATAAGAAACTTGTGAGAAGCTACTGGTGACTGGTTTTGGATGATATGTAACTGATTTGGAAGTGATTTGCTTTTTGTGCGGCAGGAAGTTGGAGAAGAAAGTAGAGTTTCTATTTATCATATCTCAGATCACTGTAGAAATGTTCTCAGCATTCATCCAATAAGAACCCATTTTGTACCCATCTCTGGAAAGAACCAGTTTCCTGTTTAGTATCCTGAAATTAAAACCTTTGAGGAAGAAAATAATTTGATGCTATTTGGAGTTTGTTGACCTAATTGTATACATAGATTGTTTTCATCAAATTTGGAAGTTTTTTTTTTTTTTTTTTGCCACACTGGGTGGCTTGCAGGATCTTAGCTCTTCAACTAAAGACTGAACCCAGGCCCTCAGCAGTGAAAGTGCAGAGTCCTAACCACTGCAAATTCCCTTTGTCATTATTTCTTCAGATGTTCTTTATGCCCACTATTGTCTCTCCCCTGCTTCTAGGACTTCCATTATGTATATGTCAGTATGCTTGAGAGTGTACCATGAATTTCTGAGGCTCTGTTTACTTTTTCTTTTTCACCTTTTTCTCTTTGACTTTTCCCTGTTTCTCACACTGGATAATCTTTATTGACTGATCTTCATGTTTACCTATTCTGTCTTCTACAACTGAAATCTGCTGTGAAGCCCCTCTAGTAAATTCTCTCTCTCTTTTTTCATCATCTCTTTGTTGATATTCTGCATTTCATGCAACATCATTATCATACTTTCCTTCAGTTTTTCAGAGATGGTTTCTTTTAGTTCCTTGACTATATTTATAATAGCTGATTTAATGTCTTTGTGTAGTAAATCTAATATATGAGACTGCTCAGTGACAATGTCTATGGATTACTTTTTTCCTGTGTAAAGGTAAAAAGTAATACTTTCCTGTGCTTTGTGTATCACAACTTTCTATTGAAGCTAGACATTTTATTATTACTATTTTTGGCCACACTGTGCATTATGTGGAATCTTTAGTTCCCCAACTTAAGTTCCCCAACTAGAGACTGAACCTATCCATGCCCCTTGCATTGGGAGGCAGAGTCTTAACTGGAGGAGAAGACCCTGAACACAATTGAATAATTGCCCTAGTAAACCATTCAAAATTTTGATGTGTCCCCAAATTATGTCTATCCAACTTCACTTTCATCAACTGTTTCAAAGAAAAAACAATCACAAAGCATCAAGATAATACTAACACCTATACAGAATTGTATTCATTTGATTATTTGTCTGCCTTCTTAGTGAAGCTGAAAGCTTCTATATGGTTAAGTCAGTGTCTTCTAAATCTTTCCATCGTCATCAAGATACATTCCAGTATCTTGAGTGTATGTGTCACGTGCTAGACATCCATATATCCTTGCTTTGAATAAGTGAATAACCAGATTATGTGAAGAAAAGAGAAACTGTTATGAATGGGCTATTAGTCGTTTGGGATTTTTTATTTTCACCATTTAAGAGCAGAATCTTGGTGCTTGGAGATCTCGAAGCAACAATATCAGGGGGCTCAGGGAGGGATAACATGCAGCTAGAAAGGTGGTAGTGTGCTGCCTCCAGAGGTGAGACTTAGAAAAAACACTATAGATTGTAAGGAGAGAACTGGTGAAGTAAAACAAAATGAAGGTGCTTGCTAGAAGCCGGACGGTTTGAGCGGCTTTTGCCTCAGGAGAGAAGCTGTGGCAGTTTCTGAGGGTGTGAGTATGCTTCACTCGCTGGTGGTGTCTATGCAGGAGAAGGACCATATAAACACTGGCCCCAGTCACGAGTCCCATGAACACAGCATCTGGGAAAGTCATGATAATGGTGTATTTTGCAGCACTAGACATTTCAGGATTTTTCAAAGAACACAGCCCATAATCCCGTAGCTTGTGAGTATGCTGATAAGCCTCTAAATTTATAGGGACAAAGACATTTATCAGCAGGTTGGAGATCCAACAAAGGAAGCAGGAAGAAAGGATGTTCTTCCAAGCTCTGTCCTTGAACCTCATCCACCCACCAGTTCTGGGGCTGATGGTGATTTCCCGAAAACTGCTCAAAAGGCAAGTGGTGCAGAGAGAAAGACTTTGGGCTAGTCTATGGATGTAATACACAAGTTTATACTCCGTGTTGCCCAGGATGTGTGTCATTCCCCAGATAAAAATCATCTGGGGGATCCCCTTGAAGAGAAGAACCAAAAAGTTGGCCACTGCCATGTTGGTGATAATCAAGTGTATGGGCTTCAGGGTACAGCCAGTGCAGGATGTAGAACCATAAGTTGAGAGAAGAAAGGTGTTTCCCAGGACCCCAACCCCCGTCTGGACCAGGAAGAGTAGCCTCAGGATCAAGTCACCAAAAATCATTCTCATGAGATCATGGGAGGAAGCAGCTCAGAAAAGAACCTGAGGGTCATGAAGTTAGAACTCAGAGTGATAGCACTAATCACAGATCTGCTCCACTATTCCCAGTTCTGATAGGGAGTCTTGGGCCCTTAGGAACTCCCTTTCTGAGGATAGAGATTAAAGATGGTCACTCAGAGTGGCCATCTTGGCAAATGTCTGCTTATGCTCACACAGCCATACAAAATGGTTCATTATTTAGTCCATTACCCAAATCCTTCAGTGTTATGTGTTGAGGTCATAAGCGCCAAGGTATAAACTCTTATATTTCATTACAAAAACTCTTCTTAAACATCTACTATATGCCAGGACAGGTTGTCGGTGCACAGATATACAAAAATTAGCTGACCTGGATCATTGTTCCAAAGGGCAGGGAGCCTAGTGTGGGTGACACCTATATAAAATACAATGAGATAAAATAGAAATCACACAAAAATGAATAAAGGATATAAATAGTATTGTGGATATGTGTGTCAGAGATTCTAGCACTTAAAGAATCTGTGATACTATATAGACATTTCAATTTAGTAAAACTGCTCTCCCAAATTATTAAACTAATATGTGCATCTCCTATTAAGGAATAAAATAATTACAAAGACATAGAGAGGAAAAAGTTCATCTGTGTCCTCTGTCTCTCATTTCTAGTCTTATTCCTCTCTCCCCTGAGATAATCATATATTTTAGGTGTGCATTCTTTCACACCCATTCACACACAAAGTGTGCATGTGTGTCTGTTAGCAATCAGTAATAATAAGTATAGGACTAAATGTGCCACTTATGTTTAGAAATTTAAAACATTCTCTCTCATAAAACATGGACCAAAGGGGGAAAAAAAATCATACTGAAAACCTGACACTAAGAAAACAATATACTGTGGCCATGTGAGACAAGGAATGCAAGGAATTTTCTTACTGAAATTCACCATATATATACATATATATATATATATATCTTGATATTATAAAATCCCCTTGATATATCTAAGAAGAAAATTCATATGACTATCTTCATTGATGTTAAAAAAGCCTTTGACAAAAATTAACCACATCTTTTTTAAAAAACCACTCTAGGATATAGGAGTTTATGGATACCTCCTTGGCATGATTATGAATTTATATACTAGCTCTTTACTGAAGGGGAAGTATTGCCAGAACAAAGCAAGGAGGAATGGTATTTCAATTAGTAATTCATATTGTCCTCTAAATGTAAGTCAATATAATTATACAACAGAAAACAAATAAGCATAAGCATTTTAAAAGAAGTAAAATTATTCTTGCATATGATGTGATGGTATAGCATGAAAACCCTAGAGAATCCATGTTGAAACTAATTCAACTAATAAAATAATTTATGGGAATTCCCTAGCAGTCCAGTGGTTAGGACTCTGCCCTGTCACTGCCCATTGTGGAGCGCCTGGATTCAATCCCTGGTCAGGGAACTAAGATTCCCTCAAGCCCCATGAATAAACAAATAAATAATAAATTTTGGAAGGTAGAAAGCTTTAAAATTAATATATGAGTCATATACACATATAACAATCAGATTATGTAATGGAAGAGAAACTTTATTTACAAAACCAATGAAGATTTATAATTTTTTAGGGATAAACTTAACAAAAACAGAAAATATCGAAGTAATATCAAAGTCAATATAATATCAAAGAAAATATCAAAGTAATATCAAAGTCAATATAATATCAAAGAAAATATCAAAGTCAAGTGAAAGGACATTCCATGCTTTCTAAACATTCTAAAGACATCAGTTCTCTCTAAGATAATTTTAAAATTTAATGGACCTAGTAAAAATAACAACAAGCTTTTTTTCTGGAACCAAATGAGTTGGTTTTTTAAATTACATGGAAAGTAACATGCAAGATTAGGTAGGAAGAGCATAAAAGAAGTGTGATGGGCTATGGAGTAGTTCTAGCAGGTGTTAAAACATAATTCAAAATCTCTGTAATTAAAAGGGTTGTACTTGCATGTTTGTGTGTGTGTGCCCAGTCATGTCCAATTCTTTGCAACTCCAAGGACCTAGCCTGCCAGTCTCCTCTGTTCATGGAATTTCCCAGACAAGAATACTGGATGGGTTGCCATTTCCTTCTCCAGGGGATCTTCCCGAACTGGGAATCTAACCCATATCTCCTGCACTGGTAGGTAGTTCTTCACCACTGAGCCACTAGGGAAGCTGAACTAACTGTATATTCATTAAAAAATATAATATAACATATATATAATATACAGGCTTCCCTGGTGGCTCAGCTGGTAAAGAATCCGCCTGCAATGCAGGAGACCTGGGTTCAATCCCTGGGTTAGGAAGACCGCCCTGGAGAAGGGAACAGCTACCCACTCCAATATTCTGGCCTGGAGAATTCCATGGACTGTATATTCCATGGGGTCACAAAGAGTCAGACATGACTGAGCAACTTTCACTTTTCTTTCATATAATGTACATATAATATATATAATTATATAATATATATAGTATATATATCTTATATTGCGTGTGGGTTCTTTACCACTGTGCTACCTGGGAAGCCCGTACTCACATACAGATGGACAAACTGAGCAGTAGAACAGATGAAAGATCAAAATCTTTTAAAATGGAGCCCTCAATATATTATGTATAAGAGACTATAGGTGAATTCCTCTATGACCCGGACATAGGGAAAGGCTTTCTAACTATGACTGAATATCAAAAGACAATAAAATATTGATAAAATCAACTATATAAAGGTTAAAAAGAAAGTTTTCATGAAACACTATAAGTAAAATAAAAGACAAAGAACAGTTTCTGCTTCTGTTAATAGCTGGGCAAATTCTACAAATAACAATCATAGACCCTGAACAAAAGATACATATATACATATATTTATTTATTTATGTTATATTATTTATATTTTTAAATGAGTATCTATAGAGTTAGTTCAGCTTCCCTGGTGGCTCAGTGGTGAAGAACTGTCTGCCAATGCAGGAGATGCGGGTTAGATCCCTGGGTTGGGAAGATCCCCTGGAAAAGGAAATGTCAACCCACTCCAGTATTCTCGCCTGGGAAATCCCACAGACAGATGAGCCTGGCGGGCTACAGTCCATGGGGTCGCAAAAGAGTTGGACACAACTGAGCAACTAAAAAACAACAGAAGTAGTTCACTAAAGAGTGAACAACTGCAGGCAAATCCTGCTGGGATGACACTTGGAAGAAGCACGAGTTTGCTTTTCTTTCTTTCTTTTTTTAAATGACTCTTCCTGAGGGCAGGCTAGCCCAAATAGATTCCCCATAATCCTACTGGTCTAAAGAACCAAACAACAGGATAAACACAGAGGCTGCAAAGTAAAAAAAAAAAAAATCTTAAAAAAAAAAGGAAGAAAAGAAAAAAAGAGAGCCAGAAAAGTGTGACCATAAATCTTAACCAGTCTTAATCCAAGACTGGCTGACCCCTGAACGTGCTTGCATAGGGCCAGATAGCAAACAGCCCACCATAGCGTGCTGCAGTCCAGCACACTTCTAGAACTGCAGGTTTTAAGGATCCTGTCTTTACCCGCTTTACTACAGATGATAAGTTTCTGCAATAGGACTCAAGATGTCTCTTGATTTTGCCTTTTCCACTGGATGCTTGGTGCTTCAGGGGTTTCTCTTTAATGGAGAAAAAAATTTAAACTGACAGCAAGGACAAGGGGAAAAAAAAGTCTTGAGTGTTTCAAATGCCACAGGGGCAAGCATCAGGCAGAAATAAATATGAAAACAAAAATGGAATTCTGAAGATCAGGTCAAGCACTGGTGAGTCAGGCATGGTTAGACTTCTCTTTGGAGTCAGGGACCGTGACATTTGAGAAAGCTGCCAGCTGTTAAGAGCACTGGAAATAAACCCTGAATCTTCAAGGAGACCGACGTGAAGACAGTTTAAAAAAAAAAAAAAAGGAAGAATGGCCTTAGAAGAGGCCTATTCACCCAAAGGGGAATTCTTTGAGAGGTAAAAGAATTGGAAGTGATTAGGAAGACAGAAGTAATTAACAGAGCTATCAATTTCTGTAGCCTCCCTGGTAGCTCAGCTGGTAAAGAACTACCTGCAATGTAGGAAACCTGGAATCGATCACAGGCTTGGGAAGATCCCCTGGAGAAGGGAACAGCTACCCACTCCAGTATTCTGGCCTGGAGAATTCCATGGACTGTACAGACCATGGAGTCCTAAAGAGCTGGACACAACTGAGCGACTTTCACTTTTTCTTTTCACCAACTTCTGTATTTTTTTTTTTTTTTAATTTAATATGCACAGGCTTAGTTGCTCTGTGGCATGTGAGATCTTCCCAGATCAGGGATCGAACCTGTGTCTCCAGCATTGGCAGGCAGATTCTCTACCACTGAGTCACAAGGGAAGCCCCAATTTCTGTATTTTCAACTCACTTCCCAATAAGTGGCTCACAGTCCATTCAGAGAATATACCAGGAGATACAATTTATTGATGAGCTTTTGCACATAGGGCCAAGAATAGGCCCTTATAAGTTAATATTGAATGTTCAGTGTCAAAGATCATTATCCCATGAATATTATTATCCTATTTTACATGGATGGAAAATGAGCCAGAGAGACTTTTTTTAACCTTCTCAAGGTCACTCAGTTCCAGTAAATTGCAGCCTAGCTCTGATGTGACCCAAGGTATGTACTTCTGATTTTTTAAAAAATAAATTCATTCTTTAGTCTTGAAGCCAGATTGGTTTCTCCTTTGCTACTAAAGTTTACTCAATATGTTAAGTGAATCAGTGGGTAATTCAAATCCTACTAGCCAATTTTAAGAAGGCAATTGTTTTTTTTTTTCCGCTGTACCACTTGGCTTGCAGGGTCTTAGTCCCCCAACCAGGGACTGAACCAGGGCCCTGGCAGTGAAAGTGCTGAATCTTAACCACTGGACAGGGAATTCCCAGAGGCAGTTTTTTTGTCCTACCCTGTTGTTTATGCTACTGTATAGCACAGAGAACTAAATATCCTGTGATAAATCATCATGGAAAATAATTTATAAAGTTATACACACACACACACATATAACTGAATCACTTTGCTGTACAGCTGAAATTAATACTGTATATCAACCACACTTCAATAAATTTTTTAAAAAAGCAGTCCCCTCTCCTGCCTTTTAAGGTCTAAGAGGCACTTTCACAAAGCTAAAGCAAAAAAAAAAAAAAGAAAAAAAGAAAGAAAAATACTGATCTGTGTTGTAAAGGGGTTATTCTTCTCTACTATGGAAATCTTTGCTAAGAAGAAACTCCTAAACACATCAATAGCCTTTACTGAATAAGACATCATGTTTGGATGTACTGTCTCATTTTTCATAAGTATTTTAGGATTAAATCACTGGTAGGTTGGTAAATGTGGGCATGGTCTAGGCAGTCTTTCTGTCTCTGTCTCACACACACAAATACACCAAATCATTCAGATCCATCCTACAAAATCTCCAAAACACCATCAGATGGAATTGGGAAATCAACACAGAATCACCAAGATGGGTTGGAATTTGATGAGCTGTTGCAGTGTGTGTCTCTCTAGCTGCAAAATATTGGCTCTAGCATCATGCAGGTGAGACCATCATGACCACCATTTACCAGAGACTTGCTGTGCACCTGCCTGTCACCCTCTTAAACATTCAGCCACCCTGCTCACTATTCAGAATGATATTGTCCTAATCCCGGCTCACTGGCTGGGAGGCTGAGACTTGCTGTCAGGAGTCCCCGGTCCCCCAGATTGTAGGAGGCAGAACCAGGAATTGAAGATAAGCTGCTCCTGCCCCCAAAGACTGGACTCTTACTCAGTGTTGCTTTGAAGCTGTGCCTTTTGGTGAAAAGCATGTATGATATTACAACCCCACTAGGTCCCACGCCTGTCCATTTCTCCAGGTCCTTCCAGGTTGTGGAATCGGCCTGTGAGGCAATAGTGGAGCAGTGTGAGTGTGAGTGCCCATGTGTGTGCAGAGAACAGGGGCCACGGTTCAAGAGTCTACATGTTAACCCTGAACTCTAGACATCAACTCTGGGTCCAGCGCCAAGTGGTTTGGGTTGATGGAAAATCTTATCTACAATCTTAAGGGGCAAGAGCAGGAGGGAGAAAAGCAACCCTTACTCTCAGGCTGGGCACAGCCTGGGCAATGCCCATTCCCCTTCCAGCTGAGTACCCACCGCCCTCCCCTGCCTGCTCTGGAGGTCTCTGCTGTTACACCTGCCCCATCACTCACTCAGCCCAGGAAGGAGTCCAGCTGAGACAAAGCTGTCCTGAGACACAAGGGGGAAAAGCCGCTGTCCCACCCAGTTCCCCAGCTGCCCTCTCCTCCTGGACACTATCTCCCTCACCTTGTTGGAGTCTGAGCCATAAGGACACACTCACCAAGGTAGATCACTGCTGCTGGAACGGGCAGCAGGACTGTGGCTGTCAGTAAATATGTGCCACGCAAGCCATGGCAGCTATGTCTTGAGATCCCCTGAGTTCATCTCCCCCCCTAAAGAGTTGCAATTACCCTGGCACTTGCAAGGCACTGACAGCTTCTGCAGAGGGACCGAGGTACCTCTGCAAAGAAGCTGTCAATGTTAGTCCCAAGACAAGTCAGCATCCGCAGTCCCTGGGGATTAAGACAGAACTAATTAAAAGCAGGTGCAGCTGAGGGCAACATTTTCCTGCCCCCACTGCAGTGAATCCTGTGTGTCCAAGGGAGCACAGGACAGACAGGGCACTCAGCGTTGTGCTGGGATGGCAAAGTGGATCCTCAAATCCTGCCCCTCCTCCCCGCCCCTGTGAACCAGGGTCACAGAGATGAGACCTGTCATGTTCGTGTTGGACTCTGAGCTGTGGCGTTTTAAGAGGGAACAGTAAATCTGACTCCGTATTAGATCTGTTTCTTCCTCAACATTGTGCTCTCTTGCCTGTGCTTAGTCATAATGCACATTTTGCAAAAGAATGTTGCCTAGAACCTGAAATATATAGGACAGCCCATCCTCAAGACTCTGACCATTAAGCCTGTGCTCTGCAACAAGAGAAGCCACCACAATGAGAAGCCCGTGTGCCGCACCTCGGGAGCAGTTCCCACTCCCTGCAACTACAGAAAGCCTGCACAAAGCAGTGAAGACCTAATGCAGTCAAAAATACTTCTACCCTAACTTGTTGAGTGCCTACTCTATGTAATACAATTCATATAGTTCCACTTGCTCTTTTTTTCCTTCCACTGCCCAGGGTTAACTGTACACTTGTCTTCATGTTTCTTTTTATAGTTTATGTGTATGTGAAATAAAATTCACACTTTATGGTAAGACAAGAAATATGTGTTTTTTTATATTATTATTTTTTGGCTGTGGCACGAGCCTTATGGGATTTTAGTTCCCCAAGCAGGGATCAAACTCCAGCCCTTGACAGTGAGAGCATGGAGTCCTCACAGATGGACCACCAGGGAATTCCCAGAAAAATTTAAACATAAAAAATTTTTCCTGTCCGTTGGCCTTCCCTCACCCCCGACTGTGCCTTGTGTACCTACATTAGGCATCGACCAAACCTCCCCCATCAAGAGAAATACCGACTCAACCACTAAGAGCAACATCCTCCCAGCATCAAGACAACTCCTTAACACTCCTTCTCGACCTTGTAAGGGACCTCAGTGATGCTTAGATCTGGGTTGTGTAAACTGTCAACAGTATGCCATTTAACGTACAGCCGTCTGTCTCAGAAAATATATATGTGTGTTTTGACTTCCAACAGGTAGAACAGGTTTTGGAACTTTCTGAGAGGCTGTTACTGGGTTATAATTCTCAGTTGGGCTTGAATAAAATTTTCCTTAGATTGACTAATTTTTTGTTGACATGTACTTGTCTTCTATTTTTTTTATGTCAGCTTAGATGATATCTAGCTTGCTCCCTAGACTAAAATGATTAGACCAATGTTCATACATTACCTTTTCTGTCCCCACTTCTCTCCCAATAGTTGATTTACAATGTTAATTTCTGCTGTACAGCAAAATAACTCAGTTATACACATACATTCTTTTTTATACTCTTTCCCAATATGGTTTATCACAGGATATTGAATATAGCTCCCTGTGCTATGCAGTGGACTCTCTTTTTCTACATGGTTGTCTATGGGTTCTCGTCTCTCCACATAGGCAATCAAATCATCTGCAAATAATGACAATTTTGTTTCCAATTTTTAAACCCATTAGTTGTTATTATTGTCATGCTATGTTGGTTAAGACCTCCAGCAATGTTTAGCAGGAATAGAGACAGCAGATTTGTGTACCTCACTGGTGAATAACTACAGAATATCTTCAAAATTTCATCATTAATTATGATGTTAGCTATAAAGTTTTGGTAGCTAATATCTATTAAGTTAAAGACTGTATATTTACACTGGTTTTGCTGTGCAGGGTTTTTGGTTTCTTTTTTTTTTTCTGTAAGTATCATCACTGACTCAATGGACATGAATTTGAGCAAACTCTGGGAGATAGTGAAGGACAGGGAAGCCTGGTGTGACCATAGGGTCTCAAAGAGTCAGACATGACTTAGCTATTGGACAACAACAAATGATTTTTATTTGCATTTTGAGTGCCAAGGTTCTTGCAATGTTATTCTTCTCAAATATTTTTTTATTGATGTAAAAATTCATAAAATATAGTTAACCACGTCAAACTATTCAGTGAGCATTTACTACACTGAGAATGTTATGCAATCACCACCTCTATCTAATTCCAAAGCATTGTCATCATCCTAAAAGAAAACTCTGTGGCCATTACTCACTCAGTCTCTATTCCCCGTCCCCCAGGCCCTGGTAAGCGCCACTTTCCTTCACGCCTCTGTGTTGTTGTTGCTTAGTCACTCAGTCGTGTCTCTTTTGAGACCCCATGGACTGCAGCCCACCAGGCTCATCTGTCCACGGGATTTTCCAGGCAAGAATACTGGAGTGGGTTGCCATTTCAGGGGATCTTCCGGACCCAGGGATCGAATCTGGGTCTCCTGAATTGGCAAGTGATTCTTTACCACTGAGCCACCAAGGAAGCTCTTATGTCTCTATAGATTTATGCATTCTGCACATTTTATAGAAATATAATATGTGATCTTTTTTTTTTTTTTCCAGTTGGGTGGCATGTGGGATCTCAGTTCCCCAACCAGGGACCAAACTCACGCTTCCTGCATTGGAAGTGCAGTCTTAACTAGCGGACCACCAGGGAAGTCCCAATGCATGGTATTTTGGGTCTGGTTTCTTTCACTCAGTGTACTGTTTCTAAGGCTTATTCACTTTATAATATGTATCGATAGTTCACTTGACTGTTTCTAAGGCTTATTCATTTTATACTATGTATCGACAGTTCACGTGTATGAGTGATTAATACTCTATTACATATATACATGTATTCTGTTTATCCATTTAGCCACTGATGGGCATCAGGGTTGTTTCCACCCGCTGGTTTTTGTGAGCAGTGTGCTGCTATGAATATTCTTATGCAAGTACTTAATTACCTGTTTTCAACTTTATTGGGTATATACCCAAAAGTGGAATTCCTGGGTCATTGCTCACTTGCTAAGTCGTGTTTGACTCTTTGTGACCCATGGACTGCAGCATGCCAGGCTTCCCTGTCCTCCAGTATCTCCCAGAGCTTGCTCAAACTCACGTCCATTGAGTCGGTGATGCCATCCAACCATTTCATCCACTGTCACCTCCTTGTCCTCCTGCCCTCAATCTGTCCCAGCATCGGGGTCTTTTCTAATGAGTCATTCTTTGAATCAGATGGCCAAATAATTGGAGCTTCAGCTTCAGTATAAGTCCTTCTGATGGATATTATGTGTTGATTTCCTTTAGGATTGACTGGTTTGATCTCCTTGCAGTCCAAGGAGATCATCTACATTAAGGAGGTACTACATTTACTACATTAATAAGGCTCTCCTCCTCTCTGAGTTTGTTGATGTAAGGAAGATCTTACATCATGTTGATGTGGGAAGACTACCACATTCACCACATCCATAGGATCTCTCTCCTGTACAAGATGATCAAAGAGTTTTGACTTTTCCAGGGGATACTGTCACTATCAAAACATTCCTGAAACTTCCATTTTTATGTACAATGAGATGTGACTTTTCTTAGCTTGCTTGTATTCACTGCAACTGCAGGGTCCCTCTCCTGAATGAATACCCTAATGTATAACCAACATGACTTGAAAAAGAAAATTTCCCACTTTCCCTGCACCCACATGGGCTGCCTCTTAAATGCATAGCCTGTGACTTTCAAATAAAGTCTTTTGACAATCACTGCCTCTTATACTACGTTGCATGCTCAGTCATGTCGGACTCTGTGTGACCCCATGGACTGTAGCCTGCCAGGCTCCGCTGCCCACAGAATTCACTAGGCCAGAATACTGGAGTGGGTTGCCTTTTACTACTCCAGGGGATCTTCCCGATCCAGGGATCAAACCTGCATCTCCTGCGTTGGCAGGCAGATTCTTTATACCACTGCACCACCAGAAAAGCCCATTCTCACTGACTTTATAATGTTTCTTTTTTTGGCAAGATCCCTAAGGTATGATCAAACAAGGTGAATGTCTTCAGATGGAAGATGTACAACTTTCATTCCATGTACAAGGTTTCTTTCCTATTAAGGAGTTCCAGAACAGTCTGTATAATGAGAACACTTATGGCATTTCCATTCTGTGTGAGTTCTGTGAGTAGATAAGGTTAATCGAAAGAGCTTTGTCACGTTCTCACAGTCACTGTGCACATGATTTTCCTCTATGCTGAGTTCGCTGATGATTAGCAAGCACTGATTTCCGAAAGAAGGCTTTCTGACATTCATTGCATCCATAGGGCCTCTCTCCTGTGTGAGTTCTCCGGTGACTGATAAGAGCTGACAGAGTAGTAAACGCCTTCTTACAATGGGGGCATTCATATGGTTTCTCTCCTGTATGAATTCTCTGATGTACGGTGAGATAGGATTTGGCTGTGAAAGCCTTGTCACACACACTGCATTTGAATGGTTTTTCACCTGTGTGGGTTCTCTGATGTATAATGAGCGTTGACTTACATGACAGAACCTTCCCACATTGGGGGCATTCACACAGTTTCACTTTGGCATGACAATTTTTTAGATGGTTAGTGAGACCTGACTTCTGGATGAAAGCCTGCGGACATTCACTGCATCCATAAGGTCTCTCTCCTGTGTGAATTCGCTGATGGATCATGAGATACGCCTTAGTGGAGAAGGCCTTCTCACAGTTTGAGCATTCATACGGTCTCTCTCCTGTATGAACTCTCAAATGGATAACGAGATGTGCCTTTGACGTGAAGGCTCTATCACATGCACTGCATTTGAAGGGCTTCTCGCCTGTATGGGTTCTCTGATGTACAATGAGAGTTGACTTAGAGGACAGAATCTTCCCACATTCACTGCATTCGTGGGATTTCTCTGCTGCATGATGACTTTTCTTATGATCGCTGAGATCTGACTTCTGGATGAAGGCTTGCTGACACTCACTGCATCCATATGGTCTCTCTCCTGTGTGGATTCGCTGATGAATCAGGAGCTGAGTCTTTTTTGAGAAGGCTTTCTCACAATCGGAGCATTTGTATGGCTTCTCTCCCGTGTGAGTTCTCTGATGTACAGTGAGATGTGCTTTCACCATGAAGGCTTTATCACAAACTCCACATCTGAAGGGTCTTTCTCCTGAGTGAGTCCTCTGATGTAAGCTGAGCTTTGACTTCCAAGGAAAAGCTTTCCCACATTTGCTGCATCCGTGGGACTTTCCTTCTCTGTGTCGGGTCTTCTGATGATAGGCAAGTGCTGACTTCGTAATGAAGGCTTTCTGACATCGACTGCATCTATACGGGTTTTCTCCTGTTTGAGTGTCCTGATGAGTAACCAGCTTTAACTCACTGGGAAAGGTTCTCTTACAATCACGGCATCCATGGGAATTATTTCCTGCGTGAGTTCTCCAAGGCATGGTTGTGCGTGGTTGACAAGTATCCACTGCATTTTGATTGCATCCATACAGTTTCTTGCCTAAAGAAGTTGAGTTATAATTAGCAAACCCTGACAGCTAGATGAAAGCCAGAGTACTCATAGCAGAATGAACAATATGGCAAGTAAAGGTCCAGAAAAAGGTTTTTTTTTTTTTTAATTATTATCAAAATAAGAATGAGATATTAGTAAAATTTGAGGAAACTCTAAATTAGTAGTAATATTCTGATTTTGAAAACTATTCTGTTTATGTTTTTTAAATTACCTGTTTCTAGGAAATACACAGTTATGTATTTATAAAGGGTCATTATTAGGGGTCAAGAGTTCAGGAAAGCAATATGTACTTGTGTGTGTGTGTGTGTGTGTAAAATGACAGACAGATTACAATAAAGAAAATGTGGTAAAATGCTACCACTTAAGGGAATCTGCAAAAACAATGTACATGAAATCTGTGTATAATCTTGGGATTTCACATGAAGTCTAAACTATTTAGGAATAAATATTTTCAAAAGGAAAAAACAGAAAATAATAGAAGACATTCGTATTAAGTTATATAGGAGGATTACTCATAATGGCCTGAATGCAGAGTGACTAAATTGTTTTAGATTCCCACAATGGCATCTTGCACAGTACTCTAGTATTTCCAATCTAAATGCTGGTTACATCGTGGGTTGATTGGAAAAATTAACTTCATTATACTTCATTTTCACATAAAGAAGTAAAAAAGTAGGCAGTAGTCAGGAAATGCTCACGTGTAGGAGGACTCTGGAAGGAATTCAGATATTATATTATTAATAAGAGTAACAGGATGCCATTCAAGGTAATACTAGGAGAGAGATGACTCAGCTTTCACTTCAAAAATGTCATCCTTTGTGTATGTGAATTACAAGGTCTTAAATATTGTGACTTAACACTGTTTTTAGGCTTGTGGACTGTGGTTATGAAAACTGGTAATGATCTGCTATGTCATATAGCATTGTTCTTAGATTACACTTTAGATTTTGCGCTCTACCCTCCCACTCAGAAGGTTGTTCTACATGATGGTTTATCCTGTCATTCCCCATTTTTTCAATCCAGGTAACTGTCAAAACATTATGTCTTTAATAAGCCAGATGTTTCTGAAACTTATGCTCATGACTGTTGGGGGGGGCGGTGAGGTGGTGAGTAGCTAGAAACACTGACTTTCCTTACTTCCTTTTTATAAATAAATAAAAACAGCAAAATTTTTGCAAAAAATCACTTGATTACTGTGTGGAGAACAGAGAGAAGCAAGATTAAAGAAGTCAAGAGTATTTTCAAGAAAACTATAACAATTTTGGCAAAAAATACTGGACTTCGACGTGTGAGTGAAAACAACAGTAACAGAAAAGAGTGGAGCCCTTGGGATATAGAAGACAGTGAGACCAAACTTGCTGACAGATTAAACTTGTGGTATGAGCGAAAAGAGGAACACAAGTGATGTGAATGTGAGGGAGGTATCAGATCTCTGAGTGCAGAAAAGAAGTATCAGGTGACTATATGAGGATAAGGGAAGGTTTGGTCAGTAGACAGAAATTTGGGGGTCATCAGCAAATAAATAGTATTGTTAAGGCCATGAAATTTAATGAATTTACACTGGTTAACAAATGACAGAAACAGGCAAAGATGAAGCTTCATGCTTTTCAACTCTGAAGACTTTAGGAGATGCCCAGAGTATGGAGAAGGTCCATTCACATCAGGCACAAACAATGACTACAAAGGAAAGACGCCAAGTTAAGTCTTACACAAACATCTGGGGGAAGCACTTTAGAACAAAGGATCCTCAGCTTTTAAAGTGTATTTACCCTATCTTACTGATTCTTTCTTGTCTAATTAATTCTGCAGGCAATAGACAATGAACCTTCCCAAAACTCTAATATCACATTTACAGACCACCACTGTGGTCAGTATCCCCACCTTCTGGTTTGCTCTGATACATTCTCACACAGCCCACAGAAAGCCACCGGCACTGGTGCTGCTGTATTAACTGGAAGAATTGTGGCATTATTTGATCAGGTAAGTAAGTGTTAGTCACTCAGTCGTGCAAGAGGCTAAAGAGAATGTGGAGAAAGGAAGTGACGCTGCCAAAGAGGAAGAAGAAGGAGGAAGTCTGGATGCTGTAAGGAAACTAATTACTGAACACTGAGTCAATCTGAGAGAGAAAAAGAGGCACATTTTCCTGGAAACAGCATGCAAGAGAGCCTCATCGATGATTTAGGTGTTTGTAAAGACCTTCAGAGTCCCTTGGACACCAGGGAGATCAAACCAGTCCGTCCTAAAGGAAATTAAACCTGAATATTCACTGGAAGGACTGATGCAGAAGCTGAAGCTCCAATACTTTGGCCACCTGATGCAAAGAACTGACTCACTGGAGAAGACCCTGATGCTGGGAAAGATTGAGAGCAGGACAAGGGGGCAACAGAGGATGAGATGGTTGGAGGGCATCACAGACTCAACAGACATGAGTTTATTTTCACTCTGGGAGACAGTGAAGGACAGGAAAGACTAGCATGCTGCAGTTCATGGGGTTGCAAAGAGTCAGACGCAACTTAGTGACTAAACAACAACAACCTTCAGAGTTTTAGCCTTGCTAAACACATTCGGAAGGGTCAGCCTTTCACGTCCAACTACTTTCAAGGTCTCCCATCTTGCAGCTTCTCAGCTACTTACTTACCTGAAAAGTACTGATGCTGCATTTCATCTTCTACTTTCCATGGCTCTTCTCTGGGCTCGAAGGTAAGGATCACAACTGGTTTGGTAGCTTGATAGCCTGTTTATGGGAAATGACAAAGACTTGGATGCTTACAATTGGACTGGTGGGGGATGTCTAGGAAGAGCACAAAAGGAACAGACACACTATCACCTTGGCAGATTAAAGAGCCAATGAAGATGAAAGCACATTAAGTTCTGATGGGCACAGAAGGACTGAAAATTGATTGTCTATAAACTCAACTCCAGTATCTTGAGGCTCTTTGGACGTTAGAGCAACTAAAAAAGGAAAGGCTATTGGCTGTGTTCTGAATGACACAGGGCAATTATCGTTAACTAGTGTCATAGGTTACTAGAATTCTCCAGTAACACATCCTGATGTTGGCTCTTCTAAGCAGAACCTAGTGGCTACCACTCCTCCCAGGTAAAGAAATAGAAGTGAAGTTGCTCAGTCATGTCCAGCTCTTTACGAGCCCGTGGACTGTAGCCTACCAGGCTCCTCTGTCCATGGAATTTTCCAGGCAAGAGTACTGGAGTGGGTTGCCATTTCCTTCTCCAGGGGATATTCCCGACCCAAGGATCAAACCTAGGTCTCCTGCATTGTAGGCAGACGCTTTACCATCTAAGCCAAAAGGGAAGTCCCCCTCCCAGGTGAAGTCCATAGAAATATTCTCAAATGACACTAGTCCCTATTAATTATCACAGATTCTTCTTCCAATGTATGGTGATCATTCTGAGTGTGTGTGTATGTGTGCTCAATTGTATCTGACTCTTTGTGATCCCATGGACTATAGCCTGCCAGGCTCCTCTGTGCATGGAATTTTTCCAGGCAAGAATACTGGAGTGGGTTGCCATTTCATCCTCCAGGGGATCTTCCCAACCTAGGAATTAAACCCATGTCTCTCGGGCCTCCTGTGTTGGCAGGTGAATTCTCTCCCACTGCACCACCTGGGAAGCCGGTAATGATCATTACCAATAAGCAAAAGACCTACAGGTACGTGTTCTGGCTGTTTTCACCATAAGTTACCACGGCTCTCTCTCTCTGGGTAACAGTTTTCATTAGTTACTATGAAAAGAAGTAAAATGCCCTTATACCGATTTTGCAATTGAACACTTAATTATCAACTAGTCTAGTAAATCACAAGTTCCTGAAAAGCATATTCACTATATCTTACAAGTAAAATATCCCTAAAACAGGGATATAAGATGTCTCTATAAAACATTTCAGACAACTATTTAAAAGGTGAAGAAGAACTAAGTGCTAACATATAAACACAGCAAAAATCTGCCCTCAAGGAGCTTTTGGACACTTTTCAACAGATAGAACAAATAACAGAATCAGATATGAAATGACTACATATGCAAGAATTATCAGCACAAGATTATTAATATGAATGTTTAATATAAAGGTTTACTGTATTGAGAAATAGGAAATCTAAAATATGTAGAAGGGATATTATTAAAATGACCATTTAGATGTACATAAACCAGCAGAAAAATTTAAAAATAAAGTTCAGTTAGTTCTCATTATTCATGGATTTACTGTGAATTCACCTGACTGTTAAAATTTCTTTTTAACCCCAAATCAATAATCATAGCACTTTCACGAACATCTGCAGACAT
This sequence comes from Bos indicus, assembly GCF_029378745.1. Classification (NCBI taxonomy): domain Eukaryota; kingdom Metazoa; phylum Chordata; class Mammalia; order Artiodactyla; family Bovidae; genus Bos; species Bos indicus. Next base: position 58,316,068 of record NC_091777.1, read on the forward strand.
CTGCATAGAATAATTTGAGCAACAAATAATTTGAGTTGCCCAATGTGTTTGATCCCGGCTGAGTCTGAACAAAATGATGTTGTCTTATTTCAGTTCTCCTATTGCAAACAAGCACCCTTTTCATGGTCTACTTAGTGTCATGTTTTTCATATTTTTATACTTTTTCTTGGTAATTCTGCTGATTAAAATGGTCCCAAGCACAGTGTTCAAGTACCGTCTAATGTCTTCAAGTGCAAGAAGGCAGTGATGTACCTTATGGAGCAAGTGTATGTGTTAGATAAGCTTTGTTCAAGCAAGAGGTATAATACAGGGCTTCCCCTGTGGGTCAGTAGTGGAGAATCTGCCTGCCAATGCGGGGGACACGGGTTCAATCCCTGATCTGGGAGGATCCCACATGTCACAGAACAACTAAGCCTGTGTGCTACAACTACTGAGCCTGAGCTCTAGAGCTCGTGGCCTGCAACTACTGATCCCATGTGCCCTAGAGCCCATGCTCTGCAAAAAGAAGTCACTGCAATGAGAAGCCTGGGTACAACTAGAGAAAGCCCACACGCAGCAACAAAGACCCAGCTCAGCCAAAAATAAACAAAAATTTTAAAAAGAGATACTGCACAATTGGCCATGTGTGTGTCAGTTGTTCAGTTGTGTCCGACTCCTTGCGACCCCATGGGCTAGAGACCACTAGGCTCCTCTGCCCATGAGATTCACCAGGCACGAATACTAGAGAGGGTGCCATTCCCTTTTCCAAGGGATCTTCCCGACACAGGACTGAACCAGGTCTCCCACACTGCAGGTCCATCTTTACCCTGTGAGCCACCAGGGAGCAATGTGTCCCTTTCTTCACGTGGACAGAATCCCACAGAAGATTATAATTTCCATAATCCACTTGGCACAGCCTGCTTGGCCATATATAACATTTATGAGAACTATTTTAACATCATTTTCTACTAATTCTATCACCCATGTCATTTCTGGGTCTCATTACTTTTTTCCTCTTTTTAGATTTATTGTTTTCCACATTGTTATTGTTTTTAAGAAATATTTTTTCATTTTTTATTTTTCTGGGTCTCTTTCCACAGACTTTCCTTCACATTTATGGGTCCTATTTTCCTGTTTCTTGGCATACATGCGTAGGTTCTAAGTGGATGTCTGACCTCATGAAATTAACATTACTGGTTGATCCATGCCTGCTGAGTCATGTCCTACTCTTTGCGACCCTGTGGACTATAGCCCGCCAGGATCCTCTGCCTGTGGAATTTTCTATGTGGATATATTAATCTATTCAATTTCAGAATAGATACAAACGTATGTTTGGTAGTATTTCCAGCAGCAAAAATCTCATGTTCCATTAGGAGAGAGTTCTTTTCCAGTGCTGACAATTTGATTCTTATGTTTCAAGAGCATTCCACGGTGTTCACATCTAAGAATTAGTACAAGATTCTCTGATTAAAGAAAAAAAATGTTAATGTACTTAGATCATAATTACTTTAGATAACTGCTTCACTGGGAACATGCTGTTCCAAATTTATTTAAGGGGTAGGCAGGAATTTACTGAAGTGCAAACTCGCTGAAATCGAATGCTTTTGTGGTAGGCAATATCATGACAAATCCCAAAGATGTTCATGTCCCAATTCCCAGAATCTGGAAATCTGTTACATTATACGGTGAAGGGGAATCAAGGCAGAAGATGGCATTAAGTCATTTTAGGGCCAAATAAATTGTTTCTCGAGTTTTAAGGTTCACAGAGAAAAATGGTGCCCCAGGGAAGATTATACCCAGAGGCTTACCAATACTAGCTTTAGAAGGTGAGATTTGGCACTCCCGAGTGGATCCGTTTTAGGTGAGATTTTGGACTCTGAGTTGGTCCTGTGACAGGCTGAGACACTTGGAGATGGTGGGATAGGGTGACTCCATTTTACATGTGGGATGGCCACGAATCATTGGGTGCCAAAGGGTGGCCTTCGGTAGGCAGCATAATGGCCTCCCAAAGATGTCTACATCCTTATGTCCAGGACTTGTGAATATGCTGTATTATAAGGCAAAGGGGACACAAGTTAGCGATGAAGTTGCTAATTAGCTGATTTTAAGATAGGAGATTATTTTGAATTTTCTGGGTGGGCCCAATGTAATCACAAGGGTCTTTGAGCGTGGAAGGAAGAGGCAGAAAAGTGAGAAATGAAGAGCTGACCAGTCATCACTGGCCTTAAGGAAGGAAAGGGGCCAAAGTTATGGAATCTGGGCAGCTTCTAGAAGCTGGGAAAACAAAGAAACCGAGTCTGCTCTAGAACCTCCATAAAGAAATGTGACCCTGCCAACAACCTTGTTTTTAAGCCCAGAGAGATGCATTTTGGATTTCAGATCTCTGGACTAATACACTGTGTTATTCTGAAACACTGAGTTTGTGAAAATTGGTTACAGCAGCCATAAGAAACTAATACAGCTGTACTTTTACATTCATTATATTCTGAGGTTTTCACTCCATACTGCATTTCCTGACATCTAAGATTTCCTTTACTTAGAGGAGTCTCTCCCCATTTCCCAAGGTAAAACTGTGATACAGGACTTAATTTGGGGATACAGTTTTCTTTTTTTTTTTTTTATGGCTTTCAGGGGATTTCTCTTTTCTGAGTTCTTCCACTTTATAAATGTGTTTTTTTCACTTTCAGTGCCTCTAAAGTTGTCTTTCTATGCTTCTCTGACAAGTGAGAAGGTATAATTGATCACTGAAGACCATCACACTCTTTCCTAAGGTTTCAGTCTCATGGGAACTCTTTGAACCCCACTAGGATATCACTTCTGGGAAAAAGGTTCCCCACAAGAGCTACATTTCTGCTCAATATGATCTCACTGATATTTACTAAGTCTAATTTCTCATGGAAGTGTTCTACACAACCACTGAATCCACGGCATTTCTGTCCTGAAATCAACCCTTTATATATTTTTGGCTGCACCCCACAACAGCCTATAAGATTTTAGTTCCTCAATCAGGGATTGAACCTGTGCCCCTTGCATTGGAAGCTTGGAGTCTTAACCACTGGACCGCCAGGGAAATCCAGCATTTTTGCCCTAAGTGAGCATTGACACATATGAATGTGGGGAAGATTCTGGCTCAAGGCTTTCCCCCATCTCTGGTACCCAAGGATTTTTCTTTCTATGTAGTATTTGTAACATATAAGACATAATTTATTACTGAAGGGGTGATCACATTCAGCATTTCTGAGGCTTATTCCCTGGGTAAACCCCCGATTATCTACTGAGGCCTGACTTCTTAGAAAAGGCTAGGCCACAATCACTCTGTTTAGCAGCTCGCTGTTTAATAAGGACTGAGTTCCGGAAGACACTATCTCCGCAAGCACTGCGTTAACAGGGCTTTGCTCCTGTACGAGTTCACTCAGGCATGAAGAGCTATGACGCCCGAAGGAGGGTTTCTCCAGCTCTGGGGATTCTACAGCTTTCTCTCCCCAGTGAGTCTTCTTATGTTTGATGAGAACATGTGCGCCAAGGCTTTGCCGCATTCACTGCAGCCATACGGTCTCTCTCTGGTGTGAGTCCGCTGGTGCTGAATGAGCTTTGCCTTGCTTCGGAAGGCCTTTTTGCAGTCACTGCACTCACGCAGTTTCTCTTCCCTGTGAATTCTCTGATGCTTGGTCAGGTCAGACTTAAAAAGAAAGAAGGTTCTTCCGCATTCGCGGCACTCATAGGGCTTCTCGCCTGTGTGGAGTCTCTGATGGGAAATGAGGTAAGCCTTTTGGGAAAAGGCCTTCCCCCACATACTGCAGCCATACAGTTTCTCCCTGGTGTGAGAGCGCTGATGTCTCTTGAGCAGGTAACCTCTGGCTGAAGGCTTTTCCACACTCACCACATCCTGTAGGGTTTCTCTCCTGTGTGACTGCTCTTGAGACCCATGAGCTGCAACCTTCTGGAAAAGGCTTTCCCACATTCATTAGGTTCATGGGGCTTCTCTCCCATATGAGTTCTCTGATGTGCGTTGCATCTGTGGGGCTTCTCTCCCCTTTCAGTTCTCTGATGTCTAATGAGCTGTGCCTTCCTGGAGAATGCTTTCCTGCACTCACTGCGTGCATATGGCTTCCTTCCTGAACAAGTTTTCTGACGGCCACTGAGCGGTGATTTAGTGCTACTGGGTTTCACACAACCATAGTATTTGATTCCACTAAGAGTTTTATTATCTTGGAGGCAGACAGATGATTTCCCATACCCACTGAACCCATCAGAGTCCTTTCCTGTGTATCTTCTATTCTCGACAACAAAACCCAACTGTGACTTCAAACTTTTACAGTGTGAGCCAAACTTACTGTGTTTTTGTGTTAAAGGAACAAGGCTTTTGCATAAATCAAAAATATTTGCATAACTTTGTGGACATCTTTCCAAAGTTTTAATCCTGTTTTGGTTTTCTGGGTGCCATTGCATAGGATCAATCTCCCACATTTCTTCTAGGAAAAAGAACAATGAAAACATCCATGATAATTCTACGGGGGGGAAACGGAGTACAGAAATGCCATGGTTTGAGTTAGGTCTTATAAGATCCCAGTCTAAGAGAAATGTCTACTATGGAAGTGTATCCTATGCTTTGTGAAAAAAATGACAGTATTATAAAACAAAAGTCAGTAGGAACAGCAGTTAAGTTAGTGTTAGTCACTCAGTCATGTCCAACTCTTTGTGACCCCGTGGACTGTAGCCCACCAGGCCTCCTCTATCCATGGAATTCTCCAGGCAAGAATACTGGAGTGGGTAGCCATTTCCTCCTCCAGGGCTCGAACCCACGTCTCCTACATTGCAGGCAGATTCTTTACCATCTGAGCCACCTGGGAAGTCCAAAAGAAGGTACCTGGAATTCATACAGAAGGCCTTTAAAAATTTTTTTTGGCCATGTCCTGTGCCATGTGGGACCTTAGTTTCCTGACCAGGGATAGAACCTGCGACCCCTGCAGACGAAGCACGGAGTGTTAACTACTGGACCACCACAGAGACCTTCAGAAATAATAGAGCAAATAGGAAAGACTCAAGGTAACTGAAAGGCAGAGCAATATGGTAGAACCTAAACAAAATGCATGGGGAGGAAAAGAATTCACCAGGAGGAAAAATGATCTCATTCATGAAACTGAAGGAAAAAGTATTTTGCAGGACAATTACTTTGGATGCAGGCAAAATGAAGAATCAGAGGGCAGATTAGACTATAGAAAGAGAGCTGTCAACCCAGGAATATCTGTCAGAGAGCTTAAATCTTCCATATGTGTGAACACACACTCTGAGGGTGAAGACAGGATCTGGGAGAAAAGAGGATTCTGGTCCCACACACAGGAAGTAGAGCATCACAGGCCAGCGGCTCTGGTGGCTGGCAACACACACAGAGTTAGAGTGCAGGTCAGACGTTAGCAGGAGTCAACCTGGGGCCCTCCAGCAGAGAACAGAAAGCTGAGGCCCTGAGACTGAGTCAAACTTTTAAGAGAAGATTAACAACAAAACCCTTAACCTGAAAGCTGGGGAAGCAGAGGGTCAATCAGTAGACAGAAGTCCCCTGGGAGACAAGGTGTGTGTGGTTTTCAGATGAATGAAGGTGAGGTGGGTAGTCAGGGAGGGAGAATAGCTCTGTCAAAAGGGGAGCTGATACTGCAGAGGCAGGGAGCAGCGCTAAGTGCAAAGTGATTTGTATGGGTGGTGAGAGAGACCTCATAGTGAGTAAGGTGGAGGACAGGAAGTGAGCCTCTGCAGACAAAGGAAGGAGAAGGCACGAGGGAGTATGCTGGGAGGCATGGAACCACCTTAAGACCTCAAGGTCTTGGATGAAACAAACAACAGTAAGATCCAGAAAACTGTAAAAAAGAAGACATCATCCTTTAATAGCAGGCAAAGAAGAACAGCCCTAATAACAACATGCGGAAAGGTGTTAGGTTATTGGGTCATCAACTGGTGTCAGGGAAGTTCCCTAGATAATACTTCAGAAATGTCAATCTGTCACTGACTAACTGAATTTTCGTGTCATTTTGTTCCACCTTCTTGGTTTGCGCTCACTCACCTGAGCAGGTTGGACTCAGGGCTGCTCCCTCGACCGTCCACGGGGGTCCTCCTTGTTCCAACTGAAAGAGTGAATTTGGTGTGGGAGCCTGATATCCTGTAAACGGGAAATCACGGGATGGCCGGTGCTGAGCATTTGAGCCGGGGTGATCTACGAGAACTGTACAAAGTTTGATTTTGAGGACCACATCCCTTATACTTCGATAAAGTAAAAACCTTTACCTTGGAAAGAGAGAACATGCATTCTAGGACCTACAGTGCTTTAGTCCCAACCATAAAACACAACATTCCAGGAACCCTGCAGATTTCACTGAATGAGAAAGAAAAGGCAACTGACTATAATGCTGTCTGCTGGGCTGCACCTTGCAGTCCTCCAAGCCAAGCCCTGGACTCACCCAACTTCAAACCAAAGAAAAAGAGCCCGGAGTCGGCGACAGAGACATCAGTGGTTTAACGGAGGGAGGAGCTTACTTGTCTGACGCAAGGTCCTGGAGCAATACCCCACTGTGTGCAGTACATGGCAGGTAGGACATGACAGCAGTCTTTGCTGGGGTGGGGTGTGCATTACCAGTTATAGGGGAAATTGATGTCAGGTTGGCTCACTGGTTACCAGGGAAACCAGCAGAGAGGCACGCCCATCACCACCCCTATGATAAGCTCTCATAGTGGAGATGTTCTGATCTAAAGCTAGAATGGGCATTAGCTGGGGCCGGGGTAAGTTTGTAGACAGGGAGGTCAGTCATTTGAGTAGGGTGTAAGTGAAGCAGGCGTGGGTTGAGCCAGAGATGGACAGAGAGCAGGAGAACGCCATCCTGGGTGGCCTGAGCACATGCTGCCCTTACCTACTGACACTAAGTTGCAGTAGTTCTCCAACATGACGTCCCAGTACAGGGCCTTCTGAGATGGGCCCAGTATCTGCCACTCCTCCTGGCTGAAGCCCACAGCCACATCCTCGAATGACACAGAGCCCTGTAATAACAAATTCCAGTGCAAATCATGATGGAACATGTGGAAAAAGAATAAGAACATGTTCTTTTTTTTTTTTTTAATAAATCAGAAGAGATCTCATTTTTATTTTATTTTTTGGCCGTATGACATAGTTCATGGGATCTCAGTTCCCTGACTAGGGACTGAACCTGGATCACAGCAGTGAAAGCCCAGAATCCTAACTGCTAGACCACCATGGAAGTCCCAGGAACAAGTTCTGTTTATCTTCCCCATGATAAAAAATTATGTGCACTGTGGCTGTGGCTATTTCACATAGGATAGACCATGTGCCTTTTTAAAAAAAAATCTGTATTTATTTATTTTTGTGCTGTGTCTTTGTTGCTGCATGGGCTTTTCTCTAGTTGTGGGGGCCATGCCCTAGCTGTGGTGTGTGGGCCTTTCATTGTCACGGGTTCTCCTGTTGCAGAGCACAGGCTCTAGGCCAGTGGGCTTTAGCAGTTGTGCCTCCCGGGCTCCAGAGCACAGGCTCAGTAGTTGTGGTGCTCGGGCTTAGCTCTGTGGCAATGTGGGATCTTCTCGGCCCAGGGATTGAACCTGTGTCCCCTGCATTGGCAGGTGGGTTCTTTACCACTGAGCCACCAGGGAAAGCCCATGACTGTGTCTTAGTCCACTTGGGTTGCTATAATAAAATACCACAGACTGGGTAGCTTATAAAAACAAATTTATTTCTCACAGTTGTGGGGGCTGGGAAGTCTGGGATCAAGGGCCATCATGGCCACCTTTTAGTGAGGGCCCGCTCCCTGGTTCACAGCGGGAACCTTCACAGGGAAGGGTGAGAGATCCCTGTGCATTCTCTCTTAAAAGGACATTCATCCCATTTGTGAAGACCTCACCCTCATGACTGACCTACACACCTCCAAATGGTCCCACCTCCTAATACTATCATCTTTGATTGGTTAAGATTTCAACAATGAATTGTAGAGGCACACATTCAAACCATAGCCCTGTGGAATTCTACAAATTAGTCCTTCCCAGCCTAGAAAAGAACTAAAATAATATTTGCATAGAAATAAAAGACACTGTGCAGTAAGAATGTCTTTGTTTATATGAGTGAAAAATCTGTTATTAATTTAGAAGTCTATTAGAGGCAGACAGGGTATCCTAAACCTCCATGCTATGAAATATTATGCAAACATTAAAATCAATGAGATGGATTTAAATATACTGGTATCAATGATCTTCAAGGCATTCTCTTAAATGAAAAGAATCAAGCCCCCAAATAGTATAGTCTATAGTATATAGTCTATATAGTATATAGTCTCATCCCAGACATATGAAAAACTCTTAATAACATATTCAGTTACATATCTATAAGTTTACATATGTGTGTGCATAGAAATGCATATATTAAGATATACATAAATTAATCTAAATATAGATATATTTTACCAAACATGAATTTGGTGGGAGACCCAAATTATTAACATGTTACCCTTCGGGGTGAGCCTTTGGTGAGAAAAAGGCAAAAGAGGATATTCTCTTTTGGTGCAAAGACTTTTGTGTGCTTAAACCTTGTGCACGCAAATGGAGCTATGTATCATTTGTATAAGTAAAAATACAAAGATCACCCAAGAATAATTGGCTCTGACTTCATTATTTTGAAACTGGGGTTAAAAAGTTATAAGGGAAGAATTTGCCTCTATTTTAAGATTTTGGCCTAAACTTACTGTCCAGCAGATCCTAATTTTTTTTAACATATACTCTTCTCAGGGATTTCTTGGTGGCTCAGAAGGTAAAGAATCTGCCTACAATGGAGGAGACCAGGGTTCTGTCTCTGGGTCGGGAAGATCCTCTAGAAAAGGGAATGGCTAACCACTCCAGTATTCTGGCCTGGAGAATTCCACAGACAGAGGAGCCTGGTGGGCTACACTCCATGGGAGTCACAAAGAGTCTGACACAACTGAGTGACCATCACTTTCACTTTTCACTTCATACTGTTCTCATTTCACCAGACTGCTTTTTAGAAGCTTCCACAAGTCCCCTGGGAAACAAAGGATTAAAACAAATAACACAAACCTCACCTGGACCTTGCTCATCTTCTCCACTTCTTAAGAAAGAGTGTGTAACTCCAGGCTGTGTTCTGTCTTCTCTCTTTCCAGGCCTGCCTGGAGGTTATGGTCAGGGGTCTCAGGTCAAGCTGCTGCCAGAATCCATGCTCTCCAAAGCCTGGAGCCTCCTATTACTGAAGATGTTCCTGTAGACTAGAATCTGTGGATTCAAGAGCAAATTCAATGACTGAACCTACGGCCACAGCTCTCTGTAGCCACGAGTACTCATTCAAACAGAATGTCCCAATAATTCAAGTCTCTTTAACTCCCTGAAAGCTTTTCTATCATGGGGTTGGGTCCCACAGAAACATATGAAATGGGTGAGACGAATGTCTTTTTTGACAAAGTTGGAAGAGTGTGAAAGTGAAAGAGAAGATGGGAAATACAAACCAGCTCATGGTCTTGTCCATGGCTAAGATCTCACACAGATCCAGTTCAGGAAAAATGAAGTACGAAAATGTTGGCTTTATAAACAACAAGGTCCTACTGTACAGCACAGGGGACTATATATTCAGTGTCTTACGATAAACAGTACTGGAAAAAGACTATAACAGCGTGTGTACATATATATAACATAGTGGAGTAGGAAATGGCAACCCACTCCAGGTTCTTGCCTGGAGAGGCAAGAGAATTCCATGGACATAGAAGCCTGATGGTTACAGTCCATGGGGTTGCAAGAATCAGACATGACTGAGCAATAAAAAGAAATGGTAAAGAATCCGACTGCAATGCAGGAGACTGGGGTTCAATCCAAGTAGGGACGATTCCCTGGAGAAGGGAATGGCTACCCACTCCAGAACTCTTGCCTGGAGAATTCCATGGACAGAGAAGCCTGGGAGGAGGTGGGGAAGGCTACAGTGCACGGGGTCGCAAAGAGGCAGACACAACTGAGGGACTAACAATTTCTTTTACTTTCATACAGTGGAATACTAATAGCAATGAAAAGAAATACTCTATTGCTACATGCAATAACTTAGATGAATTTCACAACAAAACGTTGAACATAAGAAGCCAGACACAAGAAAACATGGATGCATGATTCTACTTACATAAAGTTAATAGTCAGGCAAATCTAATATGTTTTTAGGAAAGTAATTGCCTCTGGAAAGGAGGGAGATTAGGAGGTGGAGGCTTCTAGGGTGCTGGAATACTCTATTCTTTTTTTTTTTAGCCATGCTGTTTGGCATGTGAGATCTTAGTTCCCTAACCAGGGATGACCAGGAATTGAACGCATGCCTCTGTAGTGGAAGGGCAGAGTCTTAACCACTGGACTGCCAAGGAAGTCCCTGTAATATTCTATTCTTTTTAATTTGGTTTTTATTTTATTTCTGTAACATTCTAGCCTTTAATTTTGGGTGTTATACTTGAAAAAAGCTTTTAAAGAAAAGTACAGATCAGTTTCACTTATACATTTTCACAATTTTTTTTTTTTAAATTTCAAGCAAAAGAAAGAACAGTAATTTAAACCTCGTGTACAAAAAACCCTCATAGAGAACAGTGTACTCAGCGACCCCCCTGGTGGTTCAGTGATTAAGAACATGCCTGCCAACGCAGGGCATACAGGTTCAATCCATGGTCCAGAAAGATTCCACATGCCTTGGGGTAACTAGGCCCCAGGCACACACAACTACTGAGCCCGTGTGCCTAGAGGCCATGCTCTGCGACAAGAGAAGCCACCTCAGTGAGAAGCCCCGTGTGCCACAACCAGAGAGTAGATTCCACTTGCCGCACTAGAGAAAGCCCGTGTGCAGCAATGAAGACCCAGTGTAGCCACAGACAAACAAACAAACAAAGAAGAGTGTAATCAAACTCCACGTATCCACTGTGTGACTTCAATAATTATCAACTCAAACCTCATTTGTTTTATCTACACCTCCATTCACTCCTCCACCACCACTGGATTATTTTGAAGCAAATCCCAAACATTTTTTTATTTCTAGGTGCAAAAATATTAGGTAAACTATAAGCAAACAGAATTCAGTCCCATGTTAAAAGAACAAATCATTATGAACAGGTATGGTGTATGCCCAGAATATAAAATATTGAAAAATCTCACAACATAAAGAAAACTTAAAAGGGAAAAAAATTATCAACGAAAAAAAAATTTAAAAGCCTTTTAAGGGGACTGTAATGTACAGCATGGTGATTACAGTTAAATACGTATTAGACGTGGGTTCAATCTCTGGGTTGTGACGATCCCCTGGAGGAGGGCATGGCAACCCATTCCAGTATTCTGGCCTGAAGAATCCCCATGGAGAGCAGAGCCTGGAGGGCTACATCCATGGGATCTAAAAGAGTCGGACACAACAGAGCAACTAAGCACATACACTTGAAAGTTAATAAAAAAAAGTAGATCTTCAGTGTTCTCATCACTAAAAAGAAATGGTAATTATGTCACATGATGCATATGTTGACTAACGGTGGTGATCATTTTGCAATATGTAAGTGTATTAAATAAACACAACTGTACACCTTTAAACTTATAGAATTATATATGTATATGCCAATTACATCTCAATAAGGTGTGTGGGACACCTTTGAGAAAGATTAATAACTATAAAGTGCATGTACCATTTATTCAGACTAGCAGGCACTCTGCTTTGTACTCAAAGAACTTTTGCTCATTCCATCTTTCTAACAGCTATGAAGTGGGAATCATGACAGCTTTTTTCACAAGTGATGAAGCCTGACTCAAAGATTAACTACCCAAGTCAGAGGGAGAAGCAGGTTCTTCTTACTCCAGTCCATAAACTTGCTACCTGGTCAACTCTATTTGCAGATGACAAAGATGCTCAGCTAGAAAATATAAAGGAATCAATCTGAAGGAATCAATTAGTAATATCTGAGTGGAATGAGGTGACAAAATATATCTTTTTAATTTTTGCTCTTGTTCATTACATAAAATTAGAAGACACAAAATTGAGGGAGCTGGGTCATATGGGAAAAAAAATGACACTATTTACAGCTACAACAAAAGTACAACCTGTTTACAAACAAATGTAATAAAACATGTCCAAAACACATACAGAAAAACATCACAGCTGGTCAAAGAAACAAAAAAACTTGAGTTAAAAGAAATCCATTTACATGTTCCTACACATGGACATCACCAGATGGTCAACACCGAAATCAGACTGATTATATTCCTTGCAGCCAAAGATGGAGAAGCTCTATACAGTCAGCAAAAACAAGACCGGAAGCTGACTGTGGTTCAGATCAGGAACTCCTTATTGCCAAATTCAGACTTAAATTGAAGAAAGTGGGGAAAACCACTAGACCACTCAGGTATGACCTAAATCAAATCCCTTATGATTATACAGTGGAAGTGAGAAATAGATTTAAGAGACTAGATCTGATAGACAGAGTGCCTCATGAACTATGGATGGAGGTTCATGACATTGTACAGGAGACAGGGATAAGACCATCCCCATGGAAAAGAAATGCAAAAAAGCAAAGTGGCTGTCTGAGGAGGCCTTACAAATAGCTGTGAAAAGAAGAGAAGTGAAAAGCAGAGGAGAAAAAGAAAGATATAAGCATCTGAATGTAGAGTTCCAAAGAATAGCAAGGAGGGATAAGAAAGCCTTCCTCAGCGATCAATGCAAAGAAATAGAGGAAAACAACTGAACGGGAAAGACTAGAGATCTCTTCAAGAAAATTAGAGATACCCTACTCCAGTACTCTTGCCTGGAAAATCCCATGGGCAGAGGAGCCTGGTGGGTTGCAATCCATGGGGTCGCTAAGAGTCGGACACGACTGAGCGACTTCACTTCACTTTTCACTTTCATGCACTGGAGAAGAAAATGGCAACCCATTCCAGTGTTCTTGCCTGGAGAATCCCAGGGACAGGGGAGCCTGGTGGGCTGCCGTCTATGGGGTCGCACAGAGTTGGACCTGACTGAAGGGACTTAGCAGCAGCAGCAGCAGCAAGGGAACATTTCATGCAAAGATGGGCTCAATAAAGGACAGAAATGGTATGGACCTAACAGAAGCAGAAGATATTAAGAAAAGGTGGCAAAAATACACAGAAGAACTGTACAAAAAAGAGCTTCATAACCCAGATAATCATGATATTGTGATCACTCACCTGGAGGCAGACATCCTGGAATGTGAAGTCAAGTGGGCCTTAGAAAGCATCACTGTGAACAAAGCTAGTGGAGGTGATGGAATTCCAGTTGAGCTATTTCAAATCCTGAAAGACGATGTTGTGAAAGTGCTGCACTCAAAATGCCAGCAAATTTGGAAAACTTAGCAGTGGCCACAGGACTGGAAAAGGTCAGTTTTCATTCCAATCCCAAAGAAAGGCAATGCCAAAGAATGTTCAAACTACCGCACAATTGCACTCATCTCACACGCTAGTAAAGTAATGCTCAAAATTCTGCAAGCCAGGCTTCAGCAATATGTGAACCGTGAACTTCCAGATGTTCAAGCTGGTTTTAGAAAAGGCAGAGGAACCAGAGATCAAATTGCCAACATCCGCTGGATCATGGAAAAAGCAAGAGAGTTCCAGAAAAACATCTATTTCTGCTTTATTGACTATGCCAAAGCCTCTGACTGTGTAGATCACAATAAACTGTGGAAAATTCTGAAAGAGATGGGAATATCAGACCACCTGACCTGCCTCTTGAGAAACCTATATGCAGGTCAGGAAGCAACAGTTAGAACTGGACACGGAACAACAGACTGGTTCCAAACAGGAAAAGGAGTACATCAAGGCTGTACATTGTCACCCTGCTTATTTAACTTCTATGCAGAGTACATTATGAGAAATGTTGGGCTGGAAGAAGCACAAGCTGGAATTAAGATTGCCGGGAGAAATTTCAATAACCTCAGATATACCGAAGACACCACCCTTATGGCAGAAAGTGAAGAGGAACTAAAAAGCCTCTTGATGAAAGTGGAAGAGGAGAGTGAAAAAGTTCGCTTAAAGCTCAACATTCAGAAAACTAAGATCATGGCATCTGGTCCCAACACTTCAAGGGAAATAGATGGGGAAACAGTGGAAACAGTGTCAGACTTTATTTTTTTGGGCTCCAAAATCACTGCAGATGGTGACTGCAGCCATGAAATTAAAAGATGCTTACTCCTTGGAAGGAAAGTTATGACCAACCTAGACAGCATATTGAAAAGCAGAGATATTACTTTGCCAACAAAGGTCCATCTAGTCAAGGCTATGGTTTTTCCAGTGGTCACGCATGGATGTGAGAGTTGGACTGTGAACAAAGCTGAGCGCCGAAGAATTGATGCTTTTGAACTGTGGTGTTGGAGAAGACTCTTGAGAGTCCCTTGGACTGTAAGGAGATCCAACCAGTCCATGCTAAAGGATATCAGTCCTGGGTGTTCATTGGAGGGACTGATGCTGAAGCTGAAACTCCAATACTTTGGCCACCTCATGCGAAGAGTTGACTCATTGGAAAAGACTCTCATGCTGGGAGGGATTAGGGGCAGGAGGAGAAGGGGACGACAGAGGATGAGATGGCTGGATGGTATCACTGACTCAATGGACATGAGTTTGAGTGAACTCCGGGAGTTGGGGATGGACAGGGAGGCCTGGTGTGCTGTGATTCATGGGTCGCAGAGTTGGACACGACTGAGCGACTGAACTGAATGGAACTGAACTGAAAAGTGTAGTACCTACATCTGTATCGCTTCTTCCCAAATTAAAATACCCACTTGATGGAGCATAACTGTGATAGTATTTTTAAAAGAAAAGAAATAAAACTTTCAAATGGTTATGATAGGATGTTAGATTAAAATGTATAAAATCATACCAATACCTACACATCTGATCCCAACGCTAAAAATGAAATATACTAAATTTTAACAAGAGTTGCTTTCTGGAGGAGTATTTAAAGTGTGTTAGTGCTCAGTCGTGTCCAACACTTTGTGACCCCATGGAGTGTAGCCTGCCAGGCTCCTCTGTCCATGGGATTTCCCAAGCAAGAATACTGGAAAGTGAAAGTTGCTCAGTTGTGTCCGACTCTTTGCAACCCCATGGACTATACATTCTCTACTATTCTACAGAATTCTCCAGAATACTGGAGTGGGTAGCCTTTCCCTTCTCCAAGGGATCTTCCCAACCCAGGGATCAAACCCAGGTCTCCCTCATTGCAGGCGGATTGTTTACCAGCTGACCCACAAGGGAAGCCCAAGAATACTGGAGTGGGTTGCCGTTCCCTTCTCCAAGAGATTTTCCGCGCCCAGGAATCAAACCTCAGTCTCCTGCATTGGCAGGCAGATTCTTTACTGCTGAGCACCAGGGAAGCCCTGATTTCAGGATGAACCTGAAAACCAAGTATTTTCAATAGGAATATACAGTAACATGGATGCAAGACCGGAAACTCCACATCTAAAATTAAACATGCAATAAGCTCCCCAAACACTCTCCCTAATGAGGACACAAGTTCCAATCCCCTAACAACAGACACCCCAAATGTTACTCTCCAGCAAAGATCTCCCAATTTGTCATGCTGTTAATCATGTTCAAGACACCGCAAAGCCAAACAAACTGAAACGCTGTTGTCTGGAACAGTGAAAGGTTTATTTCAAGGCCCTGCATTGAGACAAGACAGCTCTTGCCGTAAAACGCCCTAAAATGAGAAGGGATCTGGCAAAGCAGTTTTAAAAGCCAGGTGAGGGAGGGAGGGGGTTTGCAGGGTCCAAGATCAGCTTGTGCACAATTCTTTAATTGGCTTTTGGTGAGGTAGCAGGATGGTTTCACAGGGGTTAACATTATCAGTCCTTGGGTTCCAGGAGGCCTGGGGTTCTGTGCCCTACCTCACTAAATAGTTTATTAATATCTTCTTCTTTGTTGGAGAGGGAGAGGTTTTTTTTTTTTTTTTTTAACCTCTGCAAAACAACTCATGAAATGTACATCAAGTACTATTATCTAGGTACTTCAGAGAGGAGCTGAAGCACAGGATGTGAGGGAAGGCCTGTGCCAGGAAGGCCTGGTGGCATCCAGCTAGGTTACAGATCCAACACGGTAACCGTGCTCCCGCACCAGAGAAAACTCTCAACATGAACCCCCAGGTTGGTCCACAAACACAAAAGGTACCAGCCGGCATGACCCTTCGCGTCACCCCAACGCCTACCCCATTACGCAATCTGGAACAACAACAACAACAAACACCCTAAGGCGCTCTCCCTGGCCCTGAAACACGCCCAGAAACCAACACTGACCTGACGGATGACTTCTGTCTTCACCGCTGGAGGCAAATCACAGGATAGACGTATTAAAACCAAGCGACCACCCTCTGCCGCAGGCAAGACTCCTGGAAGCTGAAAGGATGGCGGCCGACGAGGTTCACAAGCAGCCGTTCCAAAGACCCGGATCCTGGCTTCTCGCGAGCCTTCCATGACGCAATATTTCCGCGCCGGGTTTGCGGCTCTTTTCCAGTAGCAGCCGTTTTCCACCTAGTTCCGTTTGACCGGTGAGGGCTTCGTTTTTCTTCCTTTCGCGGGAAGGTGTAAAACGGTGAGAAGCTATCGAAAAGGACTTATTTCACCCTATTTTCGGCCCACCTGACCCATTGGGCCATGACTTTGAACATTCGCCAGGGGCGCTGCACAAACGCTTAGCTTCTCAGAAACTCAAGGGTACCTGGATCTCTGCAGGCTGGGCAGAGATGTTCGCGGACATGAAGGCCCTTTGATTTAAGATGAAGAGAAGCTAAGAAGCGCGGCCGTCTCAAAGAAATCCAATAGGGAGGGATCCCAAGCCAAACCTAGCAACAATTGAAGGACAACCGAGCAGTATTCTAGGAATGCGGACTGTAGAGGGTGTGGTAGGGTTTAGAAAACCGGGAGGGCACAGGTCTGAGAGTGGGTAAAACGGCGGGATTATACAGCTCTTGTTATGACTGGTGTGGAGGGAAATGGGAAACACTTTTGATCAGGGGCAAAGCCAGAGGAGAAGCATGGTTCTCCCTTCGACAGTGGGATGAGCCAAAGATGGGGTAAGGTTTTACTTGCACAAAGGTGAGAAATACTTGAATCAGAAGCTCTGAGGGAAGTGATTCTGTTGAGTATTGTGACGCAACTGATGAAGCACCGCTCCCTAAGTCAGGAAGGTCAGAAAAGGAAATGGCAACCCCCTCCAGTATTCTTGCCTGTGAAATCCCATGGACAGAGGTTCCTGGAGGGCTATACAGTCGATGGGGTCGCAAAAGAGTCGGACACGATGTAGCGACTAAACAACAACCCTGTAATTATAGAACTTGGTTCAGAGAACGTTCAAGCTAAAGGCGTTATTTATTTATTGACCCAGCAGATGTTTATAAAATGCATCCTCTGTGGCAAACATGGATCTGGGTGCTGGAAATATAAAAGGTATAAATGCAGGAAAAATAACATGGTTTCATTGAGCTGTACATTCTGTTACTGACCAGGGTTCTTGGATTCTAGCCAATAGAAATTGGTAAGAGGCCAGATAAATTCAGGCAATGCTTTATTGGGCCTGGTGCTGTAGCAGGAGGAAGTGAAAACAAGTAACAGGTACCCTTTCTTGCTACGGGGCAGGTGGTGAGCTGGTCCATTAAATGGTGTGAGGGTAGGGCAGGTCCAGGGGAGGGGTGGCTTGGGTGGTCTGCCCATTTCTTTTAGGGCTGTTTGCAGGGAACACACATAGGATCCTGCTTTTGCTCACAGTACCTCAGAAGTAGCGGTTGGGTTTGGGTCTTTGTGTATCTTGTTCATAATTTGCTCCTATTGCCTATGCCAGGAAGTTGTTTTTAGTCCCTTATAGTTCCTCTGTATTCTGGATGGGCCGTTTGTCTAGGGGCAGGCACTGCAGTGAAGTGTCCTGGGTCCCAGCCTGTCTCAGTACTGGTGTGCAGAATGTAAAAGGAAAGTTGTTGGTTTGTCTTTCTCATTATAGCAAGAGTTTTGATTCCCACCTACAATTCCCACCTACAGTGCCTGGAGGGCAGAGCAGTGAACCAAAGACAGCCCTAAGATTTAATGGAATTTGTTTCTCTAGCTTTTGGACTTGCTTGGGACCAGTCACTCTTTTTTCCTTATGATTTATCTGTCTTATAATGGAAGTATGTATTGTACCTCTGTCCTACCATTGTATTTTTGAAGAACATAACTTACCTGGTTTCATGGGTCCAAAGATGGAGAGGAATTTTCCTCAGGGTGAATTGTACATCACGTCTCACCTATATTTGGCTCAGATGAGACTTTGGATAAAGACTTTTTTTTTTTAAGGTATTTGTTTTTGGCTGTGTTGGGTCTTCTTTATTGGGCAGGGGCTTTATCTAATTGCACTATGTGGGCTCAGTAGTTGTGGTGCACAGGCTTAGTTGCCATAGGCATGTGGAATCTTCCTGGACCAAGGGTCAAACCCATTTCCCTTGCATTGGCAGGTGGATTCTTAACCACGGAACCACCAGGGAAGTCCTGGATTAGAGTTAATCCAGGGGGCTATTGGGGTGAAATGTATGTATTTTGCATGCAAGAGGGGTGTGATTGAAGGGCACAGGGCCAGTGGTGGAATTTTAAGGACTGAATGTTTGTGTCCCATCAGATTCACATGCTGAAGCCCTGAAACCCACTGTGGCTCTATTTGGAGATGGGACTCCTATGGTAAGTAATTCAGGTTAAATGAAGTTGTAAGGGTGGGGCTCTACTCCAGTTGTATCTGCTGGAACCTTGACCTTGGACTTCTAGTCTCTGGAACTATGAGAATATTAACTTCTGTTTAAGCCACCTATGCTGGTATTTCAGTATGGCAGCCAGAGCAGTGTAATACAGGAATGTTTATGTATGACCTAAGATCTTCATATATTCCACATTAAAACCCTTAAGAAAACAATTGAGATGTTCACTCCAAGTGAGTCTTAAGTTTTCACATCATGTGTTAGTTTTTAAAGAACATTTACAATGCCATTAAGATACCTCATCTACTTACATGCCTCTACCGCTAGCTTCTCCCTAAGGGACCTGACATCATGCCCTTCCTCAAACCCAGTTTTCCAGCAGTAGACTTGGCCTGAACCTTATGCCAGTCACTACTGAGATTACCCCTGGCTACAGCTCAATGATTATAGAGATTTGGAAAACATTTGCCAGATTGGTTAAAGGCCTGTAGTATTCCAGTCTAGAACCAGATTCAGCCCACTCTTGCAGGGCTCCTCGACTCATTCCCAATCTGATTCAGTCTCTCCAACTCTGTGGAGAATGAGGTAACAGGCCAAAGTTGATTCTACAAAATCTACTTCTCTCTTCCTCATGTGACTCCCAAACATGTTAGATTCAAGAGTGCCTGAGTTAGGAGGAAATGGAACCACCCACCTTTCTTCCTGGTATCGGTTTCCATCCCATCAGTGAGGCAAAAGATAGGGTTAGGGAACTATGTCCAGAAGGAAGAATGCAGCTGAGTTAACCAGTGTAGACTTTCATATTCCCAGGATTCTGAGAATAATCTGGATAACCAGAGAAGGGGAGAGCTAGGAGAGAAGCAATCTTAATTTGTGTTCAGATTGTCCATCTTTTCATGTTTTAAGGGAAAAAAAAAAAGCAAGGTCTGTGTTGCAATGTATTTTATTATGTAATTTATAGGTTTAAATTACTAATTGTTTTTGGGCTTTCAGTTCACTTTGCAAACCATTTCACTACCTTTTCAAGTCTAGAAAATCTTAAAAACTACATTTGCTGCTAAGTCGCTTCAGTTGTGTCCGACTCTGTGTGACCCATAGACGGCAGCCCACCAGGTTCCCCTGTCCCTGGGATTCTCCAGGCAAGAACACTGGAGTGGGTTGCTATTTCCTTCTCCAGTGCATGAAAGTGAAAAGTGAAAGTGAAATCGCTCAGTTGTATCTGACTCTTAGCGACCCCATGGACTGCAGCCCACTAGGCTCCTCTGTCCATGGGATTTTCCAGGCAAAAGTACTGGAGTGGGGTGCCATTGCCTTCTCCAAAAAAAACTACATTTAAGGTGACCTTTATTGTATAATGCTTGGTCTTATTTATCAGCTGAAGTTAAGCTCATTCAAGGACATTAAGTTGCATTTATGACCTTAATATTCATTTTTCTTATTAGAAAATTCAATTTTCTGAAATAATATTTAAATAAATTTAGAGTCAAAGAAATGTAGCAGCTAGTTATCATATACTGGGTGGGCGTTGAAGATAATTTTTTTTCAGTTGGGAGAAATGAATGTATAAGAAATGAATATAACCAGTGATGTGAGGTAGATTATCTCCTTAAAATTATGGAAACATAAGCATAGTAACCAGGCTTCCCTGGTTGCTCAGACAGGAAAGAATCTGCCAGCAATACAGGAGACCCTAGTTCGATCCCTGGGTCAAACCCCTGGCAAATGGAATGGCAACCTACTCCAGTATTCTTGTCTTGAGAATTCCATGGACAGAGGAGCTTGGCAGGTACAGTCCATGGGGTCACAAAGAGTCAGACATGACTGAGTGACTAACATTTTCACTTTTAAGCATAGTACCTAAGAATATGGTTCCAGGTTTCCTGTCCAAAAATATGTATCAGGTATATTATGTAATGCATTAAAGTGGGAAATGGTACATAAAGCTCTCAAATACCCCTCATTTTCACAGGCTTTGCATCACAAGAACTAATTAAGATACTTGTCAAGTAGTATGTTCACAGTGCTTTGTGTATGATTTCACCAGCTGACGGATGAGGCAGAATGTACCACTGAAAACCTTGCCACATTCACTGCCTTCCAACAGTTTCTCTCGCATATGTAATACCTATTGGGGGCAAGGGTTTTACCACTCTCATATTTTTTACCCACTATAAGCTCACCTATGACCAATGGTAATCACTGATGACAGGGTCTTTCTTCCAAAACACAGCTTTTCTAACTTCTGCATTCACAGGCTTCCTGTTTACATATAACCATGCAAGCAGCTATACATTATGGCCCAAGGCTTTTCCATATAGAATGTACCAGTTTTTTTCCTATGTATTTTTCATGACATAAAATAAGATGTAATTGACCACTGAAGGCATAACCACATTCATAGCATTCATAAACCTTTCTCTCCTGTACAAACTCTCTGTTATCTCCTGAGGGTGCACATCTGGCAGCTGGCTGTTCCATCAGGACTACATTCCTACCTGCTAGGAGTCCACTGATGAGTAATGATGTCTGAGGGGTCACAGAAGGCATCTGCGCAGTCACTATATTAACAGGGTTTTTCCCCTGCAAGAGTTCACTAGTATCTAAGAAGCTGTGACCCTTTGTGAAAGAGTATTCCACCTTCACAGAATCTACTTGTTTCTCTCTCGTGTGTGTCCTCTTGTGTTTAACCAGACATGTGGGAGAAAGTTCTCCCACACTCGTTGCATCCATAGAGCCTCTCTCCCGTGTGAGTTCTTTGATGGACAGTGAGCATTGTCTTTGTGGTGAAGGCTTTCCTACGGTCGCTGCACACATAAGGTTTCTCTCTTGTATGAATTCTCTGAGGTTTAATGAGTCCTGATTTCTGCAAACAAGATTTTCCATGGTCAGTACATACAAAGGAAGTCTTTCCCGTATGGAATTGCTGATGTGCTATGAGGCATGCCTTCTGACTGAAGGCCTTACCACATTCAGTGCATCCATAGGGTTTCTCTCCAGTGTGAGTTAGTTGATGTATGAGGAGATTGCCCTTCTATGTGAAACCTTTCCCACACTCCCTGCATATATAAGATTTCCCTCCTGTCTGAATTTTCTGATCCAGAAAGAGCTGTGATTTTCTGGAGAAAGCTTTTCCACACTCACTGCATACATGGGGTTTTTCTCCTGTTTTGTTTTGTTGGTGTATAGTGAGCTCTGCCTTCCTAAAGAAGGGTTTTCCACATTCAGTACATTTGTAGGCTTTCTCTCCTGTATGAGTTCTCTGGTGCTCAGTTAGCTTGAACTTTCTGTAGAATGCTTTCCCACATATACTGCATACATGGGGTTTATTTCCCGTATGCATCTTCTGATGTTCAGTAAGCTAGAATTCCCTGAGGAAGGCTCTTCCACACTCAAAACACTCATGGGGTTTCTCTCCTTTGTAAGTTCGCTGATGTTCAGTGAGCTTGAACTTCTTGAAGAAGGTCTTCCCACACGGACTACATCCATGGGGTTTCTTTCCTGTGTGAGAATTATTTTATGTTCATTGAGCTGAGAGACTTCTTGAGGAAGGCTTTCCCATATTCAGTACATTCATGGGTGTTCTCTGTTTTGTGTATTTCCTGATGTTCAATTTCAGTATGAGTTTGTTCATGATGAGCATGGAGCAAGAATCTCCCATCCCAATTAAACTCAGCAGGCTCCTTTTTGTTGCAGCTTTTTTTCTGGTTAGTTACATCTAGATATGATTTCAGAGTTTTCCTGTGTAAATCAAATACATCATAATTTGGCCTTAAAGGAAAACAACTTCTGCTCTGATGAATAATATTCCCAAATGCATTCTGTTCATGACACTTCGGCATATTTTGGTTTTGCCAGTGCAACTGCACATGATCATCCACTTCCTTAATGTCTAGGAAAGATAACAATGAACACTTTATGAGCATCAGATGGAATAAAACTATTTCAAAAATACCTTGGGGTAAGCTGGCTCTTTAATGAAAAACCCAAGATATCAAAGAAATTCCAAGCATAAAATTACCTTATCTTTAAAAAACTTTTCAAAATTATAGTTAAATATATATAAAATAAATTTTACTGTTTTAATGGTTTTGGCAGGGCTGGGCCATGCAAGATCTTAGTTCCCTGACGAGGGATTGAACCCATGCTCCCTGCAGTGGGAGCAGAGTCCTACTACTCGACCACCAGGGAAGTCCCTTAACCATTTTTAAATGTACAGTTCTGTGATATTAAGTATAATCACAATGTTGTACAACCACCAGCACCTTATATTGCTAGTTTTTTGGGTTTTTTTTTCCATCTTCTCCAACTGAAAAACTCTGCATCCATTAAGCACTAACTCCAATCTCTTGGAAATGGTTAAAAACACGATAATATAAAACACCAAACAACCCAAAAGATGTCAGCCATCAGTGTAAAATACAGTAAATTCACAATGAATAAATATAGATTTGTTTGCTTTATAAATAAGGCCCTGGGGACAGTTAAATACCGTCACTGTTAGCATCACCTCACAGAGACTGGAGGGACACCCAGTTTCAAAATGGTGAAAGACATTCATTCAACACATCCTTATTAAATGGCTAATCCACAAACCAGACATGGTGCTGGTATTGGAGAAACACAAAAAAATTCTTTACTTAAATTGAAGCCATATTCTGCGGTGGAAAGGAAACAGAAAAAGCAAGATAAGGAATAAAGTAGGCAGTTCAAACATGACAATGGTTTGAAGAAGCAAAGGAAGTAATGAGACATAGAAGAAATGAGGATTTATTTGGAAAGAAGGATAAGACTCATTAATGAGATTTTATAATTTTGTTTAGGCTCCCTAGCCTAACAAACAGAATGAGAAATTTTAGAAAGATCTTCTCTAATGAAACAAAGAAGAGGAACAGCAAAGGTGTTAAACAGAGAGGGTAAAGAGGGGCTTGCCACGTGGTGCTTGTGGTAAAGAACCCGCCTGCCAATGCTGGAGATGTGGGAGATGCAGGTTTGATCCCTGGGCCAGGAGGATCCCCTGGAGAATGAAATGGCACCCCCTTCCGGTATTCTTGCCTGGAGAATCTCATGGACAGAAGGGGCTGGCAGGCCACAGTCCATAGGGTTGCAAAGAGCTGGAAATGACTGAAATGACACATGCACACACACAGAAGGTAAAGAAGATTCAAGGTAATGTCAGGACTTAAGATGTACAGAAGGACAACAGAATCTCAATTTCAGAAAGGATGTTGGAAAGGGATTTTCTTGGAGGGAAGATGGTTCTGGTGTCTCACACAAAAAGTGTGAACTTACTGGGAGTTGCCATAGAGACAGGTAAAATACATGGTAGCAGCAGGTGTATTAGACATTGTTACGGGATATGGGCCAGAGAACAAGGGCTTAATTTAAATAAATAAGGTTTTATAGTCTATGAGAGCAGAGGACGACAACAGAACCTTTGAAGTAGCTCAGAGTGGGAAAAAAGAAAAACAAACATAAATACATATTAAGAGACCATGTCACCACGAGAATAAAGGCTTCCAAGGTGTGGCTGGATGTCATAAGGGGAAATATTTTCCAATGGGGCAGGAACGTGTGTATGCATCAGAAGATAAAGATGAATTCAAAGTTTCCTCTTAGAAGCGAGACACAGAAGGAGGAATTTCATATCAAGAGACATGAAAGGAATATAAAATCATACTCTGACAAATGATGAAGTATGGGAAGACTTGAAAATCCAAGGAAGACTGTGGGGTGTGGCAGGGAGGAATGTTGACATCTAAGGAGAAATAAATGGATTCTTTCCAAGAAGAGATAAAGGGGTATATTTTCCTTTAAATTCCCACCCAGAAAAAGAGCTCTCATATGGAGAGAGGGATACATGGAGGCTGTTTCTGTGTCCTCTGCACCCCTCCCCACTGGGATGCCTTCTCTAAGGAACTGAAAGGTGATTTCTTCAGCCTTGCCCGTCTTGCTGCTTCTCTCTCACCTATCTGGATGGGGTTGACCAGGAACTTCATCGTCTAAGGTCCATGGTGGTTCTTCTCATTCCAACTTGGAGAGTACATCAGGTTTGCTAACTTGATACCCTGTTCATGGGAAATGCCAGAAGACTAAGGCTCATCAGATGTCACCAGGGATCTGTGATGCTGAGAACAGTATGCTTTTTAGGGACTACACAATTTGTATGTTTGTAAATTAAAGGCTTTTCTCTAAAATGAAAAGAGAGTATACCTTCTCATCTGGGACAAGAGATGAGACCAAAAATCTACCACTTCAGAGCATGACAGACACAACAAAGCCTTCAGAAGCTGAAGAAAGAAAAGGCACTGTCCTCACCCACAGACACCAGGTTGCTATAGTCCTCTAGCATCACGTCCTGGTACAAGGCCTTCTGAGCAGGGGCCAGGAGCTGCCACTCCTCCCACGTGACATCCACGGCCACATCCTCCAGTGTCAGCGATCCCTGTAACAACACAGTCCCGTGTAATATGAGTGTTTCTCTTATTACTAAAATGGAGGGTGTGAAATAATAGAGGTTTCTATCCCTGGTTGTCGGCTTAGAGATCCTAAAACCCTTGTAGTCTCCTAAGTAGTAAAAGCACTAGGAACATCTTTTGTTCTAATATTTGGTCTTCAGCTTCAACCCTAATCTGACACTGACAACTCAGAGTTAGCATCAGGCTCCACAGGCTAAAGGGCTCAGTATCACAAGAGTGCCTTCAGTTCAGACACCAGTCCAAAGTCCCAGGTTCCTTGCATTTGTGTCCAGCTTGGCTACAACTCAGGGCTTCCCGTACTTTGCCTGCTAAGGTTAGATAAATTGCCAGAACAACTGACAGAACTGAGGACAATGTTACGCTTACCTTTATAGTTTATTACCAAGGATATAGGGCTTCTTCCTGTGTGTGGCTCAGCGGGTAAAGAATCTGCCTGCAATGTAGGAGACCTGGGTTCAATCCCTGGGTTGGTAAGGTCCCCTGGAAAAGGGAAAGGCCACCCACTCCAGTATTCTGGCCTGGAGAATTCCATGAACTGTATAGTTCATGGGGTTGCAAAGAGTCAGACATGACTGAGTGACTTTCACTTTCATCAAGGATATTAATGAACACCCACATGAAAAGGTAAAGAGAGCCAAGTGTAAAAAGGTCCTGAGTGCAAGGGCCTCTTTCCCCATCCCAGAGTTGGGATGAGTCACCCTCCCAGCACGGGGATCAGCCTGCCTCCTTGGAAGTTCTCTGAACCCCATTGGGGTTTTTATGGTGGTTCTATTACACAGGAATGATTGATTAAACCCCTGCCTACTAGTGACAGAGTTCAATCTCCAGTTCCTTTCCTGTCTACTGAGATCAGAGGGTAGAGCCCAACATTCCAGTCAAGGCTTGGTCTTTCTGGGATCAGCTCCCGTCTTAAAGTTGTCTAAGGACCTGTCCTGAGTCACCTCATTAGCATACACTCACAGATGGTTCAGAGGGGCTTGTTATGAATAAAAAAAGGATACTCCTCTATTTCTCAGGAAACTGCAGATGTTTTAGGAACTCTGTCCCAAGAACCAGCGTCAAAGACCAAATATGTGACAATAAGTCATTTGTGTAATTAAAGACAATACAGGGGCTTCCCTGATGGCTCAACAGGTAAAGAATCCACCTGCAATGCAGGAGACACAGGTTGTTGACCACAAGTTCATGAGCCAGATACAGAGTGAGGCCAGACAAACCAAAATGTTGCAATTTGGAGCAGAGAGAGGTTTACTGCAGGGCCAAGGAAGGAGAAGGGTGGCTTGTGCTAAAAAAAAAATCCTGAACTCCCTGATGGTTTTGAGGGAAGAGTATTTGTTTCTTTTGAGTTTTTTTTAATATTTATTTATTTGGGTGCATCAGATCTTAGTTGAGGCACGTGGGATCTTCATTGCAGCATGGGAGCTTAGTCACCACACTTCGTTGAAGCATGTGGGCTCTTAGTTCCCTGACCAGGGATCGAAACTGCATCTCCTGTGTTGGAAGGCAGACTCTTAACCACTGGACCACCAGTGAAGTCCCTGTTTGTTTTTAATTAATTAATTAATTTGTGGCTGCATTGGGCCCTTGTTGCTATGTGCTGGCTTTCTCTAGTGGCAGAGTCAGGGCAGTTCTTCACTGCAGCGCATGGGCTTCTCATTATGGTAGCTTCTCTTGTTGCAGAGCAACAGCTCTAGGCGCAAGGGCTTCAGTAGTTGAAGCTTGCCAGCTCAGTAGTTGTGGCCCCCAGGTATGTGGAGATCCTCCCAGACCAAGGATTGTCCCCTGCATTGGCAGGAGGATTCTTATCCACTAGACCACCAGGGAAATCTGGGGGAAGTTTTTAAAGGCAAAATTTGGGGTGGGGGCTACAGGATATGTGACTTTCTTCTGTTTGGTTGGTGGTGAGGTAATGGATAGTGTTCCAGGAATGTTGTGCTCAGCCAAAAGCTGAAAGGTGTATTGTTATGTGTATCCTTGGAGGAAGAACCAGGACCCTGCTTTATTGCTGCAATATTATTTCTTGACTGCTTTTCCTTTGTTACTGAGTTCCCTTACTTCCTTAATTAGAAAAACTATTTGAATCTGCCCTTTTGAACTCCTGGAAAGTCAAGGAGCCCAAAGCCTTTTTCCTATGAACAGGAAGCCCCACAGGATTCTGGTAGGTCTCAAAATACACACAACCATTCTTTCTGGGATAACATCATTAAGGCCTTAGCACCTCTGCTTTCATCTAAGATTACTGGGAGACAATTCTGGGGCATCTTTGTGCTGTTTTGTCACTTTATAATGTCCAGCCAAATATGTCCAGTCACCTGACATGAAGAGCTGACTCACTTGAAAAGACCCTGATGTTGGGGAAGATTTAAGGCAGGAGAAGGGGATGACAGAGGATGAGATGGTTGGATGGCATCACTGACTCGATGGACATGAGTTTGGGTAAACTCCGGGAGTTGGTGATGGACAGGGAAGCCTGGCATGCTGCGGTTCATGGGGTCGCAAAGAGTCAGACACGACTGAGTGACTGAACTGAACTAATGTACGTCCCCTTCTCTCTGTTCACCCCTCACCCTATCGTGCGTCTTAGTCCAAGTTTCTTCCAGCTGTAGCAGCAGTGGGCTGTGGTTGCAGGAGAAGGGAGGAGCAAGAGAATGGTCACATCCCAGGTCTCAGGAGAGTGAGCCATAGTAAAGTGAAAGTGAGTTTATTCAGAGAAATACACATGCCCTAGGCAAGTGAGAGCAGCCTAGGGGTAGAGGGTTGTTAGTTTTTATGGGTTGAATAATTTTATAGGCTAACAAGTGGGAGGATTATTTAAACTATTTGTGGGGAAAAGCAGTTTTCAGGAATTGGGCCACCACCCACTTTTTGATCTTTTAAAATGGTCAACCTTGAAACTGTCCTGGCACTGGTGGGTGTGTTATTTAGCATATTAATGTATTACTGCTGCTGCTAAGTCGCTTCAGTCATGTCCGACTCTGTGCAACCCCATAGATGGCAACCCACCAGGCTCCCCCGTCCCTGGGATTCTCCAGGCAAGAACACTGGAGTGGGTTGCCATTTCCTTCTCCACCATGAAAGTGAAAAGTGAAAGTGAAGTCGCTGTCATGTCCGACTCTTTGCGACCCCATGGACTGCAGCCTACCAGGCTCCTCCACCGATGAGATTTTCCAGGCAAGAGTACTGGAGTGGGGTGCCATTGCCTTCTCCGTTAATGTACTACAATGAGTGTATAATGAGGCTCAAGGTCTATGGGAAGTCGTATAGGCTAGTCAAAGCCTTGTAGGTTCTAACCAGTTTGTCATATCTTCAATAGCTGTCATTCTTAAAATGACTGTGCCCTGCCCCCTTCCATCCTGTCATACTTTGGCAGAGACAAATCAAGTGTTCCTTACAAATTTTTAGGATACTGTAAGTCAGTCAGCTGTCACTTTACAGATATGTCCCCCAAAACTATTAAAATTATCCTATCCAGCAGGAATTGCTATAATTTTTCACATAAAAGAAGTAAAATCTGAGAATTGGCTGTCCAAAAATGGGCCTGCTTTCAGTTAAAAATGCAGTTTAGTGTCTTTTCATGTTAATTGGGTATTCAGAATCATATCTTCTATGGATATTTACCTACTGATTTTCACTCTGTTATTTTCTTATTGATCTGTTGACGGGAAAACACACAAAATAACAGTTCTAAGTTTTATTCAGGTTCTTGCTAAGGACCACAGCCACCCAGTTAGTGTAAGTATATGGGTTAGGGAGATTTCTGTGAGAAAGAGAACCAGGCATGGCTTTCTTGACATGAAATAACCCATTTTAGCCTAAGCCGTTTTGTCATCTAAGCCTGGCCATAATTCTTGCCCTTGAACAGTCTCCGTAATCAATGATGTTAAGGGGACAATGGGGCTTCCCAGGTAACGCAGTGGTAAAGAATCCACCTGCCAATGCAGGAGCCATAGGAGACATGGGTTTGATCCCTGAGTCAGGAAGATCCCCTGGAGGAGGGAATGGCCGCCCACTCCAGTATTCTTGCCTGGAGAATTTGATGTAGACTGCTGGGCTAGAGTGCATGGGGTCGCAAAGAATTGGACACCACTATGCAGCTAAACTTTCACTTTCACTAGGTGAAGGACCAAATTGATAATCTTGACCCTCTGACTTCTACTAAAGCTGGACACTCAACTTTTGCTCAATTTTATGCTAAATTCTCTGCTCAAGTCCTTTCATGAATGTGCATGTGCCCTTAGCTTAAAACTTCTTCACTTTTACAGTTCCCAGGAGCCAATGCTTTGGGAAAAATCCCTGGTGTTCTTACCTGCTGCAAGTAATAAGTCCTTCCTTCTTCCATTCTTTGGCTTGGGTATGCCTACTGGCTTGAGACCCACCAAGAGGTGAACCCAGTTTTGGGATGACATTAGCTCTGAGGAAATTGCTCCGAAAAGGTAAGGGAGAAGCCCGTTTATATATGCTTTCTGGATAGGAAATACATGCAGTTAGGCATACATCTTGGTAAAAGATTTACTGCTAATCATAAAGGAAAAAAAAAATGTCTCAAGTTAATCTTTTTAAGGCTTATCTCTGTATGGGAAGATGCTAGAATCCAGTGTCACTAAAATTCTTCCTGAGATGTACATCTAACGATCTGTGAGCCCTGCCTGCCTGTTCACTTGCATTCTAAGCACAGAATGCCTGGTGTTTTACCTATTTAAATTCATCTCAGTGCACTATCAGCAACCGCAGTGGGTTACAACTTAACCCCCTGTCAAAACTGGATGGTGAGCAACCCTCTTTGTCTTAATGATCCCAATTTTTCTGCACCCACAGATTCATAAGAGTTCTTTATACACTCTAAGTTTTCATCTTTTTCAGTTAAGTGTTGAGATATAGTCTCCCAGTCTGTGGATTGTTCTTTGAGGTTTGTGTTTTATTTTAATGTAAAATGTGCTTCAAAAGGAAACCAGAGTCAAGCTCCTTGTAACTTAAGAGTTTAATTCCCATTTAAGAAAAAAAAAAAGAGAGATTTTGTATTACATTCTAGAAAGGGATTAATAAAAACATCTGTAAAGTTTGGTTTATACTCTTTCAAAAGGAAGTGCATCTTGTGCTGTATGGGGGAAATATTTTATTTGTCCTTAGGAACAAACCACACATCCAATCAGGCAATACCAGGACTCAAGCTAATATTTAATTTTATCTTCTGATACCAGGGACTTTATCTCAAACTGTTCAGAATTCAAAGGGGGTATATAAAACCTATGAATAGTCATCATCTTCAAACCCTAAATATCTGGCTGGTTTAGAAGAAAGACTATTATAAAGATGATGATTTCTACTGTATTTCATCCAATCTAAGGTACCTTTGGTTGTATGATACACTAATATTTTATGTACCCACTTCTCCATTTAAATATGTCAAGCAATCAACTGTGTGCTGCATTTTCACTTAAGCATTATTAATACATGGGACAATTTTTCCATCTTTGGATCAATGAAAACAAAAGTTTTACTCAAGAAAGACTCAGAAATTTCCAGGCCCACTTACTAATAAAGCATACCGTGGGGGCATGGTAGAGGTGGCAAGATATTGAGTCATAAGATTCTTTTACTAAAATAATGAACCATGTAGTTCAGTTATAATTCATGTAGCATTATGATGATACAAAGACTCGGTGCAGATATTCTGTGGTAAAATTTTATGACATTTAAGCACATGAACTAGGGAGTCACAATCGTTAATGCTCACACACACAATTCCCAAATACAAAAATCATGTTATTATTAAAATAGGTACAGAACACTTAGTATTTTCACATGGTGTTCTGCTATAATTTTTGCTTTGTTTTCTAACTACTGTATTTATTTACATATTTAATAATTTCTGTAATGCTGTGTATTAGATCAAAATTACAGGAAATGAATTCCCTCATAAATGATACCATGAAAGCATGACTTTCCCCCTAAATGTCAATTCTCTGTAGCTGAATTTCATACCGACAACATCCCCACCATTAATACACACACAGAAGTTCCTATTTGTTCCCTCTAGGCTATGTTCAATTGACATTTATTGGGAAAGATATTTCCTCCTGTCTGGCGTTCTATGTAGTTCCATTGTTTGATAAAAGTAACATGGTATGAATCTAGAAGTGTCCAAATCTGCTTCAGTCTTAAGGTTTCATTCCTATGTAAACTCTGGAGTATAATGAGCTATTTCCTTTCAATGACAACTTTTGGATATTAACTTTCTTCATGACTTTTCTTGATGAGTTTTCTGATGTAAAATGAGGCTAAATTTGTGGGAGAAAGTTTTCCAGCACTCACTGCATCTGTAATGTTTCTCACCTGTGTGAGTTCTTTGAGGTATAATAAGATGTGACTTCTGGGCAAAAGATTTGACACTCATGGCATTCATGGGGTTTTTCTCCCATATGTGTTTTCTGATGTAAAACAATGCTAAACTTCATAGGGAAAGTTTTCCCACATTCACTGCATCCATAGGGTTTCTCTCCTGTATGGATTCTCTGATGAATGATGAGGCTAAACTTGTGGGAGAAAGTTTTCCCACATTCATGGCATTGATAAAGCTTCTCTCCAGAGTGAATTCTCTGATGAATAAGGAGATACGACTTCCAGCTGAAGGCTTTGTGGCATTCACTGCACTCGTAGGGTTTCTCTTCTGTGTGAGACCTCTGATGAATAGTGAGATGTGACTTTTGGGTGAAAGCTTTCTGACACTGATGGCATTCGTAGGGTTTCTCACCTGTATGAGTTCTTTGGTATAGGATGAGACTAAATTTGATGGAGAATGTTTTTCCACATTCATTGCACCCACAGGGCTTCTCTCCTGTATGAGTTCTCCAGTGAGTGTTGAGGAGTGACTTTACACTAAAGCCTTTTCCACATTCACTGCAATTATAAGGTTTCTCTCCTGTGTGAGTTCTCCGATGTCTAATGAGCTCAGATCTCTGGATGAAGGCCTTCCCACATTCATTGCATCCATAAGGTTTTTCCCCTGTATGTGTTTTTTGATGTAAAACGAGGCTAAACTTAAGGGGAAATGTCTTTCCGCATTCATGGCAACCATAGGGTTTCTCTCCTGTGTGAGATCTCTGATGAATAATGAGCTGTGACTTATTGCTGAAGCTTTTCTGACATTCATCACATCTGTAGGACTTCTCTCCTGTGTGTGTTCTTTGATGTAATGTGACTTGTGACTCATCACTGAAGCCTTTCTGACACATGCGGCACTCAGACTATTTCTCTCCTGTGTGAGTTCTCTGGTGCTTATTAAGGCATGACTTATCAGTAAAAGCTTTCCCACATTTGTTGCACTCATAGGGCTTCTCTCCTGTGTGGGTTCTCTGGTGTAAAATGAGATGGGACTTCCGGCTGAAGGCTTTCTGACACCTACTGCACCCATAGGGTTTCTCTCCGGTGTGTGTTCTCTGATTCTTAATGAGGTCTGACTTCTGTGAAAAGGCTTTCCCACAGTCAGTGCAGCTGTAGTGTCTCTCTGCCATTTGAGTTTTCCGGTGTTTAAGAAGCTGTGACTTATGGCTGAAAGCTTTAATGTGTTCACTATATTCGTCGTATTTTTGTCTATTAAGAATTTTCTCATGCTTAGTATAAAGAAATAACTTGTCATATTGATTAAATCCCACTTCATTTCTTGAATAGCTTTTATTCTGAGTAATACACTCTAGATTAGGTTTCAAGTATTTCCCAAGTATGTCAGGTATGAGATACTTGTGCTAAAGAAACTTCAAGGTTTAAGCTCAGAGAAGATGCTTTTCCAAATGCATTATCTCTGTGGTGACTCTCCGTAGTTTCCAGGTTGCCATGGTTTATTTCGTGCCAGTCTCTGTAATTATCAACTTGCCAGGTGTCTTCTAGAAACAGACCAGTGAATCCACAATGACTATGTAACAGAAGGAAGAGAATCTCAGGAAAGGCCAAAGAGAAAAGAGGAAGGGGGACTGTAAGTATAAACCTAAAGTCTGTGACATTTATAAGTAAAAGGAGATTTAAAGATGAAAAAAGGAATAAACTATAAGCATCTTCCCAGGTGATGATAGAGGTAAAGAACTCGCCTGCCAATGCAGGAGATGCAGGTTCGATCCTTGGGTCCGGGAGATCCCCTGGAGAAGGGCATGGCAACCAACTTCAGTATTCTTGCCTGGAGAATCCCATGGACAGAGGGGCCTGGCAGGCTACAGTCTATGGGGTCACAAAGAGTCAGACATGACTGAAGCAACTTAGCATTCACGCACGAGAGGCATGAGAGATACACAGAATGAGAAGAATGGAAAATTTATGTATGCTTGAATATATAAGAAAAGAGAGCTATTAATATAAACATGGATTGAGGAGATGGAGACAAGGAGAAGGCAAGTACACTGAGGATAACAGAGAGAAAGATTAATTAGGAGAGCAAGTTCCAAGATGGACTAAGGAAGGGATCTGATCGGAATATCTAAAATAAAGAAATGTGTGTGTGTGTGTGTTTTAAACCAGGCAAAAGAGACCTAATACAGGTTTCCCAGGTGGCTCAGTGGTGAAGAATCTACCTGCCAATGCAGGAGACCTAACATGGAGAGATTAAAATGTGAAGTCACAGCACTTTCACTGCCAAGGGCCCAGGTTGGATCCCTGGTGGTCAGGGAACTAAGATTCCACAAGCCAAGAAAAAGAGAAAAGGAGTCAATGTTCACGTTAGGTGGGAACTCAGGTCAGCTGTTCTGAGTCATACTGAGCTTAAAAATTTCAATAAGATTTCTCCAGATATTTTTGAGGTGTCTCCCTCTTTCTGGCCAACAAAGATTGATACTTCCATTTATCCCATGGAGCTGGTTTTTCACTTACCGGGATGAGTCTGACTCTGGATTTTTTCCTGTTATCCATGGTGCTTCTTGTTGCAACTGGTAGAATGCATGTGCTTTGGTAACATCATACCCTCAGTTCAGTTCAGTTCAGTTGCTCAGTTGTGTCTGACTCTTTGCGACCCCATGAATCGCAGCACGCCAGGCCTCCCTGTCCATCACCAATTCCCAGAGTTCACCCAGACTCACGTCCATCAAGTCAGTGATGCCATCCAGCCATCTCATCCTCTGTCGTCCCCTTCTCCTCCTGCCCCCAATCCCTCCCAGCATCAGAGTCTTTTCCAATGAGTCAACTCTTCGCACGAGGTGGCCAAAGTACTGGAGTTTCAGCTTTAGCATCATTCCTTCCAAAGAAATCCCAGGGCTGATCTCCTTCAGAATGGATTGGTTGGATCTCCTCGCAGTCCAAGGGACTCTCAAGAGTCTTCTCCAACACCACAGTTCAAAAGCATCAATTCTTCGGCGCTCAGCCTTCTTCACAGTCCCAACTCTCACATCCATACATGACCAAAGGAAAAACCATAGCCTTGACTAGACGAACCTTTGTTGGCAAAGTAATGTCTCTGCTTTTGAATATGCTATCTAGGTTGGTCATAACTTTCCTTCCACGGAGTAAGCATCTTTTAATTTCATGGTTGCAGTCACCATCTGCAGTGATTTTGGAGCCCCAAAAAATAAAGTCTGACACTGTTTCCACTGTTTCCCCATCTATTTCCCATGAAGTGATGGGACCGGATGCCATGATCTTCGTTTTCTGAATGTTGAGCTTTAAGCCAACTTTTTCACTCTCCACTTTCACTTTCATCAAGAGGCTTTTTAGTTCCTCTTCACTTTCTGCTATAAGGGTGGTGTCATCTGCATATCTGAGGTTATTGATATTTCTCCTGGCAATCTTGATTCCAGCTTGTGCTTCTTCCAGTCCAGCGTTTCTCATGATGTACTCTGCATATAAGTTAAATAGCTGGGTGACAATATACAGCCTTGAGGTACTCCTTTTCCTATTTGAAAACAGTCTGTTGTTCCATGTCCAGTTCTAACTGTTGCTTCCTGACCTGCATACAAATTTCTCAAGAGGCAGATCAGGTGGTCTGGTATTCCCATCTCTTTCAGAATTGTCCACCGTTTATTGTGATCCACACAGTCAAAGGCTTTGGCATAGTGAATAAAGCAGAAATAGATGTTTTTCTGGAACTCTCTTACTTTTTCCATGATCCAGCAGATGTTGGCAATTTGATCTCTGTTTCCTCTGCCTTTTCTAAAACTTGAACATCAGGAAGTTCACAGTTCACATATTGCTGAAGCCTGGCTTGGAGAATTTTGAGCATTACTTTACTAGCGTGTGAGATGAGTGCAATTGTGCTGTAGTTTGAGCATTCTTTGGCATTGCCTTTCTTTGGGATTGGAATGAAAACTGACCTTTTCCAGTCCTGTGGCCACTGCTGAGTTTTCCAAATTTGCTGACATACTGAGTGCAGCACTTTCACAGCACATCATACCCTACTCAAGGGGAATTACAGAGGACCCACAGACCCAAATACAAGTCCTCTGTAGAATAAGGTTATATTTAAGGGGTTGAACAAATTCCAACTTGGCCAAGTAAAGGACTTTTGCTTTGGGAGTGGGAGAAGGAAACTAAGAGGCCAGAAAGTACTAAAATCTTTGATGTATGAAACTCAAGTCTAGAAAAGTAAGGCAGTTGTAAGACTCCACCCCTTTCATCCCTGAGAAAGAAAAGGCAGTCCACTGCCTACAGTACCCAGAATGCTCTTCTTACCCACTGATACTAAGTTGATAAAATTTTCCAGCATCACATCTTAATACAAGTTCTTCTGAAGGGGGTCCAGTAGCTGCCATTCCTCCTAGGTGAAAACCACAGCCACATCCTTGAATGACACTGAGCCCTGTAATAGAACATTTCTATTCATTCTAAAGGAATTATCATTGATTACTACTATGAAGATAAATAGGAATGTCTCAGAAGTTTTCCTGTAAGTTTTCCCATGATGAGCTATTTGACTGCTTTCTGTGTAACAAGTTTTGCATTTTACTTTGTAGGAAAAGCCAATTTTTTTTAAATTTAAAACTGAAGCAACTAGCACACACACGAGATGTGTTCTTACAAATCATTGTTGGGAAAAGGAAACAAAATCCATATGACTTCATTGAGACAACAGGAAGCTTCTGCCGGGTGTCTTCTGCCTGTGCTTCTGTTCAGTCATCCTGAGACTCACATGTTCATCCATTCACAAAAGAGGAATAGAACAGAGAACATCCTTAAATCTTTAATCTGGAAACCACCTACAGCCTATGTGTATGCACCTATGACAGACAATGTATTAAGCATTCCTTTATAAGAGACTTTCTTTTACCCTGAAGGAACACACTAGCTTACAGAGAGAGAAATATAACACATTGCTCTTTTGAGTCCTGTGAGGTCTTCTAGAGAATCACTGAGTTTGAGTCATGGGTCCTCAACTCAAATTCATACAAATACACATTTACATATGTGAGTACTGACACAGGAGGTTGAAAGAATATACATAAAAGTGTCTGGATTATTTATCTTGCAGGTAAAGAAAAAGGTCTGATGGGGGACATATGGGTTTAACTCTATAAACTTCTGGACTATATGAAACTTTGACACTGAGAATATCTTAAGCTTCACTAATACTATCAATGTGATTTATATTAGAGGTCTTGAGCCACATTGTAGCAACTTCTGGAAGTTGCTTGACTTCTGAAGTTGTCCACAGGCTGGACACCAATGTCAGCCACTGATATAGTCAGCCTTCCCTGTGTGACCCACTGCAAATAAAAAGCCTAGACACTAATTAGCAATACCGGAGATGTGTTGTTGGGCTTCCCAGGTGGCGCTAGTGGTAAAGAACCAAAGAACCTGCCTGCCAATGAAGGAGATGTAAGCGACTCGGGTTCGATCCCCAGGTCAGGAAGATCCCCTGGAGGAGGGCACAGCCCACTCCAGTATTCTTGCCTGGCGAATCCCATGGACAGAGCGAGTCTGGTGGGCTACAGTCCATAGGGTCGCAAAGAGTCGGACACAACTGAAGCAACTGAGCACACACACGAGATGTGTTCTTATAAATCATTGTTGAGAACAGGAAACAAAATCCATGTGACTTCATTGAGACAACAGGAAGCTTCTGCCTGGTGTCTTCTAGACCTGGCCTTACGCACCGTTCTCTGTTGCTGATTTTAATCTGTATCCTTTTGTTGTAATAAATCATAACCATGAGAATAAATGCTTTGCTGAGTACTGTTGAGCTCTTATAGCAAAGCACTGAAACTGAGGATGGTCTTTGAAACCTGAAAAGATACACGCCATCACCATAGGGCCCATATGGCCCACTGAATTGTTCATTAGATCTAAAATTATATATATATATACACACATATATACCTGCCTGCCTTTTTGAAGCATAAAGTAGTACATTGTACATATCTGTAAGCTAGTATATTTGTGTCACCATTTGTAATGTTTAAGAAATTCTCACTCATTATAGAACAAAAGTATTATGTATCCAAAAAAATACTCCAGGATACTTAATTTTTTTTTTTCTTCAAAATTTGTAATGTCGTGCTCCTACATAAGCTCTCTGGAAACAACCATAACTAATGGGACACATGTAAACACTCGAAGATCCATCCTAGAATTCAGTGTCACACAAAAACTGTGTGTAGACAGAATATTTATACCCACTGTATCCATGAGGATTATAAATGTTTACCCCTAGATTTTGGGGTGACTAACAAGGCAACAATAGATAAGTGGAAAAACAGGGGATACCAGAGACAAGTTTATTTATTTATTTTGGCACACTGTGAGGCATGGTGGGGTGTTAGTTTACCAACCAGGGGTCAAACTCATGCCCCCTGCAGTGGAAGCACAGTCTTAACTCCTGGACTGCCAGGACTGGTGCACAGGACTCCCATGTGCTCAATTTTACTAAACAGTTAGAGCCTCACAGGCTATAATCCATGTTCTAACTTCAAACAATTTATATAAACATATGATTTATAAATTCTTATTTATAAATATTATAAATTTAATAAAATTTATAAATTTATAAACTTTACTGTGAAGTTGATCTTTTGTCTCAGTATTTTTTTCTGAATTCAGACATTCATCTTTCCATGCTGTGTCTGGTATAGAGTAGCCTTCATGAATACTGAATAAACATTTTCTCTTAATATATGTATTTAACCTCCTAAAATTCACTAGAAAGCCAAAAGGAAAATAAATATGCAGGAAACTACTCACTTGGGATGCAGGCATTTTCTGGAGCCCTAGGTTCAGCCAGCACCTCTCGTATCTGCTCTGTTGTTGGTTCTGGCTGCCTCCCTGCAGCTCCAGTACAGAGTCTCTGGTGAAGGACGCCAGGCTGCTCTGGCACCTTCAGTTCCTTCCCTCACTGGAACTGTTTCATCCCAGGAAGTCACGACCTGGGGGATTACAGAAATTCACTCCTGTGACAAACTATAACTGGGAGCACAATATTTTTCTGAGTTGTATGAGTTTTTATTTGTATGTGGTGATAGGTTAATGTGATAGTTTAAGGAGGAAAAAAGTACCATATACTACCTGATGGTCTATTGTACAAGCAAGAAACACAAGCAACAAAGCTATCTTCATTAAATTATGTAATTGTGCTAAAACTGTATTCAAAACTAAATCTACATTTAGAGAAGGGTCACTATAAAGAATTTTTTTAAAAAAACTAAATTTTTAAAAGGCTAAAATCCAGAGAAACAGTATATATATGTGTGTGTATGTGTGTGTGCTAAGTTGCTTCAGTCATGTCCAATTCGTTGCGACCCTATGGACTATAGCCTGTCAGGCTCTTCTGTCCATGGGATTCTCTAGGCAAGAATACCGGAGTGGGTTGCCATGCCCTCCTCCAGGGGATCTTCCTGCCCAGGGATCAAACCCAAGTCTCTTATGTCTCCTGCATTGGAAGGTGAGTTCTTTATCACCAGAGCCATCTGGGAAGCATGTGTGCATGTAAGTCTGTGTGTGTGTACTGGAATAGTGCTTGCTAACCTCTCTTGGGTACTTACTATGTGCTAGGTATTCTAAGTTTTTGAATAGTTAGTACTGGTAGTTTTTTAACCAAATGGGAAAAGCAGCATAGGTTGAGAAATGTAGTAAGTGGCAGAATATGGATAAAAACCTAGGTCTGCCCAAATCTGAAGTCCATATTCTTTTCTCTGAGTTAAATTTATCTGCAGGTGTTCTGACTGCTCACCTGGAAAACCTAAAAAAGGATCAAACACATTAGTAATAAAAGGAGTTCAGTAAGGCTATGCTGCTGCTGCTGTTGCTAAGTCACTTCAGTCATGTCCAACTCTGTGAGACCCCATAGATGGCAGCCCACCAGGCTCCCCCCATCCCTGGGATTCTCCAGGCAAAAACACTGGAGTGGGTTGCCATTTCCTTCTCCAATGCATGCAAGTGAAAAGTGAAAGGGAAGTCGCTCAGTCACGTCTGACTCTTCACAACCCCATGGACTGCAGCCTACCAAGCTCCTCCATCTATGGGATTTGCCAGGCAAGAGTACTGGAGTGGGGTGCCATTGCCTTCTCAGTAAGGCTATGGAAGAGAAAAAAAGCTGATTACTTTTATACCTATAAAATAAAAATAATTGAAGGTTCAAAAGAAAGAGAAGCTGTTTGCAATGGCAGCAAACATAGATAAGATCTAGGCATAAACTTAACAAGCAATGTCCAGACCTATGTGAATATTTCAAAGTCATGTCTATCCAAATTAGTGCAAAGAATATAACTTCAGTCAACACTGCAAGGAGATTCACATTGTAGAATACTACGCAGCTATCAATAAGACTTTGTACCAAAAGTCAGTAATCTGAAACAATTTTACCATATAAGGTTAATTTTCATTTTTTGAAGGTTTTGAAGTTTCTTTAAAAAGCCAAATTATAAGCTATTTATGCACTGTTATCACATTTTTGTAATAAAATGAGTCATAGAAAATAATTGGAAAAGGAAACATATCAAAATTTTAACAATGTGTATTTCTGGTTACCAAGATTTTGGATGTAGGAAAGTCCTCTCATGCATCAGAAGGATGAAAAAAGGAAGGATCCCAGAGAAATATGCAGTAAGTTTGAAAATTAGAGGGGCAGATACCACATCCTTCAGAATAAGCATTTAACCTTAGCTTTTATGTAAATCTTGATCATTACAAAGCACTGTGAAGACAGCAAGAGGAGGAAGTGATTTAGAGGACAGAGGAAAGCAGGTTTTTATGAAGGCAGTAATGTAGTCTATGAGAAGTCAATGGGCTTTAAAACACCAAAGTCCTCTAAAATGCAGAGATCTCTCAAGTTCCAACTCCCATAAATTTCTTATGTATCAATGCCTAACAACATCATACCCAAAATATGGACCACATGGCTATTTCATAGTTCATGACTTCTAACAGATTATCATTCATTTATCCAGACTCAAACACATAGATCCCTATGACTCTCAGTGACCACTGGGGACTCCAAGACAAGAAACAGTTGCTCCAAGCACTAACCTCCCTACAAGGCCACCCAGAAGGATATTCCAAACACTGAACCTCCCACTAAGTACATCACAAATATTCGCCTAAGCCAAGAACATCAAAAACACTGAACTGCCAACCAAGGATGTCTGAATCACGAACCTGCCATTGTGGACACTTCCATGAGAGAACATCCCCAAAGACGTCTCAATCATTGACTTATGCCCAAAGATTCTCCAGTCACTGACCTTCCTCCAGGAAAGCTCCAATCACTGACATCCCTCTAAGGCTGTCCTAAGAACTGATCTTCCTCCAGAAGACGTTTTCAGGCTCTGACACACTCTCAAACGCAATTTCTAACTTCCTCCAGCACCTCCTCATTCACCCCCAATCAATAACATTCCCCCGAAGGATGCCCCAAATCACTGACCTATCCCCTAAGTGCATCCCAATCACTGACTACCCCCCTAAACCATGCCAAACACTGGTTTGCCTCCAAGCCCCCACAGTCACTGACCTCTTCCATAAATGCTAACCCCAAGCCACCCCAAATCTGTCCACGCTACTGCAATACCCTGACCCCCAGGGCTGCCTCATTTCTGACCATTCTGTTCCCTCATTAACGGAATGCATCCCCTCCCCAACAAGGGCTTGCTCCTCCTAAAGACTCCCCATAGGCTGCCCTTACCTCAAAGCTCATATCTCCACAAAGCTCAACCTGATTCTGCTCCCAGAAAGCGAAACAGACCCCTTAATAGATTCTTCACGCACCGCTGGGTGGGTACCAATAGGCACAGTCCATCACTTTCTTCAGAGTCACAAGCCCGGCTGTTCCACTTCGCAGGTCAAGTTTATTCTCTATAGCACCCGAGTCTGCAGGCTGACAACCGTCACCCCGGGGCGTCCTAACACCAACGAAAATTCCGTTCAGCTTTCCCGTCTTTTAAAGACACT
This sequence comes from Bos indicus, assembly GCF_029378745.1. Taxonomy (NCBI): domain Eukaryota; kingdom Metazoa; phylum Chordata; class Mammalia; order Artiodactyla; family Bovidae; genus Bos; species Bos indicus. The sequence continues at coordinate 58,357,582 of NC_091777.1, forward strand.
ATGACAAGAGTATGGCGGCACCCTATTAGCTGGTATATATGGGGCCCGCCATTTTGGAAGGCCAGCCGTACAACCAGTTTTCCTGCCCTACAAAACTTGTCTTGTAGCGATTGTTACGCCAATCGCTAGCGTTGCAAAGGGGAATGAGCATGCTCTAGTCCATCTCGGCGGAATACTGGTGTCCTTCAAGTAAGGCGCACTAAATCCAAATATGTACGCCTTGGCTTTGCCGCTGGTACGCGGGAGGTACAAAACTTCACGGGGGCGCAGCCATATTTAAAAAGGTGCAATGTCCATACCGCAAAAGGAGGCCTCCTTTAGGGAGTTGGGAGCAGGCGGAGAAGGCAACGGCACCCCACTCCAGAACTCTTGCCTGGAAAATCCCATGGATGGAGGAGCCTGGTGGGCCTACAGTTCACGGGGTCGCACAGAGTCGGACAAGACTGAAGCGACTTAGCGGCAGCAGCAGCAGGAGCGATTTCAGGGAACGGTACAGGGTTTGGAGAAGCCAAGGTGGTAGAGGAAGGCAGCATGCCTTTCTGCGGACACACAGGAAACATATTTAGTTGAAAGAAAAGGTCTTCAGTCAAAGTTGGGGGTGGAAGTTTGATGACATCCCTAGGGTGAAAGGTGAGAGGGTTGCTGGGAGGGTTGAGCTAATAGGGAGGGGTTTTGTTCTAAGATGGAAGGTAGTGAACTGAGGAGGAATAGAAGATCAGAATATGTGGGTACAGAATCCGTCTGCAATGCAGAAGATCGGATTCGATTCCTGGGTCGGGAAGATCCCTGGAAAAGGGAATGACTACAGCCACTCCAGCATTCTTGCCTGGAGAATCCCATGGATAGAGGAGCAAGAGTGGGGCAGCACTGAGTAACTAACACACTTTTTTTCAGGCCAGAAATTTTTGGGAAAATTTTCTGTGCAGGCTTTATCTCAGTTGAAATGTTTTCACATTTGTCTAGTGAAGAATTGTTTAGAATTGGAGTTGTTGAAAGAGTCAGAGAGAATGAAAAGTTTGAATTGGATTGATTATTCCAGGTTGTCCAAAACTGTTCTATTAGTTGAGTCCACTTTACTAATCTATCCTCCCCAAGAGCTCCAGCTGAAAAGTAAGAGCTAATTTTTATTAAATGTATGCACATTTTTTTTGATTAGGGGAGTATTTCAAACATTGTAATTTTATTATTTTACTGAATATTATGAAAGCTGTCAATGGTGGGCAGAAATATCCTCATTTTAGATATGGGGGGAAAAGGTCTAATTCTATCAGAGTGCCTGTTTTCATTTAGAAACCTCATCCATCTTTTAGTCTTTGCCTGTTCTAAAGAATGAAAAAATATTATTTTAACTTTGCTTATTTATTTTACTTGATAACATTTATTAAGTCTTTTGTTGTTTTCTTCATGTGGTGGAGGTTTTGGGAACCTTGGTCCCCAACCTGGGATTGAACCCCAGTGCCCTTCAGTGGACCACTGGACCACAAGGGAATTCTTTTATTTATTTTATAAATTATTTATTTTCTTATGTCATTATTGCTTTTTTGTTTTAGGTTGATTATCTTTTTCTTAATCATATTGTGGATATTTATAACTATCAATTCAGCCTTCATTCTCCCCATCTTTTAGTTCAGTTCAGTTCAGTCATGTCCGACTCTTTGCAACCCCATGAGCTGCAGCATTCCAGGCTTCCTTGTCCATCACCAACTCCCGAAGCTTACTCAAACTCATGTCCATCGCTTTGGTGATCCCATCCAACCATTTCATCCTCTGTCGTCACCTTCTTCCGCCTTCAATCTTTCCCAGCATCAGGGTCTTTTCCAATGAGTCTGTTCTTCTCATCAGGTGGCCAAGGTATTGGAGTTTCAGCTTCAGCATCAGTCCTTCCAATGAATATTCAGGACTAATTTCCTTTAGGATGGACTCGTTGGATCTCCTTGTTGTCCAAGGGACTCTCAAGAATCTTCTCCAACACCACAGTTCAAAAGCATCAGTTCTTTGGTGTTCAGCTTTCTTTATAGTCCAACTCTCACATCCATACATGACCACTGGAAAAACCATACCTTTGACTAGACGGACCTTTGTTGGTAAAGTAATGTCTCTGCCTTTTAATATGCTGTCTAGGTTGGTCATAGCTTTTCTCCCAAGGAGTAAGCATCTTTTAATTTCATGGCTGCAGTCACCATCTTCAGTGATTTTTGAAGCCCCCCAAAATAAAGTCTGTCACTGTTTCCATTGTTTGCCCATCTATTTGCCATGAAGTGATGGTACTGGATGTCATGCTCCCCATATCTAAGCAACCACTAATATACTTTCTATCTCTAGATTTACCTACTCTGGACATAAATTCGATCATATAATATGTAGTCTTTGTAACTGGCTTCCTTCACTTAGCATAAACTTTCAAGATTGGTCCATGTTGTAGCATGTTTCTGTACTTATTCCTTTTTATACCTGAGTAATACAGTCTAGGGGAGAAGGCAATGGCAACCCAGTCCAGTACTCTTGCCTGGGAAATCCCATGGATGCAGGAGCCTGGTGCGTTATAGTCCATGGGGTCACGAGGAGTCGGACACGACTGAGCGACTTCCCTTTCACTTTTCACTTTCATGCACTGGAGAAGGAAATGGCAATCCACTCCAGTGGATTGCCTGGAGAATCCCAGGGATGGAGGAGCCTGGTGGGCTGCCGTCTCTGGGGTCGCACAGAGTTGGACACAACCGATGTGCTTTAGCAGCAGCGGCAGCAATACAGTCTAGGAGGTTGCCAAGACTCAGACACTACTGAGCACATGCATACACAATATTCTGTTATATGGATATAGCACATTTTTATTTTTTCAGTTGATTGATATTTGAGTTGTTTCCACTTTTGGCTGTTACCAATAATGCTGCTGTAAACATTTATGTACAAGTTTTTGTCTGGACATCTGCCTTCATTTCTCTTCAATATAAACCTTGGAGTGAAATTGTTGGGTCATATGGTAAATTTGTTTACTGTTTGGGGAACTGTGAGACTGTTTCCAAAGTAGCTGTGCAAAAGGAATACTGACTAAAGGAAAACTGTTTTTTATACCTTAGGATACTTCAGATACCAAACATTTGGTGGAGTCCAGCCTCCCAAGTCCATTTTTCAAATGAGGTTCTATTTGTTAATTTTCACATGATGATTAAAAAAAAAAAAAAGTGATAGTCACACAGTCACGTCTGACTCTTTGTGATCCCATGGACTGTAGCCTGCCTGGCTCCTCTCTCCATGGAATTTTCCAGGCAAGAATTCTGGAGTGGGTTGCCATTTTCTTCTACAGGGGATCTTCCCAACCCAGGGATGGAACCCAGGTCTCCTGCATTGCAGGCAGATTCTTTACCAACTGAGCCATAATGGAGCTTTAATTTGGGGATATTGTCTCCTCTTTGTAGGAAGCTTCAAAACACCTCTCTTACAAACACAAACAGCTCTCTTCACACAAGCATTTCCTTTCCCTCATTCTTCCAATAGAGTTATATTATGGGTTGGCCAAAAAGTTCTTAATTATGATTGGATCAGATTTAGTGTTTACATTATGTTGCTTGTGCGCGCATGTCCTCAGTCACTTCAGTCCTGTCCAGCTCTTTGTGATCCTGTGGATTGTAGCCCACCAAGCTCCTCTGTCAGGGAGATTCTCCAGGCAAGAATACTGGAACGGGTTGCCATGCCCTCCTCCAGGGGATATACCCGATCCAGGGATCGAACCCGCGTCTTCTGTGTCTCCTGGGAACTATAAGTAGCCGGACCTGGGAACTATAAGTAGTATTTATTTATATATGACTATCGGAGAAGGCAATGGCACCCCCCTCCAGTACTCTTGCCTGGAAAATCCCATGGACGGAGGAGCCTGGTAGGCTGCAGTCCATGGGGTCGCTAGGAGTCAGACAAGACTGAGCGACTTCAATTTCACTCTTCACTTTCATGCACTGGAGAAGGAAATGGCAACCCACTCCAGTATTCTTGCCTGGAGAATCCCAGGGACGGGGGAGCCTGGTGGGCTGCAGTCTATGGGGTCGCACAGAGTCGGACACGACTGAAGTGACTTAGCTTAGCTTAGCTTAGCTTATATACTACTATATACTGTGTACTACTGTAGTTCAACCACTAGTATACTATGATTACTTTTCCTTTCTTGTACGACTTTTTATTCTGCCCGGAGTTATCTTATTTATTCCTTACAAAATTTCTGGACTCTTGTTTTCAGAAAGCTCGGCCCTTGATACTGGCTCAAGCTTAGCCCAGTATCAGGGGCAAAAAATTTCCCCAGACGTTGGATTCCCTCTTCCCATTGGCTCCTGACTGCTCTCCTCCCCTTTTCTGGGCGGAAATCAGTGTAGTTTGCTGAGGGAGCGTTTAAGGTGCAAATCATTGCTGGCTCAGCGTGAAGAATCCTCCTGTAATACAGGAGACGCGAGTTCCATTCTTGGGTTGGGAAGATTCTCCGGGAGAACGAAGTGCATAAACCCACTCCAGTATTCTTGCCTGGAAAAAAAAAAATCCCCTGTCGGGCTACAATCGGACGCGAAGGAGCAAAGAGGAGCAGAGAATGAGGGTGGTTTGGCGTTTGTCACTTCCGTGCTTGTGCCTGGCTTTCTGTACGGCAATTCCTAAAAGATGGCAGCCTCGGGTTCCGTGGCGAGCAGGGCGCAGACATTAGCTCCCTGGAAAAGCCGAAACAACAACAACAACAACAACAGCGACCAAACAAACAGATGTGCCTGCTTCGTACAAATGCCGCAGCCCCTAGTCGGCCGCCGTAGTCCAGCTAGAGCGCAGTAGTAAAAAGAATTCTCGGAAGTGCGGGTTCGAGGAGGTCTCGGTGGGATCAGGAGAAAATCAGGGTAGTGTGTGAATTTCTGCGTGGAATAGGATGAGAGGACTGAGGTTTCGTTCGCGTCCGAGTTGGGTGGAGCCATGCTGTCCGTGGAGGAAGAGGAAGCAAGTGGGAGTTGGTGACTGGGCTATTTTATGGTTGGGGTGACGTTGGAGTCAGTTCTGAAGGATTCTGGTGTTTAGTCCAGTCGAGATCACGGATTGAAAATCCGTAATCGGGGTTTTGTGTCTCTTGGCCGTGCTTCATTGAGGACTGCGGCAGGGAGTGATATTTGTCAATAAGAGTGGTGTCTGGTTTGGATTCGGGATTTAGTAGGCGGTTTAATGACAGGATCGGGGGACGCCTGGTCAGCGAACCTGGGTGTCTAGTGCAGGTTTGGGGATGAATCCAATGTTTGCGGGAGGGGGGGTGGTGTCCAGGTTGTCAGTCGTTGAGAGGTTTGTGAAAGCGGAAGCTGTTCGGTGGGTGGGTGTTTCAAACGTTACTTTCTCCTTCAGTTCCTCAAGTCCAAGCCTTCGTTTGTAAAATCGCCTTTGGCTTTTTGTATCTTTTCCTCTCGGACCGGTAGAAATGAAAGCGTTGTTGGAGACCGAGGACTAAGCACATCTAAAGTGGTAAGGTTTCTACTAAAAACGAGGATTTGGCCTTTTCTGCTCATTTACTATGTGTGTGCACACACACTTGTAAATATTTCCTTGCACAGTTGTTCTAACAGGAGTACAAAAGCATCTCTGTTACCCCAATTCTGTTCTCCAATGATCACGTTTTTTAAAGTTTTCATAAGTTTACTTTTTAGTCCTCATTTTTCTATGCTTGATTTTCACAATTCCAGTAAACTGCTGAAATATTGGTATAATTAGCCTCATTATTTAATTTCCTATCATAAATATTCATAATGAATGTATCATACAATTTTTTTTCTGTGAAAATTCTTTTTTAAAAATTCCTACAAACCTATGCCATTAATGACTGGCATCACTCAATATGTACATTCATTTAGATAGAATTTAAAGGCTTAAATAGTCAGCACTTTTGAGAACAGGTTATGAATTCTGGATTTGCACAAGAGTGTGATTCCCTGTCCCTCATCTCCATCTTGATTTTTTAACTTTTTTGCCATTGTGAATGGTGTCTTTTTACTTTGGATCTTTTTACTGACTTTTAATTTTCTATTGCATAGAAGAGCAATTATTTTGAAAAGATTTGGTTTTTGCTCACCCTGCCTCATTATTATAGGCTTCCCCATCCCCCATGATTTCATTATGAAAAATTTCAAACATATATCAAGGATTTCAGAATTATACATTTGAATTCCTGTGTGCCTGTCATCTAGATTTTATCATCATGATTTTTTTGTGTTTCCTTTATTGTATATGTATCCATATATCACTCTTCTATTCATCATCAACCCACCTTTTTACTTTTTTGGGGGTATATTTCACTGTAAGTTGCAGACACTTATACATTTCCCTCTAAATATTTTAGTAAGCAAATAATTAGAGCTCTACTCATAGTTTTTTCCTAATAACTTTTTTTATTCAAACATCATACAGTTTATCTGCTTCAAGTGTACAATTTAGTGATTTTTATTGTAATCACATTTCTTGAACTTGTTTTTATACTTTTACTAAATGAGTTATTGTTGTTTTGTTGCCAAGTCATGTTTGACTCTTTTGCTGCTCCATGGACTGTATCCCACCAGGCTCCTCTGTCCATGGGATTCTCCAGGCAGGAATACTGGAGTGGGTTGCTATTTCTTTTTGCAGGGGATCTTCTCAACCCAGGGATTGAACCCTTGTCTCCTGTGTCTCCTGCTTGGCAGGTGAATTCTTTACTACTGAGCCACCTGGAAGCCCACTAAATGTGGATATATCCACAAATAATAATCTTGATGTGTACACTTTAATTTTTTCCCCTTGGTTTTCCTGTGTTTGTTTCTTTCGCACTGTGGAGTAGTTCAGCAGGTCCATGAGCACACATGGTTTCCAGGGCAAAGCTGTCCAGGTTGTCACGTTTGTATGTTCTCTTTCCAGAAACTGGCCTGTGATAATTCCCCTGCTGTGGGAGCTTCGTGTTGTGCTGGTTCTCTTTTCCCATCTCCCGCTTCACAGTCACCCCACTTCCACCTCACAGAAGGAAGAAACACTATCCTCACATTTACAGTCTTCTATTTTATTGCTCCAGCATGTGTAGCCTCTGTGTCCCCAAATAAAGGGACAAGTGACCTTGAAATTAGGTCGGTGACAATATCAACGACAAACATCTGAGCCCTGAGGAAATGGACACTCAAAAGAGAATTTACTTTTTACCCCACAGGTCCCTGATACATCAAGATACAAGATACATCAAGTGACATGAGGAGGTTTCCCTTCCTCGATGTCCTCACTTGCAGGGACATCACTGCCTTGGGACTAAGATTTCTAACCCGAAATTGAGGGAAGTCCAAAAGGAGACTCAGGACACATCCTAGTCTTTGTCCAGTTCTCAATATATCAGAAGAAAATGATCAAGGACCAGGTAACTTTTTGGCTTGTCTTATTCCTCCCATCATTCTGTAATTGGTTTCTGGGGGGACTGTAAAACGCAATTGAATTCAAAAGAAAATAACAAATTGGAAAAATAGGATTTGTGCAGAAATAAATTTAGATTTAAATTCAGCATCACACGATACTGGATGCTTGGGGCTGGTGCATTGGGACGACCCAGAGGGATGGTATGGGGAGGGAGGAGGGAGGAGGGTTCAGGATGGGGAACACATGTATACCTGTGGCGGATTCATTTTGATATTTGGCAAAACTAATACAATATTGTAAAGTTTAAAAATAAAATTAAATTAAATGTTCAGAAAAAAAAATAATAAGTTCAGCATCCAGGGAAAGTAGCATCAGGAACATATTGTAAACGGGATCTACACTGAAGGACTAATGTTGGCACAGCGTGCGTGATTGGAGTATCCTATGGGTTACCCTTGCTGTCAAGGGTAAACTTATATTTAACATTTCTTTTTTTTTCTTTATAATTTTCTTTATTTTTGGCTGTGCTGGGTCTTCATTGATGTGCAGGCTTTTCTGTAGTTGCGGCGAACAAGGGCTGCTGTCTAATTGCAGTGCGAGAACTTCTCGTTGCAGTGGCTTCTATTGTTGTGGAGCACAGGCTCTTAGGTACAGGTTCAGTGGTTGTGCTTAGATGCTCTGAGGCATGGGGTATCTTCGAAGACCAAGGATTAAACCCATATCCCCTGCATTGGCAGGTGGATTCTTTACCGCTGAGCCAGCAGGGAAGCCCAGGAGTTCACAGCCACAAGTAAATGATCCTGCCACATTGAAGACCGGGTGCAGCCTAATAAATAATAATAAAAAAAACCCTCCAGTGATTACGAAGTACATCTAGCAAAAAGTAAGAGTCCTCTTCACAGGCTTCTTTCCTAATCCCCTGGTTTCACTTAACAAACAGGCAGGAGTACGTACTTCCAGTCACTGAGTTTGTCTGCCTCTGTGTCTGTGCAGATGTTTGTGCATGGATCTCGCTCAGCTCTTAGGCCTTTGGATAGTGCCCTTCTATGACTGTATTTACAGTTTCATAAACTGAGTTGGGGAATGTGAGATCTCTCTCAGTCCTCTCTATTGTTCTGGTTTATATATATAGTCCATCATTATATGTTTGTGCTGCATTTTGAGTACTTTCTTCAGATCTTACCATTCATTTTATTATCTCTGCAATGTATCTGGTATGCTGTGAACCTGACTGGTAATGTAAATATAAATAATGTACATAGGTACGTAAGTATTTGTGTGTTTTTTGAAGGATGCTATTTATTTTCTTAGTTTGCATAATGTGCTTTCCTAGTCTCTCACTGTTTGGACATGTTTTAGAAAGATGTCTTTATTCCTCCTAACATATATATCTTGTAATTATAGTGTGTGGCGTTTCTTCACAGTTGATTCTGATAATGGTTACAAAGATTCATGGTGAATGTAGGAATGTTCTATTCATCCGGGTGTCACTAGAATATACTTAGTGCCTGGTACATATATACTTGCTTCAAAAAAAGTTATATATGTAGCACATGGTTCAACTCTATATTGCAAATGTTTCTAGTTTAGCAAAAGGATTTAATGAAGACATTATAGAAACTTCTGATTTGTTGAATGATGGTTGAACAGTTACAGAATATTTTGGGAAATAGGTTTGAACATGGTTAGATTTTGCTTCTATGACAATGTAGTTTAAAAAAAAAATCAAAACACCTCTGTATATAGATGTAGCCTAAATGGTAAAAGGAAAGAGAGCAGAACAACTTCCTTCACATGCCTTCTATTATGGTAACCAGAGAAACACTCTAGCAGGACTGTGTTGTTACAGCGATCACTGACACTGGAGGATGTGGCCGTGGACTTCACGTGGGAGGAGTGGCAGCTCCTGGCTCCTCCTCAGAAGGCCCTGTACCGGGACGTGATGCTGGAGAACTATAGCAACCTGGTGTCTGTGGGTGAGGACGGCTCCTCCGGGTCCCTCAGAGAGTCCCCAGTCAGTGGCCTTTCTTATTTTGGCTTCGGCTTCTGAAAGCTCTTCCGTGTCCATGGTGCCCTGAAGTGCTACCTGAGTCTCAGTTTCCTCTCTGGTCCCAGACTAGAGAGTATGACGTGCCCTTCCCTGAGAGATGAGCCTTCTCTTGGCTAAGCTGCACACTGTGTACTTCCTAAAATATAACTCCACGCTGGCAGACCACAACCCAAGTCAAGAGCCTATCTGTCTCATTTCCCATGAACAGGGTATCAAGCCAGCAAGCCAGCTGCTCTCTCCAGATTGGAACGAGGAGAACTGTGGCCCGTGGAAGACAAAGTCCACAGTCGAATCTGTCCAGGTGAGTGAGAGCACCAGCACTGGGTTGGCCGCAGGACTTACGTTCTCATCATTCAGAGATGTCACAGCCATGAGCGTCTGACAACATGGAAGCCAAGCTTCCACGACGCTCTCATAGAAGAGCTCTTTATCTTTTAGGCGTGTCAAAGAATGTCTCTGTTCTTGGATTTCATCCCTGTTTATTTCATCTTGATCTTGATTTTTTTTCTCTTAAGTTTCTGTTTAGAATTCTCAAATCTTCCTGTCCTGTCCCCAGCACTGTATCACTGACGGTTTCTTCTGCTTTCCTTGCTATGAAATTATACCTTCCACGCCTCTCTCTGAAGAGACATGTTTAATTCTTTTTAAAAAATTTTGGCCACACAATTTTTTAGTCAGAACTTGTTTTAGGGAAATTTTTTAGTTCCCTGACCAGGGATCAAACCTGGGGCCCCTGCACTGGAAGCCTGGAGTCTTAACCACTGGACCACCAAGGAAGCCCCAAGATTTTTAGCACTATCTTCTGGCAACTGCACCTTCTTGCCCCTTTGGATAATATTTATTTCCAGTCCTAACATTGACATCATCTTTGATTGGCAGATAGGGTTTCAACATATAAATTGTGGAGGGAGGAAAGATAAACCCTTAAGGCAGTCTCTGGAACCTTCGATTTTTTTTCTTCATAGATGTGTGTTGGGAAAGCCTCGGTCTTCCTGTGTTTCTCCTCTGTTCTCTCACCGCTGCTACACTCACAGCACTTCTGACATCAGATATGTGTTGAGTTTTTCCCCATAATAAGCAGTTCTCTGCGACACCAGCTGTATGTTTGTGTGCTCAGTCGTGTCTGACTCTTTGCAACCCCATGTACTGTATAGCCCAGCAGGCTCCTCTGTCCATGGGATTTCCCAGGCAAGAATACTGGAGAGGGTTACTGTTTCCCTCTCCAAGGGATCTTCCCGACCCAGCGATCTAACCTGCATTTCTTGCATCTCCTGCATTTGTAGGTGGATTCTTTACCACTAGCACCCCCTGGGAAGCCTGGCACCAGCAGAATGTCGTACAATTTAACTCAGTTCTGACACTGTCTTCCTGGAGAAAGCATCAGATCCCACAGGTTAAGGGCTCCATCACACCAGACACCCCCCCTCAACTCCACTTCCAAACACAAGTCCAGGTTGTACCCTTTGCTTCTGACTCACTTGCTCTAGACTGGGGCTTCCAAAGACTCCCCCCTCAGGTTCAATTCATTTGTTGGAGCAGCTCACAAAACTCAGAGAACCATTGCACTTACTAGATCACCAGTTTGTTATGAAAGGATCTAAGTCAGGAACAGCCAGATGAAAGAGGTGCCCAGGGCAGGGTGTGGGGAAGGGGCTGAGGGACTTCCACAACGTGTCTAGGCATAATGCTCTCCCATCACCACCATGTGTTCAGCCACCCAGAAGCCCTCTAAATCCTGTAATTTGGTTATTTTTATGGAGACTTCATCCCCCTAGGCATGATTGATCACTGACTTTGTCTCCAGCCCTTCTCCCCTCTCTGGAGAATAGAGGTGGAGGTGAGACTGAAAATTGGATCAGATCCAAGCATCTGATCAGGGTTTGGTCTTTCTGGTGACCAGCCCTACCCAGCATCCCCCACCCAAAATATAGGTGAAATAGAGCTTACAAAATGACATAGAATGAGAAGGCAATAGCCCGATACATAAAAGGCATAGGTGGGATTTAAGTAAAGATGATGGAGACCAAAGAATGAAGGTATGAAGTTGGAAACATGCTAGGTCTTGAGGGAACTGTTGAAAGATTAGCCTGAAGCCCCTTGAGGGCCGGTTTTAGGAGGTAATTGTACAGGAACAAGTGGAATGTGTACATGGATAAATAAAGTAAATGTTGGTCATATAACTTTTATCTCCAGGCTAACTGTTCTGGTCTTTGTTAGTAGAGTTGACCCTGAATAACACAGGTTTGAATGGGTCCACTTATATGTGGAATTTTTTTCCATAAATATGTAATAGAGTGCTATGCTATCTGAGGTTGCTTGAATCCTTGACTACAGAGGGATGTCTATAAAGTTGATCTTTATAAAGTTAAATTGGATCTTGACTTCGAGGAGGGTCTGTACCCCTAACCCCGTGTTGTTCAAGGGTCAGCTATAATTGAGGTATAGTGGTGGCGTTATGAGTTTGGTTTATATTATCCTTGGATATGTAGTCTTACTTTTTAATTGGGTGGCAGTAGTGTGAGCTGTAGTTAAGTACATCCAATAGTTCTGAGACAAATGGCAGGTGAACTGTCAAGAGTCCTGAGATCAGTAGTGTGATCCTTTAGGATTCCTTAAATGATGGAAACCAGGATGAATATGTAGGCTGTTGAAAGAAAATGCTGTTAGTGGCAAGAGGTGGGCTTAGGGTTTGTTACAATGAAATGGAAACAATTTGGATATTAACATGTGTACATGTACAAAGGGTAAAAGAAAAAGGTGCCAGTTCCCTAGTATGAAATTGTGATATAAGATACATATATATCTTGGTCTTTGACCTTGGTTTAGCGGTCCTAAAACCCTTGTAGTTTCCTGAGTACAGGACTGCTTATTTCCCTTATTAGTATCAGTATAGTCAATGTTGAGTGCTCCTCACTGGGCTTTTTAAAACTCAAAGTCATAAGACTTTCCTGTTGGTCCAGTGGCTGGGTCTCTGAGCTCCCAATGCAGGAGGCCTGGGTTTGATCCCTGGTCAGGGAACTAGATCCCACATGCTGCAACTTAAAAAAAACAAAACAAAAAAACTATATGCTGCAACTAAGACACAGTGCAGCCAAATAAATAAATAAATATTTTGAAAAACCCCCAAATCTTAATGTTACAAAAACTATAAATTTCAACCCATGCCTTCATCTACTTTCAGTCTACACTTTTTCCCAAATATCTCATCCTATCCCCTATCCTTATATAGTATTTATATACAGATGATTCCCACAGTGTTGTCTTCAGTGAGGACCTTTATCAGGATCTGTATGTTCAGTTGAATTTTTCATGTCTGCTTTGAATATCCAGAACCTACCTGAAGGTTGATACGCTTTGAGATGCACACTTGATTTAGCAACATTGTAAACCTCAGTGATAGTCCCCATCTCATTAAAAACCACTACTCATCTATCCAGTGGCCTAGGTCAGGTAATTGGGAATAACACTTGATTCTTTACATTTATCATAGCCACCATGAATGAACCTTGTTTTTTCTTTCTCTAGATTATATCCTAATTTTTTCCACCTGGTTCTCTATTGCTTCCTCAAACCACTTTTCACAATTTGCTCCTGCCTTCTTAATTGTTGCTTTAATGTTCAGTTTTACCCTAACTGGAATTTATGCTTAGTGACAATAAGGACTTTGTTTCTATTTCCTCATCACTGGCATAATGCTTGATACATAGCCATAATTTAATAAAGATTTATGGATGTATGAAAGTGTGCCACATCATTTGGAAACAAATAGCCCTCTGTCTTTGTTGATAATGAAAGTGAAAGTGTTAGTCACTCAGTTATGTCTGACTCTTTGTGACCCCAGGGACTGCAGCCCTCCAGGCTCCTCCATCCATGGAATTCTCCAGGCAAGAATACTGGAGTGGGTTGCCACTTCTTGGTCCAGGAGATCTTCTTGACCCAGGGATTGAACCTGGGTCTCTTGTGTTGCAGGCAGACTCTTTACTGTCTGAGCCTCATAATAACTTGATTTTATTTTACTATCAGCATACTTTGTAAGTTCACAATTACGAAACAGCCAAATCTGTATTTGCTCATTTTGAATGCTCTAACCTCATCTGTGCCCTATTTTACCCTTTATTTTACCCTTTATTTATATTATTGTGTTGTACTCTTGTCCAGGTAATAACAAACATATTTACTTGAAGTTTATTCCTTTTTTTTTTTTTTTGAGTTAAGGTATAGTTGATTTTCAGTTTTGTGTTAATTTCTGCTATACAGTAAAGTGTTTCATTCTTTTTCATATTCTTTTCCATTATAATTTCTCACAGTATATTGAATATAATTCCCTGTGCTATACAGGAGGACATTGTTGTTTATCCATCCTGTTTATAATAGATTACATCTGCTCATCCCAAACTCCCAATCCATCCCCTGCTTCCCTTTTGGTAACTACAAGTCTGTTCTCTATGTCTGTAAGTCTTTCTGTTTCATAGACAAATTCATTTGTGTCATATTTTAGATTCCACATATAAGTGATATAATATCTTTCTCTTTCTGACTTACTTCACTTAGTTTGGTAATTTCTAGGTCCATCCATGTTGCTACAAATAGCATTATTTCATTCTTTTTTTATGTCTGGGTAGTATTACATTATGTACCACATCTTTATCCATTTGAATGCTGATGGACATTTAGGTTGTTCCATGTTTTGGCTATTGTGAATTCTGCTATGAACATAGGGGTGCATGTATCTTTTAAAATTATAGTTTTTTCAGATATATGCTCAAGAGTGGGATTGCTGGATTGTATGGCAGCTCTATTTCTAGTTTTTTAAAACCTTCATACTGTTTTCCAGAGTGGCTACACCAGTTTAATTTACATTCCCACCAACAGTGTAGGAGGGTTCTCTTTTCTACTTGGAGTTTCTTTAAACGGAGGTCATAGTATTGTCTGTAAAGAGCCCACCTACCCAAAGGCATTTGTTAAACAGTTTCACTCTGTACCAAGTTCATGGGAAGGTTCATTCTTCTCTTCTTTCCTAGAAATGAGGAAAGATGACTGTCTTCTACAGGAGAACTTGCAAAATCAAAGCTGTCCAAAAAGAATGGAACGATGTCATGAACATAATGCACTTGGAAATGTTTATCAGAGCAAAAATCATTGTCCTTTATGGCAAAATCATGATATACTTTACTTACATGGGAAAACACTGAAGTCAAACTTAAGTTCAATCAGCCAGAACAGAAACTATGAAGTAAAGAACCCCGTTAAGGCTAATGTAAATGGGAAATTCTTCCTCCATGCAAAGCATGAGGAATTTCACAGTGAAAGTAAGCTTCCTGAGTGTGGAATTCCCATGAACACAAATTCACAGATCATTACATGTCTAGGAACTCAACAGATAAATAAACCTCATGTTTGCACTGAATGTGGGAAAGCCTTCATCAAGAAGTCCCGCCTCATCGATCATCAGAGAGTTCACACAGGAGAAAAACCCCACAGATGCAGTGTATGTGGGAAAGCTTTCTCTAGAAAGTCTAGACTCAATGAACACCAGAAAACCCACATAGGAGAGAAACAGTATGCATGCAATGAGTGTGACAAAGTCTTCCCTAAGAAGTCACGGCTGCTTATCCATCAAAAAACTCATACAGGTGAGAAGCCCTACATATGCGACGATTGTGGAAAAGGCTTTGTCAAGAAGTCTCGGCTCATTAATCATCAGAGGGTTCATACAGGAGAGAAACCTCATGGGTGCAGCCTGTGTGACAAAGCATTCTCCAGGAAGTCCAGGCTCATGGAACACCAGAGAACTCACACGGGAGAAAAACCTTATGAATGCACGGAATGTGACAAAGCCTTCCGCTGGAAATCGCAGCTCAACGCACACCAGAAAACTCATACAGGGGAGAAATCATATATATGTAGCGATTGTGGAAAGGGCTTCATTCAGAAGGGCAATCTCATTGTACATCAGCGAACTCACACTGGAGAGAAACCCTATGTATGCACTGAATGTGGGAAAGGCTTCATCCAGAAAGGCAATCTCCTGATACATCAGCGAACTCACACTGGAGAGAAACCCTATGTATGCACTGAATGTGGGAAAGGCTTCAGCCAGAAAACCTGCCTCATCTCGCATCAGAGATTTCACACTGGAAAGACTCCCTTTGTGTGTACTGAATGTGGAAAATCCTGTTCACACAAGTCGGGTCTCATTAACCACCAGAGAATTCACACAGGAGAGAAACCCTACACGTGTAATGACTGTGGGAAAGCATTCAGGGATAAGTCGTGTCTCAACAGACACCGGAGAATTCACACAGGAGAGAGACCCTATGGCTGCAATGACTGCGGGAAAGCTTTCTCCCACTTGTCATGCCTTGTGTATCACAAGGGGATGCTACATGCAAGAGAGAAACGTGGCGACTCAGTCAAGTTGGAAGATGCTTTCTCAAAGCATCTCAGCCCATCACATCCAAGTGATATGGTACAGAGGAAAAACCCTGTTAGTGTGGTGACTGTGCAGATGCCTTCTGTGGCAGTTCAGACTCCATCCCACAGTAATAAGCCCCTAGAAGATGAGAACATACCCCTTGTGGGACAGCTAGGCGGCAGATATGCACCCTCAGCAGGTAATAGAATTCGCACAGAAGAGAAACCTAGTGAATGTGGTAGCACCCTCAGTGGTCAATTATGTCATATTTTTGTCACAAAAGACACACAGGAATAAACTCATTCAATCAAGCTGGAAAACCCTTGAATAAAACCTTCTGGCTCTTTGTATGGCTGGCGAGTGTATACTGAGACAAATAGTATAAACACGGAGACTGGGAAAGCCTCTCATGGGAAGATAGACCCTAACAGGGCTTTCATAGGTCACATATGTCAGTGAGGTCATAGTTGGCATAAATGTAATGACTCTGGAGAAGTCCTTCCCCAGAAATAAGATTTCAGTAGGTGTCAGAGTTCACACTGGAGAGAAACCGTTGGACCTCTGAAGGCAGTAAATGGGTCAGTGGTATGTTCCTAGTCATCAGTTGGCAGAGGAAATCATGTAGAAATGAAACTCTGAACACACCAACTATGGCACGTCTTCAGCAAAATATCAGAAAGTGCATGAAGCAAATAACAAACCCTATGAAAATGAATCTTTTAGAGATGGCTGTCACAATTTTAACTTGATATATCAAATTGTAGGACAGTACACCTGGAATCAAATTCCTAATTTTGGTGTCAGTTCAGTTCAGTTCAGTTGCTCAGTCGTGTCTGATTCTTTGCGACCCCATGAATCACAGCACGCCAGACCTCCCTGTCCATCACCAACTCCCGGAGTTTACTCAAACTCATGTCCATCGAGTCGGTGATGCCATCCAGCCATCTCATCCTCTGTCATCCCCTTCTCCTCCTGTCCCCAATCCCTCCCAGAGTCTTTTCCAGTGAGTCAACTCTTAGCATGAGGTGGCCAAAGTATTGGAGTTTCAGCTTTAGCATCATTCCTTCCAATGAACACCCAGGACTGATCTCCTTTAGAATGGACTGGTTGGATCTCCTTGCAGTCCAAGGGACTCTCAAGAGTCTTCTCCAACACCACAGTTCAAAAGCATCAATTCTTCGGCGCTCAGCTTTGTTCACAGTCCAATTCTCACATCCATACATGACCACTGGAAAAACCATGGCCTTGACTAGATGGACCTTTGTTGACAAAGTAATGTCTCTGCTTTTGAATATGCTATCTAGGTTGGTCATAACTTTGCTTCCAAGGAGTAAGCGTCTTTTAATTTCATGGCTGCAGTCACCATCTGCAGTGATTTTGGAGCCCCCCAAAATAAAGTCTGACACTGTTTCCACTGTTTACCCATCTATTTCCTGTGAAGTGATGGGACCAGGTGCCATGATCTTAGTTTTCTGAATGTTGACCTCAGTGACTCCTTAATTGAAAGGAAGGTGTCTCTGTTGCACTTCATCTCTGAAAGTTATAATGTGATACATTCCCCTCTGTGGGCTTCCCTGGTAGCTCAGATGGTGAAGAATCTGCCTGCAATGCAGGAGACCTGGGTTCGATCCCTGGGTTGGGGAGATCCCTTGGAGAAGGAAATAGCAACCCACTCCAGTATTTTTGCCTGGAGAATCCTATGGACAGACCATGGGGTCACAAAGAGTCAGACATGACTGAGCAGCTAACACTAACACTCCCCTCTTTGAAGGGACATGAGTCTTCTTTTCCCACCCAGGATCATTATATGGTTAGCTCTTGCATTTCTTCAGTTCTAACTTTACTCAGTTTGTTGTTTCAGCCTACCAAAGTCCTTCAAAGGAAATGAAATACGTTTAATCTGACAATGTAACCCAGCATGTTTGGATGTGCTTAACTTTATACATCTCACTTGGAGGAACAGAGCTCAAAATTCATGAATAATCTATCAGCGAAGCTCTGGCTCTAGAAGACAGTTCCCTTGCTATATACACACCATCCAGAAAAAAACTTTTTAACAACTGTTTCCCTTGACTTGGTCCTGTCCTGGGACCTAGAGATGATGACAGTGATGAACTTAAGAGGCAATTCTTTCCACCTTTGAGCTGGCAATTGTTTAAAGGCTAGATTTCATGCCTATGGTAATTTTACCCACAGTCAAAGATAATCAAAGTATGTGTACACCTACATGAGTTGAAAAGGACATATAAGGAATGAAGTATTTCTGATAATTTTCTGTTCAAGGTGAAAGGTTGTTGCGTGAAAGATGACAGGATTCTTGACCTCTGGAGGAGAGGAATTCAATCCGGGGCCAGTGACGAGGCTTGATCACTCATAGCTTTGTGTGACAAAGTTTTATTAAAGTATAAAAGTGATAGACAAAGCTTCTGATATTGACATCAGAAGGGGGCAGAAGGAGTGCCCCCTTGCTAGTTTTTCGCAAGCTGTTTTATGTCTGTTAGAAAGCTATTAATCAGATAAGAGAGACAGCTCAAGACTGAGGGAGTTTCACCAGGCCCCTCTCCCACTGTATACATTTTTTTGAGATAGGATGGAATGAGGTGTGTCATCCCCCAGCCATAAAACAATTGATATGAATACTGGTTTGTTGAGCTATTATAAGCCCAAGGTTTGAGAAAAGAAAAAGTTAGGTAGAACCATTTTGAAGAAAGGCAAATTCCAAAGCAAATACATAGTTTCATTAACATAGCTTAAGTAAAACATTTTCATAAGGAAAATGCATTGGTTAGCTCAAAGTTTGAGAAAAGTTCAGTTCAGGTGGAAACAGGTATCATCATGGCAACACAGAATTTTATGAGAAACCTTTTATTTTTGTATAGAGAAGGAAAAAAATCTGACACCTGCTGCTTAAGGGAGAGAGAAAAAATTCTGACACTTGCAGCCTATTTCCTCCCTTTGGAGATACCTGGCCTTCCTGCCTGTTACCCTCTCAAAGGGACATATTAGAAGAGAAAGGGGAAATAATTCACTTAATTTTACATAGAAAAGGGTATGGATACTTTTTAAAAAATGTTCACATTGTTCCACCTAGATTATAAATTGTTTGTTAGTTTATACATAATGGTATAGTCCCCAGTTCATAGCAAAATAGGAAATGAATTATATGTAGATTTGAAAATTTAATGACCTCAGGAACTAACCAAAGTTATTTTGTCACTGAAGGAAAGGACCTATTGGAAAGCGATTCTCAGGGTCAGAATTATTGCAAGAAACCTTTTTGAATAGAGGTTCCTATCAGAATATAAGATGGGCAGATCAGAGAAGGAATAGTGAGATATTTAATCCTAACGTCTTAGTGTGACATAATGATGAATGTATTTGGTCACTGCTCTTGGTTCCTGACACAAAGGTCATGAAACCCTTGTAATTTCCTGAGTGATGGGAGTGATAGGAACATCTTACACAGAACTGTTAAATCCCTTGGAATTTCCTAGGTGATAGGAACATATGCTCTCATAAAGTGACTCTGGGTGGGCTTCTGCCTATCTCTTAAGTGCGACTGGTCACCAGAAAGACCAAACCATGATTAGAAGCTTGGAACTTTCTACTTTATCCTCATATACTATGGGGATGGGAGAGGGGCTAGAAATTGAGTTAATAATTATTCATTTAAATATATATATGTCATCATTTGAATTTCCTATCTTTAAAATGTAGCCATGAGTCAAGTATATATTTTTTAAAGGAAAGGCAACATACATATGTATATGTTTAATAATATGTGTAATGATATATACATGTTTGTCAAAAAAGGACCTTCCATATTGTGTTGGGGGGCTTCCCTGGTAGCTCAGCTGGTAAAGAATCCACCTGAAACGTGGGAGACCTGGGTTCAATCCCTGGGTTGGGATGATCCTCTGGAAAAGGGAATGGCTACCCATTTCAGTATTCTTGCCTGGAGAATTCCATGGACAGAGGAGCCTGGCAGGCTACAGTCTGTGGGGTCACAAAGAGTCGGACACAACTGAGTGACTTTCACTTTCACTATTGTGTTGGGGGGTCCCCAAGACCACCCTCATGTCTGATAATCTGCTAGAAAGACTGATAGAACTCAGAAAACTTGTTATCCTCCAGGTTACATGTATTATAGAAAGAATAGACACTAAAATCGGCAAAGGAAAAAGGAAAAACCACACCCACACTGATTTAGGGTGGAAGCTATAGATCCCATGGTGTCAGTGGACCTCTGCAGGGACTGGAAACTAAAATCAGGCCTGTGGGTTTCCTTCCAGCCTGCTGGGATCCAGCCCCAGATAAAGACTGGACATTGGGGTTCAGGGGAGCTCCTGGTTGGTGATACCCCCTGCCTGCCTGCTGTCACACATTTATGTCAGGAAAGTAACCCTCACTATTATATATAAAATAGATAACCATGGGAATTCTCTGGCAGTCCCATGGTTAGGACTCTGCCCTTCTACTGCAGGGGACACAGATTCTATCCTTGGTTGGGGAACTACTATTCTGCAAGCCTGAAGGTGTGGCCAAATGAAAAACATAACCAAGAGCCTATAGTATAGGACAGAGAACTATACTAAATATTTTGTAGTAACCTATTAAGGAAAAGAATCTGAAAAAGAATATATATTCACGTATGTGCATGCTAAGTCACTTGAGTCATGTCTGATGCTTTCTGACTCTATGGACTATAGACTGTCAGGCTCTTCTATCCATGGGATTCTCTAGGCAAGAATACTGGAGTAGGTTGCTATGCCCTCCTCCAGATCTTCCCGAACCTGCGTCTCTTATGTCTCCTGCATTGGCAGGTGGGTTCTCTACCACTAGCACCATGTGGGAAGCCCAATATATATGAATAATTGAATTGTTTTGCTATATATCTGAAACTAACACAACATAAATAGACTATACTTCAATTTTAAAAAGTTAATATTTTTTAAATTAAAGGGATTTATTATGTATATGTCAAACTCTGGCTTCCCTGGTGGCTCAGATGGTAAAGAATCTGCCTGCAATTCTGGAGACCTGGGTTCGATCCTTGGGTTGAGAAGATCTGGAGAAGGGAATGGCAACCTACTCCAGTATTCCTGCCTGGAGAATCCCATGGACACAGGAGCCTAGCCGGCTGGAGTCCAGTGTTGCAAAGAGTCAGACACTACTCAGCGACTAACACCATGTAAAACTGACTCACTTTTCTGTGCATCTGAAACTAACACAACATTGTAAATCAGCTATACTTCAGTTAAAAAATAAGGGGGAATAAAGTCACACTGCCCATGATTCCATTGTTGGAAAGGCAGCTGGAAGCTCCATTTGGAACTTCCCCAGACTCGGCCCTTCCAGTCTGTTCCCTTGGCTGATGTTAATCTGTGTCTACTTTAGCTGTTATGAACCCTCATTTTGAGTAGAACAGCTTTCAGTAATCCTGAGCCCCTCTTACAAATTATTGTCATTTTAGGGAATATTGGAAATAGAACTAACTTCTTGCTATGACCTTTGGTTACATGACTATCAAGTCACTTTCTGAGAATTGTTTATGGCACTGGCTATAGGGTTAAACATATTGAAGCCAACAGATGAACCTGGGGTTTGTGCCACAGCCTGTGTTCTCAAGATCTGTTTCCTCAGGGTGAGTGAGTCTTCGAGCATAGGGCTGGGGTGATGGGAGAAATATGAGCTGGAGCAGGGCATAAACTGGGTAGTATCCCTGTAAATGACTGTCAAAGACTTCTTGGGGAGGCGATGAAGATGCACGGAACTGGGAAAACCAGTTCTTTGAGGTCATTGTTGTACACGGATATTCATAGTTCTATTTGCAGTATCCAAAAAAACGAACCAATTCAAAGGTCCACCCATTGGTAAATGATTATCCAGTGAGTATCCAACAATGAATACTAAAGCAACAAAAAGGAACGAACTATTGATACTTTAGTAATGATGAATTTCAAAACAATTATGCTATGTGAAAGAAGCCAGAACCTACAGTACTAATTTTACGAAAAGAATGCAGACTAATGTATAGTGACAGAAGACTGTCCTGTGCTGCCTAGGATATGCAAGTTTTGTATTTCGGCCGTGTAATTAGCACACTTGAGAAGTGGCTCACAACGTCCACTGTTTCTGCTCACATTGTGATCGCTATACTAATCAGTTTCCCAAACCTCGGTTTTCCTCAAACACTTAACCTGACAATTCCACGCCTAGCCCCGCCCCGCACGAAGCACTTGCTTTGAGTACGGACACAGAACTTCTAAGATGGCTGCTTCCACAGTGCTCCTGCCTAATGGCTACAGAGCGCCTCCATTTTTTTTTTCCAAGCATGCGTAAGTTTTCTTACGGTCTCTAGATCTTTTCGGGGTTAAACCAGTGATCCAGATGTTCGGAAGTAATTTTAATTTCCCACAGAGCTGAGACGCCACAGCCATTAACAGCCGCTTAGAATGTATGCCCGCACCCTTCTGGTCTTGATGGGCTCCGACCTTAGAAAGCGGGCCCTGTCCATTCAAACGAATTTACCCTCACGTCATGATTGCTTTGTATGAGCTCAAACCTCTTAAAATGGCCCCATTTTCCTTGGGCCAGGAAATAGAATTTCGGCCGTGGTTTCTCAGCAGACCCGTATGCCGTCTATACGACAGAAGCGCAAAGATGGCGGCCCCCAGGGGGCCGAGGCGGCCATGGTGGCGCGTACATATGAGCTCATAAGGAAATGCCGGAAACGCCCTATCGTTCACCATAGAAACGCGGTAAAAACGCCGTTGACCCTTGACGGTTGGTGTCCGTAGAGGGGGCTGGGCGAGGGGACCAGAAGTAAAAGAAGCTTAGGGAAGAAAGTTAGGCCCTGAAGAGGTGGCTGCAGGTTCAGGAGAGAACCAGGTGGGTTTGTGTGTCTGTAAAAGGCGGGGACGGGGGCGGGCTGTCGGCCTTTAGGTGGGTTGTGGCTCCTTCCTGCCCGTGAAGGTAGCACGAGGGGGGGTGGCGGTTTGATTTTGTTTTTGAGGGGAGCGTGTACTGAACGTCCGTGATCGGAGTGTCTTTGGGGTCAGTCATGGGCTCTGGTGGTCACCGAAAAGTCTGAACAGATCAACTACCGAGAGTCCTGAGGTCAGGGTTTAGCATCTTGGCGGTTGACAACTAGTGCGGTGGGGATTGTCAGTGAATGCGGCGTCTTGTTCGGGTTTTCGAATAATTTGGAGCTCAAAGTCGAGGAACCATTAAGGGAGGTCAGTATACGTGTGTATCTGACCTGGTTTGGTGTTAGTCGGGTGGGGGGTGAGGTGGGTAATGGTCACTGTCTTTCGTGCAGAAATGCGTGACGCAGAAGGCTTGGAGGCTCCGGAACCCTGGTAGGTTCGTGTGTTTAGCTCAGACTTTGGCTAATGAACTTAACATTCCCCGAAAACTTCAGGTCCAAGTCCCTGGACCCACCAGTTTTCTAGTCCCTTTAAATTTTGTCTTTATTCTTCTTCCTGCAAGTTGACTCCCTTATTCATTTCCCCAGTATTTATATTTTTGAATTGTTTTTATATTTGTATTTATAGCTCATATTCTTTTTTTTTTTTTTTTTTTTGAGTTTTGTGGGGTTTTTTTTATTTTTTATTTTAATTGGAGGCTAATTACTTTACAATACTCTGGTGGTTTTTGCCATGCATTCACATGAATCAGCCATGGGTGTATATGTGTTCCCCATCCTGATCCTCACTCCCACCTCCCTCCCCATCCCTTCCCTCAGGGTCCTCCCAGTGCACCAGCCCTGAGCACCCTATCTCATGCATTGAACCTTGACTGGTGATCTATTTCACATATGACAATATACATGTTTCAATGCTATTCTCCCAAATCGTCCCACACTCACCTTGTCCCACAGAGTCCAAAAGTCTGTTCTTTACATCTGTGTCTCTTTTGCTGTCTCGCATATAGGGTCATCATTACCATCTTTCTAAATTCCATATATATGTGTTAGTATACTGTATTGGTGTTTTTCTTTCTTACTTTGCTCTGTATAATAAGCTCCAGTTTCATCCACCTCACTAGAACTGATTCAAATGCATTTTTTTTTAATAGCTGAGTATCCACAGCTTTCTTATCCATTCGTCTGCTGATGGACATCTAGGTTGCTTCCTTGTCCTGCCTATTGTAAACAGTCCTGCTATGAACATTGGGGTACACGTGTCTCTTTCAATTCCAGTTTCCCCAGTGTGTATGCCCAGCAGTGGGATTGCTGGGTCGTATGGCAGTTCTGCTTCCAGTTTTTAAAGGAATCTGCGCACTGTTCTCCATAGTGGCTATACTAGTTTGCATTCCCACCAACAGTGTAAGAGGGTTCTTTTTTCTCCACACCCTCTCCAGCATTTATTGTTTGTAGACTTTTTGACAGCCATTCTGACCAGTGTGAGATGGTACTTCATTGTGGTTTTGATTTGCATTTCTCTGATAATGAGTGATGTTGAGCATCTTTTCAAGTGTTTGTTAGCCATCTGTATGTCTTCTTTGGAGAAATGTCTATTTAGTTCTTTGGCCTATTTTTTGATTGGGTCATTTATTTTTCTGGAATTGAGCTGCAGGTGCTGCTTGTATATTTTTGAGATTAATTCTTTGTCAGTTGCTTCATTGGCTTTTATTTTCTTCCATTCTGAAGTCTGTCTTTTCACCTTGCTTATAGTTTCCTTTGTTGTGCAAAAGCTTTTAAGTTTAATTAGGTCCCATTTGTTTATTTTTGCTTTTATTTCCATTACTCTGGGAAGTGGGTCATAGAGGATCCTGCTGTGATTTATGTCAGAGAGTGTTTTGCCTATGTTTTCCTCTAGGAGTTTTATAGTTTCTGGCCTTACATTTAGATCTTTAATTCATTTTGAGTTTATTTTTGTGTATGGTGTTAGAAATTGTCCTAGTTTCATTCTTTTACAAGTGGTTGACCAGGTTTCCCAGCACCACTTGTTAAAGAGATTGTCTTTTCTCCATTGTATATTCTTGCCTCCTTTGTCAAAGGTAAGGTGTCCATAGGTGCGTGGATTCATCTCTGGGCTTTCTATATTGTTTCATTGATCTATGTTTCTGTCTTGTGCCAGTACCATACTGCCTTGATGACTGTAGCTTTGTAGTATAGCCTGAAGTCAGGCAGGTTGATTCCTCCAGTTTGATTCTTCTTTCTCAAGATTGTATAGCTCATATTCTTTTTCTGATTTGCTCATTGGTCCTTGTGTTGAAAATGTATTTAAACAAGGGATATGAAGACTTTTTAAAGAGATGTCAGGGCAACAAAATTTAAAGGAAGGATTTTACAGTTTCTCAATCCCCAGATGGCTTTGTCTGTATAACTGTGCTGAAAATTACCTGCCACTGAAATGTAGTGATGTCCTAATTCTCCTTGGCCACTTCCCCCATCAAATTCATGCTACTCCCACATATTCAGGGAATTAGGTTTCACTGGCCGGAGGTGTGAAATTTTCTGGGAAATTAAATGGAGAGACAGAAATACTGGGGACCGTAGTATTAAGGTGAGCTCACAGAAAGTAGGAATATAATCCTAAAAGTAATTTTGCTTTTCAACCCACAGGTTTAACCAACAGACAAGATATGAATAAAGAAAGAGAAGGACCTAGATATTGTTATTTATGGGGACACTCTGGCAGCTGTGATATCTAACTAGAAATTAACAGGAATATCCAGAAGAGACAGAACCTCTGCATTGCCAACTCTTTTCAGAGAACAGAGAATATGATCCAGGCGCAGGTTACTCATGTCTTATTTTATTCTCTCCTTTATTCCTTAATGGATTTGTAGAGCCTGTAAAAAAAAAAAAAATCCAGTTCAGTAGAGAGAAATAAACTGAATCTAACCCCAACACCATGGCAAAGTGCGATTAAGAATGTAGTGTTTATGTGATTCCTATGAAACTATAGTGTTAGAACATCATGTGTATCTGTCACTGACTCTGTGTGCGCACCTGCAGATGTGTGTCTATTTACAAATGTATGTGGGTTCATGCACATATCTGTGTACACATCTGTTAGGACGTTTTGTGCAAAAAATTACACTCTTAAAGAACATCCTATTGCCCTAAGATGATATAATTTAAACATCCAAACGAATAATGACTGCAATTGTTCAGTGAATATTAGCTGTATAAAATTCCATTTGTCTATGTGCTGTACTGTTTTTAGTCACTCAGTTGTGTCTGACTCTATGTGACTCCATGAGCTTTAACCTGCCAAGTTCCTCTGTCCATGAAATTCTCTAGGCAAGAATACTGGAGTGGGTTGCCATTTCCTCCTCCAGGGGATCTTCCCCACCCAGGGATTGAACCCACGTCTCCTGTGTCTCCTGCATTGCAGACAGATTCTTTACCCACTGAGCCATTTGTCTATAGTCATACTCAAAAAAACTGTGTTAAACTATGTAAAGCATTTAGAGGAGTGCCTGCCACGTGGTAAGGGCTGTATGAGGTCATCCATGCCTTTAGTCTTTGACAGCACTTAATACTAGGATATTATCAAATTGTATGATTTTCAGTAATCAATTTTTTTTTTTGGGCCGTATTTTGCATTTACCTCATCACAGATGAGGTTGAAATCGGTCTTGTATATTAATTGATCAGCTGCATTTTTTCTCTTGAGAAATGTCTGTCCTTATCATTTTTACATTAACAAGATTATCTTTTTCTTCTGATTAATGAATCATTCCTATGTACTATATATTGATTCTTTCTCTTTTATTTTAACCTCGCAACGTGGCATGTGGGACCTTATTTCCTTGACCAGAGATTGAACATGCACTCCCTGCAGTGGAAGCATGGATTCTTAAGCACTGGACTCCTGGGGAAGTCCTCTTTGTTTATAAAAAATATTTTCCTGGCTTGTCACTTTTCTTTCAGCTTTGCTCATGATATCTTCTTTAAAATCTTTTTTAAATTGAAGTATAGTTGATTTACAATGTTATGTTAATTTCTGCTGTATACCAAAGTGATTCTGTTATACATGTATATACATTCTTTTTTCATACGATTTTCCGTTATGGCTTGTCACAGTATATTCTCTGTGCAGAACATTAGAACTTTATTTATCCATTCTATATATATGATAGTTTGCATCTGCTAATCCCAAACTCCCAACCCATTTCTCCTCCAACTCCCACTTTGGCAACCATAAGTCTATTCTCTGTGTGAGTCTGTCTCTATTTTGTAACTAGGTTCCTTTGTGTCATATTTTAGACATGGGACTGAGCCTTTACCGAATGCCACATGGTGCTCTCTTCAGGTTGATTGTGTCAGAATTGAATGGTAGGACACACAGCTTGTGTCAGACAGTTGCTTGGTGGTGTGTTTAAAAAAAACATGAAAATTGGTGTCAAAATCGTACTTAATATGAACAGGACAGCTTCCTTTATATTCTTTATGAATGAATTGAAGAGAAACACTCATATTAAACCAGGAATCTATTACTCCAGGAAATCTTGTTATTCAAGGATGTGGCTGTGGAATTCACATGGGAAGAGTGGCAGCTCCTGACCCCTGCTCAGAAGACCCTGTACCGGGATGTGATGCTGGAGAACTATAGCAACCTGGTGTCCGTGGGTGAGGACAGCTCCCTTGGGTCCTTCAGAGGGTCCCCAATCAGTGGCTTTTATTTTTTCAGCTGCTTAAACTTTGAAATACTGCAGTGCCCTATGGCAGATTCTTATTGCCTCTTCTAGCTCCTGTTGAAAGGATATATACAATGTGCTATGAACTGTTTTTATGCCCAACATGACTGACACCAAATGTCTGGGTTTTTTCTATACTAGTAACCAATTCTCCTACTCTCCATGTACAGCCTGGGTGTCCCGCAATTCAATCCTCTTTTGACAGTAACCACCCAAATTCAGCATCATACCCCAGAGGCTTACAGGCTCACTTCAGATGTTAGTTGAACATATTAGGTGTCCAGGGTACCCACACTTCTGTTTGACTTGACTATAAACTGAGCCTTTGGGACTTCCCTAGTGGTCCAGTGGTTGAGACTTCGCACTTCAAATGCAGGGAGCACAAGTTTGATCCCTGGTTGGGAAACTAAGGTCCCACATGCCACGGGGCATGGCCAAAAAAAAAAAAAAAAATTACATTAAAAAAAAATATCAAGTATTCCCATTCTCCACCCCTCAGCATTTGACAGTTTGTTAGAATGGCTGACAGAACTCAGGAAAGCACTTAACTTACCATTACCAGTTTATTATAAAGGATAAAACTCAGGAAAAGCCAAATGGAAGAGATGCTGGGGCAGAGTTAAGGGGGAGGGATCATGGTCCTTCCACGAGTGCTCCAAGTGTGTCACCTTGATGTGGTCATCAACCCAGAAGCTCCCCCAGCCTGGTTGTGTAAGGGGTTTTATGCTGATTTCATTGTGAAGGCATGTTTTTTTAAGTCACTGGCTGTGGGTGGTTAACTCAGTCTCCAGTCCTCTCTTTCTGTGGCGGGGGTGAAAAGTGAAAGAAAGTGAAAGTCTCTCAGTCATGTCTGACTCTTTGCAACCTCATGGGCTATACAGTCCACAGAATTTTCCAGGCCAGAATACTGGAGTGGTTAGCCTATCGCTTCTCCAGCGGATCTTCCTGACCCAGGAATCGAATGGGGGTCTCCTGCATTGCAGGTGGATTCTTTACCAACTGAGCTATCAGGGAAGCTCATGGCAGGGGTAGGAGGAGCTGAAATTTCTAACCTTCTGTTCATGCCTTGGTTTTTCTGGCAGCCAGTCTCCACTCTTAAACTCCCTAGGGCCCCTAGTCACCAGTCATCTTATCAGCACACAGAAGACACCCATCACTCTTGGAGACCAAGGGTGTTGGAAGTTCTTGTGCCAGCAACTGGAATTTGACCAAATGCTGTAACAAAAGAGGTTTCTGCCATGCCTCTCACATAGGAAATTACAAGGGCTTCATTTTTATTTTAATTTTAAAAATATTTATTTGGCTGTGCCAGGTCTTCCCAGGTGGCGCTAGTGGTAAAGAACCCGCCTGCCAGTGTAGGAGATACAAGAGACTATGGTTTGATCCCTGGGTCAGGAAGATCCCCTGGAGAAGGTCATGGCAACCCACTCCAGTATTCATGCCGAAGAATCCCATGGACAGAGAACCTAGCGGGTTAGAGTCTGTAGGGTCACAAAGAGTCAGACACAACTGAAGTGACTTAGTACACACACCAGGTCTTAGTTGTGGCAAAAAGGATCTTCAAGCTCTGTTGTGGCATATGGGATCTTTAGTTACAGCATATGGGATCTAGTTCCATGACCATGGATCAAACCCAGGCCCTCTGCATTGGGAGCTTGGAGTCTTAGCCACTGGACCACCAGGGAAGTCCCTATGAGGGCTGCAGAAGCTCTCTGCCAGAAACCATGGGTGGAGACCAAAGCGATATCATCATATCATAACATCCCATGAGTCTCTCCTGAGTGCAAAGCCTCTGCTTGGCAGATGTGAAAACCAATCCCTCAAATGTAAAATTCTCCTGTCTTGACCAGCCCCAGCCCAATTCAGTGGGACTAAGTCTTCTATCATTTCCCATAAACAGGGTATCGAGTCAGCAAATCAGATGTGCTGTTCAAGTTGGAACAAGGGGAAGAACGATGGATGACAGAAGATGAAATACACAGTCATACCTGGCCAGGTGAGTGAGAAATGGTTGGTAATTGCAGATGTCCTGAGCTAGACAGGGAGAAGAGGCTGGGGAGTGTCTGAAAATGCAGAAATTGTGCCTCTGCATAGCTCTTCCCATAAAAGAACTTTTAGGCCTTGAGAGGGAAATATACCCGTTTTTGCTTCTGAGATCTGATCCTTGATTTTATTTTACATCTTGATTTTTGTTTGCCTTGTTTTTGCCTTCCTTGGATTTTATAACTCCTTTGAACCCTGTCACAAATCTGTTTCACTTCTCTGGCTGTGGAATTCCACCTTCCAGGCCTCAGCTCAAGAAGAAATCTTTGTGTTTTTTTTTGTTTGTTTTTTTAAATTTTTGGCCACACTTTAAATTTTTTTTTTTTTTTTTTTTAATTTTGGCATGTGGGATCAAACCCATGTGCCCTACAGTGGAAGTACAGAGTCTTGACCACTGGCCCACCAGGGAAGTCCCTGTATTACTTTGGTTTTACCAATGTGTAAGAAATAAGGAACATTTATACAGGGAGTGTTTGTTTCATACTGTTGTTATAAGGTTGCCACTAAAGTACCATTTTTAAAAAAACACCAAGGAATTTTTTAACCAATTTTATTCCAAACAGGAATAAAAAGGATTCATTATTCTCTTCTTTCCTAGAAACTGGCAACATTGGTAATCATCTGCAGGTTGACTGGGAAAATAAAAAAATGCTGAAAGGTATTGAACAATACCAGGAACGTAATACATTTGGAAATCCTGTTCTTCAAAGCCAAAGTTATTTCTGTTTCAGGCAAAATCATGATATGTTTGAGTTCTATATAAAAACTTTGAAGACAAATTCAAGTTTAGTCATTCAGAGCCAAAGCTATGAAATTAAAAACTCTACTAAATGTAATGGAGATGGGAAATCATTTCTGTTTGGTAAACATGAAAAATGTCATTCTCCAGTTAAATGCCCTGTAAGTGCAAAACCCATCAGCACTAAGTCCCAAGTCATTAAGCACCAAATAACTCACAACATAGAGAAAGCCCATATATGCAGTGAATGTGGGAAAGCCTTTGTTAAGAAGTCTCAGCTCACTGATCATCAGAGAGTTCATACAGGAGAGAAACCTTATGGATGCAATCTGTGTGCAAAAGTATTCTCCCGGAAGTCCAGGCTCAATGAACATCAGAGAATTCATGAGAGAGAGAAATCTTTTATATGCAGTGATTGTGGAAAAGTCTTCATCACGAAGAGCCGTCTGATTGAACACCAGCGAACTCACACAGGAGAGAAACCTTATGTATGCAGTGACTGTGGAAAAGGCTTCCCAGGGAAGCGTAATCTCATCTTACATCAGCGAAATCATACTGGAGAGAAATCCTATGTATGTAGTGAATGTGGAAAAGGCTTCACTGCAAAGAGCATGCTCACTATACACCAGCGAACTCACACCGGAGAGAAACCATACATCTGCAGTGAATGTGGGAAAGGCTTTACCACAAAGCACTATGTCATCATCCACCAACGGAATCATACAGGAGAGAAACCCTACATATGCAATGAATGTGGGAAAGGTTTCATTATGAAGAGCCGTCTGACCGAACATCAGCGAATTCATACAGGAGAGAAGCCGTATATGTGCAATGAATGTGGAAAAGGCTTTTCCAGGAAGGGTAATCTGATTGTACATCAGAAGACTCATACAGTAGAGAAATCCTATGTATGTAGTGAATGTGGAAAAGGCTTCACCTTGAAGAGCATGCTTACCGTACATCAACGAACTCACACTGGAGAGAAACCCTACATCTGCAGTGAGTGTGGGAAAGGCTTCCCATTAAAGAGTCGGCTGGTCGTGCATCAGCGAACACATACTGGTGAAAAACCTTACCGATGCAGTGAATGTGGGAAAGGCTTCGTTGTGAACAGTGCACTAATGATACATCAGCGAACTCACACTGGAGAGAAACCCTATACATGCAATGAATGTGGAAAAGAGTTTGCCTTTAAGAGCAATCTTGTGGTACATCAGCGAACTCATACTGGAGAGAAACCCTTTACATGCAGTGAGTGTGGAAAAGGTTTCACCATGAAACGCTATCTCATTGTACATCAACAAATTCATATGGGAGAGAAGTCCTATATATGCAGTGAATGTGGAAAAGGTTTTGTCATGGAAACAGAGCTCATTTTACATCAGCAGATTCATACTGGAGAGAAACCTTATGCCTGCAGTGAATGTGGCAAAGGCTTCTTTGTGAAAAGCCGTCTAGTGGTTCATCAGCGGACTCATACAGGAGAGAAACCTTTTGTATGCAGTGATTGTGGAAAAGGCTTCTCCTCAAAAAGGAATCTCCTTGTACATCAGAGAACTCATAATGGAAACAAACCATTAAAGCGATGACTATGATTACACCTACAGGAAGAAAATAGGTTTGTCCAACATCAGAGATTTCTAACCTTTATATATACTGACTGTGGAAAATCCTATTCAGCATTGGTATTGGTCTCATTACCCACCAGAAAATTTACACAGGAGACAAACTGTATGTATGCAATTGATGTGAGAAAGCCTTCAACACAAATTCAACACTCATTGTACCTCAAAGAACTCATAAAAGAGACAGACTGAATCCAGTGATTGGGGGTAATCTTTTGTCAACCCTTGTTAATACACATGAGAAACATATAGGTCAAAGTATATAATTCTTTGTAGAAACTCTGAACTCATTATATACAAGTGAATTTTTTAGGATAAAAAAGATGATAGTTCAGTGAACTCTTTAAACATAAGTGTGCTCCTAGCATACTTGACTATCGTCAGTGTAGATTAGCCTGCTGCTAGATTTCACCCTTAGGAAATATGAAATTTGCATAGGGGTGAAATTTAATGAAGAGAATGTGCTAGTGCCTTCAGTGATCAGTTACCTAACATTGTATGTCTAAATTAACATGTAGGAAAAGCTCTGATACATTCAATGCAGAAAAAGCTCAAGGAAGCATTTTTAGGTACTAATTATATGAAAAGTGTATGCTAAGATAAATCCTATGAATGGAGAGGCTAGGAAAGCCTTCTATGGAAATAAAAAACCCTATCTCATCAGTGATCATAATAGATCACCAATGAGCTCATACATAGTAACAATATGATGATCGTGGGAAAGCCTTTGCCTGGAAATAAAACCTCAGTAAGTTGCCTGATATGCATGCTGGAGAAAAATTTTCAGATGGCAATGAATATGGCAGGATTTCAGTGATACATTCTGCCTCATTGCTTTTCATGAATTCACACAGAAATAAAATGGTTATGGACCCACTAAATATGGAGTAACTTTAGCAAAATATCAGAATTTTGAAGGAAAGAAACCTCATGAAAATGACATATACTTGAACTTTCTATCACATGTCTAAATTTATTATACACCTGATGTCCATTTTGGGGCAGAATACCTTGAACCATATCAATGATTCCATAATTTTAAAGTGGGCTAGTCTCGACACTAATTTGTATTGTTATATACAATACAGGAGTGTTCTGTGCCCACTTTGTATTATTATATGTTTCACTCTTGCATTTCTTAGGTTCTAAATTCAGCTGTCTACAATGTACTTCAAAGTAAAAAGGAATATATTCATAAATGTAATCCAATATAACGATGTATTTATCTAAGTTTATAAGTAGGATTAGGTAGTTTACAAAGACTTTAAAAATGATTTTTCTAAAATTCGTTTTGAAATAGTTTTAGACTCCCAAGTAATTACAAAATATAGCAAGTTCCCACATACCCTTACTCAGTTTCTTCAGTGGTGTTATCTTACATAACCATAATACATCATCAAACCCCAAAAAATGACATTGGTGCAGTGCTGTTAAGTAAACTGGATCTTATTTGGATTTTAGTAGGTTTTTGCATGCACTAATTTTATGAAGTTTTTTGTTTTTAGTATATAGTTTTAAGAAATTTTATCTTATACATAAGATTTCTGTAAACCCCACCACAATTGGGATGCAGAATTGTGCCCACACAAAGAAACATCCTCATGTTACCCCTCTGTGGTCACACTCTTCCCCCAACCCTGACCATGGTGACCACTGGTCAAATTCCATCACTCCAACTTGGTTATTTCAACAATGCTGTTAAAATGGAATCATACTGTGTGTAGCCTTTGAGATAGGTTTCGTTTCACTCAGCAAATTGCTGTTAAGATCCATCCAATTTTTTTGGTGTATAAATAGTTTTACTTGTTAATAGTATTCTTTTGTATGGATGTACAATAACTATCTATTAACTATTGACAGATGTCTGGGTTGTTTTCCAGTGTTTCATTGTTTTGAATAAAACCCTATGAACATTTATGGACCCAACTTTATGGGAAAGTAAGTATTTGTTCCTTTGGAGTAAATACCCAGCTGTCATATGTTACATTTGTGTTTAACTTTATAAGAAACTGCCAAATTTTTCTTTAGTGGCTGTACTAATTAACATTCTCACCAGTAGTGTATGAACACCCTGGATGTTCCATGTCTTTTCTAGCAGTTGGCACTGTCATACTTGATTCCAGCCATCCTGTCACATACGTGGTAGTAGATAATGATGGCCTTAATTTACAGTTCCCTAACAGTGATATCTCAACACTTCTACCTACATTGAGAACCATATCAGGTAAAGTTGTCATGTCTGCTTTCAACCACCCAATGTAACTTTAAAAAACTCGAAAGGAGACTAGCCTATTATATTTGATGACCTATTTACCCTTTCCATTCCTTTTTCTTCATTCCTGATGTCACATGTTTCCTTCTGTTATTTTCTTTTTGTCAGTCTCCTTTATCAATTCTTTTTGGGCAGGTCTGCTTGCAATAAATTCTTAGTTTTCCAAGCAATAGATCTATTCTCTTGTCTCTATCCAGTTATTTTCTTTGATATAATAAGGATATTTAACTCAGTTTATAAATGATGAGTCTTGCTTTTAGGGGCAAAAGAAAAGGACATTTGCCATACAGTATTGTGGCAGTATTCAATATCCAACTGCATGGTGAGTAATTCATTCCTTTAAAAGTATTTGTTAAGCATCTACATTTGGCCAGACACTGTTTTAGTCACTGGAGACTCATCAGAACAAAACAGGCAAAGCCACGGCCTTCGTGGAGCATAGAGTCTAGTGAAGGTGACTGAGTAAAATACACATCAGAATATCAGTTCTGATAAATGTTTTGGAGAAATATTAAGGCTAGTACATACGCTGTCATGGGGAAGCTATTTTAGAAAGTGTTTCCAACGAAGGCTCTTCTGGGCAAATGTAATTTGAATCAACACCTAAATGTACCAGGGGGAGCCAAGAAGATCTGTTGCGAGCCAAGAACACTCTAGATGTTTTTCTAAGTGTTTTCTCTGGGCTTCCTGCCTCAGGATTCTCTGAGAGGCTTGTAAAAGATGCAAGCTCTTCAGTCACACTGCAGACCCAAACCAGAACCTGTGAGACTGGAGACCCCAGACTCTGGGTTTATAAAATGACCTTTCTGATCTAAAATTTGAACAGCTCTGCCCTAAATCCCGGATTAGTGCAGCCACTCCCACCCCACACTGTCACAGGATGGATTCTGGGCAGATATTCTACAACAAGGAATCAGACATGAGGGCCCCACCTACCAGGTCCTCAGATCCTTTCTACTACTTGTCCTTCTGTGAACCTACACATGCTGCCATGGCAGGGTCACAGCCACTCATTCCTGAAACTGATCAGTCAGAGTCACAGAATGGGCTGCCCCGAGTTCTCTGGACCACATGTTCAACTCACCTTTCAGAGTTTGACATCTCAGGTGAATAGGGCTGAAATTTAATCCCTGAAGGGAATGTAATACTATTAAGAAATTACGAAAACAAATTCTTAATACCTAAAAATTAAAAAGCATATATAAACAAATTTTGTCACCCATATTGTACCTAAGAGCAAAACACTGTTAACGATATATTCTCCAAATTTTAAATGCGGGTAAGTATATTTTTTACAAAAGAAAAATGAGACAAGTCTGTATTTATTATGAACAGCTACATCATTCAGTATTCTAAAACTTTTCTAAAATGGGTCTGTTTTTATAATAAAGTAAAACATAATTACTATACAAAGATACTAACAATGAAGAATTGCAAAAACTAGGAATGTGAAAATTTATGATATTCTCTACTCATAAGCACAAACCCTAAAATAATGCAAGCTAAATATTTAACCAATCAGAATTTTCAAAAACAGTTCAGTTCAGTTGCTCAGTTGTGTCCAACTCTTTGCAACCCCATGGACTGCAGCAAGCCAGGCCTTGTCCATCACCAACTCCCAGAGTTTACTCAAACTCATGTCCATTGAGTCAGTAATGCCATCTAATCATCTCATTCTCTGTCGTCCCCTTCTCCTCCTGCCTTCAATCCTTCCTAGCATCAGGGTCTTTTCAAATGGGTCAGTTCTTTGCATCAGGTGGCCAAAGTATTGGAGTTTCAGCTTCAGCATTAGTCATTCCAATGAATATTCAGGACTGATTTCCTTTAGGATCATCTGGTTGGATCTCCTTGCAGTCCAAGGGACTCTCGAGAGTCTTCTGCGACGCCACAGTTCAAAAGCATCAATTCTTTGGTGCTCAGCTTTCTTTATAGTCCAACTCTCATATCCATACATGACTACTGGAAAAACCATTTTCCTTATTTATACTAACAATCTTTAAATGTTATATACTGTTATACTGAGTGGATAGCCCATAATTTACCAAAGCATCTTTACAGTACACTTAGGCTTTTCCTTTGTTTACTACAAAAGCCTCTGTGGTTAAAACTTTTTACCAAATAAATTGTTGGAATTAGAATTGCTTGGTCAAAGAATGAAAAATTTAAATTGGATCTAGGTTGCCTTCTAAAAATCTTTAAACCCTCTAGAATTAAACTTCCCATGCCTACATAAAAATAACATTTTAAAGCATTTTTTTTTTCATTTGTGAACTATGCCAAGTATGATAATTGCATTATCTTATAATTTTACATTCTCAAATGCCCCACTGTCACCATTTACTTTTTAAAACACGTAGTTCACACATTTTCACCTCATCCCCTTACCCACTAGATGTCGCTATGTGTCCATTAGCTTTTTTTTTTTTTTTTTTTTAATCGAGATGTACCTTTAGTTATTACCCCTGGTTTAGCCGGTGGCAAAGAGGCGGACACAACTGAGCGACTGAACTAGAGGTAAACAATCTGCTTGAACTGCAGATGCCCAAGGTTCGATCCCTGGGTCTGGACAGTCCCCCGCAGAAGGGCATGGGAAGCCACTCCTGTATTCTTGCTTGGAGAATCCCATGGACAAAAGAACCTGGCGGGCTACAGCCCATGGGATCGCAAAGAGTCGGACACGACTGAAGTGACTCTGCATGCACACCTCTACAAAAGCTGTTAATTCTAATAAACTACATAAGCCTTTACCCACCCCACATTTAACTGCTCTCTCCACAAACCTAAGATTATAAGTGACCACTACTTTTGTCAACTCAGTGGCCGCTGCCTCTCCAGAAAGGTATCGGCTTCTATCTTTAATCTTCCCAAGTCACCGGGCGCCTGAGCCCTTTCCGTCGTACGGACACCTGCCTTCTAAGATGGCCGCGCCCGTCGGACTCCAGCTCTAAAGTTTTTTTTCCTCAGGCGGCTGAACTCGCCACGTTGGCCTTGGAACGACATTGACCTCTGAAATCTTAACGCAGTTAGTACAGAATGGTTGGTTATTCCTTGCAACCAGGAGGTAAAAGCATTTAGGGTGCCAGGAATGATTTCAATTTCTTCCCACGGCCTGTCTCGTCAAAAACGCCGAGGTGGGTGGGGCCATGTTACGTCATAAAGCGGAGTCTGCTGACGGAATCCGGAAATCCCGGCAGCGCTCCAAGGTCGTCGGCTGATAACCTGAACCAGCAGGTAGGCGTCCCGAGGGACTGTGAAAGCGTCGGTAGAGAAAGTGGGCTCCAGCATTCTGTTGCTGCCAGTGGTGTCTGGACGGGTTTGGGATCAGGTGAGTCGGGTTCTGGGCTTGTATTCACGGCCTGTGGGGTCTGTGAAACCGGAGCATGTGTGAAGGACCGTAATTGGGATTTTATTTAGATTCGGCCTCAGAGACTTCTCGGAGTTAATGATGAGGCCTTTGGCAATCTGTGATTAAGAGTCTGAAGAAATCATTGACCGAAGGTCCGACTCAGTCAGGGTTTGGATCGCTTTGCTTGTGGGGCTCCGTGATTGCGAACTGTGATGAAAGTTTGTATCGGTGAACGCGATGTCTCGTCCTGGTTAACCTGCGACTCTGTTAGAGACACCTGGGTTAGGGGCTGTCGCTTGGTTTCCTGGTCATGTTTGGAGTTTAATCTGGCATTTAGATGGCCTGGTGGGGGCTTTCAGTATTTGAGGAGGCCCGGGGTCCCTGGAGAATCCGTAGGCTCAGGGTCAAATGCCGTAAACAGACTCGAAGACTGCATTTCCCCAGTTAATCCGAGTACAATTCTCTCCTTGTAGTCTGTCCTCAAGGACCCTACTAAAAACTTTGGCTCCCCGCATCACCACTGTTCTCACCGTCCTCACCAATTTCAGTGTGGTTGATGTAGTTATAAATTTACTGTTTTTAATGTAATCTAATATAGTTTCCATTCCTCTTGCCTCCAGGTTTATTATACTTTTGGATATTTCCTCTTAGGGTCATTCTTACTCAAGTAAAAGCTTCTCCCTTACCCTATATTCTGTTCTGCAGTGCGAATTTTTTTAATAGGCGGTTTTATATCAAAGGAGATTTTTTTTTTTAAACATTTTGGATTATCTGTGTAAGCATGATAGGTGACTGTATCACTTAATTTCTCTGTTCTCAACATATTTACATCTGAGATATTTATACTTTTTAAAAATAGTTCCAGTAGTATCAACTCAGGTTGGTGAACCACTGGCATGGTGTCTGGAATCAAATGTATTCATTAATGGAGGTAGTGTTGACATACAGTATTCAAAAGTATTCGATTATAATTTCATTAATCCATTTTGACTTTCTGATTACTTTCTGATTCTACCACTTCACTTAAAAATTTATGGCGCCTTTTTTTTCTCTCCCCGAGATTTCTGGCTACTTTTATTTCTTGGTGAACTCTTTTCCTTGACCTTTTTTGGAAATTTCAGTTGATGGGTTCTTTCTTTGGTTGGTTTGGTTTTTTTTTACTGTAGAAAAGGAAGTCTTTTTTTAATTGTAGTTTTATTTGCTGAAAAGTCACTAAGTACAAATATACACTTCAGTACTTTGAATTTCTAGAGTTACACAGTTCAATTTTAAAACATTTCTCACCCCAGAAATTTTCCTTGATCCTCTGTGCACTCAAATTTCCACTCCCATATACTTATGAAAGTATCAACACCATGAAGACAGTGAACATAACCTGTCTTCTTGAGAAGTTTCATTGTGTTCCTTTTAATCTCTGCCTGTCATATTCCGCACACCTCCCCAAGCAACCACTGATCTATTCAACCACCAATCTATTCTACATTACAATAGGTTACTTTATATTTTTAAAAAGTTTATGTAAATTGAATCATACAGTGTACATTCATTTTCATACTAACTTGTTTCATCAGCATTCAGTTCAGTTCAGTCGCTCAGTTGAGTCCGACTCTTTGTGACCCCATGGACTGCAGCATGCCAGGCCTTCCTGTCCATCACCAACTCCCGGAGTTTACTCAGACTCATGTCCATTGAGCCGGTGATGCCATCCAACCATCTCATCCTCTGTCGTCCCCTTCTTCTCCTGCCTTCAATCTTTCCCAGCATCAGAGTTTTTCCCAATGATTCAGTTCTTCACATCAGGTGGCCAAAGCACTGGAGTTTCAGTTTTAGTATCAGTCCTTCCAATGAATATTCAGGACTGATTTCCTCTAGGATGAACAGGTTGGATCTCCTTGCAGTCCAAGGGACTCTCAAGAGTCTTCTCCAACACCACAGTTCAAAAGCATCAATTCTTTGGTGCTCAGCTTTCTTTATAGTCCAACTCACATCCATGCATGACTACTGGAAACACCATAGCCTTGACTAGACGGACCTTTGTTGGCAAAGTAATGTCTCTTTTAATATGCTGTCTAGGTTGGTCATAACTTTTCTTCCAAGGAGTAAACATCTTTTAATTTCATTGCTGCAGTCACCATCTGCAGTGATTTTGGAGCCCCCCCCCCAAATAAAGTTAACCACTGTTTCCCCATTTATTTGCCATGAAGTTATGGGACTGGATGCCGTGATCTTAGTTTTCTGAATGTTGAGCTTTAAGCCAACTTTTTCACTCTCCTCTTTCACTTTCATCAAGAGGCTTTTGAGTTCCTCTTCACTTTCTGCCATAAGGGTGGTGTCATCTGCATATCTGAGGTTATTGATACTTCTCCCGGCAATCTTGATTCCAGCTTGTGCTTCTTCCAGCCCAGCGTTTCTCATGATGTACTTTGCATATAAGTTATAAGCAGAGTGACAATATACAACCTTGACGTACTCCTTTTCTTATTTGGAACCAGTCCGTTGTTCCATGTCCAGTTTTTTTTTTTTTAATATAAATTTATTTTAATTGAAGGTTAATTACTTTACAATATTGTATTGGTTTTGCCATACATCAACATGAATCCGTCGCGCATGTACACATGTTCCCCATCCTGACCCCCCCTCCCACATCCCTCCCCACACCATCCCTCTGGGTCATCCCAGTGCACCAGCCCCAAGCATCCTATATCATGCATCGAACCTGGCCATGTCCAGTTCTAACTGTTGCTTCCTGACCTGCATATAGGTTTCTCAAGAGGCAGGTCAGGTGGTCTGGTATTCCCATTTCTTTTAGAATTTTCCACAGTTTATTGTGATCCACGCAGTCAAAAGCTTTGGCATAGTCAATAAAGCAGAAATGGATATTTTTCTGGAACTCTCTTGCTGTTTCAGTGATCCCACGGATGTTGGGAATTTGATCTCTGGTTCCTCTGCCTTTTCTAAAACTAGCTTG
Source organism: Bos indicus (assembly GCF_029378745.1). Taxonomy (NCBI): domain Eukaryota; kingdom Metazoa; phylum Chordata; class Mammalia; order Artiodactyla; family Bovidae; genus Bos; species Bos indicus. Next base: position 58,398,066 of record NC_091777.1, read on the forward strand.
AACATCTGGAAGTTCATGGTTCATGTATTGCTGATGCCTGGCTTGGAGAATTTTAAGCATCACTTTACTAGCGTGTGAGATGAGTGCAATTGTGTGGTAGTTTGAGCATTCTTTGGCATTGCCTTTCTTTGGGATTGGAATGAAAACTGATCTTTTCCAATCCTGTGGCCACTGCTGAGTTTTCCAAATTTTCTGACATATTGAGTGCAGCACTTTCACAGCAATATCTTTCAGGATTTGAAATAGCTCAACTGGAATTCCATCACCTCCACTAGCTTCCTAAGGCCCACTCGACTTCGCATTTCAGGATGTCTGGCTCTAGGTGAATGATCACACCATCGTGATTATCTGGGTCGTGAAGATCTTTTTTGTATCGTTCTTCTGTGTATTTTTGCCAGCTCTTCTTAATATCTTCTGCTTCTGTTAGGTCCATACCATTTCTGTCCTTTATTGAGCCTGTCTTTGCATGAAATGTTCCCTTGATATCTCTAATTTTCTTGAATATTTTGAAATTCATCCTTATGTGTATCCACAGTTCCTTTTTGTTGGTTTGTATTCCATTGTGGAAATGAATGATTAGTTCATTCATTAATTCACCTGTTGGTGGCTAGTTGTGTTTCCAGTTTTTAGCTATTACAGATAAAGCTTCTGTGAACACTCATGTTCAAGTCTATATAATATGTTTGTCTTTCTCCTGAGTAAATTCCCAGGGGTTGAATGGCTAAATCCTGTGGTAGGTGTATATCTAACTTTTCAAGAAACTGCTAAAGTGTTCTCTGAAATGGCTGTACTTTATATCCAGGAGAAACAGATGGGTGGCTGTTGGGTGTCTCCACATTTTGTATAGTTTTTCTTTTTAATTCTAATAGGTATGGAACAGTAACTTGTGGTTTTAAAGTTTATTTAGCTAGTGATGGCTAATAATCCTGAGCATTGTTTCATGTGCTTAGTGGCCATCCATATATCTTCCTTGAAGTATCTGTTCAAGTCTTTTGCAATTTTCTTGTGTTTTCTTATTGATTTTTGAGAATTCTCTGTATATTCTGAATACAGATTCTTCCTTTACCAGTTACTTGCTTTTCAAAGATTTTCTCCTGGTCTTTGACTTGACTTTCAGTATTCTCTTTAACAATATGTTTTGAACAGCAGAAGGATTTAGTTTTTATGTAGTCCAGTGTCTAAACTTTTTTTAAGGACTTATTCTTTTGATGTTGTACCTAAGAATCTAGGTACAGCTACACCTAACTACAAATTCAGAGGATTTTCACCAGTTTTTTTCTTCTAGAAGTTTTGGAGTTTTTTGGGCATGTTCATTTAGGTTTACTGTTATTTCATTATGAAATATGAACCTATTATTCCATTAGGCTTATTATACATTTTGAGTTATGTATCTGGTGTAATGTATGTGATAACTTATGGTGAACGATGTCAGATTTGTGATCTCCAGAAAAGAAGATTTAGCTTTGGGACCAGAGACCAGGCTTGATCACTCAAGAGTTTTTGTGTAGCAGAGTTTTATTAAAGCAAGAGGACAGAGAAAGCCTCTGACATAGATATCAGAAGGGGGCGGAGAGTGCCCCCCTTGCTAGTCTTGGCAAGGGAGTTACATACTTTTTTCAATTGGTTATTATAGTAAATCAAAAGAATGTCTCAAGATTGTAAAGATCTTATCAGACCCACTCCCACAATTTCCATGTTAAGATAATGGGATTAGAACTAACAATAGAAAGGTCTTACCAGACTCTGCCATCATATACATTTTAAGATGACAGGATTAGTCAGAAGATTCTCAAGAAGGAGAAACATGTCCTCAAGCAGGATACATTGTTATGTTGACTAAGACAAAGCAATATAGAAAAAAAGCCTTTGTCCTTTTCTCCTCCTTCACAACTCCAGACCCCTGTCTCTTCCTCTGGGACCCCAGACTTCTTATCAACCTACCTAGGAATTGACTCTCATATGGATCCAAATTCCTTTATTTTTGATATAAATGTATGTTTGTTCCAGAAAACATTTGTTGAAAAGGCTTTTCTCCACTCTATTGTCTTTGCTCCTTTTTAAAAATGTCAGTTGGCCATATATATGTAGGTCTTTTCTGAACTCTATTCTGCTCCACTCATTTGTCTACATTGACATGGATATCACCCTGTCTTGACTACTGTTCAGTTCAGTTCAGTCGCTCAGTCGTGTCCGACTCTTTGTGACCCCATGAATTGCAGCACGCCAGGCCTCCCTGTCCATCACCAACGCCCAGAGTTCACCCAGACTCACGTCCATCGAGTTGGTGATGCCATCCAGCCATCTCATCCTCTGTCGCCCCCTTCTCCTCTTGCCCCCAATCCCTGCCAGCATCAGTCTTTTCCAATGAGTCAACTCTTCACATGAGGTGGCCAAAGTACTGGAGTTTCAGCTTTAGCATCATTCCTTCCAAAGAAATCCCAGGGCTGATCTCCTTCAGAATGGACTGGTTGGATCTCCTTGCAGTCCTAGGGACTCTCAAGAGTCTTCTCCAACACCACAGTTCAAAAGCATCAATTACTTCAGCGCTCAGCCTTCTTCACAGTCCAACTTTCACATCCATACATGACCACAGGAAAAACCATAGCCTTGACTAGATGGACCTTTGTTGGCAAAATAATGTCTCTGCTTTTGAATATGCTATCTAGGTTGGTCATAACTTTCCTTCCAAGGAGTAAGCGTCTTTTAATTTCATGGCTCCAGTCACCATCTGCAGTGATTTTGGAGCCCCAAAAAATAAAGTCTGACACTGTTTCCCCATTTATTTCCCATGAAGTGATGGGACCGGATGCCATGATCTTCGTTTTCTGAATGTTGAGCTTTAAGCCAACTTTTGCACTCTCCACTTTCACTTTCATCAAGAGGCTTTTTAGTTCCTTTTCACTTTCTGCCATAAGGGTGGTGTCATCTGCATATCTGAGGTTATTGATATTTCTCCCAGCAATCTTGATTCCAGCTTGTGTTTCTTCCAGTCGAGCGTTTCTCATGATGTACCGTGCATATAAGTTAAATAAGTAGGGTGACAGTATACAGCCTTGAGGTACTCCTTTTCCTATTTGGAACCAGTCTGTTGTTCTATGTCCAGTTCTAACTGTTGCTTCCTGACTTGCATACAGATTTCTCAAGAGGAAGATCAGGTGGTCTGGTATTCCCATCTCTTTCAGAATTTTCCACAGTTTATTGTGACCCACACAGTCAAAGGCTTTGGCATAGTCAATAAAGCAGAAAGAGATGTTTTTCTGGAACTCCCTTGCTTTTTCCATGATTACTGTAGCTTGATATAAATTCTTGAAGTCAGGTAGTGTCAACCCACCAACTTTGTTCTTTTTCACAGGTTTTTTTTTTTTTTTTTTTTCTGTTCTAGACCTTTTACACTGCTATTTGTATTTAAAGATCAGGCTGTCAGTTTCTACAGAAAAACTTCTGAAATTATGACTAGATGGAATTGCATTTTTAAAAACTAAATGGCCTCATATAATGAACTGGGAAATATTCTCTTCAATTCTATTCACGAATGATCTATTGAATGTATATAATGCATTTCATATGTAAAATCAGTTATTGGAATTATTTTCCGTTTGAGACCATGATGAATAATGTTGCTACATACATTCAGGTACAAGTTGGAAATGTTTTCATTTCTGTTAGATTCCTCTGAGTGGAATGACTGGTTCCTAAGTATGTGTTTTACAGAGTTTCAAACGTGCCTATACCAGTTTACCATTATTGTATGAGTTCTAATTTCTCCTCATTCTCATCAGCATTTACAATTATTAGTCTTTCTATTATCATCTTTCTAGTTGGCATGTAGTAGAATTTCACCATCATCTTAGTTTCCCTAGTGACAAGTAACGTTGATCATCTTTTCATGTGTTTATAGACATTCATAGGTCTTCTTTAGTGTAATATCCAAGTCTTTTCCCTTTTTTTTGCATCCAAGAAAATGATTTAATTTTTCCATTTGGCCAAATTTTCTTTTGTGTTCTTCATTAGTATGTATTCTAAAGTTTTGTTCCTATTTTTCCACATTTATTACTTAGTATTGGTTAGTGTTAGATATTTTTAAGTGACATATTATCTACTTTCCACTCTTAATGATTCAGATCATATACATAACAACATCTAATGATTTCTGCATATTAAGTTTTTAATTCCAATGCCTTACCAAATTATAAAATCACTGCAAATGGTGACTGCAGCCATGAAATTAAAAGATGCTTACTCCTTGGAAGGAAAGTTATGACCAACCTAGATAGCATATTCAAAAGCAGAGACATTACTTTTCCAACAAAGGTCCGTCTAGTCAAGGCTATGGTTTTTCCTGTGGTCATGTATGGATGTGAAAGTTGGACTGTGAAGAAAGCTGAGCGCTGAAGAATTGATGCTTTTGAACTGTGGTGTTGGAGAAGACTCTTGAGAGTCCCTTGGACTGCAAGGGGATCCAACCAGTCCATTCTAAAGATCAGCCCTGGGTGTTCTTAGAAGGAATGATGCTAAAGCTGAAACTCCAGTACTTTTACTTTGGCCACCTAATGGGAAGATTTGACTCATTGGAAAAGATCTGATGCTGGCAGGGATTGGGGGCAGGAGGAGAAGGGGACGACAGAGGATGAGATGGCTGGATGGCATCACTGACTCGATGGACGTGAGTCTGAGTGAACTCCGGGAGTTGGTGATGGACAGGGAGGCCTGGCGTGCTGGGATTCATGGGGTCGCAAAGAGTCAGACACGACTGAGTGACTGAATTGAACTGATAGTAGTTACTCAGTTGATTTTCTTAGGTTTTCCATATATACAATTATATCATCTACCAATAGCAATATTTATTATACCCCAATTATTTCTTTTTTATCTAACATAGTCTATGGGTCCCAGAATATCAATCCCATAAATTCAGAGACTTTTGTTACTTTGTTATCTGCTTTGTTACAAAGAAGAAAATGAAATAGTGCTTGTCACAGAGTATATGCCCACTAAATATTTGAATTAAATGAACTCCAGTATAATGCTCAGTAACAGTACTGACAGTGGGCATCTGGTCTTGTTCCTGACTTCAGTGGGAATGTCTGATTCAAATGTATTATTTTTTCATGTTAAGTATCTGCCTATTCCTATTCTTTTGAGCATTTTTATCTGAAATGTTTTTTTAAAAAAATTATTTATTTTAATTGGAGGCTAATTACAATGTTGTGGTGGGTTTTGCCATACATTGATAGGAATCAGCCATGGGTGTACATGTGTCCCCCATCCTGAACCCACCTCCCTCCCCATCCCATGTCTGGGTTGTCCCAGTGCACCAGCCCTGAGCGCCCTATTTCATGCATCAAACTTGGACTGGTGATCTATTTCACATATGGTAATATACATGTTTCAATGCTATTCTCTCAAATATCCCACCCTCGCCTTCTCCCACAGAGTCCAAAAGTCTGTTCTTTATATCTGTATCTCTTTTGCTGTTTCGCATATAGGGTGGTCATTACCATCTTTCTAAATTTCATATATATGTGTTAATATACTGTATTGGTGTTTTTCTTTCTGACTGACTTCGCTCTGTATAATAGGCTCCAGTTTCATCCACCTCATTAGAACTGATTCAAATGCGTTCTTTTTAATAGCTGAGTAATATTCCATTATGTATTTGTATGTACCACAGCTTTCTTATCCACTCGTCTGCTGATGGACATCTAGGTTGCTTCCATGTCCTGCCTATTGTAAACAGTGCTGCGATGAACATTGGGGTACACTTGTCTCTTTCAATTCTGGTTTCCTTGGTGTGTATGCCCAGCAGTGGGATTGCTGGGTCATAAGGCAGTTCTATTTCCAGTTTTTTAAGGAATCTGCACACTGTTCTCCATAGTGGCTATACTAGTTTGCATTCCCACCAATAGTGTAAGAGGGTTCCCTTTTCTCCACACCCTCTCCAGTATTTATTGTTTGTAGACTTTTGATAACAGCCATTCTGACTGGTGTGAGATGGTACTTCACTGTGGTTTTGATTTGCATTTCTCTGGTAATGAGTGATGTTGAGCATCTTTTCAAGTGTTTGTTAGCCATCTGTATGTCTTCTTTGGAGAAATGTCTGTTTAGTTCTTTGACCTGTTTTTTGATTGGGTCATTTATTTTTCTAGTATTGAGCTGCATGAGCTGTTTGTATATTTTTGGGATTCTTTGTCAGTTGCTTCATTTGCTATTTTTTCTCCCATTCTGAAGGCTGTCTTTTCACTTTGCTTATAGTTTCCTTAGTTGTGTAGTTTCCTTCTTTCAAGGAAACTATCCAAGTCTTTCCCCTTTTCTAAAAATGGGTTGTTTGGTTAACAAACTGAGTTTTTTGAGTTGTTTGGCTATTGTGCATAGAAGTCCTTTATCAGATAAATGGTTTGCAAATTTTCTTTCTCAACTTGTAGCCTACCTTTTCCTTTAGCTTTATAGTGTCTTTTGATGTGCAAAAGGTAATACAAGTCCAGTTTATCAGTTGTCTTCTTTTATGGTTTGCTGATATGGTGTTGTGTAAGACTTCTCTGCCTAATCCAAGGTCACGAGAAATTCCTCATGTATTTTCTGAAAACTGTGTGTATATAGATATAAATAGATAAGGATATGACTTTATATTTTAAAAGCAGTTTTAGATTCACAGTAACATTGAGTGGGAAGTGCAGTAGGGATACTGAGAGAGTCAATTCCTAGGCAGGTTGATAAGAAGTCCAGGGTTCCCCCACACACACACCCACTGACCCTGAGGAGGAGAAAGGGGTCTGGAGCTCTCAAGGAGTAAAGGACAAATGTTATTTTCTACATTGCTTTGTCTTAGTCAGTATAACAATGTATCTTGAGGGTATGTTTCTCCTTAAAAGAACCTTCTGACTAATCTTGTTATCTTAAGATGTATATTGTGGGAGTAGGTCTGGTGAGATCTTTCTATTGTTCTAATCTTGTTAATGTAAGATGTATGTTGTGGGAGTGGGTCTGGTGAAAGTATATAAGGCCTTAATAAGACTAGCTAGGGGCACTCTGCATCCCCCTTCGGGTGTCTATGTCTCTCCCTTTTCAGACTTGAATAAAACTGCTACACAAAAGCTCTTGAGTGATCAAGCCTGGTCCCTGATCCTGAAGCTAAATCTTCAGAGATCATGAATCTGACATCGTTCACCTTAAGCTATGAATACCATACCTCTGTGCCCCAACATATGCAACCTTCCCCACTGTCAGCATCCTGCCCCAGAGTTGCCGGGGTCCAGCCCCGGCTGATCCAGGGTATTCGAAGGAGAGACGGCATAGGCGACCTATTTACTTAAGTATTTATCAAAGATATAAAGAGTAATAGAATGAGGATAGCTCAGTGAGGAAATTCAGTGGAGAAAAGAGGCTGAGTAGCTTGGTTTACACGGGAGACCAATAAAACTTCAAGACAAGAAATTTGCACCACTTACGTAGGCCGCAGGCATCCTTCCCTTCTCCCGAAGGAGAGGAGACAGTGAGGCCTCCCGGGTCGGATCTTAGAAGCCCAGGCATAATTAGCAAGCATGGCGGGTTCCGTGCTCCAGATGGAGACTCAGCCAGAATGTGGGAGAGAGAGCGACATGGGGAGACCAAGTTTCGGTGAACAAGGCCCGCACTTTATTTTCCAAAGTAGTTTTTATACCTTAAGTTGTGCATAGAGGATAATGGGGGAAGGGGTGGAGTCATGCAGGGACAGCAGTTCCTGGTCCTAATCGAAGCCAGGCTTTCAAACTTATCATATGCAAAAGTTCAGGTGAATTACATCATCTTCTGACCAGAGGCCTGTTAACATTTTAAGAAACTTCTCTTTCTCCGAAGGTGATTATTCCAAAGTCAGGCACCAGCCTCCAAAAAAGCATTGGACAAAGCTGCATTCCTATAGGGCAAAGGTGAGGTGGGCTCAATCAAGAAAAGAATTAACTCAAGGGTCCAAGGTTACAAACATTGAGGCCACTATTTACATTTCTATACACCCATTATATCAATCAATACACTGCCAAGGACACAGTAGAATTTCTAATCAATCTTTTAACTACTCAAAGGAATCTGTGTTTAGACAGTTTAGAACATCTCCTGCCTCTCACAGTTGGGAGGCTCTGAACAATCTCATGTGGCTGGAAAAACCTATTCAGGCAGGCTAGAGGATTTCCAAAGGAGTTAGTAGGTTAAACACTGTCACACCCAGGAATTATTAACTGGAGCTGTAAGCTAACTCTTTTTTCAGAGAGAGGTAGTGGGGGACAGCCCCCCGTAAAGTCAGAGGTGTAGGTGAAAGCACAAAGCAGAAAGTAGGCAGACTCTGGTTTTGGGGGTAGATGCTCGAGAATTTCCAGGGGGACTCCTGAGGCTCGATCCCACCTTTGCGTATGCCGAGCCGCCTTCCTCATGACCTTTGTCATGGGTGGAGCTCCTCAGGCTGGCTCCCGGCAGTGATAGAATTCCAGTTGAGCTATTCCAGATCCTGAAAGATGATGCTGTGGAAAGTGCTGCACTCAATATGCAATATGCCGGCTCCCGGCACAGAGTGGTGAATTTGTTACAGTCAGTTTATGTACTGACTCATTATCACTCAAAATAAATAACTCACATTAGGGTTCACTCTTGGTGTTATATGTGTTTGTGTCTTGGCAAATGTAAAACGACACGTGTCCACCCTTTAGTGTTATACAGAATAGTTGTACTGCTCTAAAAAAGCCCTCTGGATTCTGCTTGTTCATCCTACCTTCCCTCCAACTCTTGGCAACTACTGATCTTTTTACTGTCTCCTTAGCTTTGCCTTTTCCAGAATGTCATTTACAGTAGTTGGAATTGTATAGTGAATAGCCTTTTTACATTGGCTTCTTTCACTTAATAATAGGTATTTTAGCCTCCTCCTTGTTTTTTCATGGTTTGATAGCTGATTTCTTCTTAGTGCTGAATAATGTTCACTCATTGGATGGATAAGTTTGCGATATATACCTAAGATCAGGTTTCTGTCCAGACATACATTTTCAGAGTATATATACAGTTTTGTAGGAAACTGCCAAACTGTCTACCAGAGTGGCTGTAACATTTTGCCTTCCCATAAGCAATAAATCTGTTGCTTCATGTACTCTTCAGCATTTGGTGTAGTCATTATTTTGAATTTTGGTTATTCCAATAGGTAGGTAATGGTATCTCATTGTTCTTTAATTTGTTATTTCCTAATTACATATGATGTAGTTTCCCAATTACACATTTTCATTTGCTTATTTGCTATCTGTGTATCTTCTTTGGTAAGGTGTCAGTTCAGGTCTTTTGCCTGTATTTGTGTTTCCTTATTGTTGAGTTTTTAAGAGTTCTTTGTATATTTTGGATAGCAGTCCTTTATCAGATATATCTCTTGCAAATGTTTTCTCCAAGCCTGTGGCTTATTTCTCAATTTCTGGAAGTAGTTTGTATTTTTAGCGATTACATTTAAACTTATTGTCTATTATTATTTAACTGGAGTTGGATATTCAGTTGTTTCAGTATATTTGTTGGAAAGACCATCTTTTCCCTCATTGCTCTAATCTTGCACCTTCGTTGAAGATCATCTGACTGTGTTGTTGTTATCATTCAGAGGCTAAGAAGTGTCCAACTCTTTGCAACCCCATGGGCTATAGCCCACCAGATTCCTCTGTCCTCCAGTATCTCCTGGAGTTTGCTCACATTCATGTCCATTGAGTTGGTGATGCTGTCTAAACATCTTATCCTCTGTCACCCCCTACTCCTTTTGCCTTCAATCTTTCCTGGCATCAGGGTCTTTTCCAATGAGTCAGCTCTTCACATCAGGTGGCCAAAGTATTGGAGCTTCAGCAACAGTCCTTCCAATAAATATTCAGGGTCGATTTCCTTTAGGATTGACTGGTTTGATCTCCTTGCTGTCCAAGGGACTCTCAAAACAGTCTTTTCCAGCATCACAATTCATAAGTATCAGTTCTTTGGCACTCAGCATTCTTTAATTTATATAGGCTAACTCTCGCATCATCTCCTGGCTGCAGTCAGCACCTGCAGTGATTTTGGAGCCCAAGAAAAGAAAATCTGTCACCACTTCCACTTTCCCCCCTTCTATTTGTAGTAAAGCGATGGGAGTGGGTGCCATGATCTTAGTTTTTTTAATTTTGAGTTTCAAGCCAGCTTTTTCACTCTTCTCTTTCACCCTCATCAAGAGGCTTTTTAGTTCCTCTTCCCTTTCTGCCATTAGAGTGATATCTGCATATCTGAGGTTGTTGATATATCTCTTAGTAATCTTGATTCCAGCTTGTGGTTCATCCAGCCTGGCATTCATTCAGTTCAGTTCAGTTCAGTCGCTCAGTCGTGTCTGACTCTTTGCGACCCCATGAACTGTGGCACGCCAGGCCTCCCTGTCCATCACCAACTCCCGGAGTCTACCCAAACCCACGCCCATCGAGTCGGTGATGCCATCCAACCATCTCATCCTCTGTTGCCCCCTTCTCCTCCTGCCCTCGATCTTTCCCAGCATCAGGGTCTTTTCCAATGAGTCAGCTCTTTGCATCAGGTGGCCAAAGTATTGGAGTTTCAGCTTCAGCATCCGTCCTTCCAATGAACATCCAGGGCTGATCTCCTTTAGGATGGACTGTTGGACCTCCTTGCAGTCCAAGGGACTCTCAAGAGTCTTCTCCAACACCACAGTTCAAAAGCATCAGTTCTGCTCTCAGCTTTCCTTATAGTCCAACTCACATCCATACATGACCACTGGTAAAACCATAGCTTTGATTAGATGGACCTTTGTTGGCAAAGTAATGTCTCTGCTTTTTAATATGCTGTCTAGGTTGGTCATAATTTTCCTTCCAAGGAGTAAGCGTCTTTTAATTTCATGGCTGCAGTCACCATCTGCAGTGGTTTTGGAGCCCAGAAAAATAAAGTCTGACACTGTTTCCACTGTTGCCCCATCTATTTGCCATGAAGTGATGGCACTGGATGCCATGATCTTAGTTTTCTGAATGTTGAGCTTTAAGGCAACTTTTTCACTCTCATCTTTCACTTTCATCAAGAGGCTCTTTGGTTCTTCTTCACTTTCTACCATAAGGTTGGTGTCATCTGCATATCTGAGGTTACTGATATTTCTCCCGGCAATCTTGATTCTAGCTTGTGCTTCCTCCAGCCCAGCATTTCTCATGATGTACGCTGCAAAGAAGTTAAATAGCAGGGTGACAATATACAGCCTTGATGTACTCCTTTCCGGATTTGGAACCAGTCTGTTGTTCCATGTCCAGTTCTAACTGTTGCTTCCTGACCTGCATGCAGGTTTCTTAAGAGGCAGGTCAGGTGGTCTGGTATTCCCATCTCTTTCAGAATTTTCCAGTTTATTGTGATCCACACTGTCAAAGGCTTTGGCATAGTCAATAAAGCAGAAATAGATGTTTTTCTGGAATTATTACCATGGCTTTAAAGTAAACATTGAACTAGATTAGTATAAGCATTCACCATAATTAGCATAGCATATTCTAATTCACACCATAAGCATTCACCACATGATTAGCATAGACTGTATGGCCCTAGCCTCTCAGGTAAACAAAGCCATTCTTAATCAGGCCTGACATTCTGAAGGCTTAGAGGTTTCCTCCCAGGAACTAAGGGCAAAGCTCAACCTCTGTTGGGCAAGGTTAATCCTTTTAATACACAAAGAGAAGTAAGACAACCTTAAAGATCAACTTCATGGTATCCTCTTGAAACTGAGGTGTGTGTACCCACTGAGCATATAAAACTTTTTGAAGTGGTGCAAGGGTACACGTGCATTTCACAGATGGAGTATCCAGATTCTTGGAACCTTCCGTGTGTTCTCTTCCATAAACTTGATCTGCCCTGAGCTTTCATCAGGCTCTGAGGCATCATGCTCTGCCTATGCTTTCCCTCTTCCCCTTTAATATTCATGCCACTTCCTCTTTCCATAAGAAAGCCACACCTTTCACCCATTCCTAACCTTGTCTTATTGTATCAGAGTATGAAAGCCTCTAGGTAGCAAATAAAGGAACAGCTGGAAATACTGAGGTCCCTTTAAGGATAAGTGCATATCCACAGTGACAGTGTTTGGGCCAAGAGGAAATGTACACTCAAAGTCAGTTTGCTTTTCGGCCCACAGGTCCAGGCTCTCCAGGAGAAAGAGTGATCAAGTCAAGGAATTAGGGAAGAAAGAGGAGGTTCTTGGAGTTGGATATCATCGTTCCAGGGGACATCTTTAAGTGAATGCCAAGATTTCTGTCTTTAAGAATGACACAGTAAATGCAGAAGAGACAGAAGTCAGAATCCATGTTACTATTTCCTGAGCACAGAAGATGATCAAGGCCCAGGTGATTTTTTGTTATATCTTTCCTTTATTGTCTAATAGATTTGTGGTAAGCTGAAAAAAATAATAGCTCAACTAAACAAAGTATTAATTGGGGATGATTGGGTTCTGGGGAGAAATTAATTTGGACTCTGAATTCAGAATCAGGACAAAGTGAATCAGGAATGTATTGTTCATAGGGATCACATCAGATGACTAGTATTAGAAGAGAATGTGTGACTGTGGTGGAGCCTGTGGATTGCATCAGCTGTCACTTTTTATTATCTTAGCAGACATCACAACCAGAAAAACATGAAAAGCTCCATGATATGTGTTGACTATGAGGAGAGAGCAGATCAGCTCTCTGGGGGATTCAATGGTTTATGTCACTTAAGTATATGGAGTGATACTCCTAACAACATTGCTGACTCTGAGGGGCTCCTCCCTGGCCTGGTACCAATCATGCATGTAAAAGAAAGATGAATGCAATTTACTGAAGAGCATTACCTATATAGGTATATAAAATTCCGTGACTTTCATAATCATACTCAAGAAAGCAAGTTGTAAGATAAGTACTATGGATGTAATGAACAACATGATGGCTATAGCTAACACTGCTGTATGATATATAAGAAAGTGGTTAAGAGCAAATCCTGAGTTCTCATCACAGGGAGAAAAGCTTTTTCCTTTTCTTTTTGTTGTATCTACGCAAGAAGATAGATGTTGACTGAACCTGTTGTGATAGTGATTTCACAATATATGTAAATCATATCATCATGCTTTACATCTTAAATTTATATGGTGATATATGTCAGTTATTTCTCAATAAAACAGTCATTGGAGTTTGATAGAAGTGAAATATTTAACCTTTGAAATGAGAAAATAACATAATCCAACCTATGTTTTGGTGAACAGTGGTGGAGATTCTGAGTTTGAGAAATAGATTCAGCATGAAATATGCAAGCTTCACTGATAATAGCTCAGTACTCCTTGACCATGATCCAAGACTCAGCTGGGGATGGATACACTTTGAGTTCACTTACATAGTTACTGGCAGAATTCATTTCCAGAAATCAAATGAGAGCCTTAGATTCTATCTGTCTGCTCATGTAAGACCACTATGAGTTCCTTTTCACATGGGCCTCCCAACATGCCATCTTGTTTCATCAAAGTCATCAACAGACAGATTCTGTTAGCAAGATGGAAATCATATATATAGCCTAATTTAAAAATGCATGTCTTGATTTTCCTGGTGGTTCAGAGGTTAAGACTCCACACTTCCATTGTAGGGGGGCATGGGTTCAAGCCCTGGTCAGGGAACTAAATCCCACATACCATGCAGACCAAAAAAATATATATATTAAAATTGGTATCACAGCATTTTTGCTGCATTTTGTTTTTTAGAAGCATTTCAGCCCATGCTCAAGGGAAGGGTACCTCGTGGGGGCGTGAATACCTAGTGTGTAGTAAGGAATTTGACTAACTTTTGTCCCTAATTTCTGGGAGGTAATCTCTAAAGCCTTGGAATTACCCGTGTGTTAGGAGTGTCTTGTTTTTCATCCCAGACCACTGCAACCACACTTTATAGTTTATGTATGAGGTGACTCATGTGGGCCCTAGAGGATTTGTGCTAATAAGACAATTCAAGGCGAGGGCTGTCCATGCCCCAAAGACCAGCTGTGTGAATAGAGGGTTGTGGGGTTCAGCCATGTGGTCAGTGATTCAGTAAATCATACATATATAAGGGAGCCTCAATGAAAATTCTGGACACTGGACTTTAGGTGAGCTTTCTTGGTTAGCAGTACTCCTGAGTACTGTCATACAGTGTGGCTGGAAGGAGAGAATGCTGCCCAGGACTCTATGGAGTCCTGTGTTTCGGTACCAAGTGACTTCATGTCTGACTATTTGGCACAAAAATCAGAACTTTGAAGATAATATTCTATGTTTTTTGAGTTCTGTTGTAGGTCATCTATCTTTTGTGTCTGGTTGCTTTTATAGTTCCCTTTTGTATTTGTGTATTATAGTTTTAGTCTGATGTCCCTACCTAGAGATTTCCTGCTTGGAATTTGTTGGGATTCCTGAGCCTGGGGTTTGGAGAGTTTAATCAGTTTTGAAAATTTTCACCTTTAGATGTTGAGATACTGATTCATTACTATATTTTTTCTTTGTTTTTGTTTTCAAATCTTCCTAATCAACTTATTTTTTTTCTTTGCTGCAGATGTATCTTGTATAGTTTCTGCTATTTTTTACATGTATTAAAAACATTATCTTGTAAATTTCAGATGTGGAGTCTGTTCAGAGTTGATTCTTATATTGGCTGTGAAGTTTCATGGTAATGTAGGACTGTTTTATTTGTCCTGATGTCATTTGGATATTATGCAAATAGGTAGGTGCTAAAATGTATACATAGAAAGATAGGATTTTGTTTTTAACTGAAATGTATTTGAGAAAAGTATATTGATGCAGGAGGTATGGTGAAAATCAGAATAACTTCTCTCATGTTTCTTCCATATTGATGAAAGGAATTCACATCATACAGGACTTTATTATTACAGGAATTGCTGACACTGGAAGATGTGGCTGTGGAGTTCAACTGGGAGGAGTGGCAGCTCCTGGATTCTGCTCAGAGAGACCTATACTGGGATGTGATGTTGGAGAACTATAACAATTTGGTGTCACTGGGTAAGGATGACTCCCAGTGTCATTTATGAGTGTCGAGTCACTGGACTTGTCTCCATCACCTGATGAAAGCTTTGCAGTCCCTGTGGTCTTCCAAAGAGTTAGATGTTTTTGTTCCCTGTCTGGCTCCAAAGAGGTGTAATCTCCTGTACCCTGAAAGAGAACATTTGCTTTGCATACAAGAAATTTTGTTTCCAAAATGCAGTATTCGGCACAGGTGGAGGTAAGGGGAGAGGGAGGCTTAAGAGAAAGGGGGTATATATGTATCCACATAGGTGATTTCACGTTGTACTGCAGAAACTAACACAACATTGTAAAGCAATTATACTCCAATTAAAAAAGTAGAATCCAATAAAATGTGATATGCTTAATAGGAATCCAGTAAAGTTAAAAATTCAGTAAATGTTAAATAAATAAAATGCAGTATTTTCCCATCTTGACATACCATAACCCAGTTCTTGCATCTAAGTCTTTTATCATTTCTCATGATCAGGATATCAAGGTACCAAACCAGATATGCTTTCCAAGTTGGAACATGGAAGAGAACCATGCATAATAGAAAATGAAATGCGGAATAGAATTTGTCCAGGTGAGTGAGTTAGAATCAGCAATGGGAGTGACCAAGGAAGTCATATTCCAGTTTTTTCTAGAGAAGGAGTCACAGCTGTGAGGGTGACTGATGCTCAACAGCTGTTCCCCATATTCATCTATCCAGATGAGAACTCTTTCTGGGTATTTAGCTTTAAATATATTCCTTGTCTCTTTTTGGATCTGATATTCATTCACTTCCTCATACATCTTTATACTTTTATACTGGGATTACATGGTAGATAATAAAGAGCACCCCCACACACCATGTCATTTTTTAAGCCTTTCATCCCATACCAGTCTCATGAAATAATTTATCATTTCCTTTTTTCTTAGGAATCCGGAGAGGTAACAGTTATTTGCCAGAGCACTCTCGAAACCAAAGATTTCTGAAGAGCATGCAACAGTGCAGTGAACAGAATGCATTTAGAAAGAGTGTTCATCTGAGCAAAACACATTTCACCCTAATTCAAGATCGTATATTTAACTTACATAGAAAAGCTTTGGAATCAAGCTTAAGTTTAATTAACCAGAAGAGCAGCTATGGAATAAAGAACCCTGTGGAGTTTAATGGAGACGAGAAATCCTTTCTACATAGTGATTGTGGACAGTTGTATTCTGGAATTATATTTCCTGAAAGTACAGAACACATTAGCGCTCAATTCCAATTCCTTAAGCATCAGAGGACTCACAAAATAGAGAAATCTCTAGCCTGTGTTGAAAGTGAGAAGCCATGCAGCAGGAAATCTCAGCTTATTTCTCATGAGAGTGTTCATACTGGAGAGAAACCCAGTGGGGGTAATCCATGTGAGAAATCCTTCTCCAGAAATGTCACATTAACTAAACATCAGAAAACTCAAACACGAGACACACCCCACTTAACCAGTGAGCCCAGAAAAGGCTGTACTGTGAAGAGCAGCTCCCCTGTACATCACCAAACCTGCACAGGAGAGAAAGCCTATGTATGCAGTGAGTGTGGAAAAGGCTTCACCATGAAGCGCTATCTGATTGCACATCAGCAAACTCATAGTGGAGAGAAACCTTACGTATGTGGTGAATGTGGAAAAGGCTTCTCCGGGAAGAGTAATCTCACTGTGCATCAGCGCACCCACACGGGGGAGAAACCCTATGTATGCAGTGAGTGTGGGAAAGGCTTCACCATGAAGCGCTATCTTGCTGTACACCAGCGAACTCATACTGGAGAGAGGCCATATTTGTGCAGTGAATGTGGGAAAGATTTCGCTGTGAAGAGTAATCTCATGGTACACCTGCGATCTCATACAGGGGAGAAATCTTACATATGTGGTGAATGTGGGAAAGGCTTCACTGTGAAGAGTAATCTCATGGTACACCAGCGAACTCACACGGGAGAGAAATCTTACCGGTGTAACGAATGCGGGAAAGGCTTCACCACAAAGCTCACTCTCATTATACACCAACGAACTCACACAGGAGAGAAACCCTATGAGTGCAATGAGTGTGGTAAAGCCTTCAGTCAGAAGATATGCCTCATACAACATGAGAGGTGTCACACGGGAAAGACTCCCTTTGTATGTACTGAGTGTGGAAAATCCTATTCCCACAAGTATGGTCTCATTACCCATCAGAGAATTCACATAGGAGAGAAACCCTATGAGTGTGATGAATGTGGAAAAGCCTTCACCACAAAGTCAGTACTCAATGTCCATCAAAGGACTCACACAGGAGAGAGACCATATGGGTGCAGTGATTGTGAGAAAGCCTTCTCCCACTTGTCAAATCTTGTGAAACATAAGAAAATGCACATCAGCGAAATGGGTAGATCCAGTCAAGTTGGAAATGCCTTTAACAGAGTCCCAGATCATTTTTTATGAGTGAACCAAAGCCCCATTAATGCAATGACTGGGGAAATGCCTTCTGTGACAGCTAAGACTTTAAGCATCAGTGCTTCTAGCAGAGCAGAATGTAGTCATGGGATGACCTGTTGTTATCAGATGGGGGACCATGAGGAGATGAAAGGGTTTGTCCCAGAGATAAATCCAGTGAATATCGTGAATGCAATAGTGCCTTAATGATCCTACCTCACATTTTCTGTTAGTGAAAACATGTTGGAAAAGCCCTTGATACGTTCAGGGTGGAGATGCCTTGGGAAAAACTTTCTGGCTTCATTATATGTCTGAAAAGTATATATTCCATATACACTTGGACAAATTTTGTGAATGCAGAGACTAGAAAAGTCATCAGTGGGAAGATAGACTTTATTATCAGGGATTGTTGTTGATCATCAGTGAACTCATTGTAGAAGTATGATTTAGAAAAGAAAAAAGAAATACGATGACCATGGGAATGTCTTTACCCAGAAAGAAGACCTCAGTGAGTGTCAGAGGTCACACTGGAGAAATATTTTTAAGAGGACAGTATATATGGCAAGATTTCAGTGAAGCATTCTGCTTCATCATTTGTCAGGGAATCACATAGAAATTAAAACTTTTAGGAACATGCTAAAGGTAGAGTACCTTTAGTTAAATATCAGTGGGCTTACAAAGGAATGAATTTTTATGAAAATAATAAATGTTTGAGTGCTTTTTGTTACAAATGTAACCTCATCAGACATCAGATGATGCACCTGAGTCTTGTTTCTGATTTCCTTGTGAATAATTCCATAATTTTGTGTGTGTTTTTTTTTAAATGTGGACCATCTCCCAACTCTAGTTGAATTTGCTACAGTATTGCTTGTTTTTTTGCAAGGGATGTGAGATCTTAGCTCCCAAATCAGGTATCAAACCCACACCCCCTGCATTGGAAGGCAAAGTCTTAACCACTGAACCACCAGGGAAGTTCCAGTAATTCCATCGTTTTAAATAAAAGTTGTTTGCTTTTATCATTGTTACTGCAAGTGTTTTAAAAAGGAAATGGAATAGGTACACACATTTGCAGCTTGCTTAACTAAGTTTATAAATAAAACCAAATATTTTATAAAACCACCTTCAAAGTTGTTTTTATAAAATGGATAACTTGAGATCATTTTTAACTTATAAGAAAATGCAAAAGTAGTCCAGAAAATTCCCTTGTATCCCTTATATAACTTATCCCCGTAAAAACATTTTATGTAACCATTAACTCTTAACCTTTGGAATTTAGATTTCCCTAGATTTTTTACATGAATTTTTAAATAGTTTTTTTTTGGAATTCTAAGCTGCTTTATTACATTCATAGATTTTGTGTAACTGCTATCTCCAGAATGTAAAACTTTAATCAACACAGACACCCTCAAGCTACCTTTTTATGGTCACTCCTTCTATCCAAACCTACCTCTGGCAACTATGTGTCAGTTTTCCATCAATATAATTTTGTCATTTATGAAATTAATTTTTATAACCGGATTTTAAACATTGTTGTGTTTATTGATACAAATTTATAATTTTTTATTAATAAGGGCCATGTAATCTGTTTTTGTCCCTCAGGAAATTGCTCTTAAGACTTTTTTGAGTTGAATTGCTTTATTTTTATTACTGAGTAGTATACATTATTGGATGTACCAGTTTGTTTATCCATTCACTCTTCAGATAAGTTTGTATTGTTTCCTGGTTTCAACTTTTATAAAGAAAGGTGCTATACATCTGCATCCAGGGTTTTGGATGGACATAAATTTTCATTCCTCTGTAATATATATTCAGGTGTATGATTATTGGGACATAAAGAAAGTTGTGTTTAGCTTTAAAAGAAACTACCAAACTCGCTTCCAGAGTGACTTTACCGTTTTACATTCTCACCAGCAGTGTATGATATCCACTTGTTCCACATCCTCTCTGGCATTTGGTATTTTAAGTGTATTTTAGTCATTCTGCTAGCAACACATGATTCAATTGTTCATCCTTACCAGCACTTGGTATTGTGATATGTTACATTACCCATTCTGTTAGGTTTGTAGTCATATCTGATCTTGAGCTTGCATTTCCCTCATAGCTAATGATTTTCAATCCTGTTATTATTGGACTTATAACGACGTTTGTACCATTTGACAACCTTCACCATTTCTGCCCTCCCACCCTTCTTTCAGTTTCTGGCACACAGTCTGTTATTATTTATAAGTTTGGGTTTTTCGGGGGGGGGGGAGGGTTCTACAAATAAAAGAGATCATAGAATATTCAGCTTTCTTAGCTTGATTTATTTCACTTAATATCCCTCATGGTTGCAAATGGAAAGATTTCCTTCTTTTTATGGTTGAATTTCTTTATCCATTCATCTGACAATGAACACTTAAGACTGTTTCCATGTCATGGCTGTTGTAAATAACACTGCCCTGAACACTGATTGTAACAACATATCTTTTCAAGTTAGAGTTCTTATTTTTTTCCAGATATATACCCAAATTGCTAAATCTTATGGTACTCCTATTTTTCATTTTTTGAGGAACCTGTGTACTGTTTTCCTTAGTATCTGTACCAATCACGAGCTTCTTCATTCTTTTTATGTCTATAGTGTTTATGAAGATCCATCCCATGATTTATTTAACCCATCACCTACTAATGTACACTCCTATTGGTTTTAGTTACCTTTGACTGCATTGCAGATCTATCTCCCTAAAAATATCTAAAGACAGCAAACATTAATTATTAATTCTCTAGTACGTGGATTGAGAGTTAAATTGTCTAGTGTGGGCTGTCCTGACTGGTGGCTACATGATCTAGATGGCTTTTTTCCACATATCTGGAAATATCATCCCTGGAATGGGTGGGGTGACTTTTCACATAGTATCTCATCCTGTGCCTAGCCTGGGCTCTATTACAATGTGTTAGGAGAGCTCCAAGAGAGTAGAACATGCTTCAGTGAGCAAGTCTTTCTTCCCTCTGCATCAAGCTTGCTATTGTCCCATCGGACATATTCATCAGAGTCATGCTGGGGCACTATCCAAAGGTGTGAATGCAGAGATACAAGAGTAAGTTTATGTAATGATCACAAGATTTCTTACTTCCTTAAAATTGTCAAAATTGATGCCATAAATATCCTTGTGCATGTTTGTTCTCACAACGATAATTTCTGAATTTCTGTTGATTGGTGCCTTTAGAAGAATGAAAGATTTAAACTGAGCAATTGCAAGTTGTACTCCAAAAACATTTTATTAATTTTTACACTCTAGATTCAGTCCTGCCCCCCTGAAAAGCACACTGAACGTGATACCTAAAATTTATTGGAGTGGTTTTTTTTGGTAGCATGGGGTCTTAGTTGTGGCACATGAGGTCTTTTAGTTGTAGCATGCCAACTCTTTAGTTGCATTATGTGGTATTGAGTTCCCTGTCCAGGGATTGAATCGTGGGTACCTGCATTGGGAGAACAGAGTCTTAAACACTGGACCATCAGGTAAGTCCCTGGTAAGCATTTTTTGAACTAGAACTATGACAAACTTGATAACATCATCTCAATTCATTCAAGGCTGTGGATGTTGGACACCTCTGTTAATTACTATGCTAATGAGAAAAATGAGAGGCTAAGGAGAATCAGTTCAGTTCAGTTGCTCAGTCGTGTTTGATTCTGTTACCCCGTGGACTGCAGCACCCCAGGCCTCCCTGTCCATCACCAACTCCCAGAATTTACTCAAACCCATGTCCATTGAGTCGGTGATGCTATCCAACCATCTCATCCTCTGTCATCCTCTTCTCCTGCCTTCAATCTTTCCCAGCATCAGGGTCTTTACAAATGAGTCAGCTCTTCGCATCAGGTGGTCAAAGTTTAGCAGTTTCAGTTTCGACATCAGTCTTTCCAATGAGGATCCAGGACTGATTTCCTTTAGGATGGACTGGTTGGATCTCACAGAAGAGAAACCTTACATATTCAGTGAATGTGGAAAAGGCTTCAGTGAGATGTCTTATTGCACGCCGTTGAACTCATACACGAGAAACCCTTTATATGCAGTGAATGTGGGAAAGGTTCACCTTGAAGAACAGTCTGAGCACACATCAGCAAACTCACAGAGAAGAGAAACTATATATGTGCAGTCAATGTGGGAAAGGCTTTTCAACGAAGCACTGCCTCATCATACATCAGCAAACTCATACAGGAGAGAAACCCTATGTGTGTAGTGTCTGGAAAAGGCTTCACTACGAAGGGTGATCTTGTACATCAGTGCACTCATACTACTGAGAAACCATTTACATGCAGTGATTGTGGGAAAGGCTTTACTGTGAAGAGCCAACTGATTGTACATGAGTGAACTCATACAGGGGAGAAATCCTACGTATGCAGTGAATGCAGAAATGCTTCTCCAGCCAAAGCCCACCTCATCAGACATCAATGAACTCACACTGGAGAGGAACCCTATATATGCAGTGATTGTGGAAAAGGCTTTGTTCAGAAAGGCAGTCTCCTTGTGCATGAACGAACTCACTGTAGAGAAACCCAATATATGCAGTAAATGTGTGGCAAAGGCTTATTCTCAAAAAGGAAGCTTAATGCACACCTGCGAACTCATACTGGAGAGAAACCATATATATGTAATGAACATGGCAAGGGCTTAGATTTCCCTGGTGGCTCAGGAAGTAAAGCGTCTGCCTACAACGCAGGAGACCCGGGTTCAATTCCTGGGTTGGGAAGATCTCCTGGAGAAGGAAATGGCAACCAACTCCAATATTCTTGCCTGGACAATCCCATGGACGGAGGAGCCTGGTAGGCTACAGTTCATGGGGTCACAAAGAGTCGGACACGACTGAGCGACTTCACTTTCTGTAAGGAGTACTCTAGATATGTATCAGCAGATTTGCACTGGACAGAAACTATACAAATGCAGCGAGTGTGGTAAAGCATTTTGGAAGAAGACATGCCGGATAGAACATCAGAGATTTTACTCAGGAAATGCTTCTTTGCACGTACTGAATGTGGAAAATTCTCTTTACACAAAAATGATCTCATCACCTGTTAGAGAATTCACATGGGAAAGAGGCCATATGAATGCTGTGAATATGGGAAAGTCTTTACCACAAAGTCAGGATTCAAGGTTTATCAATGAAACATACCAGAGAGGGGCCCTGTGGATGCAGCAAATGTGGGAAGGCTTTTGCCCACTTGTTAATCCATGTTAAACATAAATGAAATCACAGGTAGTCTCTTTGGGGAAGTGTGTAACAAGTTGCAGACCCTCAAGAAATAGTATGCAGAGAAGAATTGCAATGCAAAGAATGTGGTATTATCTTTAGTGATTACAGCATATTTTATATTGATGGAAAAATGTACGAAACAACTCAGGTAAAACTAGCCTTCTTCAGCGTTACTGGTTGGGGCATAGACTTGGATTACCATGATAGTGAATGGCTTGCCTTGGAAACGAACAGAGATCATTCTGTCTTTTTTGAGATTGCATCCAAATACTGCATTTCGGACTCTTTTGTTGACCATGATGGCTACTCCATTTCTTCTAAGGGATTCCTGCTCACAGTAGTAGATATAATGGTCATCTGAATTAAATTCACCCATTCCAGTCCATCTTAGTTCGTTGATTCCTAGAATGTCAACGTTCACTCTTGCCATCTCCTGTTTGACCACTTCCAATTTGCCTTGATTCATGGACCTAACATTTCAGGTTCCTATGCAATATTGCTCTTTACAGCATCAGACCTTGCTTCTATCACCAGTTACATCCACATTGTGGATATTGGGTATTGTTTTTGCTTTGGCTCCATCCCTGCATTCTTTCTGGAGTAGCATACCTACTGATCACCAGTAGCATATTGGGCACCTACTGACCTGGGGAGTGCATCTTTCAGTGTCCTATCTTTTTGCCTTTTCTTACTGTTCATGGGGTTCTCAAAGCAAGAATACTGAAGTGGTTTGCCATTCCCTTCTCCAGTGGACCACATTCTGTCAGACCTCTCCACCATGACCCATCCGTCTTGGGTGGCCCAAAACAGCATGGCTTAGTTTCATTGAGTTAGACAAGGCTGTGGTCCGTGTGATCAGATTAGCTAGTTTTCTGTGATTGTGGTTTCGGTCTGTCTGCCCTCTGATGCCCTCTTTCAGTGCCTACCGTCTTACTTGGGTTTCTCTTATCTTGGATGTGGGATATCTCTTTACGACTGCTCCAGCAAAGCACAGCCTCTGCTCCTTACTTGGACATGCGGTATCTCCTCTCGGACGCTGCCCCTGACCTTGGATGTGGGATAGCTCCTCTCGGCTGCACTTAAGTTGAACAGTTCTATGAAGACCTACAAACCTTTCTAGAACTAACACCCCCAAAAGATGTCCTTTTCATTATAGGGGACTAGAATGCAAAAGTAGGAAGTCAAGAAACACCTGGAGTAACAGGCAAATTTGGCCTTGGAGTATGGAATAAAGCAGGGCAAAGGCTAACAGAGTTCTGCCAAGAGAAGGCACTTGTCATAGCAAACACCCTCTTTCAACAACACAAGAGAAGACTCTACACATGGACATCACCAGATGGTCGACACCGAAATCAGATTGATTATATTCTTTGCAGCCAAAGATGGAGAAGCTCTATACAGTCAGCAAAAACAAGACCAAGATCTGTGGCTCAGATCATGAACTCCTTATTGCCAAATCCAGACTGAAATTGAAGAAAGTGGAGAAAACCACTAGACCATTCAGGTATGACCTAAATCAAATCTCTTATGACTATACAGTGGAAGTGAGAAATAGATTCAAGGGACTAGATCTGATAGAGTGCCTGATGAACTATGGACGGAGGTACATGACACTGTACAGGAGACAGGAATCAAGACCATCCCCAAGAAAAAGAAATGCAAAAAAGCAAAATGGCTGTCTGAGGAGGCCTTACAAATAGCTGTGAAAAGCAAAGGAGAAAAGGAAAGATATACCCATTTGAATGCAGAGTTCCAAAGAATAGCAAGGAGAGATAAGAAAGCCTTCTTCAGTAATCAATGCAAAGAAATAGAGGAAAACAATAGAATGGGAAAGACTAGAGATCTCTTCAAGAAAATTAGAGATACCAAGGGAACATTTCATGCAAAGATGGGATCAATAAAGGACAGAAATGGTAGGGACCTAACAGAAGCAGAAGATATTAAGAGGTGGCAAGAATACACAGAAGAACTGTACAAAAAAGATCTTCATGACCCAGATAATCACGATGGTGTGATGACTGACCTAGAGCCAGACATCCTGGAATGTGAAGTCAAGTGGGCCTTAGAAAGCATCACTACGAACAAAGCTAGTGGAGGTGATGGAATTCCAGTTGAGCTATTTCAAATCCTGAAAGATGATGCTGTGAAAGTGCTGCACTCAATATACCAGCAAATTTGGAAAACTCAGCAGTGGCCACAGGACTGGAAAAGTTCAGTCCAATCCCAAAGAAAAGCAATGCCAAAGAATGCTCAAACTACTGCACAATTGCACGCATCTCACAGGCTAGTAAAGTGATTCTTAAAATTCTCCAAGCCAGACTTCAGCAATACATGAACCGTGAACTTCCTGATGTTCAAGCTGGTTTTGGGAAAGGCAGAGGAACCAGAGATCAAATTGCCAACATCCGCTGTATCATTGAAAAAGCAAGAGAGTTCCAGAAAAACATCTATTTCTGCTTAATTGACTATGCCAAAGCCTTTGAAGTGTGGGTCACAATAAACTGTGGAAAATTCTGAAAGAGATGGGCATACCAGATCACCTGACCTGCCTCTTGAGAAACCTATATGCAGGTCAGGAAGCAACAGTTAGAACTGGACATGGAACAACAGACTGGTTCCAAATAGGAAAAGGAGTATGTCAAGGCTGTATATTGTCACCCTGCTTATTTAACTTCTATGCAGAGTACATCATGAGACACGCTGGGCTGGAGGAAGCACAAGCTGGAATCAAGATTGCCAGGAGAAATATCAATAACCTCAGATATGCAGATGACACCACTCTTATGGCAGAAAGTGAAGAGGAACTAAAAAGCCTCTTGATGAAGGTGAAAGAGGAGAGTGAAAAAGTTGGCTTAAGGCTCAACATTCAGAAAACTAAGATCATGGCATCTGGTTCCATCACTTCATGGGAAATAGATGGGGAAACAGTGGAAACAGTGGCTGACTTTATTTGTTTGGGCTCCAAAATCACTGCAGATGGTGATTTCAGCCACGAAATTAAAAGATGCTTACTCCTTGGAAGGAAAGTTATGATCAACCTAGACAGCATATTCAAAAGCAGAGACATTACTTTGTCAACGAAGGTCCATCTAGTGAAGGCTATGGTTTTTCCAGTGGTCATGTATGGATGTGAGAGTTGGACTGTGAAGAAAGCTGAGCGCCGAAGAATTGATGCTTTTGAACTGTGGTGTTGGAGAAGACTCTTGAGAGTCCCTTGGACTGCAAGGAGAGCCAACCAGTCCATCCTAAAGGAGATCAGTCCTGTGTGTTCATTGGAAGGACTGATGTTGAAGCTGAAACTCCAATACTTTGGCCATCTGATGCGAAGAGCTGACTCATTGGAAAAGACCCCGATGCTGGGAAAGATTGAGGGCAGAAGGAGAAGGGGATGACAGAGGATGAGATGGTTGGATGGCATCACCGACTCAATGGACATGGGTTTGGGTCGACTCCAGGAGTTTGTGATGGACAGGGAGGCCTGGCGTGCTGTGGTTCCTGGGGTTGCAAAGAGTTGGACACGGCTTAGCAACTGAACTGAACTGAAAACCAGCCTTGGTGAAAATATTTTAGGACATTTTATGTCCAAAAAATATACTGAGATAAAACCTATGTAGTGTGAAAGTCTAGGAAAGCCTTCAGTGGGAATAGACCAGATCATATGTGGTCATTATGAATCACAGGTGAGTGAATATTTCTATAATTAGAAATTAATAGAAATACAACTGTGGGGAAGCCTTTGCCCAGAAATAACATTTCAACAGATGTCAGTTAACTCTGGAGAAATACTTTACTATGGCGATAAATATGGCAAGATTTGAGTAATATTACCGCATACTTTGTCAGGAAATCTGGGCAGAAACCCATTCAATATCGTGGGCTTTAACAAAATATCTGGTAACAGTGAAGGAAAGTAGCCGTGGGGAAAGGATAAAGAAGAGCATTATGTCATAAGTCTAAACTTAAGGGATGATACACCTCACAAGCCCCGAGAGAAAGGATAATTTCAACCATATTTCTAGTTGCCTTGTCACTGATCTTATACATTTTAAGTAGTAGTAGTGTTGTCACTGCTGCCGCTGCTAAGTCGCTTCAGTCGTGTCCGACTCTGTGTGACCCCATAGACGGCAGCCCACCAGGCTTCCCCGTCCCTGGGATTCTCCAGGCAAGAACACTGGAGTGGGGCGCCATTTCCTTCTCCAATGCATGGAAGTGAAAAGTCAAAGTGAAGTCGCTCAGTCGTGTCCCAGATTGAATTTTAATGTATACAGTGCAGGAGTGTTCAATGACCATTTTATTATTTAACTTTTGCATTTCTTTGGTTCTAAGTTTGTGTTATTTCAAAGTATTTGAAGTACTTCAAAATGAAACACTGTATTAATTTCATAAGTACTACTCCATGTATTTGGATGTACTTAGCTAAATTTATATGTAGCATTTGGGGGGTTATAAAATTAATATAAATGTGATATTTTTATAATTTTGAATTTTGAAATAAGTTTAGAATTACAAAAACTGAAATATTCCAGAGATTTTCTAAATGCTTTTCAGCCCACTCTTCCCAAAGCTAAAATGTTATATAAGCACACAGTTAACCATAAACAGAGGAAACTGAAATTGTTACAGTTCTATTAACTACAATTGGGTTGATCACGCCAGTTTTACCATGCACTCAGTTTTGTTTGATTTTTATATATCACTTCAAGAAACAGTCATATATGTAGGTTCATATAACCAACAGTAAAAATTCAGAATGCTTTGTCAACACAAACTCCCTCATTTTACATGCTCATAGTCACAACCTTTCCCTGACCCTAACCCTTGGCATCACAGATCTTTTTGCGGCTATGTTTTTTCACTTAGAGAATATTAGAAAAATAGAATTGTTTAGCATATATCCTTTTGAGTTTGACCTTGTGAAATAATAGAAAATTGACTTGCTGGTCTGTGCTACGAGTTCCTGGCACAGAGCTCCGGAACCCTTGTAAATTCTACATAATGAGAGCATCTGGAATGTCTCTTATGCTATTGATGTGGCTGTGGGTGGGCTCCTGGATGGGGGCTGGTCACCAGAAAGATCAAGCCATGATTAGAAGTTTGGAATTTTCAGCCCACTTCCCATCCTCCAGAGAGCAGAGAAGGACTAAAAACGGAGTTACTAATTGATCATGCCTATGTAAGGAAGACTCCTGCTGCTGCTGCTGCTGCTAAGTCGCTTCAGTTGTGTCCAACTCTGTGCGACCCCATAGATGGCAGCCCACCAGGCTCCCCCATCCCTGGGATTCTCTAGCAAGAATACTGGAGTGGGTTGCCATTTCCTTCTCCAAAGCATGAAAGTGAAAAGTCAAAGTGAAGTCGCTCAGTCATGTCCAACTCTTAGCGACCCCATGGACTGCAGCCTACCAGGCTCCTCTGTCCATGGGATTTTCCAGGCAAGAGTACTGGAGCGGGGTGCCATTGCCTTCTCCAAGGAAGCCTCCGTAAAGTCCCAATAGTGTGTGCTTTGGAGAGCTTCTAGATGGATGAACACATACAGGCCTGGGGAGAGGAACACGCCACAGTGTAGGAGCAGAAGCTCCTGTGCTCGAGACCCTCCCAGTCCTGTTTTTCTCTTCATTTGGTCATTCATAAGCTTTTCAGCAAGCTGTGCCATGCTAAGTCGCTTCAGTCATGTCTGACTCTTTGCAACCCCCTGGAGTGTCCCAAAGTTCGTGGACTCCACTGACAGGCTGTCTGTGGGATTCTCCAGGCAAGGATTCTGGAGTGGGTTGCCGTGCCCTCCTCCAGGGAAATCTTCCTGACCCAGGGATTGAACTCTTGTCTCTTACGTCTCCTGCATTGGCAGGTGGGTTCTTCACCACTAGTGCTGCCTGAGAAGCCCTTTTAGCAAACTAATTGAACCCAAAGCAGAGGTTGTGGAAATCTCAGATTTGTAGCCAAGTCAGACAAGTTGTAGGTAACTTGGAGACCTGCTACTTACAACTAGCATCTGTACTGGGTCAGCAGCATTCTTACAGGACCGAGCCCTGCCAGACTTCTGGGGTCTGGCAATATCTCTGCATAGACAGGGTTATAACTGAGTCAGACTTAAGGACCCAATTGGTGTAAAGGAGGTGACAGACATGTCACACGTGTTGCAAGTGTGGCAGTAGTGTGAGTAAAAGAAATACAAGCATAGATTTTTTCCAACATAGACCTCAAGTAAATTCAACCTTTGATCCAATCAGAAGCTCTCTGAACATTTTTTTCTTCCACAAGAATATCAGACTTCAGGCAAACTGGCTGCACTCAAGGTGTTACTGCCTAAGGGCTCAAGGGCACCATCAACTTGCCAGTTTTGCCCAAACTGATGACCAGAACGCATCTCATACCACATTGGCCTTGGCAAGGTGCTGGCCTTGGAAGACTTAAGGTGCCTGTGACCTGTGACCATCTCTTGCAAAGAGACGAAAGCAGTGGGGTACCCATGTCTTCCCACCCAGCAAAGTGATAACAGCTGTTAAAGCCATTCCCATCCTAAAGGCCAGAACCTCTCTGAGGTCACGGAGCCATGTGATGTCATAGAACCTGTGCGAGGCCAGAACTCAGGAAACTAACCCAGAGCCCTCAGCAGATACACCTCCTCCTGGGCCCTGCAAGTCCCTAGCAACAGCCACAGATGCACTATGGGGAGAACACATTAGAAGGAGAACTGGTTTTGGACCAGGTTCAGGCTTTGGTAGCTACGGAAGGACTCTTTGGGGGCTCAAGCTGGTGAGCCTGATTCTGGGTAAGAATCCCCAGTGAGGGGTCTGTGGAGGGTCAGTGAAGAGGGAATGCATGCCAGTGTCCATATAGGGGATTTCCTTTGGGTTGAGTCACTGAGGAATCTGGGTGTTAGTAGTGGGGCCTTTGATTAAGGCTTAAGCCGAAGTGTTTAATGATCAGTGGTTCTGTTGGTCAGGGTTTAGGGTACATGTGTTAAGCTCTGCAAGACTCAGTAATTGAAAACTGGATGGAAGGTGTGAAATTAATGAGCACGGTTTCTCCCCTAGGTTAGCAATTTAATATCCAGCTCCTGTTCTTGGACAGCAAGGAGATCAAACCAGTGACTCCTAAAGGAAATCAGCCCACTGCTCAGCAGGCTCTTATTGACTTTTAAGAACTCTGTTCTGGATATCAGTTCTTTATCAGTATAGGGCTTATGGGATGAATGTGTTGAGATACTTTTGAGAGTCCCTGCCCCCCCACTGTCCCCCCCACCCCCCACTGGCTTTTTTTTTTTTTTTTTGGCCTATGGACCTCTAAGTGTTCCAGCATTATTTGCTGAAAAGTCTATCTTTCTTCATTTTGAATAAACTTTTTACCTCTGTGAAACACTTGAGTGTAATTGACTTATGTGGGTCTTTTGGGATCTCTATTGTATTCCTTTGTCCTGTATTTTCTCCTTTCACCAATACTACTGAAGGTTTATAAATCTTGAAATCTGTTGATGTGAGCTCTATATGTTGGTTCTTTTTGGTCAAATTTTTTTGCTATTTTCAGTGGAAAAATCTGGCAAATATTACCTTTGTTGTCCCTTTGATAGCCTAGACATGATGTTATTAGAAAGGGACTTCGATTCGGAGGTGTCTTTTCCAATATGGATAGCCCTTGTTTAATGAGGAAAACAGACTGACCTAAAAGAAGGTCAATATCTCAAATACCTAATCAGTACTCCTCAAAATGAAGACAGGAAAAAGAGAAAAGGGTGAGGAATGGTCACAGAACAAGGGAATTCAGGAAAACATGATGTTTAAAGGCAGTACTCCCTGGGTTGAATCCTGAGACAGAAAGAGGACAGTAGTGTAAAAAGTTGTGAAATCCAAATAGAAACTAATTTAGTTGAGTGTCATAGCAATGTTAATATCTCAATTTGACAAACGTATCATGGTTACATAGGGGCTACCCAGGTGGCTCACTGGGTAAAGAATCTGTCTGCAGTGGAAGAGATGCAGGAGGCTTGAGTCTGATCCTTGAGTCAGGAAGCTCCCCTGGAGGAGGACATGACAACCCACCCCAGTATTCTTGCCTGGAGAATCCCATGGACAGAGGAGCCTAGCAGGATGCAGTTCATAGGGCCGTGAAGAGTCAGATGCAACTGAGCACACACACACCAAGGTTATATGAAATATTCACACGAGAGGAAGTCAAATGAAGGTATATATGCATTCTTTGTAGTACTTTGTGGCTTTTGTGTAAATCTAAAGTTTTCTCCAAATAAAAATTTAAAATAGGTATTTGTAGTTGTTCAGTTGCTCAGTCACGTCTGACTCTTTGCGACCCCATAGACTGCAGCACATCAGGCCTCCCTATCTCTCACCATCTCCCAGAGTTTGCCCCAGTTCACATCCATTGCATCGGTGATGCCATCCGGCCATCTCATCCTCTGGCACTCTCTTCTCCTGTCCTCAATATTTCCCAGCATCAGGGACTTTTCCAGTGAGTCTGCTGTTCACATCAGACGACCATAATACTGGAGCTCCAGCTTCAGCATCAGTCCTTCCAAAGTGTATTCAGGGTTGAATTTCCCTTAATATTGACTGATTTGTTCTCCTTGCAGTCCAAGGGGCTTCCAGGAGTCTTCTCTAGCACCATAGTTCGAAGCCATCAAATTTTTGGTGATCTGCCTTCTCTATGGGCAAGCTCTCACACCCATATGTGACCACTGGGAAGACCACAACCTTGACTATATGGACCTTTGTCAGCAGAGTAATGTTGTTGCTTTTCAAAACAATGTCTAGGTTTGTCATAGCTAAAATAGGTATAATAACTGGACATGGAACAACAGACTGGTTCCAAATAGGAAAAGGAGTACGTCAAGGCTGTATATCGTCACCCTGTTTATTTAACTTATATGCAGAATACATCATGAGAAACGCTGGACTGGAAGAAACACAAGCTGGAATCAGGATTGCCGGGAGAAATATCAATAACCTCAGATATGCAGATGACACCACCCTTATGGCAGAAAGTGAGAGGAACTCAAAAGCCTCTTGATGAAAGTGAAAGTGGAGAGTGAAAAAGTTGGCTTAAAGCTCAACACTTAGAAAATGAAGATCATGGCATCCTCTGAGTGATATGGCTGAAAAGTACATACTGAGAGAAATCTGTCATCATTTCCATCACCCTAGAAAGTTATATTTCCCAGTGCAGAAAAATAAGCAATTATTTATTTGGGACTTGAATGAACAAGGTAATGGACTAATCAGTTTTTTGTCACTGAAGGGAGTAAGCCACTGGAAGGCAGTTCTAAAGAACATAGCTGTCTTCTAAATTGTGTGTGATTAGAGACTCAATATAAACAGGGAAAAGCAAAATGAAAGAGGATCCTCAGAAAGGACAGGAATTGCAGTTTCTAAGTTGTTCAGTCATTGAGTCATGTCACCTCTTTGTGACCCCATGGATTGTAGCACGCCAGGCTTCCCTGTCCTTCACTATCTCCCAGAGTTTGCTCAAATTCCTGTCGAGTCAGTGATGCTATCTAACCATCTCATCCTCTGCCTCCCCCTTCTCTTACCCTCAATCTTTCCCAGCATCAGGGTCTTTTCCAATGAGTCATCTCTCTGCATTGGGTGGCCAAAGTATTGGAGGATCAGCGTCAGTCCTTCTAATGAATATTCAGGGTTGATTTCCTTTATGATTGACTGGTTTCATGTCTAAGAATGGAGGAAAACATAAGAGATGGGAGGTGACATTCTTAAAGGATGTGGTGAAAAAACTTTGTCTAAAGGGCAAAGCTCTCAAAACTCTTGAAAGCTGCTGCCATTTCAAAAATTCCAGCTTCACTGTTACCTGCTGAACTGAGATGTGCTTTCTCTTCTTTCTCCCTCTTCTGAGAGTAGGGCTCTTGGCCTCTCACTATCCTGAGTGCATGCATGCTAAGTCGATTCAGTCGTGTCCGATTTTTTGTGATCCTACGGACTATAGCTCACTAGGCTCCTCTGTCCATGGAATTTTCCAGGCAAGAATACTGGAGTGGGTTGCCATGCCCTCCTCAGGGGATTTTCCAGACCCAGGGATTGAACCCAGGACTTCCACATTGCAGGCGGATTCTTTACTGTCTGAGCGACCAGGGAAGCCCTACTTTCCCTTAATTTCCTAACTATCCTGTAGTTATCCACCTATCCAAGTTATAAACATTTGGGTCTTATTCACAGGAAAGGAAATGGAAATTTTCCATACTGTGGCTGTCTTGGAATTCAATCTGAAATGTTGGGTTATTGGATAATTCACTCCTTCAGATATATTTTAAAGCAACAACATTGTGCAAGACACTGTACTCCACACTGAAGATAAATCAGAGACCAACACGGGCAAGGGAATACCCCTTATGGATCTTACAGAATAGTGAAGAAGAGACAATCAATAGATACGATGTCACCAAGTGATAAGTCCTTTGAAGAAAAAGCCTAGTAATAATTTATTGGGTGTCCCAGGGGGAAAGTGAAAGTCACTCAGTCATATCTGATGTTACTGGAGTGGGTAGTCTATCCCTTCTCCAGGGAATCTTCCCGACCCAGGAATGGAACTGGGGTCTCTTGCATTGCAGGTGGATGCTTAACCAACTGAGCTATCAGGGAAGCTCCAGGTTGAGCTAGTGGTAAAGAACCCACCTGCCAATACAGGAGACATGCTGCTGCTGCTGCTAAGTCACTTCAGTCGTGTCCTACTCTGTGCGACCCCATAGACTGCAGCCCACCAGGCTCCCCCGTCCCTGGGATTCTCCAAGCAAGAACACTGGAGTGAGTTGCCATTTCCTTCTCCAATGCATGAAAGTGAAAAGTGAAAGTGAAGTCGCTCAGTCGTGTCTGACTCTTAGCGACCCCATGGACAGCAGCCTACCAGGCTCCTCTGTCCATGGGATGTTCCAGGCAAGAGTACTGGAGTGGGTTGCCATTGCCTTCTCCGGCAGGAGACATGAAACTCCAGTTAAATCCATGGGTGGGGAAAATCTCCTGGAGGAGAGCAAAGCAAGGAGTGGAACTCCACTGAAGCGACTTAGCACACATATGCATGCTTTAGTAATAATAGGGAAGGCTCTCCACCCCAAGCTTTTCTGGATACTATTTGAGCCAACACTGAAATACTAAAGGAAGCCCCCCATCATAATATTGGTAACTAGAGAATATTCCAGGACTGTTTCTTTTAACCATGGCCTGGTTTCACAACAGCCTGATTCACACTTAATTTTCACATTCTTTGCCGTAAATCTTGGGTTCTGTCCCCATCACCACCCTTCTGTTATGGCAGGATGGATTCAGGTTGAGCTTTTCCCATTGACTCCACACCATTAATGGCCTTACTTCTGGTGGCCTTTTCCTGAGCCCCAACCCCCAGTCACAACGTGGGTAGCCCCTGCCACTCCTTTCCCTCCTTAATGGCCAGCCCCATACTGTAGCAGTGTCTGGAAATCTTTTTTCTCTTCTTAAAATCAGCTTCCTGCAAGCTATTTTCCCTCCGGAAGCTCTCCTTGGAGTCCGTTTACCCAATGTATTTTCTTTTCTCTTTCTGGGAGTGTGTTCTTTGCTGCCGAGCCAACCAGTGAACTCCTACCTCTCTGGAATTTTTTTTTTTTTCATACAAAGTATAAAAATACGGATTTATACAAAAATTTATACAATTTACGTATGTAATTTATACAAATTGTATATTGTATATAATTGTATATAATTTTTACAGAAATTATATACAATTTATACAAAATACGGATAATACATGCCGAAGCCGTATTTACTTCCATGACTAGCCTTCTGAAAGCACCTTAGCCGGCATTATTTTTGCCTCATGAAGCTTGAGACTGAAAACGTACCTATTTTCTGCAAGAGTCGAAATGTGAGGAAATGAGAGAATTTCAGTGGCTCCTCACCCTCCAGGCCATCCCAGCTCCTGGCCTCCAAATCCATCCCTGGACTTTCCGTACGTCAGATGTGCCAACATGGCCGTCCCCTTGGGGGCCGTTGTGATCTGGGCGCAGACATATTGCCTGTCTAGGACGTAACGGAAGTTGGTTCATTGGCTCCAGTGACAGCTCAGATCCACCTCGGCAACCGTAGACAGGTCTAGACTTCAAAGCAGTTCACCGAAGTAGGAGGGCGTTTAGCTTCCCGTCGGTCTGGGGAAAATCTGTTTAGTGTGTGATTTTTGTGCCTGGATTTCCCCCCACCCCCCCCCCTTTTTTTTTTGTCGTCACAGTAGTGGTATTGTTTCGCCCAGGGTGATACGTGGACTTGGTGCTGTCTGGACCCTTGGGATTATCTCCAGAGGGCAGAGGCATACGGCAGAAGTGCCGAGGTGGTTATATGTAAGGGGAACCAGGTGGGTACTGGATTTGGGAACCAGACGCGGAGTTTGTCTGTGGTTTGCGTTGGGGGTGTCCTGGGGGTCAGTATGATTAGATTCTGTAGAGATCAGTGCTCTTCTTCCAGTTTTCAAGGCTTGGGGTTCTGTGGATCACTCCGATTGCAGGGTGTACAGGTGGCATTGACGACGATCGCAGTGTCCGATTCAGATTGGGGATTTAATTCGGGGCTCAGTGATGGCGGGGTGTGCCTGGGTCATCTCATAAGGGTGTCAGTACCAGGTTTCGGGTTCATAAAGAAGTGACAGAAGACCGTACATCCCAGGGCAATAGTTCCAAACCATCTATATTTTATCTTTTGTGTACGTGTGTTTTCTTTTTAAATTCATTGAAGTATAATTGGTTTACAACATTGTGAATTTCTACTGTATAGCAAGGTGATTCAGATATATATACACATTCTCTTTAATATTCTTTTTCATTATGATTTATGACAGGACATTGAATATAGCTCCCTGTGATGTACTGTAGGACCTTGGTTAGCCTAGTTGTTTAGCTTTTAATCGAGAAGTTGACTATAGAAGGAGAGACTGAGCCAGCAATGCCAATCTGTCTTATATTGTCTGTGCGGCTTTTGCACTGCAAAGATAGAGTATATCATGACAGAGACATTTTGGCTTGCAAATTTGAAAATCCGTGTGTACTTTTTGCAGAAAATATTTGTCAACACTTGCACTCACCTCCTAATAACGATATATTGCAACAGCACCATTACTTTGGAGAAGGAAATGGCAACCCGCTCCAGTATTCTTGCCAGGAGAATTCCATGGACAGAGGAGCCTCGCAGGCTACAGTCCCTGGGATGCAAAAAGTAGGACACGACTGAGCAACTAACACACACTGTTACTTACCTCCCTGACATACGTGAAAACTTTGTTCTTTGCTAACAGAATCTTCATTTTGCTTAATTATCTGGAAAGATGCCTTCTGGCAAGGTCATCCATGTATTCCCATGTATTGGGAAGTCCTGACTGGTCTTAGTCAATCATGTGGTTTGAGTTCCTATTGCTAGTGATTGAGTTAGTACTAAGAAAAGAGCTTATGTATATGGGGCGGTTCTAACCAGCTATGTATGTAGAAATGTGCTTTGGGGTTTCTAGAGAAGCATTTTTTTCTTTTAAAGAAGTAAGGCCTTGAATCTCTTTTCTCATATTGATAATGATATTGTTGAAAAGTTTTGGCCCTGTTTTCTAATGTTAACTTATTCTTTCAGGTTTTCTTTATGGTGTTGTAATTATTCATTCCTCATCATTATTATAGTTTTGCCTGTCTTCAACTGTATATATTTTTATACCACATCTTCCTTATCTGTTCATCTATTGATGGACACTTGGGTTGCATCTGTGTCTTGGCTATTGTAAGTAGTTCTGCTATGAACATTGGGATGCCTAAAGCTTTTCAAATTAGAGTTTTCTCCATATCATGCACTTTTTTTTAATGTCAGGCTCAATATTTGTGAGACTCAGTTATGTTCTTGCACATAGATGTACTCCCCCCCCGCCCCCACCGTGTAACAGGATTATGCAAATATATAAATATCCACATAGCAAATATTTTGTGGTTTGCATGCCACCGTTCTCTCGTGTATAAGTCTTTATTTTTGTTTTATTATCCTTGAAAGATGTAAAAGGTATTCTTAGCATGAAAGCTGAGCAAAGACTGTTGTTTTTCCATAGCATTCTATTGTTTGACTATATGATTTTCTGACTACTTGTGAAATTTGTGTTGCTTGCATTTCGGTTTGTTATGAATAATGTTACTATGGAGATTCATGACAGTGTCCTCCAGTTTAACCCATATTTTTGGAGGGAGGCCCCAGATTTTTGGAGGGATGTATTTCTTAGATGTATTCTTCAGAGTGAAGTTGCTTCTGGCTTGGTGAACACGTGGAGATGCAGGGAGAGTGACCCTCCTGTAGGGGGCACTTCTCACCCTTCCACACTTACCCTGTCCTGGGCAGGCACCTCTTCCATCTGCCTGTTCCTGAGTTACATCTTTTTGTAAGTAAATATAATACCTAAAATGTTTCTCTGAGTTCCGGGAGCCGTTCTAGCATATTTTTGTTTGTTTTGTTTTTGGCTGTGCCACACAGCATGTGGGATCTTAGTTTCCTGACCAGGGATGGAACCCACACCCCCTGCAGTAGAAGCACAGAGTCCTAGCCACTGGACCTCCACAAAATTCCCTCCTCTAGCAAATGAATCAACCCAAGGAGGGGGTCGTTGGACCCTGCGCTCTGTGGCCAGTTGCTTGGAAGCCCAGGTGACAGACTGGACTTGTGTTTGCACTTGAAGCAGAGGGTAGAGGCCAGTCTCACAGGACGGAGCCTTTAACTCATGAAATATGATATTATCTCCAGGTACATAGTGGCGGAATTGAGTTGAAGTGTAGGACATCCAGCTGGTGTTGTAGAATTGTTTCCTGATGTGTTAGAAAAAGAACTACGTATCAAATTGGTGTCAGAATCCCACCTTGTTGTGGATGAGTTTCTTGTTATTACACTTCCCTCTTCTGATAGCACCACAAACTGTGTTTTAAGAGAGTTGTTAGTGTTCATTATGACACTGGAGAGTACGTATGACATATAATTTTTGCTTGTTAAATTCTTATGTTAATTAGTACTTTTATACGTTCTTCTGACAACGTAGTCTTAGAGCACTTCAACTTCATTTATATATGATTATTTTGTATTTTAATTTCTTATGTATTTAAAACCTTCTAAGATATTACCAGTATTTTTTATAACAAAGCATTTCTGCTTTGAGCAGTATGGTAGTTTTCAAAATTAAGTGCATGTAGTCACGGGATGTATACAAATTTTTGAGTAGGTCCCTGACCGCACGTGGTTTAGAGGATAAGCAGCGCCTATCCCCCCATGTGGTCCCTTCTGTATAACTGAAGTGCCTGCGATTCTCCTGCTCCCAAGGCCTGCTGCTGGGTGAATCTCTTGTCCCTCGTCTCATTTGACAGTCATCCCACTTAAAGTTTGTGGAACAAAGGAACACTACCTCCGTCACAGTCAGAAGCTTAGGCTTTTTTGGCCAGAAGCATAAAATATTCTGGGGCTACCAGTAAAGGGACACTCGGCAATGCTGTGGGCATTGGGTTAAGATGAGCACCCAGGAGTAGCAATATCCTCTGGGCCCAGAGGAAATGTACCCTCAGCTTGAATTTTCTCTTCCACCCAAGGTCCTGAGTCCCCAGGAGCAAAAGAATCAGTCAAAAGAGGAAGAAGTTATAGGATTTGGTAGCAGCATTTTCTGGGGATATGCTTGGTTGAAGACAAGTTTCAGAACAGAAATTGAGAGCAGATCCACGTGATACATCGACAGTGTTTTCAGAGAACAGAGGAAAATGATCCAAGCCCAGGTGACTTCTGGTTTGTTTTATTCCTTCCTTTGTTCCCCAGTGGGTTTGTAGAAACCTGTAAAAAATCATTTTCGTTATTCTATAAAGTATAAATTTGTATATCTTTTCCTGTTATATATATACACACATATATATGTGAGAATGTAGTGTTTCTAGTTTAACAAGAAGATTTAGTTTTACATACTATCAGATCAGATCAGTCGCTCAGTCGTGTCCGACTCTTTGTGACCCCATGAATCGCAGCACACCAGGCCTCCCTGTCCATCACCAACTCCCGGAGTTCACTCAGACTCACGTCCATTCAGTCAGTGATGCCATCCAGCCATCTCATCCTCTGTCGTCCCCTTCTCCTCTCGCCCTCAATCCCTCCCAGCATCAGAGTCTTTTCCAATGAGTCAACTCTTCGCATGAGGTGGCCAAAGTACTGGAGTTCCAAGTTCCAATTGGATAAATGAATGGATGACTAACTACACAATTAGAGAATGTTGTATTAGGCATTTGCTTCTTTAATGATACATTAAAATAAAAGCCCTACTGGATACCTCAGTGCAGCCTGTAAAGTGGAAATGAGCAGAACACCTTTAACATTTCTTCCCTATCATCAAGATGACATCATCATTACACACCTCTCTTCTTACAGGAAACCCTCACATTTGACGATGTGGCCGTGGACTTCACGTGGGAGGAGTGGCAGCTCCTGGCCCCTGCTCAGAAGGCCCTGTACAGGGATGTGATGCTGGAGAACTATAGCAACCTGGTGTCTGCCGGTGAGGATGGCTCCCTTGGGTCACTGACCAGGTCCCCAGTCAGTGGCCTTTCCTTTCCAGCTTCTGAGAACTCTGGAGCATCTGTGATGCTCAGTGTCCTCTCTGGCCCAAGAGAAGTGGGTGTATTCTCTCTTCTCCTGTGAGAAAAGCCTTGACTCTGTAGGTTGTGAAATTGTTTTGGCCTCACATGTAGCATTCTGCTGTCTTCACAGACCCCAGGGCAAACTCACTGGGCCTAAATAGTCTGTCATTTCCCATGAACAGGTTTTCAAGCAAGCACACCAGAGGTAGTCTCCAAATTGGATCAAGGAGAACCATGGATGATGGATGATGAAACCCACTGTCAAACCCGTTCAGGTGAGTGAGAGACCAGCAGGGGGACAGGCTGTGGAAATGACCTTGTCAGAGAAGAGCCACAGCTGTGAGGGGGTTGGAGGATGGGTGAACAGTTCCTCCCTGCATTTCTCTCCCGGTATCAGAGAACTTTTCTTTGTAGGAGTTTCAGTTCAGTTCAGTCACTCAGTCGTGTCCGACTCTTTGTGACCCCATGGACGGCAGCACGCCAGGCCTCCCTCTCCATCACCAACTCCCGGAGTTCACTCAAACTCATGTCCCTTGAGTCGGTGATGCCATCCAACCATCTCATCCTCTGTCATCCCCTTCTCCTCCCACCTTCAATCTTTCCCAGCATCAGGGTCTTTTTAAATGAGTCAGTTCTTTGCATCAGGTGGCCAAAGTATTGTAGGAGTTTAGAGAAGAATGTATCCCTTTTTAGGAAATATTCTGTGTGTTCTGGGATCTGTTTCTTTATTTTACTGCCATCTTGATTTTTGTTTGCCTAGTGTTCTTTTTCCTACCATTTTCATATCTTTTCCGTCTCCATACTCTCCCACCTCATTTTCTATGAAATTCCCCCTTCCAGGACCTCTCGCCACAGAGAAGACTTTTTCTAAAAATGTTTGTTTTTGGCTGCGCTTTGTCTTCGTTGCTGCATGCTGGCTTTTCTCTACTTGCGGCGAGGGGCGCTACTCCCTAGTTTTGGTGCAGAGGCTTCTCATTGCAGTGGCTTCTCTTGTGGAGCACGGGCTCCAGAGCTCAAGAGCTTCAGTTGTTGCAGTTCCCAGGTGCTAGAGGACAGGCTTGATAGTTGTGGCCCACGGGCTTTGTTGCTCCCCAGCATGTTGGGTTTTCCCGGATCAGGGATCAAACTTGTGTCTCCTGCATTGGCAGGCAGTTTCTTTACCACTGAGCTACCAGTGAAGCCCTCCACAGAGAAAACTTTGAATTCCTCTCTGTCTGCTGCCGTCTACTGCCCCTTCCTGCTCCACTGTTCATATTGATTTCCTTTCTCACAACCATCCCATTGGATGCCGGCCCCAAAGTAGACTGGTCTTCACTGGGCCTTCTCTCCGCCCTGAGGTTTTACTAATGTTTTGCTTTCCCTTTTACTCAGTGATCTCTTGACCTTCCACGTTTTCTTCTTTCTAATAAGCTAACAAATTCCTTTGGCTCACTGGAGAAGACTCCCAAGTTGATACCTCCCCACTGTGATCCAGCACAGACTTGGTTCTGTACAATTTCCTCATCTCAATGGCAGCTCTCCTTAGTTCCTAGTAACTATCTGGTTGTGGATCATCTTCCCTCCCAGGAAACCCTACAAGTTAGCTTCTCCCTTACTCCTGTGCAGCCTCCATCCTGGCTAGTCAGACTTTACCTCCACTGTGGCCCCTTGCAGAGCTCTCCTCTGTAAAGGGCTCAGCTGTTCAGGATGAATTTTTAACTAGAAAATTATTTTAACATCCTGCATTCTTAGTTCCAGCCTCAACTCGATCATAATTCTTGCCTACTTCCAGTTAATTCCTTTGTATATTTACTAGTTTTGAAATTTCTTCTCATTTGTTGTAGACCTTACCATCACATTCACTCCCTGAAAGCTTTAATTTCTTTCCCCTGGTATCCTGATAAAATTAAGTACCAGGTAACCACATTCCCTTTCAGGACAAAAAAATTCTCTTTTCTGTGATCGTTATGACAGATCATCTTATTCACACAGAGATTTTCATCTTCCTAAACCGCCCAGTCTGTTCCATACATGGAATAGCTAGCTTTCTTGATTCCTTCCTCTATGAATTTTTTGATAGTGAAGTGTAAACTGGAACATTACAGCAGTCTGAGCCACTCAGACAGGAAAGAATTCACCTGCAAGGTAGTAGACCCAGGTTCAATCCCTGGGTTGGAAAGAGCCCTGGAGAAGGAAATGGCAACCCACTCCAACCCACTGGGAAGTTCCATGGACAGAGGAGCTTGCTGGGCTGCAGTCCGTGAGATTGCAAAGAGTTGGATACAACTGAGCAACTAACACACACACAAACACAGCAGTTGAAAAAACAGACCTAGAGCTTTTGTTCTAAGAGGATGAGACATGAATTTAATCAAAATTTATAATAAATAATATGTCTAGGTGGTGAAAAGTGCTGTGATGAAATTAAGTTGCCTAATGGACCAGTGTGAGCCAGGGCTCCTCCTTTAGGAAAGGGAGCAGCTCTCTGAGGTGCAGATTGTAACTTAGATGTGCTTGCAGTTGTCTGCTGTATAATTTTCTTTCTTTTTTCCCCTTCTTTTTAAAAATTTTTTGCCGAAAGACATGTGGAATCTTACTCAGATGCTAAAGAATCTGCCTGCAATGCGGGAGACCTGGGTTTGATCCCTGGGTTGGGAAGATGCCCTGGAGAAGGGAATGGCAACCCATTCCAGAATTCTGGCCTAGAGAATTCTATGGTCAGAGGAACCTGGCAGGCTCCAGTCCATGTGGTCGCAAAAGAGTTGAACACAGCTGAGCAACTAACATACCGGGGATTGAACCTAAGCCTCCTGTACTGGAAGCAAAGAGGCTTAATGGCTAAACTGCTAGGGAAGTCCCTGTGTCATTCTCTTCATTCCCCTCATGCCAACAACAACACAGGATCCATAGGGAGGCCTGTCTCCCTCCAAATTGAGCCAGATTTCCTCCACCTCTCTCCCTCTCCATCACTCCTTCCCACCACTTTTCACAGCCTGTAGCTGTTTTCCTCATGTTCTGTCTCTGCCCCACGAAGTGGTTTTATCCCGCTACAGCATGGGCTCTGTACACCTGTGAATGTGTGTGTGACTCCCCAACACTAGCACCATTCCTGGTCCACCATGGTCAGCAGTCAGGATCTGTGGACTGGATGAGTCCATATCACAATGTGGATAAGGTGCCCTGCAACCTCTGGGCTCCTTCTCACAGAACATTCTTGTATTTTACAGTCTCTGCATGTCTGCAAGGCTATTGTTTAGAAGGTATTCAAATCTGTACTTTTTCATTGTGAATTATCCAGCCCTGTGTTTTACACTAACTACTTTTTCCTTTTGACTGGTATGTGGCACTGTTCCAGTGTGCAGGGAACATTAAACATAGAATTTTATTTACACTTATAAAAACATCCCCATAAAGATTCCTCACATCAAGGTATTTTTAGGAAATTCATTTTTCTTCTCTTTCCTAGAAGTCTGGAAATTTGATGACCACCTGCTGGAGTACTTACAAAATGAGAGCATGGAGAAGAGACTAGAACAATGGCATGAACAGAACCCACTAGAAAATGCTGTTCATCAGAGCATAACTCATTTTCTGCTCAGGCAGCATCATGATGTGTTTGACTTACATGATAAATGTATGAAGTCAAATTTAACTTTACTTTCTCAAAACCTCAGCTATGAAATAAAGAGCTCCAATGAGCTTATTGGAGATGAGAAATCCTGTCGCCATGCTGACAGTGAACAGTTTCATCCTGAAATTAAATTCCCCCAAAGCCAAAAACTCA
Source organism: Bos indicus (assembly GCF_029378745.1). Classification (NCBI taxonomy): domain Eukaryota; kingdom Metazoa; phylum Chordata; class Mammalia; order Artiodactyla; family Bovidae; genus Bos; species Bos indicus. The sequence goes on from NC_091777.1 coordinate 58,441,061, forward strand.
TCAGCTCCAAATCCCCACTCAATGAGCATCAGAAAACTAAAAAAACAGAGAAGCCTCATGTATGTGGTGAATGTGGGAAAGCTTTCATCAAAAAGTCTTGGCTCACTGATCATCAGATAATTCACACAGGAGAGAAGCCCCATCGATGTAATCTTTGTGACAAAGCATTCTCTAGAAAATTCATGCTCACTGAACATCAGAGAACACACACAGGAGAGAAACCTTACCAGTGCACTGATTGTGGCAAAGCCTTCCTCAAGAAATCACGGCTCAATATACATCAGAAAACCCACACCGGAGAGAAACGGTATATCTGCAGTGACTGTGGAAAGGGCTTCATCCAGAAGGGAAATCTCATTGTCCATCAGCGAATTCACACAGGTGAGAAACCTTACACATGCAATGAATGTGGAAAAGGCTTCATCCAGAAGACCTGCCTCATTGCCCATCAGAGATTTCACACGGGAAAGACTCCTTTTGTGTGTAGTGAGTGTGGAAAATCCTGTTCCCAGAAGTCAGGTCTCATTAAACATCAAAGAATTCACACAGGAGAGAAACCCTTTGAATGCAGTGACTGTGGGAAAGCCTTCACTACAAAGCAAAAGCTCATTGTCCATCAAAGGACTCACACGGGAGAGAGACCTTATACCTGCAATGAGTGTGGGAAAGCTTTTGCCTACATGTCTTGCCTTGGTAAACATAAGAAAATACACACAAGAGAGAAACCTGGAGATGCAATCAAGGGGGAGAATCCTGCCTCACAGACAAGTGATGCCATGCGGGAGAAGAGCCTTGTTAACCTGGTGGCTGTGCAGGTGCCTTCCATGGCCCTTCAGCCGTCAGTCAACATCAGTGGACTCCTAGCAAATAGGAACGTCCTCATAACGGGACCACCCGTGGGCAGGTGTGCACCCGCAGGAGATGACAGAGGGTCTGCAGAAGACAGAACCCTTAAGAACGCAGTGAGCATGGTTGTGCCTTCGGTGGTCAATTATGTTTTATTTTGTGTCACAGAAAACCCCTAGAAAAAAACTCAAGACATACTATGTGTAAAAGTTAGAAATCATTGAGCAAAAATTTCTAGGTCAAATGGTGGCTGAAAAGTTTATACTGAGAGAAACTGTATAAATGCTGAGACCAGGAACCCATGATATACTCATCCAGTTAAATATATGCGTTGATACTGAGGCATAATCTGATGTTAATCCAAACACAAACACATCAATTGTTCTGTTGTGTCAGTTGAATGAAGGAAGGAAGCCTGAGTCCAACTAAGTGGAAGAAATAAGTAGGTGAAGTTTTTAAGCATACAATTTGTATGTGGAAGGTTCCTGTGAACAAACAGGGCTAATACTGGTTTGGTGGGCTATGGGATATGTATATGTGTGTGTGTATATATATATCAGTTCTGTTTCTCCAGGGCAAGGTGAAGGATTGACTGAAAACTGGGATGTCTACCTTAAACTCTAAGAAATTTTATATTATGCAGAGGGATTTAGATCGAGCCAGTTTGCTTGAGTCTTAGATTGAGTCATTTTATTCATTTACTGAGTATTTGTTGAGTACTTCCCTTTTTATTGGGTCCCGTCCTAGTAGCTGAGGATACAGTGGTGATTAAGCCCATGAAAAAACCCGTGGTCTCCTAGAGAGAGCTTTGAGGTAACTATTATTTTTAAGTAGTACATCAGCTAATCTGTTAATAGTAAGAGGATGTAAATACATACACTAAACGAAATAGATATTTTCATAGTTCCTTCCAGTTAACATAATAGAAGACCATCACTTGGATAGCATATAGAAACAGAAATTCATTTCTCACAGTTCTGGAAGCTACAAAGTCCCAGATTAAGGGGCCTGCAGATTTAGTATCTCCCATCCAAGTACTAAGGAGGCCTGATCCTCTGAGCTTTTCAGCTCAAATGAGATCAGCACATTCAGGGTATTACAGCTATAGACAGACTTGGTATCTAATGAGGGCTCCTGGTTCATAGAAGATGGTCATCCCATTGTATCCTCATGTTGGGGAAAGGGCAAAGCGGGGGTGGGTTCTCTTCTATAAAGGCACTATTCCCAATCATGAGGGTTCCACTCTTTGGACCCAGTTGCCTCTTAAATGCCCACTTCTTAATACCATTCTATTTTGTTTTTAATATTTTAATTTTATTGGAATATGGTTGATTTACAATGCTGTGTTAGTTTCAAGTGTACAGCAAAGGATTCAGTTATACATATACATGATTCCCTGGTGGCTCAGACAGTAAAAAATCTACTGCTATGCAGGAGGCCCAGGTTCAATCCCTGAATCGGGAATTTCCCTTGGAGGACAGCAGCAACCCACTCTAGTATTCTTGCCTGGAGTATCCCATGGACAGAGGAGCCTGGTGGGCTACAGTACAGTCCACCGGGGTGGCACAGACTCAGACACAACTGAAGCGAGATAGCACACATGCATGGATGCTTTGGTAATAATGCGGGAGGTTCCCCATCCCAAGCTTTTCTGGATATAATTTGAACTAAGACTTAAGTACTAACGGGAGTTAGTACTTAATATAGGTAACTAGAGAATATTCCAGGACTGTTTCTAGTGATTGTATTTGACAGCCTTCCTGCCTCAGATTCTCTGAGAAACTTAATGCAAATATCCTAGCCATGTCCCCCAGCTCTGAAACCAGAACCTTTGGGGCTACAATTGAGGACCCCTCATTTTTAACAACGGCCTGAGGCATACTTAATTTTGATGTTCTTTGCCCTAAATTTTGGGTTACTGTCCCCATCACCACGCTCACATTGTGGTGGGATGGATTCAAGTCGAGCTTTTTCCATCGACTCCACACCATTAATGGCCTCACTTCTGGCGGCCTTTTCCCCAGCCCCCACCCCCAGTCACAACTTGGGTAGTCCCTGCTGCTCTTTGCGCTGTTAATGGCCAGCCCCATACTGTACAGCTCCTGGAAATTGTTTTCTGTTCTAAAAAAACAGCTTCCTGCAAACTATTTCCCTCCGTGGTGTCCGTTTACCAGATGTATTGTTTTCCCTTTCTGGGAGTGCATCTCCGCTGCCAATTGGACGATTGAACTCTTACCTTTCTGTTTGGATTTTTTTTTTTTTTTTTTTTAAATACAAAGTGTATAATACACACCGTGGCCTTTTACTTCCCTCCCTAGCAGGCTTGAAAGCACCTTAGTCTGCATCAGTTTTGTCTTGGGAAGCCTGAGACTGAAAATGTACCTATTTTCTGCAAGAATCGAAGTGCCAGGAAATGAGAGAAGTTCAGTGGCTTCTCCCCCTCCAGGCATCCCCAGCTTCTGGGGCACAAACGCGTCCCTGGGTATTCTGTACGTCAGGTGTGCCAACATGGCTGCTCCCAAGGGGCCGCGGTGAGCTGGGCGCAGACATTGCTTCTCTAGGACGTACCGGAAGTCGGGCCTCAGCGCCTACACGCCCCAGATCCACCTCGGCTTCCGTAGACAGTTTTGGAGGTCAAAGCAGTTCGCGGAAGCACGACGCTGTTTAGGCGGATGGTCAGTCTGAGGAATATCAGGTTAGCATGCAATTTTTGTCACTGGAATTTGTTGTTGTTGTTACAGTGGTGGTATTTTTTCTTCCAGGGTGATAGAGGACTTCGTGCCGTCTGGACCCATGAGATTATTGCCAGAGGGCAGAGGGGGAGGGTAGAAATGCCGAGGTGGTTATATTTAAGGGGAACCAGGTGGGTACCGGATTTGTGGAGAACCAGAAGTGGAGTTTGTCTGTGGTTTGGATTGGGAGCGTGTCCTGTGAATCAGTGTAATTAGATTGTGTAGAGATCAATACTCTTCCAGTTGTCAGACCTTGGGGTTTTGTAGATTACTTGGCTTGCAAGGTGTACATGTGTTGAAGAAACCAGTGATGGAGAAACCAAGCACCGCACTCTGAGTTGGAGAACTCAGGTTTACTAAGCAGGTGGGCCCAGAGGAGTTAACACTTCAAGCTCTGAGCCATAAACAAGGGGTTTATAGAGTTTTTATAGACAGACTATAGTAGGCAACATTAGCTGCTAATGCTAAGCTGCTAAGTCACTTCAGCTGCTAATAGGGTGGTTTAAACTAAGGGGTTTCGCGCGCGCGGGAACAGCGGTCAAGACGGGGAGGGGGATGCCTGACCTTTACAGGGACAGGCATGATTAAGCAGGATTGCAGGGGCCGGGCAATTGCAAAGAGCAGGACAAGGGTAAGTGAGATAAGCTCCAGTTCCTAGTATTGTAAATCCCCACTTCCTGAGACTACGTGACCTGTGATCCAAACTTTGCAAGGAGCAAGCAGAGGCAGAACAAGCAGGAGGTTATGTAAAATTTTAACTTTTCCTCTTCGGTGACAACGATCGCAGTATTGGATTCAGGTTAGGGATTTAATTCGGGGCTCAGTGGTGGGCGGGGACTGGGTCATCACATGAGGGTGTCTGGCCCAGGTTTTGGGTTAATAAGGAAGTGTGTAGTGTAGTCAGTATCCGGTACAGAGAGGTGTGTGATGGTTGAAGAGTTGGACGCCAAGGATGGTTGTGTTGGTAGTTGAGTTGAGGTTCCAGTTTCTGCTGGTGCGACAGAAGACTCTACATCCCAGGGCAGTAGTTCCAAACCATCTGTATTTTAGCTTTTTTTGTGTGTGTTTTTCTTTTTAAATTTGCTGAAGTATAGTTGATTTACAATGATAGGTTAATTTCTACTGTACAGCAAGGTGATTCAGTTACACACATATATATACATTCTCCTTGATATTAATTTCCATTATGATTTATGACAGGACATTGAATATAGTTCCTTGTGCTGTACTGTAGGACCTGGTTTAGCTTTTAATCGAGGAGTTGACTACAGGACGAGAGGCTGAACCAGCAAAGCCAATCTGTTTTTGTACCGCCTGTGCTGCTTTCACATCGCAAAGGCAGAATATAGTCGTGACAGATATTCTGGCCTGCAAATTTGAAAATCTGTCTGTTCTTTTTTGCAGAAAATATTTGTCAACACCTGCACTCACCTCCTAATATCGGTATATTGCAACAGCACCATTACTTACCTCCCTGACATACGTGAACGTTAGCATACATTATTTGGTAACAGAATCTTCTTTTTGTTTAATCATCTGGCAAGGTGACCTTTGGCAAGGCCACCCATATCCCAGTTTACTAGGAAGTCCTGGCTGGTCTTAGTCAATCGTGTATTTCAAGTTCCCATTGCCAGTGATTGAGTTAGTACTAAGAAATGAGCTTGGGCATTTCTAACCAGCTATGTATGTAGATGTCCTTTGGGGTTTCTAGGGGAGCATTTTTTCTTTCAAATAAGTATCATTTCATGTTGATAATGATATTGCTGAAAAATATCGGCCCAATTTTCTAATGTTAACTTATTCTTTCGCATTTTTCTTTATGGTGTTATAATTATTTATTCCTCATTATAGTTTATTTAGTTTTTTCTATTTTCAACTGTGTATATTTATACAGCACATCTTCTTTATCTGTTCATCTCTTGAAGGACACTTGGGTTGCATCTGTGTCTTGGCTATTATATTTTAGTTCTGCTGTGAACATTGGGATGCCTGTATCTTTTCAAATTAGAGTTTTCTCCACATCATGCTTTTTTTTTTTTTTTTTTTTTTAATGTCAGGGTCAATATTTGTGAGAATCATTCATGTTTTTGCACATAGGTATACTTTTTTTCCCCCCTGTGTAACAGGGTCAGGCAAATATTAAATATCCACATAGTAAATATTTTGGGGTTTCCATGCCACCATTCTCTCACATATACTTCTTTATTTTTGTTTTATAGCCCTTGAGAAATGTAAAAGGCATTTTTAGCTTGAAGCTGAGCAAAGACTGTACTTTTCCAATATTATTCTGTTGTTTGAATATATGATTTTCCGACTATTTATGAAATGTGTGTTGTTTACATTTTGGTTTATTATGAATAATGTTACTATGGAAATTCATGACAGTGTTCTCTTGTTCAACCCAGATTTTTGGAGGGATGTTATTTCTTAGATGTGTTCCTCAGAGTGAAGTTGCTTCTGGCTTGAACATGTGGAGATGCAGGAAGAGTGACCCTCCTGTAGGGGGCACGCCTCACCCTTCCACACATACCCTGTCTTGGGAACCTCTTCCATCTACCTGTTCCTCAGTTATAAAGTTATTTATGTTTTTTTTTTTAAATAAATATAGAACCTAAAATATTTATCTGAGTTTTATGAGGTGTTCTAGCATCTAGTTTCTGTTATTACATTTCCCTCTTCTGATAGCGCCACAGTCTATGTGCTTTAAGAGAATTGTTAGTGTGCATTATGACACTGAAGAGTATGTACCACATATAATTTTTGTTTGTCAAATTCTTGTTAATTTGTACTTTTGTGCTTTCTTCTGGACAATATAGTAGTTTTAGAGCACTTCAAATTTAATTATGTATGATTATTTTGTATTTTAATTTTTATGTATTTGAAACCTCCTAAGATATTACCATTATCGCTTATAAGAAAGCGTTTCTGGTTTGACCAGTGCATTGGTTTTCAAAATGAGTGCACATGCTCACGGGGCATATAAGAACATTTGACGAGGTCCCTGAGTACACATTGTTTAAAGGAAACAGTGCTCAGGACCTCTCCTGCCATGTGGTCCCTTTTGTATACAGAGCCACTTGTGATTCTCATGCCCCTGAGGCCTGCTGCTGTGATGGATCTCGATTCCCTCATCTCCTTTGACTGTCACACCACTTCAAGTTCACAGAATAAAAGAATATATCACCAGCACAGTGAGAAGCTTAGACTTCTTGGCCAGAGGAATAAACTCTTCTGGGCCAGCAAACGAAGGGACACTCAGCAATGCTGTGGGTCTTGGGCTAAGGTGAGCACCCAGGAGCAGCGATAGCATCTGAGCCCAGAGAAAATGTACCCTCAGCTTGAATTTTCTCCTCCACCCAAGGTCCTGAGTCCCCAGGAGTGAAATAATCAGTTGAAGGAGGAAGAAGTTACAGATTTGGTGGCAGCATTTTCTTGGGATATGCTTGGTTGAAGACAAGTTTCAGAACAGAAATTGAGAGCAGATCCACGAGACACATCAATGGTACCAGGTGTTTTCAGAGAACAGAAGAAAATGATCCAGGCCCAGGTGACTTTTGATTTCTTTTATTCTTTCCTTTGTTCCCTAATGGATTTTTAGAGGCCTGTAAAAAATCACTTTCATTATTCCATAAAGTATAAATTTGTGTATCTTTTCATGTCATATATATATGTGTGTGTATATACATACACATATATTAGAGAATATTGTATTCAGCATTTGCTTCTTTAATGATACATGAAACTAAAAACCCTACTGGATATTTCAGTGCAGCCTGTAAAGTGGAAATGAGCAGAACACCCTTAACATTTCTTCCATATCATCAAGATGACATCATCATCACACACCTCTCTTCTTACAGGAAACCCTCACATTTGACGATGTGGCCGTGGACTTCACGTGGGAGGAGTGGCAGCTCCTGGCCCCTGCTCAGAAGGCCCTGTACAGGGATGTGATGCTGGAGAACTATAGCAACCTGGTGTCTGCCGGTGAGGATGGCTCCCTTGGGTCACTGACCAGGTCCCCAGTCAGTGGCCTTTCCTTTCCAGCTTCTGAGAACTCTGGAGCATCTGTGATGCTCGGTGTCCTCTCTGGCCCAAGAGAAGTGGGTGTATTCTCTCTTCTCCTGTGAGAAAAGCCTTGACTCTGTAGGTTGTGAAATTGTTTTGGCCTCACATGTAGCATTCTGCCGTGTTCACAGACCCCAAGGCAAACTCACTGGGCCTAAATAGTCTGTCATTTCCCATGAACAGGTTTTCAAGCAAGCACACCAGAGGTACTCTCCAAATTGGATCAAGGAGAACCATGGATGATGGATGATGAAATCCACTGTCGAACCCATTCAGGTGAGTGAGAGACCAGCAGGGGGACAGGCTGTGGAAATGACCTTGTCAGAGAAGAGCCACAGCTGCGAGGGGATTGGAGGCTCTGTCCATCTGTCTCCTGATGTTATGCTCCCCCAGGCAAGATACTGGATGGAGTTAGCCATTCACTTCTCCAGGGTTCTCCCCAACCCAAGGATTGAACCTGCGTCACTTATATCTTCTGAATTGGCAGGTGGATTCTTTAATGCTAAAGCCACCTGGGAAGCCCTAACTGTTGCCTACTTCCAGTTAATTCCTTTGTGTATGTACTAGTTTTGAACTTTCTTCTCATTTGTTGTAGACCTTAACATTGTATTCCTGAAGGCTTTCATTTCTTTCCCCTCATATCCTGATAACATTAAGTCCCAGGTAACCATGTTCCCTATTATGACATAAAAATTCTCCTTTCTGTGATCATCATGACATATCATCTTATTCCCAGAGATTTCTGTCTTATTCCTAAACCTCCCAGTCTGTTTCATATGTGGGACTGCTTCCTTGATTCCTTCCTCTATGAATTTTTTTGATAATCTATTGTAAACTGGGATGTTATAGCAGCTGAGAAAACTAATAGCCTGAGAGCTTTCATTCTAAGAGGATGAGACATAAGTTTAATCAAAATCTAAAATAAATAATATGACCAGGGGGTGAAAACAGCTGTGATGGAATTAAATTGTGTCATGGACCACTGTGAGCTGGGGCTCCTCTTTTAGGAAAGGGAGCAGCTTTCTGGGATGTAGGATGTAACTTAGATGTGGTTGCAGTTCTCTGCTGTGTCATTTTCTGTTTTTTTTTTTTTTCCTTAAAATTTTTTTTTTGGCCATATGACATATGGGATCTTACTCAGATGGTAAGGAATCTGCTTGTGATGCTGGAATGATCCCCTGGAGAAGGAAATGGCTACCTACTCCTGTATTCTTGCCTGGAGAATTCTATGGACAGAGAAACCTGGTGGGCTATAGTCCACGGAGTCGCAAAGAGTCATGGACATGACTGAGCAACTCACACACGGTGGATTGAACCCGAGCCCCCTGTACTGGAGGCGCAGTGTCTTAACTGCTAAACCACCAGGGAAGTCGCTGTATCATTTTCTTCATTCCCCCTCCCAGCAACCCCAGTGCTGGATCCACAGGGAGGCCTATCTTCCTCCAAATTGAGCCTGGATTTCCTCCACCCCTCTCCCTCTTCATTGCTCCTTCCCACCAGTTTTCACAACTTACAGCTGTCTTCTTCGTGTCCTGTCTCTGCCCTGTGAAGTGGTTTGACCCCACTACAGCATAGGCTCTGTGCACCTGAGGAGTACGTTTGTGACTCCCCAGCACTAGCACCATTCCTGGTCCACTGTGGACATCAGTCAAGACCTGTGGACTGAATGAGTCCATCCGTCACAATGTAGATGAGGTGGCCCTGCAGCCTGCAGTCTCCTGCTCACAGGAGATTGCTTGTATTTTACAGTATTTAGACAGTTATCAAATCTGTCTTTATTCATTATGACTCTTTTTCCCCCCCAGCATATGAAGAATATTAAACACAGAGCTTTATTTACACTCATACTGTAGGCTCATCACTAAAAAGACATCTCACATCGAAGTATTGTAAAAAATACCTCTATTCTGGGACTCCCCTGGCGGTCCATGGGTTGGGACTGTGCACTTCCGCTGCAGAGGTGCAGGTTTGATCTCTGGTTGGGGAACTAAGATCCCACGTGTGTATTAGTTGCTCAGTCCTGACTGACTCTTGGCGACCCCATGGACTGCAGCCTGCCAGGCCTCTCTGTCCATGGGATTCTCCTGGCAAGAATACTGGAGTTAGCTGCCATTTGCTTTTCCAGATATTCCCAACCTGGGGATCACACTGGCGTCTCCTGCATTGCAGGCAAGTTCTCTACCACTGAGCCATCAGGGAAGCCCCAAGATCTCACATGCCACAAGGAAAAAAAAAACACCTTTTATTCCAGATCTAAAAGATAGAGGAATTCATTCTTCTTTTCTTTCCTAGAAGTCTGGAAAGTTGATGGCCACCTGCTGGAACACTTACAAAAGAAGAGAGTGGAGAAAAGACTAGAACAATGGCTTGAACAGAACCCACTGGACAATTCTGGTCATCAGAGCAGAGCTCTGTTCAGGCACAATCATGATGTGTTTGACTTACATGGAAGAAGCATGGCATCAAATTCAAGTTTACTCTCCGAGAGTCTGAACTGTGAAATAAAGAGACCTGCTGAGCCTCCTGCAGATGGGAAATCCTGCCCCTATGCTGACAGGGAACCATTTCATCCTGAACTCCTCAGCGCTAAGTCCCAACTCATGGAGCATCAGCACACTAAACAAATGAAGAAGTCTCATGTGTGCAGTGAATGTGGGAAAGCATTCGTCAAGAAGTCTTGGCTCGCTGATCATCAGAATCTTCACACAGGAGAGAAGCCCCATCGATGTAACCTCTGTGGGAAAGCCTTCTTCAGAAAGTTCCAGCTCACTGAGCACCAGAGGATGCACATGGGGGACAAACCTTACGAGTGCACCGAGTGTGGCAAAACCTTCCTCAAGAAATCAGGGCTCAATGTGCACCAGAGAACCCACACGGGAGAGAAACCATTTATTTGCAGTGAGTGTGGCAAGGGCTTCATCCAGAAGGGAAACCTCGTGGTCCATCTGCGGATCCACACAGGCGAGAAACCTTACACGTGCACCGAGTGTGGGAAAGGCTTCACCCAGAAGACGTGTCTCATGGCACACCAGCGGATTCACACTGGCACGAGTCCCTTTGTGTGTGGCGAGTGTGGGAAGACGCTTTCCCAGAAAATGGGTCTCATCAAGCACCAGAGGACTCACACGGGAGAGAAGCCCTTTGAATGCAGCCACTGTGGGAAGGGCTTTATCGAGAAGCCACAGCTCGTGATACACCAGAGGATCCACACGGGGGAGAAACCCTACAGATGCAGCAAGTGTGGGAAATCATTCAGAGGGAAGTCGGTCCTCAATAAACACCTGAAAACTCACTCAGTCAAGAAACTCCCTCCCTCAGTGAAGTCCCCCCAGAGCAGTGTCGTTCTCCAGGAGAAAAACCTGAACACAGTGACAATGCACCTGCCTCCTCTGGCCCCTCAGTTGCCAGTCGGCATCAGTGGGCTCCTGGCTAACAGGAGCACGGTCTTAGTGGGACAGCCTGTGACCCGATGGTTACCCACTGGAGACAACAGGGGCCTGGCCCAGGAGAGGACCCTTATGAACTCAGTGAATGTGGTCGTGCCTTCAGTGGTCAATTACATTTTATTTTATGTCACCGGAAACTAGTAGGAAAAAACAAAACACATTGAGGAAAAGGGTTGAGCAAAAATTTCTAGCTCAGACGGTGGCTGAAAGTATACACCATAAGAAATTGTATGAGTGTGGAGACTGGACGGGCATAATGTTCTCATCCAGTTAAATATATGCATTGGTACAGAGGAATAATATCATGTTAACCCAACAGATACACTTCAGTTGTTCTACTGTGCTGAATAAATGAAGGAAGGTAAGGTAAGGTGTGCGTTGTTAGCCATGTCTGACTCTTTGTGACCCCATAGACTGTAGCCCCCCAGGTTCCTCTGTCCATGGGATTTCCCAGGCAAGAATACTGGAGTGGGTTGCCATTTCCTTCTCCAGGGGATCTTACTGACCCAGGAATCGAACCCACGTCTCCTGTGTTTTCTACATTGCAGGCGTATTCTTTATCTGCTGAACCATTAGGAAAGCAAATGAAGGAAGCCTGAATTCAACTAAATGGAAGAAATGAGGTGAATTTTTAAGCATATAATGTGTATGTGGAAAAAGCACAAAAGGGCTAATACTGAGTTGGTGGCATATGGGGTGTGTTGGTATCAATTCAGTTACCCCCAGCCAAGGTGAAGTGTGAATTCAAAACCAGGATGTCGTCCTTTAAACCTGGTAAAGTTGATTTTGCCAAGGGAGACTTGGCAAGCAACAGCCTTAGGTTGAGTCAGTCTGTTCATTTACAGAGTATTTGGCAAATACTTCCTTGATACCTGGTTCAGTCCTAGAAGCTGAGGAGATTGTGGTGATCAAAACAAAGAAAACCCATGGTCTCCTGGAGATACCATTGAGGTGGTAGGATTATCTTCAAGTGTCTATCTCAGTGTATCTCTACACTCAAGTTAATTTAGCGAGAGGTTGTAAGTGTTTCTAATAAATGTAATAGACGTGGAGTAATTGGCTCAAGGGAAAAAGAAAATTTACTATTGAAGGAGCACCTCATTTGGGGGATTGGGGAAGGACTTAATGGTATTTAAGCACCATAGAACACAAGTAGATTTTTTTAAAATTTATTTTCTTGACATACAATGTTGTGTTCATTTTTGCTGTATGGTAAAGTGATTCAGGTATACAAATATATACATTCTTTTTCATATTCTTATCCATTATGGTTTAATCCCAGGATAATATAGAGCCCTGTCCTATACAGGAGGACCATTGTTTCAAATAAATTATTTTTGAAATGCTTATTTCTTACCTCTACCAAGGAGATAATAAATTCCTTAATTTTAGTGAATTTCCTTAAATTTCAATGTTTAAAAAAACGGAAGACCAGTAAGATGAAAAAAACCAGTTTCTCAGTTGCAGTGGCAGCATTTCAAGTGCTTAATAGTCATGTGACTCCTGGCACTAGATCAAACTGGACAGCACAGACAGCAAAATGGTCAGAGCGGGGTGGGCTGCTCCATCATCATTTCCTCCTACCGGAGAGTAGAGTGCTGATGTTCATGATTTTCTGTTTCCCAGCAGAGAGGGGGGAAAAAACACTCAAAACCCTTATCATATATAGATTTGGAATGTGAATGAATAAACTGATGGGCTAATCAAAATGCATTCTATCACTGGAGGGAAAGATGGTTCTAAGGAGCAGACTGTCTGAAGTGTCAGAGAGACTTAACTGATTATAAGGGGACAAAGCAGGAAAGGAAAATGATTGCTCAAATAAATAGAACAAAATGCGAAATAGAAGCCTTAGTCTTTAAGAGTGTGGAGTGTATAGGGAGTCGGTAAGATCTTTCTGGAAGGACTTGGAGCTATATCCTGAGATTTGTCCACAGGCCTGACACCTGTGAAGAGCTGCCATTTAAATATCCTGGAACTTCCCTGGGTGTCCAGTGGTTAAGACTCCATGCTTCCAATGTAGGGGGCATGGGTTCAATCCCTGGTCTGGGAACTAAGATCCCATATGCCATGTGATTTAGCCAAAAACTAAGTTTTAAAAAAGTCTCAGCTCCTCTGTGATCCTCTGATTTGAGACAGGTGACTTCTCCTTCTTTCCTTCCCACTGTCATTGAAGTGGGGTCTTTGCTTTCTCCTTTATCTGGAGTTCTTTCCTATAGTACCATGCGAATGCTGCTGCTGCTGCTGCTAAGTCGCTTCAGTCGTGTGCGACTCTGTGCGACCCCATAGATGGCAGCCCACCAGGCTCCTCTGTCCATGGGATTCTCCAGGCAAGAACACTGGAGTGGGCTGCCATTTCCTCCTCTAATGCATGAAAGTGAAAAGTCAAAGTGAAGTCGCTCAGTCGTGTCTGACTCTTAGCGACCCCATGGACTGCAGCCTACCAGGCTCCTCTGTCCATGGGATTTTCCAGGCAAGAGTACCATGAGAATAGAAGATCCCAATTACAAAGTGAGTCCAACTCATAGGAAAAACAATGGAAATTTGCCCTGTTATGGCCAACTCAGAATGCAATAGCAATCCTGGGTTTGGGTCATTTACTCCTCCGGAAACATTTTAAACACCATCACTGCAAATCACTGTTTTGCACAGTGAGGAAACATCAGTGAACAAAATGGGCAAAGGAACAGCCTTCACAGTGGACCACACAATCTAGTGAAGGACAGAGAGTGAATGGATTATAAAACGTTGGGAAGTGATAAATTCTATGAGGAGAAATAAAGGAGAAATGACTAATATTAGTAGTAGTAATTTATAATAAGGTAGTAATGAGGGACGGAGAAGGCAATGGCACCCCACTCCAGTCCTCTTGCCTGGGAAATCCCATGGACGGAGGAGCCTGGTGGGCTGCAGTCTGTGGCATCGCTGAGAGTCAGACCAAGCGACTTCACTTTGACTTTTCACTTTCATGCATTGGAGAAGGAAATGGCAACCCACTCCAGTGTTCTTGTCTGGAGAATCCCAGGGACGGAGGAGCGTGGGCTGCCGTCTATGGGGTTGCTCAGAGTCTGACACGACTAAAGCGACTTAGTAGCAGCAGCAGCAGTAATGAGGGAGATTTCCCCTCCCCAAGGAAAAGCTTTTCTGGATGTGTGCTAAATCCCTTCAGTCATGGCTGACTCTTTGCAGCCCTGTGGACTGTAGCCTACCAGACTCCTCTGTCCATGGGATTCTCCAGGCAAGAATACTGGAGTGGGTTGCCATTTCCTCCCCCAGGGGATCTTCCTGACCCAGGGATTGAAGGTCTCCTACATTGGCCGGTGGGTTCTTTACCACTAGCACCACCTGGGAAGCCTGTTAGCATTTAATAGTCCATTATTGAAACCCATTCAAGTTTTTGTTCTGGGAACTGGAGATACAAAAATATTACAGAGTTTCTGTCTGAGGAATTCATAGTACCTTTTGGAGGGCAGTCAAATCAGCATGATGGTCTAGAAAGATAATGATCTTCAGTCATCCCTTGTATTGATGTGTTATCTTTTTCTCTATTAGATGCCTTTTGTACTTTCTATTGTTAGTACCACAATGTAGTTGCAATTTTATATTTAATAATCGTATTATTGTTTTTGAGACTGGCCTGGAAGGTGTCCCTGACTGCTATCTGAAGAAGTAACATCTAAGATGACTCATGAGAGAACAGCCATAGTAACTAATATTCTCTCATTGCTTCCTGTGTGCCAAGGACTTCAGTGGAGGGAAAGTATTCACAAATTCTTGGTAGCCTATGAGACCACAAAGTCTTGGAAGTAAGCAGAGTAGTGGAAGAATTAAGTGGGAGGCAGAGAGTAATGAAGATGATAATGGAGAATCTGTTCAGTGTGTGCCTCTATATAGCCTTAAAAGCATTCTCTTGAGATCTTGCTTTAGTCTGTTATCAGTAAACTAATTCAGGGTTTTGTGGAGAGTATAATAACAAAGATGGTTGCAGTATGGGAAAAGAGGTGGTCGGAGAGGCAATCACTTCTGAGGCTGGTGTGGTGGGCAAATTCAATAATAATTCATATAAATGGAATAAAGCAATGAGGGCGAGCACAGGGAGTGATTCTGGGGTTATTTTTGAGATGGTATTAACAGAAATCAGTGGCCAGTGTGATGGTGACACATAGGTTATATTTTGGGTTGATCCTCTGACCTTCACATCAACCTACAATCCAGGTAACACATCTCCATTCTTGATTTACTGTGTAGTAGTGACTGCTAGACGAGAAACAAAATAAGGGAAAATTCAGTCTGGAAGGGAGAGGACTTATATTTTAGAGTTGTGCACTTTGAGGAGCTTCCAGACTGGAGCAGGCAGTATGTTGTGATGCTATGTTAATCTTTGAGTTTAGTGAAGATTCCATCTCCAAGTCCATACCCCAAATATAATCAAACTTGTAAGTTTTTCTTAATCCCTTCCAATTTTTGAAATGCTTAGTAATGTTTGCCATAGGATCATATTATGAATGCTGTTCTGGAGGTCAATATTTCATCCTTTCAATAAGTCATTTAAAAAATACAGGTAATTCCATAATTGGCTTATTTATTTATATTATTTTCAATTTGGGGACACCACATGGTATATGGGATTGTAGTTCCTGGTCCAGGGATCAACCCGCAGGGCTGTACTGGAATCATAGTCATCACCACTGGACCACAAAGGAAGTCCCTATAACTGACTTTTTAAAGGCTACTGTAGACTGTTCTGTTGAAGACATCTATTTAATTTACCCAACTATTCACCTGCTGATTGTACACTCAGGTTATTCCTAGTTAAAAAAAAAATTACCAAACAAAAATGCCTGGCATTGGAAATTCTGCATCAATGAGATTCAAATTGTATAGATAATTTCTAAATTGCCCTCTAGAAAGGATGTACAGATAATATCCTCTACTACCCCTCTGTGTAAAATAATGGCTAATATTGAAGTGTTTTATTTGGGAATGATGCCAAACAATGTAATACTTTATATCACCATGTAGTTATTCGGAATTGCCCTTTGTTTTCTAAGGAAATATTTGCATTCCTTTTAAGCCTCGCCCCTCTCGGTTCGCAATTGGCAACAGCCACATTCCCCGCCCCCGGTATATGTGTTTACAGTGCTGGGCTCTTCAGCATCGGCGGCTCCGCCCCTTCAACAGGTCTCAGACCGACCTTACTCATTCTCCATCCTCCTCCACCTCCTTTCCAGATTTCACCTTGTCTTTGACAGCCGCGTTTATAACTTGTCTTCACTCCTACAAACTTCATTGACCTTCCGAAGGCGGCCCCTAAGGCTAGCTTCTCGCGTCTTTCCGCCGTACGGAACTGCACTTCCTTCAAGATGGCCGCCCCCATAGTGCTTCTCCCTGGTATTGGCGGGCGCCATCTCTCCGTATGCTCCAGAAGGCAAAATAGAATCCAGCCCGCGCCGCCACGGTCTTGGATAGGGTCCAGTCTCTCAAAACTTGTTCAGCATGGTGCGTTTGACCGACAACGAGGAGGGAAAGGGAAGGAAGTGTCCTAAGGTGATTTCAGTTCCCGCTCTGAACCCTAGCGTCTGCGATGACCGATTCCTCTCGCATCGCTGCGGTGGGCGTGGTCCCGTTACGTCATAGAGCTGGGCAGGAGGCCAGAAGTCCAAGACCTCAAAAGGCTCTGAGCTCGCGCCAGATCAGAAGCGTCCCTAGTGGCAGCCAGAGAAGGGACTTGCGCTCGACAAGATGGTAATGGGAATCATTTTGGAAGTGAATTCAGCCTTTGGTAGCTGCCCGGAGCCTTGAGAATTTTAGTATCAGGTGGGTAGTGTTCAGGACGTGGATCCGGAGTGAGGGGCCTGCGAGGCCAGTGGAAGGCCTTCAGGCGGTTTTTTTGGGTTCAGTCACTGGGGAGGCTTGGCTTTAGTCATAGGCCCTTTGGGCAGTCAGTGCTATTAAGTCTCTGAAGAGAGAAGCTATCGAGGTTATGACTGAGGGTTTGTGTCTCTGTATTTTGAAACCCAGCCTTCCTAAAATCCCTTGCTGACTTTATAATTGACCTCTCCAACCAGAACTTTTCTTTTCCGTGTCCCACCCAGTTCCCCTCAGGATTGAGGACTATCAAAGGAAAGGGGGATTGAAAGTGAGCTGGATCCTGAAGGGCCCTCTTGGGTACAAAAGGCCCTCCCTGTCAGCCCCCTTTCTTGTTTGTAGAAAAACGCTTTGATCTCCTGGACTTTAAGGGATATCCAAAGAGCAGACTAATTAGGAAAGTGGGAAGTGAGGGAATGCAGAAACTAAGGAAAAGCAGGCAAGAAACAATAGTTCACGGAATCTTAGTTCCTCCTTAAGGGATATGCATAGGTTCTGATGCATACCTTTGAGTTGTTCTGCAGAAACTCAGACACCTGCCGGGGTGGAAGATATGTTTATTTGTTGAGCACAAGCTTGTAGACCCCAGACTGGTTAGAACTAGAAAGTTGATGATGAAGTTTCCTGAAACTGCTACCTCACCACCAACCAGTCAGTAGGAAGTCATGAACCCTGCATCCCTCATCACAAATAATTGCTTTAAAAAACCCTTCCCTGAAAGGCATCGGAGTTGAGGTCTTCTAAGCCTGAGTTTATTTCAAATCCTGAAAGATGATGCTGTGAAAGTGCTGCACTCAATATGCCAGCAAATTTGGAAAATTCAGCAGTGGCCATAGGACTGGAAAAGGTCAGTTTTCATTCCAATCCCAAAGAAAGGCAATGCCAAAGAATGCTCAAATTACTGCACAATTGCACTCATCTCACACACTAGTAAAGTAATGCTCAAAATTCTCCAAGCCAGGCTTCAGCAATATGTGAACTGTGAACTTCCTGATGTTCAAGCTGGTTTTAGAAAAGGCAGAGGAACCAGAGATCAAATTGCCAACATCCACTGGATCATGGAAAAAGCAAGAGAGTTCCAGAAAAACATCTATTTCTGCTTTATTGACTATGCCAAAGCCTTTGACTGTGTGGATCACAATACACTGAGGAAAATTCTGAAAGAGATGGGAATACCAGACCACCTGACCTGCCTCTTGAGAAATCTGTATGCAGGTCAGGAAGCAACAGTTAGAACTGGACATGAAACAACAGACTGGTTCCAAATAGGAAAAGGAGGACGTCAAGGCTGTATATTGTCACCCTGTTTATTTAACTTATATGCAGAGTACATCATGAGAAACTCTGGACTGGAAGAAACACAAACTGGAATCAGGATTGCCGGGAGAAATATCAGTAACCTCAGATATGCAGATGACACCACCCTTATGGCAGAAAGTGAAGAGGAACTTTAAAAGCCTCGATGAAAGTGAAAGTGGAGAGTGAAAAAGTTGGCTTAAAGCTCAACATTCAGAAAACGAAGATCATGGCATCCGGTCCCATCACTTCATGGGAAATAGATGGGGAAACAGTGGAAACAATGTCAGACTTTATTTTTTTGGGCTCCAAAATCACTGCAGATGGTGACTGCAGCCATGAAATTAAAAGATGCTTACTCCTTGGAAGGAAAGTTATGACCAACCTAGATAGCATATTCAAAAGCAGAGATATTACTTTGCCAACAAAGGTTCGTCTAGTCAAGGCTATGGTTTTTCCTGTGGTCATGTATGGATGTGAGAGTTGAACTGTGAAGAAGGCTGAGTGCTGAAGTAATTGATGCTTTTGAACTGTGGTGTTGGAGAAGATGCTTGAGCATCCCCTGGACTGCAAGGAGATCCACCCAGTCCATTCTGAAGGAGATCAGCCCTGGGATTTCTTTGGAAGGAATGATGCTAAAGCTGAAACTCCAGTACTTTGGCCACCTCATGCGAAGAGTTGACTCATTGGAAAAGATCTGATGCTGGGAGGGATTGGGGGCAGGAGGAGAAGGGGATGACAGAGGATGAGATGGCTGGATGGTATCACGGACTGGTTGGATGTGAGTTTGAGTGAACAACGGGAGTTGGTGATGGAGAGGGAGGCCTGGCGTGCTGCAGTTCATGGGGTTGCAAAGAGTCAGACACGACTGAGCGACTAAGTGAACTGAACTGAACTTGTCACTGTGGGGCTCAGACATGGCGAAACCTGGGGTGGGGGAAGGGTGCCAGTGAAGGGGGATTTATGGTCCAGATTTAACTTGGAGTCAGGTTTTTTGTTTGTTCTGGTTTATTTTGTTGGGGTGACTAGTGTATGTTAAGAGGTATAAGGCTGGAGCTTTGGAGAGTAGGTAGGCTTGAGGTTCAGATATGGACTTCTGGGCATGGATTTGATGACAGATTCATTCAGTTGATCCAAATCCAGTTCACTCCTTTAAGCCCATACCTTCCTCAAGACACTAACTGAAAACTTTTGTTATGACACAACACTCTTGTCATTATCTTCTCTTAAAAATAGTTAGATATAATCTAGTGATGTGTTATAAAAGATGTGTTTTATTTCTCTTGCTTCCAAGTCTACTCCACAGTTTTCTCATGTATTCCCTTTCAGGTTTAACCTATACAAGTAAAAACATCTCTTTTACCCTAAATGCTGATCTCAAATGCAAACCATGGTGTATATATGTGTTTAATATTTTTGTGTTACCTTTGGATGGAAAAGGCACCTTTAACATACCTTTGGAATGACTTGTGTAAGAAATATGGCTTCCCAGGTGGCTCAGTGGTAGAGAATCCGCCTGGCAGCATAGGAGATGCAAGACATGTGTTTGATCCTTGGCAGGGGAAGATCCCTTGGAGGAGGAAATGGCAACCCACTCCAGTATTCTTGCCTGGAAAGTCCCGTCCCAGGAACGGAAGACCCTGGTGGGCTACAGTCCATGGGGTTGCAAGAGTCGGACATGTCCGAGCAACTCAGCGCACACATATGCACATATAACAGATGTTGGTTTTATCACTTTATTTCTAATTATAAACATTTCCATAGTATAAAATGATTACATTTTCTTAATGGCTGCAGTAGTGTCATGTCAGGTGAGTGAACCAGTTGCAAGGTTACTAGAGTCACATAAACTGTACATGTACATTAATTTGGATAGGGTTGACTTACATACTTAGGCTTTTCTGCAGCATGTTAATGATTCTCTGCTTATCCAGGTTCTCTCACCCACCCACAGGATTTGTTGTCATTTACCACTGAATAATTCAGAGTTTTAATTTATATTTCCCTTTTAGTTTGAAGGTTTTTCATTTTTTTTCCCTGGATATGCAGGTTTTGGTTTCTGTTTTTATGTATGTGTTGAATATGTCATTAATATTTCTGTCTTGCATCTCCTGCATTGGCAGGCCAATTCTTTACCACTGAGCCACCTGGGAAGCCATATCTCTTATACAAATCATTCCAAAGGTATGGAAGAGGTGCCTTTTCCAAGCAAAGGTAACACAAAAATATTAAACATATGCATACACCATGGTTTGCATTTCTGGTTTTGTTGTGTTGTGGTCAAGAAGTAAGCTGCTTTTATATTAATTTGTGAAACCTATGAAAATGTCTTTCTATGGCCTACTTTGCTCTTTAAGGCTTCATATTTTTCTCTTTGTACATGTGTGTATTTCTGGAAAAGCAGGTGGCCCTTCTAGGGAAACAGGAGTGATGCCATAAAGTGAATGTGTGCAGTGCCAAGAAATCATCAGCAAATCCTACCCGTTCATTATAGGAGGGATAGGAGGACTCGTGAACAGGGGATTATGAAATTTGAATGTGGCTGAGATGTTGTATTCATGTTCTCCTCCCCATGAGTAGTCCTGAGTTTGATGGTCCTTGATAGTCCTATAAATAGTTCTATATGTTTTCTCTTGTCCAGATCTCCGGTCCTGGTGCATAGAGTAAAGTGATTCAAGGTTGGCGACCGAGTGGAATTGCATGTACCAAGAGGTCAAAGACAGAGGATCAGTTGCTTGGATGGCGTCACTGACTCAATGGACATGAGTTTGAGCAAGCTTTGGAAGATAGTGAAGGTAAGGGAAGGCTGGTGTGCCGCAGTCCATGGGGTCGCAAAGAGTCAGACATGACTTAGTGACTTAACAACAAGAGATCAAAGAACAGTTGTGGTGGGTAGAATGGAGGTGGGTCTATGGTTTTGGGGGTTTAGAAAAGCTATTGGGAAATTATCTTGGAAAAATTTGTGGCCAGAAGGAGTGGAAACAAAAACTCAAGGTGATCCCACTGAATCAATGAGCTTATAATGTGAGTCTTTGTCTTTGATTTGCTGCTTTGGAGTAAGTGTTGGGACTTGCTCCTGTTCTAGTTCTCTCTTTGTGGAAGAAGGTTGCTCTGTGTGTGTGCATTGAGTGTTCTAAGAGCTGTTTCAGACACCTAGTATATGCACTGAGCTTGTATGCTACTTTCTAGTGTGATGTTATGGGTAGTAAACTTGTTCAGCCAGCTCTACAGAGAACTAAAGTTTTGGAGGTTGTCTAGTAAAGAAAGTACAAAGTAGTTAGGGTGATGAGCTGTGGAGAGAAGCAGCCCAGGTTTGAAATTCAGCACTGCCTCTGAGAAAGTATGCAACTGTGGACAAGATACTTTATCTCTAAGTTCTAAGCCTTGACTTGTTTCATTTAAACATAAACCTAGTGAAGGCAATGGCACCCCACTCCAGTACTCTTGCCTGGAAAATCCCATGGGCGGAGGAGCCTGGTAGGCTGCAGTCCATGGGGTCGATAGGAGTCGGACACGACTGAGCGACTTCACTTTCACTTTTCTCTTTCATGCACTGGAGAAGGAAATGGCAACCCACTCCAGTATTCTTGCCTGGAGAATCCCAGGGACGACGGAGCCTGGTGGGCTGCCATCTATGGGGTCGCACAGAATCGGACACGACTGAAGCGACTTAGCATAGCATAGCATAGTGATTTGATACATCTGAATTGGTGGCAAGGATTAAATAAGAAAATACTTATGATTTGCTTAGCATGTTAATATTCATGGTGTTTGCACTGCCTTGAGGTCTAGATGTGGTTTTCTAAACAAAAGGAAACTTTCAAGAATTAGGATTTTATGTTAGAGGACACCCATATTAGATTTTGTGTTGGTTCTGTGATTTTGTTGGTCAGTTGCTCAGTCATGTCCGACTCTTTGCAATCCCCTGGACTGCGGCATGCCAGGCTTCCTTGTCCTTCACCATCTCCTGGAGTTTATACAAACTTGTGTCCATTGAGTTGGTGATGCCATCCAACCATCTCATCCTTTGTCAGCCCCTTCTCCTCCTGCCTTCAATCTGTGATAAAGTAACATAAACTTAGTCATGTAAACACAAGTCTATTTATTGTCTTAGAGTTCTATGGGTTAGCAGTTCAACATGGATCTTACGGGGCTAAAACCAAGGTCTCAGCAGGAATGTGTTCTTTCCTGAAGGCTGTGGTGGACAAACTATTTCTTTGTCTTTTCAAGCTTCTCGAGTCGGTCCATGCTCCTTGGCTCCTGGTTCCCTTTCTCCCCATCTCCAAAGCCAGAAACAGCATGCTGAGTTCTTATCATATCACATCTCTCTCTGGTCCCTTTGCTTTCTTCCACGCATAAGGGCCCATTTGGTTACATTGGGCCTACCTGAATAATCCAGGGAATCTTTGGATTAGTAGGTCATCTTTTTAGCAACTGTAATTTCATTAACAAGCTCCATTCCCCTTTGCCATGTGGTGTAACATATTCACAGCTTCCAGAGGTTAGAATGTGGATATCTGTGTGGGGGCCATGACTCTGCCTGTCGCAGCACCTTTAAGAACACCAGCAAGGGGTATGGCCCAGTAGTTGTGGTGTTTTAGTCCCTCAGTCCTGTCTGACTCTTTGCAACCCCAGGGACTGTAGCTGGACTGTAGCCCACTAGGCTTTTCTGTCCATGGGATTTCCAGGGGAATGTACAGATTGAAGTGAATTGGCTTTTGGACTGGGCTTGGCATGTATATACTATTAATACTATGATATACACTATTGATTAGATAACTAATGAGAACCTACTATATAGCACAGGGAAATCTACTCAGTGCTCTGTGGTGACCTAAATGGAAACGCACTCTAAGGAGATGGGGGTATATGTATGTGTGTCCCTCATTCACTTTGCTGTACAAGAGAAATTTACACAGCATTGTAAAGCAATTATACTCCAGGAAAAGTAAAGTGAGTTTGTTTTTAAGTCCTTAGAATCAAGTGAAGTAAGGAGAACGAAGTTCCAGGACCAGGAAAGGATCACTTCCGGGGATACGTTAATTTGAGATGTGAGGTCTGTGATCAGTTTTTGAGTGACAATCTGGAAAAACAGAAGAATCCCAGTTCCAGTCATTTTTGAAGAACAGAAGAAAATGACCATGGACCAGGTGAGTTTGACATGTTTACTCCCTCCTTTCTTTCATGTTGTATTTGTAGAGGCTTATAAAAATTGATTTATTGGAAAATGACACATTTTTAAGAGCCTGAATCTCAGGAAAAATATCAACCATAATGTCTATGTCAAGGTAAGTTTGAAATAGGGGGGAATGCACGTCAGAGAATCTGCTCAGAATTTTTAACGTCAGAATATTAATTAAAAAACTGTAAGACCCTAGGGGTTATTTGTGTTGTTATTCAGTAACTAAGTCATATCTTACTCTTTTCGACCTCATGTGTACCCAGGCCTCCCTGTCCTTCACTGTCTCCCAGAGTTTGCTCAAACTCATGTCCATTGAGTCAGTGATGCTATCCAACCATCTCATCCTCTGTTGCCCCTTTCTCCTCCTGCCCTCAATCTTTCCCAATGAGTCAGCTCTTTGGGTGTGGTGGCCAAAGTATTGGAACTTCAGCATCAGTCCTTCCAGTGAGTATTCAAGGTTGCTTTCTTTTAGGATTGACTGGTTTGATCTCCTTGGGAGATCCAAGGGACTCTCAAGAGTCTTCTGCAGCACCACAATTGGAAGGTATCAATTCTTAAGGACTCAGCCTTTTTTATAGTCCAACTCTCATATCTGCATATGACTAGGAAAAACCATTCAGTTCAGTTCATTTCAGTTGCTCAGTCATGTCCGACTCTTTGCGACCCCATGAATTGCAGCACGCCAGGCCTCCCTCTCCATCACCAACTCCTGGAGTTTACCCAAACTCATGTCCATTGAGTCGGTGATGCCATCCAACCATCTCATCCTCTGTTGTCCCCTTCTCCTGTCTTCAGTCTTTCCCAGCATCAGGGTCTTTTCAAATGAGTTAACTCTTCACATCAGGTGGCCAAAGTATTGGAGTTTCAGCTTTAGCATCAGTCCTTCCAAAGAACACCCAGGACTGACCTCCTTTAGAATGGACTGGTTGGATCTCCTTGCAGTCCAAGGGACTCTCAAGAGTCTTCTCCAACACCACAGTTCAAAAGCATCAATTCTTCGGCACTCAGCTTTCTTCACAGTCCAACTCTCACATCCATACATGACCACTGGAAAAACCATAGCCTTGACTAGACAGACATTTGTTGGCAAAGTAATGTCTCTGCTTTTGAATATGCTGTCTAGGTTGGTCATAACTTTCCTTCCAAGGAGTAGGTGTCTTTTAATTTCATGGCTGCAGTCACCATCTGCAGTGATTTTGGAGCCCCCCAAAATAAAGTTTGACACTGTTTCCACTGTTTCCCCATCTATTTGCCATGAAGTGATGGGACCGGATGCCGTGATCTTAGTTTTCTGAATGTTGAGTTTTAAGTCAGCTTTTTCGTTCTCATTTGTTGCTCTACCAGATTATCTCCAATCATTTTGGAAGCCAGTGCCAACAAGAGAAATACAAAGCATTATGTGATTTGTGTTTTTGTGCAGAGAAGGTAGGTCATTTCCTCAGTAAAGTATATCTTTCCTGGCACTGAAGTTTTAATAAATGACTTATTTATTTGGCTGTGTTTGGTCTTAGTTGCAATGTATGGTCTCTTTTAGTTGTGGCATGTGAGACCTAGTTCCCTGGCCAGGGATCGAACCAGGCCCCCTGCATTGGAAATGTGGAGCCTTTGCCACTGGAACTGGAGAAGGCAATGGCACCCCACTCCAGCATTCTTGCCTGGAAAATCCCATGGACAGAGGAGCCTGGTAGGCTGCAGTCCATGGGGTCGCAAAGAGTCGGACACGACTGAGCGACTTCACTTTCACTCTTCACTTTCATGCATTGGAGAAGGAAATGGCAACCCACTCCAGTGTTCTTGCCTGGAGAATCCCAGGGACAGTGGAGCCTGGTGGGCTGCCGTCTCTGGGGTTGCACAGAGTCGGACACGACTGAAGTGACTTAGCAGCAGTAGCAGCCACTGGAACAACAGGGAAGTCATCCTTGCTGTTGAGAACTTAGAGGCAATAAATCATACTGGTTATTCTTTTGTTATGTATATGTAGTTTC
Organism: Bos indicus; assembly: GCF_029378745.1. Taxonomy (NCBI): domain Eukaryota; kingdom Metazoa; phylum Chordata; class Mammalia; order Artiodactyla; family Bovidae; genus Bos; species Bos indicus. The sequence goes on from NC_091777.1 coordinate 58,466,484, forward strand.
CCTTTGGATATTTTTGAATTTTCCCTTTGAGTTTGGTGTCTGCAGTTTTACCTCCGTGTGTGTATAGCTGTGGATCTCTTTTTCCTCCTGCTTGGCATTCTTGAGTTCTCTCATTCTGAGGTTTTGTCTTTTACCACTTCTAAAATATAATCTGCCTTTATATCTTTGATTATTACTTTCCCTCAGATTTTTTTCTTCTCTCAGATTCAGAATAGGTATAAATTCAACATTCTCATTATGTCCTTCATATCTCTCAACCTCATTTTGCACTTTCCATTGTTGTCTTTTGCACTTCAGATCTGTTGTCCAGTTCACTTCTGTGTTATATCTAATTGGTTCAGTTCAGTCGCTCAGTCGTGTCAGACTCTTTGCGACCCCATGAATTGCAGCACGCCAGGCCTCCCTGTCCATCACCAACTCCTGGAGTTCACTCAAACTCATGTCCATTGAGTCGGTGATGCCATCCAGCCATCTCATCCTCTGTCATCCCCTTCTCCTCCTGCCCCCAATCCCTCCCAGCATCAGATCTTTTCCAATGAGTCAACTCTTCGCATGAGGTGGCCAAAGTACTGGAGTTTCAGCTTTAGCATCATTCCTTCCAATGAACACCCAGGGCTGATCTCTTTTAGAATGGACTGGTTGGATCTCCTTGCAGTGCCTTGCAATCCAAGGGACTCTCAAGAGTCTTCTCCAACACCACAGTTCAAAAGCATCAATTCTTCGGCACTCAGCTTTCTTCACAGTCCAACTCTCACATCCATACATGACCACTGGAAAAACCATAGCCTTGACTAGACAGACATTTGTTGGCAAAGTAATGTCTCTGCTTTTGAATATGCTGTCTAGGTTGGTCATAACTTTCCTTCCAAGGAGTAGGTGTCTTTTAATTTCATGGCTGCAGTCACCATCTGCAGTGATTTTGGAGCCCCCCAAAATAAAGTCTGACACTGTTTCCACTGTTTCCCCATCTATTTCCCATGAAGTGATGGGACCGGATGCCGTGATCTTAGTTTTCTGAATGTTGAGCTTTAAGCCAACTTTTTCACTCTCCACTTTCACTTTCATCAAGAGCCTTTTGAGTTCCTCTTCACTTTCTGCCATAAGGGTGGTGTCATCTGCATATCTGAGGTTACTGATATTTCTCCCAGCAATCTTGATTACAGCTTGTGCTTCTTCCAGCCCAGTGTTTCTCATGATGTACTCTGCATATAAGTTAAATAAGCAGGGTGACCATATATGGCCTTGATGTACTCCTTTTCCTATTTGGAACCAGTTGGTTGTTCCATGTCCAATTCTAACTGTTGCTTCCTGACCTGCATATAGGTTTCTCAAGAGGTAGGTCAGGTGGTCTGGTATTCCCATCTCTTTCAGAATTTTCCACAGTTTATTGTGATCCACACAGTCAAAGGCTTTGGCATAGTCAATAAAGCAGAAAGTTTTTCTGGAACTCTCTTGCTTTTCCCTTGATCCAGCAGATGTTGGCAATTTGATCTCTGGTTCATCTAATTGGTAGTCAGTCTATAAATTGAAATTCCTATTTTCAGTTTCTGGATTCCTTGCTTTAAATTGATCTTTGTTTCTTCAAGTTAGCCCTCTCATCTTTAAGACTGTTATGCCTTTGCACGCATTAAACATTGTCTATATTTCAGTGTCTTACAGTTCCAGCATCATCAGGTTTTTCATGTTTAATTCTAGTGCTTGTTGTTTCTGTTTAACTTGTGGACTATGAAGGCTTCTTGAGGGTAAGAACATGAGTGTTCATTTGGATATCACCTGCACATAGTTCAGTGTACGCACATATGCACACAGTTGGCACATGTGTCAAGATTAAAAGAGGTTTTAAAGGCCATGTTTCAGAAAACCTTCTGAATGATTGAGCGAATGGGTGGCTGAATTAGAGTAACAGGATGTCTGTATAAGATTTTCCATTCTTCCACAGTGGATAATATATCACATATATGGATACAGCCTACACAGTAGAAATGATTAGATTTCTATACATCTCTTCCAAACCATCAAGGAAGCACCCCAGATTAAAGAAGAATTTGTTACTACAGGGATTGTTATTATTTGAAGATGTGGCTGTGGAGTTCACCTGGGAGGAGTGGAGTCTACTAGACCCTGCTCAGAAGGACCTGTACTAGGACGTGATGTGGGAGAACTATCGCAACCTGCTGTCTGTGGGTGAGGACTGTTCCTCTGTGCCGCTTAGTGTGTCAAGTCAGCAGTCTTTCCTTTCTCAGTTGTGGAATGATTTCAGATATCTGAAGTACGAATGGTGTGAAAGAGATTGTCAGACTTCTACAAAGGACCAGATAGCAAATACTGCAGGCTGTTCGGACTGCCTACTGTTTCTGTTACATATTCTTTTTTTTTAAAGAACACATTTATTTATTGTTTTTTTTTTTTTTCAGCACACACACACACACTATATATATATTGTTTATTTATTTATGGCTGTGCTTGCTCTTTGCTGTGTGGGCTTTTCTCTAGGCAGTGGGGACTACTCTCTAGTTGCAGTGCACAGACTTCTCATTGCAGTGGCTTCTCTTGTGAGGAGGTTTCTAGGGCATGGAGGCTTCAGTAGTTGCAGTTCCTGGGTTCAAAAACACAGGCTCCGTAGTTGTGGCACATGGGCTTAGTTGCTCCTCAGCATGTGGAATCTTCCCGGACCAGCGATCAAACCCATGTCTTCTACGTTGGCAAGTGGATTCTTTACCACTGAGCCACCAGGGAAGCCCAGTATATATATATGCTACTGCTACTGCTAGGTCGCTTCAGTCATGTCCAACTCTGTGTGAACCCATAAATGGCAGCCCACCAGGCTCTGCCGTCCCTGGGATTCTCCAGGCAAGAACACTGGAGTGGGTTGCCATTTCCTTCTCCAGTGCATGAAAGTGAAAAGTAAAAGTGAAGTCGCTCAGTCGTGTCCGACTCTTTGCGACCCCATGGACTGCAGCCTACCAGGCTCCTCCACCCGTGGGATTTTCCAGGCAAGAGTACTAGAGTGGGGTTGCCATTGCCTTCTCTGAGTATATATATATATATTTCTCTCTATCTATCTATATATATATATAATCGATTATGTAGGTATTCTGCTAAATTTATTATATGTATTATAAGTAAGGAAGAGTTAATCACTCAATCATATCCGACTCTGTGACTCCGTGGACTAGCCCACGAGGCTTCTCTGTCCATGGAATTCTCCAGTCAAGAATACTGGAGTGGGTTGCCATTTCCTTCTCCAGGGGATCTTCCCACCCCAGGGATCAAACCCAGGTCATCTACATTGCAGACAGATTCTTTACTGTCTGAGCCACCAGGGAAGTCCATACGTACTATAAAAGATACATAAAAATAGAAATGTCAAAAGGATGAGACATTCATGAGATGAATATTTTTAAGTAATTTTAATTTTTAAAATGTAATGGTACAAAACACGTTTGCTATCATATTTTTGAAGTTTTCCTTTACTTCTTGAAAACTGTTTTGTAAGAGCACTTTATTCTGAATGAATAACACTCTTAAAGTGTGAAAGTGTAATGTCTTAGTTACAGTCACTGACCAGAATTTGTTGACCCATACATATAACTTGAATTTTTATAAATGATAGATTCTTAGTCTCCCCTTAGGCCTCAGACAGATTTATTTCATCTAGGATCTTGATTTGTTTTGCTTAGATTTTTTTTTTTTCCGTTCTATGGATTCTCAAGTTTTTGCTACTCCAAGGGAAAAGCTACTTCCAAGGTGTAGCTGCATAATCTGTTAATATAAATGGGATCATTGAACAGTGTTTAGATTTCATGCCCAAAGATTTTGCTAAATAATATGTTATTTTTTTGTGAATAGGGTATCAAAGTCCCAAACCAATTGAAATCTTCAAGTTGAAGCAAGGAGACAAACCATGGATAGAAAGGGGAAATATCCATGATCCAGGTAAGTGAATGAGAAGCATCCAGGTAGAAAAGAAATAAATTCCTAGATCCATGAAGGCCTCACAGCTTTAAAATCGTGTTATGGTGACTCATCTTCTAGTTTCTAAACTTTGACAGTATCTCAACAGAGCCTCTGAGGATTCCTCTCCTATGTTAATATTCATTACTTAATCATTTAGAGGAAAATACTCATGTTTTCACCTCTGGATTTCATACGGATTTATTTCATCTAGAGTCTTGATTTGCTTTGCTTAGATTTTTAAATTTCTATGGATTCTCAAGTTTTTCCCTTCTTCATTGACTGCCGTAGTACCACTGCTTGTTCCTTCTTCTTACCTTGCTTTGAAAATTCAGGCTTCCATGCCTCTCTGCAAAGAGAGAACTTCAAATTCACCATCATCTCCTGACTAGTGAACCTCAGGTAATATTGATTTCCCTTCCTAACATTCAGCCCCACCCTGAATGCTGTGTTCTTATGGCAACTTGGTCTTTTAGTGTACATCTGCCTGTTTATTCATTCTGGATGGGCAAATATGAGATAAAGCAAATGTAGCAACATGTTAACTGTCGAATCAAAGAGGTGGGTATATAGCTGTTCACTGTGTAATTCATTCAGTTTGTATGTTTGAAATTTTTTTTAATAAAATTGTGAGAAGAGCTATAAAGTATTGTAATTTTCAGAAAGAATTATGCCTCCCACATAGACTGAAATGAATTCAGTCAAGTAAAAAAAAAAAAAAAATTTCACAATTTTAGGCCTCACCTGAAATCAAACTATAACCCTCATGCATACTTTGCTGATTTCTTCATATATTTGCTGGATATTTATTTATTTTTTTCTCTCTCTTTTTTGTCTGTGCTGCACAGCACACAGGATCTTAGTTTCCAAATCAGGGATCAAACCTGTGTCCCCTACAGTGGAAGCTCAGAGTCTTAACCACTGGACCATCAGGGAAGTCCTCACAAAACCTTCAGTTGTTAAAACAAACAAACAAACAAACAAACCAAAGAACGCACTATCTGCAAAGTACAATAAAGCAAAACACAATAAAATGAGCTGTGTTTGTATAGAAATATTACCCAAAGAGGGAATTCATCGGCAGTCGTGTGGTTAGGACTCCATGCTTCCACTGCAGTGGGTACGGACCAGACTAGATCCCTGGTCAGGGAACTAAGATCCCTTGCAAGTTGTGTGGTGCAGCCGAAAAAACCAAATTGAATTGAAGGTTTGTGGCAGCTCTGTGTCAAGCAAATCTGTTGGCATCATTTTTTCCAACAGCATTTGCTCACTTTGTGTCTTTCTCATATTTTGGTAATTCTCTCCATATTTCAAACTTTTTCATTATTATTATGTTTGTTATGCTGATTTGTAATCCATGATCTTTGATGTTACTTCTACAACTCACAGAAGGCTCAGATGATGGTTAGCAATTTTTAATGAGAAAGTATTTTTAAATAAGATATGTACTCTGTTTTAGACATAATGCTATTGCACACTTAACAGACTACAGTATTGTGTAAACATAACTTTTATATGCACTGGGAAACAAATTCATGTCACTAGCTTTATTGCAATACTTGCTTTATTGTGGAGGTCTGGAACTGAACCTGGAATATCTCTGAGTCTATGCCCATACAGATAACCCCATATTTGTCCTCTAACCAAAATCTTCTCCAAATTCCTCTTTCCAGTTGAGTTCTTTATGTCTGTACTAAGATACCCACCTCAGAATGTTTGTGTCAAAATACACATGGATTTTCCTACATTAAAAATCTGTCTCCCTGGTGTTCCTCACCAACTTAAGCTGGAAATTCTAGTCATTTAGGCCAAATACCTGAGGAAAATCCTTAATTCCTCCTTTTTACTTTCATTGAATTCAACACTGTATGTTGTGTTTTCCTTCTCCTAGATGTGCCTTGAGTTCTTCGACTTGTCCACATGGACGCTGTTGTTGCTCCAGACCAAGCCACTGTTGTCTCTTGCCTGATTACTTCATTAACTTTCTCTTCCACACTTCTTCCTCTCCTATCACTATCCATGCAGCAGTTGGCAGTCTTTTAGAAATATAAATTAGAACCCCCCACCTCCTCAGAGCTTCTAGTGGCTTGTCACTAGTCTTAGCATTAAATTCAGATTCTTCTACCAGATCTACATAGTATGACTTCTGTCTACCTTTTGAACTTTAAGTTTTCCTTTTCCCTATGTAACTGTTCTATTCAGGGCCCACTGGCTACCTTTCTATTTCTTGACCTGGCCCAAACCTTTCTTTTGTCAAGGCTTTTGCACTGCTGTCATACTTGAATGAAACATGAAGTTACTTACATGAAGCTGCTTAATTTTTATTCCTAGTTTCTTGGCTCACCTTTTATTTCCTCACAGGTAATTACCTGTTTCCCATTGTTCTTTTTCATGTGCTGGGAACCACTTTTCAGTGTGAAGTTGTCTTATTTCTTTGCTTCCATTTTGTCCTCTTTTGCCCAGGGGAATGCATAAAACGTGTTTCTCTTTGGTGTGTATTCAGATGCTATGACAGCACATGGTACATATTAGACATTCAATAAACATTGTGGGAGAGAATGGATACATCCTCCCTCATGTTAGATCAGATGTCTTTCTAACTTATTTTATTTTGTGTTAATGACACACATTTCTATTTTGTCCTCTTTTGCCGGTTTTGCAAGGATCTCTTTGGAGAGCACCAAAAACTTTACTAATTGAGAATTGTCTGCCACTGATTCTGTATCTTTTTTTTTTTTAAGATGTTATGGCCTTATTGTGTTTCCCCCCATTTTCAAGAAGTAAATTTACACTTAATGATTTTTTTCATATGACATAACTGTCACAGAGAGCTAGCCCAAACCATTTCATTTTAGAAGCAGTTTTATTGCATAACCTAATTGTGAAAATTTATTTTCTTTCTAGAAGTTGGTGATCCTATGCAGCAATCCTTGGAAATCCAATACAAGCATAAAAATATGGAAAGAGGCCATGAACTCAGTTCTTTGGGAAATATTTTTTGTCTGCATGGAAATCTTGTTACTTTAAGGCAAAGCCATGATAAGTTTGACATACTGAACTCTAATTTAGATTTAGTTAACCAGAATAAAAGCTCCATAGCAAAGAATCCTGACAAGTTTAATAAATAAGAGAAATTAGTTCTTCATAGTAAGCATGAAAAACATTACACTAATTAAATGCTATAAACATGGAAACATTCTCTGCACCAATTCAAAACTCAGTATACATCAGATTGAAAAAGAAACATGAATGTATGGAAGGTGGTAAAACCTTCATCAAAAAGTCTCAACTCGCTGTACACCAGAGAACACATACAGGAGAGAAGCCATATAAATGCCTTAAATGTGGTAAAGCCTTCTGCAGGAAGGCAGAGCTTAATATACACATGCAAGTTGAACGAGGAGTAAAACCCCACGTGTGCGGTGAGTGTGGGAAAACCTTCTCCAGGAAGTCTCAGCTCCTTGTACATCAGAAAACTCACACGGGAGAGAAACCCTATATGTGCTGTGAATGTGGGAAAGGCTTCATCCAGAAGGTTAACTTCCTTATACATCAGCGAATTCATACTGGAGAGAAGCCCTATAGATGCAAAGAGTGTGGTAAAGCCTTCAGTCACAAGCCATGTCTCGTTGCACATCAAATATTTCACACTGGAAATCCTCCCTATGAATGCAGTGAGTGTGGAAAAGCCTATTTTCAGAAGTCAAATCTTGTTAGACATCAAAGAGGTCATACAGAAGAGAAGTGCCACAAATGCAACGTGTGTGGGAAAAGCTACTCCACGAAGTCCATACTTAGCAGACACCAGAGAGTCCATACGGGAGAGAAGCCCCATGGGTGCAGCAGCTGTGGGAAAGCCTTCTGCCACAAGTCCTTCCTCACTAAACATAAGAGAACTCATACAAAAGAGAAAGGTGTCGATTCAGTCAAGGTGGAAAAGGATTCTTTAGAGAGCCATGACTCATGTACCACAGAACCTAAACAGGAGAAAACCTCTGTTGAGACAGTGACAATGCAGGGGCCTGCTATGGCAGTGCAGGCATCATTAAACATCTACAGGTTCCTTGCCCAAGGGAATGTGGTTCTTGTGGGAGAGCCTGTGGCCAGATGTGTCCCTTCAGGAGATGGCAGAGAGTTTTCACAGGAGAGGAACCTCATGAATGTAGTTAATGTGGTATTGCCTTCAGTTACCAATTATGTCTTCTTTTATGTCACAGGAAACATGTAAGGAGGAGTGCATTCAATATGGACAAGGCTTTGGAGCAAAGTTTAGCTTTTTATGTAGTTGAAAACTCTGAGAGAATGCTAATGAATGTAGCGATAGTGGAAAGGTCAGTCAGTCAGTGTTAGTCGCTCAGTTGTGGCTGACTCTGTGACCCCATGGACTGCAGCCTGCCAGGCTCCTCTGTCCATGGGATTCTCCAGGCAAGAATACTGGAGTGGGTTGCTAATCCCTTCTGCACGGGATTTTCCCAACCCAGGGGTCAAGCCTGGGTCTCTCCCATTGCAGGCAGATTCTTTACCATCTGAGCCACTAAGGAGAGCCCAGTACAAAGATATGTCTCATTAAATATCAGCAGCTCTTAGTAGGTTGAACTGTAGCAAGCTTCACTTTAAAAGCATCATAAATTCACATCAGAAAGAAATTTTGGGAGGGCAAATATGTCCAGTCCATAAGACCACCCTCATGTTTGATTATTCTCTGAAATCACTGACTCAAAAACTAAAAAGCCCCCCCAAAACCTCGAAAACTCAAAAACCCAAAAGCTGCTATACTTATGATTACAGGTTGTGACAGTGAAAAGTTACAGATTAGCAAATTTAAAAGGTGCTTAAGGCAGACCTTAGGAGAAACCAGGTACATCCATTGTCCTCCTAGCGGAGTTGTATGGACTGCATGTAATTCTGCCAGCAATGATGTGACAACTCATCTGCATATTGCCAGCCAGAGAAACTCACCTGAGCCTTAGTGCCCGGGGACTTGGGGGGTCAGTAAGGGTGCTCCTTATGCCAGCATGGGGAAACCACATGACTGACTTTAGCTTTTCAAGCTCTAGCCTTCTTGAAGTCAAACCAATACAGCATGGCCCAGAGACCCCCAGGCAAACAAAAGCAAGTGTTCAGCAAAAATCATATTGCTGGCATAAACTGTATGACATGGTTAAGACCCCAGGTATGCAAAGACGCTCTTGGCAGGCAGGCAGTTCCAAGGGCTTGGAGGTTCCCTCTCAGGTGCTGGTCAAAAGCCAGTCCTTTATTTGGAATGTGCAGGATCTGAACACCCCCAACCTGCCAAGTCACCTAATTTGCACACTAGTGAAAACAATAAGGTTTTTAATAAGATTGTTCCTCATCATGTGTCAGAAATAAATGTCTATGGATACACGAAATGTGTAGAACCTTTAGCAGAATGACAGCCAATCTCATAAAGGAGATAAGCTTGTGATTGCAGTGGAAATTTGGAAACTTGTTGACGTAAAACTACCCTCATTTTCTATCAGATTAACACCCTTAATATGTGTTTGTGTGTGTTTTCATTGTTTGGCTGCACCCCCATGGCTTGTGAAACTTCCCTGACCAGGGATCAAACCCATGCCCCCTGCAGTGGAAGCATGGAGTCTTAACCTCTGGACTGCCAAGGAAGTCCTTAATGTGTAGTTTGAGAGAGAAGGACTTGAACTCTTTTGCATTGCTAGGGGATGTCTCCATAACTCACCTGATGATGGTTCATAGGCAGTGTCACATTGTACCTATTATATCTAAATGTTTGGTCACCTTTGTTAGATTCTTTTAGAAGCAAGTTGCTAGGCCAGCCCACACACAGTGGGAGAGTTGCACATCTTTGAGGGCCTTCTTAGACTCAACCTGCCTGAATAATCATCAGGGAAAAAGATATTCTTTGTGGAAAGTTGACATGGTTTCCTGTTTAAACAGTGCTTGAACAGAACCTGGTGTTCTCTGTGTCTCCCCAACCTGCCCCTCCCCCCCACCTCCCAACCCCACCTTGACCCAGCCTGGCCATGCAGAGCCAGCCTTCTGCCAGTGCCTCACGGCACCCTTGGACCACGCCCAAGGTGTCTGCTGCTGCTCCAGTGTGGTGAGCTGCTGCCTCTCAGCTCCCTGACGTGACCACCACGTACCCCTCGCAGGGGCCCAGCACTCCTGCCAGGGCTTGGAGGCTGCCAGATCCACCTGGAGCCTCTGAAATTTACCTGTCCACCTCTCACTACTCTGATGGTGATGATGTGGCTTTGGAGAACTTTGTTAAATGTCTTCCTAGCCAGTCTCGCGAGAGAGGGGAACATGCTGAGAAGTTAATGAAGCTGCAAGAACCTCTGAGGTGGCTGCATCTTGCTCTGATGTATCCAGAAACTGGAACAGGATGACTCAGAGTGGGCTCAGTGCAATGGAATGTGTGTTCCACTCAGAAAAGGGATGAGTCAGTCACTACTGGAACTGCACCCAAGTTATGATACCTACTGACAAAAATGAGCCCTGCTCTTGTGACAACCTGGGTGAGCAGGTGAAACACACCAGAATTGAGTGACCACATAACCAACTTGTCTGTGGTAAGGGTTCCTGAATCGGGTGTGGCAGAGTGTTTCTGACAGGCACACCCAATGATGATGAGAGCTAAGCATTAGGCTGGCTTCTCAGTGGCCATGGGGGTGACTTCCATGGCCACCATGATAGTGCATCCCTTTTGGGTTTTCCCTTACCCTTTCTGTAAGTTGTATAATACTAAAGCACTAACAGAGAAGGCAATGGCACCCCACTCCAGTACTCTTGCCTGGAAAATCCCATGGACAGAGAAGCCTGGTAGGCTGCAGTCCATGGGGTCGCCAGAGTTGGACACGACTGAGCGACTTCACTTTCACTTTTCACTTTCCTGCATTGGAGAAGGAAATGGCAACCCATTCCAGTGTTCTTGCCTGGAGAATCCCAAGGACGGGGGAGCCTGGTGGGCTGCCGTCTGTGGGGTCGCACAGAGTCGGACACGACTGAAGTGACTTAGCAGCAGTAGCAGCAAAGCATTAAAGCATCCACTTAACGCTTTTTGTTTTTGTTTTTTCATTTGCCTGTTCCTTCAAATTTGGTACCTAGAAAAAAATATAGACACATTAAAGACCCTAGTATATACTCAGATTCCAGTGCCATTGAGAACACCCAGTCTCATGGGAGGAGGGCCCTGGCTGATAAGAAAATCTCACAAATGTCACCTTGTTTGTTACATAGGAGGGATTTAGCTAGAGGTCACTGCTTACCAGTTACTCACTTGAAACTTTGTGCTGAGTCAGGACCCTGGAGGATGAACAACTACTACCCACCCCTTCCCTCCCCCCGCCCACCCCCCCAGTTTTCTTCCCCCACTGCTTTCCTCTCACTTCCCCTTCTCCACCTTGGAACTCTTCTTCCACTCTCTCAGGACAGTATATGGCTGGCTGCTGCTAGAATGCCTGAGGACATGGGATGAAGATGATTCTGAGACTGGACAAACACTGAAAACACCAACTGTTTTCTCTGCAGCAGGGAGACAAACAGGAAAAAGCAAGGCCCATCTCCATCTTCATTCTGCCTACCTGTTCTTTTTAGTGTCCCCACATTGGCAGAACTTATTATGAAGCTGGCAAGAGAATCTGGTTTGCGCTATCACAATGCAGATAGTGGAAGAGTAGGTTGAGAGGTGAGAGATAGTAGCCAAATAATCAGGCCAGCAACCTACTTAAGTTGAAATTAACTGTGGCACATGCCCCCGGCCCCGCAGTTTACAGATGTTACAGTTCACTTACAGACAAGTGCAGATTGAAAATATATTTATGAATGATACGTATTTAAACAGTCCTTGAATATTTGCTCTATATAAGACAATCTATTAGTAAAGTTACTAGTCATGATTTGTGTGTTGTGTGTATATGTGGTGGGATTTGTTAGTAACTGATAAGATTTATGACACAAAACACTAGTATGGTTTATGCCCCTATAATCTGTTCTATATATTTTGTTTTTTGTATGTTCTTATTTTAGGGACAGGTACACAGTCTGAAATCATGTAAAGTGAGGAAAGGGAAGATCCTTTAAGGTGCTGGAATTACTGATCATTGATATAGAAAAAGATAAAATTATGTCCCTGCCTCACATTGGGCTTCCCTTGTAGCTCAGTTGGTAAAGAATCTGCCTGCAGTACAGGACACCCGGGTTCGATCCCTGGGTTGGGAAGATCCCCTGGAGAAGGGAATGGCAACCTACTCCAGTATCCTTGCCTGGAAAATCTCCTGGACACAGGAGCCTGGTGGGCTGCAGTCCCAAAGTGTCACAAAGTGTTGGGCACAACTGAGCAACTAACACTTACTTACTCACATTGTACATCAAGATCCATTCTTGTTAGATCAAAGACCTAAATTTGAAGGGTAATATTTAAAGAACACAATCTGGGGGAGAGAATTGGACTCTGATAATTTCAAAAGCCCTCTTTCCAGTGGCTTCCAGCCGTGACATACATCCAATAATTGACTGTTGGGATTGCCCAGTACCTGACGACAAGGACCTTCCCATCACTGGCCTCTACAGAATTCTTTTTAAAATATTTTTTAAAGTTTTTTTTTTTTTTTAAATGAGGACCATTTTTAAAGGCCTTATTGAATTTGTTACAATATTGCTTCTGTTCTATGTTTTGTTTTGTTTTTTTCCCAAGAAGAATATGGGATCTTGGCTTCCTAACCAGGGATCGAACCCACACTCCTTGCATTGGAAGGTGAATTTTTAACCACTGGACCTCCATGGAAGTCCCGTGATATTTCTTAATCATTGTTTTGGGATTCAGAATGTGTGTATGATTCTGGCTATTTGGTCCATGGCTTGAGGGTCTTTGAGTTCATTTTGCCCGGAAGAAACAACCTGAGTTAATAGGTTAATGATGATATCTACAACAGCAATTTTATTACCTTAAAAGTGTTATTGACAGCAGCAGTCTCACATCTGACTCTGGTGGATTAGTGTTCACTTAGTTCAGGGCTGGGGTCAGAGAGTATAAGGGAATAAAGTTCTGGACAGATTAATCATAAACTCAGTAGTGATACCAAGCAAGACCATGTGGGGTTCCTGGGCATGATAGCCTTTCTGTGTCCCCCACTTCTAGATTATAGAAAAGAGGCTTCATTTAGCCTTCATGACCCTTCCTGAGTTCCTTCTGGCAGGTTCAAATGGATGCTAATTAGGGAAGGGAAGGAATGCAGAGACCAGAAACAATAGTGCAGCCCTGGGGCAGAGTCCTGTTAGTGTTGGTAGCTCCGTCCTTTCTGATACTTTGCAACCCCAGGGCCTGCAGCCCGCCGGCCGCCTCTGTCCATGGGATTTCCCAGGCAAGAATACTGGAGTGGGTAGCCATTCCCTTTTCCAGGGGATATTGTAGGCAGATTCTTTACCGTCTGAGTCACCAGAGAAGCCTGGCCTGGCGCAGAGTCCTGTTTCCCCTCAAGTGTAGTGGTGGCCTCCCCAACCAAACCCAAAGCGTGCTAGACTTCTTCCCTTGCGCCTGCGTGCTTCATTGAGGCAGGAGCCGCTCCACAGCGCCTCTCTGTGGGCGGCAGCACCTAGCCCACAGGCTGCCCTGCTCGGGCCATCCACCCACTGTGCAAGCGGGCAGGTTACACTCCGGAGGCACCAGCTCCCAGGCCACCCCATTGGACACGAGCTGGCTGGTGGGGCCGGCGGCAGGCTGAACCCACAGTGCCTGCCGCTTCAGACAGTGACCCGGTTAATGGGCCCATCAGTTGCCTCTGCGTGACCGCCGTGGCCTCTGCAGCCTCTATGCCTCGCTCCATTGAGGGCTGGAGCACGATGTTGCTGGAGTCCCAAGTACTTCTTCGGACTCGGATGCTTTTCAGAGTTGCCCCTTTCCGCTCCCACTCTGTATGTAATGGCAGTGAGCCAGGCACAGGCTCTAGCCGGCTCCCTCAGCCATTGGCTGGCGCCACAATAGGTCCCACCCACAAGCAAGGATCGCTAGTGAGCAACTGCCAACCAGGGACCGTTAGTGGTCCTGTTCACCGTTGGTCAGTGGCACCGGGGGCCCCTTGCCCTCCCCCTCTTGTACATAGCTGCTGCTGCCCCTAAGTCACTTCAGTCGTGTCCGGCTCTGTGTGACCCCATAGACGTCAGCCCACCAGGCTCTCCTGCCCCTGGGATTCTCCAGGCAAGAAAACTGGAGTGGGTTGCCATTTCCTTCTCCAATGCATGAAAGTGAAAAGTGAAAGTGAAGTCGCTCAGTCGTGTCCGACTCCTAGCGACCCCATGGACTGCAGCCCACCAGGCTCCTCCATCCATGGGATTTTCCAGGCAAGAGTACTGGAGTGGGGTGCCATTGCCTGCTCTTGTATATAAAAGGAGCTTAAATTCTGACCGAGAGCTGACTTTTTGAGATGCTAGTCTGCCATCTTCTCAGTCTGCTAGTTTTCTGATTAAAGTCATTACTCCCTGTCCCAACTAGTCTTGGCCTGTCTCGCATGGAGCAGAAAGAGCTTGGGCTTGGTAGCAAAAGAATTCACACCCTGTCAGTTAAGCTGTGTTGCAGATACTGAAACCCCACCAGGTGGGAGAATTTAATTATATTACAGCCTGTGCTGCATCCAAGTACTTAGACCCCTGACCGCTTGAATCCAGGTTCACTATATTGACACCCACTTACTTCACGACCAACCAATCAGAAGAGTGTGCATGAACTGACCACGCCCTCTCTGAGCCCTTACTATAAAACCCCCTCACTACCCTCTTCAGGACACAGTTTTGAAGGTTTAGAGTGCTGTGGGTCATTGTGCCTGGCAAAGCTGTAAAACTGTTTCCTACTTCACTCAAAACTCAGTCTCCAAAATCAATTCAGTGTCGGGGTACAGATGCTGGATTCGGCTTCAGTAGGGGAACTCAGTTTTAGGGGGACCCAGTTTAATCACCTCAACTTCTCCAAACCTGGACTTTTTTCTAGAGCCTTCTCTAGCCAAAAACTTTCTCAAAGTCTGCCTATTGACCAGACTCTTCTCTGCTAAGGATAAAAGACCTCAGCCAGTTGGACACAACCACCTCCTTCAACATGGCCACAGCCTCCTGTGACAGACTCGGTGGACACAGGCAATTTAGGTCTTGGTCCCACTTAACTGACAGGGAAGAAGCTTAAGCTGCATGGTCAGAGTCCGTACGTGTGCCACACTATTGATGGCGCTTGGGGAAATGGAGGCTTCAGAGCTCAGGTGTCCGGCTGAAGAGATCGCAGCTTCAAAAGAGAGACCAACTTGGAAAACAGATTCTCCACAGGCGCTGACCGCCATATTGCCCAGCAGCGCCCCCTACGTGCAGAATCTGGTTTCCTGGCTGTTCGTCACACGACGGGCGGCCGTTGGTGGCTCTCAGGTTGTGTGGAGTTTTGGAGTGTTCTCTGCGGAGTGTTCGCTGTGAGGCGCTGCGGCGCTGCCAGGCGACCTGATTTGGAAGGTAGACTTTGGAAGCCTATTGTTTCAGCTGCATAGTGAGAAGACCCGGAAAGAGGAGAGACTTCCGTGGCGTTACGTGTTTTGGTAGGGTCAGTGGCAACAATCTGTAAGGATCGAGGAAGCGGGTGTATTGAGTTGATAGGCCGTTTGTTTAGTTGATAATCCGGGACTGTCCAGGAGTACTGAATCAGTGATCTCTGTGCAGGTTTTCATTGCGTGAATCTATGGTTCAGTGATGGAGGGAACGTGGGATCAGCGACAGCACGGTGAATCCGCGGGTTCAAATTTCAGGGCCTGGAGAATGAGGGATGGACGTTTACGAGGTCGCTGATGGGGAAGTCTGTGAGAGCTGGTAACCGACGCTGTATGGTCGCTGATAAGACTTAGGGTTTGTGATGGGGAGTCTTCAGGTCTATTATGGGAGAGTGTGGGCATTACTAATGTGGAGGTCTAGGGACCTCGTAGAGGTTGAGGATGAGGTATTAGGGGGCAGTGATGGAGTTGTTGAGGGATATTAGGGGCTTGGAGGAGGGTCACTGATGGATACTGGAGTCAGCGTTTAGAACTATTACTGGGGCAGGGGATGGAATGGGATTGGTGTTAGCATATTCTCATGACTGGGGAGACTTAAGTATCGGTGTCTGACAGGTGAGCTCATGAAGGTCTTTGCTTTGGGAAGCCTGTGGGGTTCGTGATTGGGGAGGGACTCCCTGGAGATCCTGGGTTTGAGTTTCCAACCTGTATAACCGGAAGGAGCTTTGTGTTGTGACATTCTGCCCCAGGTTCTTCAGCAGTTCACCAGCTGTTCCCGTCAAGCCCCTCCTCACACTTACACTTCTGTTCACGTCTTCCTTTGCCTTGATCACATCCCTACAAAAATTTAAAGCATTTTTAAATGATCAGAGCCTGAGAAAATCTAAAGTGATATTTGCTTGTATTTTCATACACTGTCTCTGTAAAGATTCACAAAAGTAGGAACAGAGGAACTGGGTGGCTGAAGGACCTCAGGTTAAGATGATGCCCTTTGTACCTTGTGAATGTTGAACCATGTGGACTATTTCTTTCTTTTTTAAAATATATTTTTAACTGGTATGCTTATGAGATTTTGTCTGTTATTACATAAAAACTGTATATTGCTTGATGAGGATACTGCTACTGCTAAGTCGCTTCAGTCGTGTCCGACTCTATGCGACCCCATAGATGGCAGCCCACCAGGCTCCCCCGTCCCTGGGATTCTCCAGGCAAGAACACTGGAGTGGGTTGCCATTTCCTTCTCCAGTGCATGAAAGTGAAAAGTCAAAGTGAAGTCGCTCAGTCGTGTCCGACTCTTTTCGACCCCATGGACTGCAGCCTACCAGGCTCCTCCGTCCATGGGATTTTCCAGGCAAGAGTACTGGAGTGGGGTGCCATCGCCTTCTCCAACATATGTAAAACATTAAATTATTCTCTTTCAGAACATGTTTTTAGTTTTCCTGTAGGCCAGTGATCTCTTGGATATGATCCTTCTCTTGTTTCTACCTAGTAATCATAGAAATAATGACATTGATTCTGATTGTATTCACGCTTCTTCACCATAATTTTTCACATTTAAATATTTATTGTTATTTTAAAAGTAGGCAGAACTTGCTAATTCTGTTCTTACTTCACATAGGAGGCATTTATGATAATTTTAAATTTTGTTTTGTTTGGAACTTTTGATTGCTGTCTTTCTTGTTATTCCTAATTCTGTCTTGAGGAATTTATCACACTTTCCATTGTGATTCCCTATATGATTTTCTCTTTTAAGGCAAACATAAATAATTGAAAAGAATGTATTATTTTCAATATGTGCATCTTTTAACTACTTTGATATATTGCTGGTCTGTATTAGTTTTAATATTTAGACCATGTATACAGTATTTTCCTACATTGTCACAAAATTACAGTGGTATTTTAATATTGTCTATCTCAGTGGTGTTCCTGCCAAACATCCTTGTTTTTTTTCAACAGTATTTGTTTTATGTGATTTGGTTCCCTATGACTTGCTACATAAAGCAACCACACTGTAACTTCTAACTCATGTTATTCTGTGAATTTCTACTTTATCCAATGGAATGGATATCATCTTAAATTCTTTTACTGGTTCCTGTTACTATTACTCCTCCTAATTTCCAATTATCTACATTTGCCTGGGCCTGATATACTTTGTCTATTACAGGTTATTTTCCCTGGACAGTTTTAAGGATGTGAGTGTCTCTGAGAGCCAGTCAGTTGCTAGATTTTGTTTTCTTTTTATTTATTCCAGTCAGCTTTGTCTTTTCATGGACAGTTTTACAGTTTGCGTTTGCTGCCCCAACCCTGTACTGTGTGTCTCTCGCTTCTGTTTTGCTCCTTTTTTAAAATTCTGTTTCCTGGTAGTTTATTTTCCTTTATAGTTCCTGTTACCTAGATCATACATTTTTAGCTTTTAATTTATGCAGTGGTTTAGAAGGCGCACCTTGTTTTTATATATCTACTGGAAGTTCCCTTAAAGTTTTCCAGAAATATTTTTGAATTTATGTTGTTCTAATTAGCAAAGTGGCTGACAAAAATATAGGTCTGTTTTTATGTGTATTCTTTCTACTTTCTATTCTAGCTACCTCAGCTTAAAAAAATTTTTTTTTACTTTATTTTTGGTTGCACTCGGTCTTTGTTGCTGCACGTGCACTTTCTCCAGTTGGGGTAATCAGCCTCTGGTCTTCGTTGTGGGGTGTGGGCTTCTCATCGCAGTGCCTTCTCTTGTTGCAGGGCACAGGCTCTAGGTGCAGGCTTCAGTAGTTGTGGTGCATGAGCTTTGCTGCCCTGAGGCGTCTGGAACTTCCTGGACTAGGGATTAAAGCCATGGCCCCTGCACTGGCCAGTGATTCTCAACCACTGGACCACCAGGGAAGCCTTATAATTCTTAATTTAAAAGTTAATCATGATTTACCTACTCAAAATTTTGCACAAAAGCAAATGTGGAGGTCTTTATTGACCACTTGATGGGCTTAAATTGAGTACTGTTGGCTTCAGTTCAGTTCACTTCAGTTCAGTTGCTCAGTCGTGTCCAACTCTTTGCGACCCCATGAATCCCAGCACGCCAGGCCTCCCTGTCCATCACCAACTCCCAGAGTTCACTCAAACTCATGTCCATCGAATCGGTGATGCCATCCAGCCATCTCATCCTCTGTCGTCCCCTTTTCCTCTTGCCCCCAATCCCTCCCAGCATCAGAGTCTTTTCCAATGAGTCAACTCTTCGCATGAGGTAGCCAAAGTACTGGAGTTTCAGCTTTAGCATCAGTCCTTCCAAAGAACACCCAGGGCTGATCTCCTTTAGAATGGACTGGTTGGATCTCCTTGCAGTCCAAGGGACTCTCAAGAGTCTTCTCCAACACCACAGTTCAAAAGCATCAACTCTTCGATGCTCAGCTTTCTTCACAATCCAACTCTCACATCCATACATGACCACTGGAACAGAAATAGTTGAGTCTCCATTTTAAACTATCTGATCCTGGTAGTTTTATTTGCAAGAGACGCTTTTAGTGCCTTCTCTCTTCTGTGGATATTAGTCTGCTTCTGCTTACTATCACTAGTGAGGATCAATATTAGTAAAGTTTATTTTCTTAACAGTTTACATATTCATTGATATTGAGTTGTACAAATGAGTGCAGTGATATCTAATGTAGATCATTGGCATCATGTTCTTGTTTCCTGTATCTATTTTTAGATCCTTCTCAAATACTTAGACAAATTCTAGTTCATTGCTCTTAAGGGAACTGATGGTGCAGCTTACTGTATAAAATTAGGAAAGAACTCTTTTGGGTAAAATTTCTTGGTGAGGTGGAACCTCCTCACCATGGCACATACTTGCTGACAGTCCATTGCATGTTAGTCCTAAATTCTTCCTGCTTCCTGCAGGTGAGCCCTGTCTGCCTCCAGGGATCATGAAAAGTGAGCCTCTGTCATAAACAGTCTAATAGTCTGTAAAGACATATTAACTAGAAAGTGATAATTGTCTTTGATAATTAGCAACTGGCAAAATGTTTTCACAAATAATCCCAGTTACAAAGCCTGTTCTTGCCAGAGCTGTTATAGGTGACATGATAATTGCAGTTCTGAGGGGAGGTAAGGTCACAGGATCACAAATTCATATCTCATTCATATTCATACCCCTCTTGCACACAGGCTAATTGCTTTGACCTTCATACTGAATCCACTATCCAGGCATCAGGAAAAAGTGAGTTTTCTCTATATTCATCAAGGAGGTAGAATCTATAAAGGAAGGCTCTGTATCAGGAATCTGGTAAGGGAACTTATTGGACAAAGCACATCTCCAGTGTATAAACCTGGTCCAGCAGCAAAGCCCTGCAGGAGGGTGGGATAAATCCTGAGTCTGAACTGAGATAGAAAAGGCAGATGGGGTCCTAGACCTTTTACCAGTCCATAATGGCTCCTAATGTAGTGTATGTACTTTTCTCACTGACAGAGATTGTTGTGGTTTAATACTAGTATGATATTTTACAAAGTTAAGGACTGTATTTCCCCAGTTAATATGATGTTCAGTCTACTTTCCAGGAATCCCATGCCTACATTTCAGGTTTCACAGGTGATCACATACATAGTTCATCCTTGTAATGAAGAGTATGATGAGTCTGTAGGAATTATCTGACCTTGTACAGTAACAGTGTGTCTGGCAGCCACTGCTGCAGTAGAAATGTTTCCTCTAACTCTGGATGTTGTATGAATTGAGAGAAGATTAAATTATTGTGTCTCTGTTGATTGTGGAGAGACTCTTTTCACTTAAATTAAGGAATCAGCATGTAAGAAAGATAGAACTTTATGCAATTCAGATACCATATTTCTGCTTATTTTCAAAATTATGATACCAATTCAAAAAATGTATGTTCTTTATACCATACACAAGTTGCTCACCTTAACACTGATTTTGCATGTATCTTGTATTTTCATATCTTTCACAAATCTTGCCTTATTGGTAATACTTGTATTTGTTATTGTTTCATCACTAGGTCGTGTCCAAGTCTTTTGCGACTCCATCGAGTGTAGCCTGCAAGGTTCATTCTTTCCATGGGATTTCCCAAGCAAGAATACTGGAGTGGGTTGGCATTTCCTTTTCCAGGGGATCTTCCCCACTCAGGGATCAAAACCATGTCTCCTGAGTTGGGAGGCACATTCTTTACCAGCTGATAATGCAGCAGGTAAAGAATCCACCTGCAATGCAGGATACCCTGATTCGATTCCTGGGTCTGGAAGATCTCCTGGACAAGGGATAGGTTACCCACTCCAGTATTCTTGTGCTTCCCTGGTGGCTCAAATGGTAAAGAATCTACCTGCAATGTAGGATACCTGGGGTCAATCCCTGGGTTGGGACGATCTCCTGGAGGTAACACTGCAGATATTATTGAATAAATATACATATCATATGAAATTAATATTAATACTAATTTTGTTTCTTCAGTGAACTATTAATGAGGTATCATTGTTTGCTGTTCCATGGAACTATGACTTGTGCCGTTGTGCTTTATCCTGGATTGAGAGTAAATGTGTCTTTTTTTGCTGCCTTGATATTGAGTCATTCTTGTATTCATTAAATCCAACTTGAACACAGGCCAGTTGCCAGCAGTATTATATTCCTTATGAGTATCTATAAAGCTTTATTCAAAATTTATACTTGACCCTAGAATGTCTTTTTGGGGGGGCTTTGCCATGAGGCATGCAGGATCCTGTTTCCTGACCAGGTATCTAAACAGCACACGCTGCTTGAAAGTGTGAAATCTTAACCACTGAACCAGCAGGGAAGTCCCAGTACCTAAATTTTCAAATATAATACTACCAAACTAAACTGAAACAACAAGTTGTAAAACTAAACTAAGATCTGGTTTAGTTGAGGAACACAGGTCACTAGTATTTGCGTGTATTCTGGCGCAAATGCACTTTCCTTGTTACCGGGGCAGCCAGATTCAAATCCTCGCTAGCCATCTGCCCACAACCAGTGAGTGAATATAGATTAAGCATTTAACCTCTCTGGGTGATGTTTCCCTCATCTTTGTAAGGGAGATAATACTGCCTGCCTCATGAATGTGAGAGGAATAAAGATGTTTTCATTTGTGTGGCTTTGTTCACAGTGATTCATTCAATCAAGTGTTTTTTAATGGTTGTTCATTCAACTCTTGGAAGCACTGATATGACAGGAAAACATTAACTCTTTTAAAGTAGGAATTATTGATAAGTGGAGAATATTGGATTTTTGTTGACCTGCTACTTGTGTTCCATGCCTCGTCTTCCCATTCAGGACCTTCAGCTCAGAAGACAGCCATCAGTCACTGAGACCTGAGAGCATGGCTACTGGTGATTTGGCAGCAGGATCCATCTTATTATTACAGACAGTATTTGGAATGCTGGGGAATTTCTCTCTTCTTTACTGTTATCTCTTCCTGTGGTGTACTGGGGATAGGTTGAGAACCGTAGATTTGATTGTGACAAACCTTATTGTAGCCAACATCTTCATTCTGTTTTCTGCTGGATTCTGCAGTCCAATGACAACTTTTGGGTGGAATTGTCTCAAAAGTGGATCTGCATGCAGAGTTTTTGCTTATCTTCGTGGAGTGGGCAGGGGAGCATCCATTGGCATCACATGCATCTTGAGTGTCTTCCAGGCCATCACGATCAGTCCCAGGAACTCCAGGTGGGCAGAGCTTAAAGTGAAAGCTCTCAAGTGTGTTGTTCCTTCAATTATCCTGTGCTGGGTTGTGAACATGATGTTAAATATCATTTATCCTATTTTTGTGACTGGAATATTGAGTAACAAAAGCATCACAAATAGAAAAAGTTTCAAACATTGTTCTGATGTTCCCAATGATCATTATGGAGAAACATATGCAGCAATGATGTCCATGCCTGTTGTCTTTTCTTTTGTGGTCATGATCTTGGCCAGTGGCTCCACGGTTTTCACCCTGTACAGGCGCAAGCAGAGAGTCCAAAATGTTCATAGAATCAATGGCTCCTCCATATCCTCTGCTGAGTCCAGAGCCACTAAAACCATCCTTCTCCTGGTGAGCATTTTTATTAATTTTAACACGCTTTCCTCCATCTCTTATATTATTTTGGGTATTTCCAACAATTCTAGTTTGTTCATTTCAACCATGTCTGCAGTAGTCATTTCATGTTTCCCAGCTATCAGCCCCTTTCTGCTTATGAGTCGTGACTCCAGAGTATCCAGGCTCTGTTTTGCTAGGAAAAGGAATGCAAACTCCCCCACTCTTAAGAGAAAGGTGTGAATGGTATGTATTTGCAGTATATTCATTGGTTTATTCACTCAATCCCTCAGAGTCCTAGGTAAAATGTGAGTGGTTTACCAGAGGATGGTAAACAGGATGTGGTGAGCATCTTCCTCAAAGTAAACAATGTTGTGATTGTAATTGCAAAGAAGTATGATACAGTTATCATGTATGGACTTCTGTAATGGACGTTCTACTAGTGCTTGAAGTCGAAGAGTTCAGAATGTATGTAATAATAAACACCAGGTCCTCAAACAGTCTGCTTCTTATAGACACATGTAGAAGGGTGTAACTTAAAAGTATCAATGCAAGTTTGCTAGAAATGGAGTAGGCATGGAATATTAGGAAAAGGTGGGTGGAAATGGAAGAGCATGTGGCAGGTTGTTACTGAATCTGAAGGCAATGGGGAAGGGAATTGCAGTCCTTGAGTAAAGATTTGTGAAGGTAGGCATGAGTTTTGTCAATTTTATTCTTAGAATGGCAACAGTTGTTTAGGTGAAATACAGTCTTTTGTGGGGAGATGAGTGTGTTTAAGGATTTTCAGGTAGAAATGGCCAGATTGAAGTGAAGTGGTGTACAGGAGAGCATAAAATTACATTTTACCATATTTTAAAAAATCATCATGTGATTGTGATAATTGAAAAAGTTGAGAATTGCATGGAACTTGGATTGTAGAAGGCAGAGTTTTCTTTCTTTTGTGAAGATGACCATATTGGTAAGTAGAGGTTTTCAGGTGCATGCTCACATATCCAAAGCTATGAAATTACTTTGTAGTGGAGACTTCCATTAAATTCAGAGCATTGGAGGAAGAACCATTTGAAAGGGCAAGGGATCCATGCTGTGCATATGGAGTTTGTGGCTCCTCAGTTTTCAAGGTGCACAGTGAGTATTGGCTTAGTGTTGTTGTTCAGTCACTCTGTCAAATCTGAATGCCAGCTCATGGACGGCAACACTGCAGGCTTCCGTGTCCTTCACCACCTCTAGGACATTGCTTAAACTCATGTCCATTGAGCCAGTGATGCCATCCAACCATATTATCGTCTATCGTCCCCTTCTTCTCCAGTCATCAATATTTCTCTGTGTCAGGGTCTTTTCTAATGAGTTGGGTTTTTGGAACAAGTGGCCAAAGTACTGAAGCTTCAGCTTCAGTATAAGTCTTGCTAATGAATATTTAGGATTGATTTCCTTTAGAATTGACTGGTTTGATATCCTTGCAGTCCAAGGGACTCTCAAGAGTCTTCTCCAACACCACAGCTCAAAGATATCAATTCTTCGGCATTCAACCTTTGTGATGGTCCAACTCTCACATCCATAAATGACTAATGGAAAAACCTTAGCTTGGTCTGTACAGACCTTCGTAGGCAAAGTAATGTCTCTGCTTTTTAATATGCTGTCTAGGTTGGTCACAGTTTTCTTCCAAGGAGCAAGCGTCTTTTAATTCTATGGCTGCAGTCACCATCTTCAGTGATTTTGGAGCCTAAGAAAATAAAATCTGTCACTGTTTCCATTGTTTTCCCATCTATTTGCCATGAAATGATGGGACTGGATGCCATTGTCTTCGTTTTTGAATTTTGAGTTTTAATCCAGATTTTTCACTCTCCTCTTTCACTTTCATCAAGAGGCTCTTTAGTTCTTCTTTGCTTTCTGCACATACTCCTACCTTTCATTTAATGATCACTTTTATTTGGAAAAATTGAAACATACAGAAATGTAAAAATACAGCAGGGAATATAGACCTGCAAAATCCTGAACCTACACCATACTTTTCATCTAGATTCACCAAACATTACTATTTTCTTTGCAAACATTACCATTTTATCACAAATTCTTTTTCATCTGTTTATGTACTTGTTTCATGTGAGAATAAATTGTATACCTTTTGACAATTTTCCCCTTGCTAGCTGAACGTTTACTTCCTTCTTTCTAGGTAATTCTCTAATCTAACACAATAGAGGCATCTTATTTATCAATCAATAGTAGCATCTTACTAACAAATCAATGCCTAATAGCATCATTGAATAGCAAGTCCATATACAGATTTCTCCCAATGAGGCAATGATGTCTTTTATATCTACTTTCATAAATCTAAGATCTAGTCACGATCTAGTCATGAAAAGTGCATTCCATTGTCTTGATTCTTTAGTTTCTTTAATTTAAAATACTTGCAGCTCTTTTTTTTTCCTTCAGTGATACACTTGAAGAATACACACTCACTATGTGTTAACATCAGGTGGAGTGTTGATTGCACAATTTAGGTGCTGTGTATTGTACTAAATATTGTCTTTGTGATTTTTGCAGGGTTTAAAGGATTGGAATGTGTAGAAAGGCTCCCATTTTCAGATTTCCGTAAGTCTGGATATGCAGCTGTTCTGCCTAAGATGTTGTGATGAGACACACACTTGCATCATGATTTGATTTTTTAAAAATAGTTCTGAGTTCCTGTGAGTGTATATATTTATGCTTATTCATATAAGACACTTTTTATGTGTTCAGTGTGTGTTTTGATGCTTTTGAGCGTGTATTGATTCAGTTAAAGCTACTTGAGCAAGAGTGATTGTGTATGTGCATGACTATGTGAATGTATGTAAATACATGTTCGAATGTATAGAGTGTGCACACATGCCTGTTTGCATCTTTGTGTAGGTGAGTTGGGGTGTTTGTGTTTGGGTGTTTCTATGTAGGTTGGGTTGGCTGTTGTAATGGCTATAGTAATTGAGCTGAAATTACAGAGTCATTCCATCCTGAACATAGAGCAAAGAGTTGATTTGTGTGTAGGAAAACCGTAAGAATTGAATTCAACTGTTTTTTATATACAGAATATTTTCATATAATTATGTTATGTTTCTTAACTTAAAGGAAATCATGGTTCCTTACTCAAAATTTTGCACAAAAATAAGTGTGGAGGATTCTGTTAATGATCTGCTGCTCTTTTTGAGGGGGCCATTCCCAGTGGCTTGCCAGATCTTAGTTCCCTGACCAGGGATTGAATCCCTGACCTGGAAGTGAAAGCACTGAGTCTTCAACACTGGACCAGCAGGGAATTCCCTGTTTGTTGGTCTTGAGTTGACTGAGTAGCATTAGCTTATCTGACAGTGCACGAATAGTAGAATCTCCCTCTTAAACTATCTGATCCTGGTTCTTTTATTTTCAAGAATTTTTAGGAAGCTTCTTTCTTTTTTCTATAGATATTAGTTGGTTCTGCTTCCTGTGACTAGTGAGGGTAAATATTGGGAAAGTTTGTATTGCTAACAATTTACATATTCATTGCTATTGAGTTGTGCAAATGAGTGCAGTGATATCTAATACATCATTGGTGTCATGTCCTTCTTTTTACCTGTACATCTTTTGAAAAACTCATATTTGGACCAATTCCATTTTTTTTTGCCCTTACCTTAATTGCTGGTGCAGCTCAGTGTATGAAATGAGGAAAGAACTGTTCGGAGTAGAATCTCTCAGTGAGGCAGAACCTCCAATGAAACAGATACTTGCAGCCAGTTCCTGTGTCAGTCCTAAGTACTTCCTGCTCCCTGTGTGTGAGCCCTGCCTGCCTCCGGGATCATGGAAAACTAAGCTTCTGTCACAAATACACTCCAGTAGTCTCTTAGACATACTAACTTGAAACTTAAAGTTGTCCCTGGTAATTAGCAACTGGGAGACTGGTTTCAAAAATAATCCCAGCTCCCAAGCCTGTTCCTGCCCATGCTGCTACAGGTGACATGATAATTGCAGTTCTGAGGGGAGGTGAGGTCACAGGATCACAAGCTCATATCTCAGGGTCGAGCTACCCCTCTTGCACACAGGCTGATTGCTTTGACCTTGGTGTTGAGCTCACCATCCAGGCAGCAGGAAAAAAACAGTGGTTTTCTCTACGTTCATCTGTGAAGTAGAATCTATAAAGGAAGGATTTGCGTCAGGAATCTGGTAAGTGAACATATTGGACAAAGGCAATCTGCTGTCTAAGGACCTGGTCAGCACCAAAGCCCTGCCAGGAGGGCGGGATAAATCCTGAGTATGAACTGAGATGGAAAAGGGAGATGGGGTCCTAGACCTTTCACCAATCCCTGATGGCTCCTAGTGTGATGTATGTATGTCTCACTGACAGAGATTGTTGTGGTTTAATGCAAATGATAATGAAATCTGATTTTTCATATGGTAAAGGACTGTAGTTCCTAAGCCAGCTTGATGATCAGAGTACTTTTCAGGAATCATAGACATACTTTTTAGGTTGATAAGTGTGCCCAGGGTGGTCCATACGGTAAGAAGGAGTAGGATGAACCAGGGAATCATCTGATCCTGTGCCAAAACAGTGTGTCTAGGAGCTGTTGCTGGAGTAGAAGTGTTTTCTCTAACTCTTGGTGTATGAAGTGCTTAGTACATTTAATAACTGTATGTGTATAGAATGTGGAGAAACTCTTATTGCTTAAAGTTAGCGATACAGCATGTAAGAAAAATAGTTTACATGTTTCAGATATCATATTTAGGCTCACGTGTATTTTGTGATATTTCTGCTGCTTTTAAATGTTATAACATCCATCCAAATATATGTCATTTATACTGTACACAAACTGCCTACCTTAACATTTGATTTTGTGTGTCATGTATTTCATATCTTTCAGAAAGCTTGCCTCACTGCTAATGCTTTTATTTGACTCAGGTGTATATATATATATATATATATATATATATATATATATGTATATGTGATTTGGAATTACTAATAAACTCTACCATACAACATTAATCAGGCATCAATGTTTCCTGTGCCATGGTTCCTATGATTTGTTCCATTGAACTTCTGTCCAGGAATGAAAGTAAATGAGTTTTTCAGTTTCCATCCTTATATTGAGCCGTTCTTGTATTCATTAAATCCGCTTTGAGAGGGGAAGTTACCTGCAGTTTTATGCTGTGAGGCAGTGCATCTACATTTAACTTTTTTCTACAGCTTTATTCAAAGTTAATATTTGCCTATAAAATGAGTCTTTAGGACTAAATGGAATATTGTCACTACCTAAATACGAAAATAAAATATTAATACCACCAACCTAAATATAATGACCAAGTACAGAAGCAAAACCAAATTTAGACCTGGTTTATTTGAAGAACAGAGGTGACTAGCATTTAAGTGTATTTTTGATTAAATGCACCGTTCTTATTACAAGCTGATCTAGGGTCACATGCTGTTAGCCTTCTGTTCCTATCTAATGAGTGAATTTAGACCAAACACTGAATTTCTCTATGCTGATGTTTGCCTCATACTTATATATAATATAACAGTGTCTGTTTCATGAATTTGTGAGGATTAAAGACATTTGTGCAAATGTGGCTTTCATAGCAGTGATTCATACATTGAAAGTGTTCTTTAATGGTTATACATTCAACTCTTGGAAGCACTTAACTGACGGGAATACTTGAAGTAAGCCATCCTTTCAAGGTAGGAACTATTGGTAAGTGGAGAATGTTGGGTTTTAGTTAACATTGTACCTGTGTTCGATGCCTCGTGTTCCCATTCAGGATCCTCTAGCTCAGAAGAAAACCATCAGTCACTGAGACCTGACGGCATGTCTACCCGGGATTTGGCAGTAGCAGTGATCTTCTTATCACAGACTGTATTTGGAATCCTGGGGAATTTCTCTGTTCTTTACCATTATTTCTTCCTTTATTGCACTGGGCAAAGGCTGAGAACCATAGACTTGATTGTCAAGAATCTTATTGTAGCCAACATCTTGGTTCTGTTCTCCGGTGGATTTCATGATACAGTGAAAAATTTTGAGTGGCATTTCATGGACAGTGATTTTGCATGCAGATTTTTCCCGTATGTTCGTGTAGTTGGCAGGGGAGTGTCCATTGGCACCACCTTCCTCTTGAGTGTCTTCCAGGCCATCACCATCAGTCCCAGGACTGCCAAATGGGCAGAACTTAAAGTGAAAGCTCTCAAATGCATGGTTCCTTCAGTTATCCTGTGCTGGACCTTGAACATGCTGGTGAATGTCATTTATCCTATGTATATGAGCGGAACATTGAGAAACAGAAGCATCACAAACAGAAAAGATCTCGGACATTGTAGCGCTGTCAGTCATGGCCAACCCGAAGACTCATTATATGCAGTATTACTCTCCTTTCCTGATGCCTTATGTTTTGTGCTCATGATCTTGGCCAGTGGCTCCACGGTTTTCATCCTGTCCAGGCACAAGCAGAGGGTCCAAAACTTTCATAGAACGAACATCTCCTCCATATCCTCCCCTGAGTCCAGAGCTACCAAAACCATCCTTCTCCTGGTGACCACCTTTATCTTTTTCAACATACTTACCTTCATCTGTGCTATTATTTTGGCTGTTTTTGACAGTATTGATGTTTTCTTTGTGAAAACCTCTGCAGTAATCATTGCATGTTTCCCAACGGTCAGCCCCTTTCTGCTCATGAGCCGAGACTCCAGGATATCCAGGAACTGCTTTGCTGGGATAAGGCACTCAAAATCTCCTACCCTTATTTGTGCTAAGTCTCTTCAGTAATGTCCAACTTTGTGTGACCCCATGTACTGTAGCCCTCCAGGCTCTTCTGTCCATGGGATTCTCCAGGCAAGAATACTGGAGTGGGTTGCGATTCCCTTTTATAGGGCATCTTCTGGACCCAGGGATTGAACCAGTGTCTCTTCCCTCTAACCTGCCTTGGCAGGCAGGTTCTGTTACCCCTAGTGCCACCTGGAAGCCCATGTAAATTGTTGTCTCCAGTGCCAGCAAAGTGCTTGACACTGCAGGTAAAGTAGGTTCAGTATATTTTACTGATGGAATGGATTAATTTGTCCAGTGCTTGCTGAGTTTCTTCCTACCTTCTTTGTGTCACTATAATGTGCTTTCTGTTTGTTTCACCTTTTGTCTTCATTTTGCAGGTCATCTTTGTAAATATCAGTCTATTTTTTTGTTCTTATTTTCCTACCACTGTTTCAATGAAGTGCTTTTATTCCCAACAGTTGTGATACCAAATGTGAGTAGGTTTTTCCACACTCTGCAAAGCAGTTGTTCAACTCTCTGTCACTCTAGCAATGACGCTAACCACCTAGTTCAGATTCCAAAAGACTGTCCTCAGTTAAATGGGAGTCTCAAGTGTTGGGGGCTAATGTTGTGTCCACTTCTGATGACTCAGCTGTAACATCAGGGGATCCTACACTCACTCCCCCTCTTCAAGTTGAAGAATTTGGTGGAATATTCACAGAACTCTGGGAAACATTTTCCTTAATACCACCAGTTTATTATAAAGGATACAAAGGAATGGCCAGATGAAGAAGTACGTTGGGTGAGTTCTGGACAGAGCCCAAGCAAAGGAGCTTCTGTCCCCATGGAGTTGGGCATTGCCACCCTCCCTGCAGGTGGATGTGTTGTCCAACTCTGAGGGGCTCTGTGCACTGTTGTTCACGGGGATTTTATGGAGGTTTCATCATTGATTAAGTCATTGACAATTGGTGAGTACACTCAATCTCCATTCCCTCTTCTGTCCCAAGAGTTTGGCGGGGTCAACCTGAATGTTTCATCTCTCTAGTCACGTGGTTGGCTCCTCTGGCAACCAGCTGCCATCCTGAAGCTCTCTATGGGCCATCCAGGTCACCTCATTAAGAAATACTCAGATACGATTAGTAAACGCTTGTTATGAGAAACAATAAAATACTTCTTTCACCTGTACTACTCAAACATTTCTAAAGGTTTTGGCAGTTCTGTGTCATACACCAGGGAGATGTCCTAATGGAGATACCTTACTGTGTCACAGTTCTCATGCTGAAAGTTTATTTTTTTACATTGTAAGTTTTGTGTTCATGCAAGTACCGGCCTTAGACTTCAGCTAGCTGAGTTTCGCTGGACTTCAGATTTTTCTCTCATCATACCCTCTCCTGTATCATAAAGAACCTTCCTTGGAACCAGTAACACTGTAGGATAGGATGCTTTGAATCTGTACCAGGTCCAGTATAAGTTATGACTTTGAAAACACCCACTTTGATTTTTTTTTATTGTCTTTTTTGGGGGTTGAGACAGGCAGGGCCAGCAGTTGTGTCTAGGTGGTGATGTCCATGTCCCCGATTCTCCCCTAGGGGGCACTTGCTGAGTCTTTACGTGTTTATCTTTCCTCATGCAGGGCCTTGAGCCCATGTTCAGGAGCTCCAGCAGGGCCTCGGAGCAGACCTGGTTCTGGGAGGATGCCTGACAGGCAGATCCCTCCCAAGGACTTGACAGGAAGAGTACTTATTTCTCAGGTCACATGAAATTAGTACTGATGGATTTCACTTGCAGATTGGTGGTGACACACTGGTTTTGGACATTTTACATGGTTTATACTGACAAGTGCCCCTAAAGAAAACCGTATCTCAAGGGTCAGGTCTATACTGAATGTAACTCTCTGTGTCTTTTGTGTTGTGTGTGTATTTTTAAAGCCCTGTTGGGGTAGGATGTATTCACCATTGGATTTCCTTGGCCTGTGATCCTAGACTTGGTAACATAGCTTACTATAGCAAGATGACATGTCTAAATATGTTTTGTTAGTAGAAATAGTATTTTTTTTTAAACACAGTGCGGGGCTCATGGGATCTTACTTCCCAAACTAGGGATCGTACCAAAGCCCAAACAGTGAAAGTGCTGAGTCCTAACCACTGCACCACCAGAAAATTCCTTGTATTATTCAGTCAGAGATCTCCAGGGCCATCCTCAAAGTTGGCTCATAGAAGGACTCCCAAGATTCAGGAGTGGTTACACTCCCCTCCACACCTCCACACACATAATATATATGCGTGCTGTGCTCAGTCACTCAGTCGTGTCTGACTCTTTGTGACCCCATGAACTATACCCTGCCAGGCTCCTCTGTCCCTGGGATTTCCCAGGCAAGAAGACTGGAGTGGGTTGCCATTTCCTTCTCCATTAACCAGAAAATTCCTTGTTATTATTCAGTGAGAGATCTCCAGGGCCATCCTCAAAGTTGGCTCATAGAAGGACTCCCAAGATTCAGGAGTGGTTAAACTCACCTCCACACCTCCACACACATATATATGCGTGCTGTGCTCAGTCACTCAGTCATGTCTGACTCTTTGTGACCCCATGAACTATACCCTGCCAGGTTCCTCTGTCCATGGGATTTCCCAGGCAAGAAGACTGGAGTGGGTTGCCATTTCCTTCTCCATTATACCCAGGGTTACTCTTTATTGCAGTGCAAGGATACACACTAGAATCAGCAAAGGGAAAGGTACCTGGGGTGAAATTCACAAGAAATCAGGCTTAAGATTCCACGTCTTTTCGAGGGAAGGGACATGAAGATGATATGAGTTTGCCCTGAATGACATGTGACACTACACGTGTTGCTGTTGTTAGTCCCTAAGTCATGTCAGACTCTGTGACCCCATGGACTGCAGCACACCAGGCTTCCTTGTCCATCACTATCTCCCAGAGTTTGCTCAAACTCATGTCCATTGAGTCGGTGATGCCATCCTACTATCTCATCTTCTGTCATTCCCTTCTCCTGCCCTCAGTCTTTCCCAGCATCAGGGTCTTTCCCAGTGAGTCGGCTGTTTGCTTCAGGTGGCAAAAGTATTAGAGATACACATGAAATGTTGCCAACCTAGGAAGTTCAGCTGAGTCTAGCTGCAGGGCTGTCCTAGGGGTCAAGAAGATAGCTCTGAGGCCTCATGTGACGGACAGCTGCTACTCAGACCCCAGGCCTTCAGATCAAATGGCTCTTCATCATAAATAGCATAAATGGGTGTTCACTGGGAGGACTGATGTTGAAGCTGAAACTCCAATACTTAGGCCGCCTGATGCAAAGAGCTGACTCATTTGAAAAGACCCTGATGCTGGGAAAGATTGAGGGCAGGAGGAGAAGGGGACGACAGAGGATGAGATGGTTGGATGGCATCACCGACTCAATGGACATGGGTTTGGGTGGACTCAGGGAGTTGATGATGGACAGGGAGGTCTGGTGTGCTGCAGTTCATGGGGTCGCAAAGAGACACGACTGAGTGACTGAACTGAATTGAATACTTAAAGCTTGATTCTTTACAAGAAAGACTCCACAAATCTAACTTACAAGGGAAAAGGTTCTTGAGGGAGGGGTACAGAGAGAATGGGAATTGGATAGAGTGACTAGATTAGGAGAAAATATAGATCCGCAGGGAAGGGGGAGGCCATGAAGGACAAGGATTTGCCAGCTGAGGTGCTGGGATTAGTGGGAGTATAGAGTTGTCAAGGGAGAGGATTCCACGGGGTTATATAGAGTGGAAGAGAGGTGTGGAAATAGAAGGGCCTGGTGGAGGTTGGAGGGGAAAATGTAGATCATGGGCTCAGAGAGTGTTCCCTATAGCCCTGAGAGAGAGATAAAGACCTAAGGAGTCGTGGGGTGAAGGTCACGGGTACTAGAGGTGCAGGGGAAGCCAGTATGGAAATAAGTGGTATGGAGTTATTTGGGGCAGATTTGGGGGTCACTAACTCATCCCCCATTATTAATACCGTTGTTTTCAGCAGAATCACAAGTCACTCGTAGGCCATTTTTTACAACTAGACATTGAAGTGATAAATACTGTTCGTATCAGATACTCCTGGGACTTCTGTGGAAGTCCAGTGGTTTGGACTCCATGCTTCTGCTGCCGAGAGCATGGATTCAATCCTTGATCTGGGAAATGAGATTCCCACATGTCACATGGCACAGCCCCCCCCACCCCCACCCCCCGTCGCAATACTGCTAATAATTTTTTTTTATATTCACTAAGTCCCTAGGTAGAAGTTTGAGTGAATACCAAACCATCACTAGTTTACTCCTCTTTGAGTATTTCGGGCATGGGGAGTGACTAGGGTGGGCCTGGCTGGAGCATCTCTCCTGGTCTGGGGCCCTCAGTATTGGCAGCAGGAGACCTGACTCTTACCCAGTAGGATGTCTTCAAGAACATTTATGCCTCAAACTGATTTGGTGAGATTCTCCTTTTTTACTTTAGTATTTTTAAAATTTAATACAAGCTTTATATAAGAAATAACATGTAACTAAACAGTATTGAAAAATTATAAGTAATGTTTGTTTTTTTGTGTGAAATCATCCCAAGAAGTAATCACTGGCAATAGTTCTACGGATATGATCACAATTGAAGATGTTTTTCATTGAAGAAAAAAATTGTAATGCTATAGGCAGATCTCCCTCCCTTGGTGCTTTAATTTGGTGGTTCGTGTCACATTATAGGCAGAAAGGTCTTTGCAGATGCACCTAAGGTTACAAGTCATCTGACTTTAACATAGGGAGATTCTCCTGCATTATCTGAGGAGGCTGTTTGTAGTCACATAACCCTAAAGAATAGAAAGACCAGTTAGAAGCACATGAAGAGGAAGAGATAGAAAATAGGACTGGGCAGTGGGGGAGGGTGTGGATGGTCATGGTCAGTGTTTTAATGCTGGCTTTCAAGATAGAGGGATTCACATAGAGATTATGAAGAATTCATAAAGACGTGAATTGATCAGGAAGTAATTCTTCCCCAGAGACTCATTAAGAGCCCAAAAGAGCAGACCACTTGATTTTGGCCTTCTAACTTACCTGTGAGAAAATGAATCACTGTTTTTTTAGCTGCTAATTTCATGGAAGTTTGTAACAGCAGCCAAAAGAACAGAATTATAAAATAAACGATAAATAAAATTAGGTAAAATTAGGTAAAATTCCCACTTAATTTCCTGCAACTGATAGCATTTTACTCTTGGCTGTAACAATTTTCTTCAGTTCAAGTTCACTCTGGTACGGGGAGGGAGGAGGGAGGAGGGTTCAGGATGGGGAACATGTGTATACCTGTGGCGGATTCATGTTGATATATGGCAAAACCAATACAATATTGTAAAGTTAAAAAAAAAAAGGCGGCGGGGGGAATGTAGTTTTAGAGTGTTCTTAGTAGTATGAACTGACATTAAATGACATTAAACTGACATGAAATGACATTAAAATGAATTTTTAAAGTATTCTGTTTTGGTTCAGTATTGAAAGAAATATTGTCATACTGGACTTACTTTCTAATCAAATTGCTCTCCTTAATCACTAGTCTATAATGAAGATATTTTTAGTTCCATACGAATAGATCTAGAAATTTGTTGAAACATCACATTTATTCCATAGAGATTCTTTTTAATTTGTAAATTGAAATACAGTTGATTTATAATAGTATGTTTGTTTCAGGTTTACAGAAAAATGATTCAATTTTCCCTATATGTATATTGTTCACATTATTTTTCGTTGTCTTTTTCCATAATGATTATAGTTCTGTATGCCATACAGTAAATCCTTCTTTCTTATCTATTTTGTGTCTAGGAGTTTCCATCGTAGTTTGCTAATTTCAAATTTTAGTTTACTCTGCTTCCCCATTTCCCCTAGGTAGTCATAAGTCTGTTTTATATGTCTGTGAGTTTTTTTCTGTTTCATATATAGATTCACTTGTATTATTTTTAGATTCCATATATAATCCCAGTCCACACTCTGCATCCATGGTCCTCCGCCTTGTAGTCCTGACCTTTTGTCCTGGGCTTTTGGGCTCCTTCATACCCCTGTCCTCTCCAGGTCTCTCATGTCCTGGTTCCATTATTTCCCCCAGACCCATCCCCTTTCCACACACTATCTCACTAGGGCTGTTATCTCTACCAGGACCTGCCTACTCTATGTGAAGTCATCTTCTCCCCACACCATGTTTTATAAACCCACCTACTATTGACTTTTGCTCACTTTTGCCCATGTTTCATCCCCACTGACTTCCCTGGTGGCTCAGATGGTAAAGCGTCTGCCTACAATGCGGGAGACCCAGGTTCAATCCCTAGGTTGGGAAGATCCTCTGGAGAAGGAAATGGCAATCCACTCCAGTACTCTTGCCTGGAAAATCCCATGGATGGAGGAGTGTGGTAGGCTACAGTCCATGGGGTCGCAAAGAGTTGGACACAACTGAGTGACTTCACTTCATCCCCACTGAAATTTTTATCCCCATTATTCTGTTTACCCCATATCACCAAGTTCCCCATATGGTGACTTCTTACCCTCTTTGCCCACTTGTATTTTCATCCTGAGGCTTGTACTTGAATGCTTAATCAACATTAAACTCCTACCTTCTCTCTCTCCACCCTCTCTCTTCCCCTGCCCACTGTACAATCCCTGGCCTCCAGGTTCACTGTACTACGATCTTATTCACATGGCTCCTTTACCCCGTGGCCTATTCCTACTCTACTGTCACACACCCACACACTGTCACTACTCCAAACACTACAAGTTGCCTTTGCCTAGACTCTGTCTTGACATCAGATGGCAATATTCACCTCACATTTTAGGTGCTGTATATTGTACTAAATATTGCGATTTTGATTGTTTCAGGGTTGGAAGGACTGGAAAGTGTATGAAGGCTCCCATTTTGAGGCATCCCAAAGTTTGCAGATAGAACTGTTTTTCTATGGAAGATCATGTCACTGAGACACACACATGCATGGTGATTGTATTTTTAAGAGTGGTATGCTGAGTTTGTGTATCTATGAATATTTGTATATATGCATGGGAATTTTCATGTGTTCAGTTCGTGCATTAGTAGTGTCAATATCCATTGAGATTATTTGAGGATGTGCGTGTGTATATGCATAAATATGTGAATGTGTGTGACTATATGTTTGAGTATGTGAATGTCCATGTGTGTATGCTTGCATGTCTGTGTAATGACTTTGTGTGTGTGTGTGTCTGTGTGTGTAGAATGGGTGGTCCACCATTCTGGCTCTAACAACTGACTTGACAATTGGGAGTGAATGTATAGTGAACCCGGGTCAAAGATTTGTTTGTGTGTAGGGATCCCCTGATAGCTCACTTGGTAAAGAATCTGCCTGCAATGCAGGAGACCTTGGTTGGGTTCCTCAGTCAGGAAGATCCACTGGAGAAGGGTTAGGCTACCCACTCCAGTATTGTTGGGCTTCCCTTGTGGCTCAAGTGGTAAAGAATCTGCTTGCAATGCGGAAGACCTGGGTTTGACTCCTGGGTTGGGAAGACCCCCTGGAGAAGTATTCTGGCCTGGATAATTGAAGATCTTTAGCTTTATTCAGATTTTATAATTGTGTGTATAATAAGTCTTCACAAATTACTCAAAAGTTTTCAGTACCTACATTTTAAGATAAATTACCACCAACCTAAATTGAAATGACAACACGCAAAACTAAATTTAGATCTTGTTTATTTGCAGAACACAGGTAACTAACTAGTTATTCAGTGCTTTTTGGATTAAGTGCACTATTCCCCAGCTCAGCCAAGGAATCCCTATTAGCCATGTACCCCCAACTAGTGAATCGATTTAGAACAAACACTTCACCTCTCTGTGTCAACGTTTGCTTCATCACTCTAAGGAAGATAATAGTGTCTGTCTCTTGAATTTGTGAGAAATAAAGACATTACCACATGTGTGGCTTTCATAGCAGTGATTCATACATCACAAGTATTCTTTAATGGCTGTACATGGAACCCTTGGAAACTTTGACCTGAAGGAAAACTTCAAGTAATTAATTCAGGGTAGAAAGTTGGATTTCACTTGACTTGGTACCTATGTTCCATGCCTCATATTCCCATTCTGAATCCTCTAGCTCAGAAGAAAACCATCAGTCACTGAGACCTGACAGCATAGCTGGTGGTGATTTGTCAGAAGGATTGATCTTATTATTACAGACTATATTTGTAATGCTGGGGAATTTCTCTGTTCCATTATCTCTTCCTTTATTGCACTGGGTATAGGCTGAGGACCATAGATTTGATTGTCAAGAATCTGATTGTTGCCAACATCTTGGTTTTGTTCTCTGGTGGCTTCCACAATACAATGGCAAATTTTGGGTGGCGCCTCATGGACAGTGACTTTACATGCGAATTTTCCCGATATGTTCATGGAGTGAGCAGAGGTGTGTCCATTGGCACCATTGTCCTCTTGAGTGTCTTCCAGGCCATCACCATCTGTCCCCAGACCTCCAGGTGGGCAGAGCTTAAAGTGAAAGCTCTGCAGTTGGTTTCCCCTTCAATTATCCTGTGCTAGATCGTGAACATGCTGGTAAATGTTGTGTATGCTATGTATGTGACTGGAAATTTGAGCAACAAAAACTTCACAAACAGAAAATGTTTGGACACTGTTATGCTGTTCGCCATGACCAAATCAGAGACTCATTATATGCAGCGTTGATATCATTCCCTGATGTCTTATGTTTTGTGCTCATGATGTGGGCCAGTGGTTCCACAGTTTTCATCCTCTACAGGCACAAGTAGAGAGTCCAAAGCATTCATAGCATCAATGTCTCCTCCAAATCCTCCCCTGCATCCAGAGATACCTTAAAACTATCATTCTTGTTGTGAGCATCTTTGTTAAGTTTAACACCCTTTCCTCAATCTGCTATATTGTTTTGAGTCATTTGAAGAATCCTAGTTTGTTCATTTTGAACATCTGTGGAATAATCACTGCATGTTTGCCAACTGTCAGCCCCTTTCTGCTCATGAGTCATGATTCCAGAATACCCAGGCTTTGCTTTGCTGGGAAAAGGGATACAAACCCCCCTACCCTTAAGAGAAAGATGTAAATGGTATGTATTTGAACTATATTCATTGGCTTGTTTCCTCACTTCCCTCAGAGTCTTAGGTAAAATTGTGAGCGGCTTACCAGAGAATGCTAAACAGTAGTGGTGAGCATCTCCTTCAAAGTAAACAATATCATGGTGTACTTTTAATGAAGTATTTTATAATTATTGTGTAAATACTTCTGCAATGTAAGTTTTACTAGTGCTTGCAGTTGAGGAGTTCAGAATTTATGCCATAACAAATGTCAGGTCCACAAACAATCTCATTGTCATAGAGAATTGTATGAGTGTGTAACTTTAATTTATAACCATAAAATTCCAAAAATAAAGTAGGCATGGGATATTAAGAAAAGGTGTATGAAAATGGAACAGCATGTGGCAAGTCATTGCTAAACCTGAAGACTAGAGAGCTGGAGGGGAAATTCAGTTCTTGAGTAATGCTTTTGGAAGCCAGTCATGAATTTTGTACATTATATTCTTAGAATGAAGACAGTCATTTATATGGAATATGATGTTTTGTGGGAAGATGAGCACGTTTAAGCATTCTTAGATAGAAATGACCAGATTGAACTGAAGTGGCATAAAGGAGAGCATAACATTACATTTTACTAGTTTCTAAATAACTACACGTGATTGTGACAATGGAAAAATATGTGAATTGTATGGACGTGGGTTGTGTAGAAGTCAGTGTTTTCCCTCTTTAGTGAGGGTGAATTGGACATACTGGGATGGAAGATGTTTGCAAGTGAATGCTCTATGAGGTTAGTTTGTGGTGGAGACTTCCAGCAAATTCAGAGCAACCCATGGAGAGCCATTTGAGAGAAAAGACGTGGATCGATTCTGTGTGTACAGAGTTTGTGGTTCTTGATTTTCAAGGAGCAAAGTGCATCTTGTCTCAGTTTTAGGAGAGATTTTGTTTTTACATTTACATTTTACATAATTTTTTTTCATTGAAGCCAATGAAAGCATTGAGAATTCAACAGGCTGAAAAGCAAAATACTTATTTTAACCCAATGGTTATATATCGATTGAACCTTGTACCCCAAAGAGAAACCAACATTTTCACCTCACTTGAAACACTTAAATATTTACCACAAACTAGATCACATAGCAAGAAAAAGAAAGTACATACATCTATAAATCTATAAATTTATAGATATATGTACATATATCTATAAATGTGTATATTTATACACAATGTACAGATATCTATAAATATGTATACTTATTTTCTTGAAGCTATGTTTATGTATATATTAATACATATAGAATTAAACATATTTGTTATTGGAAAGTTGTACATAAGAACAATTTAAAATGCCTATAACTACACTAGTGATAAATCTTAATATGTATGTTATCTGAAGAGCATATTGCCATACTTGTTTTTTGTTAAGATTTCATAAACTGTACTTTTTATTATTCCAGTTTAATCATATTATTATCTGTATCTCTTGAAAAAACATTTATTGAGTATAGTAACAGTTTTGATTAAGAAATTAGTCTACTTACATTTAATGTAATAATTGACACATTTGTATATCAATAAAGTTTATTTTCTTGTTTCATGTATGTGAACTTCTTTTCCATTAATTTTAAAATGTAGTTCTACTTAATAATTGATTTTTTTCTTTGAAATTTGTTTCCCTACCATGTGTTAACTTTTACCTAGAAATTTAGCGTACTTGTTTTTTTTGAGTGCAACATCTGTCTTTGGGATCTTAGTTCCTTGATGGGGTTGAAGCTATACCGTCTATACTCAAAGGGTGGAGTCTTAACCACTGGAAACCCCCAAGGAAGTCCTTTACTACACATTAAAAGCTAAGATATATGTATATATGCAACTGATTCACTTACTGTACACCTGAAACCAGCACAAGATTGTAAGTCAACTATACTCCAATTTGAAAGCAAGAGTCCAGGGGAGCAGACACTTTGACTTCTGACTTACTGACGTGTGAGAAAATGAATGTGTTGTTTGAGGTAGCTGATATCATGTCAGTTTGTTACAGCGTAATAGAAATCTGATTCCTATGGAAACACAATAATATACAAACAATAAAATTAAGTAAGATTCTCATTTATCATCCCACAACTGATGGCATTTTGATACTGATGTGTAATAATTTTCTTTAGCTTTAAGTATACCCTTTTAAAAAATGTGGTTTTAGAGTATCCCTGATGTTTTACTTGACATGACATAAAAATGAATTCTTTAATATAGTCCATTTTGGTTAAATTTTTACACAAATATTGTCTTCATGGATTTACTTTGTAATCAAATTTCTTTCCCCTGTCAGGGGTCTATATTTAGTCCAATAAAAGTAGATCTACAATTTTATCTGAATCATCACTATTTATTAATTGGAGATTATTTTTCAATTTAATTTTCAATTGAATTTTTTTCAATTTTATTTTTATTTTTTAAGTATAGGTGACTTATTGTGTTAGTTTCACAGCAAAGTGACCATCAGAGAATTTTTTGTTATATTCTTTAACATGATTCAGTCAGGGGTCTCCAAGGCCATCCTTAAGGTTGATAAATCATAGAAGGACTCTAAGTTTCAGAAGTGGTTACACTCAAGGTTACTTTTTATTGCAGTGAAAGGATGCAGGTTAGAATAAGCAAAGGGAAAAGGTGCATGGGGCAAAGTACACAAAAAACCGGGCTCAAGAGTCCACATGTCCTTTCCCAGGGGAGTGACATGGGGGTGTTGTGAGTTTGCCCTGAACAACGTTGGCAGTATACATTAAGTGTTGTCAGCTTAGGAAGTTCACCAGAGCCAGGTTGCAGGGTTTTCCTGGGGGTCATGCAGGTAGCCCTGAGGCCCTGTGTAACTGACATCAGCTACTCAGA
Organism: Bos indicus; assembly: GCF_029378745.1. Taxonomy (NCBI): domain Eukaryota; kingdom Metazoa; phylum Chordata; class Mammalia; order Artiodactyla; family Bovidae; genus Bos; species Bos indicus. The sequence goes on from NC_091777.1 coordinate 58,507,627, forward strand.
CCCTAGCCCTCCAGAGCAGAAATAGCTCTTCATCATAAATGGCACTGTTAGGATTAACTTTCTGGTCCCACTGGTCTTGTATGGCCCAATGCCTCAAGTATATCAAAACACTCTTATCAGGAGAATAGTCCAGACTTCAGAGGCTATCTCCCAGGAGTGAGGCAATGCTGAAAACAGGTCTATCTTTCCAATATTAGAGCTTGAGCAAGCGAGGTTTGCTGGATTATCGCTTTCTTACATGGTCATAGTGGATGGTTTCCTTGTTCTATGTTTCTAAATGATGTCTGGGAATTTGGTGATGATGTACACCGGCACCAAGAGAAGCAAGAAAAACTGAGAAAGTTTCCATGATTGTGAAGATTTTGGAAAAAGTATTTTGTCTAAACATTCAGCTTGTTTCTTTAAAGGAAAGGCCCCAGACATTTGACTCACAGTGGAAGGTTTCTAGAGGATGGTGTACAGAGGGAATGGGAATTGGGTTGAGGTGAGTGGGATAGAGGAAAATATAGACCCATGAGGAAGAGGGAGGCCCTGAAGGCAAGAAGTAGCCAGTTGGGGTGCACAGACTGTGGGGGTAAAGAGTTGTCAGAGGGAGAGGATTCCAAGGAGGGCTAGAGTGGGGGTAGGGTGAGGAAATGGAAGTCAGGTGGAGATTCAGTTCAGTTCAGTCACCCAGTTGTGTCCGACTCTTTGCGACCCCATGGACGGCAGCATACCAGGCTTCCCTGTCCTTCACTGTCACCTGGAGTTTACTGAAACTCATGTTCATCAAGTCGGTGATGCCATCCAACCATCTCAACATCTGTCGTCCCCTTCTCCTCCTACCCTAAATCTTTCCCAGCATCAGGTTCTTTTCCAGTGGTTCATTTCTTCCCATCAGGTGGCCGAAGTATTCAGCTTCAGCATCAGTTCTTCCAATGAATATTCAGGACTGATTTCCTTTAATGTGGACTGGTTGGATCTCCTTGCAGCCCAAGGGACTCTCAAGAGTCTTCTCCAACACCACAGTTCAAAGGCATCAATTCTTCGGCACTCAGTTTTGTTTATAGTCGAACTCTCACATCCATACATGACTACTGGAAGAATCATAGCTTTGACTAGACAGACGTCTGTTGGCAAAGTAATGTCTCTGCTTTTTAATACGCTGTCTAAGTTGGTTATAGCTTTTCTTCCATGGAGCAAGTATCTTTTAATTTCATGGCTGCAGTCACCATCTGCAGTGATTTGAAGGCCTCCAAAATAAACTCTGTCACTGTTTCCATTTTTTCCCCATCTATTTGCCATGAAGTGATGGGACCCAATGCCATGATCTTAGTTTTCTGAATGTTGAGTTTTAAGCCAACTTTTTCACTCTCTTCTTTCATTTTCATCAAGAGACTCTTGAGTTCTTCTTCGCTTTCTGCCATAAGGGTGGTGTCATCTGCATATCTGAGGTTATTGATACCTCTCCCTGCAATTTTGATTCCAGCCTGTGTTTCATCCAACCCAGCATTTTGCATGATGTACTCTGCATATAACTTAAATAAACAGATCGACAATATACAGCCTTGACCTACTCCTTTCCAATTTGGCACCAGTATGTTGTTCCGTGTCTGGTTCTAACTGTTGCTTCTTGTCCTGCCTACAGATTTCTCAGCAGGCAGGGCAGGTGGTCTGGTACTCCCATCTCTTTAAGAATTTTCCACAGTTTGTTATGACCCCCACAGTCAAAGGCTTTGGCATAGTCAGTAAAGCAGAAATAGATGTTTTTCTGTAACTCTCTTGCTTTTTTGATGATCCAGCGGATGTTCGCAATTGAATCTCTGATTCCTCTGCCTTTTCTAAATCCAGTTTGAACATCTGGAAGTTCACGGTTCATGTATTGTTGAAGCCTGGCTTGGAGAATTTTGAGCAGGTGGAGGTTAGAGAGGAAAATTTAAATCCTGGCCTTGCAAGGTGATGGGACAGGTGCTAAAAGATGGATAGAGACCTAAGAAGTACTGGGGTGAGTCTTTGGGTGATAAAAGTAGATTTTAGGGGCAATATAGGGATGGACATATCAGGCCAAATTGGGAGTCACTATTTCATCCCCCACAATTCATACCCTCATTTTCAGTGGAGTCACAAGTCACTTGTGGGTCATTTTTTCCATTTTCCCTATGTAACAAAAATTCTGCTGATACCAGATACTCCTGGGACTTCCTTGGTGGTCCAGTGGTTAAGACTCCATGCTTTCATTGCAGGGGACAGGGGTTTGGCCTCTAGTTAGGGACCTAAGATCCTGCAAGCCACACAGAATGCCCTCGCCCAAACCTCCTAATAATGTTTTAATACACAGTGGGTCCCTTGGTAGAAGGTGAATGATAACACAGCATCAGGATTTTACTCCTGTCTGGAAATTTTGAGCAGGAACAGTGACTAGTGTGGACCTGCCAGGAGCATCTCTTTACTGGTCCTGGGCTCCAGTGTTTCAATACTGGACCTCACCCCTTCGCCGTACTATGATTCAGCAACTTTTATGCCCCAAACTGATTTCATGAAATTCCTCTTACTTAATTATAGAGTTTTTAAAATTTAACACCCGGTTTACATAAGAAATAAAGTATAACTATAAGCACAGGCTGGAATCAAGATTGCCGGGAGAAATTTCAATAACCTCAGATATGCAGATGACACCACCCTTATGGCAGAAAGTGAAGAGAAACTAAAAAGCCTCTTGATGAAAGTGAAACAGGAGAGTGAAAAAGTTGGCTTAAAGCTCAACGTTCAGAAAACGAAGATCATGGCATCTGGTCCCATCACTTTATGGGAAATAGATGGGGAAACAGTGGAAACAGTGTCAGACTTTATTTTTTGGGGCTCCAAAATCACTGCAGATGGTGACTGCAGCCATGAAATTAAAAGATGCTTACTCCTTGGAAGGAAAGTTATGACCAACCTAGATAGCATATTCAAAAGCAGAGACATTACTTTGCCAACAAAGGTCTGTCTAGTCAAGGCTATGGTTTTTCTAGTAGTCATGTATGGATGTGAGAGTTGGACTGTGAAGAAAGCTGAGCGCCGAAGAATTGATGCTTTTGAACTGTGGTGTTGGAGAAGACCCTTGAGAGTCCCTTGGACTGCAAGGAGATCCAACCAGTCCATTCTGAAGGAGATCAGCCCTGGGATTTCTTTGGAGGGAATGATGCTGAAGCTGAAACTCCAGTACTTTGGCCACCTCATGCAAAGAGTTGACTCACTGGAAAAGACTCTGATGCTGGGAGGGATTGGGGGCAGGAGGAGAAGGGGATGACAGAGGATGAGATGGCTGGATGGCATCACCGACTTAATGGACATGAGTCTGAGTGAACTCCGGGAGTTGGTGATGGACAGGGAGGCCTGGCGTGCTGGGATTCGTGGGGTCGCAAAGAGTCAGACAGGACTGAGCGACTGAACTGAACTGAACTGATACAGTATTGAAAAGATTATAAGTAATGTTTGTTTTTTGTGTGTGAAACTATCCCAAGATATAACCACTTGCAATAGTTTTTTGGGTCTGACCACAAAAATGTTTTTCATTGAACAGAATCCACTGTTGTCGTAGAGCTGTAGGCAGCTCATTATCCCCTGGCATCATCCCTTGGTGGTTCATGTCACATTACAGGCAAAAGGGCCTTTGCAGATGCACGTAAGGTTATTAGTCATATGACTTTAAAATTGGGAAATATTCTGCATTATTTGGGTAGACTCATTGTAGTTACATGACCCTAAAGAACAGAAAGGCCAGTTAGATGGAACTGAAGAGGAAGAGATTGGAAACAGGAGGGGGAGGGTGTCAGTTTGCTGATGTTGACTTTCAGATAGAAGAAGCCATGTAGAAGCAATTGTGAAGAATTCTTGCAAAGACATGTATCAGCCTGGAAGTAACTCTCACGGAGAGGCTCCAGTTAAGAGCCCAGGAGAGCAGACCACTTGATTCTGGCCTTCTGACTAACTGACCTGTAAGAAGATGAGTGAGTGTTATTTCAGGTGCTAGTTTCATGGAAGTTTGTTACATCAGCAATAAAAACAGAATACTAAACAATAAAATAAGCTCAAACCTGTTGCTCTGTGAGAAACTAGAGTGTTGTGATGGGGTGGGTAGTGGGAGGGAGATTCAAGAGGGAGAGGACATATGTATATCTATGGCGGATTCATCTTGATGTATGGCATAAACCAACACAATATTGTAAAGCAATTATCCTCCAATTTAAATAAATTGAAAAAGGCTTTTTAAAAATTAGGGAAAATTCCCATTTATTCTTACAACTGATGGAGTGGGTTGCCATTTCCTCTTCCAGGGGATCTGCCCGACCCAGGGATCGAACCTACGTCTTCTGCTTGGCAGGTGAATTCTTTATCACTGAGCTCCCAGGGAAGCCCTTTAAAGGAGTAAACCTGATATTATATCACAATTGGTATAAAAATGAATTTTTAACATACTCTGTTTTGCGAATCTGACCACAAAAATGTTTTAAACTCCTTGTGCCTTTCTTCTCTCTGCCCTCTTTCTTCCCTGGCCCTCTCTATAACACTGGGCCCCAGGTTCACCCCATCACCCTCTTATCCTTACGGTTGCTTTTCCCTCTGGCCTATTCCTACTCCACCCGGTGACACATCCACACACGGTGACTACCCCAAGGACTCCAAGTTCCCAAAGTGTGTCTTGACAACAGGTCTCACTGTTGTCTGCTATTTTAGTATGTTGTGTATTGTAGTAAATATTGTCTTTGTAATTGTCACAGGGTTGGAAGCACTGTAAAGTGTAGGAAAGCTCCCATTTTGAGGCATCCAGAAGTTTGAAGATACAGCTGTCCTTCTTATCACTGAAGTGCATACGTGGTGACTGTGACTTGATGAAAGAGTGTGATTCTGAGTTTATGTACGTTTATATTTATGAGTACTTGTGTATGTGAGAGGTAATTTTCATGGGTGCAGTGTGTGCATTCATGGTTGTGAGTGTGCAGTTGAAACTGTATGCAGATGGGAGTGATTATGTGTGTGCCTAAGTATCTGAATGTGTGCAAGTATATATTTGAGTGTGTGAATATCCTCGCATCCCTGCATGTAAATGAGCTTGTATGTGAGCATTTGTGTGTGTTTGTGTAGAATGAATTGTCCTCCATTATGGCTGTAACAACTGACTTGACAATTGAGAGGGAATATGGAATGAACCTGGATCAAAGATTTAATATATGTGTAAGGAAAACCTGAAAAATTAGATTCAATTCATAATATATATACATTTTTTCTTGACCCTATGGAAATGTATTTCTTAATTAAAAATGCAATCCTAAGGTCTTAATGAAAAGTTTGCAAAAAATAATTTTGTAGAGAACTGTGTTGACCTCTCTATGGTCTTGAATTGAGTGAGTAGCACTGGCTTATCTGACATTTATGGAAATACTAGAATCTCCTTGTTAAACCACCTGATCCTTGTTCTTTTGTTTGCATGGTTCTGTTTTTGAGCTATATCTCTTTCTTCTGGGGGTAGTATCTACATCTGCTTCCAAAATTACTGAAGATCTATATCAGGAAAGTTTATTTTCCTAACAAATTACATATTCATTATACTGATGTGTACAAATGAGTACACTAATATCTAATATAGAGTGTTGAAATCATGTCCTTCTTATCACTTGTATCTCTTTTGAAAACCTCAGATATGAGGACAAATTCCATTTCTTTGTCACACTTTAATTGATGGACCAGCTCAGTGTATGAAATTGGGAAAGAACTATCCTGGGTAGAATTTCTCAGTGAGGCAAAACCTCCATTGAGACATAGATGTGCAGCCAGTTTCTTACATGTCAGTCCTAAGTTCTTCCTGCTCCCTGCATGTGAGCCCTGTGCGCCTCCAGGGACCGTGGAAAGTAGAGGGCATGGCAACCCACTCCAGTATTCTTGCCTGGAGAATTTCATAAACAGAGGATCCTGGGAGGGCTACAGTCCATAGGGTCTCAAAGAGTCAGAGACAACTGAAATGGCTTAGCACGCTCACACGTAAGCATCTGTCACAAACAATCCAAAGTCTCTTAACACATATTAGCTACAAACTTATAATTGTCATTGGTAATTAGTGACTGGAAAAATATTTTCAAAAATAATCGCAGTTCCCAAGCCTGTTCCTCCTGCCAGCGCTGCTACAGGTGACATGATAATTGCAGTTCTGAGGGGAGGTGAAGTCACAGGGTGACAAACTCATATCTCAGGGTCCAGCTAGGCCTCCTGCAGAGATACTGATTGACTTTCATGCTGAGCCCACCAACCAGGAAGAAGGAAAAAGTCAATGAGTTTTTTTCTGTATTTTTCAGGGAGATAGAATCTGTAAAGGAGGATCTATATCAGGAATCATGTAAGTGAACATATTGGGCAAAGGGATTCTCCCTTTTGTGAGCGTGATCCAGCACCAAAGCCCTGCAGGAAGGTGGGATAAATCCTGAGTCTGAACTGAGTTGGAAAGGAGTGATTGGGTGCTAGGTCGTTCACCGATTCCTAATGGCTCCTAACGTGATGCATATATGGCTCACTGACAGAGATTGTTCTGGTTTAATACTAGTGTGTTATTTTATAAAACTAAGGACTGTATTTCCCCAGTTAATATGATGTTCAGTCTACTTTCCAGGAAGCCTGTGCCTACATTTCAGGTTTCATAGGTGAGCACATACATAGTTCATCCTTGTAATGAAGAGTATGATGAGTCTGTAGGAATTATCTGACCTTGTGCAGTAACAGTGTGTCTGGCAGCCACTGCTGGAGTAGAAATGTCTCCTCTAACTCTGGATGTTGTATGAATTACTGAGAAGATTAAGTTATTGTGTCTCTGTTGATTGTGGAGAGACTCTTTTCACTTAAATTAAGGAATCAGCATGTAAGAAAAATAGAACTTTATGCAATTCAGATACCATATTTCTGCTTCTTTTCAAAATTATGATACCTATTCAAAAAATGTATGTTCTTTATACCATACACAGGTTGCCTACCTTAACGTTGATTTTGCATGTATTTTGTATTTTCATATCTTTCACAAATCTTGCCTTATTGGTAATACTTATATTTGTTGTCATTTCATCGTGAAGTCATGTCCAACTCTTCTGCGACCCTGTCCAGTGTAGCCCGCCAGGTTCCTTTTTTCTGTGGGATTTCCCAAGCAAGAATATTGGAGTGACTTGGCATTTCCTTTTCCAGGGGATCTTTCCCATTCAGGGACCAAAACCATGTCTCCTGTGTTGGGAGGCATGTTCTTTAGCAGCTGATAATGCAGCTGGTAAAGAATTTCGCCTGCAATGCAGGAGACCCCGGATTTATTCCTGGGTCAGGAAGATCTCCTGGAGAAGGGATAGGCTACCCACTCCAGTATTCTTGCACTTTCCTGGTGGCTCAGATGAATCTGAAGTGGCTATTCTTTACCTGGGGGCTCAGGTAAAGAATCTGCCTGCAATGTAGGATACCTGGATAGGACGATCTCCTGGAGGTAACACTGCAGGTATTACTAAATAAATATATATATCACATGAAATTAATATTAATACTACTTTTGTTTCTTCAGTGAACTATTAATGAGGTATCATTGTTTGCTGTTCCATGGAACTATGACTTGTGCTGTTGTGCTTTTTCCTGGATTGAGAGTAAATGAGTCTTTTTTTGCTGCTCTAATATTGAGTCATTCTTGTATTCATTAAATCCAACTTGAACACAGGCCAGTTGCCAGCAGTATTATATTCCTTATGAGTATCTATAAAGCTTTATTCAAAATTTATACTTGACCCTAGAATGTCTTTTTGGGGGGGCTTTGCCATGAGGCATGCAGGATCCTGTTCCCTGACCAGGTATCTAAACAGCACATGCTGCTTGAAAGTGTGAAATCTTAACCACTGAACCAGCAGGGAAGTCCCAGTACCTAAATTTTCAAATATAATACTACCAAACTAATCTGAAACAACAAGTTGTAAAACTAAACTAAGATCTGGTTTAGTTGAGGAACACAGGTCACTAGTATTTGCATGTATTCTGGTGCAAATGCACTTTCCTTGTTACCGGGGCAGCCAGATTCAAATCCTCACTAGCCATCTGCCCACAGCCAGTGAGTGAATATAGATTAAGCATTTAACCTCTCTGGGTGATGTTTCCCTCATCTTTGTAAGGGAGATAATACTGCCTGCCTCATGAATGTGAGAGGAATAAAGATGTTTTCATTTGTGTGGCTTTGTTCACAGTGATTCATTCAATCAAGTGTTTTTTAATGGTTCTTCATTCAACTCTTGGAAGCACTGATATGACAGGAAAACATTAACTCTTTTAAAGTAGGAATTATTGATAAGTGGAGAATATTGGATTTTTGTTGACCTGCTACTTGTGTTCCATGCCTCGTCTTCCCATTCAGGACCTTCAGCTCAGAAGACAGCCATCAGTCACTGAGACCTGAGAGCATGGCTACTGGTGATTTGGCAGCAGGATCCATCTTATTATTACAGACAGTATTTGGAATGCTGGGGAATTTCTCTCTTCTTTACTGTTATCTCTTCCTGTGGTGTACTGGGGATAGGTTGAGAACCGTAGATTTGATTGTGACAAACCTTATTGTAGCCAACATCTTCATTCTGTTTTCTGCTGGATTCTGCAGTCCAATGACAACTTTTGGGTGGAATTGTCTCAAAAGTGGATCTGCATGCAGAGTTTTTGCTTATCTTCGTGGAGTGGGCAGGGGAGCATCCATTGGCATCACATGCATCTTGAGTGTCTTCCAGGCCATCACGATCAGTCCCAGGAACTCCAGGTGGGCAGAGCTTAAAGTGAAAGCTCTCAAGTGTGTTGTTCCTTCAATTATCCTGTGCTGGGTCGTGAACATGATGTTAAATATCATTTATCCTATTTTTGTGACTGGAATATTGAGTAACAAAAGCATCACAAATAGAAAAAGTTTCAAACATTGTTCTGCTGTTCCCAATGATCGTTATGGAGAAACATATGCAGCAATGATGTCCATGCCTGTTGTCTTTTCTTTTGTGGTCATGCTCTTGGCCAGTGGCTCCACGGTTTTCACCCTGTACAGGCACAAGCAGAGAGTCCAAAACGTTCATAGAATCAATGGCTCCTCCATATCCTCTGCTGAGTCCAGAGCCACTAAAACCATCCTTCTCCTGGTGAGCATCTTTATTAATTTTAACACACTTTCCTCCATCTCTTATATTATTTTGGGCATTTCCAACAATTCTAGTTTGTTCATTTCAACCATGTCTGCAGTAGTCATTTCATGTTTCCCAGCTATCAGCCCCTTTCTGCTTATGAGTCGTGACTCCAGAGTATCCAGGCTCTGTTTTGCTGGGAAAAGGAATGCAAACTCCCCCACTCTTAAGAGAAAGGTGTGAATGGTATGTATTTGCACTGTATTCATTGGCTTATTCACTCAATCCCTCAGAGTCCTAGGTAAAATGTGAGTGGTTTACCAGAGGATGGTAAACAGGATGTGGTGAGCATCTTCCTCAAAGTAAACACTGTTGTGATAGTAATTGCAAAGAAGTATGATACAGTTATCATGTATGGTCTTCTGTAATGGACGTTCTACTAGTGCTTGAAGTCGAAGAGTTCAGAATGTATGTAATAATAAACACCAGGTCCTCAAACAGTCTGCTCTTATAGACACATGTAGAAGGGTGTAACTTAAAAGTATCAATGCAAGTTTGCTAGAAATGGAGTAGGCATGGAATATTAGGAAAAGGTGGGTGGAAATGGAAGAGCATGTGGCAGGTTGTTACTGAATCTGAAGGCAATGGGGAAGGGAATTTCAGTCCTTGAGTAAAGATTTGTGAAGGTAGGCATGAGTTTTGTCAATTTTATCCTTAGAATGGCAACAGTTGTTTAGGTGAAATACAGTCTTTTGTGGGGAGATGAGTGTGTTTAAGGATTTTCAGGTAGAAATGGCCAGATTGAAGTGAAGTGGTGTACAGGAGAGCATAAAATTACATTTTACCATATTTTAAAAAATCATCATGTGATTGTGATAATTGAAAAAGTTGAGAATTGCATGGAACTTGGATTGTAGAAGGCAGAGTTTTCTTTCTTTTGTGAAGATGACCATATTGGTAAGTAGAGGTTTTCGGGTGCATGCTCACATATCCAAAGCTATGAAATTACTTTGTAGTGGAGACTTCCATTAAATTCAGAGCACTGGAGGAAGAACCATTTGAAAGGGCAAGGGATCCATGCTGTGCATATGGAGTTTGTGGCTCCTCAGTTTTCAAGGTGCACAGTGAGTATTGGCTTAGTGTTGTTGTTCAGTCACTCTGTCAAGTCTGAATGCCAGCTCATGGACGGCAACACTGCAGGCTTCCCTGTCCTTCACCACCTCTAGGCATTGCTCAAATTCATGTCCATTGAGTCAGTGATGTCATCCAACCATATTATCATCTATCGTCCCCTTCTTCTGTCATCAATCTTTCCCTGTATCAGGGTCTTGTCTAATGAGTCGGGTTTTCACATCACGTGGTGAAAGTATTGAAGCTTCAGTTTCAGTATAAGCCTTGCTAATGAATATTCACGTGGTCCCATCACTTCATGGCAAATAGATGGGGAAACAATGGAAACAGTGGCTGACTATTTTTTTGGGCTCCAAAATCACTGCAGATGTTGATTGAGCCATGAAATTAAAAGACGCTCACTCCTTGGAAGGAAAGTTATGACCAACCTAGATAGCATATTAAAAAGCAGAGACATTACTTTGTCAATAAAGGTCCGTCTAGTCAAGGCTGTGGTTTTTCCAGTAGTAATGTATGGATGTGAGAGTTGGACTATAAAGAAAGCTCAGCGCCGAAGAATTGATGCTTTTGAACTGTGGTGTTGGAGAAGACTCTTGAGAGTCCCTTGGACTGCAAGAAGATCCAATCAGTCCATCCTAAAGGAGATCAGTCCTGGGTGTTAATAGGAAGGACTGATGTTGAAGCTGAAACTCCAATACTTGGGCCACCTGATGGAGAGCTGACTCATTTGAAAAGACCCTGGTGCTGGGAAAGATTGAGGGCAGGAGAAGGGGATGACAGAGGATGAGATGGTTGGATGGCATCAGGACTCAATGGACATGAGTTTGAGTAAACTCCAGGAGTTAGTGATGGACAGGGAGGCCTGGTGTGCTGCGGTTCATGGGGTCTCAAAGAGTCAGAAATGCCTGAGCGACTGAATGAATATTGAGGATTTATTTCCTTTAGAATTGACTGGTTTGATCTCCTTGCAGTCCAAGGGATTCTTAAGAGTCTTCTTCAACACCACAGCTCAAAAACATCAATTCTTCAGCGTTCAGCCTTCGTGATGGTTCAACTCTTGCATCTATAAATGACTACTGGAAAAACCATAGCTTGGTCTTTACAGACCTTTGTTGGGAAAGTAATGTGTCTGCTTTTTAATATGCTTTCTAGGTTGGTCATAGTATTCTTGCAAGGAGCAAGTGTCTTTTAATTCTATGGCTGTAGTCACCATCTTCAGTGATTTTGGAGCCCAAGAAAATAAAGTCTGTCACAGTTCCCATTGTTTCCCCATCTATTTGCCATGAAATGATGGAACTGGATGCCATGATCTTCGTTTTTTGAATGTTGAGTTTTAATCCAGATTTTTCACTCTCCTCTTTCACCTCATCAAGAGGCTCTTTGACTCTTCTTTGGTTTCAGCCATAAGGATGGTGTCATCTGCATATCTGAGTTTATCGCTATTTCTCCCAGCAATCTTGATTCCAGCTTTTGCTTCATCCAGCCCAGCATTTTGCATGATGTACTCTGCATATAAGTAAATAAGCAGACTGACAATACACAGCCTTGACATACTTCTTTTCCAACTTTGGACCAGTCCATTTTTCCATGTCCAGTTCTAGCTGTTGCTTCTTGATCTCCATACAGGTTTCTCAGGAGGCAGGTGAAGTCATCTAGTAGTCCTGTCTCCTTAAGAATTTGAGTTTGTTGTGAATTTACCACACTGTCAAAGGCTTTAGTGTAGTCATGAAGCAGAGGGAGATGTTTTTCTGGGATTCTCTTGCTTTTTCTTTGACCCAGAGAATGTTGGCAATTTCATCTCTGGTTCCTCTGCCTTTTCTAAATCCAGCTTGAACATCTGGAAGTTCTTGGTTCACTTACAGTTGAAGCATGTCTTGGAGAATTTTGAGCATTACTTTGCTAGCATGTGAAATGAGTACAATTGTGTAGTAGTTTGAAGATTCTTTGGCATTGCCCTTCTTTGAGATTGGAATGAAAACTGACCTTTTCCAGTCCTGTGGCCACTGCTGAGTTTCCCATATTTGTCGGCATATTGAGTGCAGCACTTTAACAGCCTCATCTTCTAGGATTTGGAATAGCTCAACTGGAGTTCCATCACCTCCACTAGCTTTATTTGTAGCAAAACATAAAAGATCTTAATGACCTAGATAACCATGATGGTGTTATTGCTCATCTAGAGCCAGACATCTTGGAGTGTGAAGTTAAGTGGGCCTTAGGAAATATCACTTCAATCAAAGCTAATGGAGGTGATAGAGGTTTTCTTTGTATTGACATTCTGAAGCCAGTAAAAGTATTGAGAATTCAACAACTTAAAAATAAAATAACTGTTTTGACCTAATGGATCTATATAGATTGAACCTTGTACCCCAAAGAGAAACCACCATTTTTAACTCACATGAGACACTTAAACATTTTCCATAAACTAGATCACAAAGCAGCAAGAAGAAAATACAGCCACGCACATACCTACAAATATGTGTATATATCTGCTTGAATTCCTTATAGTGTATTTTTGATTTTCCTACTTTAATCCTATTATTTGTCCATATCACCTAAAAAAAATTAGATGAATACAATAACAAAATTTCAATTAATAAATTAGTCTACTTGTTTAATGTAATAATTTATGCATTTTTGTATCAATAGTTTGTTTTTTATTTTACCTATGTCAATTTCATTTCATTAATTTTCAAATATAATTTGACCTTACAATTTTTTTCTTTGAAATCTGTGTACTTATTATGTGTTGGCTTCCATTTAGAAATTTATATACATTTAAAAGCTAAGATATATGTATATATATAGCTAATTCACTTTGCTATAATGTGAAACTAACACAACATTGTAAATCAACTATACTCCGGTAAAAATTATAAAAATGAAATAAAAGAGTAAAAAGTCAAAGTTAATCACAATGTCATTTTATCTGATACTATCAGGACACTGAGATAATAATCTATTCACTCTTTCTCATATCTTTTCCAGAAGGCTTCGAAGAGGATTTTATTTACTTTTTTCTTAATTTTTAATTTACCTTTATTTGAACTTAAAAAATTTTTCATGTTAATTAAGATTGAAATATAGTTGATTTACAGTATTATATGTTTGATGAATACAGAATAATCATTCACAGTTTTTAAAGGTTCTACTTCATGTATTGTTGTTATAACGTATTGGCCATGTTTCCTGTATTATGCCATATGTCCTTATATCTAATTTATTTGATGCATAGTAGTTTGCATCTCTTAATCCCCTACCTTTTCTTGCCCTTACCCCCTTCCCCTTCTCCACTGTAACCACTAGATGTTTTTCTATATTTACCAATCTATTTCTTCTTTGTTACACTCTTTAGTTTATTCTATATTTAGATTTCTCAGAGAAGCAAATATCATATAGTATTTATTTTTCTGTTTGATTTATCTCTTTAAGCGTTATATTCTCTAGGCCTATCCATGTGGTTTCAATGGCCAAATTCCATTGTCTTTAATAGCTGAACAGTATTCCATTGTGTATATACCACCTCTTCTTTACCCATTCGTCTGTTGGTAACTCAGTTTGTGTCCGTATCTTGGTTATTGATTTTAAAAATGCCACTTTCAACATTGAGGTGCATGGTGCCTTTTTTTTTTCCTGCACCACACCGCACATGGAACTTCCCTGACCAAGAATCAAACTCATGCCCATTCTGCAGTGGCAGCACCAAGACTTAACCACTAGACCACCTATAGAGTCCTACAGATTACTTTTTGAAGTAGTTTCTTAATGTAGAGTCAGGTGTGGAATTGCTGGATCATATGGTAATTCTATTTAGAGTGTTTTTGAGGAGCTTCCATACTGTTTTCCATAGCGGCTACACCAATTTGCATTTCCCATCATGATGCACAAGGGTTTTCTTTTCTTGTAAAAACTGGCCAACATTTCTGTTGATAGCCATTCAGACAGCTATGAGGTGATATCTCACTTTTGTTTGACTTGCATTTTTGATGACTAGCTGTGTTGAGTATCTTTTTATGTGCTTGCTATCCATTTGTATGTCTTCCTTGGAAAGATATCTATTTAGGCCTTTCACTTGTTTTTTCAGAGGGGTTGTTTGTTTTTTGATATTGAATTATATGAGCTGTTCATGTCTTTTGGATATCGTATCGTTTGCAGGTATTTATTCCCATTCCATTGGTTGTCTTCTCATTTTTTAGTGGTTTCCTTTGCTGTGAAATGGCCTTTAAGTTTAATTGTTGTTATTGTTCAGTCACTACATCTTGTCCAACTCTTTAGTGGCCCCATGGACTGTACTCTTCTGGCTCCTCTGTCCATTGGATTTCCCAGGCAGCAGGAATACTGGAATGGAGTACTATTTCCTTCTCCAGGGGATCTTCCAGACCCAGGGATTGAACTTACTCCTCCTGCATGGAAGGCAGACTTTTTATTTTTTTTGCCAGGTGGATTCTTTACCACTGAGCTACCAGGAAAGCCCCTTAAAATTAAATAGGTGTCTAATTTGTTTATCATTGCTTTTGTTTCTTTTCCCTTAGGTGACAGATCCAAAAAAAATACTACTGTAACTAATATCAGAGAAGTTCTTCCTATCTTGTCTTCTAGATGGTTATTTTCCATTACTATACATTCTCTTTGCCCACAAAATATAAACTACACAAGGGTTGTGTGCCTTGTTCATGGGGTTCTGTCCACTGCCAGTAGATCAAGTGCTTGACGCAGCATGTAAAGTATATTCAGTGTATTTTATGGGAGGAATGGAATAATTCCTCCAATGCTTGTTGAGGTGTTACTTACCTTTTTTGTGTCACTCTAATGTACTTTCCATCTTTTTCACCTTCTATCTCCATTTTGCAAGTCATCTTTATAACTATCACAGTCTGTTTTGTTGTGTTCCTTTCCTATCACTGTTTTAGGGTTTATTCCCAACAATTGTGACACCAGATAAGAGTGGGTTTTCTCCACTCTGCAAAGAGATTGTTCAACTGTCTGGAAACCAGCTGGGTGTCCTATAACTCACTTCAACTGTGACACTAACTAACTGGTTCAGACTCCACAAGACTGTCCTCAGTTCACATGCAAGTCCCAATATTGGGGGCCCAAGGTACCTACATTTCTGTCTGCCTTGCGTATAATATCAGATATTCCCATACTCAGCCCTCCCCCAATTCAAGTTGAAGAATTTCAAATTAGACACAGTTATGACAGTAATTGTAATGAAGTATTATGTAATTATCATGCAAATACTTATTTAATGGATAAACACTGGGTCCTCAAACAATCTGGATGTTATGAAGAAGTGTGCAGCTGTGTTACTTAAATATATCACTGTAAAATTTCCTAGAAATGAGGTAGGCACGGAATATCAAGACAAGGTATGTGAGAATTGAATACTGTCTGAAAGAAAGGTCATTACTGATACTGAAAACAATAATGCTGAAGGGGAAACTCAGTCCTTGTATAAAATTTTTGGCAGCCGGTCTTGTGTTTTGTCCATTATACCCTTAGAAAACATTTATTTCAAATATGATGTTTTGTGAGGAGGTAAACATGTTTGACTATTTTAGGCAGAAATGGCCAGATTGAACTGAAGTGGTGCAAATTAGAGCATAAAATTACTTTTTACCACGTTTTTAAACAACATCAAGTGGTAGTGACAGTTGAAAAAGATGTGAATTGAGTGGGACTTGAATGTGTAGAACTTCCAGATGTTCAAGCTGGTTTTAGAAAAGGCAGAAGAACCAGTGATCAAATTGCCAACATCTGCTGGATCATTGAAAAAGCAAGGGAGTTCCAGAAAAGCATCTATTTCTGCTTTATTGACTATGCCAAAGCCTTTGACTGTGTGGATCACAGTAAACTGTGGACAATTCTGAAAGAGATGGGAATACCAGACCACCTGACCTGCCTCTTGAGAAACCTATATGCAGGTCAGGAAGCAACAGTTAGAACTGGACATGGAACAACAGACTGGTTCCAAATAGGAAAAGGAGTACGTCAAGGCTGTATATTGTCACCCTGCTTATTTAACTTCTATGCAGAGTACATCATGAGACATGCTGGGCTGGAAGAAGCACAAGCCGGAATCAAGATTGCTGGGAGAAATATCAGTAACCTCAGATATGCAGATGACACCACCCTTATGGCAGAAAGTGAAGAGGAACTAAAGAGCCTCTTGATGAAAGTGAAAGTGGAGAGTGAAAAAATTGGCTTACAGCTCAACGTTCAGAAAACGAAGATCATGGCATATGGTTCCATCACTTCATGGGAAATAGATGGGGAAACAGTGGAAACAGTGTCAGACTTTATTTTTGGAGGCTCCAAAATCACTGCAGATGGTGACTGCAGCCATGAAATTAAAAGATGCTTACTCCTTGGAAGAAAAGTTATGCCAACCTAGATAGCATATTGAAAAGCGGAGACATTATTTTGCCAACAAAGGTCCGTCTAGTCAAGGCTATTGTTTTTCCAGTGGTCATGTATGGATGTGAGAGTTGGACTATAAAGAAAGCTGAGCGCCAAAGAATTGATGCTTTTGAACTGTGGTGTTGGAGAAGACTCTTGAGAGTCCTTTGGACTGCAAGGAGATCCAACCAGTTCATTCTAAAGATCAGTCCTGGGTGTTCATTGGAAGGACTGATGCTAAAGCTGAAACTCCAGTACTTTGGCCACCTCATGCAAAGAGTTGACTCACTAGAAAAGACCCTGATGCTGGGAGGGATTGGGGGCAAGAGGAGAAGGATATGTCAGAGGATGAGATGGCTGGATGGCATCACTGACTTGATGGACGTGAGTCTGAGTGAACTCCGGGAGTTGGTGATGGACAGGGAGGCCTGGCGTGCTGTGATTCATGGGGTCGCAAAGAGTCGGACACGACTGAGCGACTGATCTGATCTGATCTGATCTGTGTAAAACATTGTGGTTCACAATTTTTAAATTTGTATTCCATTTATAGTTAATATATCAGCCATGGTTCCTGTGCTGTACAATATATCCTTGGATCTAATTTATTTTACACCTAGTAGTTTGCATCTCTTAATCCCATATTCCCCTGTTGCCCTTACCCTCTTTCCTCTCCCCACTGGTAACCACTACTTCATTTTCCATATCTATGAATCTCTTTTTTATTATATTCACTAGTTTGTTCCAGTTTTTAGATTCCACATAACAGTAATATCATATAGTATTGGCTTTTTTGTGACTTATAAACATAATAATTCCTCAGCACAGTGATTTCTAAGTCCATCCATGTTGTTATGGTGGCAAAAGTTCATTCTCTTTAATGGCTGAGCAGTATTCCATTGTGTATGCACCACCTCTTCTTTATCCATTCATCTGTTGGTAACTCAGTCTGAGTCCTTATCTTGGTATTATGAAAAATGCTGCTGTGAACAGTGGGGTGCGTGTTACCTTTTGAATTAGTGTGTATGTTGTCTTTTTTTAAATATATATACCCAGATGTGGAATTGCTGGATCATATAGTAAGCCTTTTTTTTAGTTTTGTAAGGCTTGTCCATACTGTTTTTGCAGTGACTGCCCCAGTTTATATCCACACAAATAGTGTAGGAAGTTTCTCTTTTCTCAGTAGAGATGATTAATGAGGCCTCCATGTCAGAACACTTCCTGTTTATACATTTGAAGAGTCAAATGTCAGCTGTCACGTCATGGGATGTGGCTCGCTGGCCATGTTGCCTTGTGCACACATGGACTGTCTCACTGGTTCTGAGGGATGGGACTGCTTCACCACCATGACTGTATAGTCTCACTGTGGGTGCATAGTTGCTAAACTGCTCTTACACCTGGCTGTAAAATGTAATAATATCCTAGCATCAGTGTATCAACATACTCCCAGTTCAGTTGCTCAGTCGTGTCCGACTCTGCGACCCCGTAGACTGCAGCACGCCAGGCCTCCCTGTCCATCACCAATTCCCGGAGTTTACTCAATCTCACGTCCATTGAGTCGGTGATGCCATCCAGCCATCTCATCCTCTGTTGTCCCCTTCTCCTCCCACCTTCAATCTTTCCTAGCATCAGGGTCTTTTCTAATGAGTCAGTTCTTTGCATCAGGTGGCCAAAGTATTGGAGCTTCAGCTTCAGCATCAGTACTTCCAATGAACACCCAGGACTGATCTCCTTTAGGATGGTCTGGTTGGATCTCCTTGCAGTCCAAGGGACTCTCAAGAACACCACAGTTCAAAAGCATCAATTCTTTTGTGCTCAGCTATCTTTATAGTCCAACTCTTACATCCATACATGACTTCTGGAAAAACCATAGGTATGACTAGACGGACCTTTGTTGGCAAAGTAATGTCTCTGCTTTTCAATATGCTGTCTAGGTTGGTCATAAATTTTCTTCCAAGGAGCAAGCATATTTTAATTTCATGGCTGCAGTCACCATCTGCAGTGATTTTGGAATGCACCCCCCTCCGCCCCCGCCAAATAAAATCTGTCACTGTTTCCACTGTTTCCCCAGCTATTTGCCATGAAGTGACTTTTGAACTGTGGTGTTGGAGAAGACTCTTGAGAGTCCCTTGGACTGCAATGAGATTCAACCAGTCCATGCTGAAGGAAATTAGCCCTGAGATTTCTTTGGAGGGAATGATGCTGAAGCTGAAACTCCAGTACTTTGGCCACCTCATGCAAAGAGTTGACTCATTGCAAAAGACTCTGATGCTGGGAGGGATTGGGGGCAGGAGGAGAAGGGGACGACAGAGGATGAGATGGCTAGAGGGCAACACTGACTTGATGGACTTGAGTCTGAGTGAACTCTGGGAGTTGGTGATGGACAGGGAGGCCTGGCGTGCTGGGATTCATGGGGTTGCAAAGAGTCGGACATGACTGAGTGACTGAACTGAATTGAACTGATGGGACCAGATGCCATGATCTTAGTTTTCTGAATGGTGAGTTTTAAACCAACTTTTTCGCTTTCCTCTTTCACTTTCGTCAAGAGGCTCTTTAGTTGTTTTTTGCTTTCTGCACATACTCCCACCTTTCACTTAATGATCACTTTTTATTTTGAAAAATTTAAACATACGGAAATGTAAAAATACAGCAGGAAATATCGACCTGCAGCATACCTGAACCTACAGCGTACTTTTCATCTAGATTCACCAAACATTACTATTTTCTTTGCAAACATTGCCGTTTTATCACAAATTCTTTTTCATCTGTTTATGTCCTTGTTGTTTCATGTGAGAATAAATTGTATACCTTTTGACAGTTTGCCCTTGATAGCTGAATAGTTACTTCCTTCTTTCAAGGTCATTCTCTAACACAATAGAGGCATCTTATTTATCAATCAATACTAGCATCTTACTAACAAATCAGTGCTAATGTAACAGCATCATTGAATAGCAAGTCCATATACAGATTTCTCCCAGGGAGGCAATGATGTCTTTTCTATCTACTTTCATAAATCTAGGATCTAGTCTTGATATGAGAATTGCATTCCATTGTCTTGATTCTTTAGTTTCTTTAATTTAGAATACTTACAGGTCTTATTTTTTTTCCTTCAGTGATATGTTTTTGAAGAATACACACTCACTGTTTTGCAAAACATCCTTCAGTGTAGATTTCTCTGATCCTATGCCTCATCTTGAGACTCAGGTTTAACATTTGAGCAGAACTGCTACACCCAGAAGACTATGGAAATGTCTTATGGCATCACCTCAGAGGTACAGATTAGGGATACTTTCTGTTATTGGTGTTGAGTTTGATTATTTAGTCATGATTCCATAGTAGATTTACTCCTTTTTGAGGTGAATTTTCTCCTGTGTAATTGATAAATAGTCCTTGGGGTGAAACCTTAAAGTTGCCTGAACAGCTTGAATACTTTGACCAAATTATTCTAGCATCCACTGTAGATATTTCATGTGAGGCAATCCTCTGATGATAGTTTCAAATCTGCATTCTCCTATCTCATAAGGGTATTAATTGCCACTCCTCTCTAACGAAGAGTTTTTCCTCTTATGTTTTGACTGTGAATTCAAGAATTCCTTTTCATTTGCAGTGATAAATTATTACTGTGATATTCATTTTTGGTGCTCAAAATTGTCCCAATTTTTCCACTGGAAAATTCTTCAGCCTGGGTATATCCCATCAGGTTTTCTGGTAGAAATTATTGAGTTAAAATACACATAACATGCAGTTCAAGGGTACAATGGAGTGACCTTGAATAAATTCACAGTACTGTGTAACCGTCACAACTGTCTCATTCTAGAACGTTATTATCACCTCAAACGGAAATCTAATTCCCTTGAATTATCACACCCCCATTTCCTCCTTCACCTTACCTGTCCTATCCCGTCAGCCCCACCATCGTAGATCCTATACATAGTACCCTGTAAGAAGGGAGAAAATAGTGTTAAGTGTTGTTCACCCAAAATTTTACTTTGCCTATAGATTCAATTGAAGTGTGAAAGTGAAAAAGTGAAGTCGCTCAGTTGTGTCTGACTCTTCGCGATCCCATGGACTGTAGTCTACCAGGCTTCTCTGTCCATGGGATTTTCCAGGCAAGAGTACTGGAGTGGGTTGCCATTTCCTTCTCCAGGGGATCTTTCTGACCCAGGGATCGAACCCAGGTCTCCTGCATTGCAGGCAGATGCTTTACCGTCTGAGCCACCAGGGAAGCCCATTGAGGGGCATTTTTTCAGAGTGTGGTTTTTGCTTCTGAGCTGAAATTAGAAACCATAGGAAATAAAAAGAGTTTATCAAGATGCTGTTTGCAGTCCCCTGTTTATGCCACATGATTTACAGCAGCCAAGGCAAGGAAACAACCTAAGTGTCTGACAATGAATGACTGCATAAAAGAGATTTTATATATATATATATATGTATGTATACATGTGTAATGGAATATTACTCTGTCATGAGAAAGAAGGAAATTCTTCTATTTGAGACAACATGGATGGATCTGTGGGACATGCTAAGTGAAATGAGTCAGATAGAGAAAGACAAAGACTGTGTGATATCATTTCTATAAAAACAGAGTGAAATGGTGATTACCATGGGTTGGAGAGTGGGGGATAGGTTGTTTAATGGGATACATTTGAAACTATTACAATCCTGGGTCCTAGAGATGTAACCCGCAATACAGTGAATGTGGAAAATAATAGTGAATAATAATCATCAAGATTATTCTAAGCACAAGAAACTGATCATCATGTAATCTGGGTGAGATACTGTGACTACATGGGTGATTATATTACAATTTACAAAATCATGAAATATAAACATGTTATATAATTTAACTTTACACAATGTTGTATGTCAAATACAGTTCACTAGGAAAAGGAACCATGGAGAAGGCAATGGAACCCCACTCCAGTACTCTTGCCTGGAAAATCCTATGGACGGAGGAGCCTGGTAGGCTGCAGTCCATGGGGTCACTGAGGGTCGGACACGACTGAGTGACTTCACTTTCACTTTTCACGTTCATGCATTGGAGAAGGAAATGGCAACCCACTCCAGTGTTCTTGCCCGGAGAATCCCAGGGACGGGGGAGCCTGGTGGGCCGCCGTCTATGGGGTCGCACAGAGTCGGACACGACTGATGTGACTTAGCAGCAGCAGGAAAAGGAACCATACATGTTGTGATTGGATCACAAATGTGGGAATAGATGGAAGGCAGAATCTGAGGCCTCCAGTCTCCCTCTGCCACTGACATCACTCCTGGACCATCCACGTTCTCAATCTACCTCTCTTCCCCCACCACATCCTTCATCTCCACCCTGTGACATTTAGACCTCCACTAAAACTCCACGTGCTTCCATCCAGCTCCCTTAGGTTTCAGTTTTGAACTCTCTGCTGCTATTCTATGACTTTTTTGACGTCCACCCCTCTGGGACCATTACTCTAGGGACCTGAGTCTAACCCTCCTCAGCTCTCCTCACCCCTGCAAAGTCCATCGTCTATGACTGCTTTCATCTGGCTGACCATCTGCCCCCAATTTAGAGACCTCATCCCATGCCCTGTGCTCTCTGTGACCCAGTACTCTCATTTTCCCTGGCCCATCGCTCAGACAGTAAAGAATCTGCCTGGAATGAGGGAGACCTGTGTTCAGTCCCTGGCTTGGGAAGATGCCTTGGAGGAGGGCATGGTAACCCACTCCAGTATTCTTGCCTGGAGACTCCCGATGGACAGAGGAGCTTAGTGGGCTTCAGTCTATATGTGAACTATGTGAAGTCACTCAGTTGTGTCTGACTTTTTGCGACCCTGTGGACTGTAGCCTACCAGGCTCCTCTGTCCATGGGATTTTCCAGGCAATAGTACTGGAGTGGATTGCCATTTCCTTCTCCAAGGGATCTTCCCAACCCAGGGATCAAACCTGGGTCTCCCGCATCGTAGACAGACGCTTTACCATCTGAGCCACCAGGAAAGCCCCCTGGGGTCCCAAAGAGTGGACACGTCTGATTGACTAAGCACAGCACAACTCTCATCATTGCTCCCATGGACCCAGACACACACTCCATCCATGGTCTTCAGCCGTGTAGTACTGATCCTTTTACCTGGCCTCTTGGGCTCTCTCATGCCCATTGTCCTCTCCAGGGCTCTCATGTCCTGTGCCCATTATCTTCCCCAGGCTCCATCCCCTTCCCTGCACACTATCTCACTAGGACTGTTAACTCTACCAGGACCTGCCTACTCCATGTGCAGTCACCTTCTCCCCACACCGTGTTTTATAAACCCACCCACCACTGCCGTTTGCTCACTTTTGCCCATGAGCTTCTCTACCCATTGGAACTTTGGTTCTCATGATCCTCCTTACCAACCCAGATCCCCAAGTCCTCTATGTAGTATCTCCCTTGCCCACTTTTCCCATTTGCACTTTGATCTCTGGCATTGTGTGTTAGTACTTGACCAACATTAAACTCCCTCTCCCTTTTCTCTCTCTGTCGTTTCTCTTCCCCTGCCCACTCTACGACCCTGTGCCCCCAGTTTCACCCCATCACCCTCTTATCCTCATTAAGGCTCCTTTTCCCTGTGGCCTATTCCTGCTCCACTCTATGACACACCCACACACTGTCTTTCCCCCCAATACGCCAGGTTTCCCAGAGCGTGTGTTAACATCAGGTGGCAGTGTTGACTGCACATTTTAGATGCTGTCTATTGTAGTAAATGTTGTCCTTGTGATTTTCACAGTGTTGGAAGGGTTGGAAAATGTAGGAAGACTCCCATTTTCAGACTGTCAGAAGTCTATAAATGCAGCTGTTCTGCCTAAGATCATGTTACTGAGACACACTTGCATGATGATTGTGATTTTATGAAACAGTGTAATTCTGAGTTCCTATGACTGTGTATATTTATGATATGAAAATGTTCATAAATTTCATATAAGACAGTTTTTTAATTTATTTTTTTATTGAAGGATAATTGCTTTACAGAATTTTGCTATTTTCTGTCAAACTTCAACATGAATCAGCCATAGGTATACATATGTCCCCTCCATTTTGAAACTCTCTCCCATCTCCCTCCCCATCCCAACCCTCTAGGTTGATACAGAGCCCCTGTTTGAGTTTCCTTACCCATAGAGCAAGTTCCTGTTGGCTCTCTCTTTTACATATGGTAATGTAAGTTTCCATGTTGCTCTTTCCATACATCTCACTCTCTCCTCCCTTCTCCCCATGTCCGTAAGTCTATTCTATATGTCTACTTCTCCACTGCTGCCCTATAAATATATAAGACAGTTTTTATGTGTTCAGTGTGTGTATTGATGCTTTTGAGTGTGTATTGATTCAGTGAAAACTACTAGAGCAAGAGTGATTGTGTATGCGCGTGTTACATGTTAATGTATATAAATACATGTTTGAATGTATGAGTGTGCACACATGCCTACTTGCATCTTTGTGTAGGTGAGTTGGCATGTGTGTGTGGGGGGGGTGTTTCTGTGTAGGTTGGGTTGGCCATCTTAATTGCTATAGAAACTGAGTTGATATTACAGTCATTCCATCATGAACCTAGTTCAAAGAGTTGATTTGTGTATAGGAAAATGCCGGAGTCCAACTCCAGCAGCCAGGGATTCAACCTGAAAAGATGAACAGTATCGGCGAATGAGACAGCTTCTCATTTTTCTTGGACTACCTGTTTATTTCAAGTTTAAGATTCTGTTTTATACTTTTAGAAAAACATTAGGCCAGAGGTTTGACATTTTCAATTCTCCCTTTCCCAGATGTATTATCTCCGTAAATCACTGTTGCTCTTCAGAGTTCTTGCTTCAGTGACTCTCTCAGAATCAGCCTTATCATCTGTTATCTACTTCCTCCTGTCCTATAGTTAACTTGTAATTACATTGTAACTCATGCTACATTCCTCAGGTTACTACTTATCTTCCTAAATCCCGTTTGCCCCTAACATCCTGAGCTCACTATCTCTTAAAAAGGCTTCTAGCTATAGTGTCTCTAAAAATTCCTAACTTCTATAAGCTATAGTTAAAATATGCTAACTTTACAACATTCCTTAAATCTTTAACTTCTAACTGTTTTAATTATTTCTAAGCCCTAAATTCAGTAAACTCCCTTGCCATAAACATTCTCCTCACAAATAGGCTTCAAATAGCAATCCTCCCATGGCCTCAAGCTATGGCCTATGTGCTCATCCTGGAACACTCTTTTGTAAAAGTCCTTGAACAAATGTCAATGATTAACTTTATAAATTATTTTCTGAGCACAGCTGCAGAAAGCTTTGTGCCTTCTCATGCTCCTCTCAAGAACAATAAGCACCTTAATATTCCTTTTCAGTCAACTCAGCTGAGGAGAGGAAAAGACAAGTCAGAATTATAAGGCCTAACTCCTTAATCCCTGGTCCGTGCCTTCGGAATGAGGAGAAGGGGCTGGGGGCCGTGCCTCCATTTTGTCAGTAATGCCTAACATGGCTCCCGACAGGAAAACATTAAGAATAGAATTCAACGTTTTATATATACAGAATAGTTTCATATAAATATATATGTTTCTTAATTTAAAGAACAATCATGGTTCCTTACTCAAAATTTTCCACAAAAATATGTGTGGAGGATTCTGTTGATCATTTGTTGCTGTCTTTTGGGGGGCCACAGCCAGTGGCTTGTGGGATCTTAGTTCCCTGACCAGGGGTTGAAGCCCTGACCTGCACGTGAAAGCACCGAGTCTTCAACCCTGAACCAGCAGGGAATTACCCGTTTGTTGGTCTTGAGTTGATTGAGTAGCATTAGCTTATCTGACAGTTACATGAATAGTAGAATCTCCCTCTTAAACTATCTGATCTTGGTCCTTTTATTTTCAAGAACTTTTAGGAACCTTCTTTCTTTCTTCTAAAGATAATAGTTGGTTCTGCTTCCTGTCACTAGTGAGGGTCAATAGTAAAGTTTGTATTCCTAAAGTTTACATATTCATTGGTATTGAGTTGTGCAAATGAGTGAAGTGACATCTAATGCAGATCCTTGGCATCATGTCCTTCTTTTTACCTGTGTATCTTTTGAAACAGTCATATTTGGACCAATTCCATTTCTTTGCCCTTACCTTAATTGCTGGTTCAGCTCAGCGTATGAAATAAGGAAAGAACTGTTCTATGTAGAATTTCTCAGCGAGGCAGAACTCCATTGAGACACACACTTGCAGCCAGTCCTTTACGTGTCAAACCTAAGTACTTCCTGTTCCCTGCATGTGAGCACTGCCTGCCTCCAGGGATCATGAAAAACTAAGTATCTGTCACAAACGCACTCCAATAGTCTCTTAGACATATTAACTTGAAACTTAAAATTGTCCCTGGTAATTAGCAACTGGGAGACTGTTTTCAAAAATAATCCCAGCTCCCAAGCCTGTTCCTGCCTGCGTTACTACAGGTGACATGATAATTGCAGTTCTGAGGGGAGGTGAAGTCATAGTATCACAAGCTCATATCTCAGGGTCGAGCTACCCCTCTTGCACACAGGCTGATTGCTTTGACCTTGATGTTGACCCCACCATCCAGGCAGCAGGAAGAAACAGTGGTTTTCTCTACATTCATCTGTTAAGTAGAATCTATAAAAGAAGGATTTGAGTCAGGAATCTGGTAAGTGAAGATATTGGACTAAGGGAATCTCCTGTGTATAAACCTGGTCAGCACCAAAGCCCTGCAGGAAGGCGGGATAAATCCTGAGTGTGAACTGAGGTGGAAAAGGGAGATGGGGTCCTAGACCTTTCACCAATTCCTGATGGCTCCTAGTGTGATGTACGTATGTTTCACTGACAGATCGTTGTGGTTTAAGCAAGTGATAATGAAATCTGTTTTTTCATATGGTAAAGGACTGTAGTTCCTAAGCCAGTTTGATGATCAGAGTACTTTTCAGGAATCATAGACATACTTTTTAGGTTGATAAGTGTGCCCAGGGTGGTTCATACTGTAAGAAGTAGGATGAACCAGGGAATCATCTGATCCTGTGCCGAAACAGTGTGTCTAGCAGCTGTTGCTGGAGTAGAAGTGTTTTCTCTAACTCTGGGTGTATGAAGTGCTTAGTACATTTAATAACTGTATCTGTATAGAATGTGGAGAAACTCTTATTGCTTAAAGTTAGCGAAGCAGCATGTAAGAAAAACAGAAGTTTACATGTTTCAGATATCATTTTTAGACTCATGTGTATTTTGTGATATTTCTGCTGCTTTTAAATATTATAAAACCCATCCAAAAATATATGTCATTTATACTGTACACAAATTGCTCACCTTAACACTTGATTTTGCATGCATCTTGTATTTTCATATCTTTCACAAAGCTTGCCTTACTGTTAATACTTTTATTTGACTCAGGTATTAATATATATATATATGTATATATGATTTGGATTTAGTAATAAAACCTACCATACAGCATTAATCAGGCATCAGTATTTGCTGTCCCATGGTTCCTATGATTTGTTCCATTGAACTTCTGTCCAGGAATGAAAGTAAATGAGTCTTTCAGTTTCCATCCTTACATTGAGCCGTTCTTGTATTCATTAAATCTGCTTTGTCAGGAGAAGGTACCTGCAGTTTTATGCTGTGAGGCAGTGCATCTACATTTAACTTTTTTCTACAGCTTTATTCAAAGTTAATATTTGCCTATAAAATGAGTCTTTAGGACTAAATGGAATATTGTCACTACCTAAATATGAAAATAAAATATTAATACCACCAACCTAAATATAATGACAAAGTACAGAAGCAAAACCAAATTTAGACCTGGTTTATTTGAAGAACAGAGGTGACTAGCATTTAAGTGTATTCTCGATTAAGTGCACCATTCTTATTACAAGCTGATCTAGGGTCACATGCTGTTAGCCTTCTGTTCCTATCTAATGAGTGAATTTAGACCTAACACTGAATTTCTCTATGCTGATGTTTGCCCCATACTTATATATAATATAACAGTGTCTGTTTCATGAATTTGTGAGGATTAAAGACATTCGTGCAAATGTGGCTTTCATAGCAGTGATTCATACATTGAAAGTGTTCTTTAATGGTTATACATTCAACTCTTGGAAGCACTTAACTGACGGGAATACTTGAAGTAAGCCATCCTTTCAAGGTAGGAACTATTGGTAAGTGGAGAATGTTGGGTTTTAGTTAACATTGTACCTGTGTTTGATGCCTCGTGTTCCCATTCAGGATCCTCTAGCTCAGAAGAAAACCATCAGTCACTGAGACCTGACGGCATGTCTGCCCAGGATTTGGCAGTAGAAGTGATCTTCTTATCACAGACTATATTTGGAATGCTGGGGAATTTCTCTGTTCTTTGCCATTATTTCTTCCTTTGCTGCACTGGGCAAAGGCTGAGAACCATAGACTTGATTGTCAAGAATCTTATTGTAGCCAGCATCTTGGTTGTGTTCTCCAGTGGATTTCATGATACAGTGAAAAATTTTGAGTGGCATTTCATGGACAGTGATTTTGCATGCAGATTTTTCCCGTATGTTCGTGTAGTTGGCAGGGGAGTGTCCATTGGCACCACCTTCCTCTTGAGTGTCTTCCAGGCCATCACCATCAGTCCCAGGACTGCCAAATGGGCAGAACTTAAAGTGAAAGTTCTCGAATGCATGGTTCTTTCAGTTATCCTGTGCTGGACCCTGAACATGCTGGTGAATGTCATTTATCCTATGTATATGAGCGGAACATTGAGAAACAGAAGCACCACAAACAGAAAAGATCTCGGATACTGTAGCGCTGTCAGTCATGGCCAACCTGAAGACTCATTATATGCAGTATTACTCTCCTTTCCTGATGCCTTATGTTTTGTGCTCATGATCTTGGCCAGTGGCTCCACGGTTTTCATCCTGTCCAGGCACAAGCAGAGGGTCCAAAACTTTCGTAGGACCAACATCTCCTCCATATCCTCCCCTGAGTCCAGAGCTACTAAAACCATCCTTCTCCTGGTGACCACCTTTATCTTTTTCAACATCCTTACCTTTATCTGTACTATTATTTTCGCTGTTTTTGACAGTATTGATGTTTTTTTTGTGAAAACCTCTGCAGTAATCATTGCATGTTTCCCAACGGTCAGCCCCTTTCTGCTCATGAGCCGAGACTCCAGGATATCCAGGAACTGCTTTGCTGGGATAAGGCACTCAAAATCTCCTACCCTTATTTGTGCTAAGTCTCTTCAGTAATGTCCAACTTTGTGTGACCCCATGTACTGTAGCCCTCCAGGCTCTTCTGTCCATGGGATTCTCCAGGCAAGAATACTGGAGTGGGTTGCGATTCCCTTTTATAGGGCATCTTCTGGACCCAGGGATTGAACCGGTGTCTCTTCCCTCTAACCTGCCTTGGCAGGCAGGTTCTGTTACCCCTAGTGCCACCTGGAAGCCCATGTAAATTGTTGTCTCTAGTGCCAGCAAAGTGCTTGACACTGCAGGTAAAGTAGGTTCAGTATATTTTACTGATGGAATGGATTAATTTGTCCAGTGCTTGCTGAGTTTCTTCCTACCTTCTTTGTGTCACTATAATGTGCTTTCTATTTCTTTGACCTTTTGTCTTCATTTTGCAGGTCATCTTTGTAAATATCAGTCTATTTTTTTGTTCTTATTTTCCTACCACTGTTTCAATGAAGTGCTTTTATTCCCAACAGTTGTGATACCAAATGTGAGTAGGTTTTTCCACACTCTGCAAAGCAGTTGTTCAACTCTCTGTCACTCCAGCAATGACGCTAACCACCTAGTTCAGATTCCAAAAGACTGTCCTCAGTTAAATGGGAGTCCCAAGTGTTGGGGGCTAATGTTGTGTCCACTTCTGATGACTCAGCTGTAACATCAGGAGTTCCTACACTCACTCGCCTCTTCAAGTTGAAGAATTTGGTGGAATATTCACAGAACTCTGGGAAACATTTTCCTTACTACCACCAGTTTATTTTAAAGGATACAAAGGAATGGCCAGATGAAGGAATATGTTGGGTGAGTTCTGGACAGAGCCCAAGCAAAGGAGCTTCTGTCCCCATGGAGTTGGGCATTGCCACCCTCCCTGTGGGTGGATGTGTTGTCCAACTCTGAGGGTCTCTGTGCACTGTTGCTCACGGGGGTTTTCTGGAGGTTTCATCATTGATTAAGTCATTGACAGTTGGTGAGTACACTCAGTCTCCAGTCCCTCTTCTGTCCCAAGAGTTTGGGGGGGTCAACCTGAATGTTTCACCTCTGTAGTCACATGGTTGGCTCCTCTGGCAATCAGCTGCCATCCTGAAGCTCTCTAGGGGCCCATCCAGGTTACCTCATTAAGAAATACTCAGATATGATTAGTAAACGCTTGTTATGAGAAACAATAAAATACTTCTTTCATCCGTACCACTCAAACATTTCTAAAGGTTTTGGCAGTTCTGTGTCATACACCAGGGAGATGTCCAAATGGAGTTCCTTACTGTGTCACAGTTCTCATGCTGAAAGTTTATTTTTTCACATTGTAAGTTTTGTGTTCATGCAAGTACCGGCCTTAGACTTCAGCTAGCTGAGTTTCGCTGGACTTCAGATTTTTCTCTCATCATACCCTCTCCTGTATCATAAAGAACCGTCCTTGAAACCAGCAATGCTGTGGGATAGGATGCTTTGAATCCATACAAGGTCCAGTATAAGTTATGACTTTGAAAACACCCACTTTGATTTTTTTTTATTGTCTTTTTTGGGGGTTGAGACAGGCAGGGCCAGCATTTGTGTCCTGGTGGTGATGTCCATGTCCCTGATTCTCCCCTAAGGGGCACTTGCTGAGTCTTTACGTGTTCATCTTTCCTCATGCAGGGCCTTGAGCCCATGTTCAGGAGCTCCAGCAGGGCCTCGGAGCAGACCTGGTTCTGGGAGGATGCCTGACAGGCAGATCCCTCCCAAGGACTTGACAGGAAGAGTACTTATTTCTCAGGTCACATGAAATTAGTACTGATGGATTTCACTTGCAGATTGGGGGTGACACACTGGTTTTGGACATTTTATGTGGTTTATATTGACAAGTGCCCCTAAAGAAAACCATGTCTCAAGGGTGAGGTCTATACTGAATGTAACTCTCTGTGTCTTTTGTTTTGTGTGTGTATTTTTAAAGCCTCTTTGGGGTAGAATGTATTCACTGTTGGATTTCCTTGGCCCGGGATCCTAGATTTGGTAACAGAGCTTACTACAGCAAGATGACATGTCTAAATATGTTTTGTTAGTAGAAGTAGTATTTTTTTTAAACACAGTGCAGGGCACATGGGATCTTACTTCCCGAACTAGGATCGAACCAAAGCCCAAACAGTGAAAGTGCTGAGTCCTAACCACTGGACCACAAGGAAATTCCTTGTTTCATTCAGTCAGAGGTCTCCAAGGCCATCCTCAAAGTTGACTAATAGAAGGACTCCCAAGATTCAGGAGTGATTACACTCCCCTCCACACCTCCACACACATATATATGCGTGCTGTGCTCAGTCACTCAGTCGTGTCTGACTCTTTGTGACCCCACGAACTATACCCTGCCAGGCTCCTCTGTCCATGGGATTTCCCAGGCAAGAAGACTGGAGTGGGTTGCCATTTCCTTCTCCATTACACCCAGGATTACACCCAGGGTTACTCTTTATTGCAGTGCAAGGATACACGCTAGAATCAGCCAAGGGAAAGGTACCTGGGGTGAAATTCACAAGAAACCAGGCTTAAGATTCAATGTCTTTTCGAGGGAAAGGACATGAAGATGATATGAGTTTGCCCTAAATGACATGTGACAGTACACGTGTTGCTGTTGTTAGTCCCTAAGTCATGTCAGACTCTGTGACCCCATGGACTGCAGCACACCAGACTTCCTCTTCTTTCACTATCTCCCAGAGTTTGTTTAAACTCATGTCTGTTATTTTGGTGATGCCATCTTCTGTCGTCCCCTTCTCCTCCTGCCCTCAGTCTTTCCCAGCATCAGGGTTTTTCCCAGTGAGTTGGCTGTTTGCTTCAGGTGGCAAAAGTATTAGAACTATACATGAAGTGTTGCCAACCTAGGAAGTTCAGCTGAGTCTAGCTGCAGGGCTGTCCTAGGGGTCAAGAAGATAACTCTGAGGCCTCATGTGACGGACATCTGCTACTCAGACCCCAGGCCTTGTGAGCAAATGGCTCTTTGTCATAAATGGCATTGTTAGGATTAACTTCCCTGGTCCTACTGCTCTTGTATGGCTGAATGCCTCAAGTATATCAAAACACTGTTCTCAGGAGAATATTCCAGAGCTCAAAGGTTATCTCCCAGAGTGAGGCAATGCTGAAGACAAGTCTTTCTTTAAAATTTTCAGGGTTTGAGCACCAAGATTTGCCAAATTAACTCTTTCCTTCTAGGTCATAGTGAATGGTTCTCTTGTTCTTGTTTTCTTAAAGATGTCTAGGAATTTGCTGATCAGGTACAGTGGCACCACAAGAAGCACAATAACCTGAGAACTCTGAAAAGTTGGCATGAATATGATGATTTTGGCAAAATATATTGTCTACACTTAAAGCTTGATTCTTTACAAGAAAGACTCCGCAAATCTGACTCACAAGGGAAAAGGTTCTTGAGGGAGGGATACAGAGAGAATGGGAATTGGATAGAGTGACTAGATTAGGGAAAAATACAGATCCACAGGGAAACAGGAGGCCATGAAGGACAAGGATTTGCCAGCTGAGGTGCTGGGATTAGTGGGAGTATAGAGTTGTCAAGGGAGAGGATTCCACGGAGTTATATAGAGTGGAAGAGAAGTGTGGAAATAGAAGGGCCTAGTGGAGGTTGGAGGGGAAAATGTAGATCATGGGCTTGGAGAGTGTTGCCTATAGCCCTGAGAGAGAGATAAAGACCTAAGGAGTCGTGGGGTGAAGGTCACGGGTACTAGAGGTGCAGGGGAAGCCAGTATGGAAATAAGTAGATGGAGTTATTTGGGGCAGATTTGGGGGTCACTAACTCATCCCCCATTATTAATACTGTTGTTTTCAGCGGAATCACAAGTCACTCATAGGCCATTTTTTACAACTAGACATTGAAGTGATAAATACTGTTCGTATCAGATACTCCTGGGACTTCCCTGGAAGTCCAGTGGTTTGGACTCCATGCTTCTGCTGCCGAGAGCATGGATTCCATCCCTGGTCTGGGAAGTGAGATCCCACATGCCTCATGGCACAGCCCTCCAAAAAATATTGCTAATAATTTTTATATTCACTAAGTCCCTAGGTTGAAGTTTGATTGAATACCAAACCATCACTAGTTTACTCCTCTTTGGTATTTCGGGCATGGGAAGTGACCAGGATGGGCCTGGCTGGAGCATCTCTCCTGGTCTGGGGCCCTCAGTATTGGCAGCAGGAGACCTGACTCTTTCTAAGTACAATGTCTTCAAGAACTTTTATGCCTCTAACTGATTGGATGAGATTCCCCTTTTTTACTTTAGTATTTTTAAAATTTAATACAAGCTTTATATAAGAAATAACATGTAACTAAACAGTATTAAAAACCTCTGGTACAGTGTCACGAACCTCCATCCATAGTTCTTCAGGCACTCTGTGTATCAGATCTAATCCCTTGAATCTATTTGTTACTCTCACTGTATAATAATAAGAAATTTGATTTAGGTCATACCTGAATGGTCTAGTAGTTTTCTCTATTTTCTTCAATTTAAGTCTGAATTTGGCAAGAAGCATTTTGTGATTTGAGCCACAGTCAGTTCCTGGTCTTGTTTTTTTGCTGACTGTATAGAACTTCTGCATCTTTGGCTGCAAAGAATATAATCAATCTGATTTCTGTATTGACCATCTCTTGATGTCCATGTGTAGAGTCTCCTCTTGTGTTGTTGGAAGAGGGTGTTTGCTATGACC
Organism: Bos indicus; assembly: GCF_029378745.1. Taxonomy (NCBI): domain Eukaryota; kingdom Metazoa; phylum Chordata; class Mammalia; order Artiodactyla; family Bovidae; genus Bos; species Bos indicus. Next base: position 58,541,112 of record NC_091777.1, read on the forward strand.
AGTGCATTCTCTTGGCAAAACTCTATTAGCCTTTGCCCTACTTCATTCTGTACTCCAAGGCCAAATTTTCCTGTTACTCCAGGTATGTCTTGACTTGCACTTTTGCATTTCAGTCTCCTATGATGAAAAGGACATCTTTTTTAGGTGTTAGTTCTAGAAGGTCCTTTAGGTCTTCATAGAATTGTTCAACTTCAGCTTCTCAGCATTACTGGTCAGGGCATAGACTTGGATTACTGTGTTATTAATGATTTGCCTTGGATACAAAACAGAGATCATTCTGTCGTTTTTGAGATTGCATCCAAGTACTGCATTTCAGACTCTTCTGTTGACTATGATGGCTACTCCATTTCCTCTAAGAGATTCTTGCCCTCAGTAGTAGATATAATGGTCATCTGCAGTAAATTCACCTATTACAGTCCATTTTAGTTTGCTGATTCCTAAAATGTCAATGTTCACTCTTGCCATCTCCTGTTTAACCACTTCTACTTTGCCCTGATTCATGGACCTAACGTTCCAGGTTCCTATGCAATATTGCTGTTTACAGCATTGGACTTTACTTCCATCACCTGTCATATCCACAACTGGTTGTCGTTTTTGCTTTGGCTCTGTCTCTTTATTCTTTCTGGAGTTTTTCTCCATTGATCTCCAGTAGCATATTGGGCACCTACCGACCTGGGGAGTTCATCTTTCAGTGTCCTATCTTTTTGCTTTTTCATACTGTTCATGGGGTTCTCAAGGCAAGAATACTGAAGTGGGTTGCCATTCCCTTCTCCAGTGGACCATGTTTTGTCAGAACTCTCCACCATGACCTGTCTGTCTTGGGTGGACCTGCATGGCATGGCTCATGGTTTCACTGAGTTAGACAAGGCTGTGGTCCATGTGATCAGATTGTTTAGTTTTCTGTGATTGTGGTTTTCATTCTGTCTGCTCTCTGACGGAGAAGGATAAGAGGCTTATGGAAGCTTTTTGATGGGAGAGACTGACTGAGGGGGAAACTGGGTGTTGTTCTGATGGGCAGGGCCATACACAATAAATTTTTAATCCTTTTTTCTATTAATGGGCGGGGCTGTGTTCCCTCCCTGTTATTTGACCTGAGGTCAAACTATGGTGGAGGTGATGAAGATAATGGTGACCTCCTTCAAAAGGTTTCATGCACACACTGGTGTGCTCAGTGTCCCCAACCTTGAAGCAGGCCACCACCGACCCATGCCTGAGACTCCTGGACACTCATGGGCAAGTCTGGGTCAGTCTCTTGTGGGGTCACTGCACCTTTCTCCTGGATCCTGGTGCACACAAGTTTTTGTTTGTGCCCTCAAAGAGTCTGTTTCCCAGTCCTGTGTAAGTTCTGGCAGCTCTATGGTGGGGTTATTGGCAACCTCCCCACCTTTCTCAGAGTTTTAGGTAAAATTGTGAGTGGCTTACCAGAGAATGGTAAGCAGTAGTGGTGAGCATCTTCTTCAAAATAAACAATGTTATGGTGTACTTTTAATGAAGTATTATATAAAAATGAACTGAACTGATATAATTATTGTGTAAATACTTCTGCAATGGATGTTTTACTAGTGCTTGCAGTCGAGGAGTTCACAATTTATGCCAAAACAAATGCGGACGAAACAATTGTCCACAAACAATCTCGTTGTTATAGAGAATTGTATGAGTGTGTAACTTAAATTTATAACCATAAAATTCATAGACATGAAGTAGGAATGGGACATTAAGAAAAGGTATATGAAAATGGAACAGCATGTGGCAAGTCCTTGCTAAAACTGAAGACCAGAATTTTGGAGGGGAAATTCAGTCCTTGAGTAAGGCTTTTGGAGGCCGGTCATGAGTTTTGTCCATTATATCCTTAGAATGAAGACAGTAATTTATATGGAATATGATGTTTTGTGGGGGAAATGAGCATGTTTAAATATGTTCAGATATAAATGGCCTAACTGAACTGAAGTGGTGCAAAGGAGAGCATAACATTACATTTTACTAGTTTCTAAATAACATCAGATGATTGTGACAATGGAAAAAGATGTGAATTGCCTGGAAGTGGGATGTGTCGAAGTCAGAATTTTCCCTCTTTAGTGAAGATGAGTTGGACATATTGGGATGGGAGATGTTGGCAGATGAATGCTCTATGAAGTTAGTTTGTGGTGGAGACTTCCATTAAATTCAGAGCATCCCAAGGAGAGCCATTTGAGAGGAAAAGACATGGGTCCATTCTGTGTGTATAGAATTTGTGGTTCCTGATTTTCAAGGAGTAAAGTGCATATTGTCTCAGTTTAAGGAGAGATTTTTACTGTATTCCCATTCTGAAGCCAATGAAAGTATTGAGAATTCAACAGGTTGAAAAGCAAAATACTTATTTTAACACAATGGATATATAGATTGAACCTTGTACCCCAAAGAGAAACCAACATTTTCACCTGACATGAAACACTTAAATATTTACCACAAACTAGGTCACACAGCAAGAAAAAGAAAATACATGTACAGATACCTATAAATGTGTATATGTGTTTGCTTGAAGCTATGTGTATGTATATATACATACATATCAAATTAACCATATTTGTTATTTATCAGTAATATAATGTAAAGTTGTATGTTAAGAACAATTTAAAATGGCCATAACTACAATAGTTCAGTTCAGTTCAGTCGCTCAGTCATGTCCAACTCTTTGCGACCCCATGAACTGCAGCATGCCAGGCCTCCCTGTCCATCACCAACTCGCACAGTTCACCCAAACCCATGTCCATTGAGTCGGTGATGCCATCCAGCCATCTCATCCTCTGTTGTCCCCTTCTCCTCCTGCCCTCAATCTTTCCCAGCATCAGGGTCTTTTCCAATTAGTCAGCTCTTCGCATCAGGTGGCCAAAGTATTGGAGTTTCAGCTTCAACATCAGTCCTTCCAATGAACACCCAGGACTGATCTCCTTTAGGACGGGCTGGTTGGATCTCCTTGCAGTCAAAGGGACTTGCAAGTGTCTTCTCCAACACCACAGTTCAAAAGCATCAATTCTTTTGTGCTCAGCTTTCTTTATAGTCCAACTCTCACATCCATACATGACCACTGGAAAAACCATAGCCTTGACTAGACGGACCTTTGTTGACAAAGTAACGTCTCTGCTTTTTAATATGCTGTCTAGGTTGGTTATAACTTTCCTTCCAAGGAGTAAGCGTCTCTTAATTTCATGGCTGCAATCACCATCTTCAGTGATTTTGGAGCCCCCCAAAATAAAGCCAGCCACTGTTTCCACTGTTTCCCCATCTATTTGCCATGAAGTGATGGGACTGGATGCCATGATCTTAGTTTCCTGAATGTTGAGCTTTAAGCCAATTTTTTCACTTTCCTCTTTCACTTTCATCAAAAGGCTCTTTAGTTCTTCTTCACTTTCTGCCATAACTATAATAGTGATAAGTCTTAATATGTGTGTTATCTGAAGAGCATATTGCCACACTAGGTTTTTGTTCACTTCAGTTCAGTCACTCAGTCGTGTCCAACACTTTGTGACCCCCATGGACTGCAGCATGCCAGGCTTCCCTGTCCATCACCAACTCCCGGGCCCTACTCAAACTCATGTCCATCGCATTGGTGATGTCATCCCGCCATCTCATCCTCTGTCGTCCCCTTCTCCTCCTGCCTTTAATCTTTCCCAGCATCAGGGTCTTTTTCAATGCTTTCCTCTGTCAGGGGTCTATGATGAAGATATATTTAGTCCAATAAAAATAGATCTACAGTTTTATCTGAATGATCACTATGTGTTCATTGGAGATTATTTTTCAATTTAATTTTATTTTTATTTTTTAAGTATAGGTGACTTGTGTTAGTTTCACAGCAAAGTGATTCTGTTATATACATATTTTCCTGTTATTTTGCACTGTCAGTTACTACAAGCTATTGCATATAATTCCCTGTGCCATACAGTAAATCCTTGTTGCTTATCTGTTTTGTGTATAGTTTGCTAACTTCAAACTTTTAGTCTCTCCCTCTCCCTCCTTTCTCCTTTGGTCATCATAAGTCTGTTTTGTATGTTGGTGAGTCTGTTTGTGTTTTGTGTGTAGAGACTCATTTACATTATATTTTAGATTCCAAATACAAGTGATATTATATAATTTATCTTTGTCTGACTTAATTCACTTAATATGATAATCTCTAGATCCTTTCATATTACTACTAATTGTGTTGTTTTATTTTTAAATGACTGATTAATATTCCATTGTATATCTAGACCTCATTTTCTTCATGCGTTTATCAGCTGATGCACATTTAGATTCCTTCCATGTCTTTATTATTGTTAGTAGCGTTTCTATGAACACTGGGGTGCATGTATCTTTTCTAACTAGAGCTTTTACTTTTTCTGGTTCTGTTGTATCATGGAGTGATATTTCTGAATCATATGGTAGCTCTGTTTTAAAAGAACATTCATACTGTTTTCCATAATGGTTGCACCAATTACATTCTCACTAATAATATATGAAGTTTCATTTTTTCAGTGGAGGCCATTAATGAGACATTTTTGTCAAACTCTCCCTTTTTATACAGTTAAAGTATTGAACATCAGCTCTCACACCATGGTATGTAGACAGTCACATGGATTTGTACATGTGTGGATTATGTCAGTGGTTCTGAGATGCAACATGGGTTTATCACCATGACCGCAGAATCCCACTATGGGTGCGTAATAGCTACATTGGTCTTGGAGCTGGCAGTAAAAAGTCATATACCACCATCTGTGTACCCGTACACTCCACTTTCATTTAGTGGTCACTTTTAATTTTGAAAACTTGACACCTCCAGAAAATTAAAACATATAGCAGAAAATTTCTACAGAAAATTTAACCTTTCAGCATATGCTTCATCTGGAACCACTAAATATTACTGTTTTTTTCTAACATTACTCTTTTATCATAAGTTGTTTTTCATCTGTCTGTGTTTGCAGTTTCATATGAAAATAATTTTCTGACATCTTGAGACTTTGCCCCTTGACCTGAATATTTGTCTCCTTATTTGTAGATCATTCTTATGTCTTACAAATAGAACCATCATGCTTAACAAATCAACAACAGTGTTATACCATCATGGAACAGACCATCCATATACAGAATTCCCCAATGATATTTTTATGACTGCTTTCAGAAATCTAGGACCAGTCATGATAGAAGGATTGAGTCAATTGTCTTGATTCATTAATTTCTGTAATCTAGAACACCAGCAGATCATTTTCCCCCCTTCAGTGATACACTCTTAAAGAACGCATGCTTACTGTTTTTGTACAGTGTGGCAATCAATATCTTTGTTCTCCAGACCAAAGGTAGAACTCAGAGTGCTAAATCCATCATGCTCAGTTTTGCAGAACATCCTTAAATGTAGATTTCTCTGATCCTCTGCTTCATTCTGAGACTCAGTTTTAACATTGAATAAGAACTTCTATAGCCAGATGACTATAGAAATGTCTGTTTGTGTCACCTTGAAGGCAGATGATGGGTATTTTCTGTTATTGGCCACAAGTTTGATTACTTGGTTATGATCATGCACTAGATTTACTCCTTCTAGAAGTGGATTTTCTCCTGTGTAATTGATAAATAATTGTTGCAGTGATATCTTCAAGTTCCCTGAGTAGCTGAAATATTAATATGTTGACCACATTTATCTAGCATCCACTGTTGATATTTCATCTGAATCAACCATCAGATGATGGTTTTAACATTCTTCTATGACTTGTGTGCATGTGGCATGCTCAGTCATGTCCAACTCTTTGTGATGCCATGGACTGTAGCCTACCAGGCTCCTGTATCCATAGGATTCTCCAGGCAAGAATACTGTAGTGGGTTGCCATGCCCTCCTCCAGGGGCTCTTCCCAACCCAGGGATTGAACCTGTGTCCCCTGCATCTCCTGCATTGCAGGTGGATTCTTTATCCACTGAGCCACCTGGAAAGCCCCTTCTCACATGTGTATAATTGTCATTCCTCTGTAATGAAGAGTGTTTCCTTGTATCTAATGACAGTGGACTCAAGATTTCTGTTTCATTTGCAATAGTGTAATATTATTGTAAGTTTTTATTTTGATGCTCAAAATATCCCATATTTGCCCAAAGGGAAATTCTTTAGCCTGGATATGTCCCATCAGGTCTTTTGGTGTATTACTGTTGAGTGAAATATATATATATATATATATATATATATATATATACATATACATATACATATACATATACATATACATATATATGACATGACATATGCTAGGAGCCAGCGTGAGGAACTCTGCCCATGGCAAAGGTCATGAGGAAGGAGGCTCGGCATATGCAAAGGCGGGATCGAGCCTCAGGAGTCCCCCTGGAAATTCTCGAGCACCTACCCAAAAACCAGAGTCTGCCTACATTACTGCTTTGTGCTCTCACCTACACCTCTGACTTTACAGGGGGCTGTCCCCCACCACCTCTTTCGGAGAAGGAGTTAACTCGGAGCTCCAGTTAATAATTCCTGGGCGTGACAGAAGTGTTTCAACCTACAAACTCCTCTGAAATTTCTCTAGCCTGCCTGACAGGTTTGTCTGGCCACATGTGATTGTTCACAGCTTCCCAACCGTGAGAGGCACGAGATGCTTTAAACCTTCTAAAATCAGGTTCTTCTGAGAAGTTAGGAAATTATTAGTGTAGTATAGTGGGCTGATTAAAAATTGTATTGGTGAAGGGTTTTCATTTGTTGAGCCAATGTTTGCTGCTAAGTCCACATCCCCTGCCCTTATACACATTAATGCATATATAGAAGAAATAAGTATTAACCTTTGATATTAATCATGTTAGACCTTAGGCTAAGGAAATTCTTTCCTTAATTAAAACCCACTACACCCTCACCCTATAGGAATGTAACCTTATCTGGCGCCTTCGGAAGGTGGCATCTGTTTTAAGAATAATCACTCCTGGAGAAGTAAGTGTTCTGGTTGACTGACCACTGTCACAAGGAGAGGGTCATAAATTGTTAGCAGGCCCCCTGGCCAGAAGATGATGTAATGCCCCTAAGACTTTTGTATACATTTGTATGAAGCACCTGATTTTGATAAAAGTCAGGACTGCTGACCCCGCATGACTTTTGTATTACATCTCTGTGTATAAAAGCGGACCCTGGAAAATAAAGAAATGGGATCAGTTCCTGGAAAGACTGGTCTCCCCATGTCGTTCTTTCTCTCACTTTCTGGCTGAATTCCCATCTGGAGAGTGGAGGCTCGTCAAGCCTACTAATTATGGCTGGGCTTCTAAGATCTGAGCGGGGAGGCCTTAGTGTCTCCTCTCCTTCGGGAGAACGGAAGGATGCCTGCGGCCTATGTAGGTGACGCAAATTTCTTGTCTTGAAATTTTTTTGGCTTTCCATGTAAACCAAGTTATTCAGCCTCTTTTCTTCACTGAATTTTCCTACTGAGCTATCCTTATTCTATTACTCTTTATATCTCTAATTAATATTTAATTAAAGCTATTGTATCCAGTTTGCCGATGCCATCTTTCCTTCGAATTTCCCTGGATCCACCGGGTCTGGACCCCGGCAGACATATATATATATATATGGCAGGCAGTTCATGGCTGATTCATGTTGAAGTTTGACAGAAAACAGCAGAATTCTGTAAAGAAATTATCCTTCAATAAAAAATAAATTAAAAAAAGACTGCTGTTAAGTCTTGTTCTCCCCAAATTTTAGCTGCTCTCCTGTAGATTCAAGTGAAGGGTGTTGAAGGGCATATTACATGAGGATAATTTTTACCCCTGAGTTGAAATTAAAGAAAGCTGAGCACCGAAGAATTGATGCTTTTGAACTGTGGTGTTGGAGAAGACTCTTGAGAGTCCCTTGGACAGCAAGGAGATCACATCAGTCAATCCTAAAGGAGGTCAGTCCTGAATATTCATTGGAATGACTGATGCTGAAGTTGAAGCTCCAATACTTTGGCCACCTGATACAAAGAACTGACTCATTGGAAAAGACCCTGATGCTGGGAGGGATTGAAGGCAGGAGGAGAAGGGGAAGACAGAGGATGAGATGGTTGGATGGTATCACTGACCTGATGGACATGAGTTTGAGCAAACTCTGGAGCTGGTGATGGACAGGGAAACCTGGCGTACTGCAGTCCATGGGGTCACAAAGAGTCAGACACTGAGTGACTGAACTGACTGATTGAAACTAGAAACTACAGGAAATGAGAACAGGTTTTCAAAGAGATATCTGCAATCTCGTGTTTACTACAGCATAGATAATGGAAACAAATTGTTCATGAAAGAATGATAAAAATATATACATACATAAACACACATACACATAATGCAATACTATTCAGTTATGAGAAGGAAGGTTATCCTGTCATTTGAGATAAGGATGAATCTTGAGGATATTACACTAAGATTATTCAGACAGAGAAAGACAAAGAGGGTATGGTAGCATTTGTACATGAAATCTAAAGAAGCCAGACTCATAAAAACAGAGGGAAATGATGGCTACCAGAAGTAGGGAGGTGGAGGAATAGGAAAGTTGCCTAAACTACTTGAAACTAGTAGACAACTAGGTCCTTTATGTATGCACTATTGTATGTATCCAATGTAATTGTTCTATTGACATAAAAGTAGTCAAGGTTATTTCATCTGGCAGAAATACTATCATTCCAATGGTGATTATATTACAATATATAAAAGCATGAAGTGAAATGTTGTACAGCTTAACTTTACACAATGTCATATGTCAAATATAGTTCACTAAGAAAAGGAACCAACCATACATGAGTATTGTGATTTGATTATAAATGAAGGAATAAATGGAAGGCAGAATCAGTTAGAGGCCTCCAGTCTCCCTCTGCCACCAACATCACTCCTAGATCTGGACCTGTCCATGTTCTCACTCTGCCTCTCTTCCCTTGCCACATCCTTCATCTCTACCCTGTGATATTTAGATCTCCCCTAAAAGCGCACCTGGTCTCCGACCTCCATCCTACTCCTTTAGGTCTCAGTACTGCACTCTCCACCACTATCTTGGGACCTTTTTGACGTCCATCTCTCTGGGACCATTATTCTAGGGACCTCATTCTAACCCTCCTCAGCTGTCCTCAGCCCTGAAATGTTCATCATCTGTGCCTTCCTTCCTCTGGCCAACCATCTGCCCCAAATTCAGAGATCTCATCACATGCCCTATGCCTTCTGTATCCCTTCACTCTCATCTGCCCTGAACCTCAGCTCTCCCCAATATCTCCATGGACCCAGTCCACACACTGCATCCATGATCCTTAGCCCTGTAGTCCTGACCCTTTGTCCTGGGCTCTTGGGCTCCCTCATACCCACTGTCCTCTCCGTGTCTCTCATGTCCTGTGCCTGTTATTTCCCCCAGGCTCCATCCCCATCTCACACACTATCTCACGAGGACTGTTATCTCTACCAGGACCTGCCTACTCCACGTGACGTCATCTTCTCCCCACACTGTTTTGTACACCCACCCACCACTGACCTTTGCTCACTTTTGCCCAGGAACTTCTCATCCCCATGGAACTTTTGTTCCTGTGACATCTCTCTCCAGATACTGAAGTTCCCCATATCATAACTTCTTGCCCACTTTGCTCACATGTATTTTCATCCCCAGCCTTGCACTTGAATGTACTTGAACATTAAACTTCCTGTGCCTTTTCTCTCTTCCCTCTCTCTTTCCATGCCTTCTCTACAACCCCATGTCCCAGGTTCACTCCACCACCATCTTATCTTTATGGCTCCTATTCCGTCTTACCCATTCCTACTCTACTCTATCACACATCATACAGTCTCTCTCCCAAACATGCCAAGTTTCTCAGAGTGTGTGTTAACATCAGATGGCAGTATTTACCATACATTTGAGGTGCTGTGCATTGTAGTAAATACTGTCCTTGGGATTTTTGCAGGGTTAAAGGCCTGGAGAGTGTGGGAAGGCTCCCGCTTTCAGGCATCCAGAAGTCTAAATAGAAAACTGTTCTTTTTGGAAAGATCATGTCATAACACACACAGAGAATATGGTGACTGATTTTTATGAAAGAATGTAAAAGAACCTGATGCTGGGAAAGACTGAAGGCAGGAGAAGGGGATGATAGAGGATGAACTGGTTGGATGGCATTGCTGACTCAATGGACATGAGTTTGAGCAAACTCCAGTAGTTGGTGATGGACAGGGAAGCCTGGTGTGCTGCAGTCCATGGGGTCACAAAGAGTCAGACACAACTGAGCTACTGAACTGAACTGATAATTCTGAGTTTCTGTGCATGTGTGCATTTTTGAGTATTTATACATGAGAATTTTTATGTGTTCAGAGTGTGCACTGATACTCTTAACTGTGTGGTTGCCATTGTATGAACATGTAATTGTGTATGTCCGTGAATATGTGAATGTGTGTGACTGTGTGTTTGTGTATGTCAGTTTACATGCATGCTTGTTTGCATCTGTGTGTAAGCATGTTGGTGTGTGTGTAGGATGGGTTGTCCACTATTATGGCTCGAGCAACTGATTTGACATTATAGAATTATTGCATAGTGAACCTAGTTCAAAGAGTAGATTTGTGTGTCAGGAAACCTTAAGAATTGAATTTAACTATTACATATAATGTATATATATATTCCTTAATTTAAAAAGCAAGTGTGGTTACTCAAAATTTTGCATAAAAAGAAGTGTGGAGGCCTCTGTTGACCTCGTTGGTCTGTTTTGGAGGGGAAGGCCACGTCTCATGAGTGGTGGGATCTGATTTCCCTGACAGGGCTCAAACTTGGGCCTCAATTGTTGAAGCACCAAGTCCTAAATAAACACTGGACTATCAGGGAATTCCCATTTGTTGGTCTTGAATTGAGTGAGTAGCACTGGCTTATCTGAAAGTTACAGGAATAGTAGAATCTTCTTTTTAAACTATCTGCTCCTGGTTCTTTTATTTTTGAGGGACTTTTTAGAACCTTCTCTTTTCTGTCAATATCAGTCTGCTTCTGCTTCCTACCACTTAGTCACCATCACTTCCTATCTGCTTAGTCACTCAGTCATGTCTGACTTTTTGCAACCCCATGGACTGTAGCCTGCCAGGCTCTTCTGTCCATGGGGATTCTCGAGGCAAGAATACTGTAGTGGGTTGCCATGTCCTCCTCCAGGGGATCTTCCCAACCCGGGGATCAAACCCAGGTCTCCCACGTTGCAGTTTGATTCTTTATCATCTGAGCCACCAGGGAAGCCCAGGAATACTGAAGTGGGTAGCCTATCCTTTCTCCAGGTGATCTTCCCAACTCAGGAATCGAACCCGGCTCTCCTGCACTGCGGGCAGATTCTTTACCAGCTGAGCTACCAGGGAAGCTCACCTATCACCCTAGTTAGGATCAATATCAGTACAGTTTAGTTTCCTAATAGTTTACTTATTTATTGATATTGAATTTTACAAATGGGCACACTGATATCTAATGTGGATTATTGACACCACATCCTTCTTGTTACTTTTATCTGTTTTGAAAACCTCAGATATTTGGACAAATTCCACTTCTTTGCTCTTAACTTAATTGATGATCCTGGTCAGTATATGAAATTAGGAAAAATTTGTCCTGGGAACAAGTTTTCAGTGAGGCAGAACCTCCATGGAGACTCATCCTTGCAGCCAATCCCTTATATGTCAATTTTAAGTTCTTCCTGCTCCGTGCATGTAAGCCTTGTCTGCCTCCTGGGATCATGGAAAAATGAGCCTCAGTCACAAAAACTCCAATAGTGCCTTATGACATATTAGCTGGAAACTTATAATTACTCTTGACGATTAGCAACTTGGAAACTGTTTTCAAAAATAATCCCAGTTCCCAAACCTATTCTTCCCAGCTCTGCTACAGATGACATGATAATTGCAGTTCTGAGGGGAGGTGAGGTCACAGTATCACAAACTTATATCTCAGGGTTGAGCTACCCCTCCTGCACACGTACTGATTGCTTTGACCTTTACACTGAGCCCACCATCCAGGCAGCAGGAAAAAGAAATTGCATTTTTTTCAGTATTCATCAGGGAGGTAAAATCTATCAAGGAAGGATTTGTATCAGGAATCTGGTAAGTGGACATACTGGACAAAGGGAATCTCCCATGTGTGAACTTGTTCCAGCGCCAAAGTCCTGCAGGAGGGTGGGATAAATCCTGAGTCTGGACCGAGATAGAAAAGGAAGATGGGGTCCTAGACCTTTCACCAATCCCTGATGCTCCTAATGTGATGTGTGTAATCCTGACTGATTGTGATTCTTGTGGTTTATTGCAGTGAATAATGAAATCTAATATTTTGTGTTCTTATGAACAAGTAAGTATGCCGTGCAGTTTACTTTATAAGAGTCATGGACATAATTTTTAGGATTAAGAATGAAGCCATAATACTCCATACTTGTAAGAAAGAGTAGGACAAATCTATAGGAATCATCTGATCCTGTGCAGAAATACTGTGTCTTGCAGCGGTTGCTGCAATAGAATGGGTGTATGAAGTACTTAGTACATTTAATAACTGCATCTCTATTGAATATGTAGAGGATTTTCCCATTTAGTAAAGCAGAATTTAAGAAAAATTGAACTTTATACTTTTCAGATACCATTTTTAGGCTCAAATGTATCTTGTGATATTTCTATTGCTTTTACATGTTAAAATATCCATTCAGAAGACATGTGCCTTTTTTACAGTATACAATTTGCTTGCCTTAACATTTGATTTTTCACGTGTCTTATATTTTCATATCTTTCACAAATCTTTCCTTCCTGCTAATACTTTATTTGACTCCAGTATTAATAAATTGATATATACATATATGAACTGAATGTGCAAGTTGCTCAGTTGTGTCTGACTCTTTGCGACCTCACGGACTACAGAGTCCATGGAATTCTCCAGGCCAGGATACTGGAGTGGGTAGCCTTTCCCTTCTCCAGGAGATCTTTCCAACCCAGGAATCAAACCCAGGTCTCCCACATTGCAGGTGGGTTCTTTACCAGCTGAGCCACAAGGGAAGCTCAACAATATTGGAGTGGGTAGCCTGTCCCTTCTCCAGCAGATCTTCCCAACCCAGGAATTGAACTGGGGTCTCCTGCATTGCAGGCGGATTCTTTACCTACTGAGCTGTCAGGGAAGCCCCATATGAACTGAAATTGGTACTAATTTTGATTCTACCATGCAGTATTAATCAGGCAGCAGTGTTTCCTGTACCATTGTTTCCATGATTTATGCCATTGTGCTTTTGTCCTCATGTGAGAATAAATGAGTCTTTCTATTGCCGTCTTAATATTGAGCCATTTTTGTATTCGTTAAATCCACCTTGTCATGGGGCAGGTACCTGCAGTTTTGTAGTGAGGCAATACATTTCCCACTAAATCAAATTCACAAGGGAATGCTTTCCCTTTTCATCCTCCTCCCAAGAACACAGCTTTAAAAAAATATGGTGTTAATGAGATTTTTAAAGCCTTCTAGCTGTGTGATGGAGAAGGCAATGGCACCCCACTCCAGTACTCTTGCCTGGAAAATCCCATGGACAGAGGAGCCTGGTGGGTTGCAGTCCATGGGGTCTCAAAGAGTCAGACACGACTGAGCGACTTCACTTTAACTTTTTACTTTCATGCCTTGGAGAAGGAAATGGCAACCCACTCCAGTGTTCTTGCCTGGAGAATCCCAGGGACAGCGGAGCCTGGTGGGTTGCCGTCTGTGGGGTCGCACAGAGTCAGACACAACTGAAGTGATTCAGCAGCAGCAGCAGCAGCACATTTACATTTAATTAAGATTTCTTTTTTTATTTAAACTTTGTTCTTGCCCATAGAATGACTCTTCATAAATCAGTGGGAAATTGTCACTACCTAAATTTTAAAATAAAATTCTACAAATCTAAATGGAAATGACAGGGTTCAAAACCAAAACTAAATCTAGACCTGGTTTATTGAAGAACACAGGCAACTAGGATTTGAGTACATTCTGGATTAAATGCACTATTGTTATCAGCCAATCCAGGGTCAAATCAAAGTAATCATCTGCCCCCAATCAGGGACTGAATTTAGACCTAACACTTAACTTCTTTGTGTTGGTATTTGCTTCATCTTTATAAGGAAGATAATACTGTCTGCCTCATAAATTTGTGAGGAATAAAGAGGCTACTACATGTGTGTCTTCCATTGCACTGATTCATACACTACAAGTGTTCTTTAATGATTATACATTCAACTGTTGGAAGCACTGATATGACATGAAAACAAATTCTTTCAAAATAGGAAGTATTGGTACGTGGAGAATGTTGGATTTCCGTTGACCTGGTACCTGTGGTCCACAACTCATATTCCCGTTCAGGACCCTCTAGCTCAGAAGACAACCATCAGTTACTCAGACCTGACAGCATGGCTGCAGGTGATTTGGCAGCAGGATTCATCTTATTATCACAGACAGTATTTGGAATGCTGGGGAATTTCTCTCTTCTTTACCATTATCTTTTCCTGTATTGCACTGGATATAGGCTAAGGACCGTCGATTTGATTGTGAAGAACCTGATCGTAGGTAACATCTTGGTTCTGTTCTCTGCTGGATTCCACAGTACAATGACAAATTTTGGGTGGAATCATCTCAACAGTGGATCTGCATGTAGATTTTTTGCATATGTTCGTGGAGTGGGCAGGGGAACATCCATTGGCATCACCTGCATCTTGAGTGTCTTCCAGGCCATCACGATCAGTCCCAGGAACTCCAGGTGGGCAAAGCTTAAAGTGCAAGCTCTCAAGTTCATTGTCCCTTCAATTTTCCTGTGCTGGATCCTGAACCTGCTGGTAAATCTAAATTATCCCATTTTTGTGACTCGAATAATGAACAACAAAAGTGTCACTAACAGAAAAAGTTTCAGACATTGTACTGCTATTCATCATGATCGTTCTGGAGACATATTTACAGCAATGATGTTCTTCCCTGTTGTGTTGTGCTTTCTGCTCATGATCTGGACAAGTGGCTCCACAGTTTTCATCCTGTACAGGCACAAGCAGAGGGTCCAAAACTTTCATAGGATCAGTGTGTCCTCCATATCCTCTGCTGAGTCCAGAGCCACCAAAACCATTCTTCTCCTGGTGGGCATCTTTGTTATTTTTAACACTCTTTCCTCCATCTCTTATATTGTTTTGGGTCTTTTGAACAATCCTAGTTTGTTCATTTCGACCATGTCTTCAATAATCACTTCATATTTCCCAACTGTAAGTCCCTTTCTGCTCATGAGTCGTGACTCCACAATATCCAGGCTCTGCTTTGCTGGGAAGAGGAATACAAACGCCCCTACCCTTACGAGAAAGATGTAAATGGTATGTGTTTGGCTTTTATTCATTTGGCTTGTTCGGTGCTTCCCTCAGAGTCCTAGGTCAAATTGTGAGTGGTTTACCAGAGGATGTTAAACAGGAGTGGTGAGCATCTTTTTCAAAGTAAACAATGGTATGGGAGTGTTGATAAAGAAGTATTATGTAATTATCTTCTCAATATTTCTGTAATGGGTGTATTGCTAGTGCTTGCATTGAGTTCAGAATTTATGCAATAATAAACACCAGGTCCACAAACACTCTCATTGTTATAAAGTATACGACTGTGTAACTTAAATGGATCACTGTAAATTTCCTAGAAATGGAGCAGGCATGGAATACTAGGAAATGGGTGAAAATGGAAGAGAATGTGGCAGGTCATTGCTGAAACTGAAGGCAGTTGTGCTGGAGGGGAAATTTAGTCCTTCCACAAAGCTTTTGGAAGCTAGTCATGAATTTTGTCCATTATATTCTTAGAATGAAGACAGTCATTTACATGAAATATGGTGTTTTGTGGGGAGATGAGCATGTTTCAACATTTTCATGTAGAAACATCCCGACTGACCTGAAGAAGGGCAAAGTAGAAGATAAAAATACATTTTACCATAGTTTTGAGCAACATCAGGTCATTGTGAAAATGGAAAAAGATATGAATTGCATGGGAGTGGGATCTGTAAAAGACAGAATTTTCATTCTTTTGTGAAAATGACTTGAACATACTGGGAAGGAAGAGACTTGAAGGTGCATACTCATATCTTCAAATCTATGAAATTAATTTGCAGTGGAAAGGTTCATTAAGTTTGGAGCACTGTAGAAAGAGCCATTTAAAAAAGAAAAACATGAATCTATTCTATGTATATAGAGTTTGTGGTTCCTTGATTTTCAAGGGCAAATTGAGCATTACCTTGGTTTTAGGAAAGATTTTTCTATGGTTGTCTTTGTATTGACAACCTGCAGGCAATAAAAGTATTGAGAATTCAACCACTTGAAAAACAAAATAATTTTGACCCAATGGATATACAGATTGAATATCACTTCATTATTAATCACAAACTGGATCACAAAACAAGAAGAAGAAAATACAGACATGGCCATACCTACGAGTATATGTATCTCTCTCTCTCTCTTTGAGTTGCATAAAGTGTATTTTTCATTTTTGTATTTTAATCCTATTATTTGACCATTATCTCTTGGGAAAACAGCTAATGAATGTAGTAACAAAATTTTGAGTAATTACTTTACTTACATTTAGTATAATAATTGATACTTTTGTGTATTGATAGTTTATTTTCTTATTTTATCTCTGTTAACTTTGTTTCAATGAATTTTCAAATATAATTCTACCTTATAACTTTGATCTTCTCTTTGAAAGATGTATTTTCAGTATGTGTTAGCTTTTACTGAGAAATTTAGCATAAATTTAAAAGCAAAGATATATGTATATGTATAGACGATTCACTTTGCTCTAACCTGAAACTAACACAACATTGTAAATCAACTTGTTGTTATTGTTCAGTCGCTCAGTCATGTCCTACTCTTTTTGACCCAATGGACTGCAACATGCCAGGCTTTCCTGTCCTTCACTATCTCCTGGAGCCTACTCAAACTCATGTCCATAGAGTCAGTGGTGCCATCCAACCATCACATCCTCTGTCATCCCGTCCTCCTCCTGCCTTCAATCTTTCCCAGCTTGAGGGTCTTTTCTAATGAGTTGGCCCTTTGCATCAGATGGTCAAATTACTGGAGCTTCAGCATCAGTCCTTCCAATGAATACTCAGGACTGATTCCTTTAGAGTTGACTGGTTTGATCTCTTTACAGTACAAGGGACTCTCAAGAGTCTTCTCCAACACCACAGTTCAAAAGCATCAATTCTTTCATGCTCAGCCTTCTTTATGGTCCATCTCTCACATCCATACATGACCACTTGAGAAACCATAGCTTTGACTATACCAATCTTTGTTGGCAAAGTCATTGCTTTTAATATGCTGTCTAGGTTTGTCACAGCTTTTCTTCCATAGAGAAAGCGTCTTTTCATTGAATGGCTGCAGTCACTGTCTGCAGTGATTTTGGAGCCCAAGAAAATAAAATCCGTCACTGTTTTCATTGTTTCCTTATCTATTTGCCATGAAGTGATGGGACTGAATGCCATGATCTTCATTTTTTGAATATTGAGTTTTAAGCCAGTTTTTTCACTCTCCTCCTTCACCTACATTAAGAGGCTCTTCAGTTCCTCTTTGGTTTCTGCCATAAGGGTGGTGTCATCTGCATATCCGAGGTTATTGATATTTCTCCTGGCAATCTTGATTCCAGCTTCATCCAGCCCATCATTTTGCATGAAGTACTCTGCATATAAGTTAAATAATCAAGGTGAAAACATACAGCCTTGATGTACTCCTTTCCCAATTTGGACCAGTCAGTTGTTCCATGTCCGGTTCTAACTGTTACTTCTTCACCTGCATACAGGTTTTTTGACCTGCATATACTTGTAAATCAACTATACTCTAGTAAAAATTTTAAAAGTGGAATAAAAGGTAAAAAATGACATTCAGTGTCATTTTATCTAATGCTGTAAGGACATTGAAATAATAATCTTTATTGTACCTCATTTTCCCCCCCAAAAGGTCATCATGGTTATTGTATTTTAAAAATGCCCCTTTGAACATTGCAGTGCATGTTACTTTTTTCCCCCCATACCACATTCCATGTATTTCCCTGACCAGAAATCAAACCCATGCCCCTTCTGCAGTGGCAGCACCAAGTCTTAACCACTAGACCCCCAGGAGAGTCCTGCATGTTACTTTTGAATTAGTGTTGTTTCTTTTACATGTATCGTCAGGTGTGGAGTTGCTGGATCATATACTAGTTCAATTTGAGTGTTTCTGAGAAACTTCCATACTGTTTTCCTTAGCCGCTGCACTAATTTACATTCATGTTAACAATGTACAAGGGTTTTCTTTTCTATACAAACTGGCTGACGTTTCTGTTTGTCAGTTTTCTTGATGCTAGCCATTCTGACAGGTATGAGGGGATACCTCATTGTTTTGATTTGCATTTTTTGTTTCACTTTTATTTATTTTTGGCTAAGCTGGGTCTTTGTTGCTGCACTGGCTTTTCTCTACCTTTGAGGAGCAGGGATTACTCTTTGTTGCAGTGCACAGGCTTCTCATTGTGATGGATTCTATTGCTGCCTAGCAGAGGTTCTGGGGCACAAGGGCTTCAGTAATTGTGGGTTGCAGGGTCTAGAGCACAGGCTCAGTAGTTGTGGCCCATGGGCTTCGTTGCCCTGTGGCATGTGAGATCTTTTCGAACCAGGGATAAACCTCTGTCTCCTGCTTTGGCAGGCAAATTCTAACCTCTGAACCACCAAGGACGTCCCTGATTTGCATTTTTGATGATGAGCAGTGTTGCATATCTTTTCACAGGCTTGTTATCCATTTGTATGTCTTCTTTAGAAAAATATCTATTCAGGTCATTCATTGATTTTTTATTTGGAATTTTTGGTTTTTGATATTGAATTTTCCTTTTAATTAATTAATTTATTTTAATTGGAGGCTAATTACATTACAGTATTGTAGTGGTTTTGCCATACATTGACATGAATCAGCTATGGGTGTACCTGTGTCCCCCATCCTGAACAACCCCCACCAACTCCCTCCCCATACCATCCCTCAGGGTCATCCCAGTGCACCAGCCCTGAGTACCCTGTCTCATGCATCAAACCTGGACTGGCGATCTATTTCACATATGGTAATATACATATTTCAATGCTATTCTCTCAAATCATCTCACCTTCACCTTCTCCCCCAGAGTCCAAAAGTATGTTCTTTACATCTGTGTCTGTTTTGCTGTCTCGCATATAAGGTCATCATTACCATCTTTCTAAATTCCATATATATGCATTAGTATACTGTATTGGTATTTTTCTTTCTGACTTACTTCACTCTGTATAATAGGCTCCACTTTCATCCACCTCATTAAACTGATTCAAATTTATTCATTTTAATGGCTGAGTAATACTCCATTGTATATATGTACCACAGCTTTCTTATCCATTCATCTGCCAAAAGACATCTAGGTTGTTTCCATGTCCTAGCTATTGTAAACAGTGCTGCAATGAACATTGGGGTACACATATCTCTTTCACTTCTGGTTTCCTCTGTGTGTATACCCAGCAGTGGCAATGCTGGGTAGTATGGCAGTTCTATTTCCAGTTTTATAAGGAATTGCCACACTGTTCTTCATAGTGGCTGTACTAGTTTGCATTCCCACCAACAGTATAAAAGGGTTCTCTTTTCTCCACAAACTCTCCAGCATTTACTGTTTGTAGACTTTTTGATAGCAGCCATTCTGACTGGCAAGAGATGGTACCTCATTGTGGTTTTGATTTGCATTTCTCTGATAATGAGTGATGTTGAGCATCTTTTCATGTGTTTATTAGTCATCTGTATGTCTTCTTTGGAGAAATGTCTGTTTAGTTCTTTGGCCCATTTTTTGATTGGATTGCTTATTTTTCTGGAATTGAGCTGCAGAAGTTGCTTGTATATTTTTGAGATTAATTCTTTGTCAGTTTCTTTGTTTACTATTATTTTCTCCCATTCCGAAGGCTGTCTTTTCACCTTGCTTATAGTTTCATTGTGCAAAAGCTTTTAAGTTTAATTAGGTCCCATTTGTTTATTTTTGCTTCTATTTCCATTACTCTGGTAGGTGGGTCATAGAGGATCCTGCTGTGATGTATGTCGGAGAGTGTTTTGCCTATGTTTTCCTCTGGGAGTTTTATACTTTCTGGTCTTATACTTAGATCTTTAATCCATTTTGAGTTTGTTTTTGTGTATGGTGTTAGAAAGTGTTCTAGTTTCATTCTTTTACAAGAGGTTGACCAATTTTCCCAGGACCACTTGTTAAAGAGATTGTCTTTTCTCCATTGTATATTCTTGTCTCCTTTGTCAAAGATAAGGTGTTCACAGGTGCGTGGATTTATGTCTGGGCTTTCTATTTTGTTCCATTGATCTATATTTCTGTCTTTGTGCTAGTGCCATATTGTCTTGATGACTGTACCTTTGTAGTATAGTCTGAAGTCAGGCAGGTTGATTCCTCCAGTTCCATTCTTCTTTCTCAAGATTGCTTTGGCTGTTCAAGGTTTTTTATTTCCATATAAATTGTGAAATTATTTGTTTTAGTTCTCTGAAAAATACCATTGGTAGCTTGATAGGGATTGCCCTGAATCTATAGATTGCTTTGGGTAGTATACTCATTTTCACTATATTGATTCTTCCAATCCATGAACATGGTATATTTCTCCATCTATTTGTGTCCTCTTTGATTTCTTTCATCAGTGTTTTATAGTTTTCTATGTATAGGCCAGGCCTTTTGTTTCCTGAGGTAGATTTATTCCTAAATATTTTATTCTTTTCATTGCAATGGTGAAAGGAATTGTTTCCTTCTCTTTCTATTTTCTCATTGTTAGTGTATAGGATTGCAAGGGATTTCTGTGTGTTAATTTTATATCCTACAACTTTACTATATTCATTGATTAGCTCTAGTAATTTTCTGGTAGTGTCTTTTGGGTTTTCTATGGAGAGGATCATGTCATCTGCAAACAGTGAGAGTTTTACTTCTTTTCCAAGCTGGATTCCTTTTATTTCTTTTTCTTCTCTGATTGCTGTGGCCAAAACTTTCAAAACTATGTTGAATAGTAGTGGTGAGAGTGGGCTCCCTTGTCTTGTTCCTGACTTTAGGGGAAATGCTTTCAGTTTTTCCCCATTGAGGATAATGTTTGCTGTGCATTTATCATATATGGCTTTTATTATGTTGAGATATGTTCCTTTTATGCCTGCTTTCTGGAAGGTTTTTTATCACAGTGGATGTTGAATTTTGTCAAAGGCTTTCTCTGCATCTATTGAGATAATCATATGGTTTTTATCTTTCAATTTGTTAATGTGGTGTATCACATTGATTGATTTGCGAATATTGAAGAATCCTTGCATCCCTGGGATAAAGCCTGCTTGATCATGATGTATGATCTTTTTCACATGTTGTTGGATTCTGTTTGCTAGAATTTTGTTAAGGATTTTTGCATCTATGTTCATCAGTGATATTGGACTGTAGTTTTCTTTTTTGTGTGGCATCTTTGTCAGGTTTTGGTATTAGGGTGATGGTGGCCTCATAGAATGAGTTTGGAAGTTTACCTTCCTCTGCAATTTTCTGGAAGAGTTTGAGTAGGATCAGTTCAGTTCAGTTGTTCAGTGATGTCCAACTCTTTGCGACCCCATGAATTGAGCATGCCAGGCCTCCCTGTCCATCACCAACTCCCAGAGTTCACTCAGACTCATGTCCATCGAGTTGGTGATGCCATCCAGCCATCTCATCCTCTGTTTTCCCCTTCTCCTCCTGCCCCCAGTCCCTCCCAACATCAGAGTTGAGTAGGATAAGTGTTAGCTATTCTCTAAATTTTTGGTGGAATTCACCTGTGAAGCCATCTGGTCCTGGACTTTTGTTTGTTGGAAGATTTTAAATTACAGTTTCAGTTTCCGTGCTTGTGATGGGTCTGTTAAGATTTTCTATTTCTTCCTAGTTCAGTTTTGGAAGGTTATACTTTTCTAAGAATTTATCCATTTCGCCCAAGTTGTCCATTTTATTGGCATATAGTTGCTGATAGTAGTCTCTTATGAGCCTTTGTATTTTTGTGCTGTCTGTTGTGATTTCTCCATTTTCATGTCTAATTTTGTCCATTTGATTCTTCTCCCTTTTTTCCTGGATAAGTCTGGCTAATAGTTTGTGTATTTTATTTATCTTCCTAAAGAACCAGCTTTTAGTTTTATTGATTTTTGTTATAGTCTCATTTCTTGTTTTTCATTTATTTCTGCCCAAATTTTTATGATTTCTTTCCTTCTACGAACCCTGGGGTTCTTCATTTCTTCTTTTTCTGTTTGCTTTAGGTATAGAGTTAGGTTATTTATTTGATTTTTCTCTTGTTTCTTGAGGTAAGCTTGTATTGCTATGAACCTTCCCCCTAGCACTGCTGTTACTGAATCCCATAGGTTTTGGGCTGTTGTGTTTTCATTTTCATTCATTTCTATGCATATTTTTATTTCTTTTTTGATTTCTTCTGTGATTTGTTGGTTATTCAGAAGCGTGTTGTTTAGCCTCCATATTTTTTTTCTTTTTAATAGTTTTTTCCTGTAGTTGACATCTAATCTTACAGCATTGTGATCAGAAAAGAGGCTTGAAAAAAAAAAAAAGAAAGAAAAGAGACTTGAAATGATTTCAATTTTTTTGAATTTTCCAAGGCTAGATTTATGGTGCAGGATGTGATCTATCCTGGAGAAGGTTCCATGTGCACTTGAGGAAAAGGTGAAATTCATTGTTTTGGGGTGAAATATCCTATAGATATCAATTAGGTCTAATTGATCCATTGTATCATTTAAATTTTTTCTTGCCAATTTTCTGTTTAGTTGATCTATCCCTAGGAGTGAATGGGGTATTAAGTCTCCCACTATTATTGTGTTACTATTAATTTCCCCTTTCATACTTGTTAGCATTTGCCTTACATATTGTGGTGCTCCTGTGTTGGACGCATATATATTTATAATTGTTATATCTTCTTCTTGGATTGATCCTTTGATCATTATGTGTCCTTCTTTGTCTCTTTTCATGGCCTTTATTTCAAAGTCTATTTTATCTGGTATGAGTATTGCTACTTCTGCTTTCTTTTGGTCTCTATTTGCATGAAATATCTTTTTCCAGCCCTTCACTTTCAGTCTGTATGTGTCCCTTGTTTTGAGGTGGGTCTCTTGTAGACAGCATATATAGGGGTCTTGTTTTTGTATCCATTCAGCCAGTCTTTGTCTTTTGGTTGGGCACGCAACCCATTTACATTTAAGGTAATTATTGATAAGTACGATCCCATTGCCACTTACTTTGTTGTTTTGGGTTCGAGTTCATACACCTTTTCTGTGTTTCCTGTCTAGAGAAGATCCTTTAGCATTTGTTAAAGAGCTGGTTTGGTGGTGTTGAATTTTCTCAGCTTTTGCTTGTCTGTAAAGCTTTTGATTCTTCTTCAAATTTGAATGAGATCCTAGCTGGGTATAGTAATCTGGGTTTTAAGTTTTTCTCTTTCATCACTTTAAGTAAGTCCTGCCATTCCCTTCTGGTCTGAAGAGTTTCTATGGAAAGATCAGCTATTATCCTTATGTGAATCCCCTTTTCTGTTATTTGCTGCTTTACCCTTGCTGGTTTTAATATTTGCTCTTTGTGGTTGATCTTCGTCAATTTGATTAATATGTGTCTTGGGGGCTTTGCCAGCAAATTTGGAAAACTCAGCAGTGACCACAGGACTGGAAAAGGTCAGTTTTCGTTCCAATCCCAAAAAAAGGCAATGCCAAAGAATGCTCAAACTACCACACAATTGCACTCATCTCACATGCTAGTAAAGTAATGCTCAAAATTCTCCAAGCCAGGCTTCAGCAATATGTGAACTGTGAACTTCCAGATGTTCAAGCTGGTTTTAGAAAAGGCAGAGGAACCAGAGATCAAATTGCCCACATCTGCTGGATCATAGAAAAAGCAAGAGAGTTCCAGAAAAAGATCTATTTCTGCTTTATTGACTATGCCAAAGCCTTTGACTGTGTGGATCACAGTAAACTGTGGACAATTCTGAAAGAGATGGGAATACCAGACCACCTGACCTGCCTCTTGAGAAACCTGTATGCAAGTCTGGATGCAACAGTTAGAACTGGACATGGAACAACAGACTGGTTCTAAATAGGAAAAGGAGTACGTCAAGGCTGTATATTTTCACCCTGTTTATTTAACTTATATGCAGAGTACATCATGAGAAACACTGGGCTGGAAGAAGCACAAGCTGGAATCAAGATTGCTGGGAGAAATATCAATAACCTCAGATATGCAGATGACACCACCCTTATGGCAGAAAGTGAAGAGAAACTAAAAAGCCTCTTGATGAAAGTGAAAGAGGAGAGTGAAAAAGCTGGCCTAAAGCTCAACATTCAGAAAACGAAGATCATGGCATCCAGTCCCATCACTTCATGGCAAATAGATGGGGAAACAGTGGAAACAGTGTCAGACTTTATTTTTCTGGGCTCTAAAATCACTGTAGATGGTGACTGCAGCCATGAAATTAAAAGATGCTTACTCCTTGGAAGAAAAGTTATGACCAACCTAGATAGCATATTGAAAAGCAGAGACATTACTTTGCCAACAAATGTCTGTCTAGTCAAGGCTTTGGTTTTTCTGTGGTCATGTATGGATGTGAGAGTTGGACTGTGAAGAAAGCTGAGTGCTGAAGAATTGATGCTTTTGAACTGTGGTGTTGGAGAAGACTCTTGAGAGTCCCTTGGACTGCAAGGAGATCCAACCAGTCCATTCTAAAGGAGATCAGCCTGGGTGTTTTTTGGAAGGACTGATGCTAAAGCTGAAACTCCAATACTTTGGCCACCTCATGCGAAGACTTGACTCATTGGAAAAGATTCTGATGCTGGGAGGGATTGGGGGAAAGAGGAGAAGGGAACGACAGAGGATGAGATGGCTGGATGGTATCACTGACTCGATGGACGTGAGTTTGAGTGAACTCCAGGAGTTGGTGATGGACAGGGAGGCCTGGCATGCTGCGATTCATGGGGTCGCAGAGAGTTGGACACGACCTAGCCACTGAACTGAACTGAACTGAACTGGGGTGTTTTGCCTTGGGTTTATCCTGTTTGGGACTCTCTGGGTTTCTTGGACTTGGGTGGCTATTTCCATCCCCTTTAGGGAAGTTTTCAACTATTCTCTCCTCAAGTATTTTCTCATGGCCTTCTTTTTGCCTTCTTCTGGGACTCCTATGATTCAAATGTTGGGGTGTTTGACATTTTCCCAGTGGTCTCTGAGGTTGTCCTCATTTCTTTTAATTCTTTTTTCGTTTTTCCTCTCTGCTTCATTGATTTTCACCATTGTGTCTTCCCTCTGTCCCTAACTCTTTTGTCTCTCTTTTTGTCTTTTATATTTTGTCCTACCTCCTTTTGTAGAGAATGGGCTGCCTTTCTGGGTGCCTGGTGTCCTCCACCAGTGTTCAGAAATTGTTTTGTGGAAGTTGCTCAGCATTCAAATGATCTCTTGATGAATTTGTGGGAGAGAAAGTGGTCTCCCTGTCCTATTCCTCTGCCATATTGAGTTTTTTGAGTTATTCATATCTTTTAGATGTTAACCCCTCATCAGTCATATCATTTGCAAGTATTTTCTCCCATTTGGTAAGTTGTCTTTCCATTTTGTCAGTGCTTATCTTTGCTGTGAAATGGCCTTTGGGTTTAATTAGGTATCTTATTAGTTTATCATTGCTTTTGTTTTTTTCCCCTTAGCAGACAGATCCAAAAAAAAAGTAAATGTAATTAATATCAGAGAGTATTCTTCCTATGTTGTCTTCAGGCGGGTTTTTTCATTTCTATTCATTCTCTTTGCCCACAAAAATATAAAGCTGTACAAGGGTAGGAAATGTGTGCCTTCTTCATGGAGTTCTGTCTACTGCCAGCAGATCAAGTGCTTGACACAGCAGGTAAAATATGTCCAATATATTTTATGGAAGGAATGGATTAATTTTTCCAATGCTTGTTGAGGTGTTACCTACCTTCTTTGTGTCACTATAATGTACTTTGTTTTTCACCTGCTGTCTCCATTTTGCAATTCATCTTTGTAATTATCAGTCTGTTTTGTTGTGTTATTTTCCTATCACTGTTTTAGTGACTTGTGTTTATTCCCAACAATGCTGACACCAGATATGAGTTGGTTTTCTCCACTCTGCAAATAAATTGTTCAACTCTCTGGACCCCCACTGTGTGTTCTATAACTCACTTCAACTATGACATTAACTACCTAGTTCAGACTCTACAAGACTCTCCCCAGTTCAGCTGCACGTCCCAATACTGGGGGCCCAGGATACCTATACTTCTGTCTGACTTGACTATAATATCAGGCATCCCATACTCAGTCCTCCTCCAGTTCAAGATGAAAAATTGGCTGGAATATTCACAAAACTATGGGTAACCTTTTAACTTACTACCACAGTTTATTATAAAGGATACAGAGGAATGGACAGAGGAACAAGTATATTGGGTGAGTCCTGGAAGGAGCCCAAGCACAGGAACTTTTGTCCCCATAGAGTTGGGTATCACCACCATCCCTGCAGTTTGATGTGTTGTCCAACTCTGAAGCTCTCTGTGCCCATTTTTAAAGGGATTTTTATGGAGGTTTCATCATTGATTAAATCTTGGTAATTGATGAGTAAGCCTAACCTCAAGTCCCTCCTCTCTGTCTGGATCTCGTGGTGGGGTGGTAAGCCTGAAACTTCCAACTGAACCATTGGTTCATCTGACAGCCAGTTTCCTATATTGGAGCTCTCATGAGCCCACCAAGATCACCTCATTAACAGGAACTCAGATCTAACTAACTGACAAAACATGGTCCACTGGAAGAGGGAATGCAAACCACTCCAGTAGACTTGCTTCCAGAACCCCAGAAACAGTATGAAAAGGCAAAAAGATATGACACCAGAAGATGAGCCCCCAAGGCTGGAAGGTGTCCATTACGCTGCTGGGGAAGAGTGCAGAAATAGTTCCAGAAAGAATGAAGCAGTTGTGCCAAAGAGGAAATGATGCTGTTATGGATGTGTCTGGTGGTGAAAGTAAAGTCCAATGCTGTAAAAACATTATTGCATAGGAACCTGGAATGTTACGTCCATAAATCAAGGTAAATTGGACGTGGTCAAGCAGGAGATGGCAAGAGTGAACATAGACATCTTAAGAATCAGTGAACAAAAATGGATGGCAATGGGCGAATTTAATTCATATGACCTTATATCTTCCTGTGGCAAGAATCCCTTAAAAGAAATGGAGTAGCCCTCAGCTTCAACAAAAGAGTCTGTAATGCATGACTTGGGTACAGTCTCAAAAATGACAGAATGATTTCGATTCATTTCCAGGCAAATTATTCAACATCACAGTCATAAAACCTGTGCCACAACCAGGAATGCCAAAGAAGCTGAAGTCGAACGGTTCTATGGAGACCTATGAAAACTTCTAGAACTAACATCCCCAAAAGATATCATTTTCATCATAGAGGACTAGAATTCAAAAGTAGAAAATCAAGATATACCTGGAGTAACAGGCAGGTTTGGCCTTGAGTACAAAGTGAAGCAGGGCAAAGACTAACAAGAGTTTTGTCAAGAGACCTTTGCTATGACCTTTGTCAACACACTGGTCATAGCAAACACCCTCTTCCAGCAACAAAAGAGACAACTCTACACATGGATACCCTCAGAAGGTAGGTACAGAAATCAAGTTGATTATATTCTTTGCTATTGAAGAGGTAGAGGCTTTATACAGTCAACAAAAACAGGATCTGGAGCAGACTCTGGCTCATATGATGAGCTCCTTATTGCAAGATTCAGGTTTAAATGGAAGAAAGTAGGGAAAACCACTGGGCCATTGAGACATGACCTGAATCAAATCCCTTATGATTATACAGTGGAGGTAATGAACAGTTTCAAGGGGTTAGATCTAGTAGAGAGAGTGCCTGAAGGACTATGAACTAAAGTTTGTACAGAGGGCAGTGACCAAAACCATCCCCAATAAAAAGAAATGCAAGAAGGCAAAGTGGTTGTCTGAGGAGGCATTACAAATATCTGAGATAAGAAGAGAAAGGCAAGGGAGAATAGCAATGAAACGTGTACATTACCATATATAAAATAGATGACCAGTGCAAATTCAGTGCACGAAGCAGGGCACCCGAAGCCAGTGCTCAGGGACAACCCAGAGAGAGAGGGTGGGGAAGATGGGAGGGGGGTTCTAGATGGAGTGGGGACACATGTATCCCTGTGGCCGATTCATGTTGATGTATGGCAAAAACCATCACAGTGTTGTAAAGTAATTATCCTCCAATTAAAATAAAGCTTTGAAACGGCTAGGGAGAAAGGGAAAGATCAACCCAACTGAATGCAGAGTTTCAGAGAATAGCAAGGAGATCTAAGAAAGCCTTTTTAAGTGAACAATGCAAAGAAATAGAGAAAGACAGTAGAATGGGAAAGACTAGAGATCTCCTTAAGAAAGTTGCAGATATCAAGGGAATATTTATGCAAGGATGAGCACAATAAAAGACACAAATGGAAAGGACCTAAGAGGAGCAGAAGATATTAGGAAGAGGTAGCAAGAATACAGGGATGAACTATACAAAAAAAGTCTTAATGACCCGGATAACCACAATGGTATGGTCACTCACCTGGAGAGAGACACCCTACAGTTTGAAGTCAAGTGGGCCTTAAAGACATTAGTATGAACGAAGCTAGTGGAGGTGATGGAATTCCAGCTGAGCTAGTTAAAATCCTAAAGTATGATGCTGTTAAAGTGCTGCACTCAATATATCAGCAAAGTTGGAAAACTCAGTAGTAGCCACAGGACTGGAAAAGGTCAGTTTTCATTCCAATCCTAAAGAAGGGAAATGACAAAGAATATTCAAACTATTATACAATGACTCTTCATTCCACATGCTAGGAGGGTAATGCCCCAAATCCTTTAATTTAGTCAGTTCAGTCTGTCAGTTCAGTCGCTCAGTCAGGTCCAACTCTTTGCAACCCCATGAATCATAGCACGCCAGGCCTCCCTGTCCATCACCAACTCCTGGAGTTCACTTGAATTCATGTCCATCGAGTCGGTGATGCCATCCAGCCATCTCATCCTCTGTCATCCCCTTCTCCTCCTGCCCTCAAACCCTCCAAGCATCAGGGTCTTTTCCAGTGAGTATACTCTTTGCATGAGGTGGCCAAAGTATTGGAGTTTCAGCTTCAGCATTAGTCCTTCCAATGAACACCCAGGACTGATCTCCTTTAGGATGGACTGGTTGGATCTCCTTGCAGTCCCTTGCAATCCAAGGGACTCTCAAGAGTCTTCTCCAACACCACAGTTCAAAAGCATCAATTCTTCAGCGCTCAGCTTTCTTCACAGTCCAACTCTCACATCCATACATGACCACTGGAAAAACCATAGCCTTGAGTAGATGGACCTTTAGTACATGAACCAAAATCTTCCAGAGGTACAAGCTGGGTTATGAAGAGGCAGAGGTACCAGAGATCAAATTGCCAACAGTTGTTGGATCATAGAGAAAGCAAGGGAATTCCAGAAAAACATGGACTTCTGCTTCATTGACTATGCTAAAGCCTTTGACTGTGTGGGTCATAACAAACTGTGGAAAATTTTTAATGAGATGAGAATAACAAAACACTTTACCCATCTTCTGAGAAACCTGTATGCAGGTCAAGAAGTAACAGTTAGAATTGGACATGGAACAACAGACTGGTTCAAAATTGGTAAAGGAGTATGTCAAGGCTGTAGATTGAAACCTTACTTATTTAACTTCTGTGGAGATTACATCATGCAAAATACTGGGCTTGATGGATTCATTGAAATTGCCAGGGGATATATCAACAACCTCAGAAATGCAGATGATACCACTCTAATGGCAGAAAGCAAAGAGGGTCTAAAGAGCCTCCTGATGAAAGTGAAAGAGGAGAGTGAAAAGTTGGCTTAAAACTCAACATTCCAAAAATTAAGAACATGGCATCTGGTCCCATCACTTCATGGCAAATAGAAGGGGAAAAAGTGGAAACAGTGACAGATTTTATTTTCTTGGGCTGCAAAAATCACTGCAGACAGTGACTGCAGCCATGAAATGGCAAGACACTTGCTCCTTTGAAGGAAAGCTATGACAAATCTTGACAGTATATTAAAAACCAGAGACATCACTTTGCCAACAAAGTATAGTCAAAACTATGCTTTTTCCAGTAGTCATGTACGATGTGAGAGTTGAACCATAAAGAAGGCTGAGCACCGAAGAACTGATGCATTCCAATTGTGGTGCTACAGAAGACTCTTGAGAGTCCCTTGGAGAACAAAGAGATCAAACTGGTCAATCCTAAAGGAAATCAACCCTGAGAATTCATTGGAAGGAATGATGTTGAACCTGAAGTTCCAATACTTTGACCACCTGATGCCAAGAGCTGACCCATTGGAAAAGACCCTGATGTTGGGAGACATTCCTGGCAGCAGGGGAAGGGGGCGACAGAGAAAGAGATGGTTGGATATCATCACCGACTCAATGGACATGGGTTTGAGCAAGCTCAGGGAGATAGTGAAGCACAGTGGAGTCTGGCGTGCTGCAGTGCATAGAGTCACAAAGAGTTGGACCTGACCTAGGCACTGAACAACAACAGCAGCAAATAGATATGGTTGAAAACGGCTTGTTATGGATAACAAAAGTGGCTCCTTTCATCTGTACCACTCAACCACTTTCAGAGGTTTTAGTAGCACTGTGTCAGAATCTAGTGACAAAGTCCAAACGTATATTTCTTACTGTATCGCAGCTTCCATGATGAAAGATTATTTAAGTGTATTCTTTTATTTTGTGAATTTTGTGTATGTGCAGTAGCATCCTTAGGCTGCAACAAGCTGACTTTCCCTGGTCCTCAGACTTTTCCCTCCCTCTACTCTCTCCTGTATTGTGGATAAGCTTCCTTAAAACCAGCAATGCTGTGAGGACAAGGTGCTCTGAATCAGAACCTTGTTCTTCATAAGTCATGGTCATTGAAAACACTGACCCTGACATGTCTTATTGTCTCTTTCTGGAGGCTGAGATAGGCAGGACTGGCAAGTGTGTCTAGGTGATGGTATCCATCCACATCCCTGTTTCTCCTCTAGGGGGCATTTGCTGAATCTTTACTTCATGCACAGGCTTGAGCACATATTCAGGAGCTCCAGCAGGGCCTCATAGCAGACCTGGTTCTAAGAGGATGCCTGACAGGCAGATCCCTCCTAAGGACTTGACAGGAACAGTACTTATTTAATACTCAGAGTCACATGAAATTGGTGCTGACACAGAGTTTGGACACCTTATGCCATGTATCTTGGCATGTGCCTCTAAGAAAACCATAAATCAAGGGCCATGAGTATCCTAACTTTATCTCTCTCTCTCTTGTGTATTTTTAAAGCCCCTTTCGGGTAGAATACATTCACTGTTGGATTTCCTTAGCCTATACTCCTAGACATAATAATACAGCTTATTACCACAGGATGGTATTTCTAAAAATGTTTTATTTAATAGTAGTAGTGATTTTTTTGACTATCCTACAGGGCTGATGGGATCTCAGTTCCCAATCAGAGTTGGAACCCAGGACCCTAAAGTAAAAGTGCCAAATCTGAACCACTGGACCATCAAGGAATTCTTTGTTATATTCTTTAACATGATTCATCAGGGATCTCCAAGGCCATCCTCAAGGTTAATGAATCATAGAAGGACTCTCAAGATTCAGGAGTGGTTACACTCGAGGTTACTCTTTATTACTTGAATAAGCAAAGGAAAAACATGCATGGGGCAAAGTCCGCAAGAAACCAGGCTTAAGATTTCACATGTCCTTTCCCAGGGGAGTAACATGGGGATGTTGTGAGTTTGCCTTGAACAAGATGTGACAGACAGTACACGTGAAGTGTCATCAACCTAGGCAGTTCACCTGAGCCTTGGTTGCAGGGTTTTGTGCTGGGGGTCATGCAGCCCTGTGGCCCCATGTGACTAATGTCAGCTACTCAGACCCCAGCCCTCCAGAGCAGAAATAGCTCTTCACCATAAATAGCATTGTTAGGATTAACTTCTCTGGTCCCACTGGTCTTATATGGCCCAGTGCCTCAAGTATATCAAAACACTCTTACCAGGAAAATATTCCAGAGTTCAGAGGCTATGTCCCAGGAGTGAGGCAATGCTGAAGACAGGTCTTTCTTTCAAATATTAGAGTTTGAGCAAGTGAGGTTTGCGAATTTATGCTTTCCTACATGGTCATATAGGATGGTTTCCTCATTTTATTTTTATAAATGATGTCTGGGAATTTGGTGATCATGTACACTGGCACCAAGAGAAGCAGGATAAAGGGAGAAAATTTCCATGATTATAATGATTTTGGAAAAATAATTTTTCTAAACATACAGCTTGCTTCTTTAAGAGAAAGGCCCCAGAAATTTGACTCACAGGGAAGATTTCTAGAGGAAGGTATACAGAGGAAATGGGAATTGGGTTGAAGTGAGTGAAATAGTGAAAAAATATAGATCCATGAAGAAGAGGGAGGTCATGCAAGGCAAGGATTAGCCAGCTGTGATGCTGTCGGGGTATAGAGTTGTCAGAGGGAGAGGATTCCAAGGAGGGATAGAGTGCAGGTGGGGTGAGGAAATAGAAGGGTCAGGTGGAGGTTAGAGGGGGAAATTTAGGTCATGGCCTTGCAGGGTGATGGGACAGGTGCTAAAAGATGGATAAAGACCAGCAAAGTCCTGGGGTGAAAGTCTTTGGGTGATAAAGGTAGAGAAAGAGCACATAGAGATAAAGGGATGGGGGTATTAGGGCAGGTTGGGGGTCTCTAATTCATCCCCCATAATTAACACCCTCATTTTCAGTTGAGTCACAAGTCACTTTTGGGTCATTTTTTTCATTTGGCCCATGAAACGAAAATTCTGCTGATACCAAATACTCCTGGGACTTCCTCGATGGTCCAGTGGTTAAGACTACATGCTTCCACTGCAGGGGGCGTGGGTTTGGTCCCTAGTTAAGGAACTAAGATCTTGCAAGCCTCACAGCATGACCACACCCAAACCTCCTTAATGTTTTAATATACAGTAGGTCCCTTGCTAAAAGGTGAATGATACCACAGCATCAGGACTTTACTCTATGGAAATTTCAGGCATGAAAGTGACTAGTGTGGACCTGGCAAGAGCATCTCTTTACTGGTCCCGGGCCCTCAGTGTTGGCAACAGGAGACCTGTCCTGTTGTGACTGTTGGCAACATAGACCCCATACTATGATTCATCAACTTTTATGCCCCAAACTGATTTGATGAAACTCCCCTTACTTATTGTAGTGTTTTTAAACTTTAACATCTGCTTTGCATAAGACATAAAATGTAACTATACAGTATTGAAAAAAAATTATTAGTAATGTTTGTTTTTGTGTGAAGCTATACCAAGTAACCACTTGCAATGGTTGTTTGGATATAATCACAAAAATGTATTTCATTGAACAAAATCTACTGTTGTCTTAGAACTGTAGGCAGATCTTTATCCCCTGGCATTATCTGTTGGTGGTTCATGGAAGATTACAGGCAAAAGGGCCTTTGCAGATACGCCTAAGGTTATTAGTCATGTGACTTTAAAATCGGGATATATTCTTCATAATTTGGGTAGATTGTTTGTAGTTACATGACCTTAAAGAACAGAAAGGCCAGTTAGATGCAACTGAAAAGGAAGAGATTGAAAACAGGAGGGGGAGGGTGTCAGTTTGTTGATGCTGACTTTCCAGATAGAGGAAGCCATGTAGAAGAGATGTGGAGAATTCTTGCAAAGACAAAAATCAGCCTGTAAGTAATTCTCCTCGAGAGGGTCCAGTTAAGTGCCCGGGAGAGCAGACCACTTGATTCTGGCCTTCTGACTAATTGGCCTGTTATAAAATAAATGAGTGTTGTTTCAGGTGCTAGTTTCATGGAAGTTTGTTATAGCAGCAATAGAAACAGAATAATAAACAATAAAATTAGCTTAAACCTGGTGCTCTGTGACAAACTAGAGTGGTGGGATGGGGTGGGTAGTGGGAGAGAGGTTCAAGAGGGAGAGGACATATGTATATCTATGGCTGATTCATCTTTATTTATGGCAGAAGCCAACAGAATATTGTAAAGCAATTATCCTCCAATTAAAATAAATAAATTTAAAAGATAAAGGTTTTTTAAAAATTAGCTAAAATTCCCGTTTATTCTCACAACTGATGCCATTTTGATATTCAACTGTAGCATAGTTTTTCAGTTTTTCATTTTTTTAAATTCGGTTTTATATGTCATTGTTTAGTTGCTAGGTCATTATCAACTCTTTGTGATCCCATGGATTGTAGGCTGCCAGGCTCCTCTGTCCATGGGATTTCCCAAGGAAGAATACTGGAGTGGGTTGCCATTTCCTCCTCCAGGCAATCTTCCCAACCCAGGGTTCAAACCCACATCTTCTGCTTGGCAGGTGGATTTTTACCACTGAGCCATCAGGGAAGCCCTTTATAGGAGTAAACCTGATATTATATCCCAATTGGTATAAAAATGAATGTATAACATATTCTGTTTTGTGGATATGACCATAAAAATATTTTCAACATTTTCATAAATATTGTCATACTGGCCTTAATTTTTACTCAAGTTGCTTACTTCAATCACATTGTTTATGAAGAAGATAATTTTATGTTAGCAGAAATAGCTTTACCATGTTCCACCAAACACAATGATTTATTCAATGGAGAATATTAGTGAGATATCTGTATCAAAACACTCCTTGTTTATACCTTTAGACTGTTATTTTAATTTTTCCTGGACCCCCTCCTTACTGTAAGTTGGGCTTCCCTGGTGGCTTAGCTGGTAAAGAATCAGCCTGCAATACAGGAGACCCTGGTTTGATTCCTGGGTTGGGAAAATCTGCTGGAGAAGGATAGGCTACCCACTCCAGTGTTCTTGGGCTTCCCTTGTGACTCAGCTGGTAGAGAATCTGCCTGAAATTCAGGAGATCTAGGTTTGATTCCTGGGTTGGGAAGATCCCCTGGAGAAGGGAACTGCTACCCACTCCAGTATTCTGGCCTGGAGAATTCCGTGGGCTGTACGGTCCATGGGGTCACAAAGAATTGGACACGACTAAACGATGTTCACTTCATTTAAGGGTAAGCAGGATCTTAGTTCCCTGACCAGGGATCGAACCCATGTACCCTGCATTGAAATTGTGGAGTCTTAACTATTGGACCAGAGAAGGCAATGGCACCCCACTCCAGTACTCTTGCCTGGAAAATCCCATGGACGGAGGAGCCTGGTAGGCTGCCGTCCATGGGGTCCCTAAAAGTTGGACATGACTGAGTGACTTCCCTTTCACTTTTCACTTTCACGCACTGGAGAAGGAAATGGCAACCCGCTCCAGTGTTCTTGCCTGGAGAATCCCAGGGATGGGGGAGCCTGGTGGCCTGCTGTCTGTGAGGTTGCCCAGAGTCAGCCACGACTGAAGTGACTTAGCAGCAGCAGCAGCAACCATTGGACCCCTAGGGAAGTCCATAGACCTTTATAGTGTTGAATGTCAGCTGTCACATATCGTGGGATGTGTAAGTAGGTCATAACTGAATTGTCCACATGTGGATTTTTATCAGTGACTTGAGAGATGGGATTGCTTCACCACCTAGATTGCAGAATCCCACTGTGAGTGTATATTTGCTAAATTGCTCTTGGAATATGCTGTTAAATGACTCTGCACCCCTTATTTCCCCAGGTCCCCAAATATTCCACATCATATCTTTGTTGCATACTTTATTCAGTTATATTTTCATGCCCAGCCTTGCACTTGAATACTTAACCAACATTAAACTCCTTGTGCCTTTTTTGTCTCTGCCCCCTTTCTTCCCCTGTCCTCCCTGGGCCCCAGGTTCACTCCACCACCCTCTTATCCTTATGGCTGCTTTTCCCTCTGGCCTATTCCTACCCCACTCTGTGACACACCCACACACTGTCACTACCCCAAGGACTTCAAGTTCCCAGAGTGTGTCTTGACAACAGATGAAATGTTGACTGCTATTTTAGATGTTATGTATTGTAGTAAATATTGTCTTTGTAACTGTCACAGGGTTGGAAGGACTGTAAAGTGTAGGAAAGCTCCCATTTTGAGGCATCCAGAAGTTTGGAGATACAGCTGTCCTTCTTGTCATTGAGGTGCATGTGTGGTGACTGGTTTCATGAAAGAGTGCGATTCTGAGTTTCTTTGTGTTTATGAGTGTTTGTGTATGTGATAGGGAGTTTTAATGTATGCAGTGTGCATTCATGGTTGTGAGTGTGCAGATGAAATTGTATGGGAACGTGAGTGATTACGTATGTGTGTAAGTATCTGAATGTGTGCAAGTATATGTTTGAGTGTGTGAATGTCCATGCATCTCTGCATGTAAATGAACTTGTATGTGAGCATTTGTGTGTGCTTGTGTAGAATGGATTGTCTTCCATTATGGCTCTAACAACTGACTTGACAATTGAGAGGGAAGATGGAAGGAACCTGGATCAAAGATTTAATATATATGTAAGGAAAACCTGAAAAATTAGATTCAACACATAATATATAAATATGTTTCTACTGACCCTATAAATTGACCTATATGACCTATATTGACCATATAAATATGACCCTATGGAAGTGTATTTCTTAATTACAAATACAATCCCAAGTTCTTAATGAAAAGTTTGCACAAAATAATTTTGTAGAGAACTGTGTTGATCTCTCTATGGTCTTGAATTGAGTGAGTAGCACTGGCTTATCTGACATTTATGGAAATAGTAGAATCTCCCTATTAGACCACCTGACCCTCATTCTTTAGTTTGCATGGGTCTCTTTTAAACATTTATCTCTTTCTTCTGTGGGTAGTATCCACTTCTGCTTCCAAATTATTGAAGGTCCATATCAGGAAAGTTTATTTTCCTAACAAATTACATATTCTTTGATACTGAGTTATACAAATGAGTACACTGCTGTCTAATGTAGAGTGTTGAAATCATGTCCTTCTTGTTACTTGTATCTCTTTTGAAATCCTCAGATATGAGGACAAATTCCATTTCTTTGCTCACACTTTAATTGGTGGTTCAGCTCAGTGTATGAAATTAGGAAAGAACTGTCCTGGGTAGAATTTCTCAGTGAGGCAAAACCTCCATTGAGACATAGCAAGTTTCTTACATGTCAGTCCTAAGTTCTTTTTGCTCCCTTCATGGGAGCCCTGTGTGCCTCCAGGGATCATGGAAAAGAAGAGGGCTTGGCAACCCACTCCAGTATTCTTGTCTGGAGAATTTCATGAGCAGAGGAGTCTGGGTAGCTATAATCCATTGGGTCGGAAAGAGTCAGAGACAACTGAAACGGCTTAGCGCGCTCATACGTAAGCATCTGTCACAAACAATCCAAAGTCTCTTAAGACATATTAGCTAGAAACTTATAATTGTCATTGGTAATTAGTGACTGGAAAAATATTTTCAAAAATAATCGCAGTTCCCAAGCCTGTTCCTCCTGCCAGTGCTGCTACAGGTGACATGATAATTGCAGTACTGAGGGGAGGTGAGATCACAGGATCACAAACTCGTGTCTCAGGGTCCAGTTAGCCTTCCTGCACACATACTGATTGTTTTGACCTGCATGCTGAGCCCACCCTCCAGGAAGCAGGAAAAAGTCACTGAGTTTTTTCTGTATACTTTAGGGAGGTAGACTCTATAAAGGAAGCATCTGTATTAGGAATCTGGTAAGTGAATTATTTGACAAAGAGAATCTCCCTTGTGTGAACCTGGTCCAGCACCAAAGCCTGCAGAAGGGTGGGATAAATCCTGAGTCTGAACTGAGATAGAAAAGGGAGATGGGGTGCTACATCTTTCACCAATCCCTGATGCTCCTAATGTGATGTATGTATATCTCACTGACAGAGATCGTTGTGGTTTAATACTAGTGTGATATTTTATGTGACTAGGACTGTATTTCCCAAATTAATATGATGTTCAGTCTCCTTTCCAGGAATCCTATACATACATTTCAGGTTTCAGAGATGAGCACATAATAGTCCATCCTTGTAACAAAGAGTATGATGAATCTATAGGAATCATCTGACCTTGTGCAGTAACAGTGTGTCTGGCAGCCATTGCTGGAGTAGAACTGTCTCCTTTAACTCTGGATGTTGTATGAATTGCTGAGAAGATTAAGTTATTGTGTCTCTATTGATTGTTGGAGAGACTATTTGCACATAAATTAAGGAATCAGCATGTATGAAAAATAGAACTTTGTGCAATTCAGATACCATATTTCTGCTTCTTTTCAGTATTATGATACGCATTCAAAAAATATATGTTCTTTATATGGTACACAAGTTTCTAGCCTTAATATTGATCTTCATGTATCTTGTATTTACATATCTGTCACAAATTGTGCCTTACTGCTAATACTTGTATTTGTTGTTTAGTCACTAGGTCACGTCCAACTCTTTTGTGACCCCATCAACTGTAGCCCCCCAGGTTCCTTCTTTCTGTGGGATTTTCCAAGGAAGAATACTGGAGTGGGTTGCCATTTCCTTTTCCAGGGGATCTTCTCCACCCAGGGATCAAAACCATGTCTCCTGTGTTGGGAGGCATGTTCTTTACCACTGGTAGCACAGCTGGTAAAGAATCCACCTACAATGAAGGAGACTCCAATTTGATTTCTTGGTTGGGAAGATCCCCTGGAGAAGGGATAGGCAACCCACTCTGGTATTCTTAGTCTTCTCTGGTGGCCTGGATGGTAAAGAATCCACCTGCAATGTAGGAGACCTGGGTTCGATCCCTAAGTTGGGACAATCTCCTGGAGGAAACACTGCAGGAATTACTAAATAAATACACTTATCACATGAAATTGATATTAATAATAATTTTGTTTCTTTAGTCCACTCAGTCGGGCATCATTGTTTCCAGTTCCATGGTTACTGTGACTTGTGCCATTGTGCTTTTGTGCCAGACTGAGAATAAATGAGTCTTTTTTTGCTGTCCTAATATTGAGTCATTCTTGGATTCATTAAATCCAACTTGATACAGGGCAGGTGCCAGCAGTTTTATACTCTGGTGGTGGAACTGCATTTTCTGAATATCTGTAAAGCTTTATTCAAACTTTATACTTAACCCTAGAATGTCTTTTTTTTTTTTTTTTTTGGCTTTGCCATGAGGCATGTGGGATCCTGTTCCCTGAACAGGTAATCTAACCAGCACATGCTGCATGGAAGTGTAGAATCTTA
The DNA here is from genome assembly GCF_029378745.1 of Bos indicus. Classification (NCBI taxonomy): domain Eukaryota; kingdom Metazoa; phylum Chordata; class Mammalia; order Artiodactyla; family Bovidae; genus Bos; species Bos indicus. Next base: position 58,580,245 of record NC_091777.1, read on the forward strand.
ACCACTGAACCAGCAGGGAAGTCCCAGTACCTAAATTTTCAAATAAAATACTACCAACCTCTATTGAACTGACTAGTTGTAAAACTTAGATCTGGTTTATTTGAGGAACACACAAGTACTTGCATATATTCTGTAGTAAATGCACTTTCCTTCCTACCAGGGCAGCCAGATTCAAATCCTCGCTAGCTGTCTGCCCATCAGCAGTGAATGAATATAGACTAAACATTTAACCTCTCTGGGTTGATGTTTCCCTTATCTTTATAAGGAGGATAATACTATCTGCCTGATGAATGTGTGAGGAAAAAAGATGTTTTCATTTGTGTGGCTTTCATCACAGTGATTCATTCATTTCAAGTGTTCTTTAATGGTTATACATTCAACCTTTGGAAGCACTGATATGACAGGAAAACATTATTTCTTTTAAAGTAGGAAGTATTGGTAAGTGGAGAATATTGGATTTTTGTTGACCTGTTACTTGTGTTCTAGGCAATGGGATCATGGCAGATGCCATGATCTTCACTTTTTGAATGTTGGGTGTTAAGCCAGCTTTTTCACTCTCCTCTTTCACCTTCATCAAGAGGCTCTTTGATTCTTCTTTGGTTTCAACCATAAGAATGGTGTTATGTACATATCTAAGTTTATTGATATGTCTCCTGACAATCTTGATTCCAGCTTGCGCTTCATCCAGCCCATCATTTTGCATGATGTACTCTGCATATAAGTTAAATAAGCAGAGTGATTATACATCCTTGACATACTCCTTTCCAATTTTGAACTAGTCAGTTGTTCAATGTCTGGTTCTAACTGTTGCTTCTTGACCTGCATACAGGTTTCTCAGGAGGCAGGTAAAGTGGTCTGGGATTTCCATCTCCTTAAGAATTTTCTACAGTTTTTTGGTTTTTTTTTTTGATGCACACCATCAAAGGCTTTAGTATAGTCAATGAAGCAAAAGTAGATTTTTTTCTGGAATTCTCTTGCTTTTTCTATAATCCAAATGATGTTGGCAATTTCATCTCTAGATCCTCTGCCTTTTCTAAATCCAGCTTTAACATCTGGAAGTTTGGTCCACATACAGTTGAAGGCCAAGAATCTGTACCACCTTCACAGTCAAACCTCACTGGGGCAGAGCTGCCACAGTGGGAAAAACTTTTTTTCTCCTATGCATGTGGGGTCACTTAAGTCGTGTCCAACTCTTTGCAACCCTGTGGGCTGTGGCCTTCCAGGCTTCTCTGTAAGGGGATTTTCCAGGCAAGAATACTGAAGTGTATTGGCTAATACTGATTGCCATACCCTTCTAGAGCACTATATTTCCTGCTGCCATTACCACAAGCTCCCCTAAGTACCTGGTGCTGCCAGAACCCCTGCAACCCAATCAGCTGTACCACCTCCACACGTGGCCCTCATGGGGGCAGCCCCAAGTGCTCCAGGGCAGCCTCAGGAGCCAATCCTAATGGGTGGCCCACATGCAGAGGTAGAAATAAAACCACAATTGAAACTCAGGGACACTGTGTCTAAGGAAGAAGACCTAAAACCTTCCCACTGCCTATACAAGCTGCAGACAAATCCACACAATCAACTAGCCAGACTCTATGTCTATGGAATATATAAAAGGACATTGAGAGCTCCCACGAAAGAAAACACACTAGTTTGATAGTTGTGGACATTGGATGCAAGAACACATAAATGTAGGACCAGAATAGAATCTGAGCCCCCATTAGGAACACAGAAAGCTAAATAAATGAAGAGGAAATAGGCAAACTACCTGAAAAAAAATTCAGAATGATGATAGTAAAGATGATCAAAAACCTTGAAAACAAAATGGACAAAATGCAAGAATCAATTAATGAAGATCTTGAAGAATTGAAAAATAAGCATACGGAGACAAAAACCACAATTACTGAAATGAAGAATACTCTAAAGCAATCAATAGCAGAATATCTGAAGCAGAAGAAACAATCAGTAAGCTGGAAGATAAAATGGTGGAAATAACTTCAGAAGAGCAGAATAAAGTAAAAAGAATGAAAAGAACTGAGGATAGTCTCAGAGACCTCTGGGACAATATCATATGCACCAACATTGGAATTATAGGGGTCCCAGAAGAAGAAGAAAAGAAATGATATGAGAACATTTTTGAAGAGATTATAGTTGAAAATTTCCCCAACATGGAAAAGGAAATAGTCAATCAAGTCCAAGAGGCGCAAAGAGTCCTATACAGGATTAAACCCAAGGAGAAACACACAAAGACACATACTAATCAAACTAACAAAGACTAATCACAAAGAAAGAATATTAAAAGTAGCAAGGGGAAAAGCAACAAGTAACATACAAGGGAAACTCCATACCTTTAACAGCTGATCTTTCAGCAGAAAGTCTCCAGGCCAGAAGGGAATGGCAGGATATATTTAAAGTACTGATAGGAGGAAATCTACAACCAAGATTACTCTACCCAGGAAGGATCTCATTCAAAATTGATGGCAAAATCAAAAGCTTTTCAGACAAGCAAAAGTTAAGAGAATTCATTACTACCATACCAGCTTTACAACAAATGTTAAAGGGAGTTGTATAGTCAAGAAATCCAAGAGAAGATATATACAAAATCAACCCCAGATAATTAAGAAAATGGCAATAGGAACATATATATCAATAATTACTTTAAATGTAAAGTAATTATATGCTCCAACCAAAAGACACAGACTGTCTTAAAGGATACAAAAACAAGATCCATATATATGCTGTCACAAGAAACCCACTTCAGACCTCAAGACATGTATAGACTGAAAGTGAGAGGATGGAAAAATATATTCCATGCAAATGGAAAGCGAAATAAAGCTGGAGTAGCAAACCTCATATCAGACAAAATAGACCTTAAAATAAAGAATGTCACATTAGGAAAGGAAGGGCACTACATAATAATCAAGGAATCAATCCAAGAGGAAGACATAACAATTGTAAATATCTATGCACTCAACATAATAGCTCCTCAATATGTAAGACAAACACTAACATATAAACTAACATAGGACATATAAACTAACACTAATATATAAACTAAGACATAAAAGGAGAACTTGACAATAACACAGTGATGGTAGGAGACTTTAACACCCCACTCACACCAATGGACAGATCATCAAAACAGAAAATTAATAAAGAAACACAAGTCTTAAATGATAAATTAGGTGAGATGAAACTCACTGATATCTTCAGGACATTCTATCCAAATGCAGAAGAATACACCTTCTCAAGTGCACGTGGAACATTCATTAGGATAGACCACATCTTGGGTCACAAATCAAACCTCAGTAAGTTTAAGAGAACTGAGATCATATCAAGCATCTTTTCTGACCACAATGCTATGAAACTAGATATCAGTTACAAGAAAAACAACTGTAAGAAACACATGGAGATTAAACAATTCATTGCTAAAGAACCAACAGGTTACTGAAGGGAAATAAAAAATTTTCTAGAAATAAATGACAATGAAAACACTACAACTCAAAACCTGTGGGATGCAGCAAAAGCAGTTCTAAGAGGAAAGTGTATAGCAATACACTCCTACCTCAAGAAGCAAGAAAAACATCGAATAGAAAACCTATCTTTACACTGAAAACAACTGGAAAAAGAAGAAAATTAGGAGAAGGAAAGATATCATAAAAATCAGAGCAGAAATAACTGAAGAAGAAATGAAAGAAACAATAGTAAAGATTAATAAAACTAAAAGCTGATTCTTTGAGAAGATAAACAAAATTGACAAACCTTTAGCCAGACTCATCAAGAAAAGAGAGAGGAATCAAACCAACAAAATTAGAAATGAAAAAGAAGAGGTTACAACAGACAATGCAGAAATACAAAGGATTATGAGGCCATTATAAACAATTATATGGCAGTAAAATGGATAACCTGGAAGAAATGGACAGATTCTTAGGAAATTTCAACCTTCCAGGATGGAACCTAGAAGAAATAGAAATTTTGAACAACCCAATTACAAGCACTGAAATTGAAGCTGTGATCAAAAATCTCCCTAAAAACCAAAGCCCAGGACCAGATGGCTTCACAGGAGAATTCTATCAAGCATTTAGAGAAAAGCTAATGTGTATCCTTCTAAAACTCTTTCAAAAAATTACAAAGGATGGAACACTTCCAAACTCATTCTACGAGGCCACCATCATCCTGCTATCAAAACCAGACAAAGACAACACAAAAAAAGAAAGCTACAGGCCAATATCACTGATAAACAGATGCAAAAATCTTCAACAAAAGTTTAGCAAACAGAATTCAGCAACACATCAAAAAGCTCATACTCCATGATCAACTTTGGTTTATTCCAGGGATGCAAGGATTCTTCAATATACACAAATAAATCAATGTGATACACCATATTAGCACATTGAAAGATAAAAACCATATGATAATCTCAATAGATGCAGAAAAGGCCTTTGACAAAATTCAGCACCCATTTATGATGAAAAGTCTTCAAAAAGTGGGCATAAAAGGAGCCTACCTCAACATAGTAAAGGCCACATATGATAGTTCAGTTCAGTTCAGTCACTCAGTCGTGTCCAACTCTTTGCGACCCCTTGAATTGCAGCACACCAGGCCTCCCTGTCCATCACCAACTCCTGGAGTTCACTCAAACTCATGTCCATTGAGTCGGTGATGCCATCCAGCCATCTTACCCTCTGTCGTCCCCTTCTCCTCCTGCCCCCAATCCCTCCCAGCATCAGAGTCTTTTCCAATGAGTCAACTCGTCGCATGAGGTGGCCAAAGTACTGGAGTTTCAGCTTCAGCATCAGTCCTTCCAAAGAACACCCAGGACTGATCTCCTTTAGAATGGACTGGTTGGATCTCCTTGCAGTCCAAGGGACTCTCAAGAGTCTTGTCCAACACCACAGTTCAAAAGCATAAATTCTTCAGCACTCAGCTTTCTTTATAGTCCAACTCTCACATCCATACATGACTACTGGAAAAACCATAGCCTTGACTAGACAGACCTTTGTCAGCAAAGTAATGTCTCTGCTTTTGAATATGCTATCTAGGTTGGTCATAACTTTCCTTCCAAGGAGTAAGCATCTTTTAATTTCATAGCTGCAATCACCATCTGCAGTGATTTTGGAGCCCCCCAAAATAAAGTCGAACACTGTTTCCACTGTTTCCCCATCTATTTCCCATGTAGTGATGAGACCAGATGCCATGATCTTAGTTTTCTGAATGTTGAGCTTTAAGCCAACTTTTTCACTCTCCTCTTTCACTTTCACTGTATATGATAAGCCTACAGCAAACATTATTCTCAATAGTGAAAAACTGAGAGCATTCCCCCTAAGATCAGGAATAAGACAAAGGTGTCAACTTTCACCACTATTGTTCAACATAGTTCTGGAAGTCCTAGCTATAATAATCGAAGAAGAAAAAGAAATAAAAGGAATCCAGATCAGGAAAGAAGAAATAAAGCTCTCACTCTTTGCACATGACATGATACTGTACATAAAAAACCCTAAAGATAATATCAGAAAATTACTAGGGCTAATCAGTGAATTTAGCAAAGTCACAGGATACAAAATCAATACACAGAAATCACTTGCATATCCATATACTAACAATGAAAAATCAGAAAGAGAAATTAAGGAATCAATCCCATTAACCATTGCAACAAAAAGAATAAAATATCTAGGAATAAACTTACCTAAGGAGACAAAAGAACTGTACACAGAAAATTACAAGACACTGATGAAAGAAATAAAAAATGACATAAACAGAGAGATATTCCATGTTCCTGGGTAGGAAGAATCAATATTGTGAAAATGACTATACTACCAAATGCAATCTACAATTCAATGTGATGCCTATCAAACCATTGGAATTTTTCACAGAACTAGAACAAAAAATTTCACAATTCATATGGAAACACGAAAGACTCCGAATAGCCAAAGCAGTCTTTGGAAAGAAGAATGGAGCTGGAGGAATCAACCTTCCTGACTTCAGATTATACTACAAAGCTACAGTTATCAAGATAGTATGGTACTGACACAAAAACAGAAATATAGACCAATGGAACAAGATCAAAACCCCAGCAATAAACACATGCACCTATGGGTACCTTATTTTTGACAAAGGAGGCAAGAATATACAATGGGGCAAAGACAGTCTCTTCAATAAATGGTGCTGCTAAAGCTGGACAGCTACATGTAAAAGAATGAAATTAGATACTTCCTAACACCATACACAAAGATAAACTCAAAAATGGATTCAAGACCTGAATGTAAGACCAGAAACTATAAAACTCTTAGAGGAGAACATAGGCAGAACACTCGATGACAAATCAAAGCAAGATCCTCTATGACCTACCTCCTAGAGAATGGAAATAAAAACAAAAGTAAACAAGTGGGCCTGATTAAACTTAAAAGCTTTTACACAGCAAAGGAAACACTAAATAAGGTGAAAAGACAACCCTCAGAATGGGAGAAAATAATAGCAACTGAAGCAACTGACAAAGGATTAATTTCCAAAATATACAAGCAGCTCATACAACTCAATACCAGAAAAACAAACAACCCAATCAAAAAGTGGGAAAAAGACCTAAACAGACATTTCTCCAAAGGAGACATACAGATGGCTAACAAACAGATGAAAAGATGCTCAACATTGCTCATTATTAGAGAAATGCAAATCAAAACTACAATGAGATATCACCTCACACCGGTCAGAATGGCCCTCATCAAAAAGTCTACAAACAATAAATGTGGTGAAGGTGTGGAGAAAAGGGAATACTCTTGCACTGTTGGTGGGAATGTAAATTTATACAGCCACTATGGAAGATGGCATGGAGATTTCTTTAAAAAACTAGGTATAAAACCACCATATGACTGAGCAATCCCACTTCTAGGAATATACCCTGAGGTATATGAAAACTGAAAAAGGCACATGTCTTCCGTTGTTCATTGCAGCACTGTTTGCAATAGCTCGAACGTGGAAGCCACCTATATATCCATCGACCGATAATTGGATAAAGAATTTGTGGTACGTACACAGAATGGAATATTACTCAGGCATAAAAAGGAACACCTTTGAGTCAGTTCTAATAAGCTGGATGAACCTAGAACTTATTGTACAGAATGAAGTAAGTTAGAAAGAGAAAGAGAAATATTGTATTCTAACGCATATATATGGGATCTAGAAAAATGATACTGAAGAATTTATTTGCAGGGCAGCAATGGAGAAAACACACATAGAAAATACTTATGGACATGGGAAGAGGGGAGGAGAGGGTGAGATGTATGGAGAGAGTAACATGGAAACTTACATTACCATATGTAAAATAGATAGCCAATAGGAATTTGCTGTATGTCTCAGGAAACTTAAAGAGGGGCTCTGTATCAATCTAGAGGTGTGGGATGGTGAGATGGGAAGGAGGTTCATAAGGGAGGGGATGTATGTATATCTATGGCTGATTCATGTTGAGGTTTGACGGAAAGCAACAAAATTCTGTAAAGCAACTATCCTTCAATTAAAAAATAAATAAATTAAAAATAAAAACCCAAAAGTTAATCACAATGTCATTTTATCTGATACTATTGGGACATTAAGATAATAACCTATTCACTCTTTCTCATATTTTTTCCAGAAGGCTCTGAAGAGGATTTCATTTATTTACTTTTTTGCTTAATTTTTAATTTACTTTTATTTCAAGTTAAAATGTATTTTAACTAAGATTGAAATATAGTTGATTTACAGTATTACATGTTTGATGAGTACAGCAGTCATTCATAGTTTTTCAAGGTTCTATTTCACGCATAGTTATTAATATGTATTGGCTCTGTTTCCTGTGTTGTGAGATGTATCCTTATATCTAATTTATTTGGCACACAGTAGTTTGCATCTCTTAATCCCCTATTTTTCTTGCCTTTATGGCCTTCCCCTTCTGCACTGTAACCACTAGATGGTTTTCTATATCTACCAATATGTTTCTTCTTTGTTCCATTCTTTAGTTTGTTCTAGTTTTCAATTCCTCAGAGAAGCAATATCATATATAGTATTTTTGTGTGTGCGTTTATCTCTTTAAGCATAGGCTTATTCATGTGGTTTCAATGGCAAAAATTATATTCTCTTTAACAGCTGAGCAGTATTCCACTTGTATATATCAACTCATGTTTATCAGCTCATCTGTTGTGAATTTGTGTCCGTATCTTGTGTTAATGATTTTAAAAATGCCACTTTCAACATTGGGGTGCATGCCACTTTTTTCCCCCTGTACCACAATGCATGTGGACCTTCCCTGACTGGGAATTGAACTCATGTTCAGTCTGCTGTGGCAGCACCAAGGCTTAAACACTGGACCACCCAGAGAATCCTGCAGATTACTTTCTGAAATAGTTTTTTTTTTTTTTCAATGTATAGTCAGGTGTGGAAATGCTGGATCATGTAGTAGTTCTATTTTTACTGTTTTTGAGGAACTTCCATACTGTATTCCATGGCAGCTACACCAATTTGCATTTCCCACCAACAATGCACAAGGGTTTTCTTTTCTGTACAAACTGGCCAACATTCCTGTTGATAGCCATTCAGACAGCTGTGAGGTGATATCTCATTTTTGTTTCGACTTGCATTTTTGATGACTAGCAATGTTGAGTATCTTTTAAAGTGCTTACTATCCGTTTGCATGTCTTCTTTGGAAAATATCTATTCAGGTCTTCCACTCATTTTTTCAGGGGGTTTGTTTGTTTTTTGATATTGAGTTATATGAGTTGTTCATATCTTTTGGATATTAATCTATCATCAGTCATATCATTTGCAGATATTGTTTTCCCATTCCATTTGTTGTGTTTTCATTTTGTTAGTGGTTTCCTTTGCTGTGAAATAGCCTTTAATTGTTGTTATTATTTAGTCGTTATGTCGTGTCCGAGTCTTTAGTGACCCCATGGACTGTACTACCCTCCAGGCTCCTCTGCCCATTGGATTACCCAGGCAAGAATACTGGAGTTGATTAAGAATTCTTTCAACAGGTGATCTTCCCAAACCAGGGATTGAACTTGCTTCTCTTGCTTGGAAGGTGGATTTTTTTTTTCTAGGTGGATTCTTTACCACTGAGCTACCAGGAAAGCCCCTTAAAATTAAATAGGTGTCTAATTTGTTTATCATTGCTTTTGTTTCTTTTCCCTTAGGAGACAGATCCAAAAAAAATTACTGTAATTAATGTCAGAAAATGTTCTTCCTATGTTGTCTTCTAGGTGGTTATTTTTCATTATTATCCATTCTCTTTGCCCACAAAATATAAACTGCACAAGGCCAGGAAACATGTGCCTTGTTCTTGGAGTTCTGTCCACTGCCAGCAGATCAGGTGCTTGACGCAGCAGGTCAAATATATTCAGTATATTTTATGGGAGGAATGGATTAATTCCTCCAATGCTTGTTGAGTTGTTACCTACCTTCTTTGTGCCACTATAAAATACTTTCCATCTTTTCCACCTTCTGTCTCCATTTTTCAAGTCATCTTTTAACTACCACACTCTTTTTATGTTATTTTCCTATCACTGTTTTTTATTTTTATTTTTTTTTACATTCTTTTTTTAATATTCTTTTCCATTATGGTTTCTTTTTTTCTTTTTTTTTTTTTAGTTTTATTTTATTTTTAAACTTTACATAATTGTATTAGTTTTGCCAAATATCAAAATGAATCCGCCACAGGTATACATGTGTTCCCCACCCTGAACCCTCCTCCCTCCTCCCTCCCCATACCATCCCTCTGGGTTGTCCCAGTGCTCTAGCCCCAAGCATCCAGTATCGTGCATCGAACCTGGACTGGCATCTCATTTCAACTATCACTGTTTTAGTGAGTTGTGTTTGTTCCCAACAATTCTGACATGATAAGTAAGTGGGTTTTCTCCACTCTGCAAAGTTGTTTAACTGTCTGGAAACCACCTGGGTGTCCTATAACTCGCTTCAACTCTGACACTAACTACCTAGTTCAGATTCCACAAGATTGTCCTCAGTTCAGATGCAAGTCCCAGTATTGGGACTGCAGAGTATCTATACTTTTGTCTAACTTAACTATAATATCAGGTATCCCCATACTCAGCCTGCCCCCATTTGAAGTTGAAGCATTTGGGGGAATATTCAGAAAACTGTATATTTTCAGTAAATATTCAGTTAAACTCGGGAAAACATTTTCCTTACTGCTACCAGTTTATTATAAAGGATACATAGGAATGGCCAGATGAAGGAGTACATTGGGTGAGTTCTGGAAGGAGCCCAAGCACAGGAGCTTCTGTCCCCATGAAGTTGGGTATCACCACCCTCCCTGCAGGGGATGTGCTGTCCAACTCTGAGGATCTCTGTGCCCTGTTATTTGGGAGTTTTTATGGAGGTTTTATCATGTGAGTATCACTGATTGAATCATTGGCAGTTGATGATTAAGCTGATTCTCCAGCCACTCTTCCCTTTCTGGAGCTCGGGGCGTAAGCCTGAAAGTCCAACCCTCTAGTCACATGGTTGGTTCCTCTGGCAACCAGCTTCCATCTTGAAGCTCTCTAGGGTCCCACCAAGAGTCTTCTCTTTAATAGAAAACTGAGACATGGTTGAAAGGGGCTTTTTATGAATGACAAGAGACTTCATTCACCTGTACCACTCAAATACAGGGGTTTCGAAGCTCTGTGTCAGAAACCAGGGACAACGTTCAAATGTATGTTTCTTTCTATGTCACAGCTTCTGCGATAAGTTTGTTTCTGTTTTTTCTTTTATGTTGGGAGTTGTGTGTGTGCGTGTGCAGTATCAGCCTTAGACTTCAGCAAGCTGACTTTCCCTGAACTTCAGACTTTTCACTCCTGCTACCCTTTCTGTATCATGAAAACCTTCCTTGAAACCAGAGATGCTGTGGGGACAGGATGCTCTGAATCCAGAGCAGGTCCTGCACAAGGCCTTGTCACTAAAAACACCAATTTTGAAATTTTTTATTGTCCTTTTCTGAGGGCTGAGACAGGAGGCCAGCAGTTGTGATTAGGTGATGATGTCTGCATCCGTTTCTCCCCTAAGGGGCCCTTATGGAGTCTTTACTTGCTCAACCTCCATGCATGGGCTGGAGCCCATGTTCAGGAGCTCCAGCAGGGCCTCATAGAAGACCTGGTTTTGGTCTGACAGGCTGATCCCTCACACTGATTTGGTAGCACCAGTACTTACTTCTCAGAATCACACGAAATTTGTCCTGATCAAGTTCACTTGCAGATCGGTGCTGACACATTGGTTTTGGACATCTTACGTTGTTCATATTGACAGGTATCCCAATGAAAACCATATCTCAAGGGACCTGTATGTCATAAATGTATTGCTTTCATTGTGTTTGCGTGTTTTTAGGCTCTTATGGGGTAGAGTATAGTCACTGTTGGATTTCTTTAGCCTGGGATCCTAGACTTGGCAACAGAGCTTATTGCAACAGGATAGTTTTTCAGAAATTGTTTTATATGATTGGGTTAGGGGTCTCCATAGCCATCTTCAAGCTTAAGGATATATCAAAGGACACCCAAGATTCAGAATTGATTAAACTGAAGGTTATTAGTGTATTACTGAGAAATTACAGTGTATTACAGGTGAGAAGTTACAGTGCATTACACGTGAGTGAAAACAGTGACAGACTTCATTGTTTTGGGCTCCAAATGTTGACTGCAGCCATGAAATTAAAAGACGCTTACTCCTTGGAAGGAAAGTTATGACCAACCAAGACTGCATATTAAAAAGCAGAGACATTACTTTGCCAACAAAGTTCTGTTTAGTCAAAGCTATGGTTTTTCCAGTAGTCATGTATGGATGTGAGAGTTGGACTATAAAGAAAGCTGAGTGCCAAAGAATTGATGCTTTTGAACTGTGGTGTTGGAGAAGACTCCTGAGAGTCCCTTGGACTGCAAGGAGATCCAACCAGTCCATCCTGAAGGAAGTCAGTCCTGAATATTCATTGGAAGGACTGATGTTGAGGCTGGAACTCTAATACTTTGGCCACCTGATGTGAAGAACTGACTTATTTGAAAAGACCCTGATGCTGGGAAAGATTGAAGGTGGGAGGAGAAGGGGACAACAGAGGAGAGATGGTTGGATGGATCACCGACTCAGTAGACATGAGTTAAGAGTAAATTCCAGGAGTTGGTGATGGACAGGGAGGCCTGGTGTGCTGCAGTCCATGGGGTCGCAAAGAGTCAGATACAACTGAGCAACTGAACTGAATTGAACTGAACAGGTGAGAATCAGCAAAGGGAAAAGGTGCATAAGGGAAAGTCCACATGAAACCATACAGAATAGTCCACATGCCCCTTCCCACTGGAGGCACTTGGAGATGTTGTTATTTCATCCTGAAAAATATGTGACAATATTTGTGAAGTGGTGTTGACCAAGGCAGCTCACTTGAGCCTTGGTGCAGGGTTGAACTGAAGGTCATTCATGTAGCCCTGCATCCCCCATGGGACTGAAGTCAGCTAGTCAGACTCCAGCCCTTCAGAGCAAAAACAGGTCTTCACCATAAATTGTATTGTTAGCATAAAATTCTCTAGTCCCACTGGTCCAGTATGGCCCAATGCTTCAAGTATATCAAAACACTCTTATCCAGAAGAATATGCCATGGCTGAGAGATTATCTCCCAGGAGTGAGTCAAAGACCAATCCTAAATACAGGGTTTTCAAAAATTGTTTCAGAGTTTGAGCAACTGAGGTTTGCTGATTAGCCCTTTCCTACATGGTCATAGTGGATGGTTTCCTTGTTCTCTTTCTCTAAATCATTTCTTGGAATTTGCTAATCATTTCAGTGGCACCAAGAGAAGCAAGATAGCCCGTGCATATGGAAAGCTGCCATGAATATGAAGAAGTTGGAAAAACATTTTGTCTAAACATACAGCTTGATCATTAAGAGAAAGGACCCACAAATTTGAATCATAAGGGAAGGTTTCTAGAGAGAAGGATACAGAGGGAATAGGAATTGGGTTGAGGTAAGAAGAGGGGAAAATATGCATCTACGAAGAAGGGTGAGGGCATGGAAGGCAAGTAGTAGTCGGCTGTGGTTCAGGAACTGATGGGGTGTGGAATTGTCAGAGGGAGAGAACTGCAATGGGGTGTGGAGTGGAGGTGCCGTGTGGAACTAGAAGGGTCAGGTGGAGGCTGGAGGGGAAATTGTAGACCATGGGCTTGAAGTGTGATTAGATAGGTGCTAAGAGATGGATAAAGACCTAAGGAGTTGTGGGGTGAAGGTTTTTGGGAGATAGAGGTGGACGGGGAGCCAGTATGTCAGTAAGGGTGATGGAGGTATCGGGGACAGTTTGAGGGTCACTAATTCATCCGCCATTATTAATTTCATTATTTCCAGTGGAGTCACAAGTCATTTGTGCCTCCCAGATGCCACTAGTCATAGAGAACCCATCTGCCAATGCAGAAGACCTTAGAGATGTGGGTTCCATCCCTGGGTTGGGAAGATCCCCTGGAGGAGGGCATGGCAACCCACTCCAGTATTCTTGACTGGAGAATCCCATGGACAGAGGAGCCTGGCAGGCTACAGTCCATAGCATCGGGAAGAGTTGGACACAGCTAAAGCAACTTAGCATGTACAGGTCACTCATGGGTCTTTTTTTTACAGTCAGACCATGAAGTGAAAATATTGCTCATACAAAATACTCCTTAATTTTTTTTTTTTTACATACTGTAAGACCCCAGATAGAAGGTTGTATACACACAACACCAAGAATATTTTACTGTTCTATCTGTATTTCAGGCAGAGGGAGTGACTAGGGTGGGTACGGCAAGAAAACCTTTTTGTTGGTAGTAGGCACTCGATGTTGACGTTCATAGGGCAGGCCTGAGACTTTCCCAGTACTTTGTCTTCAATAATGGGTGTTATTCTGTTTGTGCATAAGTGTGTGAATGTGTGCCACTATGTGCTTGACTGTGTGAATGTCTTTGCGTGTGTGTTTGCACATGTTATGATTTTGTGTATGTATGTAGGATGATTTGTCCACCGTTATGACTCTAACAACTGACTTGACAGCTCGGACTGATTGCTTACTGAACTAAGATCAAAGATTGATTTATGTGTAGGAAAACCTGAAGAATTAAAGTCATCATATATAATATTTTTTCCTGATCCTTTGGAAATGTATTTCTTAATTCAAAATGCAGTCATAATTCCTTAATGAAAATTTTACACAAAAGTAGTATAGATAACTGTGTTGACCTCTTGATGGTACTGAATTAAGTGAATAGCTTTGACTTACCTGACAGAATTGTTGAATCTCCCTATTTAGGCATCTTATCCTGTGGCTTGTATTTTCAAGGGACTTTTTAGAACCTTCTGTCTTTCTTGTGTGGGTATTGATCTGCATCTGTTCCTAAAATTGTCAATATTGGTAAAGTTTATTTTCCTAAGAATTTGCACATTCATTGATATTGGGTTGTGCAAATGAGTGCAGTGATATCTAATATAGATTATTGGCATCATATTCTTTTGTTACTTGTATCTCTTTTGAAATGTAAGATACTTGTACAAATTCCATTTCTTTCTCTTAACTTAATTGATGGTGTAGCTCAGTGTATGAAATTAGGAAAGAACTGTCCTGGGTAAAATTTCTAAGTGAGGCAGAACCTCTATTGTGACACATATGTGCAGCCAGTCCCTTATATGTCAATCGTTAGTACTTTCTGCTCCCTGCTTGTGAGCCCTGTCTGCCTCCAGGGATCAAGGAAAAGTGAGCATCTGTCACAAACACTCTAATAGTCTCTTAAGATACATTAGCTTGAAAGTGATAATTGTCCTTGGTAATTAGCAACTGGGAAAATGTTTTCAAAAATAATCCCAGCTCCCAAGCCAGTTCCTGCCAGTGCTGCTACAGCTGACGTGATATTTACAATTCTGAGGGAAGGTGAGGTCACAGGATCACAAACTCATATTTCAGGGTGGAGCTAGCCCTCTTGCACACTGGCTGGATTGCTCTGACTTTCATGCTGAGGAAGGAATCTGGTAAGTGGACATACTGCACAAAGGGAGTCTCCTGTGTATGAACCAGGTCCAGCACCAAAGCCCTGCAGGAGGGTGGGATAAATCCTGAGTCTGAACTGAGATAGAAAAGGAAGATGGGGTCCTAGACCATTCACCAATTCCTAATGGCTCCTAATGTGTGTATTTCTCACTGGAGTGATGGTTGTGGTTTAATGCAAATGATAATGAAAACTGAAGTTTCATATGATCAAGGACTATAGTTTCAAATCAATTTGATACTCAGTCTACTTTTCAGCAATCACAGAGGTACATCAGCAATCACAGAGGTACGTTTCAAGTTTCATAGGTGTGCTTATCATATTCAATACTTGTAACAAAAAGTGGCAAACATCTGATCCTATGAAGAAACAGTGTGCCTGTCCGTTGTTTCTGGAATATAAATGTTTCCTGTAAATGACATGGGCTTCCCTGGTGGCTCAGACTCTAAAGAATTTGCCTGCAATGCAGGAGACCTGGGGTTTGATCCCTGAGTCTAGAAGATCTTTCAGAGAAGGGAATGGCAACCCACTCCAGTATTCTTGCCTAGAGAATCCCGTGGACAGAGGAGCCTGGTGGGGAGGGTGAAGTGCTAGTACTTTTAATAGTTGTGTCTCAATTGATTTTGGAGAGACTCTTAGCACTTTAAAGTTAGGGAAGTAGCATTAATAAACACAGAACTTTATACATTTCAGATACCATTTGTAGGCTCAAATGTATATTGCTGACACCTTTAAATATTATAAAACCAATCTAGAAAATATATGGCATTTATACAGTACACAAGTTGCTTGCCTTAAGATTTCATTTTGTATTGTCATGTTTTAATATCTTTCAAAAAGCTTTGCTTATTGCTAATACTTTTTAAATCTCAGGTATTAAAAATTGATATGCACACCATTTGGAACAGGTTAAAATTTGGTTTCTACTCTTTGCTATTATGGGCTTCATTGTTTCCTGTTGCATAATTCCCATGGATCTTGGTATTGGCTTTTTTCCTAGATGAAAGTAAATGAGCCTTTCTGTTGGCATCCTTAAAATAAGGAATTCTTGTATTCGTTAAATCCACCTGTCATGAGGCAGATACCTGCAGTTTTATACAGTAGTCAGTGCATTTACATTTCATTAAGATTTCAAAAGCTTTTGTTGAAATTTGCAATTGTGTATAGAGTAACTCATCAAAAATAAGTGGAAATTTGTCCCTTCCTAAATTTTAAAGTAAAATACCACTAATCTGAACTGAACTGACAAGATACAAAAGCAAAACTCCATTCAGATGTGGCTTATTTGAAGGATACAGGTAACTAGTATATGAGTACATTCTAAGTTCAATGCACCATTGTTGTTCCAGGGTGAAATCTCCACTAGTCATCTGCCCCCAACCAGTGAGTGAATTTAGACCAAACACTTAATTTCTCTGATTGATGTTTCCCTCATCTTTATAAGGAAGGTAATACTATCTGCCTCATGAATTTGTGAGCAATAAAGATATTGCCACATGTGTGTCTTTCATCACAATGACTCATACATTGCAAATGTTCTTTAATTGTTTTACATTCAACATTTGGAAACCCGACTTGAGAGGAAAACTTTAATTATTTCAAAGTAGGAAATGGTAAGTGGAGAATGCCGGATTTCAGTTAACATTGTCCCTGTGATACACATGTTCCCATTCAGGATTCTCTAGCTCAGAAGACAACCATCAGTTCTTGAGACCTGAGAGGATGGCTGCTGGTGATTTGACAGCAGGTTTCATCTTATTGTTACAGACTGTATTTGGAATGCTGGGA
This sequence comes from Bos indicus, assembly GCF_029378745.1. Lineage (NCBI taxonomy): Eukaryota > Metazoa > Chordata > Mammalia > Artiodactyla > Bovidae > Bos > Bos indicus. Next base: position 58,597,023 of record NC_091777.1, read on the forward strand.
AATTTCTTTCTTCTTTACCATTATCTCTTTCTTTATTGCACTGGGATTAGGCTGAAGACCATAGATTTCATTGTCAAGAACCTGATTGTAGCCAACATTTTAGTTCTTTTGTCTTGTGGATTCCACAATGTAATGGCCAATTTTCAGTGGCATAATCTCAACAGAGATTTTGCTTGCAGATTTTTCCCTTATGTCCGTGTAGTGGGCAGGGGAGTGTCCATTGGCACCACCTGCCTCTTGAGTGTCTTCCAGGTCATCACAATCAGTCCCAGGAACTCCAGATGGGGAGGGCTTAAAGTGAAAGTTCTCAAGTGTGTTGTTCCTTCAGTTATCCTGTGCTGGATTGTGAACATGGTGGTAAATGTCATTTATCTTATGTATCTGAGTGGAGATTTGAGCAACAAAAGCATCACAAACAGAAAGCATTTTGGACACTGTTCTGCTGTTCGTCATGACCAAACCAGAGACTCATTATATGCGGTGTTGATGTCCTTCCCTGATGTGTTATGTTTTGTGGTCATGATCTGGGCCAGTGGTTCCACAGTTCTCATCCTGTACAGGCACAAGCAGAGGGTCCAAAACATTCACAGCATCAAGGTCTCCTCCATATCCTCCCCTGAGTCCAGAGCCACCAAAACCATCCTTCTTGTGGTGAGCACCTTTGTTAATTTTAACACTCTTTCCACCATCTGTAACATTGTTTTGAGTCTTTTGAATAATCCTAGTTTGTTCTTTGTGAACAGCTCTGCCATAGTCACTGCATGCTTCCCAACTATCAGCCCCTTTCTGCTCATGAGTCGTGACTCCAGAATATCCAGGCTCTGTTTTGCTGAGAAAAGAAATACAAACTCCCCTACCCCTAGGAAAAAGATGTAAATGGTATGTATTTGGATTTTGTTTCCTTATTCACTTACTTCCATCTGAGTCCTAGGTAAAATTATGAGTTGCTTACCAGAGGATTGTAAACAAAATACAATGAGGATCTGTTTCAGATTAAGCAATGTTATGGTAACAGTTGTAGTGAAGTAATATGTAATTATCATGCAAATATTTATTTAATGGATGTTCTACTAATGCTTACAGTAGAGGAGTTTAGAATTTATGCATTAATAAACACTAGGTCCTCAAACAATCTGGATGTTATGAAGAAGTGAACAACTGTGTTACTTAAATATATCACTATAAATTTCCTAGAAATGAAGTAAGCATGGAATATTAAGAAAAGGTGTGGAGAATTGAATACTGTGTGAAAGAAAGGTGATTACTGATACCGATGACAATAGTGCTGAAGGGGATTTTCAGTCCTTAAATAAATCTTTTGGCAGCCGCTGTTGAGTTTTGTCCCTTTTTGACCCTTGCTGCTGCTGCTGCTGCTGCTAAGACGCTTCAGTCATGTCCGAGTCTGTGCGACCCCATAGACAGCAGCCCATCAGGCTCCCCCGTCCCTGGGATTCTCCAGGCGAGAACATGGAGTGGGTTGCCATTTCCTTCTCCAGTGCATGAAAGTGAAAAGTCAAAGTGAAGTTGCTAACTTGTGTCCGACTCTTAGCGAACCCTAGACGACATTTATTTCAAATATGGTGTTTTGTGAGGTGGTGAGCATGTTTGAATATTTTAGGTAGAAATGGCCACACTGAGCTGAAGTGGTACAAATTAGAGCATAAAACTACATTTTATCACGTTTTTAAACATCAAGTGATTGTGACAGTTGAAAAAGGTGTGAGTTGCATGGGACTGGGATGTGTAGAAGGCAGAATTTTGTCTCTTGTGAAGGTGACTTGGACATATTGGCAAGAAAGAGGTTTCCAAGTGCACACTCATGTCTCCGAAGTCATGAAAGTAGTTTGTGGTGGAGACTTCCATTGAATTCAGAGCATCGGGGGAAGAGCCAATTGAAAGGGAAAGACATGGCTCCATTTTGGGTATGTTGAGTTTGAGGCTCCTCAATTTTCATGGAGCAAAATGAATATTGCCTCAGGTACAGAAGAGATTTGTCTGTGGTTGTCTCTCTGTTGACATTCTGAAGCCAATGGAAGTAATGAGAATTCAGCAGTTTGGAAAACAAAATAATTGTTTTGAATGAATGGATAAATGCATATAGATTGAACCTTGCACCCCACAGAAAAATACTATTTTAGCTCATGAGACATTTAATGATTTATCACAGAGTAGATCACATAGGAAGAAGAAGAAAATACAGACACACCCATCTACAGAATGTGTATATATGTCTGCTTGTGATCTTTGTGTATATTTGTGTGTATAAGTATATATACACATATATGTATAAAGTCAGTCATGTTTTATTTCTCAATAACATATTGGAAATTTGTATTTAATAAAAATTTAAAATAGCACTAACTACAATAGTGATAAATCTTGAAGTATGTGTTATCTGAAACATATATTGCCATGCTATTTTTTTAAAATTCCATACAGTGTATTTTAAATTTTGCTACCTTAATCCTATTATTTGACCATATCTCCTGAAAAATGATTTATTGAATATAGTAGCAAAAGTTTGAGGAAGAACTTAGTCTACTTACATTGAATATAATAGATATATTTGTCTATCAGCAGATTATATTTTCTTGTTTTATCCATATTAACTTCTTTTCCATTAGTTTTTAAATATAATTTTACCTAATAATTTTTTCTTTGAAAGTTGTGTACATATTTTGTGTTAGCTTTAACCTAGAAATTCAGTCAGTTCAGTTCAGTTCAGTTCAGTTGCTCAGTTGCGCCCGACTCTTTGCGACCCCATGAATCGCAGTACGCCAGGCCTCCCTGTCCGTCACCAGCTCCTGGAGTTCACTCAAACTCATGTCCATCGAGTCGGTGATGCCCTCCAGCCATCTCATCCTCTGTCGTCCCCTTCTCCTCCTGCCCCCAATCCCTCCCAGCATCAGGGTCTTTTCCAGTGAGTCAACTCTTCGCATGAGGTGGCCAAAGTATTAGAGTTTCAGCTTCAGCATCAGTCCTTCCAATGAACACCCAAGACTGATCTCCTTTAGGATGGACTGGTTGGATCTCCTTGCAGTCCAAGGGACTCTCAAGAGTCTTCTCCAACACCACAGTTCAAAAGCATCAATTCTTCAGCGCTCAGCTTTCTTCACAGTCCAACTCTCACATTTATACATGACCACTGGAAAAACCATAGCCTTGACTAGCCAGAACTTTGTTGGCAAAGTAATGTCTCTGCTTTTGAATATGTTATCTAGGTTGGTCATAACTTTCCTTCCAAGGAGTAAGCGTCTTTTAATTTCATGGCTGCAATCACCATCTGCAGTGATTTTGGAGCCCCCCAAAATAAAGTCTGACACTGTTTCCACTGTTTCCCCATCTATTTCCCATGAAGTGATGGGACCAGATGCCATGATCTTCGTTTTCTGAATATTGAGCTTTAAGCCAACTTTTTCACTCTCCACTTTCACTTTCATCAAAAGGCTTTTTAGTTCCTCTCACTTTCTGCCATGAGGGTGGTGTCATTGGCATATCTGAGGTTATTGATATTTTTCCCGGCAATCTTGATTCCAGCTTGTGCTTCTTCCAGCCCAGCGTTTCTCATGATGTACTGTGCATATAAGTTAAATAAGCAGGGTGACAATATACAGCCTTGACATACTCCTTTTCCTATTTGGAACCAGTCTGTTGTTCCATGTCCAGTTCTAACTGTTGCTTCCTGACCTGCATACAGGTTTCTCAAGAGGCAGGTCAAATGGTTGGTATGCCCATCTCTTTCAGAATTTTCCACAGTTGATTGTGATCCACACAATCAAAGGCTTTGTCATAGTCAATAAAGCAGAAATAGATCTTTTTCTGGGACTGTCTTGTTTTTTTGATGATCCAGTGGATGTTGGCAATTTGATCTCGAAATTAACCTAGAAATTAGGATACATTTAAAATCGAATCAGTGTCATTTTATCTAATCCTATTAACCCCACCTTTATAAGGACATTGAGACAATAGTCTATTCATTGTATCTCATCTTTATGTTTTCCAGAAAGCTCCAGAGAGGAATTTATTTGTTCACTTATTTGTTAAATTTTTGTTTCAATATTAATATTTTTAGTTTAATTTAAAAAATTGAAGTATAGTTGATTTGCAGTATGTTTGCATAAAACATAAGTAAGTAAGTAAGGTCGCTCAGTCGTGCCCGACTCTTTGCAACCCCATGGACTGTAGCCCACCAGGCTCCTCTGTCCATGGGATTCTCCAGGCAAGAGTACTAGAGTGGGTTGCCATTTCCTTCTCCAGGGGAACTTCCCGACCCAGGGATCAAACCCAGGTCTCCCGCATTGCAGGCAGACTCTTTAACCTCTGAGCCACCAGGGAAGACTTGCATAAAATATAGCGATTCACAATTTTTTAATTTTGTATTTCACTTATAGTTAATATAAGGACTTCCATGGTGGCTCAGATGGTAAAGCGTCTGTCTACAATGAGGAAGACCTGGGTTCGAGCCCTGAGTTGGGAAGATCCCCTGGAGAAGGAAATGGCAATCCACTCCAGTACTACTGCCTGGAAAATCCCACGGACAGAGGAGCCTTGTAGGCTACAGTCTACGGGGTCGCAAAGAGTTGGACACGACTGAGCGACTTCACTTCACTGTAGTTAATATAATATACTGGCTAGTTTCCTGTGCTGTACAATAAATCCTTGTATCTAACTTATTTTATGCATAGTAGTTTGCATGTCTTAACCCCATATTCCTGTGTTGCCCTTACCCCCTCGCCTCTACCCACTGGTAACTAGTTTGTTTTCCGTATCTATGAATCTCTTTCTTTTTGTTATATTCACTAGTTTGTTTCAGTTTTTAGATTCCACATAACAGTAATATCATATAGCATTGGCTTTTCTGTGATTTATAAGCATAATAATTCCTAAGCATGGGATTTGTAAGTCCATCCATGTGGTTATAATGGCAAAATTTCATTCTCTTAAATGGCTGAGCAGTATTCCATTGTGTATATACCATCACTTGTTTTTCCATTCATCTGTTGGTAACTCAGTCTGAGTCATTATCTTGGTTATTCTAAAAAATGCTGCTGTGAACATTGGGGTGCATGTTACTTTTTGAATTAGTGTGTTTGTTGCCTGTTTTTAAATATATATACCCAGCTGTGGAATTGCTAGATCATATAATAAGTCTGTTTTTTAGTTTTTAAGGCTCATCCATACTGTTTTTTTGCAGTGGCTACACCAATTTACATTCCCACTAATAGTGTAGGAGCTTTCTCTTTTCTCAGTAGAGATGATTAATGAGACCTCCACATCAGAACACTTCCTGTTTATACATTTAAAGAGACAAATGCCAGCTGTCGCGTCATGGGATGTGGCTCGCTGGCCATGTTGCCTTGTGCACACACGGACTGTCTCACTGGTTCTGAGGGATGGGACTGCTTCACCACCATGACTGCACAGACTCACTGTGGGTGCATAGTTGCTAAACTGCTCTTACACCTGGCTGGGATAATATCCCACCATCAGTGTACTCACATATTTTCATTCAATGGTCACTTTTCATTTTGAAAAATTTAAACTTATGAAATGCAAAAATACAGCAGGAATTATAGACCTGCAAAAACTTGAACCTACAGCTTACTTTTCATCTAGATTCACCAAACAGTACTATTTTTTCAAACATTACTGTTTTATTACAAATTATATTTCATCTGTTTTTGTGTTTGCTGTTTCATGTAATAATAAATTGTAGACATTTGGACAATTTTCCCCTTGATAGCTGAATATTTGCTTCTTTCTTTCAAGGGCATTCTCTAATCTAACACAATAGAGGCATTTTACTTATCAATCAATAACTAACATCTTACTAACAAATCAATGCTAATGTGACACCATGATTGAATAGCTAGTCCATATACAGATTTCTCCCAGTAAGACAATAATGTCTTTTCTATCTACTTTCATAAATCTAGGATCTAGTCATGATACAAGAATTGCATTCCACTGTCTTTAGTTTCTTTAATTTAGAACACTTGCAGCTCTTTTTTTTTTTTTCCTTCAGTGATACATTTTTGAAGAATACAGGCTCACTGTTTTGCACAACATCCTTCAGTGTAGATTTCTCTGATCCTATGCTTCATCTTGAGACTCAGGTTTAACATTTCAGCAGAACTGCTACACCCAGATGACTATGGAACCTTCTTATTGCATCATATGAGAGGTACAGACTAGGGATATTTTCTGTTATTGGTGAGGAGTTTCATTATTTGCTTATGATTGCATAGTAGATTTACTCCTTTTTGAGGTGAATTTTCTCCAGTGTAATTGATAAAATAATTCTTGAAGTTGCCTGAAGAGCTTAATTAAATACTTTGACCAAATTATTCTAGCATCCACTGTAGATATCTCCTATGAACCAATCCTCAGATGATGGTTGGAAATCCACATTCTCCTATCTTGTAAGGGTGTTAATTGCCATTCCTCCATAAAGAAGAGTTTTTCATCTTATCTTTTGACAGTGGATTCATGATTCCTTTTCATTTGCAGTGATATGTTATTTGTATAATTTTCCTTTTTGGTCCTCAAATTTTCCCCAGTTTTTCCACTGGGAAATTCTTCAGCCTGGGTATATCCCATCAGGCTTTTTGGTCAAAATTATTGAGTTAAAAATATATATAACATGCAGTTCAAGGGTACAATGCAGTGACCGTGGGTAAATTCACAGTATTTTGTAACCATCACCACTGTCTCATTCTAAAATGTTATTATCACCTCAAGCAGAAATCTAATTTCCTGGAATTATCACAGCCCTGTTTCCTCCTTCACCCTGGCTGTCCTGTCCTGTCAGATCCACCATGTTAGATCCTATACACAGTAGTACCCTGTAAGAAGAGAGAAAATATTGTTAAGTGTTATTCATCCAAAATTTTACTTTGCTGATAATTTCAATTGAAGGCTATTGAGGGGCATTTTTATCTGAGCACGATTTTTGCTCCTGAGCTGAAATTAGAAACCATAGGAAATAAAAACAGATGATCAAAAAGGCGTTTGCAGTCCCATGTTTATTGCGGCATTATTTACACCAGCCAAGGCATGGAAACAACCTAAGTGTCTGACAATGAATGACTGCATAAAGCATATATATATGTGAATACACATGCAAAGGAATATTACTCATGAGAAAGAAGGAAATCCTTCTATTCGAGACAGCATAGATGGATCTTCAGGACATGCTAAGTGAGATGAGTCAGACAGAGAAAGGCAAAGACTGTGTGATATTGTTTATATGTATAATCTTACTGGCCAAGCTGGTAAAAACAGAGTGAATTGGTGATTACTGTGAGCCTAGAGGTGTGGGATAGGACAGAGGTTGTTTAATGGGATAAATTTGAAACTAGTAGACTCCTAGATCCTAGAGATATAACCTGCAATATGGTGAATGTAGACAATAATAGTGAATAATAATCATCAAAATTATTTTAACCACAAGAAACTGATCATCATGTGATCTGGATGAGATACTGTCGCTACAAGGGTGATTATATTAAAATTTATAAAAACATGAAGTAAACATGTTATGTGACTTCACTTTACACAAAGTTATATGTCAAATACAGTTCACTAGGAAAAGGAACCATATGTGAGTGTTGTGATTGGAACACAAATGTGGGAATAGATGGAAAGCAGAATCTGAGGCCTCCAGTCTCCCTCTGCCACTGACATCACTCCTGGACTCATCCACGTTCTCATTCTACCTCTCTTCCCCCGCCACATCCTTCATCTCCACCCTGTGACGTTTAGACCTCCACTAAAACTCCACCTGCTTCTATCTACCTCCTTTAGGTTTCGGTTTTGAACTCTCTGCTGCTATCCTATGACTTTTTTGATATCCACCCCTCTGGGACCATTACTCTAGGGATCTGAGTCTAACCCTCCTCAGCTCTCCTCACCCCTGCAAAGTCCATCATCTATGACTGCTTTCATCTGGCCGACCATCTGCCCCCAATTCAGAGACCTCATCCTGTGCCCTGTGCTCTCTGTGACCCTGCACTCTCGTTTTCCCTGGCTCATCGCTCAGACAGTAAAGAATCTGCCTGGAATGAGGGAGACCTGTGTTCAATCCCTGAGTTGGGAAGATGCTCTGGAGGAGGGCATGGCAACCCACCCCAGTATTCTTGCCTGGAGACTCCCGATGGACAGAGGAGCTTGGTGGGCTTCAGTCTATGGTGTCTCAAAGAGTGGACATGTCTGATCGACTAAGCACAGCGCAACTCTCATCATTGCTCCCATGGACCCAGACACACACTCCATCCATGGTCTTCAGCTGTGTAGTACTGATCCTTTTTCCTGGGCTCTTGGGCTCTCTCATGCCCATTGTCCTCTCCAGGGCTCTCATGTCCTGTGCCCATTATCTCCCCCAGGCTCCATCCCCTTCCCTGCACACTATCTCACTAGGACTGTTAACTCTACCAAGACCTGCCTACTCCATGTGCAGTCACCTTCTCCCCACACCATGTTTTATAAACCCACCCACCACTGCCCTTTGCTCACTTTTGCCCATGGGCTTCTCTACCCATTGGAACTTTGGTTCTCATGACCCTCCTTACCTACCCAGATCCCCAAGTCCTCTATGTAGTATCTCCCTTGCCCACTTTTCCCATTTGCACTTTGATCTCTGGCATTATGTGTTAGTACTTGACCAACATTAAACTCCCTCTCCCTTTTCTCTCTCTGCCGTTTCTCTTCCCCTGCCCACTCTACAACCCCGTGCCCCCAGTTTCACCCCATCAGCCTCCTGTCCTTATTAAGGCTCCTTTTCCCTGTGGCCTATTCCTGCTCCACTCTATGACACACCCACACCCTGTCTTTCCCCCCAATACGCCAGGTTTCCTAGAGCATGTGTTAACATCAGGTGGCAGTGTTGACTGCACGTTTTAGATGCTGTCTATTGTAGTAAATGTTGTCCTTGTGATTTTCGCAGGGTTGGAAGGGTTGGAAAGTGTAGGAAGACTCCCATTTTCAGACTGTCAGAAGTCTATAAATGCAGCTGTTCTGCCTAAGATCATGTTACTGAGACACACTTGCATGATGATTGTGATTTTATGAAACAGTGTAATTCTGAGTTCCTATGACTGTGTATATTTATGATATGACAATTTTCATAAATTTCATTAAGACAATTGTTTAAATTGATTTTTTTATTGAAAGATAATTGCTTTACAGAATTTTACTGTTTTCTGTCAAGCTTCAACATGAATCTGCCATAGGTATACATATGTCCCCTCCGTTTTGAAACTCTCTCCCATCTCCCTCCCCATCCCAACCCTCTAGGTTGATACAGAGCCCCTGTTTGAGTTTCCTTAGCCATACAGCAAGTTCTTGTTGGCTCTCTCTTTTACATATGGTAATGTAAGTTTCCATGTTGCTCTTTCCATACATCTCACTCTCTCCTCCCTTCTCCCCATGTCTGTAAGTCTATTCTATATGTCTACTTCTCCACTGCTGCCCTATAAATATATAAGACAGTTTTTATGTGTTCAGTGTGTGTATTGATGCTTTTGAGTGTGTATTGATTCAGTGAAAACTACTAGAGCAAGAGTGATTGTGTATGTGCATGTTACATGTTAATGTATATAAATACATGTTTGAATGTATGAGTGTGCACACATGCCTACTTGCATCTTTGTGTAGGTGAGTTGGCATGTGTGTGTGTGTGGGGGTGTTTCTGTGTAGGCTGGGTTGGCCATCTTAATTGCTATAGAAACTGAGTTGAAATTACAGTCATTCCATCATGAACCTAGTTCAAAGAGTTGATTTGTGTGTAGGAAAACAATAAGAATGGAATTCAACATTCTATATATACAGGATAGTTTCATATAAATATATATGTTTCTTAATTTAAAGAACAATCATGGTTCCTTACTCAAAATTTTCCACAAAAATATGTGTGGAGAAGTCTGTTGATCATTTGTTGCTGTCTTTTGGGGGGCCACAGCCAGTGGCTTGTGGGATCTTAGTTCCCTGACTAAGATAAATCCTGAGTGTGAACTGAGATGGAAAAGGGAGATGGGGTCCTAGACCTTTCACCAATCCCTGATGGCTCCTAGTGTGATGTATGTATGTTTCACTGACAGAGATTGTTGTGGTTTAAAGCAAGTGATAATGAAATCTGTTTTTTCATATGGTAAAGGACAGTAGTTCCTAACTGAAGGCCTGACCTGCAAGTGAAAGCACTGAGTCTTCAGCACTGGACCGGCAGGGAATTCCCCGTTTGTTGGTCTTGAGTTGATTGAGTAGCATTAGCTTATCTGACAGTTACATGAATAGTAGAATCTCCCTCTTAAACTATCTGATCTTGGTTCCTTTATTTTCAAGACCTTTTAGGAACCTTCTTTCTTTCTTCTAAAGATAATAGTCGGTTCTGCTTCCTGTCACTAGTGAGGGTCAATAGTAAAGTTTGTATTCCTAAAGTTTACATATTCATTGGTATTGAGTTGTGCAAATGAGTGAAGTGACATCTAATGCAGATCCTTGGCATCATGTCCTTCTTTTTACCTGTGTATCTTTTGAAACAGTCATATTTGGACCAATTCCATTTCTTTGCCCTTACCTTAATTGCTGGTTCAGCTCAGCGTATGAAATAAGGAAAGAACTGTTCTATGTAGAATTTCTCAGCGAGGCAGAACCTCCATTGAGACACACATTTACAGCCAGTCCCTTACGTGTCAAACCTAAGTACTTCCTGTTCCCTGCACGTGAGCACTGCCTGCCTCCAGGGATCAGAAAAACTAAGCATCTGTCACAAACGCACTCCAATAGTCTCTTAGACATATTAACCTGAAACTTATAATTGTCCCTGGTAATTAGCAACTGGGAGACTGTTTTCACAAATAATCCCAGCTCCCAAGCCTGTTCCTGCCCATGCTGCTACAGGTGACATGATAATTGCAGTTCTGAGGGGAGGTGAGGTCACAGGATCACAAGCTCATATCTCAGGGTTGAGCTACCCCTCTTGCACACAGGCTGATTGCTTTGACCTTAGTGTTGAGCTCACCATCCAGGCAGCAGGAAGAAACAGTGGTTTTCTCTACGTTCATCTGTGAAGTAGAATCTATAAAGGAAGGATTTGAGTCAGGAATTTGGTAAGTGAAGATATTGGACGAAGAGAATCTCCTGTGTATGAACCTGGTCAGCACCAAAGCCCTGCAGGAGGGCGGGATAAATCCTGAGTGTGAACTGAGATGGAAAAGGGAGATGGGGTCCTAGACCTTTCACCAATCCCTGATGGCTCCTAGTGTGATGTATGTATGTCTCACTGAGATTGTTGTGGTTTAAAGCAAGTGATAATGAAATCTGTTTTTTCATATGGTAAAGGACTGTAGTTCCTAAGCCAGTTTGATGATCAGAGTACTTTTCAGGAATCATAGACATACTTTTTAGGTTGATAAGTGTGCCCAGGGTGGTCCATACGGTAAGAAGGAGTAGGATGAACCAGGGAATCATCTGATCCTGTGCCGAAACAGTGTGTCTAGCAGGTGTTGCTGGAGTAGAAGTGTTTTCTCTAACTCTGGGTGTATGAAGTGCTTAATACATTTAATAACTGTACCTTTTTAGAATGTACAGAAACTCTTATCACTTAAAGTTAGAGAAGCAGCATGTAAGAAAGATAGAAATTTACATGTTTCAGATACCATTTTTGGCTCACATGTATTTTTTATATTTCTGCTGCTTTTAAATGTTATAACACCCAGCAAAAAATGTATGTCATTATACAGTACACAAATTGCTCACCTTAACATTTGATTTTGCACGCATCTTGTATTTTCATATCTTTCACAAAACTTGCCTTACTGTTAATACTTTTATTTGACTCAGGTATTAATATATATACGTATATATGATTTGGAATTAGTAATAAAATCTACCATACAGCATTAATCAGGCATCAGTATTTGCTGTCCCATGGTTCCTATGATTTGTTCCATTGAATTTCTGTCCAGGAATGAAAGTAAATGAGTCTTTCAGTTTCCATCCTTACATTGAGCCGTTCTTGTATTCATTAAATCCGCTTTGTCAGGGGAAGGTACCTGCAGTTTTATGCTGTGAGGCAGTGCATCTACATTTAATTACAATTTCTACAGCTTTATTCAAAGTTTATATTTGCCTGTAAAATGAGTCTTCAGGGCTAAATGGAATATTGTCACTACCTAAATATGAAGATAAAATAGTAATACCACCAACCTAAATGTAATGACAAAGTACAGAAGCAAAACCAAATTTGGACCTGGTTTATTTGAAGAACCGAGCTGACCAGGTGACTAGTATTCTCAATTAAATGCACCATTCTTATTACAAGCCGATCCAGGGTCACATCCCATTAACCATCTGTCTCTAATGAGTCAATTTAGACCAAACACTGAATTTCTCTGTGCTGATGTTTGCCTCAAATTTATATAGACAATAATAGTGTCTGCCTCATGAATTTGTGAGGAATAAAGACATTCGTGCAAATATGGCTTTCATAGCAGTGATTCATACATTGAAAGTGTTCTTTAATGGTTATACATTCAACTCTTGGAAGCACTTACCTGACAGGAATACTTGAAGTAAGCCATCCTTTCAAAGTAGGAACTATTGGTAAGTGGAGAATGTTGGGTTTTAGTTAACATTGTACCTGTGTTCGATGCCTCGTGTTCCCATTCAGGATCCTCTAGCTCAGAAGAAAACCATCAGTCACTGAGAATTGACAGCATGTCTGCCAGGGATTTGGCAGTTTCAGCGATCTTCTTATCACAGACTGTATTTGGAATCCTGGGGAATTTCTCTGTTCTTTACCATTATTTCTTCCTTTATTGCACTGGGCAAAGGCTGAGAACCATAGATTTTATTATCAAGAACCTTATTGTAGCCAACATCTTGGTTCTGTCTGCTAGTATATTTCAAGACACATTGAAAAATTTTGAGTTGCATTTCATGGACAGTAATTTTATATGCAGATTTTTCCCGTACATTCGTGTAGTTGGCAGGGGTGTGTCCATTGGCACCACCTTCCTCTTGAGTGTCTTCCAGGCCATCACCATCTGTCCCACGACTGCCAAATGGGCAGAACTTAAAGTGAAAGCTCTCAAATGCATGGTTCCTTCAGTTATCGTGTGCTGGACCTTGAACATGCTGATAAATGTCATTTATCCTATGTATATGAGCGGAACATTGAGAAACAGAAGCATCACAAACAGAAAAGATCTTGGACAGTGTAGTGCTGTCAGTCATGGCCAACCCAAAGACTCATTATATGCAGTATTACTCTCCTTTCCTGATGCCTTATGTTTTGTGCTCATGATCTTAGCCAGTGGCTTCACAGTTTTCATCCTGTACAGGCACAAGCAGAGGGTCCAAAGCTTTCATAGGACCAACATCGCTTCCATATCCTCCCCTGAGTCCAGAGCTACCAAAACCATCCTTCTCCTGGTGTTCACCTTTATCTTTTTCAACATCCTTACCTTTTTATGTAATATTATTTTGGCTATTTTTGACAGTATTGATGTTTTCTTTGTGAAAACGTCTTCAATAATCGTTGCATGTTTCCCAACGTTCAGCCCCTTTCTGCTTATGAGCCGAGACTCCAGGATATCCAGCCTCTGCTTTGCTGGAATAAGGCACTCAAAATCTCCTATCCTTATGTGTGGTAAGTCGCTTCATTCGTGTCCAACTCTGTGTGACCCCAAAGACCCTCCAGGCTCCTCTGTCCCCGGGATTCTCCAGGCAAGAATACTGGAGTGGGTTGCCATGCCCTTCTCCAGGGGATCTTCTCGACCCAGATCCAGCGATCGAACCGGTATCTCTTCCCTCTGACCTGCCTTGGCAGGTGGCTTCTTTTACAGTGGCATCACCAAGGAAGCCCATGTAAATTTTTATCTCCAGTGCTAGCCAAGTGCTTGACATTCCAGGTAAAAGTGTGTTCAGTTTATTTTACTGATGGAATGGATTAATTTGTTCATTGCTTGTTGTGTTTCTTCCTACCTTCTTTGTGTCACTATGATGTACTTTCTATTTCTTTCACCTTCTCTCTCCATTTCGCAGGTCATCTTTGTAAATATCAGTCTGTTTGTTGTTCTGATTTTCCTACTGCTGTTTCAGTGAAGTGCTTTTGTTCCCAACAGTTCTGATACCAAATGTGAGTAAGCTTTTCCACACTCTGTAAAGCAGTTGTTCAACTCTCTGTCACTCCAGCAATGATACTAACTACCTAGTTCAGACTCCAAAAGACTGTCCTCAGTTAAATGCAAGAATCAAGTGTTGGGGGCCAAGGTTGTGTCCACTTCTGATGACTCGGCTGTAACATCACGAGTTCCTGCACTCACCCCATACTTCAAAGTGAAGAATATGCTGTAATATTCACAGAACTCTGGGAATCATTTTCCTTACTACCACCAGTTTTTGTTTTTTGTTTTTTGTTTTTTTTTTAAATAAAGGATACAAAGGAATGGCCAGTTGGAGTACATTGGGTGAGTTCTGGACGGAGCCCAAGCACAGGATCCTCTGTCCCCATGGAGTTGGGCATTGCCACCCTCCCTGCGGGTGGATGTGTTGTCCAACTCTGAGGGTCTCTGTGCACTGTTGTTCACGGGGATTTTATGGAGGTTTCATCATTGATTCTGCACCCCACTCCAGTACTCTTGCCTGGAAAATCCCATGGGTGGAGGAGTCTGTCAGGCTGCAGTCCATGGGGTTGCTAAGAGTCGGACAGGACTGAGGGACTTCAGTTTCACTTTCACTTTCATCATTGATTAAGTCATTTGGAGTTGGTGAGTAAGCTCAGTCTCCAACCCCTGTCCTGTCTCCGGAGCTCAGGGTGTCAACCTGAAAGTTCCAACTGTCTAATCACATGGTTGGTTCCTCTGGCAACCAGTTGCCATCTTGAAACCCCCTAGGGGCCCATAATGGTCACCTCATTAACAAAAATATTCAGATATGATTAAAAGGGGCTTGTTATGAAAAACAATAAAATACTTCTTTCACCTGTACCACTCAAACATTTCTAAGGGTTTTATCAGTTCTGTGTCATAAATCAGGGATGAAGTCCAAATGTCATAGCTCACTGTGTCACAGCTTTCATGCTGGAAGTTTATTTTTTTACATTGTAGCTTTTGTGTGTGTGCAAGTACCAGCCTTAGACCTCAGCAAGACGACTTTCCTTGGACTTCAGATTTTTCACGTCTCCTGTATCATGAAGAACCTTCCTTGAAACCAGCAGTGCTGTGGGGACTGGATCCTTTAAATCCATACCACATCCTGCATAAGTTATGTTTTTGGAAACACCCACTTTGAAAATGTTTACTGTCTTTTGAGGTGTGAGACAGGCAGGGCCAGCAGTTGTGTCTAGATGGTGATGTCCATGTCCCCGATTCTCCCCTAGGGGGCACTTGCTGAGTCTTTACGTGTTTATCCTTCCTCATGCAGGGCCTTGAGCCCATGTTCAGGAGCTCCTGCAGGGCCTCGGAGCAGACCTGGTTCTGGGAGGATGCCTGACAGGCAGATCCCTCCCGAGGACTTGATAGGAAGAGTACTTATTTCTCAGGTCACATGAAATTGTTACTGACCAAGTTCACTTGCAGGTTGGTGCTGACAGTTTTGGACATTTTACATTGTTTATATTGACAAGCGCCCCTAAATAAAACCATGTCTCAAGGGTCCAGTCTATCTTAAATGTAACTGTGTGTGTGTCTTCTATGTTTGTGTATGTGTGTGTGTATTTTTAAAGCCCCTTTGGGGTAGGATATATTCACTGTTGGATTTTCTTAGCCTGGGCTCCTAGACTTGGTAACAGAGCTTATTACAGCAAGATAACATTTCTAAAGATGTTTTGTTAGTAGTAGTAATGTTTTTTTTGACCATACTGTGGGGCATACGGGATCTTACTTCCCGAACTAGAGATCGAACCAAAGCCCCCACAGTCAAAGTGCTGAGTCCTAACCATTGCACCACAAGGAAATTCCTTGTTTTATTCAGTCAGAGGTCTCCAAGGCCATCCTCAAGGTTGATTCATAGAAGGACTCCCAAGATTCAGGATTGGTTACACCCCCCGAGGAATGATGCTGAAGCTGAAACTCCAGTACTTTGGCCACCTCATGCGAAGAGTGGAAAAGACTCATTGGAAAAGACTCTGATGCTGGGAGGGATTGGGGGCAGGAGGAGAAGGGGACGACAGAGGATGAGATGGCTGGATGGCATCACTGACTTGATGGACGTGAGTCTCAGTGAACTCCGGGAGTTGGTGATGGACAGGGAGGCCTGGCGTGCTGTGATTCATGGGGTTGCAAAGAGTCGGACACAACTGAGCGACTGATCTGATCTGATCTGATATATATGTGCTGTGCTCAGTCACTCAGTTTTGTCTGACTCTTCAAAACCCCATGAACTGTAGTCTGCCAGGCTCCTCTGTCCATGGGGTTTCTCAGGCAAGAATGCTAGAGTGGGTTCCCATTTCCTTCTCCATACACCCAGAGTTACACCCAGGGTTACTAATTGCAGTGCAAGGATACATGCTAGAATCAGCAAAAGGAAAGGTACATGGGGTGAAATTCACAAGAAACCAGGCTTAAGACTCCCCATGTGTTTCTGAGGGAAGTGACATGAAGATGATGTGAGTTTGCCCCGCACAACACGTGACAGTACACGTGTTGGTATTGTTGTCGTTCAGTCCCAAAGTCATGTCAGACTCTGTGACCCCATGGACTGCAGCACACCAGGCTTCCTTGCCCTTCACTATCTCCCAGAGTTTGCTCAAACTCATGTCCATTGAGTAGGTGATGCCATCCAACCAACTCATCCTCTGTTGTCCCCTTCTCCTCCAGCCCTCAGTCTTTCCCAGTATCAGGGTCTTTTCCAATGAGTCAGCTCTTTGCATGAGGTGGCCAAAGTATTAGAGCTACATATGAAGTGTTGCCAACCTAGGAAGTTCAGCTGAGTCTAGGTGCAGGGCTGTCCTACAGGTCAAGAAGGTAGCTTTGAGGACTCATGTGACTGATGTCTGCTACTCAGACCCCAGACCTTGAGAGCAAATGGCTCTTCATCATAAATGGCATCATTAGGATTAACTTTTCTGCTCGCACTGGTCTTGTATGTCCCAATGTCTCAAGTATATCAAAACACTCTGGCTTCTTTTTATGAACAGAGTTTCTTAAAATTAATAAAGCACAATTTATCAGCAAAAACTAAACAAAACAAAACACTCTTCTCAGAGGAATATTCCAGAATTCAAAAGTTATCTCCCAGGAGACAGCCAGTTCTGAAGACAGATCTTTCCTTAAAATTTGCAGGGATTAAGCACCAGGATTTGCTGAATTTACCCTTTCGTTCATGGCCATGGTGGATGTTTTCCTTGTTCTTTTTTGTCTAAACGATGTCTGTGAATTTACTGATCAGGTACAGTGGCACCAAGAGAAGCACTATAACCTGAGAACTCTGAAAAGCCATGAATGTGATGATTTTTGCAAAATATAATGTCTACACTTAAAGCTTGATTCTTTACAAGAAAGACCCCACAAATCTGACTCACAAGAGAAAAAGTTCTTGAGGGAGGGGTACAGAGAGAATGGGAATTGGATAGAGCTGACTAGACTAGGGCAAAATATAGATCCACAGGGAAGGGGGAGGCCATGGAGGGCAAGGATTTGTCAGCTGAGGTGCTAGGATTAGTGGGAGTATAGAGTTGTCAAGTGGAGAAGGCGATGGCACCCCACTCCAGTACTCCTGCCTGGAAAATCCCATGGACGGAGGAGCCTGGTAGGCTGCAGTCCATGGGGTCTCTGAGGGTCGGACACGACTGAGCGACTTCACTTTCACTTTTCACTTTCATGCATTGGAGAAGGAAATGGCAACCCACTCCAGTGTTCTTGCCTGGAGAATCCCAGGGATGGGGGAGCCTGGTGGGCTGCTGTCTATGGGGTCGCACAGAGTCGGACACGACTGAAGCGACTTAGCAGCAGCAGCAGCAGAGTTGTCAAGGAAGAGGATTCAAAGGGGTATATAGAGTGGAGGTGGGGTGTGGAAATAGAAGGACCTGGCGGGGGGTTGGAGGGGAAAATGTAGATCATCGGCTTGGAGAGTGATGTCTACAGCACTGAGAGAGAGAAAGACCTAAGGAGTCATGGGGTGAAGGTCATTGGGTAATAAAAATGAAGGGGAAGCCAGTATGGAAATAAGGCTGCTAAGTTGCTTCAGTCGTGTCTGACTCTGTGCGACCCCATAGATGGCAGCCCACCAGGCTCCCGTCCCTGGGATTCTCCAGGCAAGAACACTGGAGTGAGTTGCCATTTCCTTCTCCAATGCATGAAAGTGAAAAGTGAAAGTGAAGTCGCTTAGTCGTGTCTGACCCTCAGCAACCCCATGGACTGCAGCCCACCAGGCTCCTCCGTCCATGGGATTTTCCAGGCAAGAGTACTGGAGTGGGGTGCCATATAAGGGGGATGGAGTTATTTAGGGCAGATTTGGGGATCACTAACTCATGCCCCATTATTAATGCCCTCATTTACAGTGGAGTCACAAGTCACTCATAGGCCATTTTTATACAATCAGACCTTAAAGTGATAAAATTGTTCATATCAGATACTCTTGGGACTTCCCTAGAAGTTCAGTGGCTAGAGCTTCACCCTTCCACTGTCAAGAGCACCAATTTCATCCCTGGTCTGGGAACTGAGATCACACATGCCGCATGGCATGGCCAAAAAAAGATACTCCTAATAATTTTTTTTATATTCATTAGGTCTCTAGGTAGAAGTTTGAGTGAATACCAAACCATCACTAGTTTACTCCTCTTTGAGTATTTCGGGCATGGGGAGTGACCAGGGTGGGCCTGGCTGGAGCATCTCTCCTGGTCTGGGGCCCTCAGTATTGGCAGCAGGAGACCTGACTCTTACCCAGTATGATGTCTTCAAGAACATTTATGCCCCTAACTGATTTGGTGAGATCCCCCTCTTTTACTTTAGTATTTTTAAGATTTAGTACAAGCTTTATATAAGAAATAACACATAACTAAACAGTATTAAAAAAACTGTAAGTAATGTTTGTCTTTTTGTGTGAGACCATCCCAAGAAGTAATCACTGGCAATAGTTCTATGGCTATGATCACATTGAAGATGTTCTTCATTGGAGAAAAAAATTGCCGTGCTGTAGGCAGATCTCCTTCTCCTGGTGTTATCGCTTGGTGGTTCGTGTCACATTACAGGCAGAAAGGTCTTTGCAGATGCACCTAAGGTTACAAGTTATTTGACTTTAACATAAAGAGATTCTCCTGCATTATCTGAGGAGGCTGTTTGTAGTCACACAATCCTAAAGAACAGAAAAAGCATGTAGAAGGAAATGAAGAGGAAGAGATTGAAAACGGGAGTGGGCAATGGGGTTGGTGGTGTTCAGTGTGTTAATGCTGGCTTTCAAGATAGAGGGATTCACATAGAGATTATGAAGAACTTATAAAGATGTGAAACGGCCAGGAAGTAATTTTTCCCTAGAAACTCCCACTAACAGCCCAAGAGAGGAGACCACTTGATTTTGGCCTTCTGACTTACCTGTGAAAAAATGAATAAGTGTTTTTCTTAGCTGCTAAATTCATGGAAGTTTGTGATAGCAGGCATAAAAGCAGAATTATAAGATAAACAAATAAAATTAGGTAAAACTCCCATTTAATCTCTTGCAACCAATAGCATTTTACTCTAGGCTGTCACAATTTTTTTCAGTTTCAAGTTCATTCTATGTTGAAATGTAGTTTTAGAGTGTACTTAGTAGTATACCTGAAATGGCATAAAAATGAATTTTTATTGTATTATCTTTTGGTTCAGTATTTAAACAAATACTGTCATACTGGACTTGCTTTCCAATCAAATTGCTCTGCTTAATCACTGGTCTATGATGAAGATATTTTCAGTCTCATAGGACTAGATCTAGAATATTGTTGAAATATCACTGTTATTCCATGGAGATTATTTTCAATTTTAATTTTTAAATTGAAATATAGTTGATTTATAATAGTGTATTTGTTTCAGGTTTACAGCAAAATGATTTAATTATTCATATATGAATATTTTTCAAATTATTTTTCATTGTTTTTTTATTATAATATATTAATTATAGTTCTATATACCATACGGTAAATCCTTGTTGCTTCTCTGTTTTGTATCTACTAATTTCCATGGTAGTTTGCTAATTTCAGACTTTTAATTTACTCTTCTTCTCCCTTTACCCTTTGGTAGTCACAAGTCTGTTTTCTATGTCTGTGAGACTTTTCCTGTTTCATATATAAATTCATTTGTATTGTTTTTAGATTCCACGTATTATCCCAGTGCACACTCCGCATCCGTGGTCTCAGTCCTGTAGTCTTGACCCTTTGTCCTGGGCTCTTGGGCTCCCTCATACCCCCTGTCCTCTCCAGGTCTCTCAGGTCCTGTGCCCATTATTTCCCCTGAACCCATCCCCTTTCCACACACTATCTCACTAGGACTGTTATCTCTACCAGGACCTGCCTACTCCATATGAAGTCACCTTCTCCCCACACCATGCTTTATAAACTTATCCACCACTGACTTTTGTTGACTTTTGCCCATAATGTCTCATCCCCACTGATATTTTCCTCCCCATTACTCTGTGTACCCCATATCTCCCCAGATCACCAAGATACGGTAACTTCTTACCCACTCTGTTCACTTGTATATTCATCAGGAGGCTTGCACTTGAATACTTAACCAACATTATACTCCCTGTGCCTTTTTTCTCTCTGCCCTCTCTCTTCCCTTGCCCTCTCTTTAACCCTGTGCCCAGGTTTCACTCCACCACCATCTTATCCTTTTCGTTACTTTTCCCTGTGGCCTGTTCCTATTCCACTCTGTCACACACCCACACAGTCACTACCCTAAACACTACAAGTTGCCTAGAGTGTGTCTTGACATCAGGTGTCAATATTTACCACACATTTTAGGTGTGTGTATTGTAGTAAATATTGTCCTTTTGATTGTTACAGGGTTGGTAGGACTGGAAAGTGTAGGAAGGCTCCCATTTTGAGGCATCCAAAAGTTTGCAGATAGAATTGTTCTATGGAATATCATGTCACTGAGACACATGCGTGCACGGTGGTGTGCACCTTAAAAGGGTTTTTAAGAAAGAGGGGTATTCTGAGTTCGTGTATCTATGAATATTTTTATATATGTATGGGAATTTTCTTGGGGTGGGTTGCCACTTCCTTCTCCAGAGGACCTTCCTGACCCAGGGATTGAATCTGTGTCTCTTGCATTGGCAGGCAAATTCTTTACCACTGAGTCTCCTGGGATGCCCAAGATACTCCATACTTGTAACAAAGAGTAGGATAACTATAAGAATCATCTGATCCTGTTCAGTATCAGTCCTGAATATTCATTGGAAAGACTGATGCTGAAGCTGAAGCTCCAATACTTTGGCCACCTGATGAGAAGAACTGACTCATTGGAAAAGACCCTGATGCTGGGAAAGATTGAAGGCAGGAGAATGGGATGACAGAGGATGAGATGGTTGGATGGCATCACCGACTCGATGGACATGAGTTTTAGCAAGGTCTGGGAATTGTTATTGGAGAGGGAAACCTGGCACACTGAAGTCCATGGGGTCAGAAAGAGTTGGACATGACTGAGGGACTGAACTGAGTGACTGACTGAAATTAGAAACCATAGGAAATGAGAATAGGTTTTCAAAGAGATATCTGCAACTTCATGTTTAGTACAGCATAGATATGGAAACAAATTGTTCATGAAAGAATGATAATACACACACACACACACATATACACATAATGGAATTCTATTCAGTCATGAGAAGGAAGGACATCCTGCCATTTGAGATAAGGATGAATCTTGAGGATGTTACACTAAGTGAGATTATTCAGACAGAGAAAGACAAACAGTGTATGAAAGCATTTATACATGGAATGTAAAGAAGCCAGGCTCATAAAAACAGAGGGAAATGATGGCTACCAGAAGCAGGGAGGTGGAGGAATAGGAAAGTTGCCTAAACTACTTGAAACCAGTAGACAACTAGGTCTTGGAGACCCAACACAGTACAGTGACAGAGGTTCACGCTATTCAGAGTATTATATGTATATATGACGTTTATGTTTATATGTATGCACTGTGCTATACGCAGCCAAAGAATTGTCCTAACGACATAAAAGAAGTGATGGTTATTTGTCTGGCAGAAACGCTAACACCCCAATGGTGATTATATTATAATACATAAAAGCATGAAACGAAATGTACAGCTTAACTTTACAGTGTCACGTGCTGCGACCAGCACAGCAGGTAGGGCTCGAAAGTGGTTGACCCACAGTTTGGGAAAAAGAAACTAAAGACAGAAATAAACTTTTAAGGATGGGACTGGGGGACTCAAGACCTCTTGGATCAAGAGCCCTGTTCCTCGGAGCCACATGATTTTTATTTAGTGTCTTGGCAACAGAAAGTATCTGTTGTGCTTCGATGAAGTCAGCCCCCTGTGTCCCTGGTCACGTCTCCCATTTTATTGATTACTTTAAATTATCTTTTTTATTTTCTTGTACAAGTGATATCACCTAGCTGGAGGTCATAGACCCGCATATGCTTTGGGAAGACATCTTGGTGTGTGCACAAGCAGCGTTCTGAACTTGCACTGGCCTGGCATTCCAAGGTCAACATCATGTTTTTCCTTAGCTTAGCAGGTCGTGACAACTCCAGCTAATCAACCCAATGTACTTTTATTTGGGTTATGCTGTATTACTATATTTTACTTTTATTCTTTTCCTATAGTGATTTTCTCATGGTTTAGCCAGAGTAACAGTCAGCTGAATATTAATCCCTGCATAGCCCCCTTTATGTTTTTGTAGCAGAAGATACGTTGATCTCGCAACTTCTTTCTTCATTAGTTCTCGGAGGGCTTTTCACGTGCATCTGAGGACTAAACAGAAGATTATAGTGAAACACCAAATGTAGCTAGTGTTCCAGCAAGACCACCTCCGATGCCTTTGATGCACTCTACAGGACTCAGCGAGTTTAGGCCCTCTGCTGTTCCTTGAAGTGTATCTGTACCTGGTAATAGTCTAAGAGAAGCATGCTACATGCCAGTGATTTTTGCTTGCAGCTTTCTAATATCTAGAGTAAGGTTGTTGACCATTTAGCTCTGCGAGTGCCATCTAACCTTTTCCCAGGAGTGTTCAGATTAGTTATATTCCTGGGGATTACACAGAAAGTAGTAATGTGCCAGTCACACTTTAAATATATTTGGAATTTAAGATTTTGTACTTCTCCTAAGAGTAGCACTGCATTTTCTAAATCCCCCAACCTGATGTTAATGTCCTCATCTACATGAATTTGGGCTCCCCAAGTGGAACTGGCATTTTTATGCCGCTCCTGGACAAAAATGGTGGTTTGTACAATCTGATGGAGAGCGATTCCCACCGCTGCTGCTGTGGTGATGATGGCAATAATGCCCATCATAGCAGCAATAAGGAGCCAAATAAAACATTTGGATCTTTTCAAAATAGAATTTAGTACTATGAGCACGGTATGTATATCAGGAGAGAGTTCCCAAGGCCTATTTTGAGTTAGTGGCAGCCAAATTCCTAAACGTCTACACAAAGTCACATAGGAATGGTTCAAATTAAATAATGAAGTGTTCAAGCAGGTATGTGGTTTGCAATCCTAGCACATCAGGTTTCTTTCTGTCTGATTAATAGTTATAGTGCCAATCATAATCACATTTGGATCCCTAACACAAGCTTGAGTATAAAATGTTCAATTTGTTGATGTATTGAATGACAGAGTATAATTTGTGGAATGAGAATAGTTTTCATCCCAAATTTGATACTTTTTCAGGCTTATGGCCAATTTTCACATTTCTGTTTGAATCCTACCTAATTTGAACTGTGGCTGTGGCAAAGATATGCTACTGCCATGCCAGATAAGGGGATATTCTGAATGTGCAGTAATATTAGTGTGATTGTATATAGACACATGCCAACGCAACTTCTTATAAGGATTTCAGGATGAGTTGTGAGCAATTAGAGACTGCGTACCCCTTAGGGGACCAGTCCCAGACAATTCCATAGGACCCATTAAGTAAGATCACCCCTTCAATCCCATGACAATTATCCCAGTATATTTGATTTTGTCGGTGAGCCCGTATGTGTCTGCTCTCACACAGGGTCTATCTGGCTTGGTTAGATTAATTTGATCAGTCTCTTGATATCCAAATCTCAGTCCAGAAAGTAAATACAGCTGAGCCTTAGTGTGATTTCTGTTCAAAGAATTTACATAATGCCAAGCCTGCATTGATAGATTAAGATAGCCCTGATTAGCACCCAGACAAATGAGCCAAGTGTTAAAACCCAAAGTGCTATGGAAGGGGGTCCCCTCTTCCTTTTTATGAATGGGCAAACACTTGTCTTCTGGACCAGGGATCCAGGAGGAGTCATTAACATAAACAGGGATAGATCCTTTACCCCAATTAACAGGCCTTAGCAATGGGAAAGTAGGTACATAGGCCCAATAGATATAATTCTTTGCTTCTGCTGAAGCCAGGGGTATACTCACTGTGATAGTTATCAGGGCAAACATAACCATGATCAGGTTGCCTGGAATCACTGATTGTTTCTGCTCGGTTTTACTCTACGAGCTGGAATCCACACAGGTTCTAGACCTTCTCCTGGGGCGATACAAGCAAACCCTCTTCCCCATGTAATTAACTTCCCCGGTGACCAAGCACTTGTTAATGGATCTTGCCACCAAATCACAGGCTTAGTTGTATTTGTGGATGTAGCCTGAAAATGTCGCTCAGCTGCAGTTTCCATAGTTTGTGCCAAGATATTCAACATATCAAAATTTAAAAAGCTTTATTCAATATTGTTTATTGTCCTATAGCATTTTTGTTTTTGTATGATATGTATAAGTGATTGATCAGCCATCTCCATTATAGCCTGTCCTTGTGGGTTTAGGGAATGCCAGTAGAATGTTTTATAGACCAAATTTTAAGAAATTGTTGGAATGCTCTACTGGTATAAGCAGGGCCATTATTCGTTTTTATAGTTTTTGGTAGTTTTATAACAGCAAAACAAGCATATAAATGTCTTTGTTTTGTGGTCTCACTGGAGTGAGCAGCCCATATAAATTGAGTGAAGTCGCTCAGTCATGTCCGACTCTTTGCGACTCCACGGACTGTAGACTGCGAGGCTCCTCGCCCCATGGGATTTTCCAGGAAACAATACTGGAGTGGGTTGCTGTTTCCTTCTCCAGGGGATCTTCCCGACCCAGGGATCAAACCTGGGTCTCCAACACTGCAGGCAGACTCTTTACCAACTGAGCCACCAGGGGAGCCCTATATAAATTGAGAGAATGTATCAATAGTCACATGTACATAAGAGAGCTTACCAAAGGAAGATATATGAGTTACATCCATTATAGCTGTGGATTTCATATGGAACTGTATACCATCATTATATCAGTGGCTCAGTCATACATTTGATAATGTAAGGGACAACATTTCTTGAAACAGGCAATATAGAAAACAATATGGTTAGCAATAATAGTAAAATCATAAGTAAGAATTTAAGTCAAGAACTTTCATAAGGTAGAGCCCAGAGACATCTTTAAGTCATCTGACTTAGTTTGTTAAATGACTGTAGCTTGTTAATTTCCTGGTTGCAGATCCTGGAGCATCTGATCTTTATTTAAAGACTGGTTACTGAGATAAACTTTAGAAACAAACTTAGAGTGTCCTTTTTAATGAAGCACCTTTTAAATTTAATAAATGTCCTTTTTAATTTAACTTAGTGAAGCCTGTTAGCAGTGTAACATAACCACAAGGAGCTATATTAGAAGTGAGTCATAGTAAATACAGGCCTTAATTAACAAAACTAGGACTTACTATTCAGTGAAACATGTTAGATGTCATAGGCCTGACATCAGTTGTGTGGATATTTCTTTTAGAGCTCCAGAGTATACTCTGAGATTTTTGTATATGTCTGGAGACAGTCTTTTTTACCTTGATAAGGCTGTTTAGAACTCAAATGTCTCCAATTTCTGGATTGACGAGGCAGAGAGAAAAGAAAAATGTTTTGATTTTACCCACAGGTGTAAATCACTAAATTGTTTTAAACCATCAGTGACTTGAGGAGAATAACATTTTTATATCTGAAAATAAAGATTAGAAGCCAGCAATATGTCAGACAAAAAGTTATGAAAATTTTAGTCATACATAGCAGTCTGTTCAATCTCATGTAACCAATCCCTTTGCTTTGTGTTCCTTGCCCGACGACAAAGGACGTCAGTGAAAGTGATAGTCTCTAAGAAGCTCATGAGTTTTTGCCAGTATCCATACAACCTGCCCAGCAAAGTGGGTGCCCTGATCACTAGAGATCACAGAAAATGATTTTAACCATTTCCCCCCTTGTGATATATTAATCCTGCAGCCAGGAAAGGCTTTATGCTATTAAATAAAAGTGAGGTTTGTCAGGGAGCCGGGAGAAGCTGAACAGCTGTCTTGGGCTTCCGATAGCCCTGATGTTTGGTTAATAGCCACTAATTATCCATTTTAAATTTTCTTATGAGGGGTTAATTTTGTAGAAGCAGAATGAGCTTTGTCTATGTGTGCCATAGTCTCCACAGATCATTGTGAATTAGCACTCATTTATTGTATCAAAGTAACAAGATTTTTTAAAATATAAATTTATTTATTTTAATTGGAGATTAATTACTTTACAGTATTGTATTGGTTTTGCCATACATCAACATGAATCCGCCACAGGTATACACGTGTTCCCCATCCTGAACCCCCCTCCCTCCTCCCTCCCCATACCATCCCTCTGGGTCGTCTCAGTGCACCAGCTCCAAGCATCCAGTATCATGCATCAAACCTGGACTGGGGATTTGTTTCATATATGATATTATACATGTTTCAGTAACAAGATTTTAAAAGCAAGTATGAATCACTTAAAGACAAATCTCCACAGTCTGTTATCAAAAGCCTCAATTAGTGGAAGCACCAAGTGCTAAATAAACACTGGACCACCAGGGAATTCCCATTGGTCTTGAATTGAGTGAGTAGCACTGGCTTATCTGACAGTTACAAGAATAGTAGAATCTCCCTCTTGAACTATTTGCTCCTGGTTCTTTTGTTTTTGAGGGACTTTTTAGAACCTTCTCTTTTCTATGAATGTTGGTCTGCTTCTGCTTCCTATCATCCTGTGCTTAGTTACTCAGTCATGTCCAACTCATTGCGACCTGATAGACTGTAGGATATTTGGCTCCTCTGTCTATGGGGATTCTCCAGGCAAGAATACTGCAGTGGGTTGCCATGCCCTACTCCAAGGGATGTTCCCAACCCAGGGATTGAACCCAAGTCTCCTGCATTGCAGGCAGATTCTTTACCAGCTGAGATACCATGGCAACCCTCCTATCACCCTAATTAGAGTCAATATCAGTAAAGTTTAGCTTCCTAACAATTCCTAATATTTATTGATATTGAGTTGTACAAGTGGGTGCACTGATATCCAATGTGAATTATTGGCACCATGTCCTTCTTGTTACTTTGATCTGCTTTGAAAGCCTCAGATATTTGGACAAATTCTACTTCTTTGTTCTTAACTTAATTGATAATCCAGCTCAATATATGAAATTGGGAAAGAATTGTCCTGAGTACAGTTTTTCAGTGAGATGGAACCTCCTTTGAGATTCGTCCTTGCAACCAGCCCCTTACATGTCAGTCCTAAGTTCTTCCTGCTTGCTCCCTGAGGTGATTCTGTTTGCCTCCTGGGATCATGGAAAAGTGAGACTCGATCATAAACACTCTAATAGTCTCTTACGACATATTAGCTGGAAACTTCTTATTGCTCTTGACAGTTAGCAACTGGGATACAAGGATTTACTGTATGGTACAGGAGAAATATGCAATAACTTATAATAACTGACAATGCAAAATAATAGGAAATATATATATATAACTAAATCACTTTGCTGTGAAACTAACACAATAAGTCACCTATACTTTAAAAATCAAATTAAATTGAAAAATAATCTCCAATGAATAAATAGTGATGATTCAGATAAAATTGTAGATCTACTTTTATTGGACTAAATATAGACCCGTGACAGAGGAAAGCAATTTGATTAGAAAGTAAGTCCACTATGACAATATTTGTGTAAAAATATAACCAAAATGGAATATATTAAAGAATTCATTTTTATGCCATTTCAGGTAAAATATCAGGTACAATATGAAACCACAATATAAAAAAAGAGTATGTCTAAAACTAAAGAAAATTATCACACATCAATATCAAAATGTCATCAGCTGTGGGATGATAAATGCGAATCTTACTTAATTTTATTGTCTGTATATGATTGTGTTTCCATGGGAATCAGATTTCTATTGCTGCTGTAACAAACTACCATGATATCAGCTGCCTAAAACAACACGCATTAATTTTCTCATAGGTCAGTAAGTCAGAAGTCAAAGTCAAAGTGTCTGCTCCCTTGGGCTCTTTTTTCTCAAATTGAAATATAGTTGATTTACAATCTTGTGCTAGTTTCGGGCGTCCAGCAAAGTGAATCAGTTACATATATACACATCTCTAGGCTTTTAATGTGTACTAAAGGACTTCCTTGGTGGTCCAGTGGGTAAGACTCCACCCTTCAAGCACTGAGAGTATAGCTTCAATCCCTCGTCAAAGAACTAAGATCCCAGAAGGTATATTGTGGATTCGAGGGAAAAAAAGGATGCTAAATTTCTAGGTAAAAATTAACACATACTTCAGTTCAGTCGCTCATTCATGTCCAACTCTTTGTGACCCCATGAACCACAGCACACCAGGCCTCCTTGTCCATCACCAACTCCCAAAGTTTACCCAAACTCATGTCCATTGAGTTGGTGATGCCATCCAACCATCTCATCCTCTGTCGTCCCCTTCTCCTCCTGCCCTCAATCTTTCCCAGCATCAGGGTCTTTTCAAATGAGTCAGCTCTTCACACTGGGTGGCCAAAGTATTGGAGTTTCAGCTTCAACATCAGTCCTCCCAATGAACACCTAGGACTGATCTCCTTTAGGACGGACTGGTTGGATCTCCTTGCAGTCCAAGGGATTCTCAAGAACACCACAGTTCAAAAGCATCAATTCTTTGGCGCTCAGCTTTCTTTATAGTCCAACTCTCACATCCATACATGACTACTGGAAAAACCATAGCCTTGACTAGATGGACCTTTGTTGACAAAATCATGTCTCTGCTTTTTAATATGCTGTCTAGTTTGGTGATAACTTTCCTTCCAAGGAGTAAAGTGAAGTGAGTGAAGTGAAGTCTCTCAGTCATGTCCGACTCTTTGCGACCCTGAGGACTGTAGCCCACCCGGCTCCTCTGCCCATCCGATTCTCCGGGCAAGAATACTGGAGTGGGTTGCCATTTCCTTCTCCAGGGGATCTTCCTGACCCAGGGATCGAATCCAGGTCTCCCACATTGCAGGCAGATGCTTTAACCTCTGAGCCACCAGGAGTAAGTGTCTTTTAATTTCATGGCTGCAATCACCATCTGCAGTGATTTTGGAGCCCCCCAAAATAAAGTCAGCCACTGTTTCCACTGTTTCCCCATCTATTTGCCATGAAGTGATGGGACCAGATGCCATGATCTTCGTTTTCTGAATGTTGAGCTTTAAGCTAACTTTTTCACTCTTCTCTTTCACTTTCATCAGGAGGCTCTTTAGTTCGTCTTCACTCTCTGCCATAAGGATGGTGTCATCTGCATATCTGAGGTTATTGATATTTTTCCCAGCAATCTTGATTGCAGCTTGTGCTTCTTCCAGCCCTGTGTTTCTCATGATGTACTCTGCATATAAGTTAAATAAGCTGGGTGACAATATACAGCCTTGACATACTTTTTTTTCCTATTTGGAACCAGTCTGTTGTTCCATGTCCAATTCTAACTGTTGCTTCCTGACCTGCATACAGGTTTCTCAAGAGGCAGGTCACACTTTAGGTGCTGTGTTTTGTACTAGATATTGTGATTTTGATTGTTGCAGGGTTGGATGGACTGGAAAGTGTAGGAAGCTCCCATTATGAGGCAGCCAGAAGTTTGCAGATAGAACTGTTTTTCTATGGAAGATCATGTCACTGAGACACCCACGTGCACGGTGACTGTGTTTTTAAGAAGGAGGGGTATTCTGAGTTTGTGTATCTATGAGTATTAGTATATACGCATGGGAATTTTCATGTGTTCAGTATGTGTGCTAATGCTGTGAATGTCCATTGAGATTATATGAGGATGTGCGTGTGTATATGCATAAATATGTGAATGTGTGTGACTATATGTTTGAGTATGTGAATGTCCATGTGTGTATGCTTGTATGTCTATGTAATGACTTGTGTGTGTGTGTGTGTGTCTGTGTGTGTAGAATGGGTGGTCCACCATTACGGCTCTAACAACTGACTTGACAATTGGGAGTGAATGTATAGTGAAGCCGGGTCAAAGATTTGTTTGTGAGTGGGGTCCCCTGATAACTCAGTTGGTAAAGAATCTGCCTGCAATGCAGGAGACCTCGGTTTGATTCCTCAGTCAGGCAGATCCGCTGGAGAAGGGTTAGACTACCCACTCCAATATTGTTGGGCTTCCCTGGTGGCTCAGCTGGTAAAGAATCCACCTGCAATGCGGGAGACCTGGGTTCGATCCCTGGGTTGGGAAGATCTCCTGAAGAAGGGAAAGGCTACCCACTCCAATATTCTGGCCTGAGTCTCAAAGAGTAGGACACAACTGAGTGACTTTCACTTTTGGTTTTCAGGGTAAACCTAAATAATTCAACTCAATATATAAACCTTTTTTCTTGACCCATTAGAAATGTGCTTCTTAATTTGAAGACCTAGATGTCCATCAGCAGATGAATGGATAAGAAAGCTGTGGTATATATACACAATGGAGTATTCAGTTCAGTTTAGTCACGCAGTCGTGTCCCGCTCTGTGAGATTTTGGAGCCCCCCAAAATAAAGTCTGACACTGTTTCCACTGTTTCCCCATCTGTTTCCCATGAAGTGATGGGACCAGATGCCATGATCTTCGTTTTCTGAATGTTGAGCTTTAAGCCAACTTTTTCACTCTCCTCTTTCACTTTCATCAAGAGGCTTTTTAGTTCCTCTTCACTTCCTGCCATAAGGGTTTGTAGTTACATGACCCTAAAGAACAGAAAGAATGGTTAGAAGCAAATGAAGTGGAAGATATTGAAAAAAGGAGGTGGGGGCGGTGGAGGGGTGGGGGGTGTGGTGTCAGTGTGCTGACACTGGCTTTCCAATAGAGTGAGCCATGTAGAAGAGATTGTGAAGAATTCTTGCAAAGACATGAATCAGCCTGCAAGTAATTCTCCCCCAGAGGCTCCAGTTAAGAGCCCAGGTGAGCAGACTTCTTGATTCTGGCCCTGACTTGACTGAGCTATCAAAAAATGAATGAATGTTGTTTCGGGTGCTATATTTCATGGAAGTTTGTTTCAGAAACAATGGAAAGAGAATAATAAAGGAAAAATAAAATGAAGTAAAATTCTCACTTATTCTTTACAACTGATGCCATTTTGATATTCAAGTGTAACATTTTTTTGTTTTTCATCTATTCTTTTTAAAATGTGGTTTTAAAAAAGTATACCTGATATTATACCATAATTGGTGTAAAAATGCATTTTGTAATATGTTGTTTTGCTTCAGTGTTTACATAAATATTGTCAGACTGTTGTTAATTTTTCTCAAGTTGCTTACCTCAATCAGGTTGTTTATGAAGAAGATATTTTTATGTCAGTAGAAATAGCTTTACCATGTTCCGCCAAACACAACAATTTATTCAATGGAGAATATCAGTGAGTCATCTTTATCAAAACACTCCCTGTTTATACCTTTAGAGTGTTGAATCTCAGCTATCACACACTTCGTGGGATGTTAAAGTACATCACATTGAACTGTCCATTCGTGAATTTTTATTGGTAGCTGTGGCTCAGAGGTAAAGAATCCATCTGCAATGCAAGAGACACATGAAATACGGGTTTGATCTGTGCTTTGGGAAGATCCCCTGGAAGAGGAAATGGCAACCCACTCCAGTATTCTTGCTGGGAAAAATCCCATGGACAGAGGAGCCTGGCAGGCTATAGTCATGGGATCGCAAGGAGTTGCACACAACTGAAGCGACTTATCATGCATGCACACAAAATCCCTCTGCCTTTTCTCTCTCTGCCCTCTCTATAACCCCAGGCCCCCAGGTTCACTCCGGCACCATCTTATCCTTATGGCTCCTTTTCTCCGTGGCCATTCCTACTCCACTCTATCACACCTGCACGCTGTCACTTGCCAAAACACTCCAAGTCCCAGAGTCTATATTAACATCAGGTAGCAATATTCACCACACATTTTAGGTGCTGTGCATTATGGTAAATATTGTCTTTGTGACTGTCGCAGGGTTGGAAGGACTGGAAAGTGTAGGAAGGCTCCTATTTGGAGGCATCAGAAGTTTGGAGATACAGCTATTCTACTCTGTACGATCATGTCATTGATGTACATGCATAGTGACTGTACTTTCATGAAACAGTGTAATTGTGAGTTTGTGTGTGTGTTTATATTAATGAGTATTTGTATATTCAAGAGGGAATTTTCATGTGTTCAGTGTGTGCACTCATGGTTGTGAGTGTGCAGTTGAAATTGTGTGAGGACATGAGTGATTGTGTATGTGTACAAGTATGTGAATGTGTGCAAGTATATATTTGAGTGTGAATGTCCCTGCATGTATGTGTAAATGAGCTTGGGTGTTTGTGTGTGTGCGATGGGTTGTGGCTCTAACAACAGACTTGAAAACTAGGAGTGAATGTAGAATGAACCTGAATTAGAGTTAATTTGTAAGGGAAACCTGTAAAATTAAATTCACTTCATAATATATAAGTATTTTTCTTGACCCATTGAAAATGTTTCTTAATTAAAAATGCAATCATAGTTCCTTAATGAAAAATTTCCACAAAACTGTGTACTCTGTTGACCTCACCGTGGTCTTGAATTAATCAGTAGCACTGGCTTATCTGACTGTTATAGGAATAGTAGAGTCTCCCTCGTAAGCTGTCTGATCCTAGTTCTTTTATTAGCGTGGGTCTCTTTTAGAGCCTTCTCTCTTTCTTCTATGGATAGCATATACTTCTGCTTCTAAAACTACAGAAGGTCCATATCAGTAAAGTTTGTTTTCCTAACAATTTACATATTCATTGATATTGAGTTGTATATATGAGTACCACAATGTCTAATGTAGATTGTTGAAATCATGTCCTTCTAGTTACTTGTATCTGTTTTGAAAACCTCAGATGTTTGGAGAAATTCCATTTCTTTTACTGATGGTCCAGCTCAGTGTATGAAATTAGGAAAGAGGTTTCCTGGGTAGCATTTCTCAGTGAGGCAGAACCTCCATTGAGATATATACGTGCAGCCAGTCCTTTACATGTCAATCCTAATTTCTTCCTGCTCCCTGCATGTGAGCCCTGTCTGCCTCCAGGGATCATGAAAAAGTAAGCATCTGTCACAAACACTCTAATAGTCTCTTAAGACATATTAACTGGAAACTTATAATTATCTTTGGCAATTAGGAACTTGCAAAATATTTTCAAAAACAATCTGAGCTCCCAAGTCTGTTCCTGCCCATGCTGCTACAGGTGACATGAAAATTGCATTTCTGAGGGGAGGTGAGGTCACAGGTTCACAAATTCATATCTCAGGGTCCAGCTACCCCTCCTGCACACTTACTGATTGCTTTGACCTTCACACTGAGCCCACCATTCAGGTAGCAGGAAAAAGTCAATGGTTTTCTCTGTATTCACATGAGAAGTAGAATCTGCAAGGGATAGATTTATATCAGCAATCCGGTAAGTGAACATATTGGACAAAGGGATTCTCCCTTGTGTGAACCTGGTCCAGCAGCAAAGCCCTGAAGGAGGGTGGGATAAATCCTGAGTCTGAACTAAGATAGAAAAGGGAGATGGGGTCCTAGACCTTTCACCAATCCCTGATTCCCATAATGTGAGATTGTTGTGATTTAATGCCAGTGTGATATTTTATGTACTTAAGGACTGTATTTCCCAAGTTAATATGATGTTCAGTCTACTTTCCAGGAATTACAGACATAAATTTCAGGGTTCAGAGGTGAGCACAAAAAAGTCCAATCTGTAACAAAGAGTGTGATGAGTCTGGAGGAATCATCTGACCCAGTGCTGTAACAGTGTGTCTGGCAGCCATTGCTGGAGTAGAAATGTTTCCTCTAACTGTGGGTGTGTGAAGTGCTGAGAAGATTTAATTATTGTGACTCTATTGATTATGGAGAGAGTCTTCCCACTTAATGTTAGGGAAGCA
The DNA here is from genome assembly GCF_029378745.1 of Bos indicus. Taxonomy (NCBI): domain Eukaryota; kingdom Metazoa; phylum Chordata; class Mammalia; order Artiodactyla; family Bovidae; genus Bos; species Bos indicus. The sequence goes on from NC_091777.1 coordinate 58,631,364, forward strand.
GCATTTAAGAAAAATAGAACTTTATACATTTCAGATACTATTTTTAGGCTCCAGTTTATCTTCTATTATTTCTGCCACTTTCAGGTATTTTAATACTGATCCAACAGAGTCTGTGCTTTGTACAATATACAAGTTACTCACCTTAACATTCCATTTACATGTGCCTTATATTTTCATATCTTTTGCAAATCTTGCTTTACTGGTAATACTTATATTTGACTCAGGTATTAAAAAATAGGTAGATGATGTGAAATTAGTACTAATTTTGTTTCTACAATGCACTATTAATCAGGCAGCAGTGTTTCCTGTCCCATACGTCCTGAGACCTGGCCATTGCACTTTTGTCCTGGAATGAGAGTAAATGAGTCTTTCTGTTTCCATCCTAATATTGAGCTGTTCTTGTATATATTCAATCCACCATGTCATGGTACAGGTGCCCGCAGTTTTATATTGCAGGCAGTGTATTTACATTAAAAAAATTTTTTTTGGCTGCTCCTAGTGGCATGTGGGATCTTAGTTCCCTAACCAGGGATCATCCTCATCCTGTGCCATGAAAGCAGGATTCCTAACCACTGGATCACCCGGGAAGTCCTAAGGGCATCTACATATAATTAAGATCTCTAAAGCTTTATTCAAATTTTGTAATTGTGTAAGTGGAAATTTGTGTAAATGGAAATTTGTTAGTACCTAAATTTTGAAATAAAATACAGGCCACCTAAACTGAAATGACAAGCTGCAAAACCAAACTAAATTTCGGTTCAGTTCAGTCACTCAGTCGTGTCCGACTATTTGCGACCCCATGAATCACAGAACGCCAGGCCTCCCTGTCCATCACCAACTCCCGGAGTTCACTCAGACTCACGTCCATCGAGTCAGTGATGCCATCCAGCCATCTCATCCTCTGTCGTCCCCTTCTCTTCCTGCCCCCAATCCCTCCCAGCATCAGGGTCTTTTCCAATGAGTCAACTCTTCTCATGAGGTGGCCAAAGTATTGGAGTTTCAGCTTTAGCATCATTCCTTCCAAAGAAATCCCAGGGCTGATCTCCTTCAGAATGGACTGGTTGGATCTCCTTGCAGTCCAAGGGACTCTCAAGAGTCTTCTCCAACACCACAGTTCAAAAGCATCAATTCTTCGGCGCTCAGCCTTCTTCACAGTCCAACTCTCACATCCATACATGACCACAGGAAAAACAGCCTTGACTAGATGGACCTTTGTTGGCAAAGTAATGTCTCTGCTTTTGAATATGCTATCTAGGTTGGTCATAACTTCCCTTCCAAGGAGTAAGCGTCTTTTAATTTCATGGCTCCAGTCACCATCTGCAGTGATTTTGGAGCCCCCCAAAATAAAGTCTGACACTGTTTCCACTGCTTCCCCATCTGTTTCCCATGAAGTGATGGGACCGGATGCCATGATCTTCATTTTCTGAATGTTGAGCTTTAAGCCAACTTTTTCACTCTCCACTTTCACTTTCATCAAGAGGCTTTTTAGTTCCTCTTCACTTCCTGCCATAAGGGTGGTGTCATTTGCATATCTGAGGTTATTGGTATTTCTCCCGGCAATCTTGATTCCAGCTTGTGCTTCTTCCAGGCCAGTGTTTCTCAGGATGTACTGGGCATATAAGTTAAATAAGCAAGAAGACAATATACAGCTTTGACGTACTCCTTTTCCTATTTGGAACCAGTCTGTTGTTCCATGTCCAGTTCTCACTGTTGCTTCCTGACCTGCATACAGATTTCTCAAGAGGTAAATCAGGTGGTCTGGTATTCCCATCTCTTTCAGAATTTTCCATAGTTTATTGTGATCCACACAGTCAAAGGCTTTGGCATAGTCAATAAAGCAGAAATAGATGTTTTTCTGGTACTCTCTTGCTTTTTCCATGATCCAACGGATGTCATCTGCATATCTGAGGTTATTGATATTTCTCCCGGCAATCTTGATTCCAGCTTGTGCTTCTTCCAGCCCAGCGTTTCTCATGATGTACTCTGCATATAAGTTAAATAAGCAGGGTGACAATATACAGCCTTGACATACTCCTTTTCCTATTTGGAACCAGGACACAGGTGACTGGTATTTGAGTATGTTCTGGATTAAGTGCACCATTGTTGTTATTAGCTGAGTCAGGGTCCAATCCCCACTAGCCATCTGCCTCCAAACAGTGAGTGAATTTAAACCAAATACTTCATTTCTCTGTGTGGACGTTTGCCTCATTTTTATAAGGAAGATAATAGTGTCTGCCTCATGAATTTGTGAGGGAAAAGACATTAACACACGTGTGTCTTTCATTGCAGTGATTCATACATTTCAAGCGTTTTTTAATGATTACACATTCAACCCTTGGAAGCCTTGACTTGACAGGAAAATTTTAAGTAATTATTTCTCAGTAGAAGTATTTGTAGGGTCTTCCCTCATAGCTCAGTCGGTAAAGAATCTTCCTGCAATGCAGGAGACCCGGGTTCAATTCCTGGGTTGGGAAGATCCCCTGGAGAAGGAAATGGCAACCCACTCCAGTATTCTTGCCAGGAGAATCCCATGCACTGAAGAGCCTGGTGGGCTACAGTCTATGGGGTCACAAGAGTCAGACAGGACTGAGCTACTAAACCACAGGAAGTATTTGTAAGTACAGAATGTTGCCTTTCAGTTTACATGGTACCTGTGTTCCACATCTCATGTTCCCATTCAGGACCCTCTAGCTCAGAAGACACCCATCAGTCACTGAGACCTGACAGCATGGCTGCTGGTGATTTGGCAATAAGAATGGTCTTCTTATCACAGACTCTGTTTGGAGTCCTGGGGAATGACTCTCTTCTTTACCATTATCTCTTCCTTTATTGCACTGGGTGTAGGCTGAGGACCATAGATTTGATTGTCAAGAATCTGACTGTCGCCAACATCTTGGTTCTGTTCTCTAATGGATACCACAATACAATGACAAATTATGGGTGGCACCACATGGACAGTGACTTTACATGCAGATTTTTCCCATATGTTCGTGGAGTGAGCAGAGGTGTGTCCATTGGCACCACTGTCCTCTTGAGTGTCTTCCAGGCCATCACCATCTGTCCCCAGACCTCCAGGTGGGCAGAGCTTAAAGTGAAAGCTCTGCAATTGGTTTTCCCTTCAATTATCCTGTGCTGGATCGTGAACATGCTGGTAAATGTTGTTTATCCTATGTATATGACTGGAAATTTGAGCAACAAAAACTTCACAAACAGAAAACGTTTTGGACATTGTTCTTCTGTTCGTCATGACCAAATCAGAGACTCCTTATATGCAGCGTTGATATCATTCTCTGATGTCTTATGTTTTGTGGTCACAATCTTGGCCAGTGGCTCCACGGGTTTTATCCTGTACAGGCACAAGCAGAGGGTCAAAAACTTTCACAGGATCAAAGTCTCCTCCATATCCTCTCCTGAGTCCAGAGCCACCAAAACTGTCCTTCTTGTGGTGAGCACCTTTGTCTGTTTTAACATCCTTTCCTCCATCTGTTATATTGTTTTGAGTGTTTTGAAAGATCCTGATTTGTTCATTATGAACATCTCTGCCATAATCACCGCATGTTTTCCAACTATCAGCCCCTTTCTGCTCATGAGTCGTGACTCCAGAATATCCAGGCTCTGCTTTGCTGGGAAAAGGAATACAAACTCCTCTAGCCTTATGAGAAAGATATAAATGGTATATATTTGCACTGTGGGTCCAAAACAGTCGTAGGATCAATGTCTCCTCCATATCCTCCCTTGAGTCCAGAGCCACCAAAACCATCCTCCTGGTGAGCACCTTTATCTATTTCAACACCCTTTCCTTCATCATTAATATTACCTTGGCTTTAAAAAAAAAACAGTATTGATTTTTTTTGTTTGTTTGTGAAAACGTTTGCAATAATCATTGCATATTTTGAAACTCTCAGCTCTGCTCATGAGATGTCTCCAGAATATCCAGGATCTTTTTTGCTAGGATAAGTAATAAAACATCCTGTAATCCTGTGAGAAAAATGTAAAATGGATGTATTTGGACTATGTTCATTTCATAGCCGCTTCCCCCAGAGTCTTAACTAAGATTATGAGTGGTTGAGCAGAAATAGTAGGTCAGCAAGACATGGTGAGCATCTTCTCCAAGTAAACGCAGTTATAATGGTAACTGTAATTGAAGATATATAAGTACTTATGTAATGGAAGTTTCGCTAGTGCTTGCATTGGAGGAGTTCAGAATTTATGCACTAATAAACAACAGTTCCTAAACAATCTGGATACTATGGAGAATTGTATGAGTGTGTAATTTAAATGTGTCACAGTATATTTCTGAAAAATGAAGTTGACCCGGAATATTAAGAAAAGGTCCATGGAAGTGGAAGAGAATGCGGCAGGCCATGACTGAAACTGAAGATAATAGTGCTGGAGGGGAAATTCAGTGCTTGAGTAAAGCTTTTCCAACCATTCATGAGGTTTGTCCATTGTGTCCCTAGAGAGATGCCAGTTATGTACTTGAAATGTGATGCTACATAGGAAGATGTGCATGTTTAAACATTTGCAGTTAGAAATGTCCAAATTGAACTGGAGTTGGGCAAATGAGTGCATAAAATGACATTTTACCATAGTTTGAAACAATATCTGGTGATGTGAAAATTGAAAAAGATGTGAATTGCATGAAATTGGGGTTTGCAGAGGCACATTTCTGTGTTTTGTGACGATGACTTGGGCAAGTTGTCGAGAAAGACATTTGGAGGTACTGCTCATGTCCCTAAAGTGATGAAGTTTATTTCTACTGTTGTTGCTCAGTCAGTAAGTCGTCTCTGACTCCTTATGACCCTGTGGACTGCAGCACGCCAGGCTTCCCTATCCTTCCCTATCTCCTGGAATTTGTTCAAACTCATATCCATTGAATCAATGATGCCATCCAACCATTTCATTTTATGTCATCCCCTTCTCCTCCTGCCCATAATCTTTCCCAGCATCAGGGTCTTTTCCAATGAATTGGCTCTTTGCATCAGGTGGCCAAAGTATTGGAGCTTCAGCTTCAGCATCAGTCCTTCCACTGAATATTCAGGGTTGATTTCCTTTAGGATTGACTGGTTTGATTTCCTTGCTCTCCAAGGGACTCTCAAGAGTCTTCTCCAGCATTACAATTTGAAAGTATAAATTCTTCTATGTTCAGCCTTCTTTATGACCCAGCTCTCACATTGTAGATGACAATGTGAGTTACAGGAAAAACCATAACTTTGACTATATGGACCTTTTTTGGCAAAGTGATGTCTCTGCTTTAGAATATGCTATCTAGGTTGGTCATAACTTTTCTTCCAAGGAGCAAGCATTTTTTGATTTCATGGCTGCAGTCACTGTCTGCAGTTATTTTGGACCCCAATAAAATAAAAATCTGTCACTGTTTTCATTGTTTTCCCATCTATTTGCCATGAAGTGATGGGGCCGGATGCCATGATCTTCATTTTTTGAACCTGAGTTTTAAGCCAGCTTTTTCACTCTCCTCTTTCATCCTCATCAAGAGGCTCTTTAGCTCCTCTTCACTTTCTGCCATTAGAGTGGTGTCATCTGTATATCTGAGGTTGTTGATATTTCTCCTGGCAATCTTGATTCCAACTTGTGAGTCATTCAGCCCAGCATTTCATATGATGTACTCTGCATATAAGTTAAATAAGCAGGGTGATAATATACAGCTTTGACATACTCCCTTCCCAATTTTGAACCAATTCGTGTCTGCTTCTAACTGTTGCTTCTTGACCTTCATACAGATTTCTCAGGAGACAGGTAAGGTTGTCTGGTATTCCCATCTCTTTAAGAATTTTCCACAGGTTGTTATAATCCACCAAGTCAAGGACTTTAGCATAGTCATTCAGAGCATCACATGAAGATCCATTTGAAAGGAAAATACATGAAAGATACAAAAAGATCCATTTTGTGTATACAGAGTTTGGAATTTGGGTTTCCTTGATTTTTTTTTTTTTCCTTGTCGAGCTGCTCAGTTTCTGGGATCTTAGTTCCCTGACCAGGGATGGAACCTGGGCCTCCTTCAGCGGATGCTCGGAGTCCTAATCACAAGACTGCCAAGGAATTCCCTGGAGCTCCCAGATTTTCAGTGAGCACTGTGGATATTGCCTCAAATTTAGGAGAGATTTTTATGTGGTTTCTCTGTATTGATGTTCTGAAACCAGTGAAAGTATTGACAATTCAACAGTTTGAAAAACAAAAAAGTTATTTTCAACCGATTGATATATATATCATATATATTTATATATATATTCAACCAATTGATATATATATATATTTCCTTGTATCCCAAATAGAAACCACTATTTCTTTCTCACATGAGACACTTAAATATTTACCAGAAACTGGATTACAACGGACGAAGAAAAAAAAGAAAGAAAAACCTACCTATGCGTATATATGTCTGTGTGTGATCCGTGTGTGTATGTGTCTGTGTGTGATCCGTGTGTGTATGCGTCTGTGTGTGATCCGTGTGTGTATATGTGTCTGTGTGTGATCCGTGTGTGTATATGTGTCTGTGTGTGATCCGTGTGTGTATATGTGTCTGTGTGTGATCCGTGTGTGTATATGTGTCTGTGTGTGATCCGTGTGTGTATATGTGTCTGTGTGTGATCCGTGTGTGTATATGCATAAAGTCTGTCATGTTTGTTATCCATCAGTCAGTACATTGGAAAGTTGTACGGTAAGAAAAATTGAAAATACCACTAATTACAATAACAAAAGTCAAAGTGTGTGTTATCTAAGAAGTACGTTGCCATGTTAGCTGCTTCTTAAAACTCCATGAAATGTTGTTTTCATTTTCCTACTTTAATTCTATTATGTGGCCATATCTCCTGTAAACCCATTCATGAATAAGGTAAAAAATTTTCAATTAAGAAATTAGTCTATATAAATGTAATGTAATAATTGATACATTTGCTTTAGAGTATTTTCTTATTTTATCTATGTTAGCTTCTTTTCTATTAATTTATAACTATAATTCTATAGTATAATTTATATATTTTCTTTGAAAAGTTGTATACTATGTATTAATTAGCTTTTACCCAGAAATTACAGCATATTTTCCAAAGGTAATCACAGTGTCATTGTATCTAATACTGTTAAACACCACCTTTATAATATGAGGACGTCACAACAGTAATCTGTTTTCTGTATCCCATCTTTTTTTTTCCAGAATGCTCCAAAGAAACCTTTATTTATTTACTAGCTTATTTAATCATTTACCTTTGTTTCCACTTTTTATTTTTAAAAATTTAATTTTTGAAGATTGAGGTATATTTTGTTTACAATATTATGTAAGTTTCAGATCTACAGTAGTAATTCACAATATTTAAAGTTTATACTCCACTTACTATAAAAGATTAGCTGTATATCCTGTGCTGTACAATATTTCCCTGTACTTTATTTATTTCATACATAGTCATTTGCAGCTCTTAGCCCCCTACCCTCTGCCTCCCTTTGGTAGCCTCTAGTTTGTTTTCTATATCTTCAAGTCTGTTCTTTTTGTTATATTCAGTAGTTTGTTCAATACCTTAGATTCCACAAATAAATGTATCATATAGTGTTTGTCTTTCTCTGACATAATACCCTCTAAAGCCATCTGTGTTGTTGCAAGTGGCAGAATTTCATTATTTTTTTTATTGCTAACTAGTATTCCATTTTGTTTGGTATAGATATATTCCATCTACATGTATCACATATTCTTTATCCATTCATCTGTTGGTAACACAATTTGCTTTCATATCTTGTTTATTGTAAATAATGCTGCTATGAACAGTGAGGTGCACATATTGTTTTGGATTAGTGTTTTCGTTTTCTTCTGATATGTACCCAGGAGTGGTCTTTGATGATGGTCATTCTCACAGCATATCCCAACTTTTTGATTGGTGATATGTATCTTAAAATATTAAAGATATATGCAGTTTATACAGTCAGAGCTCAACAGAAATTACAGAATGAACACATTTCTGTAGTCTGTACCTAGATCAGTAAATGGAATACCGCTAGGCCCCCAGAATCCCCGAACTGTTCCTTCTCCTTCATTGCTCCTCAGGGTAACCACTGCCTTGACATCCAGCAACATAAGTCACTTTAGTCAGTTTGAATTTTATATAAAGTAAGTAAACTATTCTTGTATTTGGCTTTTGTCATTTCTCATGTTTGTGAGTTTATTGCTGGGTGTTGTCATTGATCATTCGTTTGCATTGCTGTGCAGGGTTCTATCACGTGAATAGAAAACAATTACTTTAATCATTCCACTGTTAGTTGGCATATGGATTGTTTTCAGTTTGGGACTATTAGGAGTAGTGCTTGGTATGTAAATCGAGAACCTGTTTTGATGAGGCACATACTAGTTTCTGTTGATTGTATATTTAATAACAGAGTTGTTGGGTGACAGATTTACATTTTTATCATTTTTAAAGGTTGTTTTTGATGTGGACCATTTTTAAAGTCTTTACTGAATTCATTATAATATCGCTCCTGTTTTACGTTTTGGTTTTTTGGCTGTGAGGCATGTGGGATCTTAGCTCCCCGACCAGGGACCGAACATGTACTCCCCGCATTGTAAGGCTAAGTCCTAACCACCGGACCACCAGGGAAGCCCCTGCACCTTTACCTTTTAACCACCGGACCACCAGGGAAGCCCCTTCATCTTTACCTTTTAGGGGCAGTGCCAGTGAGGTCTGGAAAATGTTTGGACCAATTTCCACAATCACAGCAGTGTAGGAGATACTCTTGGCTTACCAACATCCTTGTCAACACTTTCTGTTTATTTTTTTTTTTTCATTTTGGACTTCTAATTGGTGTATGATGGTTTCAAGTAGTGATTTTATTTTATTATGAAAGTGAAGCATGTTTTCACACATTTATCTTTATTGGGAAACCTCTTTCTGAAGTATGTATTAATTTATTTTATCCATTTTTTCTATTGTATTGCTTTTTTCTTATTGATTTATAGTAGTTCTATATACCTACTGGACACGATGTCATTCTTGGTTTCCTTTATCTCATGCTCTCTATCTCTGTCTTCCTGTGTGTGTGTGTGTGTGTCAATGAGGAGGAAGTGTTAATTTTAATGTAAAAATATTTACTTCTCAATAACATTTATTAGTCTGCTTAATAAAACTTCCCCATTCTAAGACTAGAAATGTTTGCCTTTGTTTTATTTTTAAATTTTTATTTAGCTTTAATATTTAGATTAGCAATCCACCAGAATTGACTTGTTGCATGTGTGGATACCGAATTATATATTTTTCTGATAAGTTAAAAAATTTCAATTTATTCAGATATGTGACATTATTCTTTCTTTTCATCTGTTCTCACCTCTCACTGCTCATCCAGGTTAATACCACCTCACCCATGAAGTCTGCTGTTGAATTTGTCTCTTTCTGTCTCCTCTAGCCTTTTAACAGTCACACAGCACCACACAGGTGGTGCTAGTGGTAAAGAATCCACCTGCTAATGCAGGAGACAAAGAGATGCAGGTTCGATCCCCTGGAGGAGGGAATCACAACCCACTCCAGTATTCTTGCCTGGAGAATCCCATGGACAGAGGAGCCTGATGGGCTAAGTCCATGGGGTCAGAGAGTCAGACACGACTGAAGCAACTTAGCCCAGCAGCACCACACAACCAAGGTCAGTTTTGGTATTGGAAATCTTCAGTGAATGTTTTTGCGCTGCTGCTGCTGCTAAGTCGCTTCAGTCGTGTCCGACTCTGTGCGACCCCATAGACGGCAGCCCACCAGGCTCCCCCGTCCCTGGGATTCTCCAGGCAAGAACACTGGAGTGGGTTGCCATTTCCTTCTCCAGTGCATGAAAGTGAAAAGTGAAAGGGAAGTCACTCAGTTGTGTCCGACTCTTCGAGACCCCATGGACTGCAGCCCACCAGGCCCTCCGTCCATGGGATTTCCAGGCAAGAGTACTGGAGTGGGGTGCCATTGCCTTCTCCATGTTTTCGCTCAGTTACTCCCAAAAGTTGAAGGGAAAGGTGTACCTTACTGGGAGACAGTTCTCCATGACCCTCTCATTTTATTTTTCATGTCTTATATCAGCTTCTGTTCTGGACTACTTTGAAAGGATTTTTATATAACCTCCTTGAAATATGGCAGTAGTGTCTGTCTTGGGGACAAGGGCAGATTCATTATCTAACTAACATAATAAATAAAATGTCTTCCTCAGAAGCAAAGGTTGATAGATGTACTTACAATCCACACTGGAATATTAGGATTTCTTAAGCATAATATTCTTCATCTGTGACACAGACCCCGCTGTGGGTGTGGCATCCCCCTGGACTTCTTTGCACAACCCCTCTGGGGCTTGTGGGAACAAAAGGAACCAGGTGTGAACTTGAAGCTCTTGCTGCCTGTTGTGCCACACATAATAATGGCTTCTGTCTCAGTCCTAGGCATCTCACGTCTTATGCCAGCATCCATGAAACTGGCAAGGTAACTTGCTTTGCAAATGGGGTAAAATCTTACACCCTTTACCTTTCTTGACAATCTTGGAAATGAGGATGGGGTAGTGACTGAACCAACATAACAAACAGCCTTCATGTGTTATCACAAAAGCAGAGGGAAGCTAAATAGATGAGGTAGTTGGGGGCCTATCTCAGTCTGCTTTGGTTGCTGTAATGAAATTCCAGAGAGCGGGTAGTTCACAAACATCAATTTATTTCTCTCAGTTCACAAGGCTGAAAGTCTGAGATCTGGGTGGCAGCATGGTCAGGTGAGGGCCCTCTTCTGGGTTTCAGACTTCTGGTTATATCTTTACAAGACAGAAGAAGGCAAGACAGCTCTTTCAGGCCTCTTTTGAAAGGTCATTATAATCCCATTCATGACCTAATCTCTTTCCAAAGCTCCATCTCTTAATACGATAACCTTGGGAGTTGAGTTTCAGTATATGAATTTTGAGTGCACACAAACAGACCATAGCAGGATCCTTTGGAAAAATTCAGCATCCTGCATCAGAACGTATCAGAAATTGTTGTGTGATATGCTTGTGTTTCCACATCCCACAGAGGTGACTGTTCCAGTAAGGGGAGATGCAGGTAGACAAGTGTTAGTGAGACATATTACCTTTTTACTTGCCTCCGGCAAGTGGTAAGGATTTTGGTCATGCGCCACTAATGTCTGATGTACAAAGTTTTCATTATATAAATTATATTCTCTTTGTTCACAAGTTAGTGGCCCCAGCCTCCATAGCCTTGTCTAACTTGTCATCACATCTCTGCCAGTTGGGGTAGCTGATATAACCTGACCAAATTCAAGTCCTATTTTCCAGTGCAAGTTTAATGGGTCTTTGGGCAGATTATCATGCTCAATCTTTCCATCAGTGAAAGAAAAACTATTGTCTCTTGGACTCCCCATTAGCCAAAGGAGGCCCAACACTCACTACACTTCTGGGACATGGGAGACAATGTCCTAATGATTTTGTCAGTTAATACCTCTGGCAAAGGGATGCTGCTGCTGCTGCTAAGTCACTTCAGTCGCTTCCAACTCTGTGCGACCCCAAGGACGGCAGCCCACCAGGCTCCCCCATCCCTGGGATTCTCCAGTCAAGAACACTGGAGTGGGTTGCCATTTCCTTCTCCAATGCATCAAAGTGAAAAGTGAAAGTCAAGTCGCTCAGTCGTGTCCGACCCTCAGCGACCCCATGGACTGCAGCCTACCAGGCTCCTCCATCCATGGGATTTTCCAGGCAGGAGTACTGGAGTAGGGTGCCATTGCCTTCTCCGGGCAAAGGGATGCAGCCTCCATTTAAAAGTCCCCACTGCTTTATGAACTCAGGGCCACTCTGACACTACCAACAGGTGCACTGCTTATGAACAGCAGTAATTAGCTTGCCAATAAATGCACCTCAAGTGGGCTGCCATCTATGGGGTCGGATACGACTGAAGCGACTTAGCAGCAGCAGCAGCAAATGGACCTCAAAACTGAAGCCTGATCCGTAGAAGCCTTGCAATTCTCTGGCTTGATGTTCCAAATTTGAGGATGAATTAACTTGGACTCCACTGCCACCAAGGTACGAAGGGCCCCCAAAGTCCTACATCTTACGGGAATCACTTATTCAAGAATGAACCCAGACTGGCTCCAGCAGCATCCTGGCTTTATAGGAATAAGTGGTATCTATCCCTTTGGGGAAATTTTCAGCTCTACACTATAGCCAAAGCCACTGGCACTACCAACTCTCAGTCCTCTGAGACCTCCCTAAATGCATGGTCTGACCTACACAGAAGGTTTAGGCAAGCTGAAACCTAATGTTGCTCCCTGGGCCGCTGTGGCTGTGCAGTCTTAGTGCCAGCTGTGCAGGAATAGAAAACAGATGTGGTCAGACACCTGGACGATTGCCAGCGTGTCCAAGTGGCGCACAAGCCTTTAGTGTGCCTTGGACATCCCTCTTTTAGGATGTGTACTGTGGAAACAAACTGTTGTGCTGAGAGAACTGTTTGGGTCGCTGACTGAAATACTCTTGGTCAGGGTCTTTTCTGTGAAGAGTCTGACCAGAATCAAGCTGCTGACTGCATCTATGAGCTGCAGAGGCTGTCTCTGCATGGCACAATTGGGGCTCTTTGGTGAGGGGGAGCTTTGTTGAGGTGTAACTGACAAAATTATAAGATATTTAGAGCGCATCCTTAGCTAAAGAGATTTATAGCCTCCGTGAGTTGGCAAAGTTGGGGTTGCGGGAAGATCCTGGGGATAAGGAGGAAAAGACTGAAATATGCAACGTCTCCTCCGCTCAATCCCCGCTCCCTTTTATAAGGAGCAGTTTCCTAAATGGAGTGGGTCTTTAGCACAGACTCAGCTAAGGGACACGAATTTTGAGAGAGGGAGGGAGGGAGAGAGATTGAGATTGACTGATAACGTGGCTCTGGGAGTTTGGCCAGGACTGAAGAGAGGAAGGGAAGGGGAGATACGTAGACATCTGACGATTTAATAGGAACTGCTTTCCAAACAGAACGTATAGTTTGGGCAAAGGCTTGTTGGCATGAAAAAGCATGATGTGCTCAAGCAGTTAATTTTCCAGAACTGCTGAAGGGTATAAAGGGGAGGTGCGAGACAGGCGTTCAGGAATCAGATCCACGCATGAGGAGCGTTGGGTTTTATTCAGAGTAAGGCAAGTCGCCACCTTTCTCGGGGCCTCAGCAAAATAAGGCATAAATCAAAGACACACTCTCTCCTCCTCTCCCACAAAGGTTCAGAAGTCCGCTTGCCAGCAAGAGGAACCACTGCCTCCCAAACCAAAACCTGCAGATAGTTCTCGTTGCCCCGTCAATGACGTCATGCATTCCTAGCGACGCAGGCGCAGAAGAACTCGGAGGCGAGCTGGCTTAGCCACCTCCCAATCTTGCTCCTCATTGGCTAGAAGCAACTGCTTGTCTAGGCCGATGTTAGCGGCGACGTAGGCGGGCCCAATCTTGGTCGCTAAGATACCACGTACTTCCGTTTCCTCCTCCCCCTCTCCTAGGCTCCGGCAAACTTAATCTCGTCCCTTCGGCCAATGGCAAATGGGCGGTAGGCGGGACCTTATTTGTTCGGACCAAAGAAACGCAGGCTAAGCCCGGAGTATCGCAGCCAATGAATGTGGGGTAGCCCCTGTAAAGTGGCTCGGGCGTCCCCACGCCTTTCTTTCCTCCTCCCAGCCCAACCCCTCCCCATCCCGGTTTTAGCACGGCGCTGGCCGCAGTCTTGACAGGAACGGGACGGGCCCAAGATGGCGGCGGCCGATGGCGACGACTCGCTCTACCCCATCGCGGTGCTCATAGACGAGCTCCGCAACGAGGATGTTCAGGTCCGGAAGCAACGGGGACTTGAGGAAGAAGGGAAAGGGGACCTGGGGGCACGGGCGTCCCTCGCGGACAAGGTTCAGTGTTCGCTGGGAGTGGCGGAAGGGGCGGCGGCCAATCAGCATTCCGTTTTCATATGTTAGGGTCCCCGGACTCGATGAGACGGTGCCCGGGATTGGTTGTCGGTCCAGCGGAGGGCGGGAGCGAAAGCGAGCTTGGAGGGTCCTGGGCCTGCGAAGTGCGCGCGGGGCCCCGGGCCTACGAGGCCGCGGCTCTGGAGAGAGTCGACCGATTGGGTGGGGGAGAGGCGAAGGAACGGTTCGGTGATTGGCGGCAGCAGCCCTTGAATGGCGCCTCGGGGATGCGGTGGGCGCGTGACTTGCTCCGAGTGGGGGAGGGGCCGCCTGATTGGTGGGGGGTCCGGGTAGTTTTCACCCTTCACGGTTTCAGCGGCTAAGGCTCTGCGCTGTGGGGTAAACTTCCCAAATGGAGACTGAGACGTGAAGACTGACTATACAATTCCTGCCCTCCACTCTCTCCAGTTTTGGTGTAGACCCCCGAAGGGGAGAGGGGCGAAAAGCTCACTCCCAAAGTGGGAACTGGCCAAATTCAGGTACGAATTACGAGGTGGAAACTCGCCCCCCTTCCAGGATCCTCCCGTTGAGTGGAGGGTGGGCAGTGTACTAAACAGACTAACATTTCTAATGTGTGGGAGCGGGAGGTTCAGGTATCTGAGCCCAGCAGGCGAAGTGTTGAGAAGAGGTAGGGTTCTAGGGTTTGCCTATCCCAGCCCTGCCTCTCACCCGAGTGACCTTGGGCCGATTACTTCACCAATCTGGGCCTTTGTTTTCCATAAACTGTGGTCTAATAATAGTCCTGGTCTCAATGGGAGTTTGTAAAGGGGCTGAACGAGTTAATAATACGAGTCATATAGAACGGCGCCCGGTCTGTTGTAAGGGCCCAATAAATGTTAGCTGTAATTGTGGGGAGTGGTGATTGAAGAGTTTCGATCCTCTCTTTGGGCCTCAGTTTCCCCATTGATAAAATTGTGCGGGTTACACTGGCCCAGCCTCTGTGGTTTGGGCTCTTATGACCGTAGTTCGGGAGTCAGAACAGCAAGGCCAGCTGCCCAGTGAATGTCGAAGTGGTGGCAGATGAGGATTAATCCAGAGCTAGATCAAGTGAGGCCTGTGGACCAGCAAGGCAAAGACTTTGGTGAGGTGGAGGAGCCAGTGCCAGGCTTTGCATAGAGGAATGACATGCTCTGAGTTTTTGCTGTCGAATAGGGCCCAGGCAGGAGCAGAGAGACCTTTCTGGATGCCACTGCAGAGCAGCACCAGCATTGGCAGGATTGGGGGTATCTTGAAAAGGAGAGTTGTTGGGGTTTGCTGGTGGTTTGGATGCGGTGTGGTGAGTGATGGAGGAGTCAAGATGACTGAGGTTTGAATGCCAGCACTAGCCGTGTGCTCCCTGTGTGCCCTGGACCAGTCAGTGCCTTGCGTGTTCTGGGTCCAGATTCCTCATCTGTAAGGAATAATGATGAGTGAGGAAGCAGCATCTGCCTGGTTGGGAGGTTGCAGTGGAATTGACCCCTTAAGAAGGCATTCAGTGATGACCTCGTTCAGTTGTCATAGCAGTTTATGGTTTTATATTTGAAAAGTGAGGTTCAAAGAAATTGCTTCCTTAGCCAGTGAGAAGCAGTGACTGGGTTGCATTGGCTCGGGTTGTTTGGGGCCCCACGTTTCTTAAAATGTGGTCCACGGGTGGAGAGACCAGGTTTCTGTGTTACTTATACTGTCTGCTTCAGTTTTCTCATCTATGAAGTGGGAATAGGGAATTCCCTGGCGGTCCAGTGTCTGGAACTCGGCACTTTCACTGTATTGGGCTCAGAGTTCAGTCTGTGGTTGGGGAACTAGGGTCCCGCAAGCTGTGCAGTGGAGCCCCCCCGCCCTCCGCCCCAAAAGTAATACTTAGCATTTCATAGGGATGTTTCAAGGATTAAATAGGTTAGTACAAGGAAAATGCTTAGAACAGTGCGTGACATGTTTTAGGTTTTCATTAAATTTAGTCTGCCGCTTGTGGTAAGGTGAGGGCTTCATCTCTCAAAGGTGAGATGCTTCAGGAATTTAAAAACTATTCTCTTAATGGTTACTATAGAGCAGTGGGTCTTAACAGGTTGTCACGACTGGTGGGAGGAGTGCCGCAAGCAGTAGCTAGGTATGCTACCCAACATCCTGCACTGCCCAGGCCCTCCCTTCACAAGGGATGGTCCAGCTCCAGAGGTCAGTGGTGCCGAGGCTAAGAAACCCTGCTGTATGCTAGCCTGCTAAGTGCTTTGTGTGTGTTTGTTGAGTCCTCACAAAAGAAATCTGAGATAGGTGCTGGGTTTTTTTCCAGTAAATGATTTTTGATTGTCAAATCTGAATCCACAGAGAAAATAGTACCAAATCCAGATTCAGCAGTTTTTTAAAAAAATTTTATCATATTTTTTCACCTGTTTCTCATCCTCTCCCACACACTTTTTTTTTTTTTTTTTGCTGAAGTATTTTAAAAATAAATCCCATGCCCCAGATACTGTCTCCTACACACTTCATTATGCACCTCTAAAACCATGGACTTTTTTTAATTTGGCTGTGTGGCACAGCATGTGGGATCTTTGTTCCCCAACAAGGGATCAGACTAGTGCCCCCTGCATTGGAAGCATGGAGTCTTAACCCCTGGACAACCAGGGAAGTCCTAAAACAATGGGCATTTTAATAACCACAGTGACATTATCATACATCAGTTCAGTTCAGTCACTTAGTCGTGTCCGACTCTGCGACCCCATGGATTGCAGCACCCCAGGCCTCCCTGTCCATCACCAACTCCTGGAGTTTAGTCAAGCTCGACATTGAGTCAGTGATGACATTCAACCATCTCATCTTCCGTCATCCCCTTCTGCCTTCAGTCTTTCCCAGCATCAGGGGCTTTTCAGATGAGTCAGTTCTTCACATCAGGTGGCCAAAGTATTGGAGTTTCAGCTTCAGCATCAGTCCTTCCAATGAATACTCAGGATTGATCTCCTTTAGGATTGACTGGTTTGATCTCCTTGCAGTCCAAAGGACTCTCAAGAGTCTTCTTCCAACACCACAGTTGAAAAACATCATACATGACAAAGTTTTTACAGTGGTCTTTGATGTCATCTAACAATAAATTCATATACATAAATCAGATTTTCCTGATTGTTCCAGAAGTGTCCTTTTACAATTGGCTCCTTTAAATCAGATTCTGAATCTTCATTCTGAATGTTTGGTCATTGTCACACAACCCAATAAATACTGAAATAGGACTTTGCCAACAGCATTGGGTTTCAGGGCAGCACTTTGCACCACCAAGCTGGGCCCTGTGGAGACAGAGTAGGCCCGGAGGTGACACAGAGGTGGCAGTGCCATGGGTGGAGGCAGACCAGGGTTTCAAGTCCTGGTCTGGCAACTTGATGAGTTACTCAACCCTTCTGGGCCTTGATTTTCTTGTTAAGTGAGAAAAAGGGTGGGAGACACACCCGGCAGGGTGTGCTGTGAGGATTAAATGAGATAAACTGTGTAAAGACAGCAGGTTCTTGCATGGTCTAAGACATTTTGGGTGCCCACACCTTAGAAATATGACGTCCCAGACTCTGGTTTCTTTTCTGGAGCACATAGAGAACATGGGTGTTTGAAGCAGAACTCAGGAATCAGGTTGCTCTGAGAGTTTAGTTGGTGTAGGGTGGTGGTGAAGGATGTGGGTTCAAGATCCAGGCTCTGCCGTGCCGTCTCTGGATGACCTGCATTTTTAAAGACTTGAAAAATATTTATGCTTGCTGTTTTTGACCCAGCCCTGTACTCGGTTCGGGAATCACCAGCTGGTAACAGTCATGCCCCTTCCTCATCCCAGAGACAAATCACCTTCCAAATGGGGGAGCAGGCACCACCATAATTATAAGGCCAGGTAAACTGCTAAGAAAGGACTCGTTTGTGCTGCGGTTTCCAAGGAGGTGGGGAGATTACTTTTTTCCTTTCTATTTCAGGTGAACTATTTGTTCCCTGCTCAAGAAATAAAAATACATGAGAAATAATGATAAGAATAATGGTTAACACTTGCGTGCTTGCTTCATGCCAGGCTCTGTCTTCTTTATTTGATTATCCCAGCAATCCTGTGAGACAGGCATTGTTGTGATAACCATCTTACAGTGAGGAAACTGAAGTTCTGAGGTAGCAGGGATTTACCTGGGGACCTTAGCCAATTGGTAAAGCCAGAGTGCATACTTGTTCATTCTTTACTTTAAAAAAAAAAATCAGATGCTCCAGAAATAGAGATTGTGGTCCTCATTTCACTCTGGTGATGCAGAACTTTTCACCCCCATCTGCCTGCACACACCCACACACATTATGTTCATTTAAAAACATGATTCTTCGTGGAATGAGGTGGAAGGATGTTAGGATTTTATAGACGTTGAAGAGGCACTTGCGTCACTCCCTGGGCGTTTCCAGGGCTGAGGCTTGTTAAAGCAGCCACCTTGCAGCGCCTGCCACCCCGCTCATTCCCAGCCACCGGCTCTACCAGACTGTAGCAGTTTGGAGCATATTCCCCCAGGTTCTTTCCTTCTCTGCCTGTAGAAATAGATGTGTAGCCTAGATTTAAAAAAATTAATCCAGCATTTATTGGACTCTTCTTGTTTGCCAGGCTGTGCCCTGGGATTTGGAGGCACAGAGTGCAGAAGACAGAATCCCTGCCCTTGTGAAGCCCACGTTCTGGGGGGGAAGGAGAAACAGTGAACAGAGAAGTACAGTTGACCCTTGAACAGCACAGGTTTGAACTGTGTGGGTCCACTTACGTGCAGATTATTTCAGTAGTGAATACCGTGGTATTACGTGGTCTGCTGCTGGTTGAACCCACAGATGTGAAACTGAGATGCGGAGGGCCCATTGTAGGTTAGACTCAGGTTTTCAGATGAGCGGATTGCGGGCGCCCCAACCCCGTGTTGCTCAAGGATCCGCTGCCTGTGTTGGAAATGATGAGAGTTAAGATGTGTAGTGATGTGGCTGTGCCGGTGTACCCGGGGCAGGCATTGGTGAGGAGCCCTGGTGTGTCTTGTGGGAAGCTGAGGAAACAGCATGTCAGCAAGTAAGAAGATCTGACCGTAATGTTTGTGTTTTAGTAGCTGTTGAGGGAGCTACTATGACAGGAACCCAGGGAGCAAAGAGAGGGAATGGGAAGTGAGGACGAACCTGTACACAGGAGCCAGTCCTGTTGGGCCTCGTAGTCCACAGGAGAGCCTTCGGGTGTCACTCAGCGTGAAGCGAAGACATTCTACATGTGGGACTGTACTCCATGTGGTCATATCGGGGAAGCTCTGTGGATTGAATGTGACATGGATTTTAAAAAGTGGTAGCGTTTCTGTGTGGATGTAGTGGTGAGAAGGGAGTTTTTATTTATGATGTCTCGTGTAGTAGGCTGAGGGCTGCTGGGGACACAAGCAGCCCTGGCTCACGGTGATACGTGTGGTCGTGGAACCATGGGTGTGAGCAGAGAGGTTCTGCTCATCCTCCTACCGCTCATCAAAGAGGAAAATCTTTCCTGGACGTTCCTTGGCCGGCTTGTCCTTATGTCTTTCTGTCCAAAAAGAACTCAGTCACTGACTGGGGTAGTTAGGATTAAGGTTGGCTGTAGTAGTGTCACTCAGTCGTGTCTGACTCTTTGCGACCCCATGGACCGTAGCCCGCCAGGCTTCTCTGTCCATAGGATTCTCCAGGCAAGCATAGTGGAGTGGGTAGCCATTCCCTTCTCTAGGGAATCTTCCTGACCCAGGGATTGAACCTGGGTCTCCCACATCGTAGGCAGATTCTTTACCATTTGAGCCACCAGGGAAGCCAAGGTTGGCTGTAAATAATAGGAAGACTCTGAATAAATGATACTTAAATGACTCACATCAATAAGTCTGGCGGTAGTTCAAGCAGGTGTGACACTGTAGGTGTTGTGGAGTCCCAGGCTCTTACACGTTGTTCTGTTGTCTTCCATCCCGCCCTCCCCAGTCCCAGGTTACCTCAAGACCCCAAGATGGTTGCTGAAGCCCCAGCTATCATAGGCCCATTCCAGACAGGGAAGGAAGGATGAAGAATGTGACCCCCATCTCCCCATAAGAGCACTTCTAGAAGTCACACACACCGTTCCCACTTGGATTTCACTGGCCAGACATTAGTCTCATGGTCACATCCAAATGCAAAAGTGATTTAAAAATATCTTTGCAGGGACTCACATGCATAGATGGAAACCAGAGGTCCTAGGCGGCAGTATAGCCCAGTGCAGGAGCTCTTAACCTGGGGTCCGTCTGGCATTCAGGGCATGTCCATGACTTTGGGTGAGGAAGATAACATCAGGGAGTGCCTGTGTGCTTCCCACTCAGATTTCACTGGCAGTTCACGTTCACCGTATTTAGTTGTTTATATGTTTCTGTAGGTCTGTTTCTATATACATTTAATCTTTGGCTAAAAAGAAGATGCAGGGCCTGTGATGTTTAATCTGGAGACCCTCTTGCTGCCAGGCCGGTGAGTGGACCACTTCAAGCCCAGGTGGTCCAAAGACCCAGTGACACTGTGTGAAAAGTGGGGTGTTTTTCTGAGGAGAGGCCACCATGGCATTTCTTCAGGCTGTCATCATTGTGGTTGCCAGAGAGAGTCTTAGCGCCTTCAATCGGAGGGGGTGCAGGGTCCCAGGCACGTTCCGCCCTCTTCAGAGCCGCACAGCCCGGGGAAGAGCAGGCCGAGGGAGCCCTTGCTGCTCCCTCTTCACCATACTCCCTTCTTTCCGCTCCTCCTCGGGGGAGGAGTCCGCTTGTGCTTGGGCTGGCGAGGCTGACGGGCCTACCCAGCACTGGGGTGTCGCCTTGCCCTCTCCGCACAGGAGCTCACGGCTGCAGCCCCGCTGTCAGGCTGAAGACACAGAAGGCCAGGCCACCCGAGCAGCTGGGGTTGGGTCCTGGCCCACTCAGAGCTCATTCAGACAGCTGTCTGCGCCCCCGAGCCTACCTCCATGCTGGTGGAAAGGTGGCATTGGTTGTGTTCCCTGGGATGAGGGCATCAGATGAGGTCCTGACACTAACATTCTGAGCCTGAGGCCTGCCTTGTGTTAGCAGAGGGTGCGATTTCAGGGGTGGCCACGACAAAGCGCCGCAACTTAGGTGCTGCAAACAACAGAAAGGGTTCTCTCTCAGCGCTCTGGAGGCCAGAGGTCCGAGGTCAGGTGTTAGCTGCATTGGTTCGGGAGGTTCAAGAAGTCCGAGATCATGGTGTTAGCTGTATTGGTGCTTTCAGGAGGTTCAAGTTTGAGATCACGGTGTTAGCTGTATTGGTTCTTTCGGGAGGTTCAAGAAGTCCGAGATCACGGTGTTAGCTGTATTGGTTCTTTCGAGAGGTTCGAGAAGTCCGAGATCACGGTGTTAGTTGTATTGGTTCTCTCGGGAGGTTGAAGAAGTCCGAGATCACGGTGTTAGCTGTATTGGTTCTTTCAGGAGGTTGAAGAAGTCTGAGATCATTGTGTTAACTGTATTGGTTCTTTCAGGAGGCTCCGTGCCTCTCCCCAGCTTCAAGGGGCTGCCAGCCATTCTTGACAAATTCCTTGGCTTGTGGACACAGCCCCAGCTCCCTCTGTTGTCTTCACACGGCCTTCCCTCTGTGTCTCTTCGTCTTCTCTCCTGTCTCTTGTAAGTCACTGCCGTTGGATTTCGGGCTCCTGTCTTTCCTTTCCTCTCACACCCCTCCCACACTTAGCACTTCTGACACCAGATGGCTTTCCCCCTTCCTGATCAAGCAGTTCTTGGCAACACCTGCTGGATGTCCTACAATTGGCATTAAAGCAGGCCCCCTCCATGGATTTGATTATTTGCTGGAACAGCTCACAGGACGTGAGGAAACACTTGCATTTACCAGTTTGTTATATAATAAAGGATGCAATAAAGAGTCTAGATGAACAGCCATGTGAAGAGATGCAGAGGGCGAGGTCAAGGGAACTTTTGTCCCCTGAAGTTGGGGTGCATCACCCTCACGGTATGTAGGGGTGCACCCCAAGCCCCATACTCTGAGGTTTCTTACAGAGGCTTTATCACATGGACGTGACTGATCATCCGGTCAGTGCCCCTCTTGGGGGAATGGGGCTTGGGGCTGGAAGTTCCCAGCTTCTGAGCATGGCTTGCTCTCTCTGGTGACCAGCCCCATCCAGGAGCCCAGCCAGAGTCACCTCATTAGAACAAGAGACATTCCCATCACCCAGGAAATTCCAAGGAATTTGGGGGCTCAGTATCAGGAACCAGAATTGAAAATCAAACATCAGAACAAGAGATGCTCCTTGTGTTCCTGTCTCTTAGAAAGCTTCAGGGGTTTAGGAGCCAGGAATTAGGGGTAGACACATACTTTTCTAATGTTTCATGGCACCACCACCACCCCCTGCCCCAAATTCAGGACGATCTCGAGGTGCTTACTTAGTTACATTTGCGTATTTCACATTTACCACTACTGAGGGTTAGGACTGGGACGTATCTTTTTGCAATCACTGTTCAACCCACCGTACTAGTGGAATTACTACTGCTACTGCTAGTCATGTTTTTACAGCAGTGTCATTATAATATTGTTTGTTCTGTTATCACCACTGTAAACCACCATCTACCATCTAACCCATCACTGGGTTACAATCCCCGCTCCATGCCGCAGAGCTCTGTGACCCTTAGAAGGGACTTTGACTCCCTGAGCCTGTTTGCTGTCCTGGGGTAGGGCCTGTAACCCTCTGCCCTTAGCTTGTCGTGAGAGCTAAATGAGACGTGCAAGTGAGTACTCTGCCTGGGACTGGGCCCAGCACAGTAGGCTGGGAACGTAGCTGCTGCTGCTGTTAAGAGCACAAGGTGGAGTGTGTTAGTGGTATTGAGCCAAAGAGTGGTGGGCACAAGTAGGAGGGTGGGGAACTTGGGCATGTAGGCACAGTGTCAGACAGAGTGATCCTGGAAAGTGCTGAAGGGGGTGTTGGCTCAGTGAGACCCATCGGGTACTGTTGCTGAGGCTGCCGCTGTAATTTAACAGCTCAAGGTCACACAGCCACTTGGTAGGCTTGCGTTACTCAGCACCCACACGTGCTTAGCGAGGCTTCCAGCGGCCGACTGGGTCCAAAACTATCACCTTAAGTGTGGGCTTGCTAACGTTCTCCCTTCCTTTTCTTCTTCCCCTCGTTAGCTTCGCCTCAACAGCATCAAGAAGCTCTCCACCATTGCCTTGGCCCTCGGGGTCGAAAGGACCCGCAGTGAGCTTCTGCCCTTCCTTACAGGTACAGTGGAGTCCTGGGGCCCACCTGGGGAGTGGGGAGTGGAGTGGGGGCTTCTGGGGTGGTTCCTGCCAGATAGGAGAGAAACCTCTCCGTGAGTTTAACAGATTGTTCGTAAGTGCGGTGTGCTGGGCGCTGGGGGCTGGTGCAGGGACTAATGGAAGGGGGTCTGAAGGCAGATGGAGGCTGGTTTGAATTACAGCTCCAGTTAGAAGCTGGTGACTTTAGGCAAATTACTTAACTTCTCTGTTCCATAGAGTTTTTATGTATGAAACAGGCATGGTCATCATGCGCTATAGTGTTGATGTGAGCATTAAACAATAATAATAGTAATAATAGCTAATACTTACTGTAAACTGACAATATGCCAGATAGTGTTCTAAACCCTTTCTTGTGAGAATTAAGTTTGTTCACATAGAGCTCGTGCTCTATGCCACCATCGTTGTCAAGATTATCTCACAGTAACTTAAGGCAGGTAAGACTACCGCCCTCATTTTATAGATGAGGAAACTGAAGTATGGAGAGATGAAGTGACTTAATTGGTCGTGTAGTTAGGAAGTGACTCAGGATATCTGTCAAGTCACGCTGGCTCTGAACTTGACAGTATTGGTGGTCTCTCTTCCCTAGCATCGCACACCTAATCACTCATTCCCGCCGCCCGCCCAGGTAGAGGGTGGCTGCCAGGTTGAGGAAGCGGACTGGAGCACGCTTGTTCCCCAGGGTGAGTCAGCTGTGGGGCGGGACTGTAACCCAGTCTGTCTTGTCCCGCAGACACCATCTACGATGAGGACGAGGTCCTCCTGGCCCTGGCGGAGCAGCTGGGCACCTTCACCACTCTGGTCGGAGGCCCCGAGTACGTGCACTGCCTGCTGGTGAGTCTGGAAGCCGGGAGGGCCCCTGCCGGCCCCTGGGGCGTCAGAACCAGGATCCTCGCAGGGAGGGGAGAGTGCAGGCCAGGCTGGGGTCATCTTCTCTGAACCTTGATGATTCACTTTAACCCAGCAGGTCAGCAGGCTTTTACTATATTTGAACGAAAACGCACCTGTCTTCCTCACTGTTGACTGGGTGTGTCTGAGCAGCGCCAGGCCTCACCTGGCCCTCTGCATGTGAGGTTTTCAGTTGGGAGTCAGGCTCCACTTACTTGCTGGGTGACTTGTAAGTCACCTGACTTCTCTGTGCTGTCCTTTCCTCATCTGTAGAAAGGGAGTCCTTAGAACTTACATTGAGGACCACCTCAAGAAGCCTTAGTGCAGGACTTGGCATGTAGTAAGCACTCAGAGATGTCAGCTCCGTTGTCATCCTGTCCACGCTTTGAGGTAGAGACAGTCACACCGTCTATGGCCGTACCACCCTGGACTCGCCCGATCTCATCTGATCTTGGAAGCTAAGCAGGGGTTGGTCCTGGTTAGTACTTGGATGGGAAGACAGTCACACTGCTAGTGAGTGGCAGAGCTGGGATTCCAGGCTTGTCCCCGTGACTTTTCCTGAGTTCCTGTCCATGTGACCCTGTGTTGGGTGATGGCGAAGGTCAGAGATGGTCAGATACTGAGAGTAACTGCTGTTTGGGAGAAGGGAAGGGAGGAGGCGCTCCAGTCCTGTGGCCTGGGTTGAAAGAACCTTGGAGGTTGCTCAGTTTTCACTGTTCCTCAGAACCGCCATTTCCACCTGTGATTCTGTCTTTCATGATCCCTAAAGATATGTCTTCATATTTTGGTATCTGCACTTGATGGTGTTTTGTAGTTAGTCTGCAGGCTTTCTTTTAGTGGTATACGTATCATTGCCACATTTTTAATGAGATTGTAAAAAATTTGTTCTTGATTTTTTTATTTTTTATCACGGTGAGTTAGTAATAGTTACCATTATTAATCGCACCTTTATTAGTAATAATGGTGGTAAATAGTTACCATTATTAAGAAGTAGTTACCGTTTTCACCACTCTTTTTCCATGACATTAAGTACATGCACACTGTGGTGCAGCCATTGCTATTGTTCATCTCCAGAACTTTCTCATCTTCCCCAAAGAAACTGTGCTCATCAAGCAGTAACTCCCCAAGCTCCTCACCCCAGCCCCCAGCAACCACCATTCCACTTTCTGTCTCTGAGTCTGCCTGCAGACATACCTCAGAAATTGTGGGTTTAGTTCCAAACTACCATAATAAAGAAAGTGAATGTCACAATAAAATGAGTCACATGAATTTTTTTGTTCCCTAGTACATATAAAAGTTATGATTACACTTTACTGTTGTCTATTAAATGTGCAGGAACATTCTGTCAAAAAAAAAGATACCTATCTTAGTTAAAAAATACTTTCTCACCAAAAAACACTAACCATCATCTAAGCCTTCAGCAAGTTGTAGTCTTTTTGTAGTAGTAACATCAAAGGTCACTGATCGCAGATCATCATAATAAATACATTAATAATGAAAATGTTTGAAATATTTTGAGAATTGTTGAAATGTGACACAGACTCAAAGTGAGCAAATGCTATTGGAAAAGTTGATGTTGATGGACTTGGTGGGTGCAAGGTTGCCACACACCTTCAGTTTGTAAAACGCGGCACCTCACGTAAGGAAGCATACATTATGCAGTCTTCTGCGAAAGGCTTATTGCATTTAGTATAACGTCTTCAAGGAGTTCATCCACGTTGAAGCTTGTGTCAAATGAGATTTCTTTTTCACATGTAAGGGCCTGGCCCTTTTGGCTGCTTTTGGAAACCCCGAGATTTGCTTTCCCCGGCCATGTCCCCCCGTGACAGTTGGTGGAGCTGGAAGCTGGAAGCAGCTCTGCTCCCTGGATTGGACACTCTTCAGCCAGTCTCTGCCCCTGCTGTCCCCTCCTGTCACCTTTGCCCGTTGCTGCAGTCCGTCACCTGCCTGGGTCCTGGAAACATCTCCATTTATGATTTCTTTCTGCTTTCTGTCCCTGTCAGGCCAGGTTGGACTTCAGACCACAAGCCTCCACCCACATGTTTATTTGAACAGATTAGGATAAAAATTGAGTCTCCCTTCTTTAAGTCAGTAATTCCTGCATTCCTGCTCTGTGCTAGGAGGTCTGCTGGGCTCCAGGTGACCCCATGGTCAGCCGGTCACACGTCCCTAAAGGAGCACGATCACTCCAGGCCTCGCAGTAACAAGAGTCTCGAGCCCCAGGTTCTCCAGTATTGTGAGATCCTTGTGTGGTTGCCTGTCAGAAACCACAACTCTGCCTTTCAGCCCTTTGGAGGTTCTGGAGCCAGCTGGCCTGGTTTAGATCCTGGCTTGTCACTGTTCCATCTCGGGCAAGTTGCTTAGCCTGGCTGTGCCTCAGTTTCCTGTTAGTTTAGAATGGAGACAGTAACAGGACGTGCTTCACAGGACTCGTGAGTTAGAACCAGCACCGCTGGAGCTGTGGCCCTGCTAAGAACATGCAGTAAATAGACCCTGCTGTCAACATCAGTGATTATTACTGCACTTGGAGATGCCAGGGACAGCTGTGGCCCTCTCAGAAGGTGACATGTACAGCTTGGGGGTTTGTACACCCCACTGAAGCGCCTTCAAGGACCTGTGCGTGAGGTTCTCTGTTGTGGTTCTTCAGGGAGGAGACACTGGGTGTGCGTGGGCCTCTGGTGATCAGGGAAAGCCTGTCAGAGGAGCTGAGTCCCTGCAGGGGGGCAGCCGGAAGCTCGGGGGGGCTGGGGAGGAGCTGTGTGCTGATCTGTTCTGCCCCACAGCCGCCCCTGGAGTCGCTGGCCACGGTGGAGGAGACGGTGGTGCGGGATAAGGCAGTGGAGTCCCTGCGGGCCATCTCGCACGAGCACTCCCCCTCCGACCTCGAGGCCCACTTTGTGCCCCTGGTGAAGCGGCTGGCGGGCGGCGACTGGTTCACCTCCCGCACCTCAGCCTGCGGCCTCTTCTCCGTCTGCTACCCCCGCGTGTCCAGTGCCGTCAAGGCGGAGCTTCGACAGTGAGTCCCCCGGCCTCTGGGCCCTGGCGAGACCCCTCCTCCCGCTTCTGCTTGGTCCCCTTCTCTCAAGCCTCAGGCTCTGTTAGGCCCATCCAGCACCAGGAAGCCCCTGAGCTCTGCCAGCCCTCAGAGAGCAGGTGTCTGGACATGGCCGGGTGTCAGTCCAGACACTGCCTCCTGCTCATTTAGGAAATGAAGACAATGATGGTTCTTCCTCCTGTTGGTTATTTAAAAGAATTATTGTGTATAAAACGCTTAGGACAGACTCTGGTACATGGCAGGCACCCAGCCAGTGATGTGTGGTGCAGTCGTTGGCCTGTCTTGGTGTGGCAGATGGGAGGCCGCCGCCTCCACCACCTCCCTCCCTCTTGGCTGAACCCCAGGAAGTTGCTTGCACTTGAAATTTGGCCTGTGGAAGAACCAGTATTTTTAATTGGATTAAAATTTCCCATTAACATGTGTTTCCTCTCTTCCCTCTGGACTCCTGTCTTTCCACCATTGTCCTGAACTGCGGGCAGCACGCCCAGCCCCTGAGCCATCACTCCGGCCAGGACAGCGGCATGCAGCTGCTCGCAGGCGCTTAGAGGGCTGTTCTGGGCCCCTTGTGTCTCTTTAATTGGAAGCAGTTGGTGCTGGAAAGGAAACGCTCTGAGCAGCTTCAGTGCAGCGTCTTAGCTGAGCAGAGGCTTATTTATGTGGTCACAATAATAGATAGAATCAGCAGCTGTGGCTTGCTGTAGACCTGTGCGCTGAGAGACGGCTGGATGTCTCACACACGGCGTCTGGTTTAAACCTCAGTGGCCCAGTGGGGTGGGTTCTGTTATCAGTTCCTTCGTGTAGGGCTGGGGAGACTCAGAGGCTGTCACTTGGGTCAGGATTACTCGGGCAAAGCCAGGAGCTGCAGGGCTGCCTGGGATTTCAGGGTTTCCTCCTCCTGAGCCCCCTCTACCCGCCCAGGTACTTCCGGAACCTGTGCTCAGATGATACCCCCATGGTGCGGCGGGCCGCAGCCTCCAAGCTGGGGGAGTTTGCCAAGGTGCTGGAGCTGGACAACGTCAAGAGCGAGATCATCCCCATGTTCTCCAACCTGGCCTCTGACGAGCAGGTGGGGCCGCCTGCCCGCCCCTCTGCTGCTTCTCCCTGCGGTGGACCCCGAGTCTGGGGAGGAGGCCCAGGGCTGATGGGGCTTCTGCTCCCCCTCCTTGTTCCCATCCTCTCCCCAGGACTCGGTGCGGCTGCTAGCGGTGGAGGCATGCGTGAACATTGCCCAGCTCCTGCCCCAGGAGGACCTGGAGGCCCTGGTGATGCCCACCCTGCGCCAGGCTGCTGAGGACAAGTCCTGGCGCGTCCGTTACATGGTGGCCGACAAGTTCACAGAGGTACGTGCAGGGGCTGTAGACAGTGTCTCACGGACGGGGAGACGGAGGCCTCAGGAAGGAGTGGGGCCACGTGGAGCTGGGGTTTAGTGAAGCCCAGTGGGTCATCCGGGCATCGAAGCAGGAAGCTCTCCTGTCATTTGATTAGCTCACCTGTCAACCCTGGTTGGTTGATAGTGGCAGCTTGAAGTACTTCCTTGAGGTTTCTGAGGCCAACTTAAGGTTCTGTGGGGGAGAACCACAGGAGCAGAGAAGAGTAGCATGTGTGTGTTCCCGACCTACGAACCTTATCTCCTTTGATGGAGACGTCTTTCCTTGGCCGTAGGCGGCCTCCTCCCTGTATGTTACCTGTGGGTTGTGTTCTCATCTCTTCTTATAAGCGCTTTAGAGGTTTTGGCTTAGAGCTCACCTTAATGACCTTATTTTACCCTGTTACCTCTTTAAAGACCCTGTGGTCAAGTATAGTCACATTCTGAGGTACTGGGGTAGGGAGTTAGGGTGTCAGTGTATGAATTTCAGGGGATACAGTCGAGCCCCAAAACACGGCCCAAATGTTAGAATGGTCAGAGTGATGCTGTCAAGCAGGCAGAACAGATGCCATGTCTCTGAGGACAGTGCTCTTTCCATGGAGTCTCAGTGGCTCGTCGCACAGACATGTTTGTCAGGCTCCAGCTCGTGGCTGGGTGTTGGGGGTCCAGTGAATTCGGCGCATTCCTGGCCTTCAAGGAACAGGCAGCCTGAAGGGGGAAGGTCAACTGAGACAGGGAATGCAGTGAGACAGCATGACAGGCGCAGGGCCGGCTGGTGGGCATGGAAGCGCCGAGACAAGGAGGTGCTGCAGCAGGTTCTGGAGGACGAGAGAGAGCCGGGGCAGGAACTGTGTCCCGTGTGTGCAGAGGGCCTGGGTGGTGAGAAGAGCACAGGCAAGAACGTTGGGCATGGCTCTCGGGGGAGAGGAAGCTGGAGAAGTGGGCAGCAGGCCCCTCTCCTTGCAGTTGGGAACCACCCTGCTCCCCCAGGCCCTCACGAAGCAGCTTCACAGCAGAACCTGTGCATTTTTCCTTGCCTGGTTTCCTGAGGGGCAGGGGGACCCTAACCTGTATTGTGTTATTTTAATTGCAAGAGTAATATCAGTTCTGGTAAACAGTCTTAACACGGAAATAATACAAATGAGAAAGTGACAGTGATCATACATCATTAGTCTTTTGGAATCAGGGACAGAAAACCCAACCCGAGTAACCTGAACAGTAAGGCAGTCTGCTGTTACTTTTAATGCAGACAGCAGTGCTCTGCAGTAGGTACCCTCGGGGTTTGAGGAAGCAGAGGCTCAGAGAGGTGCAGGCACTCATCCAAGGTCACACAGATGATAAGCAAGAGTAAGAACTTGAGCCAGGCAGTTGGACTCCAGGGCCACGCTTGTGAGCACAGCCCTGCCCAGCTCCTCGGCACCATACACAGTTCATCACTGCACAACAGGGAAACTGAGGCTCAGAGAGGCTCTGAGACCTGGCTGAGGTCGCCCGTACGGCACCTGCGTTACATCTCAGCAGTGACACTGAGGGCTGCTTTTGCCTCAGTCTTGGTGCCTGTAACTTGATTTTGTTCTCATTCACTGAAGGTGCTCGGCAAGCCCTCTCACCTCCCCCGCTCTTCCTTCCCTTCCTGCAGCTCCAGAAAGCGGTGGGGCCTGAGATCACCAAGACGGACCTGGTCCCTGCCTTCCAAAACCTGATGAAAGACTGTGAGGCCGAGGTGAGGGCCGCCGCCTCCCACAAGGTCAAAGGTTGGTGCTGGTGACCAGAACACAGCAAGCGGGCGTGTGGGTGGTGGGCTTGGTGTCCGAGGGGCTGCAGGCAGAACGGGCACCTCGGGTCTCATCTCCCGTCACCTCCCTCTCGCTGCCCACAGAATTCTGTGAAAATCTCTCTGCTGACTGTCGGGAGAATGTGATCATGACCCAGATCTTGCCCTGCATCAAGGTAACAGGGAGTTTGGTGGGAGGAGTAGAGCATGCCTGAACCTTCTGGAACGAAGGTGGAGATAGGGCGTGAGGGGCAGCCTGGTGCAGACTGAGTTCCCAGCCTCCTCGGACCAGGCGGTGTTGGGTTTAGAGCAGTCAGGAAGCCTGAGGGCAGGCGTAATCTGAGGCTTGGGGCTGAGCGTGATCGGGGAGTGTTTCCTCCTCAGAGCTCACAGCATCTCCTCATCCACAGAGCTTTGAGTTTGGGGCAGAGGCCCCCCGGGGGGCAGGGGTTGTTGAACTCCAGGCACGCCAAATGTGTAAGGAAGACACTCCAGTTCCCCTCGTGCACTCAGGCTGGATCGAGAGGACAAAAGCAGGCAGTGTCTCAGGGTTCGTAGGACTTGAGTCTCTGCAGCCACTGACCCCATGGCTCCCGTCCTCCTCCCTCCCAGGAGCTGGTGTCTGACGCCAACCAGCACGTCAAGTCGGCGCTGGCCTCCGTCATCATGGGCCTCTCCCCGATCCTGGGCAAAGACAGCACCATCGAGCACCTCCTGCCCCTCTTCCTGGCCCAGCTGAAGGACGAGGTGTGGGCGCCGTGGGGCTCTGCACACTGGCGGTGGTGGGCGGGGCAGCTGCTCCCTGGGGTCGCCGGCACCTGCGGCAAATGCCCGGGTCGCCAGGGAGTTGAGTGTCTGTGGGCCTGGGGGGCTGCCCGGTAGCTCATTCGCTTATTTGGCATTTGTTTCATGTGCCTTTATTCTGTACTAGTCTTTTTCCTGGGCATTAGGGATACTGAGAAAAAAAAGGAACAAGACCCTTTTGATCCTCCAGGACCTTCAGAGACTGGCAGTGGAGAGGGACAGATGGGCGGTCCCTTGACTCCCTGATCATACAGGCACTGTGACAGGTTCATGTCTATCCAAATTCAGGCTAAGGTGCCTACTAGAGACCTCAAAGTGCCATGGATTAAATAAGGTGGAGAATGGTTTCTCTCACAGGAATCCAGGGGTGGGGGGACCCACACTGAGGGCGTTGTCCCTGCTGACCCCAGCGCCCTGTGGGTCTGAGGTGGCTGCCCTGATGTGTTCCGTCTCAGCCGGCATGAAGGGAGAGGGCACCGACCAGCAGCAGGCCAGTCCTCTCAGACCCCAGAGAGGGTGCCCATCCTGTCTGCCGATGGCTGACCTTAGGTTACAGGTCTCCAGCCTGTGTGGAGGTCAAGTTGATGCCACATGGCCCAAGGGCCTCACCATAAGTCACATTGTTAGTATGATCTTTTTGACATGGCCCAGGGTCCTTAGATCATCTCCCAGAAGCTGGTGGGGGGCCAGTCCTCTGTTTGGAATGTGCCAAGTTTGAACAGCCTAGGCCTGTCCAGTTAATAACCCTTTACTGCACACTTGATTATTTGGTTCACTGATTGATTTCAGCCCATGCCTCTTCACCCCACAGCTCCCAGAGGGAGATGCAGGAAAAACTGACTGTGGTGTCTGCCCTCCAGGAATATATGATGTTGGACAAGGAATTAAGTATATTTGTGTTCCTTTTCTTAGAGGTTGCTTCAGAGATTTTTGGAAGCAGATGGGAATATAGGTTCCCACTCTGTGCTAAGATAGAGCATTCCTATAAGCCTGCCATAGGTTGAAATGGCATAGAGTGAAGCAGCTGTTTTTTTCTTTGGTAAAAGCACAAATCCTCTTTGGGTTTCTTTTAGTGAAAGCAGGAACCCATGTAAGTCTCTCATAGTGGTGTGAGGTTAACTTTAATGGGGGCTACCTGTGTACATGTGCATGTGTGTTTGTGTGTATGTTAGTCACCCAGTCATGTTCGACTTTGCAACCCCATGGGTAGCCCACCAGTCTCCTTTGTCCATGGAATTCTCCAGGCAGGAATACCGCAGTGGGTACCATTCCCTTGTCCAGGGGATCTTCCCAACCCAGGGATCAAACCTGGGTCTCCTGCACTGCAGGCAGATTCTTTACCGTTGGAGCCACCAAGGAGGCCCATACATGCGTGTAGTGTAAGTCAGAGCCTTGCCTTGGGCTCTGTGTGCGGTGCACCTTCTCAGAACGCTCCTGTCTTCTCCTCAGTGCCCGGAGGTGCGGCTGAACATCATCTCCAACCTGGACTGCGTGAACGAGGTGATCGGCATCCGGCAACTGTCGCAGTCCCTGCTCCCTGCCATCGTGGAGCTGGCGGAGGATGCCAAGTGGCGGGTGCGGCTGGCCATCATCGAGTATATGCCTCTGCTGGCGGGACAGCTGGTGAGAGCGCAGGCCTTGGCCAGGCCCTCTGCCCGGGGAGGTGGGTGGTGCAGTCAGATCTGGGGGCTGTGCCAGGGCCCTGGGGCCCGTGAGGGCCCAGTGGAAGGTGTGAGGGCTGTCGTGGGAGTCAAGGGGAGGGAAGGGAAGAGAGCCCCTCAGGTGAAGTGGAACAGTGCCTGGCTGTTTGCGGGGGTGGGGGCTGGTTTCCCTGGGCTTTGCCCAGATCTGCGCAGTCTCAACCCTGATTTGTTATCTCGTCTCCTGCAGGGGGTGGAGTTCTTTGATGAGAAACTCAACTCCTTGTGCATGGCCTGGCTTGTGGATCATGGTGAGCACCTCCCCAGGATCTCTGGGAGGAGTCTGGGGCTCCAGAAGGGTGTAGGGGTGGATTGTTTGGGGCAGGTGGGGGGTGGGCATCACCCCATTGCTGCCAGGTACATGGACCAGCTCCCTTGCTTTCTGGATTCCCACAGGAGGTCAGGGTGGGAGGTGGATGAATCAGGTCACCCGGGGCTGCCAGGTCCAGTGGAGAGTCCGAGGACCACCTGGCAGACAGCCCGAGTTTGAATCCTACTTCCTGGCTGTCGAACTTTAAACATGTCACTTGCCACCTTTGAGCCCACACTCTATGAAACATAGGGTGCCTCATCCCAGTCTTTGAAGGCCATTGTGAGAATTGCTTATTGTTTTCACTAGGAGTGGCAAAAATAAAAGTTAGCATTTGTCTGTAACAGGCTCCATTCCACGTACTAAGTCATTCACTTGGGCAAATTCAGAGCCTCAGTCTGCCCGTCCGTGCCTTGGAGCTGTTGAGAACGTGCTACGTGAAAACAAAACCCTACCTCTAGCGCACAGCCCTCTCTTTCTCTGCGAGTTTACGGGTTCTCATGTGGCCTGGTACCTGGGGCTGCTCTGCAGGCGGGAGTGAGTGTGACTATGAGTCCCCACCTGCGTCAGTCCCTCACCTCCTGAGTCTCCCTCCCTTCTCCTCCTCCCACAGTCTATGCCATCCGCGAGGCGGCCACCAGCAACCTGAAGAAGCTGGTGGAGAAATTCGGAAAGGAGTGGGCCCATGCGACTATCATCCCCAAGGTCTTGGCCATGTCTGGGGACCCCAACTACCTGCACCGCATGACCACACTCTTCTGTATCAATGTGAGCGCCCACCGGCCCCCACCTCTCCCTGGGGGAGGGGAAGTAGACGGGAGAGGAGGAATGGAGAAGGTCCTCGGGGGAAAGCTGGCTTGGGAGTAGGGAAGTGGTGGGATCTGGGGCCATAGGGGTGAGTCCTTGGGGAACTGCAGACCGGAGCTTGGGCTCCCTGGTCAGAGTTACAGGGCCTTTGCAGGAGGGGACCTGCATGGGGGAGACGGGAAATTTGGCCGACAGAACAGTGATGGCTAGGTCTGTCTGAGCACCCCCTCCTTCCCCACAAAATGTGTGATATTTATGATACAATGGTTAAAGCACAGTTTTCTAGAATCAGACCTACTGTTTAATTCTAGCTCTGCCATATATTGACTGTGCACCTTGAGAAAATTACCTTACCGCTTAGTGCCTCAGTTTTCTCACCTGTAGAGGGTTCATACCAACAATCACAGCCCCAGACTCCTGAGGCCGTGAGATTGATCTGGTTATACAGCTTAGAACAGTGGTTCATATGTAACGTATGGTGTGTATGTAATATGTATACGTATAGTGTGTATGTAATATGTAATGTATGGTGTGTGTGATACGTAATGTATGCTGTGTGTGTGATATGTAATATGTAATGCATGCTGTGTGTGTGATACGTAACGTATGGTGTGTATGTAATATGTAATGTATGCTGTGTGTGTGATACGTAATGTATGCTGTGTGTGTGATACGTAATGTATGGTGTGTGTGTGATACGTAATGTATGGTGTGTGTGTGATACGTAATGTATGGTGTGTGTGTGATACGTAATGTATGGTGTGTGTGTGATACGTAATGTATGCTGTGTGTGTGATTGTAATGTATGCTGTGTGTGTGATATGTATGCTGTGTATGTGTGATATGTAAATGAAATGTAAACAGTAGAAAGTGCTTGTATGTAGTCACTTAAATAAACCATAAACTTAAATAAACCACTTAAATAAACTTAAATAAAACCACTTAAATAAACCACATAACTACATATTAAAGAATGAGATTTAAAAGTTAGCATAAAATTGTTCCGGTAATCCCTTCCCTTGCATCACTCTGGAGACCACGGCACTAAGGAAGGGATCCCAGGGTCAGGGATCCAGTCCCATCCCCAGAGGATGAGGGAGACTCTGAGAAGAGGAGCTGGGATGGGACAGTGTGGGCTGGGGGTTTTCAGGGCAGGGAGACGGTGGAGTTAGGAGGGTGTTAGGGGACCTGGGAACTTGCAGAGAATCAAGGCCCTCAGGCTGGGCGAGTCTGAGCTCAGAGTCCCCCTGATGCTCAGCTAGTTTCACCCCCAAGCCTGACGGCCACTAAGTGTCCCGGTCAGAGGGAGCGAGGACTCTGGAGAGTCACCCTCTGCTGCTCCCTGGCCTGCAGGTGCTGTCCGAGGTCTGCGGGCAGGACATCACCACCAAGCACATGCTGCCCACCGTGCTGCGCATGGCCGGGGACCCTGTCGCCAACGTCCGCTTCAACGTGGCCAAGTCCCTGCAGAAGATCGGGCCCATCCTGGACAACAGGTGAGGCCTGCCCCTCCTCCACACACGATTGCATTTGTATCAACTTCAAAAATGGATCAAGGGGGACGCAGGCGATGGAAGTGCGAATGGTGGTTATTTTGGGGGAAGGGCCTTGTGATGCCTGCACCTCTGTCTGTCCAGGACACAGCTTCACCCCTTAGTTTCTCTCTGAAGGCTACCTTTGTCCCCCAAACAGCTGACTGCCACTGCAGAAGCCTTTCCCTTGGCCCTTACCTCCCTGGGACCCTGTAGGGCTGAGTCCCTCCCTCGGGCGCTCGCTTCTCCTGTTACTTGTCGGCAGTTTGATCTGCCTTCTCCCAGTCTGGGCTCCGTGTGGGTGAGAATCAGGAGGGTTGGGTTTTCCACTGTGTCCACACCTGATGGGCAGTAGGCCTCAGTAGATAATGTTACACAAATCCACGGCGCCATGTGGCCGAGGCTCAGAGGCTTGAGGTTCTGGGTTTACTGCCCCACCTTTCCACACCACCTCACCTGCCTATACCTATTCTGGACCCCCAAGGCCTCTGTCCTGGTTTGTGAGACTTCCAGCCTTCCAAGTACTGGTTGCTCTGGCCCCTGAGAGCTTTCATGCACCCGTGTGTCTGCATCTGTGCAGACACCGAGCAGCCCCGCCCAGCTGACCCCTCGCCTTCCCCCCTCTCTCCCCAGCACGCTGCAGAGTGAGATCAAGCCCGTCCTCGAGAAGCTGACCCAGGACCAGGACGT
Organism: Bos indicus; assembly: GCF_029378745.1. Lineage (NCBI taxonomy): Eukaryota > Metazoa > Chordata > Mammalia > Artiodactyla > Bovidae > Bos > Bos indicus. Next base: position 58,667,429 of record NC_091777.1, read on the forward strand.
GGACGTCAAGTACTTCGCCCAGGAGGCTCTGACTGGTGAGGCGTCAGGAATCTGAGACACCGGCGGGAGGGGGTGGGGGTCTGCGAGGGCAATGCTTGGCCTGGGAGCAGCCGTGGGCAGCGGGTTGGCTGCCTTCTGATTCCTGCCTCTTCCTGTTCCCCCAGTTCTGTCTCTCGCCTGATGCTGGAAGAAGAGCCACCGCCAGCCTCTGGTGTCCGCCCTCCCCCGCCAGGCTCCTCCCTGGGGGGACAGTGGGGGGCCTTTGGCTGTCACTCCCTGTGCATGGTCTGACCCCAGGTCCCTCCCCCGGCACAGTTCCTCCCTCAGCCCGGGACTCTGACTCCTCATGTCCACCCCCCACGGGGCTGGGGGCACACAAGGTGGGACAGAGCAGAGACCCTGGGAGGAAGGGGCCACTCCCGCCCTCTGGGGGAGAGACGCGAGCATCCCAGGTCGCCGGCTCCTGCTGCTGTATGGGGACCCCTCCCCCATCTCCTCCACCTCCCTCCCTTCCTCTTGGTGGTTTTTTTGTGTCAATTGTGCCGTTTTTATTTTATTGCCTTTCCCCCCTTTTCACAGAGAAATAAAGGCCTAGAAATAGCTGGTCCTCTGGTCTAAGTCACTAGATGGAGAAGGGGGCCCAGCCTTGCGCTTCTTTCTGGTGAGGACTGACTGGACTTGCCACACCCCTGTCTGCGAGTGAGGAGGATTCCCTGGGAAGCCGATGGGAGTGCCCCTGGCCCCAGGGGCCAGCGGAGTCCTGAGGTGCACTTAGGTTTCACAGAGACTGGCTGAGTGTGTGGTGGTTATAGCAGGTGCCTTGGCGCCAGACTGCCTGCGTCCAGATCCTTGTCCTTCCGTTAATAGCTGTGTGGCCTTGAGTAGGTGCCCAGGCTCAGATTGCAAGACTGTAAAATGGGGGTAACAGAATCTAGATTGAGCGGGACAGGAATGAAGACTAAATGAGGTGATCCACACAGAGTGGGCAGTGATGTTTGACGCATGAGAGGAGTGGGCCAGGAACTCTCAGGATCATCAGGGCTGCGACAGAGCAGGCTGGGGACTGTGGCTAGACAGAACCACTTGTTCTCTCTCAGTGTCTGTTCTTCTGTTTCTTTAATACTGATTAGACACCTGTATTTTTAGTTGGGCACATGGCTGCCTGGATTCAAGGCATTTTCTCAGGGTCTCTTGAAATTCGGTGTGGCATTGCAGCTAAATTCAGGTGAGTAGTATGTGAACAGAAATGGCACGGGCAGCTTCTAGAAGGCATTCCTAAGCGGGGAAATAATGCTTCCGCCTCCCTGCTGAGCCCTGGATGGCGGGACCAGGGACCAGGACCCATCATGTGGACCAGATGGCAGGAGTGGGTGCAGCCATCCCAGGCCAGGACGTGAGCCCAGAAGTGCAGGCCCAGCAAGGCAGCAGCGCAAGACAGGCGGGGCCCAGGGTTCCTGATGCTGTCGAGGCCCACACGGGTTACCTGTCACCTGGTGGAGTTAAACGTATAAGTGACTTAGGGGTTTCATCACTTGGCAAGTCATCCAGATCCTAACTGATGCAGGGGCCAAAGAGCCTTGCAGAGAGGAGCAACAGATGATGCAGATGGTGTGTGTAAAGTTTCACAGAGAATGTGACACCCGAGTGAAATCTGGCCTTGCAGGGACCTTGGCGTTTGGTGGCAGGTTGCTTTCACCAGCCAGCTCTCGTGTTACTGAGTCCCTGCTCTTTGTTAGAGCAGATCAGACTCTGGGGGATGAGGGCGAAGGAGACCCTCTTCCTCGTCGTGCTAGCCGACATTCATTTCCTAAGGACAGGGCCTGTGGTTTAAACTCAGCCCATCGCTCTCTGCACCCCCTGCCTCACACACACATGTGCCTTCCTAAATAGAAACACTTGAAGGACTGAGGGAAGAGTTTGTGGGGTGGGGACGAGGGTAGTGTAATCACTTGCAGCGTGATGTTGAATATTCTGGCTTAGCCAGCAGCCTACCAATAATGAATGACCCATGGTGTCCCACTTATATTTTCCTGCCTTTCAACCCATCCCCCAAAACTTAGTGACTTAAAACAGTGAAACGTATCATACCTCATCATTCTGCAGTCCGGGCTTGGCTCGTTGGGAAGGTTCTGCTCCATGTGGTGTCTGCTGGGGCTGCAGCCTTCAAGGTGACTTCTTCACTCCCACGTCTGGCCCTCAGCCAAGGCCTGCTGTATCTTCTCCCAGCATTTGGCTGCTCCAGGGTGGCTGGATGTCTTTATCTGATGGCTGATGGCTCCGGAGCAGTTTCCAAGAGAACAGGTCCCAGTTTCCAAGTGCCTTTTAAGCCTCTGCTAGCATCACAGGCCAAGTCAAGTCACGTGGCCAAGCCCGAGTCAGTGTGGGAGGGGCCGCTCAAGATGTGAGCGCTGAGTGTGGTTCATTGCAGACTGCGGATGTAACGGTCCTCACATGTGTGGTCCAGAGATGGCTGAGCTCCACTGCTGGTGAGCGGAGGCATCGAGAGTGTAAGGAGATGAGGCTGACTCTGACTCCAGGGCGTGTATTTTGGAGAGAGCTGAAGATGGAAGCTTTACCCTGGGAGGCAGAAGAAACTGCAGGGCGTTTTGGCAAAGTAGTGACAGCATCCGAATTGAAGGGCAGGTTGAGGCTGAGAAACCTGAGAGAATTCTGGTCTAGGTGAGCTGGAGCAGGTGGAGTGAGGGGGGTGGCAGGTAATGAGGGTGACAAGGAAGATTCCCAAGGAGGCAGATTGGGACTTGGTGACGCCTGGATTAGGGGAGTAAAGGGAAGGATGCAGTCACCTTGGCACCCAGAATTCGGATCTTCCCAGTCTCAGCACCCACTACTCCCTGGGAAACGTTCTCGGTTCCTGCAAACCCACACATGCTTCAACATCTCAGTCTTTTGCCTGTAACGTGAACCTCTACCTGGAAAGCCTTCTTTCCTCCTCACTTGTCAGGGGAACAAGTAATTTGGTGTGCAGAGTGGGAAAGTGAGACTGAGTGGCACAGCGAGCATGGAGGAGTAAGTATGTAGGGGTCAGATCCTGAGGAGCCTCTTCAGTAGCAGGGTGGGGGGAACTTGGCCTTGAACTTGGCCCTGAGGGACGAGGTCCAGTAAGACTTGGGGAGATCTTTCCAGGGTCAACAAAGCCTGGAGCCAGGGAAGAGGCTGGGATGATGGTCCTGGAAGATGAAGACCTCAGCTGGGCAGTGGTCAAGGGCAGAGGGCAGAGGGATCGAGGAAGTGGACTTGATGCCACTTCCCCTTCCAAACCACAAGAAATTACACAAAGAGTAGCTGGAAGGAAGGCCTGTCTCTCCCGTCCTTGGTTCTCATCCGATTATCCAGTCTCGGCACATGCCTGTCTTCAGTCTGCCCCTGTCCAGCTGTGTCTTCCAGATGGGAGAACAGCCCGAGTGTGTGGGGTGTGTGATGTGGGCTCTTACAGAGCGACCACACCAGAACTACACAAACCTCCCAGAGGAAAGAAAATGCCTCAATGTCCTCTGATCATTTAAGATCCTCTTCAGCCCAGCCAAAGACGGAAGCTGGCCCTACAAGTTAGATGAGGCCGAGCGGGCTATGGCTGGCTTAGCGCTGTGGGAGCTGTGATGCACGTTGTAGAAATTCTTTTATATGAATCACTGGGGGCAGAACCTGATCTGACCTGCACTACTCTATTGACAAAAGCTGACTTGGACTGCTGTGTAGAGTATTATCCCTTTTCTTGTGGAATAGAAAGTACAGCAGAAATGTCCTTGTGTTTGGAATACATGGAATATACTGAATCAACAATAAAAAGCATCCACAAAGAGAAGCACAGGCCCCAGTGGCTTCACTGGGTTCTACCAAAACATTTGCAAAATTAACCAGTTCTTCTCAAACTCTTCCAAAAGCAGAAGGGGAGGAAGCACTTCCCAGCTTACTTTGAGGCCAGTATTGCCCTGATACCTAAAGCCAGACCAAAACACCAAAATGAAATCTATAGAAATCTTAGAAACATAGATACAAAAATGCCGACAGCCTGAATTCAGCAGCATATAAAAAGAATTGTATACCATGACCAAATGTAATTTATCTCAAACATTAAAGGTTAGTTTAATGTCAAGAAAGTCAACGTAATATACCATATCAGTAGAATAAAATGCAGAGAGAACCACATGGTCATCTTAACTGATGCAGAAAAAGCATTTGGCAAAATCTAACCCCTTTTTGTGATTAAAAACACTCAAACTAGGAATAGAAGGGAACCTCCTTAAACTAATAAAAGGCATCTCCAAAACCCCACAGTTAACAATACTTAGACATGAAAGACTTGGGTGTTTTCCACATAAGATCAGGAATAAAACATTCTTGCCACTTCTGCAGACCATACTGGAAGTTCTAGCCAGAATATTTACTCAAGGAAAAGCAAAGGTTTGCAGATTGGAAAGGAAGAAGTAAAACTTTGCAGGTGACAGGATCTTATATATAAGAAATCCTAACAAATCACTAAAAAAACCACCACCACTGTTTGCGCTTCCCAGGTGGTGCTAGTGGTAAAGAATCCCCCTACCAATGCAGAAGATTTAAGACATGCAGGTTTGACCTGGGTCAGCCAGATCCCCTGGAGAAGGAAATGGCAACTCACTCCAGTATTCTTGCCTGGAAAATTCCACAGGCAGAGGAGCCTGGCGGGCTACAGTCCATGGGACCACAGAGAGACACAACAGAGCACAGCACAGCGGCAAACATGTTCAGCAAGATGGCAGGATACAGGATCAACATGAAAATCACTTGCATTATCACAGATGATAACAGGTGTTTGGTGAGGATGTGGAGGTACTGGGATCCTCATACTGCTGATGAGGATGTAAAATGCTGGACCCCACTTTGGAAAACATTACCAAGCCAATTCCACTGTGAGGCATATTCCTGAGGGAACTGAAAACGTGGCCACACGAGAGCTCGCACACAAATGTTGGTAAGATTGTTCACAAGTCAAAATGTGGAACCCATTCGAATGTTTATCAACTGATGAATGGGTAAATGTAGCCATATAATGGATATTTCTTAGCTATAAAAATAAGGACTGACGTGCTACAACATGTTGGAACCTGAAAAAAAAAAAAAAAAACATTGTGCTGAGCGAAAGGAGCCAGACACAAAAGGCTGTATGTGGTGTGCTTTCATTTACAGGACATGTCCAGATAGGTAAATCTGTAGAGACAAAGTAGCTGAGGTCAGTGGGTAGGGGATAGGCAATGGAAAGTGACCCCTTAGTGGGCATCAGGTTTCTTCTGGAGGTGATGAAACATCCTGGAGTTAGTGGAGATGGTTTCCTCCCTTGATAAATATACTAACACCTATGCAGTTGTGCCCTATAAAAGGATGAGTTTTATGGTATATGAATTATGTCTCTATGAAAAGCAGTCACCACCAAGCCCTATCTGGCTACCCCGGTTTAGGTAAGTGGATTTATAAGAATAAAATAGAATTGTTTTCTCCCCTCTCCACAAAGTTATTTATACTCCAGTTGGCCCTCCATACCCTTGGGTCAAAAATATTTGGAAAAACATTCCAGAAAGTTTCAAACATCAGAACTTGTACTTGCTGCGTTTGTTGTTCAGTCACTCAGCTGTGTCCAACTCTCTGCAACCCCATGGCCTGCAGCACACCAGGCTTCCCTGTACTTCACTGTCTCCAAGATTTGCTCAAACTCATGTCCACTGAGTCATTTACATTGCAGTAGGTATTATAAGTAATCTAGAGATGGTTTAAAGTATACAAGAGGATGTGTGTAGCTTGTGTGCAATTGTTAAACGTAAGGGGCTCGAGCATGCGTGGATTTTGGCATTCATGGGGGATTCTGGGGTTAACCCACGTATACTGAGGGATGACTGTTTCACGTGCTGTTTTCAAGAAGACTTTCTAACACATTTGCTATCAATTTCTATCTTCATTTCACTAGAATTAGAGGATATGTTTGGTATTTTAAAAAATCCTTTGATTACAGCCAAGACTTACTTTGGGCCCAATATGTGGTCGAGTTTTATAAATCCTTTTGTGTCTTTAAGAGGTGTAGTCAGCAATGGAAGCAACATTCTGCAAAGTCCAAAAGGCCAGGTTTATTGTTTGTGGTAGGCAGACCTGCTATTCATTTCTCAATTAATTCAGCTTTTAACAAATTAATACTAAGGAAATTGCTTAACTCCCACTTTTAATTATAGAATTGCCTGCTCTTCCTGTTTTATTTTTGCTTTATATATTTTGAAGCCATGTTTATAGAGGCATAAAATGAAGACTTTTTGTATTTTTGGTGAATTCAGTCTTTTATCATTAAGAAACTGCTTCTTTATACCGAACAAGACTTTTTCATGTCAAGTCTTGTTTCTCTGGAATTAATATAGATGCATCAGCTTCTTTTGATTAGTACTTTCTTGCCATGCTTTTTCCATCCTTTTACTTTAAAACTTTCTGCATCCTTAGGTTTTATATATAGCAATTATAAATGGCATATTTTGGAAAATCTACTCTGACCATCTTTGTTAACTGATACTTAATTCCAGTTATACTTAATATACTTAACGAATATATTTACACCTAAATCTGCTGCCTCCCTTTATGCTTTCTATTGCTTCTATTCTTCTATGTTTCTTTTTCTAATCACCTCTTTGCTGATTGACTTAGGATTTATTTTACCAATTCATTTCTCCCCTCTTCTGGTTTGGAATACACCGACTCTGCTTGCTTTTAGATGTTCCCCTAGGGCAGTGGCCACAGGACTGGAAAAGGTCAGTTTTCATTCCAATCCCAAAGAAAGGTGATGCCAAAGAATGCTCAAACTACCACACAATTGCACTCATCTCACGCTAGTAAAGTAATGCTCAAAATTCTCCAAGCCAGGCTTCAGCAATATGTGAACCGTGAACTTCCTGATGTTCAAGCTGGTTTTAGAAAAGGCAGAGGAACCAGAGATCAAATTGCCCACATCTGCTGGATCATGGAAAAAGCAAGAGAGTTCCAGAAAAACATCTATTTCTGCTTTATTGACTATGCCAAAGCCTTTGACTGTGTGGATCACAGTAAACTGTGGACAATTCTGAAAGAGATGGGAATACCAGACCACCTGATCTGCCTCTTGAGAAATTTGTATGCAGGTCAGGAAGCAACAGTTAGAACTGGACATGGAACAACAGACTGGTGCCAAGTAGGGAAAGCAGTACGTCAAGGCTGTATATTTTCACCCTGTTTATTTAACTTATATGCAGAGTACATCATGAGAAACGCTGGACTGGAAGAAACACAAGCTGGAATCAAGATTGCCAGGAGAAATACCAATAACCTCAGATATGCAGATGACACCACCCTTATGGCAGGAAGTGAAGAGGAACTAAAAAGCCTCTTGATGAAAGTGAAAGTGGAGAGTGAAAAAGTTGGCTTAAAGCTCAACATTCAGAAAACAAAGATCATGGCATCTGGTCCCATCACTTCATGGGAAATAGATGGGGAAACAGTGTCAGACTTTATTTTTCTGGGCTCCAAAATCACTGCAGATGGTGACCGCAGCCATGAAATTAAAAGACGCTTACTCCTTGGAAGGAATGTTATGACCAACCTAGATAGCATATTCAAAAGCAGAGACATTACTTTGCCAACAAAGATTCGTCTAGTCAAGGCTATGGTTTTTCCTGTGGTCATGTATGGATGTGAGAGTTGGACCGTGAAGAAGGCTGAGTGCCAAAGAATTGATGCTTTTGAACTGTGGTGTTGGAGAAGACTCTTGAGAGTCCCTTGGACTGCAAGGAGATCCAACCAGTCCATTCTGAAGGAGATCCGCCCTGGGATTTCTTTGGAAGGAATGATGCTAAAGCTGAAACTCCAGTACTTTGGCCACCTCATGCGAAGAGTTGACTCATTGGAAAAGACTCTGATGCTGGGAGGGATTGGGGGCAAGAGGAGAAGGGGACGACAGAGGATGAGATGGCTGGATGGCATCACTGACTCGATGGACGTGAGTCTGCGTGAACCCTGGGAGTTGGTGATGGACAGGGAGGCCTGGCATACTGCGATTCATGGGGTCGCAAAGAGTCAGACATGACTGAGCGACTGATCTGATCTGATCTAGAGCAGTATTTCCCCACCTAAGTACTCACGGAGATTTTCAGCTGGATAGTTTCTCGTGGAGGCTGTGCTTTAGGAAGTTTGTCAGCATCCCTACTGTCCACTCACTAGCCAGCAGTCACAGCACCACCCCTCCTTCGTGAACAGAAATGTCTCCAGCATGGCATACACAGTGGAAGGCAAAATCCCTCCTGGCTGAGAACCTCTGCCCTAGAAATTATCATATGCATAGCCAACACATTAAAGGCTAACATCAAGACCTTCATCCTCATGGTTAATGTGAGAACCTTAGAATCTTGATACTCAGAATCCAGAATGGACCAACAGCCTCAGCTGCCCCTAGAGGCTTGTTAGAAGTGCAGAATGTCTGACCCCAACCCAGACCTGTTTGATTTTATATTTAGAATACTTCTTTTGTCTTGTATGCTGGAAATCTTAGTTTTTATTGAAATATATAAGATATAAAAGTATCACAAGTAGATTTTATGTTAGTTATACATTCCATATATCAGGAAGGCATATACAACACCTATAATAATTCCAGGATGACTAACAAATTTACAGATAGTCTACTGAATATAGCTCAACATTTTCTTTATGGCTCATTTTTTGGAAGAAATTTCCCACTTAATGTGACCTGAGGTTGGTCACATGGCCCTTCTCATCCACCCACTCACACTTGAGAAGTGCTTCAGCCATGGGGTGTATGGAAAAGGTCACTGGCCGTGGGGGCCCATCCTCCCAGTTCTCCAGTCCTATCTTCTCCACCTGGAGAGTGACTTGGCTTCTGTGAACTTCACATTGGGAGAATAAAATGATGAATGCGTGGTGATGAATGTATTGCTATGAGCAGCACCCCAGCCCACAGGCTCTGCTTGCTGTGCAAGCCTGAGCCTTTCTTTAAAAGCTGCAGTTTGCCGCTCCAGGTCCTTGATCCCGTTAGAGTGAAGAGACCAGGGTGGAGCCGGGATGAGCTTCGTGGCCCTAATTCCTCGTTCCCTGCAGGCCCAAACCAGCAGTGGTGCATCACTCATCTCTTCCATGACACTGTTCATGAGAACCGCCACACTAACGTTGTCTCCCTATTTATGACTCCACTTTGGCTGGAATTTTTTTTTTTTTTTTAACGCCAGCTTCTCCATTCAGCCCTCCAACTGCTTCAACCTAGATGACCTCAAAGTGGATGAGTTTGGGGAGCCATTTGGTACCTTTGGCTGCTTTAACTTAAATGGTCAGGGTAGAGGTTCTAGCAGAGCCCTAGAATCACTGTGCTCTCAGGAGGTCTGCCTGTGGTACATGAGATGCGGGTGTCTTGGGTGGCTCGGATCCCATGGAGAAGGGCATGGCAAGCCACTCCAGTATTCTTGCCTGGAGAACCCCATGGACAGAGGAGCCTGACGGGCTACACTCCATGGTATCTCAGTCGGACATGACTGAAGCCACTGAGCCCACCAGCGCTGGAGAATTACTATGGCTGCCCAAGCAGATAAGGGCCACACGAGGGCACTTTGTTCCTGATGTGCAAACTGTCCAGGTGAAGGACAAGATCTTGCTTACTATCATCAAGTATGGATGGAAGGCACCAGGTTCATCTTTCCAAATGAGTGGTGACAGGCCTGAAGACATCTTTCACATCTTTGTGCTCAAAGACAAGTTCCACACACACTTTGGCAGGGATGCATCAGTGTGGTCTGGAGTTTATCATGGAGCCACAGGGACACGGCACCTGGATCCTTTAGTGTGTGTGAGTAGATGGTGAAGGTGAAGATGATGGGGATGTTTTCATTCATTACCACCAGGCTGGCTGTTCTTTGTCCCCCTTTATTCATTTCCTAGGCATTCTACCTCAGCCTCTTTCTCACTGTCTGCCTCATTTCCCCCTAAGGCAGCATGTGCTTCCCTCATGAACACTCCCACCACTACTGGAGGATTTCTTTACCCCACAATGAAATCATCATGACAGGCATGTAGTCTGCATAGGGAGGGTCTCCTCTTTCCCATGGTGCCACCAAGGGGGAGATGTCAGGGTCAAGTTCATATTGTTTCCAGATGGGGTAACATCAGAAGACAGATCCTGACATATATTTAGGCTTTACTTGCTCTTCCTGGGATCCACATTAAAAAAAAAAATTATATATATATATATATATACACACACACACACACACATACATATACATACACATACATACACACATATATGTATCTCCGGATCATACCTCCATCTAGTACCCTTCCAGAATTACTTCTCCTTGACACTGATGACATTTTCTAAACTGCAGCAACAACAGTGCCTCTGATTCTGGGGAAAACACCCCTGAACCTGAACCTCTTAGGAGTTGCGCTGCCTTGTAGAGAGAGGGCATGGGGAGAACTTGCCCATGTCAGGGTTCAACTTCGATGTCCCTAGCTTGGAAGCCACTTCTATCCAGTGGCTGGAGAGAGACCTGGATGCTACTCAGACATAGGAAAAGATTTCTTGTCCAAGCCTGCAAATAGCACGTCTTCTTTCCCCTCCAGTTTTTAAAGGCCTGCCCTGTGCTCCTTCTGGCCGGGGTCCAGCAGTCAAATAGCCAGGGTACTACAGACTTGTTCATGCATCATTACCCTTCTCACAGAATTGTTTGCCCAGACTCTAGGTTGAGACAGGAAGGAAGGGCAGTAACCTCTCAACACTTTTCATCTGGGACAAGGAGCTGAACAAGGCCCACGGTGGGGTTCTTAATAGCTCTCCGGCTTCCCCACACTTGGAGCTGGAAGGTCTATTTTCCCTAATACTCTAGGTTATATGCACACAGGGTAAGGGAACAGCAGAATGGGAACTGCTCTTAATTTCCATTAAGGCTAAGCTCTAGGGTGGGGAGCAGATTCCAGTCTTCAGCCTCCACTGGGGCAGGGGGCAGCTACTTGCCGTGAAGAATATCAGGGCCACAGGTTTCCCTCCACCCTTCTAAAGTCATAGTCTAGGCAACTCAAATTTCTAGTTCTAATTTTGCAACACATGGAGCTACTTTTCTTTTACTCTTCTGGAGGCTGGGGTGGGGCGGGGGGAAACCCAGCTCTACAAAGCCTGTAACCCCACTCACCCACAAATACGTAATGTTTAAAATCTTGAAGGAGAAGAGGGAAGGCCTTCTGGAGCCAGGTCCTGGGGTGGGTCTTTACTGTTGTTCAGTTTCTCAGTCATTCTCTTTGCGACCCCATGGACTTCAGCACGCCAGGCTTCCCTATCCTTCACTATCTCCCGGAGTTTGCTCCAATTCATGTCTTAACTAGATTTTTTTTTTTTTGACAAGACCCTGTATATTTTTTTTGAGATTTGAAAAATCATAGTAAAAATACTCATAAAATTTACTATCTTAACCATTTAAAATTGTACAGATCAGTGGTATTAAATATATCCAGAATGTTATGCAAACATCACCATATCCAGCTCCATAATTCATTTCATCTTGTAAAACTGAAACTCTATGCCCATTAAACAACAATTCATTAGCTTCTCATTTTCCCCTTCCCCCAGTCCCCGGAAACTACTGCTCTACTTTCTGTCTCATGATTTTGACTACGGTTAAGTATATCACATCCATGGAATCATACAGTATTTGTCCTTTTGTGACTGGTCTATTTCTCTTAGCATAATGCCCTTGTTAACTGAAAACAACAAAACAGCATTTTACCAGACAAGTGGGTTTATGCAGGAGCAACAGAGAATTGCAATTTGGGACAAGCAAACTCCGGCGAAACATACAGAAGTCCAGTAAAGCAAGTAAGAGGAAACTTTTATAGAAGAGAAGAGGCAGTTGGCAGGGGCTGTAATAAACAAAAAGTCCATTGGAGGAAACCGGGAGTTCAAAGTGCAGTGGCTTTTCGTTGAGTTGTAACAGTCTCTCATTGGCTGAGCTGTTGTCTGGCTTCCTGTTGCTAGTGGTAGTCGTAAAGTAGTGTCACTTCCTGCCAGAAATGCAAGGTAACATCTCTTCTTGCTGGGATCTGTATTGCGATCCAGAGGTACATGTGTGAGTGCTCTCCCTGCTGGTCACCCGACAGCATTTTAGTGAGATTTTCCTTTATTCGTTCACATTTCTCAAGTTTCATTTTTGTTGCATTATATTGCAGAATTTCCTTTCTTTTACATTTTATGTCTATACTGTCTTTTACTTATCTGTTCATCTATTGATGAACTGTTGGGTTGTTTCCATGTTTTAGCTATCAAACATCTATTTGGGACCCTGCTTCTGATTCTTTTGTATAGATACCCAGAAGTAGAATTGCTCGATCATATAGTAATTCTATGTTTAATTTTCTGAGGAGCTGCCATCCTGTTTTCCAATGGCTGTGCCATCTTACATTTCTGCCCAACAGTACATAGAATTCCTTCCAATTTCTCCACATTCTTGTCTTCACTTGTTTTCTATTGTTTTGATAGGAGCTATCTTAATGGCTGCAAGATGGCATTTCATTGTAGTTTTGATCTGCATTCCCTGATGGATAGTGATGTTGATCATCTTTTCTTGTGCTTATTTGTCATTTGTATATATCTTCTATGGAGAAACGTCCTTTCCCAAGTTCGGAATTGGGTTATTTCTGGGTTGTTTTTTTTTGTTTGTTTTTTGTTTAAGAGTTTTCTCCATATTTTGGATATTAATGTCTTATCAGGTATATGATTTGCAAATATTTTCTCTTATTCAATGAATTCTCTTTTTACTCTGATGATTCTGTCTTTGATACACAAAAGCTTCTTAAATTTCAGGAGGTTCAGTTTGTGTTACCTGTGCTTTTAGTGTCAAATCCAAAAAATAATTGCCAAGTCTAATGTTGCAAACTTTTGCCCTATATTTTCTCCTAAGAATTTTATTGTTTTAGGTCTTACATTTAGGTCTTTGATCCATTTTGAGTTAATTTCTTTGAAATTTTATTTTATTTAACTTTACAATATTGTATTGGTTTTACCATATATCAAAATGAATCTGCCACAGGTATACATGTGTTCCCCATCCTGAACCCTCCTCCTTACTCCCTCCCCATACCATCCCTCTGGGTCGTCCCAGTGCACCAGCCCCAAGCATCCAGTATCATGCATCGAACCTGGACTGGCGACTCGTTTCATATATGATATTATACATATTTCAATGCCATTCTCCCAAATCATCCCACCCTCTCCCTCTCCCACAGAGTCCAAAAGACTGTTCTATACATCAGTGTCTCTTTTGCTGTCTCGTATACAGGGTTATTGTTACCATCTTTCTAAATTCCATATATATGCGTTAGTATACTGTATTGGTGTTTTTCTTTCTGGCTTACTTCACTCTGTATAATAGGCTCCAGTTTCATCCACCTCATTAGAACTGATTCAAATGTATTCTTTTTAATGGCTGAGTAATACTCCATTGTGTATATGTACCACAGCTTTCTTATCCATTCATCTGCTGATGGACATCTAGGTTGCTTCCATGTCCTGGCTATTATAAACAGTGCTGCGATGAATAATGAGGTACACGTGTCTCTTTCCCTTCTGGTTTTCTTGGTGTGTATGCCCAGCAGTGGAATTGCTGGATCATAAGGCAGTTCTATTTCCAGTTTTTTAAGGAATCTCCACAGTGTTCTCCATAGTGGCTGTACTAGTTTGCATTCCCACCAACAGTGTAAGAGGGTTCCCTTTTCTCCACACCCTCTCCAGCATTTATTGCTTGTAGACTTTTGGATTGAAGCCATTCTGACTGGCGTGAAATGGTACCTCATTGTGGTTTTGATTTGCATTTCTCTGATAATGAGTGATGTTGAGCATCTTTTCATGTGTTTGTTAGCCATCTGTATGTCTTCTTTGGAGAAATGTCTATTTAGTTCTTTGGCCCATTTTTTGATTGGGTCATTTATTTTTCTGGAATTGAGCTGTAGGAGTTGCTTGTATATTTTTGAGATTAATTCTTTGTCAGTTGCTTCATTTGCAATTATTTTCTCCCATTCTGAAGGCTGTCTTTTCATCTTGCTTATAGTTTCCTTTGTTGTGCAGAAGCTTTTAAGTTTAATTAGGTCCCATTTGTTTATTTTTGCTTTTATTTCCAATATTCTGGGAGGTGGGTCATAGAGGATCCTGCTGTGATGTATGTTGGAGAGTGTTTTGCCTATGTTCTCCTCTAGGAGTTTTGAGTTAATTTTTGTATGTAGTGTTAAGTAAGGGTCCAACTTCCTTCTTTTGCATGTGGATATCCAACTTTCCCAGCCTCATTTGTTGAAAGAACTGTCATTTTCCCACATTGCCCAGAACTTGGGTAAGAAGATTTCCACTTGTTCCAGGAAGCATTCTTGTATCCCCTAATCAGGATTGTGTAAGATCGTTATAATTTTCTCTTTGAGAAAGTCATGTCTCTCTCAGCATTACATCCTTATCATTATGACTATTAAAGAATGTGAAGAAACGTCTTAGATTTTACCCTACACACAAGAAAACAAATTATCCTGTCAACTTCATGGATCTGTCAGAAGGCATGAGACTCCTGGGTCTGAGAAGAAAGATTTTATCATTCATGACACAAGAACAGCAAGAGCTTTGCGTTTTCATTTGTTCTTGTCTGTATCAGGCTTCTCAGAGGTGATAAAAAGAGGCCCCCAAAACACATAATAGGTTTACATCACAAGTGAAGATGTGAAGAAGAAATCCAAATATTTTAATGTTGGTCACGAACAAACCTGCCCAAATTTTGCCTCAGAGGAAAGCATTGTTTTTATTATGCTGATCAAGTAATTAACCTGTCCTTTTCCCTGGGGAATATACTGTAGACATTGTCTGAAGCTGGTTGTTATATGAAAAGTTCTTGAAAAGATAATTTAGGACAGAAGCTTACACAAACTGTGAAGAAACTTACAGCAAAACTTGTCTCTCAGCACGGTGCAACTTTCCCTTTAAAACATGAGCCTAATCAACCTTCTAAACAAAAAGGCCCACTGAAGCTTTCTGGTCCCAAGACTAAACTTGACTGTTTGTCAAGTTGTAAATATTGGAAGAGTTACAAGAAGAGATGGGATCACCAGGAAATCTGACAGAAAACCACTTCCAAGGGTGAGATGGTGTCAAACTGGATGAGGCAATGATAGAGGACAGCAAATAAAAAGCAAGGCAAGCACAACATTTTCAGAAGAAGTGGAAATGTGTTATCTTGAAATGTAAAGAGACAAGTTGCTACTGACATATATAACAAATTATTCTGAATAGATTGCTGATGTAAATTTTAAAGATATAAAATGATGTTTTTAGAAGAAAACAGAGAACATTTCTGAGCTCTAATAGGAAAAGACTGTTTTTAAACAGAGCAAAAATATCGACTATAAAGGAGGACATGACAAATGAGCTTGTATTGAAGTTAAGTGCTTCTACTCATCAAAAGAGAAGATAGAAAACAAGATGGAGAATTCGTTTCATCTTGCAAAACTGAAACAGTAACTCCCCATCTCTTCTTCCTCAGTACCCTAACAACTGCCTTCCTGCTTTTATTGCTGTGATTTTTACTATGATAAATATCTCATAAAAGTGGAATCATACAGTGTTTGTCTTTTTGTGACTGGTTTATTTCACTTTATATAGTATCTGCAAAGTTTGTCCATGTTGTGGTATATATCATTATTTCCTCCTTTTAAGCCTAAATAATATTCCATTGTATGTAGATACCAGTTTGTTTTTGCATATGATATGAGAAACTATTCCAGTTTGATTGTTTTGCATGTAGCTGTTCAGTTTCCCAACACCATCTGTTGAAGAGACTGTCTTTGCCCTATTGTATCTGCTTGCCTCCTGTGTCATAGAGAAATTGACCATTAAGTGTAGATTCATTTCTGTTCTATTTATTCTGTT
This sequence comes from Bos indicus, assembly GCF_029378745.1. Lineage (NCBI taxonomy): Eukaryota > Metazoa > Chordata > Mammalia > Artiodactyla > Bovidae > Bos > Bos indicus. The sequence goes on from NC_091777.1 coordinate 58,683,384, forward strand.
CCATTGATCTATGTGTCCCTTGATCTTGTGTCAGTACCACACTGTTTTGATGCCTGTAGTTTTACAGTGTAGTTTGAAATTGGGAGCAAGATAGCTCCAACTTTGTTTTTCCTTCTCAAGATTGTTTTGGCTATTCAGGGTCTTTTGTGTTTCCATACAGACTTTATGTCTTCACTCCAGGCTTTCCCCACCATGGTTTTATTTGGGTATGAATACATACCCATTCACTGTTATACCCTGAAACATGCTATCTTTCTTACCCCCTGACCCATGAGGAGGTAATGCTCACATAGACTATAGAGTCCATGGAATTCTCCAGGCTAGAATACTAGAGTGGGTAGCCGTTCCCTTCTCCAGGGGATCTTCCCAACCCAGGGATCAAACTCAGGTCTCCCACATTGCAGGCAGATTCTTTACCAGCTGAGCCACCAGGGAAGCCCAATTTTAAGGCAGCCTATAGCAAATATTGTCTGTGGATTGTTGCAGGGTGAAAGGATTACAAGCAGAGGAAAGGATGCCTTTTTCCTGCGTCCAGAAGTCTAGAGATATACCTGTTCTTCTGTATATGAAATCATCATCCAGAGATACACAGGGACCATGTAAGTTGATTTTATGAAGGTGAATGTGACAATGTGAGTTCATATGAATGTGTGTCATGTGTTTAGGAATATGATGTGTGTTTGGGTGTGGTGAGCATGTGCACAAATGTTTGTGAGTTTTAAACTATAATTGTGCAAGTACTATATACATAAGTATGTGAGTATTAATGCACATGGGTGTTTGCATCTGCCTGTAGGTGTTCAAATGAGTTTGTGTGCAGACTTAGTTGACCACCAAGTATGGCTCCAAATCCCTAACTTGAAAATCGGCAGTGATTGCATCATGACGCTGCATCAAATGTAGATGTATTTATACGAAAAAACCAGATTTCTTGCAAGTCCTAATTTATATTTCTTAATATCAGAGTACCAAGTGCTTATTCTTGAAAAATAGCACAATTAATTAATTAATGTAGAGCACTGTGGTAACTATTTTATCTCTTTGAATGAAGTAATTGAGTATTGGTTCATCTGATATTTACAAGAATGGTAGAATCTGTCTGTTGAGCCGTCAGAACTAAGTGCTCATTTGTGAGACACTCGTTTTGAACCTTCTCATTTTTTCCATGTATATTGTTCTGTTGTGTGTCAGTTGCTCAGTCATGTCTGACTCTTTGAGACCCCATGGACTGTAGCCCACCAGGCTCCTCTGTCCGTGGAATTCTCAAGGCAAGAATACTGGAGTGGGTTGCCATTTCCATCTCCAGGGGGTCTTCCCAACCCAGGGATCGAACCTGTATTGCAGGCAGATGCTTTACCGTCTGAGCTACTAGGGAAGCCCCATATTGTTCTGTGTCTGATTCTAATTGCTAATGGAGGTGAATAATCATAAAGTAAATTTTTCTACAACATCTCCATGTTGATTGGCATCGATTTATGCAAAGCATCCAATTAATTGGCTCTGATTTGTGCTGACATTTTCTATAATGAGTAATGTGTCCTGTTCTTCCTTTTACTTGTCTCTCTTTGAATGTTTTTCCCAGGTATTTTGTCCCATTCCATTTCTCTAACAATACTTTAATTGATCATTCAGTTTAACAGTCTGAAGATTAGGAGAGCTCTAGTTTCAGGGTAGAGAAACATCTCAGGGAAGTAAAGAATGCAGAGGGACACACAGTTCATGCCAGTCCCTTATGTGTGTGACTTCAGAAAGTCCAGCTTTCCTCGATGTGAGACCCTGTCTGCCTCCAGGGATCATGGAAAGTAAGAAGGCTCTTGGAAACACTCCTTTAGTCTCCTAAGGGTGCTAACTAGAAACTTGTAATTGTTTCCAGTAATTAACAACCGAGAGAAAAGTTTCCAGAAATGTTCTCAGATCCCAGGCCTGCACTCCCATTGCTGCTGCAGGTGAAATGATAATTGCAGCTCTGATGGGAGGGGAGGGGAGGACACAGCATCTCAAACCCATATATCAGGATCCAGTTGCCTCCCTCCCACACAGACACTAGGTATAATGACCACCAGAAAGCCCACTCTCCTGATAGCAGGAAGGTGTCAGGTAAGTGTTTTCCATCTCATTCTAAGCAGCAGAGTCTATAAGAGAAAGTCAGATCAAGAGTCTGGAGAAGAGATCATATCAGACAAAGGCAATCTTCTGTGTAGTAACTGGATTCAGTGCCAACAGCGGGCAGGATGGTGTAAGTCTGAGGCATGAGCTGAGCTAATATTGAGAGATGGGTTTCTAGAACCCATGGCAATCTCTAAAGACCCTTCATGCAATCAAATGTAATCCTCTGACAGTTTCTGTTGTGACTCAATCCACGTTACAGCAAAACCTGATTTTTAAGGTGCTTAAAAATATTTGTGATGAAAGGATCCTAGTCCACATTGGGGAAATGTCATTTGTAAATAAGTATATGGTCTATCATTTGGTAATATTTAAGCTATTTGTTAACTATACTGAAAAAAGCTTTGCTTCTCACTGAGTTAAAGCTCTTGGGTTTAACTCATTCATGTCCATCAAAGCCATTTCTAGGCAAAGAATGAAACTGCATACATGGCATAATTCCAATAAAGATATTTTTCTCAACTTAAAAAAAATTGTATTTTAACTGGTAAAATACATTTGTAAAATCAATCTGCTGTTGAGTCTGCCTTACAGGAATTATAGACTCCATGTTCAGGATGACTAGAAGTTCACCACCAATCCATACAGGTTTGCACTAAAATGTATGATGGATCTGAAGAAATCATCTAATCCCATGCAGAAAGTGTGTCTAAATGAAAACGACTTGAATAGAAAGGGTTGTTCCAGTCCTGGATGTCTGATGCAATTAGTGTAGACAGTAGCTTTGCCTGAACTGAAAACCTCTGTAGTGTGTTCATTCTGGTGAGGTTACTGTCATTCTTAGATTTAAAGAACGGTTGACATGGTAATTGTAAGTTAGAGGCAGCAGCTGCCAGTCTCCTAGCATGTTGATTCTTTTTTTTTTTTTTTAATAGGCTACTATCAATCCAAAAATCCAGTCTCTGAATTTATAAAATACATAAGAATACATGCCTTGCAGATGCTATTTTACACATATGTCTGGTATGTCAGTGGCATGCACAAATATTATTTCTTTGTTGCTATTTTTGCTTAGCTCTGGAATTAACAAATAGATAAGTATATGAATTGAAAACAACAATAATTCAGTTTTTGCACTCTTTTATCATGTATTAGTGTTTTATGGCTCAAAGTTTACAATGTTACTTGTGCTTATTCAATAATTCCTGTGATAGGTACATTATACCTACATTACAGACATAAAAGCATCCTAATACCATTCCAGTACTGAGCCATTCTCATCTTCATGACATTAAGTTATCTTGGGCAGGTTCCTGCCATATGCCATATTCTGCTGCCAGCAATCCATATATATGTATTAAGATATCTAAAACCTAATACATAGTACATAGTGCCCTAAAGAATAAAGCTTTACAAAAATGGAATCTTCTTATAATAAAAATATAAAAGACCATTGGTCTAAAATCAAGTTAAGAAGTTGTGAAATCAAAACTAAATATGGGTATGGGTTATTATTTGAATACAACTAACTGGTTTTTGGCAGAGCTGGTGGGTCAGTGCACTCTCTTGACCAGCCTAATGAGTTTCTAAAGTCTTCACTCTGCCCTGTGCAGCAGATCTCAACAAATACATAACCTCTCTGTGTTACCTTTCCTTGAAAAAATTGAAGTCACAGAAATCCCAGGCTCGTGGATTTGTGAAGAATGAAGTGATAGCATGGAGTGCCTTCAACAAGTAATTTTGCATTTTAAGTGCTCTTTCAATGTTATACATTGAGCCCTTTTAAGGCTACTAGTAGCAGAAAAGCATAAAGCAAAATTTTCCAAGTGGGACCTGAGGATAAGTGGAGAATATTGGATTTCAGTGGACATGATGCATACAGCACACACCTGATGTTCCCATAGAGACAATAACTCACAAGACAAGTACCAGTGACTGTGAACTGAGAGGATGGCTGGCAGCTTTCTCATAATAGGCATGATCATCTTAACACAGACCGTGGTTGGAATCCTGGGGAATTTCTCACTCCTTTGCAGTTATATCGTCCTTCACGTCATGGGTTACAGGTTAAGGTCCACAGATTTGATCCTTAAGCACCTGATTGTGGCCAACTCCTTGGTCCTCCTCTGTAAAGGGGTCCCCGAGACAATGGCAATCTTTGGGTGGAAGCAGATCCGCAGTGATTTTGGCTGCAAACTTCTCTTCTTTCTACACAGAATGGGGAGGGGAATGTCCATCGGCAGCATCTGCCTCTTGAGTGTCTTTCAGATGATCACAATCAGTCCCTGGAACTCCAGGTGGGCAGCGCTGAAAGTAATAGCTCCCAAGTACACCGTTCCCTCTATTTTCCTGTGTTGGATCCTCCAAATGCCGGTAAATGTCATTTTTCCTATCTTTATAACTGGCAAATGGAGTCACAATAACATCACAGAGGAAAGAGATTATGGCTGCTGTTCTAGTATTCAAACTGGCCAGAAGAATATAAAAACCAGAGACGCCTTGTATGCAGCATTGCTGTCATCCCCTGATGTTTTATGTTTGGGGCTCACGCTCTGGGCCGGTGGCTCCATGGTTCTCATTCTCTACCGACATAAGCAGCAGGTCCAGCACATTCGTAGGACCGATGCCTCCTCCAGGTCCTCCCCTGAGTCCAGGGCTACTAAAACCATCCTTCTCCTGGGGGGCACCTTTGTCTGCTTTTATACTCTTTCCTCCATCTTTCAAGTTCTTCTGGCTCTTTTTGTTCAGCCCAGCTGGTTGTTTGTGAACATGACTATAATAATAGCAGCATGCTTCCCAAGTGTCAGCCCCTTTCTGCTCATAAGCCGTGACTCCAGTGTACAAAGGCTCTACTTTGCCTGGGAAAGAAATGCAAAGTCCTCTACTATTATGAGAAAAGTGTGAATTTTATTTATTCTGTAATGAGCCACTGCCAGCTCATTTATTCACCCTCAGAATCCTAATTTAAAATTTGAATTTCAAGATAATATACAGGACATGCCAAATGTCTTCTTCAATATAAAGACCAATTGAAATATATTGTCATGAAATATGAATACCTCATAAAAAATCATATCATTGAAGTTTCCTTGTAGAAAAGGAGTTCAGAAATTTATGCAATAAACAAGTCTTGAAATGATATGCATATTATAAAGTGTTCAAATGTGTTACTTTCAGTCTAACAGAACGAATTTCCCACAAATGAAGTAGGTGTGGAATTATAGATAAAAGTATACATGAAAACGGATCAGTGTGTACAGTAGTCAGAAATAAAATGGAAGAAATTAATGTCCTCACAGAGTAAAGAATACCCTGGTTACTACGCGAAGGTAAAATCAGGTAAGAATTTGGGAGCCAGTTACAAGTTTATAGTTCACATTGTTAAGAGAGATGGCAGTATTTATTAGAAAGAGTCTTGCAGGGAGATTAGCGCATTTAAATATTTTCATGTAGAAATGAGCAGTTTGAAGTGAAGTACAATACAAAACACACTGAAAGAAAAATATATTTCAGCAGATTTAAAAAACTGAAATATATTTGACATATAACATTGTGTGAATTTTAAGTGTAAGATGTGATAATTTGTTACACATAAATATTGTGATGTGACTGCCATTACAACCACATATCACAATGCATAACTTTTCTTTTACGTCAAATTTTTCCTTGAATTATAGTTGATTTACAGTATTATAGTAGTGGCAGAGGTACAACATTGTGGTTCAGTATATAGGTTATACTTTGTTTAAAGTTATTATCAACTATTGGCTATATTCCCTGTGCTGTAAAGTATGTCCTTGTAGTTTATTTATTTTCTACATAGTAATGTGTACTTCTAAATCTTTACTCTGTCTTGCCCCTTCCCACTTTCTCTCTCCACTGGTAAGCACTAGTTTATTCTCTATATGCGAGAGTCTTTTTCTATATCATTATTTTCATCCATTTGTACTAGCTTTAGATTCCATATGTCAAGGGATAATATACAGTATTTAACTTTGTCTGACTTAATTCACTAAACAGAATGATTTCCAGGTCCATCTATGGTAGAAGCAGCGAAATTTTATTCTTAAAGGGTGAGGAATATTCCATTGTGTGTGTGTACTGAATTCATTAGTTTTCTGGTGGAGACATTAGGGTTTTCTATAGAAAGTATCATTTCTCTATAGTAGTGACAGTTTTACTTCTCTTAGGCATTGGATGTCTCTTATTACTTTTTTGTCCAAATACTGTTAAACCAGAGTGGCAAGAGTGAGCATCCTTGTCTTGGTCCTGATTTTAGAGGAAAAAGCTTTCAGATATCCATCTCTGTGGGTTTGATTTGTTACGTGGAGATGTATTTTCTCTATGCTCATTTTTCTGAGAGTGTTTACCATGAATGGATGTTAGATTTTGTCAATGCTTTTTCTAAGTCTATTGACACAATCTTGTGTTTATCTTCCTTTTTTTAATGTGGTGCATCACATGGATTGACTTATGGATTTTTAACCATCCTTGCATCTCTGGAACAATGCTACGTGGTAATCATTTATGGTATCTTTAATAGATTGTTGAATTCTGTCTGCTAATATTTTGTTGAAAATTTTTTTCAACCATATTCATCAAGAAAATGATCTGTAATTTTCTGTAGTGTCTCTTTATAGTACTGGTATCAATGTAAAGTTAGCCTGATATAATAAATTTAAGAGTGTTCTCCTCCTCTTTAATTTTTGTAATAGTTTAAGAAGGGTAGATTTTATTTTTAAAAATGCTTCATAGGATCACATGTGACACCCTCAGGCCCTGGACATTGTTTTCTGGGAGGTTTTTGATTCAGTTCAGTTCAGTTCACTCTCTCAGTTGTGTCCGACTTTTTGCAACCCCATGAACCGCAGTACACCAGGCCTCCCTGTCCATCACCAACTCCTGGAGTTTACCCAAACTCATGTCCATTGAGTCGATGATGCCATCCAACCATCTCATCCTCTGTCGTCCCCTTCTCCTCTCACCTTCAATCTTTTCCAGCATCAGGGTCTTTTCAAATGAGTCAGCTCTTCACAGAAGGTGGCCAAAGTATTGGAGTTTCAGCTTCAACATCAGTCCTTCCAAATAATATTAAGGACCGATTTCCTTTAGGAAGGACTGGTTGGATCTCCTTGCAGTCCAAGGGACTCTCAAGAGTCTTCTCCAACACCACAGTTCAAAAGCATCAATTCTTCAGCGCTCAGCTTTCTTTATAGTCCAACGCTCACATCCATATGTGCCTACGGAAAAAACCATAGCCTTGACTAGACAGACCTTTGTGGACAAAGTCATGTCTCTGCTTTTCAATATGCTATCTAGGTTGGTCATAACTTTCCTTCTAAGGAGTAAGCGTCTTTTAATTTCATGGCTGTAATCACCATCTGCAGTGATTTTGGAGCCCCCCGCCCCCCCCACCAAAATAAAGTCAGCCACTGTTTCTACTGTTTCCCTATCTATTTGTCATGAAGTGGTGGGACTGGATGCCATGATCTTAGTTTTCTGAATGTTGAGCTGTAAGCTAACTTTTTCACTCTCCTGTTTCACTTTCATCAAGAGGCTTTTTAGTTCCTCTTCACTTTCTGCCATAAGGGTCATTTCATCTGCATATCTGAGGTTATTGATATTTCTCCCAGAAATCTTGATTCCAGCTTGTGCTTCCTCCAGCCCTGCATTTCTCATGATGTACTCTGCATATAAGTTAAATAAGCAGAGTGACAATATACAGCCTTGACGTAGTCCTTTTCCTATTTGGAACCAGTCTGTTGTTCCATGTCCAGTTCTAACTGTTGCTTCCTGACCTGCATATAGGTTTCTCAAGAGGCAGGTCAGGTGGTCTGGTATTCCCACCTCTTTCAGAATTTTTCACAGTTTATTGTGATCCACACATCAAAGGCTTTGGCATAGTCAAGAAAGCAGAAATAGGTGTTTTTCTGGAACTCTCTTGCTTTTTTGCAGATGTTGGCAATTTGATCTCTGGTTGGTTCCTCTGCCTTTTCTAAAACCAGTTGAACATCTGGAAGTTCACAGTTCATGTATTGATGAAGCTTGACTTGGAGAATTTTGAGCATTACTTTACTAGCGTGTGAGATGTGTGCAATTGTGTAGTAGTTTGAGCATTCTTTGGCATTGCCTTTCTTTGGGATTGGAATGAAAATGGACCTTTTCCATTCCTGTGGCCCCTGCTGAATTTTCCAAATTTGCTGGCATATTGAGTGCATCGCTTTCACAGCATCATCTTTTAGGACTTGAAATAGCTCAACTGGAATTCCATCACCTCCACTAGCTTTGTTCGTAGTGATACTTCCTAAGACCCACTTGGCTTCACATTGCAGGATGTCTGGCTCTAGGTGAGTGTGAATGATCACACCATCATGATTATCTGGCTTGTGAAGCTCTTTTTTGTACAGTTCTTCTGTGTATTCTTGCCACCTTTTCTTAATATCTTCTGCTTCTGTTAGGTCCATACCATTTTTGTCCTTTATTGCACCCAACTTTGCATGAAATGTTCCCTTGGTGTCTCTAATTTTCTTGAAGAGATATCTAGTCTTTCCCATTCTGTTGTTTTCCTCTATTTCTTGGCATTGATCGCTGAAGAAAGCTTTCTTATCTCTCCTTGCTATTCTTTGGAACTCTGCATTCAAATGAGTATATCTTTCCTTTTCTCCCTTGCTTTTCACGTCTCTTCCTTTCACAGCTATTTGTAAGGCCTCCTCAGACAGCCATTTTGCTTTTTTGCTTTCTAGATTGTCTATTTCTTCCTAATTCAGTCTTATTTTTTAATATAAATGTATTTATTTTAATTGGAGGCTAATTACAATATTGTATTGCTTTTGCCATACATCCACATGAATCCACCATGGGTGTACACGTGTTCCCCATCCTGAATCCCCCTCCCATGTCCCTCCCCATACCATCCCTCTAGGTCATCCCATGTACCAGCCCCGAGCATCAAAGACGGTTTCTAGAAATTTGGTCAGTTAAGTGGATTTGGGCTTTTTCTTTAGATTTTTTCAGACATTTGAAATAGGCCTGTATTGGTATAAAGTTTTCTCTTAGAAGTGTGTTTACTGTGTTCCCACAATTTTGGAAAGTTGTGTTGTTATTCTCATTTGTCTTCTGGTAATTTCTGATTTACTCTTGATATGTTTTTTGAACCTATTGAGAGGGTGACAGGCAGGAAGGCCAGGAGTCTCCAAGTGGAGGAAATAGCCTGCAAGTGTCAGACATTTTTGTCTCTCTTAAGTGGCAGGAGGAAACAAACTAGCAATATTTTTTTCTTCTCGATACAAATTTAAAAGGAGGTTTCTCTTAACATACTGTGTTGCCATAATGACACCTGGTTTCACCTGAAGTTAACTATTCTCAAACCTTGACATAACCAATGCATTTTTCTTATGGAAATGTTTGTCTTAAGCTATTTAATGTACTGTGCATTTACCCCAGACTCTGTCTTCAAGTCGGTTCTGCCTAATGGCTCAGAAGCTACTTGACAAAGCAGAGTATTATACTCAGATATTGTTCCCCTAACCTATGTAAACAAAATTATTTGTATGGTAATCTGCCCTTCTACAAGATTCAAGTTAATCATTTTATGGCCTGGGATGAGTCGTCTAGTGTCAAGATTATCCCAAAATGCATCTTATGGATGAGGGGCCTTGTGCCATTCTGAGTTTTAAGACATTCCTTTCTTTCATTAACAGACGGTTAGTGACTATATAACATCCAGCTGAAGACTAGCAGGGGGGTACTCTTTCTGCCCCTTTCTGATGCCTATGTCAGAAGCTTTCTGTATCTCCTTTATACTTTAATAAAACTTTATTACACAAAAGCTCTGAGTGATCAAGCCTCGTCTCTGGCCCCGTGTTGAAATCTTATCCTCCAGAGGCCAAAAATCCTGGCGTCTTTGTATTGTTCAACAACAACCTTTCACTATCATGTTTTAGTAGTGTGTTGTTTAGTCTCTGTGTGTTTGTCTCTTTGCAGATTTATATCTGAGGTAAGTCTCTTGCAGGAAACATAGTGAAAGAACTCATTTTTTTTTAAATCCAGTTAGGTGCTGGAACAGAAACCCTGTGGGTCAGGCCCAAGGTGAATCTCGTTCTTCTAAGTGTGTGTTGTTCCTCTCCACACAGTGGGTCCATTTCCCCAGAGTAAGAAGACCTCTGAATCAATTGGGAACCATGAGCAGACAGGGGTCTGATGCTCTGCCTATGTAGGTGCCAATGGCTGTGCTGTCGCAGCCTCAAGTGCAAGTTCCCATTGTCCTTCACAGTTGAAGACTGCTCCCTGTCTTTGCAACCCCCACCCTGTTATGGAGCTGCTCTTTACAGCTTGCAGGAGCTCACGGGGACCCTAAGCATTGGTTGAGAAGTGAGCTGTTGTGGAACAGCTCTGTCCCAGAACCAGGTTGTTCTGTGTCCCTTGGTGAAGTCTTCTCTCTGGTTGTAGGCTCCCTAGATCCAATGCAGCGATATGACATGGATTGAGTTGGGCAGAAGCATTTGCTATGTTCAGGCTGGGCACATGAGTAGGTGGTAGATGGTCGTGGGAAACTCTGCAGCCACTAGAGCAGACCCCTCTGTCTTGTCTGGGTGGAAAGTCCCTTGTGTCTCTAAAGTTTCCCCATCCTCTGTCACTCCTGCACTGTGTGAAACTGCTCCTCAGGGTAGGCAGTTCTCTGCATATTTACCTGCAAATTATCCCTGCGTAATGAGCTGTAGTGAAATAGCTGTCATATGATCTCTGGGCTGCTTCTGGGGGGTTGCTTGAATCAACACCAACAGTGGCTGCCACTGCTCCACCCAGGCTCTGCCCTGGCTGTGGGTTATCTCTGTGTCCCTCCGTCAACTCTTCCCTCACAGTGACTGCTCCAGATCCAGTGCCATGGAGGGAGGAGGACTGGTGTGTTCATTCCACTGGGGCTGGAGTGTGTGGTGAGTTGGTTGTGGTAAAACAGCAGCTACTTGAGTAGACCTCTGTCTTCCCTGCCTCATGGACTAGTCAATGTGTGCTCCTCATGAGCATAGTCCTATCTTCCTATAGCTCTTCTTCTCGTCCCAGCGCTTCTCCCACCAGACAGGCTTGTATCAAACACACAGGACCCTAGGACTGGGGTACCCAATCTGTGGCTCAGACTACTCACTCACCAACGCATCCATTTCTCTGAGTTGTCAGCCATGGGTACTGCTCCTGGCTCGATTGCTCAAGGATAGATCATATATTGGAACCCAAAACAAATCTCAACACATTTAAGTAGAAATCACATATATCCTATATTCCACTCACAATGGTATGAAATGAAGAAGCCATCTTTGAGAAGAGAACTAGAAAAGTGAGAGAGGAGTTTACAGCAATATGGGCCCACCTAAAGAAAGAAGGAAAATTTCAAATAACATTCTAGCCATACACCTAAAGAAACTAGAAAAGAGAAACAAACAAAGCCCAAAGTCAGGAGAATGAAGGAAATGATAAAATTAGTGTGGAAATAAATAAAACAGAGACTAAAAAGACAGTAGAAAAGATCAATCAGGGAGTTCCCTGGTGATCCAGTAGCTAAGTCCACTGGGACTCCATGCTCCCAATCAGGAGGCCTGAGTTTGATCCATGGTCCAGGATCTCGATAGTACATGCGACAACTAAGACTTTGCATGCCGCAACTAAAGATACCGAGTCCACAACTAAGGCAGAGTGCACCCAGATACAGAAATAAATATTTTTTAAAAGGTCAATCAAACTAAGTACTGGTTCTTTGGAAAGGGAAACAAAATTGAGAAACCTTTAATTAGACTCACTTTTAAAAAAGAGAGAGAGAAGGTTCTGATCAATACATTATGAAACAGGAAGAAAAAGAGCAATAATTACACAAGAATACAAATAATTGTGACAATATTGTGAACATCTATCTATGCCAACAAACTTGGACAGACCAGAAGAATAAGGTCCATTTTTAGAATCATACAACCTTCCAAGACTGAATCATGAAATAAAAAACCTGACTAGACTGATCACTCGTCCAGTGCTTGAAATAGTAATAGAAAACTTCCCCAAACAAAAATTCAGGACCAAATGGCTTCCCAAGTGAATTTTACCAAACATTCAAAGAGTTAATACCGATGCTTCCCAAGCACTTCCAAAAAAACTGAAGAGAACGCTTTTTACCTCATTTAATGAGACCAACATCACTCTGATACCAAAAGCACAAAATGGCAATATATATGAAGAAAATTACGGGCCAGAATCTCTCATAAACATAGATGCAAAAACCATCCACAAAATATTAGAAAATTGCATGCAACAATACGTTGAAAGACTCCTATGGACCCACATTCAGCTTGGTAACATCTACTTGTAAGAAGGGTGAGCTGGAAATGAAGGACGTGGCAGAGGATCCATTCATTAATTCCACAGTTTGTCATGTTATCATACCTTCCCTGGTAGCTCAGCTGGTAAAGAATCCACCTGCAATGCAGGAAACCCCAGTATAATTCCTGGGTCAGGAAGATCAGCTGGAGAAGGGAGAGGCTACCCACTCCAGTATTCTTGGGCTTCCCTGGTGACTCAGATGATAAAGAATCTGCCTGCAATGCAGGAGACCTGGATTCGATCCCTGGGTTGGGGAGATGCCCTGGAGAAGGGAACGCCTACCCAATCCAGTATTCTGGCCTGGAGAATTCCATGGAGAGAGGAGCCCGGCAGTCTACGGTCCATGGGGGTCTCAAAGAGTTGGCTACGACTGGGTGACATTCACTTCACTTCATATCTGACATATTCAGTTTTTAAAAATTTATTTTTCTGATATATGATGTTGGTTTACAGTATGGTGTTAATGTCTGCTGCAAAGAGTTGGCTACGACTGGGTGACTTTCACTTCACTTCATATCTGACATATTCAGGTTTTAAAAATTTATTTTTCTGATATATGATGTTGATTTACAGTATGGTGTTAATGTCTGCTGTACTGCAATGTGATTTAGTGATATTTTTTTTCATATTCTCTCCCACCATGGCTTATCACAAGATATTAACTATAGTTCCATGTGCTGTGCAGTAGGACATTGTTCTTGATACATTCTGTCTTTAATAGTTTTCATCTACTAATCTCAAACTCCCAATCCATCCTTCCCCCACCTTCCCCCTTGGGAACCACAATTCTGTTTCTATGTCTGTGAGTCTGTTGTTCTTCATAGATAAGCTCATTTGTGTCATGTTTTCGCTCGCTCAGTTGCTTCAGTCATGTTCAACCCTTCAGACTGCAGCCTAGCAGATTTCTCTGTCCATGAGGATTCTCCAGGGAAGAATACTGGAGTGGGTTGCCATGCACTACTCAGGGAATCTTCCTGACCCAAGTAGTGGATCAGACTTGGATGGAACCCACATCTCTTATGTCTCCTTCATTGGCAGGAGGGTTCTTTACCCCCAGCACCACCTGGGAGGCCCCAGTATTTTAGTTTCCATACATAAATGATATCACGTGGTATTTGTTGCTCTCTTTCTGGCTTACTCCCCTGAGTATGATCATCTCTAACTCTATCCATGTTGCTGCAAATGGCATTATTTCAATTCTTTTTATGGCTGAGTTGTATTCCATTGAATACATACACCACATAGTATTTAATCAGTCACGGTTACTTTCTAATTTCAGCTCAGGGGGAAAATATCTTGCTTATTTAAAATACCCTCAAAACTGTTTTAACGCAGATACAGTAAAAGAGGAAAGCTAAAATTTTGAGGAAACAACACTCAACAGCATTCTACCTCTTCCTTCACAATATCAGTCATAGGATGTGAACTCACAGGTTCAGGAAGGAGAGGCTGTTTACTGGTGTCCAGTGATGCAGGGGTTGGGGAGTGATGTCAGCTCATCATGTTCAAAGTCCACTGTGTTTTTCAATATTTGCTATACCTCAAAGAAATTCTATGGCTCTCTACTGATATGATGAAAACACATTTATGTGTTCTGGTATTTCTGAAACATACCATTTAAAATGCAGATATATGAGTCTTTAAACCCTTTAAGCTTTACTGTAACCAATTCAACAGTATGTGAACCATGAACTTCCAGACATTCAGGCTGGATTTAGAAAAGGCCGAGGAACCGGAGATCAAATTGCCAACATCGATTGGATCATCGAGAAAGCAAGAGAGTTCCAGAAAAACATCTACTTCTGGTTTATTGACTATGCCAAAACCTTTGACTGTGTGGATCACAACAAACTGTGGAAATTCTTAAAGAATGGGAATACCAGACCACCTGATCTGCCTCCTGAAAAATCCATAGAATGGGAATACCAGACCACCTGACCTGCCTCCTGAGAAATCTGTATGCAGGTCAAGAAGAAACAGTGAGAACTGGACATGGAACCACAGACTGGTTCAAAATCGAGAAAGGTGCATGTCAAGGTTGTTTATTGTCACCCTGCTTGTTTAACTTAAATGCAGTGTACATCATGCAGAATTACGGACTGGATGAAGCACAAGCTGGAATCAAGGTTGCAGGGAGAAATATCAATAACCTCAGATATGCAGATGACACCACCCTTATGGCAGAAAGCGCAAGAGAACTAAAGAGCCTCTTGATGAAAGTGAAAGAGGAGAGTGAAAAAGTTGGCTTAAAGCTCAACATTTAGAAAACGAAGATCATGGCCTCTGGTCTCATCACTTCAGGGCAAATAGATGGGGAAACAATGGAAACAGTGGCTGACTTTATTTTTGGGGGCTTCAAAATCACTGCAGATGGTGATTGCAGCCATGAAATTAAATGATGCTTGCTCCTTGGAAGTAAAGTTATGACCAACCTAGACAGCATATTAAAAAGCAGAGACATTATTTGCCAACAAAGGTCCGTCTAGTCAAGGCTACGTTTTTTCCAGTAGTCATGTATGGTTGTGAGAGTTGGACTGTAAAAAAAGCTGAGCACTGCAGAATTGATGCTTTTGAGCTGTGGTGTTGGAGAAGACTCTTGAGACTCCCTTGGATTTCACGGAGATCCAACCAGTCCATCCTATAGGAAATAAGTCCTGAATATTCATTGGAAGGACTGATGCTGGCTGAAACCCCAATATTTTGGCCCATGATGAGAAGAACTGACTCACTTGAAAAGACCATTATGCTGGGAAGCATTGAAGGCAGGAGGAGAAGGGGACAACAGAGGATGAGATGGTTGGATGGCATCACCGACTCTATGGACGTGAGTTTGAGTAAGCTCCAAGAGTTGGTGATGGACAGGGAAGCTTGCCATGGTGAAATCCATGGGGTCACAAAGAGTCAGACAAAAGATAAGACCACTAAAAATTGTGAGGGCATATCCCCTTATACTAGCTTCTTCCTCGTAAGAAACCATCACAGGAGGTAAAGACTGCTCATAGTGTTGAGAACATATTGGTAATTATATAAATAATAAACAGTTCTCCTCTCATGGATGTGACATCATCTGGGTAGTCATGTTATATTACATGGCAAGTGGATTTTTCAGGTCCATTAAGTTTACTAAAGAGTTGATTCAAGATAGGGAATTTCCCCCAATTATCTGTGGGCCCAATGTAATTAGATCAGTTCAGTTGCTCAGTCACGTCCAACTCTTTGTGACCCCACGACTGCAGCATGCCGGGCTTCCCTGTCCAGCACCAACTGCCAGAGCTTGCTCAAACTCATGCCCATCAGGTCGGTGTTGCCATCCAAGCATCTCATCTTGTCCTCTCCTTCTCCTGCCTTCAATCCTTCACAGCATCAGGGTCTTTTCCAATGAGTTCAGTCTTCGCATCAGGTGGCCAAAGTATTGGTGCTTCAGGTTCAGCATCAGTCCTTCCAGTGAATATTCAGGACTGATTTCCATTAGGGCTGACTGCTCTCATCTCTGTGCAGTTCAAGGAATTCTCAAGAGTCTTCTCCAACACCACAGTTCAAAAGCATCAATTCTTCTGGGTTCTGCTTTCTTTATGGTCCAACTCTCACATCCATACATCACTACAGGAAAAACCATAGCTTTGACTAGATGGACCTTTGTCAGCAAAGTAATGTCTCTGCTTTTTAATATGCTATCTTGTTGATCATAACTTTTCTTCAAAGGATCAAACATCTTTTAATTTCATGGCTGCATGACCATCTGCAGTGATTTTGGAGCCCAAGGAAATAAATTCTGTCACTGTTTCCATTGTTTCCCCATCTATTTGACATGAAGTAGTGGGACCAGATGCCATGATCTTTGTGTTTTGAATCTTGAGTTTTAAGCCAGTTTTTTCACTCTCCTCTTTCACATTCATCCAGAGGTTGTATAGTTCTAGAGTTCTTCACTTTCTGCCATAAGGATGGTGTCATCTGCATATCTGAAGTTATTGACATTTCTCCTGGCAATTGTTTCATCCAGCCTGGCATTTCGCATGATGTACTCTGCATATAAGTTAAGTAAGCAGGGTGAGAATATACAGCCTTGACATACTCCTTTCCCAATTTGGAGCCAGTCCATGGTTCCATGTCCATTCTAACAGTTGCTTCTAAACTTGCATGCAGATTTCACAGGAGGCCGGTCCAGTGGTCTGGTACTCTCATCTCTTGAAGAATTTTCCACAGTTGATTGTGATCCACACAGTCAAAGGCTTTGTTGTATCCAATAAAGCAGAAGTAGATGTTTTTCTGGAACTCTCTTGCTTTTTTGATGATCCAGCGGATGTTGGTAATTTGATCTCTGGTTCCTCTGCCTTTTCTAAATCCAGCTTGTACATCTGGAAGTTCTTGGTTCACATACTGTTGAAGCGTGGCTTGGAGAATTTTGATCATTACTTTGCTAGCATGTGAGATGAGTGCAATTGTGTGGTAGTTTGAGCATTCTTTGGCATTGCCTTTCTTTGGGATTGGAATGAAAACGGATCTCTTCCAGTTCTGTGGCCACTGCTGAGTTTTCCAAATTTGCTGGCCTATTAAGTGCAGCACGTTCACAGCATCATCTTTTAGGACTTGAAATAGCTCATCTGGAATTCCATCACCTCCACTAGCTTTGTTCGTCGTGATGCCTCCTAAGGCGTATTTGACTTCAGACTCCAGGATGTCTGGCTCTAGGTGAGTGTGAATGATCACACCATCGTGGTTATCTGGGTCATGAGATTGTTTTGAATAGTCTTTTGTGTCTTCTTGCCACCTCTTCTTAATATCTTCTGCTTCTGTTCGGTCCATACCATTTCTGTCCTTTATTGTGCCCATCTCTGCATGAAATGTTCCCTTGGTATCTCCAATTTTCTTGAAGAGATACCTCATCTTCCTCATTTCATTGGTTTCCTCTGTGTCTTTGCATGATCACTGAAGAAGGCTTTCTTATCTCTCCTTGCTATTCCTGGAAGTCTGTATTCAGATGGGTGTATCTTTCCTTTTCTCCTTTTCCTTTATCGTCTCTTTTTTTCTCAGCTAATTGTAAGGCGTCCTCAGACAACCATTTCGTCTTTTTGCATTTCTTTTTCTTGGGGGTGGTCTTGAACACTGCCTCCTGTAGAATGTCAGCAACCTCTGTCCACAGTTTTTCAGGCACTCTGTCTATCAGATCTAATCACTTGAATCTCTTTGTCACTTTCACTGTATAGTTGTAAGGGATTTGATTGAGATCATACGTGAGTGGTCTAGTGGTTTTCCCTACTTTCTTCAATTTCAGTCTGCCTTTGGCAATAAGGAGTTCATGATATGAGCCACAGTCAGCTCCTGGTCTTGTTTTTGCTGACTGTATAGAGCCTCTCCATCTTTGGCTGCAAAGAATATAATCAATCTGATTTTGGTGTTGACCATCTGGTGATGTCCATCTGGTGTAGCATTGTCCCTTGTGGCTTGAAATAGAGTGTTTGCTATGACCAGTGCGTTGTCTTGGCAAAATTCTGTTAGCCTTTGCCCCGCTTCATTTTGTACTCCAAGGCCAAAGTTGCCTGTTACTCCAGGTATCTCTTGATTTCCTCCTTTTGTATTCCAGTCCCCTATGATAAAAAGGACGTCTTTTTTTGGTGTTAGTGCTAGAAGGTCTTGTAGGTCTTCATAGAACCGTTCAACTTCAGCTTCTTCAGCATTGCTGGTTGGGGCATCGACCTGGATTACTGTGATATTGAATGCTTTGCTTTGGAAATGAACAGAGATCATTCTGTCATTTGTGAGATTACAGCCAAATACTGCATTTCGGACTCTTTTGTTAACTATGAGGGTTACTCCATTTCTTCTAAGGGATTCTTGCACATAGTAGTACATATAATGGTCATCGAATTAAATTCACTCGTTCCAGCCCATTTTAGTTCATTGATTCCTAAAATGTCGATGATCACTTCTCCCATCTCCTATTTGACCACTTCCAATGTACCTTGATTCATGGATCCAACATTCCAGGTTCCTATGCAATCTTGTTCTTTGCAGCATCGGACTTTACTTCCATCACTGGTCACATTCACAACTGGGCTTTGTTTTTGCTTTGGCTCCTTCTCTTCATTCTTTCTAGAGTTATTTCTCCACTCCTCTCCAGTAGCTGGACAGCCTCATGTAAATCAGTGAAGTCAAATCACGCTCTCACACCATACACACACACACAAAACTCAACTAGGCTCCAAGAGTTAAATAGAACATGACACCATAAAGCTGCTAGAAGAGAACATAGGCAAAACTTTCTCCAGCATAAATTCCAGGATCACCCTTGGAAGTCCCAGGATCAAAAAGACAGACTCTTACAGTTTGTATTACATTTTAGGCCTGCCTTAATAAAATACAACAGCCTGGGAGGTTTAAACATAGATAGTTTTCACAGTTTTTCACATAGATAGTTTTTCACAGTTCTGGAGGCTAGAAGTACATGATTAAGTTGTCAGTGTGTTTGCTTTTTTGAAGCCTCCTACTTGCATTTCAGATTTTCTTTTAATTTTGCACGGATGCACTGGTTTTTAGTGGCATACTGTTTCATCTCCAAGGATGCTCCTGAATTAAGTACTTGATAAAATCATCAAGCTGTCAGATCTAGGTGCTTTTATTTTGTAACTATTTTCAAATCCTCTCTTTTTTTAATTTATTTTTTCTGCACCCAATTCTTATCACAGGGTTCAATAATAATAAAGTATATGTTCCTACAAAATTTCCATAATAATTAGCTTTGGATTATGAAAATGAGTCTAGATTGTATAAGTTGTGCCAGTGGTTCCTATCATGAGTTCTTTTTTTTTTTATTCTAATTTTAATTTATTTTTAAACTTTACAATATTGTATTGGTTTTGCCAAATATCAAAATAAATCCATCACAGGTATACATGTGTTCCCCATCCTGAGCCCTCCTCCCTCCTGCCTCCCCATACCATCCCTCTGGGTTGTCCCAGTGCCATCCCCAAGAATCCAGTATCGTGCATCGAACCTGGACTGATGACTCGTTCCATATATGATATTATATGTATTTCAATGCCAATCTCCCAAATCATCCCACCTTCTCTCTCTCCCACAGAGTCCAAAAGACTGTTCTATACATCAGTGTCTCTTTTGCTGTCTCGTATACAGGATAATTGTTACCATCTTTCTAAATTCCATATATATGTGTTAGTATACTGTATTGGTGTTTTTCTTTCTGGCTTATATCACTCTGTATAATAGGCTCCAGTTTCACCCACCTCATTAGAACTGATTCAAATGTATTCATTTTAATGGCTGAGTAATACTCCATTGTGTATATGTACCACAGCTTTCTTATCCATTCATCTGCCAATGGACATCTAGGTTGCTTCCATGTCCTGGCTATTATAAACAGTGCTGCAATGAACATTGGGGTACATGTGTCTCTTTCAATTCTGGTTTCCTCAGTATGTATGCCCAGCAGTGGGATTGCTGGATCATAAGGCAGTTCTATTTCCAGTTTTTTAAGGAATCTCCACACTGTTCCCCATAGTGGCTGTACTAGTTTGCATTCCCACCAACAGTGTAAGAGGGTTCCCTTTTCTCCACACCCTCTCCAGCATTTATTGCTTATAGACTTTTGGATCACAGCCATTCTGACTGGTGTGAAATGGTACCTCATAGTGGTTTTGATTTGCATTTCTGATAATGATCGATGTTGAGCATCTTTGCATGTGTTTGTTAGCCACCTGTATGCCTTCTTTGGAGAAATGTCTATTTAGTTCTTTGGCCCGTTTTTTGATTGGGTCATTTATTTTTCTGAAATTGAGCTGTAGGAGTTGCTTGTATATTTTTGAGATTAGTTGTTTGTCAGTTGCTTCATTTGCTATTATTTTCTCCCATTCTGAAGGCTGTCTTTTCACCTTGCTTATAGTTTCGTTTGTTGTGCAGAAGCTTTTAAGTTTAATTAGGTCCCATTTGTTTATTTTTGCTTTTATTTCCAGTATTCTGGGAGGTGGGTCATAGAGGATCCTGCTGTGATGTATGTCGGAGAGTGTTTTGCCTATGTTCTCCTCTAGGAGTTTTATAGTTTCTGGTCTTACGTTTAGATCTTTAATCCATTTTGAGTTTATTTTTGTGTATGGTGTTAGAAAGTGGTCTAGGTTCATTCTTTTACAAGTGGTTGACCAGTTCTCTCAGCAGCACTTGTTAAAGAGGTTGTCTTTAATCCATTGTATATTCTTGCCTCCTTTGTCAAAGATAAGGTGTCCATATGTGCGTGGATTTATCTCTGGGCTTTCTATTTTGTTCCATTGATCGATATTTCTGTCTTTGTGTCAGTACCATACTGTCTTGATGACTGTGGCTTTGTAGCAGAGCCTGAAGTCAGGTAGGTTGATTCTTCCAGTTCCATTCTTATTTCTCAAGATAGCTTTGGCTATTCGAGGTTTTTTTATATTTCCATACAAATTGTGAAATTATTTGTTCTAGCTCTGTGAAGAATACCGTTGGTAGCTTGATAGGGATTGCATTGAATCTATAAATTGCTTTGGGTAGTATACTCATTTTCACTATATTGATTCTTCCAACCCATGAACATGGTATATTTCTCCATCTATTAGTGTCCTCTTTGATTTCTTTCACCAGTGTGTTATAGTTTTCTATATATAGGTCTTTAGTTTCTTTAGGTAGATATATTCCTAAGTATTTTATTCTTTCCGTTGCAATGGTGAATGGAATTGTTTCCTTAATTTCTCTTTCTGTTTTCTCATTATTTGTGTATAGGAATGCAAGGGATTTGTGTGTGTTGATTTTATGTACTGCAACTTTACTATAATCATTGATTAGTTCTAGCAATTTTCTGGTGGAGTCTTTAGGGTTTTCTATGTAGAGGATCATGTCATCTGCAAACAGTGAGAGTTTTACTTCTTCTTTTCCAATTTGGATTCTTTTTATTTCTTTTTCTGCTCTGATTGCTGTGGCCAAAACTTCCAAAACTATGTTGAATAGTCATGGTGAAAGTGGGCACCCTTGTCTTGTTCCTGACTTTAGAGGAAATGCTTTCAATTTTTCACCATTGAGGATAATGTTTGCTGTGGGGTTGTCATATATAGCTTTTATTATGTTGAGATATGTTCCTCTATTCCTGCTTTCTGGAGAGTTTTTATCATAAATGGATGTTGAATTTTGTCAAAGGCTTTCTCTGCATCTATTGAGATAATCATATGGTTTTTATTTTTCAATTTGTTAATGTGGTGTATTACATTGATTGATTTGCGGATATTGAAGAATCCTTGCATCCCTGGGATAAAGCCTACTTGGTCATGGTGTATGATCTTTTTAATGTGTTGTTGGATTCTGATTGCTAAAATTTTGTTAAGGATTTTTGCATCTCTGTTCATCAGTGATATTGGCCTGTAGTTTTCTTTTTTTGTGGCATCTTTGTCAGGTTTTGGTATTAGGGTGATGGTGGCCTCATAGAATGAGTTTGGAAGTTTACCTTCCTCTGCAATTTTCTAGAAGAGTTTGAGTAGGATAGGCGTTAGCTCTTCTCTAAATTTTTGGTAGAATTCAGCTGTGAAGCCGTCTGGACATGGGCTTTTTTTTTGCTGAAAGATTTTTGATTACAGTTTCAATTTCCGTGCTTGTGATGGGTCTGTTAAGATTTTCTATTTTATCCTGGTCCAGCTTTGGAAAGTTGTACTTTTCTAAGAATTTGTCCATTTCTTCCACGTTGCCAATTTTATTGGCATATAATTGTTGATAGTAGTCTCTTATGATCCTTTGTATTTCTGTGTTGTCTGTTGTGATCTCTCCATTTCCATTTCTAATTTTATTGATTTGATTTTTCTCCCTTTGTTTCTTGATAAGTCTGGCTAATGGTTTGTCAATTTTATTTATCCTTTCAAAGAACCAGCTTTTGGCTTTGTTGATTTTTGCTATGGTCTCTTGTTTCTTTTGCATTTATCCTATCATGAGTTCTTGATGATGTTCCTCCTTTTTCTTTTGTCTCTTTGAATATACTTCCCAGGTATTTTGTCTCATCCCATTTCTTTACCAATACTTTCATTGATGGTTCCATTCAATGGTTGAAGGTGAGGAAAGTACTAGTATTAGGGCAGAGATGCTCAGGGAAGTGAGGAATCCAGAAGGACACAAATGGTTTGTGTCAGTCCCTAATGTGTGTGATTTCAGCATTTCTTCCTCATGAGACCATCACCTTCAGGGATCATGGAAAAGAAAATACCTTTCACGTAGAGCCAGTTGTCTCTGAAGGGTGCTAACTAGAAACTTGTAATTGTTTCCAGTAATTAACAATTGAGAGAAAAGTTTCCAGAAATGTTCTCAGCTCCCAGGCCTGCAGTCCCATCACTGCTGCAGGTGAAAGGATAATTGCAGTTTTGACAGGAGGGGAGGGGAGGACAGTGTCTCAAACCCATTTATCAGGATCTGGCTGCCTCCATCCCACACACATACTGGGTATAATGACCATCCCACCAAGCCCTTGTCCTGCCAGCTGGAAGGTATGTTCATTGTACTTTCGTCTGAGCAGCAGAGTCTGTGAGAGAAAGGCATATCAAGATTCTGGGTAAGTGATCAGATCAGAAACAGACACCAACAACAATTTGTTGGCATTCTAACAAATCTAGTATGTCAGTTTATGAAAGACACAAGAGCACATGCTTTACAAGTGCTAAATTTTGCCTCTGTGTTTTGTATGTAATGTCAATTGCAAATATTAATTCATTGCTAATTTATTCACTGGGCTCGACAATAACACACTGTTCAGTATATGATTGGACAATAATAATTTTCTTTTGTCTTAAACTGTTTTATCACATGCTAGTGTTTATTCCCTAAGGTTTATTGCCTACATATGATTATTCAAACAGTTCTATAATATATGTTATTTCAGTTGTGTTTCTGTCATAGGAACAAGAGTCTTTCTGTTGCTATCCTCACAGTGAAGCATTCTTGTCTTCATGACATTGCCTTGTCCTGAGGCAGGTTCCTGCTGTATTCTACTGCCAGCAGTGTTTTTCATGTATTAAGATGCTAAGACTTTATTCAGAATACGTGGTATCATAGAATAAAGCTTTACAAATAAATGGAATCATGTTATATGAAAACTACAAAATACCACAGGTCTACAAACAATAGTTGTGAAATCAAAATCAAATATAGATCTGGTTTATTATATGCTTGCAACTAACTAGCTGTTTGCATGGCTGGTGATCAGTGCACTCTTTTTTTGTCTTTGTCCGTGCATCAGAGTTCATGGAATCTTCGATCCTGGACCAGGGATTGAACCTGGACCCTCTGTGGTGGAAGGCAGAGTCTTAATCATTTAAGCACCTGGGAAGTTCCTTGAACCACTGTTTTGAGTAGCCAAATGGGATTCAGTCCTCACTGTGCATTAAGAAGCAGATTTGACAAATACTTAACCTGTCTGGGTATAGGTTACACTCCTCTGTATAACTAAGGTCCCTTCAGTTCCTGCCTAATAAATTTGTGAAGAAGAAGTGATCACATGAGTATCTCCAGTGATTAATTTTACATATTAGTTCTCTTTAAATGTTATACATGGAACCCTTTAAAGGCTGCTGGTAACAGAAAACACAAGAAGCAAATATTTCCAAGTGGGAACTATTGTTAAGTGGAGAATATTGGATTACAGTTGACACTATGCATGTAGCCCATGCCTCATATTCCCACGCAGGACATTCTAACTCACAAGTACCAGTGACTGTGAACTGAGAGGATGGCTGGCAGCTTTTTCATAATAGGCGTGATCATCTTAACACAGACTGTGGTTGGAATCCTGGGGAATTTCTCACTCCTTTGCAGTTATATCGTCCTTCACATCATGGGTTACAGGTTAAGGTCCACAGATTTGATCCTTAAGCACCTGATTGTGGCCAACTCCTTGGTCCTCCTCTGTAAAGGGGTCCCCGAGACAATGGCAATCTTTGGGTGGAAGCAGATCCGCAGTGATTTTGGCTGCAAACTTCTCTTCTTTCTACACAGAATGGGGAGGGGAATGTCCATCGGCAGCATCTGCCTCTTGAGTGTCTTTCAGATGATCACAATCAGTCCCTGGAACTCCAGGTGGGCAGCGCTGAAAGTAATAGCTCCCAAGTACACCGTTCCCTCTATTTTCCTGTGTTGGATCCTCCAAATGCCGGTAAATGTCATTTTTCCTATCTTTATAACTGGCAAATGGAGTCACAATAACATCACAGAGGAAAGAGATTATGGCTGCTGTTCTAGTATTCAAACTGGCCAGAAGAATATAAAAACCAGAGACGCCTTGTATGCAGCATTGCTGTCATCCCCTGATGTTTTATGTTTGGGGCTCACGCTCTGGGCCGGTGGCTCCATGGTTCTCATTCTCTACCGACATAAGCAGCAGGTCCAGCACATTCGTAGGACCGATGCCTCCTCCAGGTCCTCCCCTGAGTCCAGGGCTACTAAAACCATCCTTCTCCTGGGGGGCACCTTTGTCTGCTTTTATACTCTTTCCTCCATCTTTCAAGTTCTTCTGGCTCTTTTTGTTCAGCCCAGCTGGTTGTTTGTGAACATGACTATAATAATAGCAGCATGCTTCCCAAGTGTCAGCCCCTTTCTGCTCATAAGCCGTGACTCCAGTGTACAAAGGCTCTACTTTGCCTGGGAAAGAAATGCAAAGTCCTCTACTATTATGAGAAAAGTGTGAATTTTATTTATTCTGTAATGAGCCACTGCCAGCTCATTTATTCACCCTCAGAATCCTAATTTAAAATTTGAATTTCAAGATAATATACAGGACATGCCAAATGTCTTCTTCAATATAAAGACCAATTGAAATATATTGTCATGAAATATGAATACCTCATAAAAAATCATATCATTGAAGTTTCCTTGTAGAAAAGGAGTTCAGAAATTTATGCAATAAACAAGTCTTGAAATGATATGCATATTATAAAGTGTTCAAATGTGTTACTTTCAGTGTAACAGAACGAATTTCCCACAAATGAAGTAGGTGTGGAATTATAGATAAAAGTATACATGAAAACGGATCAGTGTGTACAGTAGTCAGAAATAAAATGGAAGAAATTAATGTCCTCACAGAGTAAAGAATACCCTGGTTACTACGCGAAGGTAAAATCAGGTAAGAATTTGGGAGCCAGTTACAAGTTTATAGTTCACATTGTTAAGAGAGATGGCAGTATTTATTAGAAAGAGTCTTGCAGGGAGATTAGCGCATTTAAATATTTTCATGTAGAAATGAGCAGTTTGAAGTGAAGTACAATACAAAACACACCGAAAGAAAAATATATTTCAGCAGATTTAAAAAACTGAAATATATTTGACATATAACATTGTGTGAATTTTAAGTGTAAGATGTGATAATTGTTACACATAAATATTGTAATGTGACTGCCATTACAACCACATATCACAATGCATAACTTTTCTTTTACGTCAAATTTTTCCTTGAATTATAGTTGATTTACAGTATTATAGTAGTGGCAGAGGTACAACATTGTGGTTCAGTGTATAGGTTATACTTTGTTTAAAGTTATTATGAACTATTGGCTATATTCCCTGTGCTATAAAGTATGTCCTTGTAGTTTATTTATTTTCTACATAGTAATGTGTACTTCTAAATCTTTACTCTGTCTTGCCCCTTCCCACTTTCTCTCTCCACTGGTAAGCACTAGTTTATTCTCTATATGCGAGAGTCTTTTTCTATATCATTATTTCCATCCATTTGTACTAGCTTTAGATTCCATATGTCAAGGGATAATATACAGTATTTAACTTTGTCTGACTTAATTCACTAAACAGAATGATTTCCAGGTCCATCTATGGTAGAAGCAGCGAAATTTTATTCCTAAAGGGTGAGGAATATTCCATTGTGTGTGTGTACTGAATTCATTAGCTTTCTGGTGGAGACATTAGGGTTTTCTATAGAAAGTATCATTTCTCTATAGTAGTGACAGTTTTACTTCTCTTAGGCATTGGATGTCTCTTATTACTTTTTTGTCCAAATACTGTTAAACCAGAGTGGCAAGAGTGAGCATCCTTGTCTTGGTCCTGATTTTAGAGGAAAAAGCTTTCAGATATCCACCTCTGTGGGTTTGATTTGTTACGTGGAGATGTATTTTCTCTATGCTCAAATGGATGTTAGATTTTGTCAATGCTTTTTCTATGTCTATTGACAAAATCTTGTGTTTAATGTGGTGTATCACGTGGATTGACTTGTGGATTTTTAACCATCCTTGCATCTCTGGAACAATGCTACGTGGTAATCATTTATGATATCTTTAATAGATTGTTGAATTCTGTCTGCTAATATTTTGTTGAAAATTTTTTTCAACCATATTCATCAAGAAAATGATCTGTAATTTTCTGTAGTGTCTCTTTATAGTACTGATATCAATGTAAAGTTAGCCTGATATAATAAATTTAAGAGTGTTCTCCTCCTCTTTAATTTTTGGAATAGTTTAAGAAGGGTAGATTTTATTTTTAAAAATGCTTCATAGGATCACATGTGACACCCTCAGGCCCTGGACAGTGTTTTCTGGGAGGTTTTTGATTCAGTTCAGTTCAGTTCACTCTCTCAGTCGTGTCCGACTTTTTGCGACCCCATGAACCGCAGTACACCAGGCCTCCCTGTCCATCACCAACTCCTGGAGTTTACCCAAACTCATGTCCATTGAGTTGATGATGCCATCCAACCATCTCATCCTCTGTCGTCCCCTTCTCCTCTCACCTTCAATCTTTTCCAGCATCAGGGTCTTTTCAAATGAGTCAGCTCTTCACAGAAGGTGGCCAAAGTATTGGAGTTTCAGCTTCAACATCAGTCCTTCCAAATAATATTAAGGACCGATTTCCTTTAGGAAGGACTGGTTGGATCTCCTTGCAGTCCAAGGGACTCTCAAGAGTCTTCTCCAACACCACAGTTCAAAAGCATCAATTCTTCAGCGCTCAGCTTTCTTTATAGTCCAACGCTCACATCCATATGTGCCTACTGGAAAAACCATAGCCTTGACTAGACAGACCTTTGTGGACAAAGTCATGTCTCTGCTTTTCAATATGCTATCTAGGTTGGTCATAACTTTCCTTCTAAGGAGTAAGCGTCTTTTAATTTCATGGCTGTAATCACCATCTGCAGTGATTTTGGAGCCCCCCCCCCCCCACCAAAATAAAGTCAGCCACTGTTTCTACTGTTTCCCCATCTATTTGCCATGAAGTGATGGGACTGGATGCCATGATCTTAGTTTTCTGAATGTTGAGCTGTAAGCTAACTTTTTCACTCTCCTGTTTCACTTTCATCAAGAGGCTTTTTAGTTCCTCTTCACTTTCTGCCATAAGGGTCATTTCATCTGCATATCTGAGGTTATTGATATTTCTCCCAGAAATCTTGATTCCAGCTTGTGCTTCCTCCAGCCCCGCATTTCTCATGATGTACTCTGCATATAAGTTAAATAAGCAGAGTGACAATATACAGCCTTGACGTAGTCCTTTTCCTATTTGGAACCAGTCTGTTGTTCCATGTCCAGTTCTAACTGTTGCTTCCTGACCTGCATATAGGTTTCTCAAGAGGCAGGTCAGGTGGTCTGGTATTCCCACCTCTTTCAGAATTTTTCACAGTTTATTGTGATCCACACATCAAAGGCTTTGGCATAGTCAAGAAAGCAGAAATAGATGTTTTTCTGGAACTCTCTTGCTTTTTTGCAGATGTTGGCAATTTGATCTCTGGTTGGTTCCTCTGCCTTTTCTAAAACCAGTTGAACATCTGGAAGTTCACAGTTCATGTATTGATGAAGCTTGACTTGGAGAATTTTGAGCATTACTTTACTAGCGTGTGAGATGTGTGCAATTGTGTAGTAGTTTGAGCATTCTTTGGCATTGCCTTTCTTTGGGATTGGAATGAAAATGGACCTTTTCCATTCCTGTGGCCCCTGCTGAATTTTCCAAATTTGCTGGCATATTGAGTGCATCGCTTTCACAGCATCATCTTTTAGGACTTGAAATAGCTCAACTGGAATTCCATCACCTCCACTAGCTTTGTTCGTAGTGATACTTCCTAAGACCCACTTGGCTTCACATTGCAGGATGTCTGGCTCTAGGTGAGTGTGAATGATCACACCATCATGATTATCTGGCTTGTGAAGGTCTTTTTTGTACAGTTCTTCTGTGTATTCTTGCAACCTTTTCTTAATATCTTCTGCTTCTGTTAGGTCCATACCATTTTTGTCCTTTATTGCGCCCAACTTTGCATGAAATGTTCCCTTGGTGTCTCTAATTTTCTTGAAGAGATATCTAGTCTTTCCCATTCTGTTGTTTTCCTCTATTTCTTGGCATTGATCGCTGAAGAAAGCTTTCTTATCTCTCCTTGCTATTCTTTGGAACTCTGCATTCAAATGAGTATATCTTTCCTTTTCTCCCTTGCTTTTCACGTCTCTTCCTTTCACAGCTATTTGTAAGGCCTCCTCAGACAGCCATTTTGCTTTTTTGCTTTCTAGATTGTCTATTTCTTCCTAATTCAGTCTTATTTTTTAATATAAATGTATTTATTTTAATTGGAGGCTAATTACAATATTGTATTGCTTTTGCCATACATCCACATGAATCCACCATGGGTGTACACGTGTTCCCCATCCTGAATCCCCCTCCCATGTCCCTCCCCATACCATCCCTCTGGGTCATCCCAGTGCACCAGCCCCGAGCATCAAAGACTGTTTCTAGAAATTTGGTCAGTTAAGTGGATTTGGGCTTTTTCTTTAGATTTTTTCAGACATTTGAAATAGGCCTGTACTGGTATAAAGTTTTCTCTTAGAAGTGTGTTTACTGTGTTCCCACAATTTTGGAAAGTTGTGTTGTTATTCTCATTTGTCTTTTGGTAATTTCTGATTTACTCTTGATATGTTTTTTGAACCTATTGAGAGGGTGACAGGCAGGAAGGCCAGGAGTCTCCAAGTGGAGGAAATAGCCTGCAAGTGTCAGACATTTTTGTCTCTCTTAAGTGGCAGGAGGAAACAAACTAGCAATATTTTTTTCTTCTCGATACAAATTTAAAAGGAGGTTTCTCTTAACATACTGTGTTGCCATAATGACACCTGGTTTCACCTGAAGTTAACTATTCTCAAACCTTGACATAACCAATGCATTTTTCTTATGGAAATGTTTGTCTTAAGCTATTTAATGTACTGTGCATTTACCCCAGACTCTGTCTTCAACTCGGTTCTGCCTAATGGCTCAGAAGCTACTTGACAAAGCAGAATATTATACTCAGATATTGTTCCTCTAACCTATGTAAACAAAATTATTTGTATGGTAATCTGCTCTTCTACAAGATTCAAGTTAATCATTTTATGGCCTGGGATGAGTCGTCTAGTGTCAAGATTATCCCAAAATGCATCTTATGGATGAGGGGCCTTGTGCCATTCTGAGTTTTAAGACATTCCTTTCTTTCATTAACAGACGGTTAGTGACTATATAACATCCAGCTGAAGACTAGCAGGGGGGTACTCTTTCTGCCCCTTTCTGATGCCTATGTCAGAAGCTTTCTGTATCTCCTTTATACTTTAATAAAACTTTATTACACAAAAGCTCTGAGTGATCAAGCCTCGTCTCTGGCCCCGTGTTGAAATCTTATCCTCCAGAGGCCAAAAATCCTGGCGTCTTTGTATTGTTCAACAACAACCTTTCACTATCATGTTTTAGTAGTGTGTTGTTTAGTCTCTGTGTGTTTGTCTCTTTGCAGATTTATATCTGAGGTAAGTCTCTTGCAGGAAACATAGTGAAAGAACTCATTTTTTTTTTTTTAAATCCAGTTAGGTGCTGGAACAGAAACCCTGTGGGTCAGGCCCAAGGTGAATCTCGTTCTTCTAAGTGTGTGTTGTTCCTCTCCACACAGTGGGTCCATTTCCCCAGAGTAAGAAGACCTCTGAATCAATTGGGAACCATGGGCAGACAGGGGTCTGATGCTCTGCCTATGTAGGTGCCAATGGCTGTGCTGTCGCAGCCTCAAGTGCAAGTTCCCATTGTCCTTCACAGTTGAAGACTGCTCCCTGTCTTTGCAACCCCCACCCTGTTATGGAGCTGCTCTTTACAGCTTGCAGGAGCTCACGGGGACCCTAAGCATTGGTTGAGAAGTGAGCTGTTGTGGAACATCTCTGTCCCAGAACCAGGTTGTTCTGTGTCCCTTGGTGAAGTCTTCTCTCTGGTTGTAGGCTCCCTAGATCCAATGCAGCGATATGACATGGATTGAGTTGGGCAGAAGCATTTGCTATGTTCAGGCTGGGCACATGAGTAGGTGGTAGATGGTCGTGGGAAACTCTGCAGCCACTAGAGCAGACCCCTCTGTCTTGTCTGGGTGGAAAGTCCCTTGTGTCTCTAAAGTTTCCCCATCCTCTGTCACTCCTGCACTGTGTGAAACTGCTCCTCAGGGTAGGCAGTTCTCTGCATATTTACCTGCAAATTATCCCTGCGTAATGAGCTGTAGTGAAATAGCTGTCATATGATCTCTGGGCTGCTTCTGGGGGGTTGCTTGAATCAACACCAACAGTGGCTGCCACTGCTCCACCCAGGCTCTGCCCTGGCTGTGGGTTATCTCTGTGTCCCTCCGTCAACTCTTCCCTCACAGTGACTGCTCCAGATCCAGTGCCATGGAGGGAGGAGGACTGGTGTGTTCATTCCACTGGGGCTGGAGTGTGTGGTGAGTTGGTTGTGGTAAAACAGCAGCTACTTGAGTAGACCTCTGTCTTCCCTGCCTCATGGACTAGTCAATGTGTGCTCCTCATGAGCATAGTCCTATCTTCCTATAGCTCTTCTTCTCGTCCCAGCGCTTCTCCCACCAGACAGGCTTGTATCAAACACACAGGACCCTAGGACTGGGGTACCCAATCTGTGGCTCAGACTACTCACTCACCAACGCATCCATTTCTCTGAGTTGTCAGCCATGGGTACTGCTCCTGGCTCGATTGCTCAAGGATAGATCATATATTGGAACCCAAAACAAATCTCAACACATTTAAGTAGAAATCACATATATCCTATATTCCACTCACAATGGTATGAAATGAAGAAGCCATCTTTGAGAAGAGAACTAGAAAAGTGAGAGAGGAGTTTACAGCAATATGGGCCCACCTAAAGAAAGAAGGAAAATTTCAAATAACATTCTAGCCATACACCTAAAGAAACTAGAAAAGAGAAACAAACAAAGCCCAAAGTCAGGAGAATGAAGGAAATGATAAAATTAGTGTGGAAATAAATAAAACAGAGACTAAAAAGACAGTAGAAAAGATCAATCAGGGAGTTCCCTGGCGTTCCAGTAGCTAAGTCCACTGGGACTCCATGCTCCCAATCAGGAGGCCTGAGTTTGATCCGTGGTCCAGGATCTCGATAGTACATGCGACAACTAAGACTTTGCATGCCGCAACTAAAGATACCGAGTCCACAACTAAGGCAGAGTGCACCCAGATACATAAATAAATGTTTTTTAAAAGGTCAATCAAACTAAGTACTGGTTCTTTGGAAAGGGAAACAAAGTTGAGAAACCTTTAATTAGACTCACTTTTAAAAAAGAGAGAGAGAAGGTTCTGATCAATACATTATGAAACAAGAAGAAAAAGAGCAATAATTACACAAGAATACAAATAATTGTGACAATATTGTGAACATCTATCTATGCCAACAAACTTGGACAGACCAGAAGAATAAGGTCCATTTTTAGAATCATACAACCTTCCAAGACTGAATCATGAAATAAAAAACCTGACTAGACTTATCACTCGTCCAGTGCTTGAAATAGTAATAGAAAACTTCCCCAAACAAAAATTCAGGACCAAATGGCTTCCCAAGTGAATTTTACCAAACATTCAAAGAGTTAATACCGATGCTTCCCAAGCACTTCCAAAAAAACTGAAGAGAACGCTTTTTACCTCATTTAATGAGACCAACATCACTCTGATACCAAAAGCACAAAATGGCAATATATATAAAGAAAATTACGGGCCAGAATGTCTCATAAACATAGATGCAAAAACCATCCACAAAATATTAGAAAATTGCATGCAACAATACGTTGAAAGACTCCTATGGACCCACATTCAGCTTGGTAACATCTACTTGTAAGAAGGGTGAACTGGAAATGAAGGACGTGGCAGAGGATCCATTCATTAATTCCACAATTTGTCGTCTAATCATAGCTTCCCTGGTAGCTCAGCTGGTAAAGAATCCACCTGCAATGCAGGAAACCCCAGTATAATTCCTGGGTCAGGAAGATCAGCTGGAGAAGGGAGAGGCTACCCACTCCAGTATTCTTGGGCTTCCCTGGTGACTCAGATGATAAAGAATCTGCCTGCAATGCAGGAGACCTGGATTTGATCCCTGGGTTGGGGAGATGCCCTGGAGAAGGGAACGCCTACCCAATCCAGTATTCTGGCCTGGAGAATTCCATGGAGAGAGGAGCCCGGCAGTCTACGGTCCATGGGGGTCTCAAAGAGTTGGCTACGACTGGGTGACATTCACTTCACTTCATATCTGACATATTCAGTTTTTAAAAATTTATTTTTCTGATATATGATGTTGATTTACAGTATGGTGTTAATGTCTGCTGCAAAGAGTTGGCTACGACTGGGTGACTTTCACTTCACTTCATATCTGACATATTCAGGTTTTAAAAATTTATTTTTCTGATATATGATGTTGATTTACAGTATGGTGTTAATGTCTGCTGCAAAGAGTTGGCTACGACTGGGTGACTTTCACTTCACTTCATATCTGACATATTCAGGTTTTAAAAATTTATTTTTCTGATATATGATGTTGATTTACAGTATGGTGTTAATGTCTGCTGTACTGCAATGTGATTTAGTGATATTTTTTTTCATATTCTCTCCCACCATGGCTTATCACAAGGTATTAACTATAGTTCCATGTGCTGTGCAGTAGGACATTGTTCTTGATACATTCTGTCTTTAATAGTTTTCATCTACTAATCTCAAACTCCCAATCCATCCTTCCCCCACCTTCCCCCTTGGGAACCACAATTCTGTTTCTATGTCTGTGAGTCTGTTGTTCTTCATAGATAAGCTCATTTGTGTCATGTTTTCGCTCGCTCAGTTGCTTCAGTCATGTTCAACCCTTCAGACTGCAGCCTAGCAGATTTCTCTGTCCATGAGGATTCTCCAGGGAAGAATACTGGAGTGGGTTGCCATGCACTACTCAGGGAATCTTCCTGACCCAAGTAGTGGATCAGACTTGGATGGAACCCACATCTCTTATGTCTCCTTCATTGGCAGGAGGGTTCTTTACCCCCAGCACCACCTGGGAGGCCCCAGTATTTTAGTTTCCATACATAAATGATATCACGTGGTATTTGTTGCTCTCTTTCTGGCTTACTCCCCTGAGTATGATCATCTCTAACTCTATCCATGTTGCTGCAAATGGCATTATTTCATTCTTTTTATGGCTGAGTTGTATTCCATTGCATACATACACCACATAGTATTTAATCAGTCACGGTTACTTTCTAATTTCAGCTCAGGGGGAAAATATCTTGCTTATTTAAAATACCCTCAAAACTGTTTTAAATGCAGATACAGTAAAAGAGGAAAGCTAAAATTTTAAGGAAACAACACTCAACAGCATTCTACCTCTTCCTTCACAATATCAGTCATAGGATGTGAACTCACAGGTTCAGGAAGGAGAGGCTGTTTACTGGTGTCCAGTGATGCAGGGGTTGGGGAGTGATGTCAGCTCATCATGTTCAAAGTCCACTGTGTTTTTCAATATTTGCTATACCTCAAAGAAATTCTATGGCTCTCTACTGATATGATGAAAACACATTTATGTGTTCTGGTATTTCTGAAACATACCATTTAAAATGCAGATATATGAGTCTTTAAACCCTTTAAGCTTTACTGTAACCAATTCAACAGTATGTGAACCATGAACTTCCAGACATTCAGGCTGGATTTAGAAAAGGCCGAGGAACTGGAGATCAAATTGCCAACATCGATTGGATCATCGAGAAAGCAAGAGAGTTCCAGAAAAACATCTACTTCTGGTTTATTGACGATGCCAAAACCTTTGACTGTGTGGATCACAACAAACTGTGGAAATTCTTAAAGAATGGGAATACCAGACCACCTGGTCTGCCTCCTGAGAAATCCATAGAATGGGAATACCAGACCACCTGACTTGCCTCCTGAGAAATCTGTATGCAGGTCAAGAAGAAACAGTGAGAACTGGACATGGAACCACAGACTGGTTCAAAATCGAGAAAGGTGTATGTCAAGGTTGTTTATTGTCACCCTGCTTGTTTAACTTAAATGCAGTGTACATCATGCAGAATTATGGACTGGATGAAGCACAAGCTGGAATCAAGGTTGCAGGGAGAAATATCAATAACCTCAGGTATGCAGATGACACCACCCTTATGGCAGAAAGCGCAAGAGAACTAAAGAGCCTCTTGATGAAAGTGAAAGAGGAGAGTGAAAAAGTTGGCTTAAAGCTCAACATTTAGAAAACGAAGATCATGGCCTCTGGTCTCATCACTTCAGGGCAAATAGATGGGGAAACAATGGAAACAGTGGCTGACTTTATTTTTGGAGGCTCCAAAATCACTGCAGATGGTGATTGCAGCCATGAAATTAAATGATGCTTGCTCCTTGGAAGTAAAGTTATGACCAACCTAGACAGCATATTAAAAAGCAGAGACATTATTTGCCAACAAAGATCCGTCTAGTCAAGGCTACGTTTTTTCCAGTAGTCATGTATGGATGTGAGAGTTGGACTGTAAAAAAGCTGAGCACTGCAGAATTGATGCTTTTGAGCTGTGGTGTTGGAGAAGACTCTTGAGACTCCCTTAGATTTCACGGAGATCCAACCAGTCCATCCTATAGGAAATAAGTCCTGAATATTCATTGGAAGGACTGATGCTGGCTGAAACCCCAATATTTTGGCCCATGATGAGAAGAACTGACTCACTTGAAAAGACCATTATGCTGGGAAGCATTGAAGGCAGGAGGAGAAGGGGACAACAGAGGATGAGATGGTTGGATGGCATCACCGACTCTATGGATGTGAGTTTGAGTAAGCTCCAAGAGTTGGTGATGGACAGGGAAGCTTGCCATGGTGCAATCCATGGGGTCACAAAGAGTCAGACAAAAGATAAGACCACTAAAAATTGTGAGGGCATATCCCCTTATACTAGCTTCTTCCTCGTAAGAAACCATCACAGGAGGTAAAGATTGCTCATAGTGTTGAGAACATATTGGTAATTATATAAATAATAAACAGTTCTCCTCTCATGGATGTGACATCATCTGGGTAGTCATGTTATATTACATGGCAAGTGGATTTTTCAGGTCCATTAAGTTTACTAAAGAGTTGATTCAAGATAGGGAATTTCCCCCAATTATCTGTGGGCCCAATGTAATTAGATCAGTTCAGTTGCTCAGTCACGTCCAACTCTTTGTGACCCCACGACTGCAGCATGCTGGGCTTCCCTGTCCAGCACCAACTGCCAGAGCTTGCTCAAACTCATGCCCATCAGGTCGGTGTTGCCATCCAAGCATCTCATCTTGTCCTCTCCTTCTCCTGCCTTCAATCCTTCACAGCATCAGGGTCTTTTCCAATGAGTTCAGTCTTCGCATCAGGTGGCCAAAGTATTGGTGCTTCAGCTTCAGCATCAGTCCTTCCAGTGAATATTCAGGACTGATTTCCATTAGGGCTGACTGCTCTGATCTCTGTGCAGTTCAAGGAATTCTCAAGAGTCTTCTCCAACACCACAGT
The DNA here is from genome assembly GCF_029378745.1 of Bos indicus. Lineage (NCBI taxonomy): Eukaryota > Metazoa > Chordata > Mammalia > Artiodactyla > Bovidae > Bos > Bos indicus. The sequence goes on from NC_091777.1 coordinate 58,719,609, forward strand.
TCAAAAGCATCAATTCTTCTGTGTTCTGCTTTCTTTATGGTCCAACTCTCACATCCATACATCACTACAGGAAAAACCATAGCTTTGACTAGATGGACCTTTGTCAGCAAAGTAATGTCTCTGCTTTTTAATATGCTATCTTGTTGATCATAACTTTTCTTCAAAGGATCAAGCATCTTTTAATTTCATGGCTGCATGACCATCTGCAGTAATTTTGGAGCCCAAGGAAATAAATTCTGTCACTGTTTCCATTGTTTCCCCATCTATTTGACATGAAGTAGTGGGACCAGATGCCATGATCTTTGTGTTTTGAATCTTGAGTTTTAAGCCAGTTTTTTCACTCTCCTCTTTCACATTCATCCAGAGGTTGTATAGTTCTAGAGTTCTTCACTTTCTGCCATAAGGATGGTGTCATCTGCATATCTGAAGTTATTGACATTTCTCCTGGCAATTGTTTCATCCAGCCTGGCATTTCGCATGATGTACTCTGCATATAAGTTAAGTAAGCAGGGTGAGAATATACAGCCTTGAACGTACTCCTTTCCCAATTTGGAGCCAGTCCATGGTTCCATGTCTATTCTAACAGTTGCTTCTAAACTTGCATGCAGATTTCACAGGAGGCCGGTCCAGTGGTCTGGTACTCTCATCTCTTAAAGAATTTTCCACAGTTGATTGTGATGCACACAGTCAAAGGCTTTGTTGTATCCAATAAAGCAGAAGTAGATGTTTTTCTGGAACTCTCTTGCTTTTTCGATGATCCAGCAGATGTTGGTAATTTGATCTCTGGTTCCTCTGCCTTTTCTAAATCCAGCTTGTACATCTGGAAGTTTTTGGTTCACATACTGTTGAAGCGTGGCTTGGAGAATTTTGATCATTACTTTGCTAGCATGTGAGATGAGTGCAATTGTGTGGTAGTTTGAGCATTCTTTGGCATTGCCTTTCTTTGGGATTGGAATGAAAACGGATCTCTTCCAGTTCTGTGGCCACTGCTGAGTTTTCCAAATTTGCTGGCCTATTAAGTGCAGCACGTTCACAGCATCATCTTTTAGGACTTGAAATAGCTCATCTGGAATTCCATCACCTCCTCTAGCTTTGTTCGTCGTGATGCCTCCTGAGGCGTATTTGACTTCAGACTCCAGTATGTCTGGCTCTAGGTGAGTGTGAATGATCACACCATCGTGGTTATCTGGGTCATGAGATTGTTTTGAATAGTCTTTTGTGTCTTCTTGCCACCTCTTCTTAATATCTTCTGCTTCTGTTCGGTCCATACCATTTCTGTCCTTTATTGTGCCCATCTCTGCATGAAATGTTCCCTTGGTATCTCCAATTTTCTTGAAGAGATACCTCATCTTCCTCATTTCATTGGTTTCCTCTATGTCTTTGCATGATCACTGAGGCAGGCTTTCTTATCTGTCCTTGCTATTCCTGGAAGTCTGTATTCAGATGGGTGTATCTTTCCTTTTCTCCTTTTCCTTTATCGTCTCTTTTTTTCTCAGCTAATTGTAAGGCGTCCTCAGACAACCATTTTGTCTTTTTGCATTTCTTTTTCTTGGGGGTGGTCTTGAACACTGCCTCCTGTACAATGTCAGCAACCTCTGTCCACAGTTCTTCAGGCACTCTGTCTATCAGATCTAATCACTTGAATCTCTTTGTCACTTTCACTGTATAGTTGTAAGGGATTTGATTGAGATCATACGTGAATGGTCTAGTGGTTTTCCCTACTTTCTTCAATTTCAGTCTGCCTTTGGCAATAAGGAGTTCATGATATGAGCCACAGTCAGCTCCTGGTCTTGTTTTTGCTGACTGTATAGAGCCTCTCCATCTTTGCCTGCAAAGAATATAATCAATCTGATTTTGGTGTTGACCATCTGGTGATGCCCATCTGGTGTAGCATTGTCCCTTGTGGCTTGAAATAGAGTGTTTGCTATGACCAGTGCGTTGTCTTGGCAAAATTCTGTTAGCCTTTGCCCCGCTTCATTTTGTACTCCAAGGCCAAAGTTGCCTGTTACTCCAGGTATCTCTTGATTTCCTCCTTTTGTATTCCAGTCCCCTATGATAAAAAGGACGTCTTTTTTTGGTGTTAGTGCTAGAAGGTCTTGTAGGTCTTCATAGAACCGTTCAACTTCAGCTTCTTCAGCCTTGCTGGTTGGGGCATCGACCTGGATTACTGTGATATTGAATGCTTTGCTTTGGAAATGAACAGAGATCATTCTGTCATTTGTGAGATTACAGCCAAATACTGCATTTCGGACTCTTTTGTTAACTATGAGGGTTACTCCATTTCTTCTAAGGGATTCTTGCACATAGTGGTACATATAATGGTCATCTGAATTAAATTCACCCGTTCCAGCCCATTTTAGTTCACTGATTCCTAAAATGTCGATGATCACTTCTCCCATCTCCTATTTGACCACTTCCAATGTACCTTGATTCATGGATCCAACATTCCAGGTTCCTATGCAATACTGTTCTTTGCAGCATCGGACTTTACTTCCATCACTGGTCACATTCACAACTGGGCTTTGTTTTTGCTTTGGCTCCTTCTCTTTGTTCTTTCTAGAGTTATTTCTCCACTCCTCTCCAGTAGCTGGACAGCCTCATGTAAATCAGTGAAGTCAAATCACGCTCTCACACCATACACACACACACACAAAACTCAACTAGGCTCCAAGAGTTAAATAGAACATGACACCATAAAGCTGCTAGAAGAGAACATAGGCAAAACTTTCTCCAGCATAAATTCCAGGATCACCCTTGGAAGTCCCAGGATCAAAAAGACAGACTCTTACAGTTTGTATTACATTTTAGGCCTGCCTTAATAAAATACAACAGCCTGGGAGGTTTAAACATAGATAGTTTTCACAGTTTTTCACATAGATAGTTTTTCACAGTTCTGGAGGCTAGAAGTACATGATCAAGTTGTCAGTGTGTTTGCTTTTTTGAAGCCTCCTACTTGCATTTCAGATTTTCTTTTAATTTTGCACGGATGCACTGGTTTTTAGTGGCATACTGTTTCATCTCCAAGGATGCTCCTGAATTAAGTACTTGATAAAATCATCAAGCTGTCAGATCTAGGTGCTTTTATTTTGTAACTATTTTCAAATCCTCTCTTTTTTTAATTTATTTTTTCTGCACCCAATTCTTATCACAGGGTTCAATAATAATAAAGTATATTTTCCTACAAAATTTCCATAATAATTAGCTTTGGATTATGAAAATGAGTCTAGATTGATATAAGTTGTGCCAGTGGTTCCTATCATGAGTTCTTTTTTTTTTTTATTCTAATTTTAATTTATTTTTAAACTTTACAATATTGTATTGGTTTTGCCAAATATCAAAATAAATCCATCACAGGTATACATGTGTTCCCCATCCTGAGCCCTCCTCCCTCCTGCCTCCCCATACCATCCCTCTGGGTCGTCCCAGTGCCATCCCCAAGAATCCAGTATCGTGCATCGAACCTGGACTGATGACTCGTTCCATATATGATATTATACGTATTTCAATGCCAATCTCCCAAATCATCCCACCTTCTCTCTCTCCCACAGAGTCCAAAAGACTGTTCTATACATCAGTGTCTCTTTTGCTGTCTCGTATACAGGATAATTGTTACCATCTTTCTAAATTCCATATATATGTGTTAGTATACTGTATTGGTGTTTTTCTTTCTGGCTTATATCACTCTGTATAATAGGCTCCAGTTTCACCCACCTCATTAGAACTGATTCAAATGTATTCATTTTAATGGCTGAGTAATACTCCATTGTGTATATGTACCACAGCTTTCTTATCCATTCATCTGCCGATGGACATCTAGGTTGCTTCCATGTCCTGGCTATTATAAACAGTGCTGCAATGAACATTGGGGTACATGTGTCTCTTCCAATTCTGGTTTCCTCAGTATGTATGCCCAGCAGTGGGATTGCTGGATCATAAGGCAGTTCTATTTCCAGTTTTTTAAGGAATCTCCACACTGTTCCCCATAGTGGCTGTACTAGTTTGCATTCCCACCAACAGTGTAAGAGGGTTCCCTTTTCTACACACCCTCTCCAGCATTTATTGCTTATAGACTTTTGGATCACAGCCATTCTGACTAGTGTGAAATGGTACCTCATAGTGGTTTTGATTTGCATTTCTGATAATGATTGATGTTGAGCATCTTTGCATGTGTTTGTTAGCCACCTGTATGCCTTCTTTGGAGAAATGTCTATTTAGTTCTTTGGCCCATTTTTTGATTGGGTCATTTATTTTTCTGAAATTGAGCTGTAGGAGTTGCTTGTATATTTTTGAGATTAGTTGTTTGTCAGTTGCTTCATTTGCTATTATTTTCTCCCATTCTGAAGGCTGTCTTTTCACCTTGCTTATAGTTTCCTTTGTTGTGCAGAAGCTTTTAAGTTTAATTAGGCCCCCTTTGTTTATTTTTGCTTTTATTTCCAGTATTCTGGGAGGTGGGTCATAGAGGATCCTGCTGTGATGTATGTCGGAGAGTGTTTTGCCTATGTTCTCCTCTAGGAGTTTTATAGTTTCTGGTCTTACATTGAGATCTTTAATCCATTTTGAGTTTATTTTTGTGTATGGTGTTAGAAAGTGGTCTAGTTTCATTCTTTTACAAGTGGTTGACCAGTTCTCTCAGCAGCACTTGTTAAAGAGGTTGTCTTTAATCCATTGTATATTCTTGCCTCCTTTGTCAAAGATAAGGTGTCCATATGTGCGTGGATTTATCTCTGGGCTTTCTATTTTGTTCCATTGATCGATATTTCTGTCTTTGTGTCAGTACCATACTGTCTTGATGACTGTGGCTTTGTAGCAGAGCCTGAAGTCAGGTAGGTTGATTCTTCCAGTTCCATTCTTATTTCTCAAGATAGCTTTGGCTATTCGAGGTTTTTTTATATTTCCATACAAATTGTGAAATTATTTGTTCTAGCTCTGTGAAGAATACCGTTGGTAGCTTGATAGGGATTGCATTGAATCTATAAATTGCTTTCGGTAGTATACTCATTTTCAGTATATTGATTCTTCCAACCCATGAACATGGTATATTTCTCCATCTATTAGTGTCCTCTTTGATTTCTTTCACCAGTGTGTTATAGTTTTCTATATATAGGTCTTTAGTTTCTTTAGGTAGATATATTCCTAAGTATTTTATTCTTTCCGTTGCAATGGTGAATGGAATTGTTTCCTTAATTTCTCTTTCTGTTTTCTCATTATTTGTGTATAGGAATGCAAGGGATTTGTGTGTGTTGATTCTATATACTGCAACTTTACTATAATCATTGATTAGTTCTAGCAATTTTCTGGTGGAGTCTTTAGGGTTTTCTATGTAGAGGATCATGTCATCTGCAAACAGTGAGAGTTTTACTTCTTCTTTTCCAATTTGGATTCTTTTTATTTCTTTTTCTGCTCTGATTGCTGTGGCCAAAACTTCCAAAACTATGTTGAATAGTAATGGTGAAAGTGGGCACCCTTGTCTTGTTCCTGACTTTAGAGGAAATGTTTTCAATTTTTCACCATTGAGGATAATGTTTGCTGTGGGTTTGTCATATATAGCTTTTATTATGTTGAGGTATGTTCCTTCTATTCCTGCTTTCTGGAGAGTTTTTATCATAAATGGATGTTGAATTTTGTCAAAGGCTTTCTCTGCATCTATTGAGATAATCATATGGTTTTTATTTTTTAATTTGTTAATGTGGTGTATTACATTGATTGATTTGCGGATATTGAAGAATCCTTGCATCCCTGGGATAAAGCCTACTTGGTCATGGTGTATGATCTTTTTAATGTGTTGTTGGATTCTGATTGCTAAAATTTTGTTAAGGATTTTTGCATCTCTGTTCATCAGTGATATTGGCCTGTAGTTTTCTTTTTTTGTGGCATCTTTGTCAGGTTTTGGTATTAGGGTGATGGTGGCCTCATAGAATGAGTTTGGAAGTTTACCTTGCTCTGCAATTTTCTAGAAGAGTTTGAGTAAGATAGGCGTTAGCTCTTCTCTAAATTTTTGGTAGAATTCAGCTGTGAAGTCGTCTGGACCTGGGCTTTTTTTTGCTGAAAGATTTTTGATTACAGTTTCAATTTCCGTGCTTGTGATGGGTCTGTTAAGATTTTCTATTTTATCCTGGTCCAGCTTTGGAAAGTTGTACTTTTCTAAGAATTTGTCCATTTGTTCCACGTTGTCAATTTTATTGGCATATAATTGTTGATAGTAGTCTCTTATGATCCTTTGTATTTCTGTGTTGTCTGTTGTGATCTCTCCATTTCCATTTCTAATTTTATTGATTTGATTTTTCTCCCTTTGGTTCTTGATAAGTCTGGCTAATGGTTTGTCAATTTTATTTATCCTTTCAAAGAACCAGCTTTTGGCTTTGTTGATTTTTGCTATGGTCTCTTGTTTCTTTTGCATTTATCCTATCATGAGTTCTTGATGATGTTCCTCCTTTTCCTTTTGTCTCTTTGAATATACTTCCCAGGTATTTTGTCTCATCCCATTTCTTTACCAATATTTTCATTGATGGTTCCATTCAATGGTTGAAGGTGAGGAAAGTACTAGTATTAGGGCAGAGATGCTCAGGGAAGTGAGGAATCCAGAAGGACGCAAATGGTTTGTGTCAGTCCCTAATGTGTGTGATTTCAGCATTTCTTCCTCATGAGACCATCACCTTCAGGGATCATGGAAAAGAAAATACCTTTCGCGTAGAGCCAGTTGTCTCTGAAGGGTGCTAACTAGAAACTTGTAATTGTTTCCAGTAATTAACAATTGACAGAAAAGTTTCCAGAAATGTTCTCAGCTCCCAGGCCTGCAGTCCCATCACTGCTGCAGGTGAAAGGATAATTGCAGTTTTGACAGGAGGGGAGGGGAGGACAGCGTCTCAAGCCCATTTATCAGGATCTGGCTGCCTCCATCCCACACACATACTGGGTATAATGACCATCCCACCAAGCCCTTGTCCTGCCAGCTGGAAGGTATGTTCGTTGTACTTTCGTCTGAGCAGCAGAGTCTGTGAGAGAAAGGCATATCAAGATTCTGGGTAAGTGATCAGATCAGAAACAGACACCAACACCAATTTGTTGGCATTCTAACAAATCTAGTATGTCAGTTTATGAAAGACACAAGAATACATGCTTTACAAGTGCTAAATTTTGCCTCTGTGTTTTGTATGTAATGTCAATTGCAAATATTAATTCATTGCTAATTTATTCACTGGGCTCAGACAATAACACACTGTTCAGTATATGATTGGACAATAATAATTTTCTTTTGTCCTAAACTGTTTTATCACATGCTAGTGTTTATTCCCTAAGGTTTATTGCCTACATATGATTATTCAAACATTTCTATAATGTATGTTATTTCAGTTGTGTTTCTGTCATAGGAACAAGAGTCTTTCTGTTGCTATCCTCACAGTGAAGCATTCTTGTCTTCATGACATTGCCTTGTCCTGAGGCAGGTTCCTGCTGTATTCTACTGCCAGCAGTGTTTTTCATGTATTAAGATGCTAAGACTTTATTCAGAATACATGGTATCATAGAATAAAGCTTTACAAATAAATGGAATCATGTTATATGAAAACTACAAAATACCACAGGTCTACAAACAATAGTTGTGAAATCAAAATTAATATAGATCTGGTTTATTATATGCTTGCAACTAACTAGCTGTTTGCATGGCTGGTGATCAGTGCACTCTTTTTTTGTCTTTGTCTGTGCATCAAAGTTCGTGGAATCTTTGATCCTGGATCAGGGATTGAACCTGGACCCTCTGTGGTGGAAGGCAGAGTCTTAATCATTTAAGCACCTGGGAAGTTCCTTGAACCACTGTTTTGAGTAGCCAAATGGGATTCAGTCCTCACTGTGCATTAAGAAGCAGATTTGACAAATACTTAACCTGTCTGGGTATAGGTTACACTCCTCTGTATAACTAAGGTCCCTTCAGTTCCTGCCTAATAAATTTGTGAAGAAGAAGTGATCACATGAGTATATCCAGTGATTAACTTTACATATTAGTTCTCTTTAAATGTTATACATGGAACCCTTTAAAGGCTGCTGGTAACAGAAAACACAAGAAGCAAATATTTCCAAGTGGGAACTATTGTTAAGTGGAGAATATTGGATTACAGTTGACACTATGCATGTAGCCCATGCCTCATATTCCCACGCAGGACATTCTAACTCACAAGTACCAGTGACTGTGAACTGAGAGGATGGCTGGCAGCTTTTTCATAATAGGCATGATCATCTTAACACAGACTGTGGTTGGAATCCTGGGGAATTTCTCACTCCTTTGCAGTTATATCGTCCTTCACATCATGGGTTACAGGTTAAGGTCCACAGATTTGATCCTTAAGCACCTGATTGTGGCCAACTCCTTGGTCCTCCTCTGTAAAGGGGTCCCCGAGACAATGGCAATCTTTGGGTGGAAGCAGATCCGCAGTGATTTTGGCTGCAAACTTCTCTTCTTTCTTCACAGAATGGGGAGGGGAGTGTCCATTGGCAGCATCTGCCTCTTGAGTGTCTTTCAGATGATCACAATCAGTCCCTGGAACTCCAGGTGGGCAGCGCTGAAAGTAATAGCTCCCAAGTACACCGTTCCCTCTATTTTCCTGTGTTGGATCCTCCAAATGCCGGTAAATGTCATTTTTCCCATCTATATAACTGGCAAATGGAGTCACAATAACATCACAGAGGAAAGAGATTATGGCTGCTGTTCTAGTACTCATACTGACCAGAAGAATATAAAAACCAGAGACGCCTTGTATGCAGCATTGCTGTCATCCCCTGATGTTTTATGTTTGGGGCTCACGCTCTGGGCCGGTGGCTCCATGGTTCTCATTCTCTACCGACATAAGCAGCAGGTCCAGCACATTCGTAGGACTGATGCCTCCTCCAGGTCCTCCCCTGAGTCCAGGGCTACTAAAACCATCCTTCTCCTGGGGGGCACCTTTGTCTGCTTTTATACTCTTTCCTCCATCTTTCAAGTTCTTTTGGCTCTTTTTGTTCAGCCCAGCTGGTTGTTTGTGAACATGTCTATAATCATAGCAGCATGCTTCCCAAGTGTCAGCCCCTTTCTGCTCATAAGCCGTGACTCCAGTGTACAAAGGCTCTACTTTGCCTGGGAAAGAAATGCAAAGTCCTCTACTATTATGAGAAAAGTGTGAATTTTATTTATTCTATAATGAGCCACTGCCAGCTCATTTATTCACCCTCAGAATCCTAATTTAAAATTTGAATTTCAAGATAATATACAGGACATGCCAAATGTCTTCTTCAATATAAAGGCCAATTGAAATATATTGTCATGAAATATGAATACCTCATAAAAAATCATATCATTGAAGTTTCCTTGTAGGAAAGGAGTTCACAAATTTATGCAATAAACAAGTCTTGAAATGATATGCATATTATAAAGTGTTCAAATGTGTTACTTTCAGTCTAACAGAACGAATTTCCCACAAATGAAGTAGGTGTGGAATTATAGATAAAAGTATACATGAAAACGGATCAGTGTGTACAGTAGTCAGAAATAAAATGGAAGAAATTAATGTCCTCACAGAGTAAAGAATACCCTGGTTACTACGCGAAGGTAAAATCAGGTAAGAATTTGGGAGCCAGTTACAAGTTTATAGTTCACATTGTTAAGAGAAATGGCAGTATTTATTAGAAAGAGTCTTGCAGGGAGATTAGCGCATTTAAATATTTTCATGTAGAAATGAGCAGTTTGAAGTGAAGTACAATACAAAACACACCGAAAGAAAAATATATTTCAGCAGACATAAAAAACTGAAATATATTTGACATATAACATTGTGTGAATTTTAAGTGTAAGATGTGATAATTTGTTACACATAAATATTGTAATGTGACTGCCATTACAACCACATATCACAATGCATAACTTTTCTTTTATGTCAAATTTTTCCTTGAATTATAGTTGATTTACAGTATTATAGTAGTGGCAGAGGTACAACATTGTGGTTCAGTATATAGGTTATACTTGTTTAAAGTTATTATGAACTATTGGCTATATTCCCTGTGCTATAAAGTATGTCCTTGTAGTTTATTTATTTTCTACATAGTAATGTGTACTTCTAAATCTTTACTGTGTCTTGCCCCTTCCCACTTTCTCTCTCCACTGGTAAGCACTAGTTTATTCTCTATATGTGAGTCTTTTTCTATATCATTATTTTCATCCATTTGTACTAGCTTTAGATTCCATATGTCAAGGGATAATATACAGTATTTAACTTTGTCTGACTTAGTTCACTAAACAGAATGATTTCCAGGTCCATCTATGGTAGAAGCAGCAAAATTTTATTCTTAAAGGGTGAGGAATATTCCATTGTGTGTGTGTACTGAATTCATTAGTTTTCTGGTGGAGACATTAGGGTTTTCTATAGAAAGTATCATTTCTCTATAGTAGTGACAGTTTTACTTCTCTTAGGCATTGGATGTGTCTTATTACTTTTTTGTCCAAATACTGTTAAACCAGAGTGGCAAGAGTGAGCATCCTTGTCTTGGTCCTGATTTTAGAGGAAAAAGCTTTCAGATATCCACCTCTGTGGGTTTGATTTGTTACGTGGAGATGTATTTTCTCTATGCTCATTTTTCTGAGAGTATTTACCATGAATGGATGTTAGATTTTGTCAATGCTTTTTCTAAGTCTATTGACACAATCTTGTGTTTATCTTCCTTTTTTTAATGTTGTGTATCACGTGGATTGACTTATGGATTTTTAACCATCCTTGCATCTCTGGAACAATGCTACGTGGTAATCATTTATGATATCTTTAATAGATTGTTGAATTCTGTCTGCTAATATTTTGTTGAAAATTTTTTTCAACCATATTCATCAAGAAAATGATCTGTAATTTTCTGTAGTGTCTCTTTATAGTACTGATATCAATGTAAAGTTAGCCTGATATAATAAATTTAAGAGTGTTCTCCTCCTCTTTAATTTTTGTAATAGTTTAAGAAGGGTAGATTTTATTTTTAAAAATGCTTCATAGGATCACATGTGATACCCTCAGGCCCTGGACATTGTTTTCTGGGAGGTTTTTGATTCAGTTCAGTTCAGTTCACTCTCTCAGTCATGTCCGACTTTTTGCGACCCCATGAACCGCAGTACACCAGGCCTCCCTGTCCATCACCAACTCCTGGAGTTTACCCAAACTCATGTCCATTGAGTCGATGATGCCATCCAACCATCTCATCTTCTGTCGTCCCCTTCTCCTCTCGCCTTCAATCTTTTCCAGCATCAGGGTCTTTTCAAATGAGTCAGCTCTTCACAGAAGGTGACCAAAGTATTGGAGTTTCAGCTTCAACATCAGTCCTTCCAAATAATATTAAGGACCGATTTCCTTTAGGAAGGACTGGTTGGATCTCCTTGCAGTCCAAGGGACTCTCAAAAGTCTTCTCCAACACCACAGTTCAAAAGCATCAATTCTTCAGCGCTCAGCTTTCTTTATAGTCCAACGCTCACATCCATATGTGCCTACTGGAAAAACCATAGCCTTGACTAGACAGACCTTTGTGGACAAAGTCATGTCTCTGCTTTTCAATATGCTATCTAGGTTGGTCATAACTTTCCTTCCAAGGAGTAAGCGTCTTTTAATTTCATGGCTGTAATCACCATCTGCAGTGATTTTGGAGCCCCCCCCCCCCCCCACCAAAATAAAGTCAGCCACTGTTTCTACTGTTTCCCCATCTATTTGCCATGAAGTGATGGGACTGGATGCCATGATCTTAGTTTTCTGAATGTTGAGCTGTAAGCTAACTTTTTCACTCTCCTCTTTCACTTTCATCAAGAGGCTTTTTAGTTCCTCTTCACTTTCTGCCATAAGGGTCATTTCGTCTGCATATCTGAGGTTATTGATATTTCTCCCAGAAATCTTGATTCCAGCTTGTGCTTCCTCCAGCCCCGCATTTCTCATGATGTACTCTGCATATAAGTTAAATAAGCAGGGTGACAATATACAGCCTTGACGTAGTCCTTTTCCTATTTGGAACCAGTCTGTTGTTCCATGTCCAGTTCTAACTGTTGCTTCCTGACCTGCATATAGGTTTCTCAAGAGGCAGGTCAGGTGGTCTGGTATTCCCACCTCTTTCAGAATTTTTCACAGTTTATTGTGATCCACACATCAAAGGCTTTGGCATAGTCAAGAAAGCAGAAATAGATGTTTTTTCTGGAACTCTCTTGCTTTTTTGCAGATGTTGGCAATTTGATCTCTGGTTGGTTCCTCTGCCTTTTCTAAAACCAGTTGAACATCTGGAAGTTCACAGTTCATGCATTGATGAAGCTTGACTTGGAGAATTTTGAGCATTACTTTACTAGCGTGTGAGATGTGTGCAATTGTGTAGTAGTTTGAGCATTCTTTGGCATTGCCTTTCTTTGGGATTGGAATGAAAATGGATCTTTTCCATTCCTGTGGCCCCTGCTGAATTTTCCAAATTTGCTGGCATATTGAGTGCATCGCTTTCACAGCATCATCTTTTAGGACTTGAAATAGCTCAACTGGAATTCCATCACCTCCACTAGCTTTGTTCATAGTGATGCTTCCTAAGACCCACTTGGCTTCACATTGCAGGATGTCTGGCTCTAGGTGAGTGTGAATGATCACACCATCATGATTATCTGGCTTGTGAAGGTCTTTTTTGTACAGTTCTTCTGTGTGTTCTTGCCACCTTTTCTTAATATCTTCTGCTTCTGTTAGGTCCATACCATTTTTGTCCTTTATTGTGCCCAACTTTGCATGAAATGTTCCCTTGGTGTCTCTAATTTTCTTGAAGAGATATCTAGTCTTTCCCATTCTGTTGTTTTCCTCTATTTCTTGGCATTGATCGCTGAAGAAGGCTTTCTTATCTCTCCTTGCTATTCTTTGGAACTCTGCATTCAAATGAGTATATCTTTCCTTTTCTCCCTTGCTTTTCACGTCTCTTCCTTTCACAGCTATTTGTAAGGCCTCCTCAGACAGCCATTTTGCTTTTTTGCTTTCTAGATTGTCTATTTCTTCCTAATTCAGTCTTATTTTTTAATATAAATGTACTTATTTTAATTGCAGGCTAATTACAATATTGTATTGCTTTTGCCATACATCCACATGAATCCACCATGGGTGTACACGTGTTCCCCATCCTGAATCCCCCTCCCATGTCCCTCCCCATACCATCCCTCTAGGTCATCCCATGTACCAGCCCCGAGCATCAAAGACGGTTTCTAGAAATTTGGTCAGTTAAGTGGATTTGGGCTTTTTCTTTAGATTTTTTCAGACATTTGAAATAGGCCTGTATTGGTATAAAGTTTTCTCTTAGAAGTGTGTTTACTGTGTTCCATCAATTTTGGAAAGTTGTGTTGTTATTCTCATTTGTCTTCTGGTAATTTCTGATTTACTCTTGATATGTTTTTTGAACCTATTGAGAGGGTGACAGGCAGGAAGGCCAGGAGTCTCCAAGTGGAGGAAATAGCCTGCAAGTGTCAGACATTTTTGTCTCTCTTAAGTGGCAGGAGGAAACAAACTAGCAATATTTTTTTCTTCTCTATACAAATTTAAAAGGAGGTTTCTCTTAACATACTGTGTTGCCATAATGACACCTGGTTTCACCTGAAGTTAACTATTCTCAAACCTTGACATAACCAATGCATTTTTCTTATGGAAATGTTTGTCTTAAGCTATTTAATGTACTGTGCATTTACCCCAGACTCTGTCTTCAAGTCGGTTCCGCCTAATGGCTCAGAAGCTACTTGACAAAGCAGAATATTATACTCAGATATTGTTCCCCTAACCTATGTAAACAAAATTATTTGTATGGTAATCTGCCCTTCTACAAGATTCAAGTTAATCATTTTATGGCCTGGGATGAGTCGTCTAGTGTCAAGATTATCCCAAAATGCATCTTATGGATGAGGGGCCTTGTGCCATTCTGAGTTTTAAGACATTCCTTTCTTTCATTAACAGACGGTTAGTGACTATATAACATCCAGCTGAAGACTAGCAGGGGGGTACTCTTTCTGCCCCTTTCTGATGCCTATGTCAGAAGCTTTCTGTATCTCCTTTATACTTTAATAAAACTTTATTACACAAAAGCTCTGAGTGATCAAGCCTCGTCTCTGGCCCCGTGTTGAAATCTTATCCTCCAGAGGCCAAAAATCCTGGCGTCTTTGTATTGTTCAACAACAACCTTTCACTATCATGTTTTAGTAGTGTGTTGTTTAGTCTCTGTGTGTTTGTCTCTTTGCAGATTTATATCTGAGGTAAGTCTCTTGCAGGAAACATAGTGAAAGAACTCATTTTTTAAAAAATCCAGTTAGGTGCTGGAACAGAAACCCTGTGGGTCAGGCCCAAGGTGAATCTCGTTCTTCTAAGTGTGTGTTGTTCCTCTCCACACAGTGGGTCCATTTCCCCAGAGTAAGAAGACCTCTGAATCAATTGGGAACCATGGGCAGACAGGGGTCTGATGCTCTGCCTATGTAGGTGCCAATGGCTGTGCTGTCGCAGCCTCAAGTGCAAGTTCCCATTGTCCTTCACAGTTGAAGACTGCTCCCTGTCTTTACAACCCCCACCCTGTTATGGAGCTGCTCTTTACAGCTTGCAGGAGCTCACGGGGACCCTAAGCATTGGTTGGTAAGTGAGCTGTTGTGGAACAGCTCTGTCCCAGAACCAGGTTGTTCTGTGTCCCTTGGTGAAGTCTTCTCTCTGGTTGTAGGCTCCCTAGATCCAATGCAGCGATATGACATGGATTGAGTTGGGCAGAAGCATTTGCTGTGTTCAGGCTGGGCACATGAGTAGGTGGTAGATGGTCGTGGGAAACTCTGCAGCCACTAGAGCAGACCCCTCTGTCTTGTCTGGGTGGAAAGTCCCTTGTGTCTCTAAAGTTTTCCCATCCTCTGTCACTCCTGCACTGTGTGAAACTGCTCCTCAGGGTAGGCAGTTCTTTGCATATTTACCTGCAAATTATCCCTGCGTAATGAGCTGTAGTGAAATAGCTGTCATATGATCTCTGGGCTGCTTCTGGGGGGTTGCTTGAATCAACACCAAAAGTGGCTGCCACTGCTCCACCCAGGCTCTGCCCTGGCTGTGGGTTATCTCTGTGTCCCTCCGTCAACTCTTCCCTCACAGTGACTGCTCCAGATCCAGTGCCATGGAGGGAGGAGGACTGGTGTGTTCATTCCACTGGGGCTGGAGTGTGTGGTGAGTTGGTTGTGGTAAAACAGCAGCTACTTGAGTAGACCTCTGTCTTCCCTGCCTCATGGACTAGTCAATGTGTGCTCCTCATGAGCATAGTCCTATCTTCCTATAGCTCTTCTTCTCGTCTCAGCGCTTCTCCCACCAGACAGTGAGGCTTGTATCAAACACGCAGGACCCTAGGACTGGGGTACCCAATCTGTGGCTCAGACTACTCACTCACCAACGCATCCATTTCTCTGAGTTGTCAGCCATGGGTACTGCTCCTGGCTCGATTGCTCAAGGATAGACCATATATTGGAACCCAAAACAAATTTCAACACATTTAAGTAGAAATCACATATATCCTATATTCCACTCACAATGGTATGAAATGAAGAAGCCATCTTTGAGAAGAGAACTAGAAAAGTGAGAGAGGAGTTTACAGCAATATGGGCCCACCTAAAGAAAGAAGGAAAATTTCAAATAACATTCTAGCCATACACCTAAAGAAACTAGAAAAGAGAAACAAACAAAACCCAAAGTCAGGAGAATGAAGGAAATGATAAAATTAGTGTGGAAATAAATAAAACAGAGACTAAAAAGACAGTAGAAAAGATCAATCAGGGAGTTCCCTGGTGATCCAGTAGCTAAGTCCACTGGGACTCCATGCTCCCAATCAGGAGGCCTGAGTTTGATCCATGGTCCAGGATCTCGATAGCACATGCGACAACTAAGACTTTGCATGCCGCAACTAAAGATACCGAGTCCACAACTAAGGCAGAGTGCACCCAGATACATAAATAAATATTTTTTAAAAGGTCAATCAAACTAAGTACTGGTTCTTTGGAAAGGGAAACAAAATTGAGAAACCTTTAATTAGACTCACTTTTAAAAAAGAGAGAGAGAAGGTTCTGATCAATACATTATGAAACAAGAAGAAAAAGAGCAATAATTACTAAGAATACAAATAATTGTGACAATATTGTGAACATCTATCTATGCCAACAAACTTGGACAGACCAGAAGAATAAGGTCCATTTTTAGAATCATACAACCTTCCAAGACTGAATCATGAAATAAAAAACCTGACTAGACTGATCACTCGTCCAGTGCTTGAAATAGTAATAGAAAACTTCCCCAAACAAAAATTCAGGACCAAATGGCTTCCCAAGTGAATTTTACCAAACATTCAAAGAGTTAATACCGATGCTTCCCAAGCACTTCCAAAAAAACTGAAGAGAACGCTTTTTACCTCATTTAATGAGACCAACATCACTCTGATACCAAAAGCACAAAATGGCAATATATATAAAGAAAATTACGGGCCAGAATGTCTCATAAACATAGATGCAAAAACCATCCACAAAATATTAGAAAATTGCATGCAACAATACGTTGAAAGACTCCTATGGACCCACATTCAGCTTGGTAACATCTACTTGTAAGAAGGGTGAGCTGGAAATGAAGGACGTGGCAGAGGACCCATTCATTAATTCCACAATTTGTCATGTTATCATACCTTCCTTGGTAGCTCAGCTGGTAAAAAATCCACCTGCAATGCAGGAAACGCCAGTATAATTCCTGGGTCAGGAAGATCAGCTGGAGAAGGGAGAGGCTACCCACTCCAGTATTCTTGGGCTTCCCTGGTGACTCAGATGATAAAGAATCTGCCTGCAATGCAGGAGACCTGGATTTGATCCCTGGGTTGGGGAGATGCCCTGGAGAAGGGAACGCCTACCCAATCCAGTATTCTGGCCTGGAGAATTCCATGGAGAGAGGAGCCCGGCAGTCTACAGTCCATGGGGGTCTCAAAGAGTTGGCTACGATTGGGTGACTTTCACTTCATTTCATATCTGACATATTCAGTTTTTAAAAATTTATTTTTCTGATATATGATGTTGATTTACAGTATGGTGTTAATGTCTGCTGCAAAGAGTTGGCTACGACTGGGTGACTTTCACTTCACTTCATATCTGACATATTCAGGTTTTAAAAATTTATTTTTCTGATATATGATGTTGATTTACAGTATGGTGTTAATGTCTGCTGTACTGCAATGTGATTTAGCGATTTTTTTTCATATTCTTTCCCACCATGGCTTATCACAAGATATTAACTATAGTTCCATGTGCTGTGCAGTAGGACATTGTTCTTGATACATTCTGTCTTTAATAGTTTTCATCTACTAATCTCAAACTCCCAATCCATCCTTCCCCCACCTTCCCCCTTGGGAACCACAATTCTGTTTCTATGTCTGTGAGTCTGTTGTTCTTCATAGATAAGCTCATTTGTGTCATGTTTTCGCTCGCTCAGTTGCTTCAGTCATGTTCAACCCTTCAGACTGCAGCCTAGCAGATTTCTCTGTCCATGAGGATTCTCCAGGGAAGAATACTGGAGTGGGTTGCCATGCACTACTCAGGGAATCTTCCTGACCCAAGTAGTGGATCAGACTTGGATGGAACCCACATCTCTTATGTCTCCTTCATTGGCAGGAGGGTTCTTTACCCCCAGCACCACCTGGGAGGCCCCAGTATTTTAGTTTCCATACATAAATGATATCACGTGGTATTTGTTGCTCTCTTTCTGGCTTACTCCCCTGAGTATGATCATCTCTAACTCTATCCATGTTGCTGCAAATGGCATTATTTCAATTCTTTTTATGGCTGAGTTGTATTCCATTGAATACATACACCACATAGTATTTAATCAGTCACGGTTACTTTCTAATTTCAGCTCAGGGGGAAAATATCTTGCTTATTTAAAATACCCTCAAAACTGTTTTAACGCAGATACAGTAAAAGAGGAAAGCTAAAATTTTGAGGAAACAACACTCAACAGCATTCTACCTCTTCCTTCACAATATCAGTCATAGGATGTGAACTCACAGGTTCAGGAAGGAGAGGCTGTTTACTGGTGTCCAGTGATGCAGGGGTTGGGGAGTGATGTCAGCTCATCATGTTCAAAGTCCACTGTGTTTTTCAATATTTGCTATACCTCAAAGAAATTCTATGGCTCTCTACTGATATGATGAAAACACATTTATGTGTTCTGGTATTTCTGAAACATACCATTTAAAATGCAGATATATGAGTCTTTAAACCCTTTAAGCTTTACTGTAACCAATTCAACAGTATGTGAACCATGAACTTCCAGACATTCAGGCTGGATTTAGAAAAGGCCGAGGAACCGGAGATCAAATTGCCAACATCGATTGGATCATCGAGAAAGCAAGAGAGTTCCAGAAAAACATCTACTTCTGGTTTATTGACTATGCCAAAACCTTTGACTGTGTGGATCACAACAAACTGTGGAAATTCTTAAAGAATGGGAATACCAGACCACCTGATCTGCCTCCTGAAAAATCCATAGAATGGGAATACCAGACCACCTGACCTGCCTCCTGAGAAATCTGTATGCAGGTCAAGAAGAAACAGTGAGAACTGGACATGGAACCACAGACTGGTTCAAAATCGAGAAAGGTGCATGTCAAGGTTGTTTATTGTCACCCTGCTTGTTTAACTTAAATGCAGTGTACATCATGCAGAATTACGGACTGGATGAAGCACAAGCTGGAATCAAGGTTGCAGGGAGAAATATCAATAACCTCAGATATGCAGATGACACCACCCTTATGGCAGAAAGCGCAAGAGAACTAAAGAGCCTCTTGATGAAAGTGAAAGAGGAGAGTGAAAAAGTTGGCTTAAAGCTCAACATTTAGAAAACGAAGATCATGGCCTCTGGTCTCATCACTTCAGGGCAAATAGATGGGGAAACAATGGAAACAGTGGCTGACTTTATTTTGGGGGGCTTCAAAATCACTGCAGATGGTGATTGCAGCCATGAAATTAAATGATGCTTGCTCCTTGGAAGTAAAGTTATGACCAACCTAGACAGCATATTAAAAAGCAGAGACATTATTTGCCAACAAAGGTCCGTCTAGTCAAGGCTACGTTTTTTCCAGTAGTCATGTATGGATGTGAGAGTTGGACTGTAAAAAAAGCTGAGCACTGCAGAATTGATGCTTTTGAGCTGTGGTGTTGGAGAAGACTCTTGAGACTCCCTTGGATTTCACGGAGATCCAACCAGTCCATCCTATAGGAAATCAGTCCTGAATATTCATTGGAAGGACTGATGCTGGCTGAAACCCCAATATTTTGGCCCATGATGAGAAGAACTGACTCACTTGAAAAGACCATTATGCTGGGAAGGATTGAAGGCAGGAGGAGAAGGGGACAACAGAGGATGAGATGGTTGGATGACATCACCGACTCTATGGACATGAGTTTGAGTAAGCTCCAAGAGTTGGTGATGGACAGGGAAGCTTGCCATGGTGCAATCCATGGGGTCACAAAGAGTCAGACAAAAGATAAGACCACTAAACATTGTGAGGGCATATCCCCTTATACTAGCTTCTTCCTCGTAAGAAACCATCACAAGAGGTAAAGATTGCTCATAGTGTTGAGAACATATTGGTAATTATATAAATAATAAACAGTTCTCCTCTCATGGATGTGACATCATCTGGGTAGTCATGTTATATTACATGGCAAGTGGATTTTTCAGGTCCATTAAGTTTACTAAAGAGTTGATTCAAGATAGGGAATTTCCCCCAATTATCTGTGGGCCCAATGTAATTAGATCAGTTCAGTTGCTCAGTCACGTCCAACTCTTTGTGACCCCACGACTGCAGCATGCCGGGCTTCCCTGTCCAGCACCAACTGCCAGAGCTTGCTCAAACTCATGCCCATCAGGTCGGTGTTGCCATCCAAGCATCTCATCTTGTCCTCTCCTTCTCCTGCCTTCAATCCTTCACAGCATCAGGGTCTTTTCCAATGAGTTCAGTCTTCGCATCAGGTGGCCAAAGTATTGGTGCTTCAGCTTCAGCATCAGTCCTTCCAGTGAATATTCAGGACTGATTTCCATTAGGGCTGACTGCTCTGATCTCTGTGCAGTTCAAGGAATTCTCAAGAGTCTTCTCCAACACCACAGTTCAAAAGCATCAATTCTTCTGTGTTCTGCTTTCTTTATGGTCCAACTCTCACATCCATACCTCACTACAGGAAAAACCATAGCTTTGACTAGATGGACCTTTGTCAGCAAAGTAATGTCTCTGCTTTTTAATATGCTATCTTGTTGATCATAACTTTTCTTCAAAGGATCAAGCATCTTTTAATTTCATGGCTGCATGACCATCTGCAGTGATTTTGGAGCCCAAGGAAATAAATTCTGTCACTGTTTCCATTGTTTCCTCATCTATTGACATGAAGTAGTGGGACCAGATGCCATGATCTTTGTGTTTTGAATCTTGAGTTTTAAGCCAGTTTTTTCACTCTCCTCTTTCACATTCATCCAGAGGTTGTATAGTTCTAGAGTTCTTCACTTTCTGCCATAAGGATGGTGTCATCTGCATATCTGAAGTTATTGACATTTCTCCTGGCAATTGTTTCATCCAGCCTGGCATTTCGCATGATGTACTCTGCATATAAGTTAAGTAAGCAGGGTGAGAATATACAGCCTTGAACGTACTCCTTTCCCAATTTGGAGCCAGTCCATGGTTCCATGTCCATTCTAACAGTTGCTTCTAAACTTGCATGCAGATTTCACAGGAGGCCGGTCCAGTGGTTTGGTACTCTCATCTCTTGAAGAATTTTCCACAGTTGATTGTGATGCACACAGTCAAAGGCTTTGTTGTATCCAATAAAGCAGAAGTAGATGTTTTTCTGGAACTCTCTTGCTTTTTTGATGATCCAGCGGATGTTGGTAATTTGATCTCTGGTTCCTCTGCCTTTTCTAAATCCAGCTTGTACATCTGGAAGTTCTTGGTTCACATACTGTTGAAGCGTGGCTTGGAGAATTTTGATCATTACTTTGCTAGTGTGTGAGATGAGTGCAATTGTGTGGTAGTTTGAGCATTCTTTGGCATTGCCTTTCTTTGGGATTGGAATGAAAACGGATCTCTTCCAGTTCTGTGGCCACTGCTGAGTTTTCCAAATTTGCTGGCCTATTAAGTGCAGCACGTTCACAGCATCATCTTTTAGGACTTGAAATAGCTCATCTGGAATTCCATCACCACCACTAGCTCTGTTCGTCATGATGCCTCCTAAGGCGTATTTGACTTCAGAATCCAGGATGTCTGGCTCTAGGTGAGTGTGAATGGTCACACCATCGTGGTTATCTGGGTCATGAGATTGTTTTGAATAGTCTTCTGTGTCTTCTTGCCACCTCTTCTTAATATCTTCTGCTTCTGTTCGGTCCATACCATTTCTGTCCTTTATTGTACCCATCTCTGCATGAAATGTTCCCTTGGTATCTCCAATTTTCTTGAAGAGATACCTCATCTTCCTCATTTCATTGGTTTCCTCTATGTCTTTGCATGATCACTGAGGCAGGCTTTCTTATCTCTCCTTGCTATTCCTGGAAGTTTGTATTCAGATGGGTGTATCTTTCCTTTTCTCCTTTTCCTTTATCATCTCTTTTTTTCTCAGCTAATTGTAAGGCCTCCTCAGACAACCATTTCGTCTTTTTGCATTTCTTTTTCTTGGGGGTGGTCTTGAACACTGCCTCCTGTACAATGTCAGGAACCTCTGTCCACAGTTCTTCAGGCACTCTTTCTATCAGATATAATCACTTGAATCTGCTTGTCACTTTCACTGTATAGTTGTAAGGGATTTGATTGAGATCATACGTGAATGATCTAGTGGTTTTCCCTACTTTCTTCAATTTCAGTCTGCCTTTGGCAATAAGGAGTTCATGATATGAGCCACAGTCAGCTCCTGGTCTTGTTTTTGCTGACTGTATAGAGCCTCTCCATCTTTGCCTGCAAAGAATATAATCAATCTGATTTTGGTGTTGACCATCTGGTGATGTCCATCTGGTGTAGCATTGTCCCTTGTGGCTTGAAATAGAGTGTTTGCTATGACCAGTGCGTTGTCTTGGCAAAATTCTGTTAGCCTTTGCCCCGCTTCATTTTGTACTCCAAGGCCAAAGTTGCCTGTTACTCCAGGTATCTCTTGATTTCCTCCTTTTGTATTCCAGTCCCCTATGATAAAAAGGACGTCTTTTTTTGGTGTTAGTGCTAGAAGGTCTTGTAGGTCTTCATAGAACCGTTCAACTTCAGCTTCTTCAGCCTTGCTGGTTGGGGCATCGACCTGGATTACTGTGATATTGAATGCTTTGCTTTGGAAACGAACAGAGATCATTCTGTCATTTGTGAGATTACAGCCAAATACTGCATTTCGGACTCTTTTGTTAACCATGAGGGTTACTCCATTTCTTCTAAGGGATTCTTGCACATAGTGGTACATATAATGGTCATCTGAATTAAATTCACCCGTTCCAGCCCATTTTAGTTCACTGATTCCTAAAATGTCGATGATCACTTCTCCCATCTCCTATTTGACCACTTCCAATGTACCTTGATTCATGGATCCAACATTCCAGGTTCCTATGCAATATTGTTCTTTGCAGCATCGGACTTTACTTCCATCACTGGTCACATTCACAACTGGGCTTTGTTTTTGCTTTGGCTCCTTCTCTTTGTTCTTTCTAGAGTTATTTCTCCACTCCTCTCCAGTAGCTGGACAGCCTCATGTAAATCAGTGAAGTCAAATCACGCTCTCACACCATACACACACACACACAAAACTCAACTAGGCTCCAAGAGTTAAATAGAACATGACACCATAAAGCTGCTAGAAGAGAACATAGGCAAAACTTTCTCCAGCATAAATTCCAGGATCACCCTTGGAAGTCCCAGGATCAAAAAGACAGACTCTTACAGTTTGTATTACATTTTAGGCCTGCCTTAATAAAATACAACAGCCTGGGAGGTTTAAACATAGATAGTTTTCACAGTTTTTCACATAGATAGTTTTTCACAGTTCTGGAGGCTAGAAGTACATGATCAAGTTGTCAGTGTGTTTGCTTTTTTGAAGCCTCCTACTTGCATTTCAGATTTTCTTTTAATTTTGCACGGATGCACTGGTTTTTAGTGGCATACTGTTTCATCTCCAAGGATGCTCCTGAATTAAGTACTTGATAAAATCATCAAGCTGTCAGATCTAGGTGCTTTTATTTTGTAACTATTTTCAAATCCTCTTTCTTTTTTCTATTTATTTTTTCTGCACCCAATTCTTATCACAGGGTTCAATGATAATAAAGTATATTTTCCTACAAAATTTCCATAATAATTAGCTTTGGATTATGAAAATGAGTCTAGGTTGATATAAGTTGTGCCAGTGGTTCCTATCATGAGTTCTTTTTTTTTTATTCGAATTTTAATTTATTTTTAAACTTTACAATATTGTATTGGTTTTGCCAAATATCAAAATAAATCCATCACAGGTATACATGTGTTCCCCATCCTGAGCCCTCCTCCCTCCTGCCTCCCCATACCATCCCTCTGGGTCGTCCCAGTGCCATCCCCAAGAATCCAGTATCGTGCATCGAACCTGGACTGATGACTCGTTCCATATATGATATTATACGTATTTCAATGCCAATCTCCCAAATCATCCCACCTTCTCTCTCCCACAGAGTCCAAAGACTGTTCTATACATCAGTGTCTCTTTTGCTGTCTCGTATACAGGATAATTGTTACCATCTTTCTAAATTCCATATATATGTGTTAGTATACTGTATTGGTGTTTTTCTTTCTGACTTATATCACTCTGTATAACAGGCTCCAGTTTCACCCACCTCATTAGAACTGATTCAAATGTATTCTTTTCAATGGCTGAGTAATACTCCATTGTGTATATGTACCACAGCTTTCTTATCCATTCATCTGTTGATGGACATCTAGGTTGCTTCCATGTCCTGGCTATTATAAACAGTGCTGCAATGAACATTGGGGTACATGTGTCTCTTTCAATTCTGGTTTCCTCAGCATGTATGCCCAGCAGTGGAATTGCTGGATCATAAGGCAGTTCTATTTCCAGTTTTTTAAGGAATCTCCACACTGTTCCCCATAGTGGCTGTACTAGTTTGCATTCCCACCAACAGTGTAAGAGGGTTCCCTTTTCTACACACCCTCTCCAGCATTTATTGCTTATAGACTTTTGGATCACAGCCATTCTGACTGGTGTGAAATGGTACCTCATAGTGGTTTTGATTTGCATTTCTGATAATGATTGATGTTGAGCATCTTTGCATGTGTTTGTTAGCCACCTGTATGCCTTCTTTGGAGAAATGTCTATTTAGTTCTTTGGCCCATTTTTTTTGATTGGGTCATTTATTTTTCTGAAATTGAGCTGTAGGAGTTGCTTGTATATTTTTGAGATTAGTTGTTTGTCAGTTGCTTCATTTGCTATTATTTTCTCCCATTCTGAAGGCTGTCTTTTCACCTTGCTAATAGTTTCCTTTGTTGTGCAGAAGCTTTTAAGTTTAATTATGTCCCATTTGTTTATTTTTGCTTTTATTTCCAGTATTCTGGGAGGTGGGTCATAGAGGATCCTGCTGTGATGTATGTCGGAGAGTGTTTTGCCTATGTTCTCCTCTAGGAGTTTTATAGTTTCTGGTCTTACGTTGAGATCTTTAATCCATTTTGAGTTTATTTTTGTGTATGGTGTTAGAAAGTGGTCTAGTTTCATTCTTTTACAAGTGGTTGACCAGTTCTCTCAGCAGCACTTGTTAAAGAGGTTGTCTTTAATCCATTGTATATTCTTGCCTCCTTTGTCAAAGATAAGGTGTCCATATGTGCGTGGATTTATCTCTGGGCTTTCTATTTTGTTCCATTGATCGATATTTCTGTCTTTGTGTCAGTACCATACTGTCTTGATGACTGTGGCTTTGTAGCAGAGCCTGAAGTCAGGTAGGTTGATTCTTCCAGTTCCATTCTTATTTCTCAAGATAGCTTTGGCTATTCGAGGTTTTTTTATATTTCCATACAAATTGTGAAATTATTTGTTCTAGCTCTGTGAAGAATACCGTTGGTAGCTTGATAGGGATTGCATTGAATCTATAAATTGCTTTGGGTAGTATACTCATTTCCACTATATTGATTCTTCCAACCCATGAACATGGTATATTTCTCCATCTATTAGTGTCCTCTTTGATTTCTTTCACCAGTGTGTTATAGTTTTCTATATATAGGTCTTTAGTTTCTTTAGGTAGATATATTCCTAAGTATTTTATTCTTTCCGTTGCAATGGTGAATGGAATTGTTTCCTTAATTTCTCTTTCTGTTTTCTCATTATTTGTGTATAGGAATGCAAGGGATTTGTGTGTGTTGATTTTATATCCTGAAACTTTACTATAATCATTGATTAGTTCTAGCAATTTTCTGGTGGAGTCTTTAGGGTTTTCTATGTAGAGGATCATGTCATCTGCAAACAGTGAGAGTTTTACTTCTTCTTTTCCAATTTGGATTCTTTTTATTTCTTTTTCTGCTCTGATTGCTGTGGCCAAAACTTCCAAAACTATGTTGAATAGTAATGGTGAAAGTGGGCACCCTTGTCTTGTTCCTGACTTTAGAGGAAATGCTTTCAATTTTTCACCATTGAGGATAATGTTTGCTGTGGGGTTGTCATATATAGCTTTTATTATGTTGAGATATGTTCCTTCTATTCCTGCTTTCTGGAGAGTTTTTATCATAAATGGATGTTGAATTTTGTCAAAGGCTTTCTCTGCATCTATTGAGATAATCATATGGTTTTTATTTTTTAATTTGTTAATGTGGTGTATTACATTGATTGATTTGTGGATATTGAAGAATCCTTGCATCCCTGGGATAAAGCCTACTTGGTCATGGTGTATGATCTTTTTAATGTGTTGTTGGATTCTGATTGCTAAAATTTTGTTAAGGATTTTTGCATCTCTGTTCATCAGTGATATTGGCCTGTAGTTTTCTTTTTTTGTGGGATCTTTGTCAGGTTTTGGTATTAGGGTGATGGTGGCCTCATAGAATGAGTTTGGAAGTTTACCTTGCTCTGCAATTTTCTAGAAGAGTTTGAGTAGGATAGGCGTTAGCTCTTCTCTAAATTTTTGGTAGAATTCAGCTGTGAAGCCGTCTGGACCTGGGCTTTTTTTTGCTGAAAGATTTTTGATTATAGTTTCAATTTCTGTGCTTGTGATGGGTCTGTTAAGATTTTCTATTTTATCCTGGTCCAGCTTTGGAAAGTTGTACTTTTCTAAGAATTTGTCCATTTGTTCCACGTTGTCAATTTTATTGGCATATAATTGTTGATAGTAGTCTCTTATGATCCTTTGTATTTCTGTGTTGTCTGTTGTGATCTCTCCATTTCCATTTCTAATTTTATTGATTTGATTTTTCTCCCTTTGGTTCTTGATAAGTCTGGCTAATGGTTTGTCAATTTTATTTATCCTTTCAAAGAACCAGCTTTTGGCTTTGTTGATTTTTGCTATGGTCTCTTGTTTCTTTTGCATTTATCCTATCATGAGTTCTTGATGATGTTCCTCCTTTTCCTTTTGTCTCTTTGAATATACTTCCCAGGTATTTTGTCTCATCCCATTTCTTTACCAATACTTTCATTGATGGTTCCATTCAATGGTTGAAGGTGAGGAAAGTACTAGTATTAGGGCAGAGATGCTCAGGGAAGCGAGGAATCCAGAAGGACGCAAATGGTTTGTGTCAGTCCCTAATGTGTGTGATTTCAGCATTTCTTCCTCATGAGACCATCACCTTCAGGGATCATGGAAAAGAAAATACCTTTCGCGTAGAGCCAGTTGTCTCTGAAGGGTGCTAACTAGAAACTTGTAATTGTTTCCAGTAATTAACAATTGAGAGAAAAGTTTCCAGAAATGTTCTCAGCTCCCAGGCCTGCAGTCCCATCACTGCTGCAGGTGAAAGGATAATTGCAGTTTTGACAGGAGGGGAGGGGAGGACAGCGTCTCAAACCCATTTATCAGGATCTGGCTGCCTCCATCCCACACACACACTGGGTATAATGACCATCCCACCAAGCCCTTGTCCTGCCAGCTGGAAGGTATGTTCGTTGTACTTTCGTCTGAGCAGCAGAGTCTGTGAGAGAAAGGCATATCAAGATTCTGGGTAAGTGATCAGATCAGAAACAGACACCAACACCAATTTGTTGACATTCTAACAAATCTAGTATGTCAGTTTATGAAAGACACAAGAATACATGCTTTACAAGTGCTAAATTTTGCCTCTGTGTTTTGTATGTAATGTCAATTGCAAATATTAATTCATTGCTAATTTATTCACTGGGCTCAGACAATAACACACTGTTCAGTATATGATTGGACAATAATAATTTTCTTTTGACTTAAAGTGTTTTATCACATGCTAGTGTTTATTTCCTAAGGTTTATTGCCTACATATGATTATTCAAACATTTCTATAATGTATGTTATTTCAGTTGTGTTTCTGTCATAGGAACAAGAGTCTTTCTGTTGCCATCCTCACAGTGAAGCATTCTCGTCTTCATGACATTGCCTTGTCCTGAGGCAGGTTCCTGCTGTATTCTATTGCCAGCAGTGTTTTTCATGTATTAAGATGCTAAGACTTTATTCAGAATACGTGGTATCATAGAATAAAGCTTTACAAATAAATGGAATCATGTTATATGAAAACTACAAAATACCACAGGTCTACAAACAATAGTTGTGAAATCAAAATCAAATATAGATCTGGTTTATTATATGCTTGCAACTATCTAGCTGTTTGCATGGCTGGTGATCAGTGCACTCTTTTTTTGTCTTTGTCCGTGCATCAAAGTTCGTGGAATCTTCGATCCTGGACCAGGGATTGAACCTGGACCCTCTGTGGTGGAAGGCAGAGTCTTAATCATTTAAGCACCTGGGAAGTTCCTCGAACCACTGTTTTGAGTAGCCAAATGGGATTCAGTCCTCACTGTGCATTAAGAAGCAGATTTGACAAATATGTCTGGGTATAGGTTACACTCCTCTGTATAACTAAGGTCCCTTCAGTTCCTGCCTAATAAATATGTGAAGAAGAAGTGATCACATGAGTATCTCCAGTGATTAACTTTACATATTAGTTCTCTTTAAATGTTATACATGGAACCCTTTAAAGGCTGCTGGTAACAGAAAACACAAGAAGCAAATATTTCCAAGTGGGAACTATTGTTAAGTGGAGAATATTGGATTACAGTTGACACTATGCATGTAGCCCATGCCTCATATTCCCACGCAGGACATTCTAACTCACAAGTACCAGTGACTGTGAACTGAGAGGATGGCTGGCAGCTTTTTCATAATAGGCATGATCATCTTAACACAGACTGTGGTTGGAATCCTGGGGAATTTCTCACTCCTTTGCAGTTATATCGTCCTTCACATCATGGGTTACAGGTTAAGGTCCACAGATTTGATCCTTAAGCACCTGATTGTGGCCAACTCCTTGGTCCTCGTCTGTAAAGGGGTCCCCCAGACAATGACAATCTTTGGGTGGAAGCAGATCCGCAGTGATTTTGGCTGCAAACTTCTCTTCTTTCTGCACAGAGTGGGGAGGGGAGTGTCCATTGGCAGCATCTGCCTCTTGAGTGTCTTTCAGGTGATCACAATCAGTCCCTGGAACTCCAGGTGGGCAGCGCTGAAAGTAACAGCTCCCAAGTACACCGTTCCCTCTCTTTTCCTGTGTTGGATCCTGCAAATGCTGGTAAATGTCATTTTTCCTATCTTTATAACTGGCAAATGGAGTCACAATAACATCACAGAAGAAAGAGATTATGGCTGCTGCTCTAATATTCTTACTGACCAGAAGAATATAAAAACCAAAAATGCCTTGTATGCAGCATTGCTGTCATTCCCTGATGTTTTATGTTTGGGGCTCACTCTCTGGGCCGGTGGCTCCATGGTTCTAATTCTGTACAGACATAAGCAGCAGGTCCAGCACATTCGTAGGACCGATGCCTCCTCCAGGTCCTCCCCTGAGTCCAGGGCTACTAAAACCATCCTTCTCCTGGGGGGCACCTTTGTCTGCTTTTATACTCTTTCCTCCATCTTTCAAGTTCTTCTGGCTCTTTTTGTTCAGCCCAGCTGGTTCTTTGTGAACATGACTGTAATCATAGCAGCGTGCTTCCCAAGTATCAGCCCCTTTCTGCTCATGAGCCGTGACTCCAGTGTACAAAGGCTCTACTTTGCCTGGGAAAGAAATGCAAAATCCTCTACTATTATGAGAAAAGTGTGAATTTTATTTATTTCTATAATGAGCCATTGCCAGCTCATTTATTCAGCCTCAGAATCCTAATTTAAATTTTTTTTCTAATTTTATTTTATTTTTAAACTTTACATAATTGTATTAGTTTTGCCAAATATCAAAATGAATCCACCACAGGTATACATGTGTTCCCCATCCCGAACCCTCCTCCCTCCTCCCTCCCCATACCATCCCTCTAGGCCGTCCCAGTGCACCAGCCCCAAGCATCCAGCATCGTGCATCGAACCTGGACTGGCAACTCGTTTCCTACATGATGTTTTACATGTTTCAATGCCATTCTCCCAAATCTTCCCACCCTCTCCCTCTCCCACAGAGTCCCTAAGACTGTTCTATACATTAGTGTCTCTTTTGCTGTCTCGTACACCGGGTTATTGTTACCATCTTTCTAAATTCCATATATATGCGTTAGTATACTGTATTTATGTTTTTCCTTCTGGCTTACTTCACTCTGTATAATA
The DNA here is from genome assembly GCF_029378745.1 of Bos indicus. Taxonomy (NCBI): domain Eukaryota; kingdom Metazoa; phylum Chordata; class Mammalia; order Artiodactyla; family Bovidae; genus Bos; species Bos indicus. The sequence goes on from NC_091777.1 coordinate 58,749,380, forward strand.
GGCTCCAGTTTCATCCACCTCATTAGAACTGATTCAAATGTATTCTTTTTAATGGCTGAGTAATACTCCATTGTGTATATGTACCACAGCTTTCTTATCCATTCATCTGCTGATGGACATCTAGGTTTTTTAAATTTTGAATTTCAAGATAATGTACTGGACATGCCAAATGTCTTCTTCAATATAAAGACCAATTGAAATATATTGTCATGAAATATGAATACCTCATAAAAAATCATATCATTGAAGTTTCCTTGTAGAAAAGGAGTTCAGAAATTTATGCAATAAACAAGTCTTGAAATGATATGCATATTATAAAGTGTTCAAATGTGTTACTTTCAGTCTAACAGAACGAATTTCCCACAGATGAAGTAGGTATGGAATTATAGATAAAAGTGTACATGAAAACGGATCAGTGTGTACAGTAGTCAGAAATAAAATGGAAGAAATTAATGTCCTCACAGAGTAAAGAATACCCTGGTTACTACACGAAGGTAAAATCAGGTAAAAATTTGGGAGCCAGTTACAAGTTTATAGTTTACATTGTTAAGAGAAATGGCAGTATTTATTAGAAAGAGTCTTGCAGGGAGATTAGCGCATTTAAATATTTCCATGTAGAAATGAGCAGTTTGAAGTGAAGTACAATACAAAACACACTGAAAGAAAAATATATTTCAGCAGACATAAAAAACTGAAATATATTTGACATATAACATTGTGTGAATTTTAAGTGTAAGATGTGACACATAAATATTGTAATGTGACTGCCATTACAACCACATATCACAATGCATAACTTTTCTTTTACGTCAAATTTTTCCTTGAATTATAGTTGATTTACAGTATTATAGTAGTGGCAGAGGTACAACATTGTGGTTCAGTATATAGGTTATACTTTGTTTAAAGTTATCATGAACTATTGGCTATATTCCCTGTGCTGTAAAGTATGTCCTTGTAGTTTATTTATTTTCTACATAGTAATGTGTACTTCTAAATCTTTACTGTGTCTTGCCCCTTCCCACTTTCTCTCTCCACTGGAAAGCACTAGTTTATTCTCTATATGCGAGAGCCTTTTTCTATATCATTATTTCCATCCATTTGTACTAGCTTTAGATTCCGTATGTCAAGGGATAATATTCAGTATTTATCTTTCTCTGTCTGACTTATTTCACTAAACAGAATGATTTCCAGGTCCACCTATGGTAGAAGCAGCGAAATTTTATTCTCAAAGGGTGAGGAATATTCCATTGTGTGTGTGTACTGAATTCATTAGTTTTCTGGTGGAGACATTAGGGTTTTCTATAGAAAGTATCATTTCTCTATAGTAGTGACAGTTTTCTTCTCTTAGGCATTGGATGTCTCTTATTACTTTTTTGTCCAAATACTGTTGAACCAGAGTGGCAAGAGTGAGCATCCTTGTCTTGGTCCTGATTTTAGAGGAAAAAGCTTTCAGATATCCACCTCTGTGGGTTTGCCTTTATTATGTGGAGATGTATTTTCTCTATGCTCATTTTTCTGAGAGTATTTACCATGAATGGATGTTAGATTTTGTCAATGCTTTTTCTATGTCTATTGACAAAATCTTGTGCTTATCTTCCTTTATTTAATGCGGTGTATCACGTGGATTGACTTATGGATTTTTAACCATCCTTGCATCTCTGGAACAATGCTACATGGTAATCATTTATGATATCTTTAATAGATTGTTGAATTCTGTCTGCTAATATTTTGTTGAAAATTTTTTTCAACCATATTCATCAAGAAAATGATCTGTAATTTTCTGTAGTGTCTCTTTATAGTACTGATATAAATGTAAAGATAGCCTGATAGAATAAATTGAAGAGTGTTCTCTTCCTCTTTAACTTTTTGAAATAGTTTAAGAAGGATAGAGGAGAAGGCAATGGCACCCCACTCCAGTACTCTTGCCTGGAAAGTCCCATGGACAGAGCAGCCTGGTAGGCTGCAATCCATGGGGTCGCTAAGAGTCGGACACGACTGAGTGACTTCACTTTCACTTTTCACGTTCATGCATTGGAAAAGGAAATGGCAACCCACTCTAGTGTTCTTGCGTGGAGAATCCAAGGGACGGGGAGCCTGGTGGGCTGCCGTCTATGGGGTCGCACAGAGTCGGACACGACTGAAGCAATTTAGCAACAACAAGAAGGATAGATTTTATTTTTAAAAATATTTCATAGAATCACAGTGACACCCTCAGTCCCTGGACATTGTTTTCTGGGAGGTTTTTGATTCAGTTCAGTTCAGTTCAGTCACTCAGTCGTGTCCCACTCTTTGCGACCCCATGAACCCCAGGACACCAGGCCTCCCTGTCCATCACCAACTCCCGGAGTTTACCCAAACTCATGTCCATTGAGTCGATGATGCCATCCAACCATCTCATCCTCTGTCGTCCCCTTCTCCTCTCACCTTCAATCTTTTCCAGCATCAGGGTCTTTTCAAATGAGTCAGCTCTTCACAGAAGGTGGCCAAAGTATTGGAGTTTCAGCATCAACATCAGTCCTTCCATATAATATTAAGGACTGATTTCCTTTAGGATGGACTGGTTGGATCTCCTTGCAGTCTAAGGGACTCTCAAGGGTCTTATCCAACACCACAGTTCAAAAACATCAATTCTTCACTGCTCAACTTTCTTTATAGTCCAACGCTCACATCCATATGTGCCTACTGGAAAAACCATAGCCTTGACTAGACAGACCTTTGTGGACAAAGTCATGTCTCTGCTTTTCAATATGCTATCTAGGTTGGTCATAACTTTCCTTCTAAGGAGTAAGCATTTTTTAATTTCATGGCTGCAATCACCATCTTCAGTGATTTTGGTGCCCTCCCCCCAAAAATAAAGTCAGCCACTGTTTCTACTGTTTTCCCTTCTATTTGCCATGAAGTGGTGGGACTGGATGCCATGATCTTAGTTTTCTGAATGTTGAGCTGTAAGCCAACTTTTTCACTCTCTTCTTTCACTTTCATCAAGAGGCTTTTTAGTTCCTCTTCACTTTCTGCCATAAGGGTCATTTCATCTGCATATCTGAGGTTATTGATATTTCTCCCAGAAATCTTGATTCCAGCTTGTGCTTCCTCCAGCCCCGCATTTCTCATGATGTACTCTGCATATAAGTTAAATAAGCAGAGTGACAATATACAGCCTTGACGTAGTCCTTTTCCTATTTGGAACCAGTCTGTTGTTCCATGTACAGTTCCAACTGTTGCTTCCTGACCTGCATATAGGTTTCTCAAGAGGCAGGTCAGGTGGTCTGGTATTCCCACCTCTTTCAGAATTTTTCACAGTTTATTGTGATCCATACATCAAAGGCTTTGGCATAGTCAACAAATCAGAAATATATGTTTTTCTGGAACTCTCTTGTTTTTTGCAGATGTTGGCAATTTGATCTCTGGTTGGTTCCTCTGCCTTTTCTAAAACCAGTTGAACATCTGGAAGTTCACAGTTCATGTATTGATGAAGCTTGACTTGGAGAATTTTGAGCATTATTTTACTAGCGTGTGAGATGAGTGCAATTGTGTAGTAGTTTGAGCATTCTTTGGCATTGCCTTTCTTTGGGATTGGAATGAAAATGGACCTTTTCCATTTCTGTGGCCCCTGCTGAATTTTCCAAATTTGCTGGCATATTGAGTGCATCGCTTTCACAGTATCATCTTTTAGGACTTGAAATAGCTCAACTGGAATTCCATCACCTCCACTAGCTTTGTTTGTAATGATACTTCCTAAGACCCACTTGACTTCACATTCCAGAATGTCTGGCTCTAGGTGAGTGTGAATGATCACACCATCATGGTTATCTGGCTTGTGAAGGTCTTTTTTGTACAGTTCTTCTGTGTATTCTTGCCACCTCTTAATATCTTCTGCTTCTGTTAGGTCCATACCATTTTTGTCCTTTATTGAGCCCAACTTTGCATGAAATGTTTCCTTGGTGTCTCTAATTTTCTTGAAGAGATATCTAGTCTTTCCCATTCTGTTGTTTTCCTCTATTTCTTGGCATTGATCGCTGAAGAAGGCTTTCTTATCTCTCCTTGCTCTTCTTTGGAACTCTGCATTCAAATGAGTATATCTTTCCTTTTCTCCTTTGCTTTTCACGTCTCTTTCTTTCACAGCTATTTGTAAGGCCTCCTCAGACAGCCATTATGCTTTTTTTCATTCAGGATTGTCTATTTCTTCCTAATTCAGTCTTATTTTTTAATATAAATGTATTTATTTTAATTGGAGGCTAATTACAATATTGTATTGCTTTTGCCATACATCCACATGAATCCACCATGGGTGTACACGTGTTCCCCATCCTGAATCCCCCTCCCATGTCCCTCCCCATACCATCCCTCTAGGTCATCCCATGTACCAGCCCCGAGCATCAAAGACGGTTTCTAGAAATTTGGTCAGTTAAGTGGATTTGGGCTTTTTCTTTAGATTTTTTCAGACATTTGAAATAGGCCGGTATTGGTATAAAGTTCTCTCTTAGAAGTGTGTTTACTGTGTTTCATCAATTTTGGAAAGTTGTGTTTTTATTCTCATTTGTCTTCTGGTAATTTCTGATTTACTCTTGATATGTTTTTTGAACCTATTGAGAGGGTAACAGGCAGGAAGGCCAGGAGTCTCCAAGTGGAGGAAATAGCCTGCAAGTGTCAGACATTTTTGTCTCTCTTAAGTGGCAGGAGGAAACAAACTAGCAATATTTTTTTCTTCTCTATACAAATTTAAAAGGAGGTTTCTCTTAACATACTGTGCTGCCATAATGACACCTGGTTTCACCTGAAGTTAACTATTCTCAAACCTTGACATAACCAATGCATTTTTCTTATGGAAGTGTTTGTCTTAAGCTATTTAATGTACTGTGCATTTACCCCAAACTCTGTCTTCAAATTGGTTCCGCCTAATGGCTGAGAACCTACCTGACAAACCAGAATATTATACTCAGATACTGTTCCCCTAACCTATGTAAACAAAATTATTTGTATGGTAATCTGCCCTTCTACAAGATTCAAGTTAATCATTTTATGGCCCAGGATGAGTCGTCTAGTGTCAAGATTATCCCAAAATGCATCTTATGGATGAGGGGCCTTGTGCCATTCTGAGTTTTAAGACATTCCTTTCTTTCATTAACAGACGGTTAGTGACTATATAACATCCAGCTGAAGACTAGCAGGGGGGTACTCTTTCTGCCCCTTTCTGATGCCTATGTCAGAAGCTTTCTGTATCTCCTTTATACTTTAATAAAACTATTACACAAAAGCTCTGAGTGATCAAGCCTCGTCTCTGGCCCCGTGTTGAAATCTTATCCCCCAGAGGCCAAAAATCCTGGTGTCTTTGTATTCTTCAACAACAACCTTTAACTATCATGTTTTAGTAGTGTGTTGTTTAGTCTCTGTGTGTTTGTCTCTTTGCAGATTTATATCTGAGGTAAGTCTCTTGCAGGAAACATAGTGGAAGAACTCGTTATTTGTTTTTACTCCAGTTAGGTGCTAGAACAGAAACTCTTTGGGTCAGGCCCAAGGTGAATCTCTTTCTTCTAAGTGTGTGTTTTTCCTCTCCACACCTTGGGTCTATTTCCCCAGAGGAAGAAGACGTCTGAGTCAGTTGGGAACCATGGGCAGACAGGGGTCTGATGCTCTGCCTATGTAGGTGCCAGTGGCTGTGCTGTCGCAGCCTCAAGTGCAAGTTCCCATTGTCCTTCACAGTTGAAGACAGCTCCCTGTCTTTACAACCCCCACCCTGTTATGGAGCTGCTCTTTACAGCTTGCAGGAGCTCATGGGGACCCTAAGCATTGGTTGAGAAGTGAGCTGTTGTGGAACAGCTCTGTCCCAGAACCAGGTTGTTCTGTGTCCCTTGGTGAAGTCTTCTCTCTGGTTGTAGGCTCCCTAGATCCAATGCAGCGATATGACATGGATTGAGTTGGGCAGAAGCATTTGCTGTGTTCAGGCTGGGCACCTGAGTAGGTGGTGGGTTGTCGTGGGAAACTCTGCAGCCACTAGAGCAGACCCCTCTGTCTTGTCTGGGTGGAAAGTCCCTTGTATCTCTAAACTTTCCCCATCCTCTATCACTCCTGCACTGTTGTGAAACTGCTCCTCAGGGTAGGCAGTTCTTTGCATATTTACCTGCAAATTATCCCTGCGTAATGAGCTGTAGTGAAATAGCTGTCATATGATCTCCGGGCTGCTTCTGGGGGGTTGCTTGAATCAACACCAACAGTGGCTGCCACTGCTCCACCCAGGCTCTGCCCTGGCTGTGGGTTATCTCTGTGTCCCTTCGTCAACTCTTCCCTCACAGTGACTGCTCCAGATCCAGTGCCATGGAGGGAGGAGGACTGGTGTGTTCATTCCACTGGGGTTGGGGTGTGTGGTGAATTGGTTGTGGTAAAACAGCAGCTACTTGAGTAGACCTCTGTCTTCCCTGCCTCATGGACTAGTCAATGTGTGCTCCTCATGAGCATAGTCCTACCTTCCTATAGCTCTTCTTCTCGTCCCAGCGCTTCTCCCACCAGACAATGTGGCTTGTATCAAACACACAGGACCCTAGGACTGGGGTACCCAATCTGTGGCTCAGACTACTCACTCACCAAGGTATCCATTTCTCTGAGTTGTCAGCCATGGGTACAGCTCCTGGCTCGATTGCTCAAGGATAAATCATATATTGGAACACAAAACAAATCTCAACAAATTTAACTAGAAATCATATATATCCTATATTCTACTCACAGTGGTATGAAATGAAGAAGCCATCTTTGGAAAGAGAATTAGAAAAGTGAGAGAGGAGTTTACAGCAATATGGGCCCACCTAAACAAAGAAGGGAAATCTCAAATAACATTGTAGCCATACGCCTAAAGAAACTAGAAAAGTGAAACAAACAAAGCCCAAAGTCAGGAGAATGAAGGAAATGATAAAATTAGTGTGGAAACAAATAAAACAGAGACTAAAAAGACAGTAGAAAAGATTAATCAGGGAGTTCCCTGGCGTTCCAGTAGCTAAGTCCACTGGGACTCCATGCTCCCAATCGGGAGGCCTGGGTTTGATCCATGGTCCAGGATCTCGATAGTACATGAGACAACTAAGACTTTGCATGCCGCAACTAAAGATACCGAGTCCACAACTAAGGCAGAGTGCACCCAGATATATAAATAAATATTTTTTAAAAGATCAATCAGACTAAGTACTGGTTCTTTGAAAAGGTAAACAAAATTGAGAAACCTTTAATTAGACCGACTTTTAAAAAAGAGAGAAGGTTCTGATCAATACATTATGAAACAAGAAGAAAAAGAGCAATAATTACACAGGAATACAAATAATTGTGACAATATTGTGAACATCTATCTATGCCAACAAACTTGGACAGACCAGAAGTATTGGGTCCATTTTTAGAATCAACCTTCCAAGACTGAATCATGAAATAAAAAACCTGACTAGACTGATCACTCATCCAGTGCTTGAAATAGTAATAGAAAACTTCCCCAGACAAATGGTCAGGACCAGATGGCTTCACAGGTGAATTCTACCAAACATTGAAAGAGTTAATACTGATGCTTCCAAGCACTTCCAAAAAAATTCAAGAGTAGAGAATACTTTTTACCACATTTTATGAGGCCAACATCACTCTGATACCAAAAGAACAAAATGGTAATATATATAAAGAAAATTACAGGCCAGAATCTCTCATAAACATAGATGCAAAAACCCCCCACAAAATATAAGAAAATTGCATGCAACAATATGTTGAAAGACTCCTATGGACGCACATTCAGCTTGGTAACATCTACTTGTAGGAAGGAGGAGCTGGAAATGAAGGACGTGGCAGAGGACCCATTCATTAATTCCACAATTTGTCATCTAATCATAGCTTCCCTGGTAGCTCAGCTGGTAAAGAATCCACCTGCAATGCAGGAAACCCCAGTATAATTCCTGGGTCAGGAAGATCAGCTGGAGAAGGGAGAGGCTACCCACTCCAGTATTCTTGGGCTTCCCTGGTGATTCAGATGATAAAGAATCTGCCTGCAATGCAGGAGACCTGGATTCGATCCCTGGGTTGGGGAAATCCCCTGGAGAAGGGAACGCCTACCCAATCCAGTATTCTGGCCTGGAGAATTCCATGGAGAGAGGAGCCTGGCAGTCTACGGTCCATGGGGGTCTCAAAGAGTTGGCTACGATTGGGCGACTTTCACTTCACTTCATATCTGACACAGGTATTAAAAATTTATTTTTCTGATATATGATGTTGATTTACAGTATGGTGTTAATGTCTGCTGTACTGCAAAGTGATTTAGTGACTTTTTTCATATTCTCTCCCACCATGGCTTATCACAAGGTATTAACTATAGTTCCATGTGCTGTGCAGTAGGACATTGTTCTTGATGCATTCTGTCTTTAATAGTTTTCATCTACTAATCTCAGACTCCCAATCCATCCTTCCCCCACCTTCCCCTTGGGAACCACAATTCTGTTTCTATGTCTGTGAGTCTGTTGTTTTTCATAGATAAGTTCACTTGTGTCATGTTTTTGCTCGCTCAGTTGCTTCAGTCATGTTCAACCCTTCAGACTGCAGCCTAGCAGATTTCTCTATCCATGAGGATTCCAGGCAAGGATACTGGAGTGGGTTGCCATGCACTACTCAGGGAATCTTCCTGACCCAAGTAGTGGATCAGACTTGAATGGAACCCACGTCTCTTATGTCTCCTTCATTGGCAGGAGGGTTCTTTACCCCCAGCACCACCTGGGAGGCCCCAGTATTTTAGTTTCCATACATAAATGATATCACGTGGTATTTGTTGTTCTCTTTCTGGCTTACTCCCCTGAGTATGATCATCTCTAACTCTATCCATGTTGCTGCAAATGGCATTATTTCATTCTTTTTATGGCTGAGTTGTATTCCATTGCATACATACACCACATAGTATTTAATCAGTCAGGGTTACTTTCTAATTTCAGCTCAGGGGGAAAATATCTTGTTTATTCAAAATACCCTCAAAACTGTTTTAAAAGCACATACAGTAAAGGAGGAAAGCTAAAATTTTGAGGAAACAGCACTCAACAGCATTCTACCTCTTCCTTCACAATATTAGTCATAGGATGTGAACTCACAAGGTCAGGAAGGAGAGGCTGTTTACTGGTGTCCAGTGATGCAGGGGTTGGGGAGTGATGTCAGCTCATCATGTTCAATGTGCGCTGTGTCATTGAATATTTACTATACCTCAAAGAAATTCTATGGCTCTCTACTGATATGATGAAAACACATTTATGTGTTCTGGTATTTCTGAAACATACCATTTAAAATGCAGATATATGAGTCTTTAAACCCTTTAAGCTTTACTGTAACCAATTCAACAGTACGTGAACCGTGAATTTTCAGACGTTCAAGCTGGATTTAGAAAAGGCAGAGGAACCGGAAATCAAATTGCCAACATCGATTGGATCATCGAGAAAGCAAGAGAGTTCCAGAAAAACATCTACTTCTGCTTTATTGACTATGCCAAAACCTTTGACTGTGTGGATCACAACAAACTGTGGAAATTCTTAAAGAATGGGAATACCAGACCACCTGATTTGCCTCCTGTGAAATCCATAGAAAGCGAATACCAGACCGCCTGGCTTGCCTCCTGAGAAATCTGTATGCAGGTCAAGAAGAAACAGTGAGAACTGGACATGGAACCACAGACTGGTTCAAAATCGAGAATGGAGTATGTCAAGGTTGTTTATTGTCACCCTGCTTGTTTAACTTAAATGCAGAGTACATCATGCAAAATGCTGGGCTGGATGAAGCACAAACTGGAATCAAGTTTGCAGGGAGAAATATCAATAACCTCAGATATGCAGATGACACAACCCTTATGGCAGAAAGTGAAGAAGAACTAAAGAGCCTCTTGATGAAAGTGAAAGAGGAGAGTGAAAAAGTTGGCTTAAAGCTCAAAATTTAGAAAACGAAGATCATGGCATCTGGTCCCAGCACTTCATGGCAAATAGATGGGGAAACAATGAAAACAGTAGCTGACTTTATTTTGGGGGGCTCCAAAATCACTGCAGATGGTGATTGCAGCCATGAAATTAAGTGGCGCTTGCTCCTTGGAAGGAAAGTTATGACCAACCTAGATAGCATATTAAAAAGCAGAGACATTACTTTGCCAACAAAGGTCCGTCTAGTCAAGGCTATGTTTTTTCCAGTAGTCATGTATGGATGTGAGAGTTGGACTGTAAAAAAAGCTGAGCACTGCAGAATTGATGCTGTTGAGCTGTGGCGTTGGAGAACACTCTTGAGACTCCCTTAGATTTCACGGAGATCCAACCAGTCCATCCTATAGGAAATCAGTTCTGAATATTAATTGGAAGGACTGATGCTGGCTGAAACCCCAATATTTTGGCCCATGATGAGAAGAACGGACTCATTTGAAAAGACGATTATGCTGGGAAGGATTGAAGGCAGGAGGAGAAGGGGACAACGGAGGATGAGATGGTTGGATGGCATCACCGACTCTATGGACATGAATTTGAGTAAGCTCCAGGAGTTCGTGATGGACAGGGAAGCTTGCCATGGTGCAATCCATGGGGTCACAAAGAGTCAGACAAAAGAGTAGGCCACTAAAAATTGTGAGGGCATATCCCCTTATACTAGCTTCTTTCTTGTAAGAAACCATCACAGGAAGTAAAAATGCTCATAGTGTTGAAAACATTGATAATTATATAAATAATAAACAGTTCTCCTCTCATGGATGTTACATCATCTGGGTAGTCATGTTATATTACACGGCAAGTGGATTTTTCAGGTCCATTAAGTTTACTAAAGAGTTGATTCAAGATAGGGAATTTCCCCCAATTATCTGTGGGCCGAGTGTAATTAATTCAATTCAGTTGCTCAGTCACGTCTAACTCTTTGTGACCGCACGACTGCAGCATGCCACGCTTCCCTGTCCAGCACAAACTGCTGGAGCTTGCTGAAACTCATGCCCATCAGGTCGGTGATGCCATGCAGGCACCTCATCTTGTCCTCCCCTTCTCCTGCCTTCAATCCTTCACAGCATCAGGGTCTTTTCCAATGAATCCAATCTTCGCATCAGGTGACCAAAGTATTGGTGCTTCAGGTTCAGCATCAGTCCTTCCAGTGAATATTCAGGACTGATTTCCATTAGGACTGACTGGTCTGATCTCTGTGCAGTTCAAGGAATTCTCAAGAGTCTTCTCCAACACCACAGTTCAAAAGCATCAATTCTTCTGTGCTCTGCTTTCTTTATGGTCCAACTCTCACATCCATACCTCACTACAGGAAAAACCATAGCTTTGACTAGATGGACCTTTGTCAGCAAAGTAATGTCTCTGCTTTTTAATATGCTATCTAAGTTGATCATCACTTTTCTTCAAAGGATCAAGCATCTTTTAATTTCATGGCTGCATGTCCATCTGCAGTGATTTTGGAGCCCAAGGAAATAAATTCTGTCACTGTTTCCATTGTTTCCCCATCTATTTGACATGAAGTAGTGGGACCAGATGCCACGATCTTTGTATTTTCAATCTTGAGTTTTAAGCCAGTTTTTTCACTCTCCTTTTTCACATTCATCCAGAGGTTGTATAGTTCTAGAGTTCTTCACTTTCTGCCATAAGGATGGTGTCATCTGCATATCGGAAGTTATTGACATTTGTCCTGGCAATTGCTTCATCCAGCCTGGCATTTCGCATGATGTACTCTGCATATAAGTTAAGTAAGCAGGGTGACAATATACAGCCTTGACGTACTCCTTTCTCAATTTGGAGCCAGTCTATGGTTCCATGTCCATTCTAACAGTTGCTTCTTGACTTGCATGCAGATTTCACAGGAGGCAGGTCAAGTGGTCTGGCACTCTCATCTCTTGAAGAATTTTCCACAGTTGATTGTGATCCACTCAGTCAAAGGCTTTGTTGTATCCAATAAAGCAGAAGTAGATGTTTTTCTGGAACTCTCTTGCTTTTTTGATGATCCAGCGGATGTTGGTAATTTGATCTCTGGTTCCTCTGCCTTTTCTAAATCCAGCTTGTACATCTGGAAGTTCTTGGTTCACATACTGTTGAAGCGTGGCTTGGAGAATTTTGATCATTACTTTGCTAGCGTGTGAGATGAGTGCAATTGTGTGGTAGTTTGAGCATTCTTTGGCATTGCCTTTCTTTGGGATTGGAATGAAAACGGATCTCTTCCAGTTCTGTGACCACTGCTGAGTTTTCCAAATTTGCTGGCGTATTAAGTGCAGCACGTTCACAGCATCATCTTTTAGGACTTGAAATAGCTCATCTGGAATTCCATCACCTCCACTAGCTTTGTTCGTCGTGATGCCTCCTAAGGCGTATTTGACTTCAGACTCCAGGATGTCTGGCTCTAGGTGAGTGTGAATGATCACACCATCGTGGCTATCTGGGTCATGAGATTGTTTTGTATAGTCTTCTGTGTCTTCTTGCCACCTCTTCTTAATATCTTCTGCTTCTGTTCGGTCCATACCATTTCTGTCCTTTATTGTACCCATCTCTGCATGAAATGTTCCCTTGGTATCTCCAATTTTCTTGAAGAGATATCTCATCTTCCTCATTCTATTGGTTTCCTCTGTCTTTGCATTGATCAGTGAGGCAGGCTTTCTTATCTCTCCTTGTTATTCCCTGGACGTCTGTATTCAGATGGGTGTATCTTTCCTTTTCTCCTTTTCCTTTATCGTCTCTTTTTTCTCAGCTAATTGTAAGGCCTCCTCAGACAACCATTTCGTCTTTTTGCATTTCTTTTTCTTGGGGGTGGTCTTGAACAATGCCTCCTGTACAATGTCAGGAACCTCTGTCCACAGTTCTTCAGGCACTCTTTCTATCAGATCTAATCACTTGAATCTCTTTGTCACTTCCACTGTGTAATTGTAAGGGATTTGATTGAGGTCATACGTGAGTGGTCTAGTGGGTTTCCCTACGTTCTTCAATTTCAGTCTGCCTTTGGCAATAAGGAGTTCATGATATGAGCCACAGTCAGCTCCTGGTCTTGTTTTTGCTGACTGTATAGAGCCTCTCCATCTTTGGCTGCAAAGAATATAATCAATCTGATTTTGGTGTTGACCATCTGGTGATGTCCATCTGGTGTAGCGTTGTCTCTTGTGGCTTGAAATAGGGTGTTTGCTATGACCAGTGCATTGTCTTGGCAAAATTCTGTTAGCCTTTGCCCCGCTTCATTTTGTACTCCAAGGCCAAAGTTGCCTGTTACTCCAGGTATCTCTTGATTTCCTCCTTTTGTATTCCAGTCCCCTATGATAAAAAGGACGTCTTTTTTTTTTTTGGTGTTAGTGCTAGAAGGTCTTGTAGGTCTTCATAGAACCGTTCAACTTCAGCTTCTTCAGCATTGCTTGTTGGGGCATCGACCTGGATTACTGTGATATTGAATGCTTTGCTTTGGAAATGAACAGAGATCATTGTGTCATTTGTGAGATTACAGCCAAATATTGCATTTTTGACTCTTGTTAACTATGAGGGTTACTCCATTTCTTTTAAGGGATTCTTGCACATAGTAGTACATATAATGGTCATCTGAATTAAATTCACCCATTCCAGCCCATTTTAGTTCACTGATTCCTAAGATGTCGATGATCACTCCTCCCATCTCCTATTTGACCACTTCCAGTGTACCTTGATTCATGGATCTAACATTCCAGGCTCCTATGCAATACTGTTCTTTGCAGCATCGGACTTTACTTCCATCACCAGTCACGTTCACAACTGGGCTTTGTTTTTGCTTTCGCTCCTTCTCTTCATTCTTTCTAGAGTTATTTCTCCACTCCTCTCCGGTAGCTGGACAGCCTCATGTAAATCAGTGAAGTCAAATCACGCTCTCACACCATACACACACACACAGTACTCAGCATGGCTGCAAGAGTTAAATAGAAGACATGACACCAAAAACTGCTAGAAGAGAACATAGGCAAAACTTTCTCCAACATAAGTTCCAGGATCACCCTTGAAAGTCCCAGGATCAAAAAGACAGACTCTTACAGTTTGTATTACCTTTTAGGCCTGCCTTAATAAAATACAACAGCCTAGGAGGTTTAAACATAGATAGTTTTCACAGTTTTTCACATAGATAGTTTTTCACAGTTCTGGAGGCTAGAAGTACATGATCAAGTTGTCAGTGTGTTTGCTTTTTGTGAAGCTCCTACTTGTATTTCATATTTTCTTTTAATTTTGCACTGATGTATTGGTTTTTAGTGGCATACTGTTTCATCTCCAGGATGCTCCTGAATTAAGTACTTGATAAAAGCATCAAGCCATCAGATCTAGGTGCTTTTATAACTATTTTCAAATCCTCTCTTTTTTCTATTTATTTGTTCTGCACCCAATTCTTATCCCAGGGTTCAATTATAATAAAGTATATTTTCCTACAAAATTTCCATAATAATTGGCTTTGGATTATGAAAATGAGTCTAGATTGATGTAAGTTGTGCCAGTGGTTCCTATCATGAGTTCTTGATGATATTCCTCCTTTTCCTTTTGTCTCTTTGAATATACTTCCCAGGTATTTTGTCTCATTCCATTTCTTCACCAATACATTCATTGACGGTTCCATTCAATGGTTGAAGGTGAGGAAAGTACTAGTATTAGGGCAGAGATGCTCAGGGAAGTGAAGAATCCAGAAGGACGCAAATGGTTTGTGTCAGTCCCTAATGTGTGTGATTTCAGCATTTCTTCCTCGTGAGACCATCACCTTCAGGGATCATGGAAAAGAAAATGCCTCTCAAGTACAGCCAGTTGTCTCTGAAGGGTGCTAACTAGAAACTTGTAATTGTTTCCAGTAATTAACAACTGAGAGAAAAGTTTCCAGAAGTGTTCTCAGCTCCCAGGCCTGCAGTCCCATCACTGCTGCAGGTGAAAGGATAATTGCAGTTTTGACAGGAGGGGAGGGGAGGACAGCATCTCAAACCCATTTATCAGGATCTGGCTGCCTCCCTCCCACACACATACTGGGTATAATGACCATCCCACCAAGCCCTTGTCCTGCCAGCTGGAAGGTATGTTCGTTGTACTTTCGTCTGAGCAGCAGAGTCTGTGAGAGAAAGGCATATCAAGATTCTGGGTAAGTGATCAGATCAGAAACAGACACCAACACCAATTTGTTGACATTCTAACGAATCTAGTATGTCAGTTTATGAAAGACACAAGAGCACATGCTTTACAAGTGCTAAATTTTGCCTCTGTGTCTTGTATGTAATGTCAGTTGCAAATATTAATTCATTGCTAATTTATTCACTGGGCTCAGACAATAACACACTGTTCAGTATATGATTGGACAATAATAATTTTCTTTTGTGTTAAACTGTTTTATCACATGCTAGTGTTTTATGCCCTAAGGTTTATTGCCTACATATGACTATTCAAACATTTCTATAATATATGTTATTTCAGTTGTGTTTCTGTCATAGGAACAAGAGTCTTTCTGTTGCTATCCTCACAGTGAAGCATTCTTGTCTTCATGACATTGCCTTGTCCTGAGGCAGGTTCCTGCTGTATTCTACTGCCAGCAGTGATGTTCATGTATGAATATGCTAAGACTTTATTCAGAATACGTGGTACCATAGAATAAAGCTTTACAAATAAATGGTATCATGTTATATGAAAATTACAAAATACCACAAGTCTACAATCAATAGTTGTGAAATCAAAATCAAATATAGATCTGGTTTATTATATGCTTGCAACTATCTAGCTGTTTGCATGGCTGGTGATCAGTGCACTTTTTTTTTTTTTTTGTCTTTATCCATGCATCAGAGTTCATGGAATGTTAGATCCTGGACCAGGGATTGAACCTGGAACCTCTGCATTGGAAGGCAGAGTCTTAATCATTTAAGCACCTGGGAAGTTCCTTGAACCACTGTCTTGAATAGCCCAAAAGGATTCAGTCCTCACTGTGCACTAAGAAGCAGATTTGACAAATACTTAACCTGTCTAGGTATAGGTTACACTCCTCTGTATAACCAAGGTCCCTTCAGTTCCTGCCTAATAAATTTGTGAAGAAGAAGAAGTGATCACATGAGTATCTCCAGTGATTAATTTTACATATTAGTTCTCTTTAAATGTTATACATGGAACCCTTTAAAGGCTGCTGGTAACAGAAAACACAAGAAGCAAATATTTCCAAGTGGGAACTATTGTTAAGTGGAGAATATTGGATTACAGTTGACACTATACATGTAGCCCATGCCTCATATTCCAACGCAGAACATTCTAACTCACAAGTACCAGTGACTGTGAACTGAAAGGATGGCCAGCAGCTTTTTCATAATAGGCATGATCATCTTAACACAAACCTTGATTGGAATCCTGGGGAATTTCTCACTCCTTTGCAGTTATATCATCCTTCACATCATGGGTTACAGGTTAAGGTCCACAGATTTGATCCTTAAGCACCTGATTGTGGCCAACTCCTTGGTCCTCCTCTGTAAAGGGGTCCCCCAAATAATGTCAATCTTTGGGTGGAAGCATATCCACAGTGATTTTGGCTGCAAACTTCTCTTCTTTCTGCACAGAGTGGGGAGGGGAGTGTCCATCGGCAGCATCTGCCTCTTGAGTGTCTTTCAGGTGATCACAATCAGTCCCTGGAACTCCAGATGGGCAACGCTGAAAGTAACAGCTCCCAAGTACGTGGTTCTCTCTCTTTTCCTGTGCTGGATCCTGCAAATGTTGGTAAATGTCATTTTTCCCATCTATATAACTGGCAAATGGAGTGACAAAAACATTACAAAGGAAAGAGATTTTGGCTACTGTTCTTCTATTCTTACTGACAAAGCTAAAGATGCCTCATATGCAGCATTGCTGTCGTTCCCTGATGTTTTATGTTTGGGGCTCACGCTCTGGGCCGGCAGCTCCATGGTTCTCATCCTGTACAGACATAAGCAGCAGGTCCAACACATTCGTAGGACTGACGCCTCCTCCAGGTCCTCCCCTGAGTCCAGAGCTACTAAAACCATCGTTCTCCTGGGGAGCACCTTTGTCTACTTTTATATTGTTTCCTTCGTCTTTCAAGTACTTTTGGCTCTTTTTGATCAACCCAGCCGGTTCCTTGTGGACATCTCTGTAATCATTGCAGCGTGCTTCCCTACTGTCAGCCCCTTTCTGCTCATGAGCCATAACTCCAGTGTACAAAGGCTCTACTTTGCCTGGATAAGGAATGCAAAGTCCTTACTATTATGAGAAAAGTGTGAATTTTATTTATTTCTATAATGAGCCATTGCCAGTTCATTTATTCACCCTCAGAATCCTAATTTAAATTTGGAATCTCAATATTATACCGGACATGCCAAGCGTCTTCTTCAATATAAAGACCAATTGAAATATATTGTCATGAAATATAAATATATCAATGAAGTTTGCTTGTAGAAAAGGAGTTCAGATTTATGCAATAAACAACAGGTCTTAAAATAATCTGCATATTATGAAGTGTTAAAATGTGTTACTTTCAGTCTAACAAAACGAATTTCCCAGAAATGAAGTAGGTATGGAATTAGAGATAAAAGTATACATGAAGAGGGATCAGTGTGTACAGTAGTCAGAAATAAAATGGAAGAAATCAATGTCCTCACAGAGTAAAGAATACTGTTGGGGGCCAGCGTGAGGCACTCCGCCCGTGGCAAAGGTCATGAGGAAGGAGACTCGACATACGCAAAGGTGGGATCGAGCCTCAGGAGTCCCCCTGGAAATCCTCGAGCATCTACCCCCATAACCAGAGCCTGCCTACTTTACTACTTTGTGCTCTCACCTACACCTCTGACTTTACGGGGGGCTGTCCCCCACCACCTCTTTCGGAGAAGGAGTTAACTTAGAGGTCCAGTTAATAAAAACTCCTGGGCATGACAAGAGTGTTTTAACCTACAAACTCCTCTGAAGGTTCTCTAGCCTGCCTGACAGGCTTGTCCGGCCACATGTGATTGCTCACAGCCTCCCAACCGTGAGAGGCACGAGATGCTTTAAACCTTCTAAAAACAGGTTCCTTAGAAAAGTTAGAAAACCATTAGTATAAGTATAGTGGGCTGATTAGAAATTGTATTTTTGAAGGGTTTTTCATTTGTTGAGCCAATGTTTGTTGCTGAGTCTCCACATCCCCTGCCCTTACACACATTAATGAATATATAGAAGAAATAAGTATTAACCTTTGATATTAATCATGTTAGACCTTAGGCTAAGTAAATTCTTTCCTTAATTAAAACCCACTACACCCTCACCCTATAGGAATGTAACTTTACCTGGTACCTTCGGAAGGTGGAGTCTTTTTTAAGAATAATCACCCCTGGAGAAATAAGTGTCCTGGTTGACTGACCACTGTCACAAGGAGAGGGTCATAAATTGTCAGCAGGCCCCCCGGCCAGAAGATGATGTAACTCTCCTAAGACTTCTGTATATATTTGTATGAAGCACCTGACTTTGATAAAAGTCAGGACTGCTGACCCCACGTGACTTTGGCATACATCTCAGTGTACAAAAGTAGACCATGGAAAATAAAGAATTGGGGTCAGTTCCTCGAAAGACTGGTCTCCCCATGTCTCTCTCTCTCTCAAACTCTGGCTGAGTCTCCATCTGGAGCGTGGAACCCACCATGCTTATTAATTATGCCTGGGCTTCTAAGATCCAACCAGGGAGGCCTCAGTGTCTCCTCTCCTCTGGGAGAACGGAAGGACGCCTGCGGCCTACGTAAGTGGTGCAAACTTCTTGTCTTGAAGTTTTATTGGCCTCCCGTGTAAATCAATCTACTCAGCCTCTTTTCTCCACTGAATTTTCCTACTGAGCTATCCTCATTCTATTATTCTTTATATCTCTAATTAATACCTAATTGAAGCTATTGTATCCTGATCCTCGGCGAGGCCGTCCCCGCTTTGAACTCCCTGGATCAGCCGGGGCTGGACCTCGGCAGAATACCCTGGTTAGCACTCGAAGGTAAAATCAGGTGAGAGTTTGGGAGCCAGTTACAAGTTTATAGTTAACATTGTTAAGGGAAATGGCAGTATTTATTAGTCATGCAGGGAGATTAGCACATTAAAATGTTTTCATGTAGAAATGAGCAGTTTGAAGTGAAGGACAATAAAAAACACACGGAAAGAAAAATATATTTCAGCAGATTTAAAAAACTGAAATATATTTGACATATAACATTGTGTAAATTTAAAGTGTAAGATTTGGTAATTCGTTACACATAAATATTGTAATATGACTGCCATTCAGTTAAGTTCAGTTCAGTCGTTCAGTTGTGTCCGACTCTTGGAGACCCCATGAATTGCAGCACGCCAGGCCTCCCTGTCCATCACCAACTCCCGGAGGTCAGCACACCAGGCCTCCCTGTCCATCACCAACTCCTGGAGTTCACTCAGAGTGAACTCCATCACGTCCATCAAGTCGGTGATGCCATCCAGCCATCTCATCCTCTGTCGTCCCCTTCTCCTCCTGCCCCTAGTCCCTCCAAGCATCAGAGTCTTTTCCAATGAGTCAACTCTTCGCATGAGGTGGCCAAAGTACTGGAGTTTCACCTTCAGTATCATTCCTTCCAAAGAACGCCCAGGACTGATCTCCTTTAGAATGGACTGGTTGGATCTCCTTGCAGTCCAAGGGACTCTCAAGAGTCTTCTCCAACACCACAGTTCAAAAGCATCAATTCTTCACCGCTCAGCTTTCTTCACAGTCCAATTCTCACATCCATACATGACTACTGGAAAAACCATAGCCTTGACTAGATGGACCTTTGTTGGCAAAGTAATGTCTCTGCTTTTGAATATGCTATCTAGGTTGGTCATAACTTTCCTTGCAAGGAGTAAGCGTCTTTTAATTTCATGGCTGCAATCACCATCTGCAGTGATTTTGGAGCCCCAAAATATTAAAGTCTGACACTGTTTCCACTGTTTCCCCATTATTTCCCATGAAGTGATGGGACCGGATGCCATGATCTTCGTTTTCTGAATGTTGAGCTTTAAGCCAACTTTTTCACTCTCCTCTTTCACTTTCATCAAGAGGCTTTTTAGTTCCTCTTCACTTTCTGCCATAAGGGTGGTGTCATCTGCATATCTGAGGTTATTGATATTTGTCCCAGCAATCTTGATTCCAGCTTGTGCTTCTTCCAGCCCAGCATTTCTCATGATGTACTGTGCATATAAGTTAAATAAGCAGGGTGACAATATACAGCCTTGACGTACTCCTTTTCCCATTAGTTCTCCTCAAATCTGTCACATGGTTAAATGTGAGAAATGTCTGACTAATTGTCTTGGCGAAGAGGAGCCTAGAGAGAGGTGAATACAACGTGAGATTTGGTATTTGGATCAGTTCTTGGAAAAGAAAATGGATATAAAGGAAAAATTGAGAAAATCCGAATAAAGTGTTGACTTTAGTTAACACAACTTCATCACTATTGATTTGTTAATTATGGCAACTTTATACACCGAATAGAGGATTTTAAGAGTCAATGCATTGAGCGTGGGATACATGCGAACTCTGTAGAGTCTTGTCATTCTTGTAAATCAAAAGTTGTTCTAAAATAAAATCCTTCTAAAGAACATGGCTAGAATTCCCAATACATAATTGAGATAACTGCACAGTCTTTTCTCCTGAGCCTTCCCTTGGAATAAATACCAAGAGGGTAAGAGTCCTTCCTTGATTTTCAGCAATCTCAGCTAAAGGGTGGGAGGAGGTAAGGGTCTCCTTCAGAGCACACATAGAAGCCTTGGGTTCTTTCTCTGGTGCTTGAACGGGGTATTCCAATCCCTGAGATCAACCTTGTCACTCACCTCTTAGTCTAGCAATATTAGGAGCATACAGCCAATGTTAATACATTCATTAGTTTCTCCCAAATGTTAAAAAGTGTTGTAAAGAGAGTCACCCAGATACTTACTTCTACTAACAGGCAGATGTGTTGGGAGTCTGTACTGCAGAATCAGGACATGGACATGGAATCTGTGTTCTCTTTACTGCTGGAAATAAGCTCATTAGTGTCTTTACTTCTAATTAGATTAGAAAGCCATTTTCCAAAAACAGGAACTGATGAAAAACTCTGCCTTAAATTCCATTTCCCTAGAATTACTCCTCATAACAATGGAATCATGGCATTATTTGAAATTCATAAAAGTGAAATCTTGTATATTGTATATTATATACACTTCCCAGCTGGCTCAATGGGAAAGAATCTGCCTGGCAGTGCAGGAGCTGCAGGAGATGGGGGTTCGATTCCTGGGTCAAGGAAGATCCCCAGGAGAAGGAAACGGCAATCCACTTCAGTATTCTTGCAGCGTTTCTCCCATGGACAGATTGGCATATGCAGCAATAACAATGAGTGCTATACAACTTTACGGTAATCTTAAATTCACAAAGAACATAAGGAATATAAGGGTAACACATAACTGTAAATGCACTTCTTTTTTTAAGATTTTTTTGATATGAACCATTTATGCTAAAGCTGAAACTCCCGTACTTTGGCCACCTCACGTGAAGAGTTGACTCATTGGAAAAGACTGATGCTGGGAGGGATTGGGGGCAGGAGGAGAAGGGGACGACAGAGGATGAGATGGCTGGATGGCATCACTGTGAAAGGTTGTTGTTGAATCACGCGAATACACCGGGATTCTTGGCCCCCGGAGGAGAAGAATTCAATCCGGGGCCAGAGACGAGGCTTGATCGCTCAGAGCTTTTGTGTAATAAAGTTTTATTAAAGTATAAGGAGATAGAGAAAGCTTCTGACATAGGCATCAGAAGGGGGCAAAAAGAGTACCCGCTTGCTAGTGTTAACAATGAAGTTATATAATCCAAAGAATATCTGGAGGTTGTAAAGACCTCATCAGACCTACTCCCATAATTTGCATTTTAAGATAACACTGTCCTCAGGCAAGATACATCCTTGTAAAGACCAGGTCTACTCCCATAATTAACATTTTAAGATAACAGAAGGTGGAATCCAAAGACTGTCCTTAGGCAGGATACATTATTGGTATATAATCCTAAGGAATGTGGAGAAAGAAAAAAAGTTTGTCCTTTCTTCCTCCTTGAGAATTCCAGACCCCTCTCTCCTTGGGGACCCCTAGACTCCCTATCAACCTGCCTAGGAACTGACTCTCTCAACTGACTGGATGGACGTGAGTCTGAGTGAACTCCGGGAGTTGGTGATGGACAGGGAGGCCTGGCGTGCTGCGCTTCATGCGGTCGCAAAGAGTCGGACACGACTGAGCGACTGATCTGATCTGATCTGATAGAATATGTTACAGTATCCCTTCTGTTTTATGTTTTGATTTAGGCAGCAAAATTTTAGCTCCCTTACCAGGGATCAAACCTGCACACCCTATGTTGAAAGTCTTAACCACTGGACCACCAGGAAAGTCCTAGGTCTTCTTTTTTATTTCCCTGATCCCCCCAGTAGAGGCTTATCAGTTTTGTGCATCTTTAAGAAAAAAAAGCTCTTGCTTTTATTGACTTGTCCTATTGGTCTTTTGATGTCTGATTTTAAAATATTCTCTTTCATCTATATCGCTCCCACTCTCTGCTATCTTTGACACTATGTGTAGTTCTTTTTCTAATTTCTTTAGTTGGTAGGTTAGATTGTTTATTTGAGATTTTTCTTGCTTCTTGAGATAGGCTTTTATCCATATAAATTTCCCTCTAGAACTGCTTTTGCTGTGTTTTATAGATTTTGAAATTTTCTGTTTTTATTTTTATTTGCTTCAAGGTAATTCCTCATTTTCTTTTGATTTCACATAGACCTATTGGTTATTAATAGCCTGTTGTTTAGTGCCCAGGTTTGATCCTCTTGAATTAAGTAATTGTCAAAATCACTGCGCCATCATATCTAGGTGATTTTATTTTATGACATGTTCTTTTCAACCCCTATCCCTTTTTTACTGTTTATATGTTCCACATCCAGTTCTTGTCACAGAGGTTGATGATAATAAATTATATTTTCCTACAAAATTTCCATAATAATTGGCATCGAGTTATGAAAATGAGTCTAAATTGATTTGATTTGTGCCAGTGGTCCATATAATGAGTTTCTAATCATATTCCTCTTATTCCTTTCATCTCTTTGAATGTACTTTCCAGGTATTTTGTCTCATTCCATTTCTCTACCAGTACTTTTGTTGATGGTTTGGTCCAGTGGTTGAAGGTGAGGAAAGTACTAGTTTCAGAGCAGAGACACATCACAAGGAAGTGAAGAACCAAGAGGGACATACATGGCTTATGTCAGTCCCTAACGTGTGGGATTTCAGCATT
Organism: Bos indicus; assembly: GCF_029378745.1. Taxonomy (NCBI): domain Eukaryota; kingdom Metazoa; phylum Chordata; class Mammalia; order Artiodactyla; family Bovidae; genus Bos; species Bos indicus. Next base: position 58,772,596 of record NC_091777.1, read on the forward strand.
TCCTGCTTTCCTCCTGGTGAGACCCTGTCATCTTCAGGGATCATGAAAAAAAAAAAAAAAGCCTCTCAAATATATCCAGTTGTCTCCTAAGGGTGCCAACTAGAAACTTGTAATTGCTTCCAGTAATTAACAACTAAGAGAAAAGTTTTCAAAACGTTTTTGGCTCCCAAGCCTGCACTCCCATCGCTGCTGGTGGTGAAATGATAATTGCAGCTTTGATGGGAGGGGAGGGGAGGACACAGCATCTCAAACCTACATATCAGGGACCAACTGCCTGCCTCCCCTACACGAACTGGGTATAATGACCATCAGGGAGCCCACTCTCCTGGCAGCAGGTTGGTGTCAGGTAAGGGTGTTCTATTTCAGTCTGAGAGGGCAGAGTCTGTGAAAGAGAGGCAGATCAAGATGCTGAGTGATCATATCAGAAAGGGGCAGTCTTCTGTGTAGTCACTGGATTCAGTGCCAACACTATGCATAAGGTAGTAAAATCCTGAATCATGAGCCGAGATGGCAAAGAGAGATGGGGTCCTCACCCTAAACCAATCCCTGCTGGCTCCTCCTGAAGTTTAATTTAATCCTCACTGACAGTGGCTGTTGGACTTAGTCCAAGTGATAACAAAACCTGATTTTTATGAGGTGTTTAAAAATGTAGATATAAAATCAATTTTCTCTTGAGTCTGCCTCAGGGGAATCATAGACTAAATGTTCAGGATGCCTAGAGGGGCCACAAGAATAACTCCAGGGTGGTAATAAACAGTATGATGAGTCTGCAAAAATCATGTAATCCTATACAGAAAGTGAATGCAACTGGAAATGGCTTGAAGGGAAATGTTTTCTCTGACTCTGGATATTAACGGAGACAGTAATTGTGTCCTCACTGAAAACATCCGGAGTCCATTGATTATGGTGAGGCTGTCTTCACTCTTCATGTTATGAAATAAGCAGTTAAGGAAACTTCACATAATGCCGAGTTTCAGGCCGCAGCTCTCAGTCGTATATCGTACTGTTTCTGCCCATTTAAAAGGTATTTTAATATGAATCTAAATGCCTCTTACTTTAATTTATAAAATGCATAAGAATAGATCCCTTGCAGGTGCTGATTTGTACATATCTCCGGTATGTTAATATCATTTGAAAAGTATAAATCATTGCCGTATATTCAATTAACTCTGCTATTAATGAATAGATATATGTATCACTGGAAAATAATAATAATTTACTTTTTCCTTTTGTACTACTTCATCATGTGTGACTATTTTATGTCCCAAGTTAATGACTTTATATGGGATTATTTAACAATTTCTGGAGTACTTGCATTATAACTGCTTTTCTGAAATAAAAGCAAAAGTCTTCCTGTTTCCATCCTAATTCTGAGCCATCCTCATCTTCATGACACTACCTGGTCCTGGGGCAGGCTCCTCCCATATTCTCCTGGCAGGCAGCAGTGCATGTACATATACTAAGACACATGAAGCCTCATTTATAAGACAAAGTGTCTGTCTTAATAAAAATTATGAAATAGCAGCAGTCAAATATCAAAGAACAAGTTCTGAAAACAAAACTAAATATATATCTGAATTATTATATGAACAGTTAACTAACCTTTTGGCAAAGTTGGGGTTCAATGCACTATCTTTAGCAGTCCAGTGGGTTTCAAGTCCTCACTCTGTCCTAAGAGCAGATTTTGACAAATATTCAACCTCTCTGTGCTTATGTCACCCTCCTCTGTATCATTAACATCACATAAGTACCTGCCTCATAGATTGTTGAAGAATGAAGAAGTGATCATGTGTAGAGCCTACAGCTTTTAATTTTACATAGTAATGCTCTTTAAATATCATATGTGCAACTGTTTAAAGCTGCTGGTAACTGAAGAACATAAAGTAAATGTTTCTTAGTGGGAACTAAGGGTAAATGGAGAATACTGGATTTCAGCTGACATGATGCATGTAACCCACACCTCATGTTCCCATGCAGGACATTCTAACTCACAAGACAAATATCAGTGACTGTGAACCGGGAGGATGGCCAGCATTGATTTGACAATAGGCGTTATCTTCTTAATGCAGACGGTGGTTGGAGTCCTGGGGAATTTCTCACTCCTTTGCCATCATATCATCCTTCACTTCACTGGCTCCAGGTTAAGGTCCACGGATTTGATCCTTAAGCACCTGATTGTGGCTAACTCCTTGGTCCTCCTCTGTAAAGGGGTCCCCCAGACAATGGCAGTCTTTGGGTGGAAGCATATCCACAGTGATTTTGGCTGCAAACTTCTCTTCTTTCTGCACAGAGTGGGGAGGGGAGTGTCCATCGGTAGCATCTGCCTCTTGAGTGTCTTTCAGGTGATCATGATCAGTCCTTGGAACTCCAGGTGTGCAGTGCTGAAAGTTAAAGCTCCTAAGTACATCGTTCCCTCTATTTTCCTGTGTTGGATCCTGCAAATGCTGGTAAATTTCATTTTTCCTCTACATATAAATGGCAAATGGAATGACAAAAACAACACAAACAAGAAGGATTTTGGATACTGTTCTTCTACTCATCATGACAAAATCCAACAGTCATTGTCTGCAGCATTGCTAACACTCCCTGATGTTCTATGTTTGGGGCTCATGCTCTGGGCCAGCAGCTTCATGGTTTTCATCCTGTACAGACATAAGCATCGTGTCCAACACATTCGTAGGACTGATACCCCCACCAAATTCTCCCCTGAGTCCAGAGCTACCAAAACCATTCTTCTCCTGGTGAGCACTTTTGTCTATTTTTATACTCTTTCCTCCATTTTTCAACTCATGATGGCTCTTTTTGATTATCCCAGCTGGTTCCTTGTGAACATCACTGTAATCTTGGCTTTGTGTGTCCCAACTGTCAGTCCCTTTCTGCTCATGAGCTGTGACTGTAATGTACACAGGCTCTATTTTGCCTGGATAAGGAATACAAAGTCCCCTACTATTATGAGAAATGTGTGAATTGGGTGTATTTCTGAAGTGTATGGTTGACCATTCATTAATTCACCTCAGTTGTTGTTTAGACATTCAGTCATGTCTGACTCTTTGCGACCCCATGGACTGCAACACACCAGGCTTCCCTGTCCTTCAATACCTCCTGGAGTTTGCTCAGACTCATGTCCATTGAGTCGATGATATCATCCAACCATCTCTTCCTCTGTCATCCTCTTTTCCTGCCTTAAATCTTGCCCAGCCTCAGGGTCTTTTCTAATGAGTCATTTCTTTACATCAGGTAGCCAAAGTATTGGAGCCTCAGCATCAGTCCTTCTAATGAATATTCAGGATTGATTTCCTTTAGAATTGACTGGTTGGATCTCCTTGCAGTCCAAGGGACTGTCTAGAGTTTTCCCAAAACCACAGTCCAAATTATCAGTTCTTCAGTGGTCAACCTTCTTTATGGCTTCACCTCAGAGATCTAGCTAAAATTTTGAATCTCAAGAGAATAGTGAACATGACATGCTGAGCATCTTCTTCAAAATAAACAATTGTAATAGTATTGTCATGACATACAGTTATCTTGTAAAGAATTATATGGTTGAATTTTTCTAATACTTTCAGAAAATGAGTTCAGAATTCATGTGATAATAAAATCAAGTCTTGAAACAATCTGCATATTATAAGCTATTCAGGTGTGTACACCTGTTTTTTCAGTCTGCTATAGTATGTTTCCTAGAAGTTATACAGGCATGAACTTAAAGAGAAAGGTATGCATGACCGTGGGTTAGCATGTGCAATAGTCATTAATGAAAGAGAACAAGTTAATGTCCTCACAGAATAAAGAGTGACCTGGTGGGGAGTTGGAATTTAAAATACATCTCCTTCAGTAGAGACTTTGTCAGTCCATTATGAGTTTACAGATAACATGCCTAGAGAGGTGGTAGTACTTATTAGAAATATGTTGTTTGGAACTGAGATTAAAACATTTAAATACTTTCATGCAGAAATGACCAGACTGAAGTGAAGTGTACTTTCCAAAAAGAAACACAAAAACAAAAGAATATTCTAATATTTTAAAAATAATAGATGAACCATGTCAGCTGCTTTTTAAAATTAAAATGTATTTGATATATAGCATTATGTAAATTTAAAGTGTACAAAATATTGAAATAATTTTATTGTCTTATGTGTACATAGCTGTCGAGTTTCCCCAGCACCACTTTTGAAGAAACTACATTTTCTCCATTATATATTATATATATCTCCATTATATATTATTCCATCCATGTTTGCATGGTGAGATTTGGTCTGAGTCTGTTTCGTACTCATTCACAAAGGAGGTGTGTTAAGGCCTTTATAACAAGCGTGGAGAGGGAGGAGAGAAGATCCTGGGAGGAGAACATTCTCAAGAGCGAGGCCCACCAGCTCTCAGTGGTAGGGCTTATTTGTCATAGATTAATTGACCAATAGCACGTGGGTTTATTTCTGGCCTCTCTATTCTTTTCCAATTATTTATGTGTCTATTTTTGTGCCAGTTTGATACTGTTTTGGTGACTGTAGCTCTGTAGTATAGTCTGAAATCAAGGAGCTTGTTTCCTCCATTGTCTTCTTCTTCTTTTTTTTTTTTGAAAGCAGATACGTAATACGCTTACCAAATTCCAATGGTGTGACCGAATAGGATGGATATTCTCTTTCCCAAAACAGGAAATCAGAAAGAAGAAGCAACTCACTTGTTCAAGGCAGGTAAAATCCAAGGAGGGTAAATTCTGTCAGACTTTAAAGTTTGAGAAATATCATGTTTGGCTGAATATTCTGTCCCCTGGGCTACCCTGTGTACAACCCCACCTTTCAGACACCAGTGGCCATGACCACATGTACAGTGCATACTGTGGTTCATCACACCATTCATTAATAAGAGCAGCTGTTGCTTGGTGAAGTAATGGCTGAAGCTGGGGCTAGGATATATATGTATGTGTATATATATATATGTATATATATATTTCCTTTAGAATCCTATATTAAATAGTAGAAAAAGGAAGTGCTTTAAATAAGAAGTAAGAAGAACCATAATGATGGGCTATATCAGAGACACACAGAAGTCACCTAAAAGAACAGCCAATCACCAAGTTGGACAATTTGATTTTTTAACAAAGTGGTTTGGGATTATAACTCAAAGTATAAAAATTAATGTGTACCAGTGAAAACTGAAATGAAATACAATTGAAGAAATAATGTATTTGAGGAAACATAATTCCTTTTCAGAAAGATTCTATATAATTGTGTTAAAAGTTTATCATGAAAAAACGTGGAAAATAACATCCCATGCTTAAGTGTGGCATAGTGTCTTGCTTTCAATGAGTTCACCATGAAAAGGGACAAAAATAACATTTGATGAGTAAATCAGAGGCCCCTGCCTCATCCTGGAGACCTAGGTTAATTCAACAGTGATAAGTCATGTTGGTTGTATGGACCCTTGACATGATGAAATGAAAATGGCTCTTATACCTCTGCAGTCTTCCTCCCCAAAACACAGAACCCAAGTATAATCATGAAAGAAATGTCACATTCAGTTCAGTTCAGTTCAGTAGCTCAGTCGTGTCCAACTGTTTTCGATCCCATGAATCGCAGCACACCAGGCCTCCCTGTCCATCACCAACTCCCAGAGTTCACTCAGACTCACGTCCATCGAGTCAGTGATGCCATCCAGCCATCTCATCCTCTGTCGTCCCCTTTCCTCCTGCCCCCAATCCCTCCCAACATCAGAGTCTTTTCCAATGACTCAACTCTTTGCATGAGGTGGCCAAAGTACTGGAATTTTCAGCTTTAGCATCATTCCTTGCAAAGAACACCCAGGATTGATCTCCTTTAGAATGGACTGGTTGGATCTCCTTGCAGTCCAAGGGATTCTTAAGAGTCTTCTCCAACACCACAGTTCAAAAGCATCAATTCTTTGGCACTCAGCTTTCTTCACAGTCCAACTCTCACATTCATACATGACTACTGGAACAACCATAGCCTTGACTAGACGAACCTTTGTTGGCAAAGTGATGTCTCTGCTTTTGAATATGCTATCTAGGTTGGTCATAACTTTCCTTCCAAGGTGTAAGCATCTTTTCATTTCGTGGCTGCAATCACCATCTGCAGTGATTTTGGAGCCCCCAAAAATAAAGTCTGACACTGTTTCCACTGTTTCCCCATCTATTTCCCATGAAGTGATGGGACCAGATGCCATTATCTTCGTTTTCTGAATGTTGAGCTTTAAGCCAACTTTTTCACTCTCCTCTTTCACTTTATCAAGAGGCTTTTTAGTTCCTCTTCACTTTCTGCCATAAGCGTGGTGTCATTTGCATATCTGAGGTTATTGATATTTGTCCCAGCAATCTTGATTCCAGCTTGTGCTTCTTCCAGCCCAGCATTTCTCATGATGTACTGTGCATATAAATTAAATAAGCAGAGTGACAATATACAGCCTTGACATACTCCTTTTCCTATTTGGAACCAGTCTGTTGTTCCATGTCCAGTTCGAACTGTTGCTTCCTTACTTGCATATAGGTTTCTCAAGAGGCAGGTCAGGTGGTCTGGTATTCCCATCTCTTTCAGAATTTTCCACAGTTTATTGTGATCCACACAGTCAAAGGCTTTGGCAGAGTCAATAAAACAGAAATAGATGTTTTTCTGGAACTCTCTTGCTTTTTTGATGATCCAGCAGATGTTGGCAATTTGATCTCTGGTTCCTCTGCCTTTTCTAAAACTAGCTTGGACATCTGGAAGTTCACAGTTCATGTATTGCTGAAGCCTGGCTTGGAGAATTTTGAGCATTACTTTACTAGTGTGTGAGATGAGTGCAATTGTGTGGTAGTTTGAGCATTCTTTGGCATTCCCTTCCTTTGGAACTGGAATGAAAACTGATCTTTTCCAGTCCTTTGGCCACTGCTGAGTTTTCCAAATTTGCTGGCATATCGAGTGCAGCACTTTCACAGTATCATCTTTCAGGATTTGAAATAGCTCAACTGGAATACCATCACCTCCACTAGCTTTGTTCATAGTGATGCTTTCTAAGGCCCACTGGACTTCACATTCCAGGATGTCTGGCTCTAGGTGAGTGATCACACCATCGTGATTATCTTGATCATGATAGCTGTGAAAAGAAGAGAAGCGAAAAGCAAAGGAGAAAAGGAAAGATATAAGCATCTGAATGCAGAGTTCCAAAGAATAGCAAGGAGAGAAAAGAAAGCCTTCCTCAGTGATCAATGCAAAGAAATAGAGGAAGATAACAGAATGGGAAAGACTTGTGATCTCTTCAAGAAAATTAGAGATACCAAGGGAATATTTCATGCAAAGATGGGCTTGATAAAGGACAGAAATGGTATGGACCTAACAGAAGCAAAAGATATTAAGAAGAAGTGACAAGAATACACAGAAGAACTGTACAAGAAAGATCTTTCATGACCAAGACATCACCAGATGGTCAACACCGAAATCAGACTGGAATCAAGTTTGCAGGGAGAAATATCAATAACCTCAGATATGCAGATGACACAACCCTTATGGCAGAAAGCGAAGAAGAACTAAAGAGCCTCTTGATGAAAGTGAAAGAGGAGAGTGAAAAAGTTGGCTTAAAGCTCAAAATTTAGAAAACGAAGATCATGGCCTGTGGTCCCGTCACTTCAGGGCAAATAGATGGGGAAACAATGGAAACAGTGGCTGAGTTTATTTTTTGGGGCTCCAAAATCACTGCAGATGGTGATTGCAGCCATGAAATTAAGTGATGCTTGCTTCTTGGAGGAAAAGTTATGACCAACCTAGACAGCATATTAAAAAGCAGAGACATTACTTTGCCAACAAAGGTCCGTCTAGTCAAGGCTAAGTTTTTTCCAGTAGTCATGTATGGATGTTTGAGTTGGACTGAAAAAAAAGCTGAGAACTGCAGAATTGATGCTTTTGAGCTGTGGCATTGGAGAACACTCTTGAGACTCCCTTATATTTCAAGGAGATCCAACCAGTCCATCCTATAGGAAATCAGTCCTGAATATTCATTGGAAGGACTGATGCTGGCTGAAACCCCAATATTTTGGCCCATGATGAGAAGAACGGGCTCATTTGAAATGACCATTATGCTGGGAAGGATTGAAGGCAGGAGGAGAAGGGGACAACAGAGGATGAGATGGTTGGATGGCATCACCGACTCTATGGACATGAGTTTGAGTAAGCTCCAGGAGTTGGTGATGGACAGGGCAGCTTGCCATGGTGCAATCCATGGGGTCACAAAGAGTCAGACAAAAGATAAGACCACTAAAAATTGTGAGGGCATATCCCCTTATACTAGCTTCTTTCTTGTAAGAAACCATCACAGGAGGTAAAGATTGCTCATAGTGTTGAGAACATATTGATAATTATATAAATAATAAACAGTTCTCCTCTCATGGATGTGACATTATCTGGGTAGTCATGTAATATTACATGGCAAGTGGATTTTTCAGGTCCATTAAGTTTACTAAAGAGTTGATTCAAGATAGGGAATTTCCCCCAATTATCTGTGGGCCCAATGTAATTAATTCGGTTCAGTTGCTCACTCACGTCCAACTCTTTGTGACCCCACGACTGCAGCATGCCAGGCATCCCTGTCCAGCACCAACTGCTGGAGCTTGCTCAAACTCATGCCCATCAGGTCGGTGATGCCATGCGAGCATCTCATCTTGTCCTCCCCTTCTCCTGCCTTCAATCCTTCACAGCATCAGGGTCATTTCCACGAGTCCAATCTTCGCATTAGGTAGCCAAATTATTGGTGCTTCAGCTTCAGCATCAGTCCTTCCAGTGAATATTCAGGACTGATTTCCATTAGGACTGACTGGTCTGATCTCTGTGCAGTTAAGGAATTCTCAAGAGTCTTCTCCAACAACACAGTTCAAAAGCATCAATTCTTCTGTGCTCTGCTTTCTTTAGGTCCAACTCTCACATCCATACATCACTACAGGAAAAACCATAGCTTTGACTAGATGGACCTTTGTCAGTAAAGTAATGTCTCTGCTTTTTAATATGCTATCTAAGTTGATTATAACTTTGCTTCAAAGGATCAAGAATCTTTTAATTTCTTGGCTGCATGATCATCTGCAGTGATTTTGGAGCCCAACGAAATAAATTCTGTCACTGTTTCCATTGTTTCGCCATATATTTGACATGAAGTAGTGGGACCAGATGCCATGATCTTTGTATTTTCAATCTTGAGTTTTAAGCCAGTTTTTTCACTCTCCTCTTTCACATTCATCCAGAGGTTCTAGAGTTCTATAGTTTTTCACTTTCTGCCATAAGGATGCTGTCATTTGCATATCTGAAGTTATTGACATTTTTCCTGGCAATTGCTTCATCCAGCCTGGCATTTGCATGATGTACTCTGCATATAAGTTAAGTAAGCAGGGTGAGAATATACAGCCTTGATGTACTCCTTTCCCAATTTGGAGTCAGTCCATGGTTCCATGTTCGTTCTAACAGTTGCTTCTTGACTTGCATGCAGATTTCACAGGAGGCAGGTCAAGTGGTCTGGCACTCTCATCTGTTGAAGAATTTTCCACAGTTGATTGTGATCCACTCAGTCAAAGGCTTTGTTGTATCCAATAAAGCAGAAGTAGATGTTTTTCTGGAACTCTCTTGCTTTTTTGATGATCCAGCAGATGTTGGTAATTTGATCTCTGGTTCCTCTGCCTTTTCTAAATCCAGCTTGTACATCTGGAAGTTCTTGGTTCACATACTGTTGAAGCGTGGCTTGGAGAATTTTGATCATTACTTTGCTAGCGTGTGAGATGAGTGCAATTGTGTGGTAGTTTGAGGATTCTTTGGCATTGCCTTTCTTTGGGATTGGAATGAAAACGGATCTCTTCCAATTCTGTGGCCACTGCTGAGTTTTCCAAATTTGCTGGCCTATTAAGTGCAGCACGTTCACAGCATCATCTTTTAGGACTTGAAATAGCTCATCTGGAATTCCATCACCTCCACTAGCTTTGTTCATCCTGATGCCTCCTAAGGCGTATTTGACTTCAGACTCCAGGATGTCTGGCTCTAGGTGAGTGTGAATGATCACACCATCGTGGTTATCTGGGTCATGAGATTGTTTTGTATAGTCTTCTGTGTCTTCTTGCCACCTCTTCTTAATATCTTCTGCTTCTGTTCAGTCCATACCATTTCTGTCCTTTATTGTGCCCATCTCTGCATGAAATGTTCCCTTGGTATCGCCAATTTTCTTGAAGAGATACCTCATCTTTCTCATTCTATTGGTTTCCTCTATGTCTTTGTATTGATCACTGAGGCAGGCTTTCTTATCTCTCCTTGTTATTCCCTGGATGTCTGTATTCAGATGGGTGTATCTTTCCTTTTCTCCTTTTCCTTTATCGTCTCTTTTTTTTCTCAGCTAATTGTAAGGCCTCCTCAGACAACCATTTCGTCTTTTAGCATTTCTTTTTCTTGGGGGTGGTCTTGAACACTGCCTCCTGTACAATGTCAGCAACCTCTGTCCACAGTTCTTCAGGCACTCTGTCTATCAGATCTAATCACTTGAATCTGTTTGTCACTTCCACTGTATAATTGTAAGGCATTTGATTGAGGTCATACGTGAGTGGTCTAGTGGTTTTCCCTACTTTCTTCAATTTCAGTCTGCCTTTGGCAATAAGGAGTTCATGATATGAGCCACAGTCAGCTCCTGGTCTTGTTTTTGCTGACTGTATAGAGCCTCTCCATCTTTGGCTGCAAAGAATATAATCAATCTGATTTTGGTGTTGACCATCTGGTGATGTCCATCTGGTGTAGCGTTGTCTCTTGTGGCTTGAAATAGGTTGTTTGCTATGACCAGTGCATTGTCTTGGCAAAATTCTGTTAGCCTTTGCCCCGCTTCATTTTGTACTCCAAGGCCAAAGTTGCCTGTTACTCCAGGTATCTCTTGATTTCCTCCTTTTGTATTCCAGTCCCCTATGATAAAAAGGACGTCTTTTTTTGGTGTTAGTGCTAGAAGGTCTTGTAGGTCTTCATAGAACTGTTCAACTTCAGCTTCTTCAGCATTGCTGGTTGGGGCATCGGCCTGGATTACTGTGATATTGAATGCTTTGCTTTGGAAACGAACAGAGATCATTCTGTCATTTGTGAGATTACAGCCAAATACTGCATTTCAAACTCTTTTGTTAACTATGAGGGTTACTCCATTTCTTTTAAGGGATTCTTGCACATAGTAGTACATATAATGGTCATCTGAATTAAATTCACCCGTTCCAGCCCATTTTAATTCACTGATTCCTAAAATGTCGATGATCACTCCTCCCATCTCCTATTTGACCACTTCCAGTGTACCTTGATTCATGGATCTAACATTCCAGGTTCCTATGCAATACTGTTCTTTGCAGCATCGGACTTTACTTCCATCACCAGTCACGTTCACAACTGGGCTTTGTTTTTGCTTTGGCTTCTTCTCTTCATTCTTTCTAGAGATATTTCTCCACTCCTTTCTGGTAGCTGGACAGCCTCATGTAAATCAGTGAAGTCAAATCACGCTCTCACACCATACACACACACACACAATACTCAACATGGCTGCAAGAGTTAAATAGAAGACATGACACCAAAAACTGCTAGAAGAGAACATAGGCAAAACTTTCTCCAACATAAGTTCCAGGATCACCCTTGGAAGTCCCAGGATCAAAAAGACAGACTCTTACAGTTTGTACTACATTTTAGGCCTGCCTTAATAAAATACAGCAGCCTGGGAGGTTTAAACATAGATAGTTTTCACAGTTTTTCACATAGATAGTTTTTCACAGTTCTGGAGGCTAGAAGTACATGATCAAGTTGTCAGTGTGTTTGCTTTTTGTGAAGCTCCTACTTGCATTTCAGATTTTCTTTTAATTTTGCACAGATGCACTGGTTTTTAGTGGCATACTGTTTCATCTCCAAGGATGCTCCTAAATTAAGTACTTGATAAAATCATCAAGCCGTCAGATCTAGGTGCTTTTATTTTATAACTATTTTCAAATCCTCAAATCCTCTCTCTTTTTTCTATTTGTTTATTCTGCACCGAATTCTTATCACAGGGTTCAATAATAATAAAGTATATTTTCCTACAAAATTTCCATAATAATTGGCTTTGCATCATGAAAATGAGTCTAGATTGATATAAGTTGTGCCAGTGGTTCCTATCATGAGTTCTTGATGATATTCCTCCTTTTCCTTTTGTCTCTTTGAATATACTTCCCAGGTATTTTGTCTCATTCCATTTCTTTACCAATACTTTCATTGATGGTTCCATTCAATGGTTGAAGGTGAGGAAAGTACTAGTATTAGGGCAGAGATGCTCAGGGAAGTGAAGAATCCAGAAGGACGCAAATGGTTTGTGTCAGTCCCTAATGTGTGTGATTTCAGCATTTCTTCCTCGTGAGACCATCTCCTTCAGGGATCATGGAAAAGAAAATGCCTCTCAAGTACAGCCAGTTGTCTCTGAAGGGTGCTAACTAGAAACTTGTAATTGTTTCCAGTAATTAACAACTGAGAGAAAAGTTTCCAGAAGTGTTCTCAGCTCCCAGGCCTGCAGTCCCATCACTGCTGCAGGTGAAAGGATAATTGCAGTTTTGACAGGAGGGGAGGGGAGGACAGCATCTCAAACCCATTTATCAGGATCTGGCTGCCTCCCTCCCACACACATACGGGGTATAATGACCATCCCACCAAGCCCTTGTCCTGCCAGCTGGAAGGTATGTTCGTTGTACTTTCGTCTGAGCAGCAGAGTCTGTGAGAGAAAGGCATATCAAGATTCTGGGTAAGTGATCAGATCAGAAACAGACACCAACACCGATTTGTTGACATTCTAACAAATCTAGTATGTCAGTTTATGAAAGACACAAGAGCACATGCTTTACAAGTGCTAAATTTTGCCTCTGTGTCTTGTATGTAATGTCAGTTGCAAATATTAATTCATTGCTAATTTTTTCACTTGGCTCAGACAATAACACACTGTTCAGTATACGATCAGACAATAATAATTTTGTTTTTTCTTAAACTGTTTTATCACATGCTAGTGTTTTATGCCCTAAGGTTTATTGCCTACATATGATTATTCAAACATTTCTATAATATATGTTATTTCATTTGTGTTTCTATCATAGGAACAAAAGAGTCTTTCTGTTGCCATCCCCACAGTGAAGCATTCTCGTCTTCATGACATTGCCTTGTCCTGAGGCAGGTTCCTGCTGTATTCTACTGCCAGCAGTGATGTTCATGTATTAAGATGCTAAGACGTTATTCAGAATACGTGGTATCATAGAATAAAGCTTTACAAATAAATGGAATCATGTTATATGAAAATTACAAAATACCACAGGTCTACAATCAATAGTTGTGAAATCAAAATCAAATATAGATCTGGTTTATTATATGCTTGCAACTAACTAGCTGTTTGCATGGCTGGTGATCAGTGCACTCTTTTTTTTTTTTTTTGTCTTTGTCCGTGCCTCAAAGTTCATGGAATCTTAGATCCTGGACCAGGGATTGAACCTGGACCCTCTGTGATGGCAGACAGAGTCTTAATCATTTAAGCATCTGGGAAGTTTTCAAACCACTGTCTTCAGTAGCCAAATGGGATTCAGTCCTCACTGTGCATTAAGAAGCAGATTTGACAAATACTTAACCTGTCTAGGTATAGGTTACACTCCTCTGTATAACTAAGATCCCTTCAGTTCCTGCCTCAAAAATTTGTGAAGTAGAAGAAGTGATCACATGAGTATATCCAGTGATTAATTTTATTTATTAGTTCTCTTTAACTGTTATACATGGAACCCTTTAAAGGCTGCTGGTAACAGAAAACACAAGAAGCAAATATTTCCAAGTGGGAACTATTGTTAAGTGGAGAATATTGGATTACAGTTGACACTATGCATGTAGCCCATGCCTCATATTCCCACGCAGGACATTCTAACTCACAAGTACCAGTGACTGTGAACTGAGAGGATGGCTGGCAGCTTTTTCATAATAGGCATGATCATCTTAACACAGACTGTGGTTGGAATCCTGGGGAATTTCTCACTCCTTTGCAGTTATATCGTCCTTCACGTCATGGGTTACAGGTTAAGGTCCACAGATTTGATCCTTAAGCACCTGATTGTGGCCAACTCCTTGGTCCTCGTCTGTAAAGGGGTCCCCGAGACAATGGCAATCTTTGGGTGGAAGCAGATCCGCAGTGATTTTGGCTGCAAACTTCTCTTCTTTCTGCACAGAGTGGGGAGGGGAGTGTCCATCGGCAGCATCTGCCTCTTGAGTGTCTTTCAGGTGATCACAATCAGTCCCTGGAACTCCAGGTGTGCAGCGCTGAAAGTAACAGCTCCCAAGTACACCGTTCCCTCTCTTTTCCTGTGTTGGATCCTGCAAATGCTGGTAAATGTCATTTTTCCCATCTATATAACTGGCAAATGGAGTCACAATAACATCACAGAAGAAAGAGATTATGGCTGCTGTTTTAGTATTCTTACTGACCAGAAGAATATAAAAACCAGAGATGCCTTGTATGCAGCATTGCTGTCATCCCCTGATGTTTTATGTTTGGGGCTCACACTCTGGGCCGGCGGCTCCATGGTTCTCATCCTGTACAGACATAAGCAGCAGGTCCAGCACATTCGTAGGACCGATGCCTCCTCCAGGTCCTCCCCTGAGTCCAGAGCTACTAAAACCATCCTTCTCCTGGGGGGCACCTTCGTCTGCTTTTATACTCTTTCCTCCATCTTTCAAGTTCTTCTGGCTCTTTTTGTTCAGCCCAGCTGGTTCTTTGTGAACATGACTGTAATCATAGCAGCATGCTTCCCAAGTGTCAGCCCCTTTCTGCTCATGAGCCGTGACTCCAGTGTACAAAGGCTCTACTTTGCCTGGGAAAGAAATGCAGAGTCCTCTACTATTATGAGAAAAGTGTGAATTTTATTTATTTCTATAATGAGCCATTGCCAGCTCACTTATTCACCCTCAGAATCCTAATTTAAAATTTGAATTTCAAGATAATATACCGTTCATGTCAAATGTCTTCTTCAATATAAAGACCAATTGAAATATATTGTCATGAAATATGAATACCTCATAAAAAATCATATCATTGAAGTTTCCTTGTAGAAAAGGAGTTCACAAATTTATGCAATAAACAAGTCTTGAAATGATATGCATATTATAAAGTGTTCAAATGTGTTACTTTCAGTCTAACAGAACGAATTTCCCAGGAATGAAGTTGGTATGGAATTATAGATAAAAGTATACATGAAAATGGATCAGTGTGTACAGTAGTCAGAAATAAAATGGAAGAAATTAATGTCCTCACAGAGTAAAGAATACCCTGGTTACTACGCGAAGGTAAAATCAGGTAAAAATTTGGGAGCCAGTTACAAGTTTATAGTTCACATTGTTAAGAGAGATGGCAGTATTTATTAGAAAGAGTCTTGCAGGGAGATTAGCGCATTTAAATATTTTCATGTAGAAATGAGCAGTTTGAAGTGAAGTACAATACAAAACACACCGAAAGAAAAATATATTTCAGCAGACATAAAAAACTGAAATATATTTGACATATAACATTGTGTGAATTTTAAGTGTAAGATGTGATAATTTGTTACACATAAATATTGTAATGTGACTGCCATTACAACCACATATCGCAATGCATAACTTTTCTTTTACGTCAATTTTTTCCTTGAATTATAGTTGATTTACAGTATTATAGTAGTGGCAGAGTTACAATATTGTGGTTCAGTGTATAGGTTATACTTTGTTTAAAGTTATTATGAACTATTGGCTATATTCCCTGTGCTGTAAAGTATGTCCTTGTAGTTTATTTATTTTCTACATAGTAATGTGTACTTCTAAATCTTTACTGTGTCTTGCCCCTTCCCACTTTCTCTCTCCACTGGTAAGTACTCGTTTATTCTCTATATGTGAGAGTCTTTCTTTATATCATTATTTTCATCCATTTGTACTAGATTTAGATTCCTTATGTCAAGGGATAATATACAGTATTTAACTTTCTCTGTCTGACTTAATTCACTAAACACAATGATTTCCAGGTCCATCTGTGTTAGAAGCTGCAAAATTTTATTCTCAAAGGGTGAGGAATATTCCATTGTGTGTGTGTACTGAATTCATTAATTTTCTGGTGGAGACATTAGGGTTTTCTATAGAAAGTATTATTTCTCTATAGTAGTGACAGTTTTCTTCTCTTAGGCATTGGATGTCTCTTATTACTTTTTTGTCCAAATACTGTTAAACCAGAGTGGCAAGAGTGAGCATCCTTGTCTTGGTCCTGATTTTAGAGGAAAAAGCTTTCAGATATCCACCTCTGTGGGTTTGCCTTTGTTATGTGGAGATGTATTTTCTCTATGCTTATTTTTCTGAGAGTATTTACCATGAATGGATGTTAGATTTTGTCAACGCTTTTTCTATGTCTGTTGACACAATCTTGTGTTTATCTTCCTTTTTTAATGTGGTGTATCACGTGGATTGAGTTGTGGATTTTTAACCATCCTTGCATCTCTGGAACAATGCTACATGGTAATCATTTATGATATCTTTTATAGATTGTTGAATTCTGTTTGCTAATATTTTGTTGAAAATTTTTTTCAACCATATTCATCAAGAAAATGATCTGTAATTTTCTGTAGTGTCTCTTTATAGTACTGATATAAATGTAAAGATAGCCTGATAGAATAAATTTCAGAGTGTTCTCTTCCTCTTTAATTTTTTGGAATAGTTTAAGAAGGACAGATTTTATTTTTAAAAATGTTTCATAGGATCACATGTGACACCCTCAGGCCCTGGACATTGTTTTCTGGGAGGTTTTTGATTCAGTTCAGTTCAGTTCACTCGCTCAGTTGTGTCCGACTCTTTGTGACCCCATGAACTGCAGTACACCAGGCCTCCCTGCCCATCACCAACTCCTGGAGTTCACTCAGACTCATGTCCATTGAGTCAATGATGCCACCCAACCATCTCATCCTCTGTCGTCCCCTTCTCCTCTTGCCTTCAATCTTTCCCAGCATCAGGGTCTTTTCAAATGAGTCAGCTCTTCACAGAAGGTGGCCAAAGTATTGGAGTTTCAGCTTCAACATCAGTCCTTCCAATGAATATTAAGGACTGATTTCCTTTAGGATGGACTGGTTGGATCTCCTTGCAGTCCAAGGGACTCTAGAGAGTCTTCTCCAACACCACAGTTCAAAAGCATCAATTCTTGAGTGCTCAGCTTTCTTTATAGTCCAATGCTCACATCCATACGTGACTACTGGAAAAACCATAGCCTTGACTAGACAGACCTTTGTGGACAAAGTGATGTCTCTACTTTTCAATATGCTATCTAGGTTGGTCATAACTTTCCTTCTAAGGAGTAAGCGTCTTTTAATTTCATGGCTGCAATCCCATCTGCAGTGATTTTGGAGGGCCACCCCCCAAAATAAAATCAGCCACTGTTTCTACTGTTTCCCCATCTATTTGCCATGAAATGATGGGAGTGGATGCCATGATCTTAGTTTTCTGAATGTTGAGGTATAAGCCAACTTTTTCACTCTCCTCTTTCACTTTCATCAAGAGGCTTTTTAGTTCCTCTTCACTTTCTGCCATAAGGGTGGTGTCATCTGCATATCTGAGGTTATTGGTATTTCTCCCACAAATCTTGATTCCAGCTTGTGCTTCCTCCAGCCCAGCGTTTCTCATGATGTACTCTGCATATAAGTTAAATAAGCAGAGTGACAATATACAGCCTTGATGTACTCCTTTCCCTATTTAGAACTGGTCTGTTGTTCCATGTCCAGTTCTAACTGTTGCTTCCTGACCTGCATATAGGTTTCTCAAGAGGCAGGTCAGGTGGTCTGGTATTCCCACCTCTTTCAGAATTTTTCAGTTTATTGTGATCCACACATTAAAGGCGTTGGCATAGTCAATAAAGCAGCAATAGATGTTTTTCTGGAACTCTCTTGCTTTTTTGCAGATGTTGGCAATTTGATCTCTGGTTGGTTCCTCTGCCTTTTCTAAAACCAGTTGAACATCTGAAAGTTCACAGTTCATGTATTGCTGAAGCTTGACTTGGAGAATTTTGAGCATCACTGTACTAGTGTGTGAGATGAGTGCAATTGTGTAGTAGTTTTAGCATTCTTTGGCATTGCCTTTCTTTGGGATTGGAATGGAAATGGACCTTTTCCATTCCTGTGGCCCCTGCTGAATTTTCCAAATGTGCTGGCATATTGAGTGCATCACTTTCACAGCATCATCTTTTAGGACTTGAAATAGCTCATCTGGAATTCCATCACCTCCACTAGCTTTGTTCATAGTGATACTTCCTAAGACCCACTTGACTTCACATTGCAGGATGTCTGGCTCTAGGTGAGTGTGAATGATCACACCATCATGATTATCTAGCTTGTGAAGGTCTTTTTTCTATAGTTCTTCTGTGTATTCTTGCCACCTTTTCTTAATATCTTCTGCTTCTGTTAGGTCCATACCATCTTTGTCCTTTATTGCGCCCAACTTTGCATGAAATGTTCCCTTGGTGTCTCTAATTTTCTTGAAGAGATATCTAGTCTTTCCCATTCTATTGTTTTCCTCTATTTCTTGGCATTGATCACTGAAGGCTTTCTTATCTCTCCTTGCTATTCTTTGGAACTCTGCATTCAAATGAGTATATCTTTCCTTTTCTCCCTTGCTTTTCACGTCTCTTCCTTTCACAGCTATTTGTAAGGCCTCCTCAGACAGCCATTTTGCTTTTTTGCTTTCAAGATTGTCTATTTCTTCCTAATTCAGTCTTATTTTTTAATATAAATGTATTTATTTTAATTGGAGGCTAATTACAATATTGTATTGCTTTTGCCATACATCAACATGAATCCACCATGGGTGTACACGTGTTCCCCATCCTGAATCCCCCTGTCACGTCCCTCCCCATACTATCCCTCTGGGTCATCCCAGTGCACCCGCCCTGAGCATCAAAGACTGTTTCTAGAAATTTGGTCAGTTATGTGGATTTGGGTTTTTTCTTTAGATTTTTTCAGACATTTGAAATAGGCCTGTATTGATATAAAGTTTTCTCTTAGAAGTGTGTTTACTGTGTTCCATCGATTTTGGAAAGTTGTGTTGTTATTCTCATTTGTCTTCTGGTACTTTCTGATTTACTCTTGATATGTTGTTTGAACCTATTGAGAGGGTAACAGGCAGGAAGGCCAGGAGTCTCCAAGTGGAGGAAATAGCCTGCAAGTGTCAGACATTTTTGTCTCTCTTAAGTGGCAGGAGGAAACAAACTAGCAGTATTTTTTTCTTCTCTATACAAATTTAAAAGGAGGTTTCTCTTAACATACTGTGTTGCCATAATGACACCTGGTTTCACCTGAAGTTAACTATTCTCAAACCTTGACATAACCAATGCATTTTTCTTATAGAAATGTTTGTCTTAAGCTATTTAATGTACTGTGCATTTACCCCAAACTCTGTCTTCAAGTTGGTTCCGCCTAATGGCTGAGAACCTACTTGACAAACCAGAATATTATACTCAGATACTGTTCCCCTAATCTATGTAAACAAAATTATTTGTATGGTAACCTGCCCTTCTACAAGATTCAAGTTAATCATTTTATGGCCTGGGATGAGTCATCTAGTGTCAAGATTATCCCAAAATGCATCTTATGGATGAGGGGCCTTGTGCCATTCTGAGTTTTAAGACATTCCTTTCTTTCATTAACAGACAGTTAGTGACTATATAACATCCAGCTGAAGACTAGCAAGAGGGTACTCTTTCTGTCCCTTTCTGATGCCTATGTCAGAAGCTTACTGTATCTCCTTTATACTTTAATAAAACTTTATTACACAAAAGTTCTGAGTGATCAAGCCTCGTCTCTGGCCCCGTGTTGAAATCTTATCCTCCAGAGGCCAAAAATCCTGGCGTCTTTGTATTGTTCAACAACAACCTTTCACTCTCATATTTTAGTAATGTGTTGTTTAGTCTCCGTGAGTTTGTCTCTTTGCAGATTTATATCTGAGGTAAGTCTCTTGCAGGAAACATAGTGAAAGTACTCGTTTTTTTTTTTAATCCAGTTAGATGCTGGAACAGAAACCCTGTGGGTCAGGCCCAAGGTGAATCTCTTTCTTCTAAGCATGTGTTGTTCCTCTCCACACAGTGGGTTCATTTCCCCAGAGGAAGAAGACCTCTGAATCAATTGGGAACCATGGGCAGACAGGGGTCTGATGCTCTGCCTATGTGGGTGCCAATGGCTGTGCTGTCGCAGCCTCAAGTGCAAGCTCCCATTGTCCTTCACAGTTGAAGACTGCTCCCTGTCTTTGCAACCCCCACCCTGTTATGGAGCTGCTCTTTACAGCTTGCAGGAGCTCACGGGGACCCTAACCATTGGTTGGTAAGTGAGCTGTTGTGGAACAGCTCTGTCCCAGAACCAGGTTGTTCTGTGTCCCTTGGTGAAGTCTTCTCTCTGGTTGTAGGCTCCCTAGATCCAATGCAGCGATATGACATGGATTGAGTTGGGCAGAAGCATTTGCTGTGTTCAGGCTGGGCACATGAGTAGGTGGTAGGTTGTCGTGGGAAACTCTGCAGCCACTAGAGCAGACCCCTCTGTCTTGTCTGGGTGGAAAGTCCCTTGTGTCTCTAAAGTTTCCCCATCCTCTGTCACTCCTGCACTGTGTGAAACTGCTCCTCAGGGTAGGCAGTTCTTTGCATATTTACCTGCAAATTATCCCTGCATAATGAGCTGTAGTGAAATAGCTGTCATATGATCTCTGGGCTGCTTCTGGGGGGTTGCTTGAATCAACACCAAAAGTGGCTGCCACTGCTCCACCCAGGCTCTGCCCTGGCTGTGGGTTATCTCTGTGTCCCTCCGTCAACTCTTCCCTTACAGTGACTGCTCCAGATCCAGTGCCATGGAGGGAGGAGGACTGGTGTGTTCATTCCACTGGGGCTGGGGTGTGTGGTGAGTTGGTTGTGGTAAAACAGCAGCTACTTGAGTAGACCTCTGTCTTCCCTGCCTCATGGACTAGTCAATGTGTGCTCCTCATGAGCATAGTCCTATCTTTCTATAGCTCTTCTTCTCGTCCCAGCGCTTCTCCCACCAGACAGTGAGGCTTGTATCAAACACACAGGACCCTAGGACTGGGGTACCCAATCTGTGGCTCAGACTACTCACTCACCAACGCATCCATTTCTCTGAGTTGTCAGCCATGGGTACAGCTCCTGGCTCCATTGCTCAAGGATAGATCATATATTGGAACCCAAAACAAATCTCAACACATTTAAGTAGAAATCACATATATCCTATATTCCACTCACAATGGTATGAAGTGAAGAAGCCATCTTTGAGAAGAGAACTAGAAAAGTGAGAGAGGAATTTACAGCAATATGGGCCCACCTAAAGAAAGAAGGAAAATCTCAAATAACATTCTAGCCATACAACTAAAGAAACTAGAAAAGAGAAAGAAACAAAGCCCAAGTCAGGAGAATGAAGGAAATGATAAAATTAGTGTGAAAGTAAATAAAACAGAGACTAAAAAGACAGTAGAAAAGATCAATCATGGAATTCCCTGGCGTTCCAGTAGCTAAGTCCACTGGGGCTCCATGCTCCCAATCAGGAGGCCTGGGTTTGATCCATGGTCCAGGATCTCGATAGTACATGCGACAACTAAGACTTTGCATGCCACAACTAAAGATACCGAGTCCACAACTAAGGCAGAGTGCACCCAGATACATAAATAAATATTTTTAAAAGATCAATCAGACTAAGTACTGGTTCTTTGGAAAGGTAAACAAAATTGAGAAACCTTTAATTAGACTCACTTTTAACAAAGAGAGAGAGAAGGTTCTGATTAATACATTATGAAACAAGAAGAAAAAGAGCAATAATTACACAAGAATACAAATAATTGTGACAATATTGTGAACATCTATGTATGCCAACAAACTTGGACAGACCAGAAGAAATGGGTCCATTTTTAGAATCATACAACCTTCCAAGACTGAATCATGAAATAGAAAACCTGACTAGACTGATCACTCGTCCAGTGCTTGAAATAGTAACAGAAAACTTCCCCAAACCAAAGTTCAGGACCAGATGGCTTCACAGGTGAATTCTACCAAACATTCAAAGAGTTAATACCAATGCTTCCCAAGCACTTCCAAAAAAACCAAAGAGTAGAGACTGCTTTTTACCTCATTTTATGAGGCCAACATCACTCTGATACCAAAAGAACAAAATGGCAATATGTATAAAGAAAATTACAGGCCAGAATCTCTCATAAACATAGATGCAAAAACCCCCCACAAAATATTAGAAAATTGCATGCAACAATACGTTGAAAGACTCCTATGGATCCACATTCAGCTTGGTAACATCTGCTTGTAGGAAGGGGGAGCTGGAAATGAAGGACGTGGCAGAGGACCCATTCATTAATTCCACAATTTGTCATCTAATCATAGCTTCCCTGGTAGCTCAGCTGGTAAAGAATCCACCTGCAATGCGGGAAACCCCAGTATATAATTCCTGGATCAGGAAGATCAGCTGGAGAAGGGAGAGGCTACCCACTCCAGTATTCTTGGGCTTCCCTGGTGACTCAGATGATAAAGAATCTGCCTGCAGTGCAGGAGACCTGGATTCGATCCCTGGGTTGGGGAGATCCCCTGGAGAAGGGAATGCCTACCCAATCCAGTATTCTGGCCTGGAGAATTCCATGGAGAGAGGAGCCTGGCAGTCTACAGTCCATGGGGGTCTCAAAGAGTTGGGTACGACTGGGTGATTTTCACTTCACTTCATATATGACACATTCAGTTTTTTAAAATTTATTTTACTGATATATAATGTTGATTTACAGCATGGTCTTAATGTCTGCTGTACTGCAAAGTGATTTAGTGACTTTTTTTTCATATTCTTTCCCACCATGGCTTATCACAAGGTATTAACTATAGTTTCATGTGCTGTGCAGTAGGACATTGTTCTTGATGCATTCTGTCTTTAATAGTTTTCATCTACTAATCTCAGACTCCCAATCCATCCTTCCCCCACCTTCCCCTTGGGAACCACATTCTGTTTTTATGTCTGTGAGTCTGTTGTTCTTCATAGATAAGTTCATTTGTGTCGTGTTTTCGCTCGCTCAGTTGCTTCAGTCATGTTCAACCCTTCAGACTGCAGCCTAGCAGATTTCTCTGTCCATGAGGATTCTCCAGGGAAGAATACTGGAGTGGGTTGCCATGCACTACTCAGGGAATCTTCCTGACCCAAGTAGTGGATCAGACTTGAATGGAACCCACGTCTCTTTATGTCTCCTTCATTGGAAGGAGGGTTCTTTACCCCTAGCACCACCTGGCAGGCCCCAGTATTTTAGTTTCCATACATAAATTATATCATGTGGTATTTGTTGCTCTCTTTCTGGCTTACTCCCCTGAGTATGATCATCTCTAACTCTATCCATGTTGCTGCAAATGGCATTATTTCATTCTTTTTATGGCTGAGTTGTATTCCATTGCATACATACACCACACAGTATTTAATCAGTCAGGGTTACTTTCTAATTACAGCTCAGGGGGAAAATATCTTGCTTATTTAAAATACCCTCAAAACTGTTTTAAAAGCACATACAGTACATGAGGAAAGCTAAAATTTTGAGGAAACAGCACTCAACAGCATTCTACCTCTTCCTTCACAATATTAGTCATAGGATGTGAACTCACAGGGTCAGGAAGGAGAGGCTGTTTACTGGTGTCCAGTGATGCAGGGGTTGGGGAGTGATGTCAGCTCATCATGTTCAAAGTCCGCTGTGTCATTGAATATTTGCTATACCTCAAAGAAATTCTATGCCTCTCTACTGATATGATGAAAACACATTTACGTGTTCTGGTATTTCTGAAACATACCATTTAAAATGCAGATATATGAGTCTTTAAACCCTTTAAGCTTTACTGTAACCAATTCAACAGTATGTGAACCGTGAACTTCCAGACGTTCAAGCTGGATTTAGAAAAGGCAGAGGAACTGGAGATCAAATTGCCAACATCGATTGGATCATCGAGAAAGCAAGAGAGTTCCAGAAAAACATCTACTTCTGGTTTATTGACTATGCCAAAACCTTTGACTGTGTGGATCACAACAAACTGTGGAAATTCTTAAAGAATGGAAATACCAGACCACCTGACCTCCCTTCTGAGAAATCCACAGAATGGGAATACCAGACCACCTGGCTTGCCTCCTGAGAAATCTGTATGCAGGTCAAGAAGAAACAGTGAGAACTGGACATGGAACCACAGACTGGTTCAAAATCGAGAAAGGAGTATGTCAAGGTTGTTTATCGTCACCCTGCTTGTTTAACTTAAATGCAGAGTACATCATGCAAAATGCTGGGCTGGATGAAGCACAAACTGGAATCAAGGTTGCAGGGAGAAATATCAATAACCTCAGATATGCAGATGACACCACCCTTATGGCAGAAAGCGAAGAAGAACTAAAGAGCCTCTTGATGAAAGTGAAAGAAGAGAGTGAAAAAGTTGGCTTAAAGCTCAACATTTAGAAAACGAAGATCATGGCCTGTGGTCCCGTCACTTCAGGGCAAATAGATGGGGAAACAATGGAAACAGTGGCTGAGTTTATTTTTTGGGGCTCCAAAATCACTGCAGATGGTGATTGCAGCCATGAAATTAAGTGGCGCTTGCTCCTTGGAAGGAAAGTTATGACCAACCTAGACAGCATATTAAAAAGCAGAGACATTACTTTGCCAACAAAGGTCCGTCTAGTCAAGGCTATGTTTTTTCCAGTAGTCATGTATGGATGTTTGAGTTGGACTGAAAAAAAAGCTGAGAACTGCAGAATTGATGCTTTTGAGCTGTGGTGTTGGAGAACACTCTTGAGACTCCCTTATATTTCAAGGAGATCCAACCAGTCCATCCCATCGAAAATCAGTCCTGAATATTCACTGTAAGGACTGATGCTGGCTGAAACCCCAATATTTTGGCCCATGATGAGAAGAACTGACTTATTTGAAAAGACCATTATGCTGGGAAGGATTGAAGGCAAGAGGAGAAGGGGACAACAGAGGATGAGATGCTTGGATGGCATTACCAACTCTATGGACATGAGTTTGAGTAAGCTCCAGGAGTTGGTAATGGACAGGGCAGCTTGCCATGGGGTCACAAAGAGTCAGACAAAAGATTAGACCACTGAAAATTGTGAGGGCATATCCCCTTATACTAGCTTCTTTCTCATAAGGAACCATCACAGGAGGTAAAAATTGCTCATAGTGTTGAAAACATATTGATAATTATATAAATAATAAACAGTTCTCCTCTCATGGATGTGACATCATCTGGGTAGTCATGTTATATTACATGGCAAGTGGATTTTTTCAGGTCCATTAAGTTTACTAAAGAGTTTATTCAGGATAGGGAATTTCCCCCAATTATCTGTGGGCCCAATGTAATTAATTCGGTTCAGTTGCTCACTCACGTCCAACTCTTTGTGACCCCACGACTGCAGCATGCCAGGCTTCCCTGTCCAGCACCAACTGCCAGAGCTTGCTCAAACTCATGCCCATCAGGTCGGTGATACCATGCAGGCATCTCGTCTTGTCCTCCCCTTCTCCTGCCTTCAATCCTTCACAGCATCAGGGTCTTTTCCAATGAATCCAACCTTCGCATCAAGTGACCAAAGTATTGGTGCTTCAGGTTCAGCATCAGTCCTTCCAGTGGATATTCAGGACTGATTTCCATTAGGACTGACTGGTCTGATCTCTGTGCAGTTCAAGGAATTCTCAAGAGTCTTCTCCAACACCACAGTTCAAAAGCATCAATTCTTCTGTGCTCTGCTTTCTTTATGGTCCAACTCTCACATCCATACATCACTACAGGAAAAACCATAGCTTTGACTAGATGGACCTTTGTCAGCAAAGTAATGTCTCTGCTTTTTAATATGCTATCTTGTTGATCATCACTTTTCTTCAAAGGATGAAGCATCTTTTAATTTCATGGCTGCATGACCATCTGCAGTGATTTTGGAGCCCAACGAAATAAATTCTGTCACTGTTTCCATTGTTTCCCCATCTATTTGATGTGAAGTATTGGGACCAGATGCCACGGTCTTTGTATTTTGAATCTTGAGTTTTAAGCCAGTTTTTTTCATTCTTCTCTTTCACATTCATCCAGAGGTTCTATAGTTCTAGAGTTCTTCACTTTCTGCCATAAGGATGGTGTCATCTGCATATCTGAAGTTATTGACATTTCTCCTGGCAATTGCTTCATCCAGCCTGGCATTTCGCATGATGTACTCTGCATATAAGTTAAGTAAGCAGGGTGACAATATACAGCCTTGATGTACTCCTTTCCCAATTTGGAGCCAGTCCATCGTTCCATGTCCATTCTAACAGTTGCTTCTTGACTTGCAAGCAGATTTCACAGGAGGCAGGTCAAGTGGTCTGGTACTGTCATCTCTTGAAGAATTTTCCACAGTTGATTGTGATCCACTCAGTCAAAGGCTTTGTTGTATCCAATAAAGCAGAAGTAGATGTTTTTCTGGAACTCTCTTGCTTTTTCGATGATCCAGCGGATGTTGGTAATTTAATCTCTGGTTCCTCTGCCTTTTCTAAATCCAGCTTGTACATCTGGAAGTTCTTGGTTCACATACTGTTGAAGCGTGGCTTGGAGAATTTTGATCATTACTTTGCTAGCGTGTGAGATGAGTGCAATTGTGTGGTAGTTTGAGGATTCTTTGGCATTGCCTTTCTTTGGGATTGGAATGAAAACTGATCATTTCCAGTTCTGTGGCCACTGCTGAGTTTTCCAAATTTGCTGGCGTATTAAGTGCAGCACGTTCACAGCATCATCTTTTAGGACTTGAAATAGCTCATCTGGAATTCCATCACCTCCACTAGCTTTGTTCATCCTGATGCCTCCTAAGGCGTATTTGACTTCAGACTCCAGGATGTCTGGCTCTAGGTGAGTGTGAATGATCACACCATCGTGGTTATCTGGGTCATGAGATTGTTTTGTATAGTCTTCTGTGTCTTCTTGCCACCTCTTCTTAATATCTTCTGCTTCTGTTCAGTCCATACCATTTCTGTCCTTTATTGTGCCCATCTCTGCATGAAATGTTCCCTTGGTATCGCCAATTTTCTTGAAGAGATACCTCATCTTTCTCATTCTATTGGTTTCCTCTATGTCTTTGCATTGATCACTGAGGCAGGCTTTCTTATCTCTCCTTGTTATTCCCTGGACGTCTGTATTCAGATGGGTGTATCTTTCCTTTTCTCCTTTTCCTTTATCGTCGCTTTTTTTTCTCAGCTAATTGTAAGGCGTCCTCAGACAACCGTTTCGTCTTTTAGCATTTCTTTTTCTTGGGGGTGGTCTTGAACACTGCCTCCTGTACAATGTCAGCAACCTCTGTCCACAGTTCTTCAGGCACTCTATCAGATCTAATAACTTGAATCTGTTTGTCACTTCCACTGTATAATTGTAAGGGATTTGATTGAGGTCATACATGAGTGGTCTAGTGGTTTTCCCTACTTTCTTCAATTCAGTCTGCATTTGGCAATAAGGAGTTCATGATATGAGCCACAGTCAGCTCCTGGTCTTGTTTTTGCTGACTGTATAGAGCCTCTCCATCTTTGGCTGCAAAGAACATAATTAATCTGATTTTGGTGTTGACCATCTGGTGATGTCCATCTGGTGTAGCGTTGTCTCTTGTGGCTTGAAATAGGTTGTTTGCTATGACCAGTGCATTGTCTTGGCAAAATTCTGTTAGCCTTTGCCCCGCTTCATTTTGTACTCCAAGGCCAAAGTTGCCTGTTACTCCAGGTATCTCTTGATTTCCTCCTTTTGTATTCCAGTCCCCTATGATAAAAAGGACGTCTTTTTTTGGTGTTAGTGCTAGAAGGTCTTGTAGGTCTTCATAGAACCGTTCAACTTCAGCTTCTTCAGCATTGCTGGTTGGGGCATCGGCCTGGATTACTGTGATATTGAATGCTTTGCTTTGGAAATGAACAGAGATCATTCTGTCATTTGTGAGATTACAGCCAAATACTGCATTTCAAACTCTTTTGTTAACTATGAGGGTTACTCCATTTCTTTTAAGGGATTCTTGCACATAGTAGTACATATAATGGTCATCTGAATTAAATTCACCCGTTCCAGCCCATTTTAATTCACTGATTCCTAAAATGTCGATGATCACTCCTCCCATCTCCTATTTGACCACTTCCAGTGTACCTTGATTCATGGATCTAACATTCCAGGTTCCTATGCAATACTGTTCTTTGCAGCATCGGACTTTACTTCCATCACCAGTCACGTTCACAACTGGGCTTTGTTTTTGCTTTCGCTCCTTCTCTTCATTCTTTCTAGAGTTATTTCTCCACTCCTCTCCGGTAGCTGGACAGCCTCATGTAAATCAGTGAAGTCAAATCACGCTCTCACACCATACACACACACAGAATACTCAACATGGCTGCAAGAGTTAAATAGAAGACATGACACCAAAAACTGCTAGAAGAGAACATAGGCAAAACTTTCTCCAACATAAGTTCCAGGATCACCCTTGGAAGTCCCAGGATCAAAAAGACAGACTCTTACAGTTTGTATTACATTTTAGGCCTGCCTTAATAAAATACAGCAGCCTGGGAGGTTTAAACATAGATACTTTTCACAGTTTTTCACATAGATAGTTTTTCACAGTTCTGGAGGCTAGAAGTACATGATCAAGTTGTCAGTGTGTTTGCTTTTTGTGAAGCTCCTACTTGCATTTCATATTTTCTTTTAATTTTGCACTGATGCATTGGTTTTTAGTGGCATACTGTTTCATCTCCAGGATGCTCCTGAATTAAGTACTTGATAAAAGCATCAAGCCGTCAGATCTAGGTGCTTTTATAACTATTTTCAAATCCTCTCTTTTTTCTATTTATTTGTTCTGCACCGAATTCTTATCACAGGGTTCAATTATAATAAAGTATATTTTCCTACAAAATTTCCATAATAATTGGCTTTGGATTATGAAAATGAGTCTAGATTGATGTAAGTTGTGCCAGTGGTTCCTATCATGAGTTCTTAATGATGTTGCTCCTTTTCCTTTTGTCTCTTTGAATATACTTCCCAGGTATTTTGTCTCATCCCATTTCTTTACCAATACATTCATTGATGGTTCCATTCAATGGTTGAAGGTGAGGAAAGTACTAGTATTAGGGCAGAGATGCATCTCAGGGAAGTGAAGAATCCAGAAGGATGCAAATGGTTTGTG
This sequence comes from Bos indicus, assembly GCF_029378745.1. NCBI lineage: Eukaryota > Metazoa > Chordata > Mammalia > Artiodactyla > Bovidae > Bos > Bos indicus. Next base: position 58,801,781 of record NC_091777.1, read on the forward strand.
TCGGTCCCTAATGTGTGTGATTTCAGCATTTCTTCCTCGTGAGACCATCACCTTCAGGGATCATGGAAAAGAAAATGCCTCTCAAGTACAGCCAGTTGTCTCTGAAGGGTGCTAACTAGAAACTTGTAATTGTTTCCAGTAATTAACAACTGAGAGAAAAGTTTCCAGAAGTGTTCTCAGCTCCCAGGCCTGCAGTCCCATCGCTGCTGCAGGTGAAAGGATAATTGCAGTTTTGACAGGAGGGGAGGGGAGGACAGCATCTCAAACCCATTTATCAGGATCTGGCTGCCTCCATCCCATACACATACTGGGTATAATGTCCATCCCACCAAGCCCTTGTCCTGCCAGCTGGAAGGTATGTTCGTTGTACTTTCGTCTGAGCAGCAGAGTCTGTGAGAGAAAGGCATATCAAGATTCTGGGTAAGTGATCAGATCAGAAACAGACACCAACACCGATTTGTTGACATTCTAACAAATCTAGTATGTCAGTTTATGAAAGACACAAGAACACATGCTTTACAAGTGCTAAATTTTGCCTCTGTGTCTTGTATGTAATGTCAGTTGCAAATATTAATTCATTGCTAATTTATTCACTGGGCTCAGACAATAACACACTGTTCAGTATACGATTGGACAATAATAATTTTCTTTTGTGTTAAACTGTTTTATCAAATGCTAGTGTTTTATTCCCTAAGGTTTATTGCCTACATATGATTATTCAAACATTTCTATAATATATGTTATTTCAGTTGTGTTTCTGTCATAGGAACAAGAGTTTTTCTGTTGCCATCCTCACAGTAAAGCATTCTTGTCTTCATGACATTGCCTTGTCCTGAGGTAGGTTCCTGCTGTATTCTATTGCCAGCGGTGATGTTCATGTATTAAGATGCTAAGACACACATTTCTCCAAAGAAGACATACAGATGGCTAACAAACACATGAAAACATGCTCAACATCACTCATTATCAGAGAAATGCAAATCAAAACCACAATGAGGTACCATTTCACGCCAGTCAGAATGGCTTCAATCCAAAAGTCTACAAGCAATAAATGCTGGAGAGGGTGTGGAGAAAAGGGAACCCTCTTACACTGTTGGTGGGAATGCAAACTAGTACAGCCACTATGGAGAACAGTGTGGAGATTCCTTAAAAATCTGGAAATAGAACTGCCTTATGATCCAGCAATTCCACTGCTAGGCATACACACCAAGAAAACCAGAAGGGAAAGAGACACGTGTACCTCAATGTTCATCGCAGCACTGTTTATAATAGCCAGGACTTGGAAGCAACCTAGATGTCCATCGGCAGATGAATGGATAAGAAAGCTGTGGTACATATACACAATGGAGTATTACTCAGCCATTAAAAAGAATACATTTGAATCAGTTCTAATGAGGTGGATGAAACTGGAGCCTATTATACAGAGTGAAGTAAGCCAGAAAGAAAAACACCAATACAGTATACTAATGCATATATATGGAATTTAGAAAGATGGAAACAATAACCCTGTTTACGAGACAGCAAAAGAGACACCGATCTATAGATCAGTCTTATGGACTCTGTGGGAGAGGGAGAGGGTGGGGAGATTTGGGAAAATAGCATTGAAACATGTATAATATCATTATGAAACAAGTCGCCAGTCCAGGTTCGATGCACGGTACTGGAGGCTTGGGGCTGGTGCACTGTCACGACCCAGAGGGAGGGGAGGGGAGGGAGGAGGGTGGAGGGTTCAGGATGGGGAACGCGGGTATACCTGTGGCGGATTCATTTCAATATTTGGCAAAACTAATACAATATTGTAATGTTTAAAAATAAAATTTAAAAAAATAAATAAATTAAAAAAAAAAAAAGATGCTAAGACTTTATTCGGAATACGTGGTACCATAGAATAAAGCTTTACAAATAAATGGAATCATGTTATATGAAAATTACAAAATACCACAGGTCTACAATCAATAGTTGTGAAATCAAAATCAAATATAGATCTGGTTTATTATATGCTTGCAACTAACTAGCTGTTTGCATGGCTGGTGATCAGTGCACTTTTTTTTTTTTTTTTGTCTTTTGCCATGCATCAAAGTTCGTGGAATTTTCGATCCTGGACCAGGGATTGAACCTGGAACCTCTGCATTGGAAGGCAGAGTCTTAATCATTTAAGCACCTGGGAAGTTCCTTGAACCACTGTCTTGAATAGCCCAAAGGGATTCAGTCCTCACTGTGCATTAAGAAGCAGATTTGACAAATACTTAACCTGTCTGGGTATAGGTTACAGTCCTCTGTATAACTAAGGTCCCTTCAGTTCCTGCCTAATAAATTTGTGAAGAAGAAGAAGTGATCACATGAGTATCTCCAGTGATTAATTTTACATATTAGTTCTTTTTAAATGTTATACATGGAACCCTTTAAAGGCTGCTGGTAACAGAAAACACAAGAAGCAAATATTTCCAAGTGGGAACTATTGTTAAGTGGAGAATATTGGATTACAGTTGACACTATGCATGTAGCCCATGCCTCATATTCCAACGCAGAACATTCTAACTCACAAGTACCAGTGACTGTGAACTGAAAGGATGGCCAGCAGCTTTTTCATAATAGGCATGATCATCTTAACACAAACCATGATTGGAATCCTGGGGAATTTCTCACTCCTTTGCAGTTATATCATCCTTCACATCATGGGTTACAGGTTAAGGTCCACAGATTTGATCCTTAAGCACCTGATTGTGGCCAACTCCTTGGTCCTCCTCTGTATAGGGGTCCCCCAGATAATGTCAATCTTTGGGTGGAAGCATATCCATAGTGATTTTGGCTGCAAACTTCTCTTCTTTCTGCACAGAGTGGGGAGGGGAGTGTCCATCGGCAGCATCTGCCTCTTGAGTGTCTTTCAGGTGATCACAATCAGTCCCTGGAACTCCAGATGGGCAACGCTGAAAGTAACAGCTCCCAAGTACGTGGTTCTCTCTCTTTTCCTGTGCTGGATCCTGCAAATGTTGGTAAATGTCATTTTTCCCATCTATATGACTGGCAAATGGAGTGACAAAAAGGAAAGAGATTTTGGCTACTGTTCTTCTATTCTTACTGACAAAGCTAAAGATGCCTCGTATGCAGCATTGCTGTCGTTCCCTGATGTTTTATGTTTGGGGCTCACGCTCTGGGCCGGCAGCTCCATGGTTCTCATCCTGTACAGACATAAGCAGCAGGTCCAACACATTCGTAGGACTGACGCCTCCTCCAGGTCCTCCCCTGAGTCCAGAGCTACTAAAACCATCGTTCTCCTGGGGAGCACCTTTGTCTACTTTTATATTGTTTCCTTCATCTTTCAAGTACTTTTGGCTCTTTTTGATCAACCCAGCCGGTTCCTTGTGGACATCTCTGTAATCATTGCAGCGTGCTTCCCTACTGTCAGCCCCTTTCTGCTCATGAGCCATAACTCCAGTGTACAAAGGCTCTACTTTGCCTGGATAAGGAATGCAAAGTCCTTACTATTATGAGAAAAGTGTGAATTTTATTTATTTCTATAATGAGCCATTGCCAGTTCATTTATTCACCCTCAGAATCCTAATTTAAATTCGGAATCTCAACATTATACCGGACATGCCAAGCGTCTTCTTCAATATAAAGACCAGTTGAAATATATTGTCATGAAATATAAATATATCAATGAAGTTTGCTTGTAGAAAAGGAGTTCAGATTTATGCAATAAACAACAGGTCTTAAAATAATCTGCATATTATGAAGTGTTAAAATGTGTTACTTTCAGTCTAACAAAATGAATTTCCCAGAAATGAAGTAGGTATGGAATTATAGGTAAAAGTATACATGAAGAGGGATCAGTGTGTACAGTAGTCAGAAATAAAATGGAAGAAATCAATGTCCTCACAGAGTAAAGAATACTGTTGGGGGCCAGCGTGAGGCACTCCGCCCGTGGCAAAGGTCATGAGGAAGGAGACTCGACATACGCAAAGGTGGGATCGAGCCTCAGGAGTCCCCCTGGAAATCCTTGAGCATCTACCCCCATAACCAGAGCCTGCCTACTTTACTACTTTGTGCTCTCACCTACACCTCTGACTTTATGGGGGGCTGTCCCCCACCACCTCTTTCGGAGAAGGAGTTAACTTAGAGGTCCAGTTAATAAAAACTCCTGGGCATGACAAGAGTGTTTTAACCTACAAACTCCTCTGAAGGTTCTCTAGCCTGCCTGACAGGCTTGTCCGGCCACATGTGATTGCTCACAGCCTCCCAACCGTGAGAGGCACGAGATGCTTTAAACCTTCTAAAAACAGGTTCCTTAGAAAAGTTAGAAAACCATTAGTATAAGTATAGTGGGCTGATTAGAAATTGTATTTTTGAAGGGTTTTTCATTTGTTGAGCCAATGTTTGTTGCTGAGTCTCCACATCCCCTGCCCTTACACACATTAATGAATATATAGAAGAAATAAGTATTAACCTTTGATATTAATCACGTTAGACCTTAGGCTAAGTAAATTCTTTCCTTAATTAAAACCCACTACACCCTCACCCTATAGGAATGTAACTTTACCTGGTACCTTCGGAAGGTGGAGTCTTTTTTAAGAATAATCACCCCTGGAGAAATAAGTGTCCTGGTTGACTGACCACTGTCACAAGGAGAGGGTCATAAATTGTCAGCAGGCCCCCCGGCCAGAAGATGATGTAACACTCCTAAGACTTCTGTATACATTTGTATGAAGCACCTGACTTTGATAAAAGTCAGGACTGCTGGCCCCACGTGACTTTTGCATACATCTCAGTGTACAAAAGTAGACCATGGAAAATAAAGAATTGGGATCAGTTCCTCGAAAGACTGGTCTCCCCATGTCTCTCTCTCTCTCAAACTCTGGCTGAGTCTCCATCTGGAGCGTGGAACCCACCATGCTTATTAATTATGCCTGGGCTTCTAAGATCCAACCAGGGAGGCCTCAGTGTCTCCTCTCCTTTGGGAGAATGGAAGGACGCTTGCGGCCTACGTAAGTGGTGCAAACGTCTTGTCTTGAAGTTTTATTGGCCTCCCGTGTAAATCAAGCTACTCAGCCTCTTTTCTCCACTGAATTTTCCTACTGAGCTATCCTCATTCTATTATTCTTTATATCTCTAATTAATGCCTAATTGAAGCTATTGTATCCTGATCCTCGGCGACGCCGTCCCCGCTTTGAACTCCCTGGATCAGCCGGGGCTGGACCTCGGCAGAATACCCTGGTTAGCACTCGAAGGTAAAATCAGGTGAGAGTTTGGGAGCCAGTTACAAGTTTATAGTTAACATTGTTAAGGGAAATGGCAGTATTTATTAGTCATGCAGGGAGATTAGCACATTAAAATGTTTTCATGTAGAAATGAGCAGTTTGAAGTGAAGGACAATAAAAAACACACCGAAAGAAAAATACAGTATACTAACGCATATATATGGGATTTAGAAAGATGGTAACAATAACCTGGTGTACGAGATAGCAAAAGAGACACTGATGTATAGAACAGTCTTATGGACTCTGTGGGAGAGGGAGACGGTGGGAAGATTTGGGAGAGTGACATTGAAACATGTAGAATATCATGTAAGAAATGAGTTGCCAGTCCAGGTTCGATGAGCGATACTGGATGCTTGGGGCTGGTGCACTGGGACGACCCAGAGGGATGGTGTGGGGAGGGAGGATGGAGGAGGGTTCAGGATGGGGAACACATTCATGCCTGTGGCGGATTCATTTTGACATTTGGCAAAACTAGTGCAATTATGTTAAGTTTAAAAATAAAATAAAATTTAAAAAAAAAAAGAAAAGAAAAATATATTTCAGCAGATTTAAAAAACTGAAATATATTTGACATATAACATTGTGTAAATTTAAAGTGTAAGATTTGGTAATTCGTTACACATAAATATTGTAATATGACTGCCATTCAGTTAAGTTCAGTGCAGTCATTAGGTTGTGTCCGACTCTTTGAGACCCCATGAATTGCAGCACGCCAGGCCTCCCTGTCCATCACCAACTCCTGGAGTTCACTCAGAGTGAACTCCATCACGTTCATCAAGTCGGTGATGCCATCCAGCCATCTCATCCTCTGTCGTCCCCTTCTCCTCCTGCCCCTAGTCCTTCCCAGCATCAGAGTCTTTTCCAATGAGTCAACTCTTCGCATGAGGTGGCCAAAGTACTGGAGTTTCACCTTCAGTATCATTCCTTCCAAAGAACGCCCAGGACTGATCTCCTTTAGAATGGACTGGTTGGATCTCCTTGCAGTCCAAGGGACTCTCAAGAGTCTTCTCCAACACCACAGTTCAAAAGCATCAATTCTTCACGGCTCAGCTTTCTTCACAGTCCAATTCTCACATCCATACATGACTACTGGAAAAACCATAGCCTTGACTAGATGGACCTTTGTTGGCAAAGTAATGTCTCTGCTTTTGAATATGCTGTCTAGGTTGGTCATAACTTTCCTTGCAAGGAGTAAGCGTCTTTTAATTTCATGGCTGCAATCACCATCTGCAGTGATTTTGGAGCCCCAAAATATTAAAGTCTGACACTGTTTCCACTGTTTCCCCATTATTTCCCATGAAGTGATGGGACCGGATGCCATGATCTTCGTTTTCTGAATGTTGAGCTTTAAGCCAACTTTTTCACTCTCCTCTTTCACTTTCATCAAGAGCCTTTTTAGTTCCTCTTCACTTTCTGCCATAAGGGTGGTGTCATCTGCATATCTGACGTTATTGGTATTTCTCCCACAAATCTTGATTCCAGCTTGTGCTTCCTCCAGCCCAGCATTTCTCATGATGTACTGTGCATATAAGTTAAATAAGCAGGGTGACAATATACAGCCTTGACGTACTCCTTTTCCCATTAGTTCTCCTCAAATCTGTCACATGGTTAAATGTGAGAAATGTCTGACTAATTGTCTTGGCGAAGAGGAGCCTAGAGAGAGGTGAATACAACGTGAGATTTGGTATTTGGATCAGTTCTTGGAAAAGAAAATGGATATAAAGGAAAAATTGAGAAAATCCGAATAAAGTGTTGACTTTAGTTAACACAACTTCATCACTATTGATTTGTTAATTATGGCAACTTTATACACCGAATAGAGGATTTTAAGAGTCAATGCATTGAGCGTGGGATACATGCGAACTCTGTAGAGTCTTGTCATTCTTGTAAATCAACAGTTGTTCTAAAATAAAATCCTTCTAAAGAACATGGCTAGAATTCCCAATACATAATTGAGATAACTGCACAGTCTTTTCTCCTGAGCCTTCCCTTGGAATAAATACCAAGAGGGTAAGAGTCCCTCCTTGATTTTCAGCAATCTCAGCTAAAGGGTGGGAGGAGGTAAGGGTCTCCTTCAGAGCACACATAGAAGCCTTGGGTTCTTTCTCTGGTACTTGATCGGGGTATTCCAACCCCTGAGATCAACCTTGTCACTCACCTCTTAGTCTAGCAACATTAGGAGCATACAGCCAATGTTAATACATTCATTAGTTTCTCCCAAATGTTAAAAAGTGTTGTAAAGAGAGTCACCCAGATACTTACTTCTACTAACAGGCAGATGTGTTGGGAGTCTGTACTGCAGAATCAGGACATGGACATGGAATCTGTGTTCTCTTTACTGCTGGAAATAAGCTCATTAGTGTCTTTACTTCTAATTAGATTAGAAAGCCATTTTCCAAAAACAGGAACTGATGAAAAACTCTGCCTTAAATTCCATTTCCCTAGAATTACTCCTCATAACAATGGAATCATGGCATTATTTGAAATTCATAAAAGTGAAATCTTGTATATTGTATATTATATACACTTCCCAGCTGGCTCAATGGGAAAGAATCTGCCTGGCAGTGCAGGAGCTGCAGGAGATGGGGGTTGGATCCCTGGGTCAAGGAAGATCCCCAGGAGAAGGAAACGGCAATCCACTTCAGTATTCTTGCAGCGTTTCTCCCATGGACAGATTGGCATATGCAGCAATAACAATGAGTGCTATACAACTTTATGGTAATCTTAAATTCACAAAGAACATAAGGAATATAAGGGTAACACATAACTGTAAATGCACTACTTTTTTTAAAGATTTTTTTGATATGAACCATTTATGCTAAAGCTGAAACTCCCGTACTTTGGCCACCTCATGTGAAGAGTTGACTCATTGGAAAAGACTGATGCTGGGAGGGATTGGGGGCAGGAGGAGAAGGGGACGACAGAGGATGAGATGGCTGGATGGCATCACTGTGAAAGGTTGTTGTTGAATCACGCGAATACACCGGGATTCTTGGCCCCCGGAGGAGAAGAATTCAATCCGGGGCCAGAGACGAGGCTTGATTGCTCAGAGCTTTTGTGTAATAAAGTTTTATTAAAGTATAAAGGAGATAGAGAAAGCTTCTGACATAGGCATCAGAAGGGGGCAAAAAGAGTACCCGCTTGCTAGTGTTAACAATGAAGTTATATAATCCAAAGAATATCTGGAGGTTGTAAAGACCTCATCAGACCTACTCCCATAATTTGCATTTTAAGATAACACTGTCCTCAGGCAAGATACATCCTTGTAAAGACCAGGTCTACTCCCATAATTAACATTTTAAGATAACAGAAGGTGGAATCCAAAGACTGTCCTTAGGCAGGATACATTATTGGTATATAATCCTAAGGAATGTGGAGAAAGAAAAGAAGTTTGTCCTTTCTTCCTCCTTGAGAATTCCAGACCCCTCTCTCCTTGGGGACCCCTAGACTCCCTATCAACCTGCCTAGGAACTGACTCTCTCAACTGACTGGATGGACGTGAGTCTGAGTGAACTCCGGGAGTTGGTGATGGACAGGGAGGCCTGGCGTGCTGTGCTTCATGGGGTCGCAAAGAGTCGCACACGACTGAGCGACTGCTCTGATCTGATCTGATAGAATATGTTACAGTATCCCTTCTGTTTTATGTTTTGATTTAGGCAGCAAAATTTTAGCTCCCTTACCAGGGATCAAACCTGCACACCCTACGGTGAAAGTCTTAACCACTGGACCACCAGGAAAGTCCTAGGTCTTCTTTTTTATTTCCCCGATCCCCCTAGTAGAGGCTTATCAGTTTTGTGCATCTTTAAGAAAAAAAAGCTCTTGCTTTTATTGACTTGTCCTATTGGTCTTTTGATGTCTGATTTTAAAATTTTCTCTTTCATCTATATCGCTCCCACTCTCTGCTATCTTTGACACTATGTGTAGTTCTTTTTCTAATTTCTTTAGTTGGTAGGTTAGATTGTTTATTTGAGATTTTTCTTGCTTCTTGAGATAGGCTTTTATCCATATAAATTTCCCTCTAGAACTGCTTTTGCTGTGTTTTATAGATTTTGAAATTTTCTGTTTTTATTTTTATTTGCTTCAAGGTAATTCCTCATTTTCTTTTGATTTCACATAGACCTATTGGTTATTAATAGCCTGTTGTTTAGTGCCCAGGTTTGATCCTCTTGAATTAATTGTCAAAATCACTGCGCCATCATATCTAGGTGATTTTATTTTATGACATGTTCTTTTCAACCCCTATCCCTTTTTTACTGTTTATATGTTCCACATCCAGTTCTTGTCACAGAGGTTGATGATAATAAATTATATTTTCCTACAAGATTTCCATAATAATTGGCATCGAGTTATGAAAATGAGTCTAAATTGATTTGATTTGTGCCAGTGGTCCATATAATGAGTTTCTAATCATAGTCCTCCTATTCCTTTCGTCTCTTGAAATATACTTTCCAGGTATTTTGTCTCATTCCATTTCTCTACCAGTACTTTTGTTGATGGTTTGGTCCAGTGGTTGAAGGTGAGGAAAGTACTAGTTTCAGAGCAGAGACACATCACAAGGAAGTGAAGAATCCAGAGGGACATACATGGCTTATGTCAGTCCCTAACGTGTGGGATTTCAGCATTTCCTGCTTTCCTCCTGGTGAGACCCTGTCATCTTCAGGGATCATGAAAAAAAAAAAAATGCCTCTCAAATATATCCAGTTGTCTCCTAAGGGTGCCAACTAGAAACTTGTAATTGCTTCCAGTAATTAACAACTGAGAGAAAAGTTTTCAAAACGTTTTTGGCTCCCAAGCCTGCACTCCCATTGCTGCTGGTGGTGAAATGATAATTGCAGCTTTGATGGGAGGGGAGGGGAGGACACAGCATCTCAAACCTACATATCTGGGACCAACTGCCTGCCTCCCCCACACGAACTGGGTATAATGACCATCAGGGAGCCCACTCTTCTGGCAGCAGGTTGATGTCAGGTAAGGGTGTTCTATTTCAATCTGAGAGGGCAGAGTCTGTGAAAGAGAGGCAGATCAAGATGCTGAGTGATCATATCAGAAAGGGGCAGTCTTCTGTGTAGTCACTGGATTCAGTGCCAACACTATGCATAAGGTAGTAAAATCCTGAATCATGAGCCAAGATGGCAAAGAGAGATGGGGTCCTCACCCTAAACCAATCCCTGCTGGCTCCTCCTGAAGTTTAATTTAATCCTCACTGACAGTGGCTGTTGGACTTAGTCCAAGTGATAACAAAACCTGATTTTTATGAGGTGTTTAAAAATGTAGATATAAAATCAATTTTCTCTTGAGTCTGCCTCAGGGGAATCATAGACTAAATGTTCAGGATGCCTAGAGGGGCCACAAGAATAACTCCAGGGTGGTAATAAACAGTATGATGAGTCTGCAAAAATCATGTAATCCTATACAGAAAGTGAATGCAACTGGAAATGGCTTGAAGGGAAATGTTTTCTCTGACTCTGGATATTAACGGAGACAGTAATTGTGTCCTCACTGAAAACATCCGGAGTCCATTGATTATGGTGAGGCTGTCTTCACTCTTCATGTTATGAAATAAGCAGTTAAGGAAACTTCACATAATGCCGAGTTTCAGGCCGCAGCTCTCAGTCGTATATCGTACTGTTTCTGCCCATTTAAAAGGTATTTTAATATGAATCTAAATGCCTCTTACTTTAATTTATAAAATGCATAAGAATAGATCCCTTGCAGGTGCTGATTTGTACATATCTCCGGTATGTTAATATCATTTGAAAAGTATAAATCATTGCCATATATTCAATTAACTCTGCTATTAATGAATAGATATATGTATCACTGGAAAATAATAATAATTCACTTTTTCATTTTGTACTACTTCATCATGTATGACTATTTTATGTCCCAAGTTAATGACTTTATATGGGATTATTTAACAATTTCTGGAGTACTTGCATTATAACTGCTTTTCTGAAATAAAAGCAAAAGACTTCCTGTTTCCATCCTAATTCTGAGCCATCCTCATCTTCATGACACTACCTGGTCCTGGGGCAGGCTCCTCTCATATTCTCCTGGAAGGCAGCAGTGCATGTACATATACTAAGACACTTGAAGCCTCATTTATAAGACAAAGTGTCTGTCTTAATAAAAATTATGAAATAGCAGCAGTCAAATATCAAAGAACAAGTTCTGAAAACAAAACTAAATATATATCTGAATTATTATATGAACAGTTAACTAACCTTTTGGCAAAGTTGGGGTTCAAGGCACTATCTTTAGCAGTCCAGTGGGTTTCAAGTCCTCAGTCTGTCCTAAGAGCGGATTTTGACAAATATTCAACCTCTCTGTGCTTATGTCACCCTCCTCTGTATCATTAACATCACATAAGTACCTGCCTCATAGATTGTTGAAGAATGAAGAAATAATCATGTGTAGAGCCTACAGCTTTTAATTTTACATAGTAATGCTCTTTAAATATCATATGTGCAACTGTTTAAAGCTGCTGGTAACTGAAGAACATAAAGTAAATGTTTCTTAGTGGGAACTAAGGGTAAATGGAGAATACTGGATTTCAGCTGACATAATGCATGTAACCCACACCTCATGTTCCCATGCAGGACATTCTAACTCACAAGACAAATATCAGTGACTGTGAACCGGGAGGATGGCCAGCATTGATTTGACAATAGGCGTTATCTTCTTAATGCAGACGGTGGTTGGAGTCCTGGGGAATTTCTCACTCCTTTGCCATCATATCATCCTTCACTTCACTGGCTCCAGGTTAAGGTCCACGGATTTGATCCTTAAGCACCTGATTGTGGCCAACTCCTTGGTCCTCCTCTGTAAAGGGGTCCCCCAGACAATGGCAGTCTTTGGGTGGAAGCATATCCACAGTGATTTTGGCTGCAAACTTCTCTTCTTTCTGCACAGAGTGGGGAGGGGAGTGTCCATCGGTAGCATCTGCCTCTTGAGTGTCTTTCAGGTGATCCCGATCAGTCCTTGGAAATCCAGGTGTGCAGCGCTGAAAGTTAAAGCTCCTAAGTACATCGTTCCCTCTATTTTCCTGTGTTGGATCCTGCAAATGCTGGTAAATTTCATTTTTCCTCTACGTATAAATGGCAAATGGAATGACAAAAACAACACAAACAAGAAGGATTTTGGATACTGTTCTTCTACTCATCATGACAAAATCCAACAGTCATTGTCTGCAGCATTGCTAACACTCCCTGATGTTCTATGTTTGGGGCTCATGCTCTGGGCCAGCAGCTTCATGGTTTTCATCCCGTACAGACATAAGCATCGTGTCCAACACATTCGTAGGACTGATACCCCCACCAAATTCTCCCCTGAGTCCAGAGCTACCAAAACCATTCTTCTCCTGGTGAGCACTTTTGTCTATTTTTATACTCTTTCCTCCATTTTTCAACTCATGATGGCTCTTTTTGATTATCCCAGCTGGTTCCTTGTGAACATCACTGTAATCTTGGCTTTGTGTGTCCCAACTGTCAGTCCCTTTCTGCTCATGAGCTGTGACTGTAATGTACACAGGCTCTATTTTGCCTGGATAAGGAATACAAAGTCCCCTACTATTATGAGAAATGTGTGAATTGGGTGTATTTCTGAAGTGTATGGTTGACCATTCATTAATTCACCTCAGTTGTTGTTTAGACATTCAGTCATGTCTGACTCTTTGCGACCCCATGGACTGCAAAACACCAGGCTTCCCTGTCCTTCAATACCTCCTGGAGTTTGCTCAGACTCATGTCCATTGAGTCGATGATATCATCCAACCATCTCTTCCTCTGTCATCCTCTTTTCCTGCCTTAAATCTTGCCCAGCCTCAGGGTCTTTTCTAATGAGTCATTTCTTTACATCAGGTAGCCAAAGTATTGGAGCCTCAGCATCAGTCCTTCTAATGAATATTCAGGATTGATTTCCTTTAGAATTGACTGGTTGGATCTCCTTGCAGTCCAAGGGACTGTCTAGAGTTTTCCCAAAACCACAGTCCAAATTATCAGTTCTTCATTGGTCAACCTTCTTTATGGCTTCACCTCAGAGATCTAGCTAAAATTTTGAATCTCAAGGGAATAGTAAACATGACATGCTGAACATCTTCTTGAAAATAAACAATTGTTATAGTATTGTCATGACATATAGTTATCTTGTAAAGAATTATATGGTTGAATTTTTCTAATACTTTCAGAAAATGAGTTCAGAATTCATGTGATAATAAAATCAAGTCTTGAAACAATCTGCATATTATAAGCTATTCAGGTGTGTACACCTGTTTTTTCAGTCTGCTATAGTACGTTTCCTAGAAGTTATACAGGCGTGAACTTAAAGAGAAAGGTATGCATGACTGTGGGTTAGCATGTGCAATAGTCATTAATGAAAGAGAACAAGTTAATGTCCTCACAGAATAAAGAGTGACCTGGTGGGGAGTTGGAATTTAAAATACATCTCCTTCAGTAGAGACTTTGTCAGTCCATTATGAGTTTACAGATAACACGCCTAGAGAGGTGGTAGTACTTATTAGAAATATGTTGTTTGGAACTGAGATTAAAACATTTAAATACTTTCATGCAGAAATGAACAGATTGAAGTGAAATATACTTTCCAAAAAGAAACACAAAAACAAAAGAATATTCTAATATTTTAAAAATAATAGATGAACTATGTCAGCTGATTTTTAAAATTAAAATGCATTTGATATATAGCATTATGTAAATTTAAAGTGTACAAAATATTGAAATAATTTTATTGTCTTATGTGTACATAGCTGTCGAGTTTCCCCAGCACCACTTTTGAAGAAACTATGTTTTCTCCATTATATATTATATATATCTCCATTATATATTATTCCATCCATGTTTGCATGGTGAGATTTGGTCTGAGTCTATTTCGTACTCATTCACAAAGGAGGTGTGTTAAGGTCTTATAACAAGCGTGGAGAGGGAGGAGAGAAGGTCCTGGGAGGAGAACATCCTCAAGAGTGAGGCCCACCAGCTCTCAGTGGTAGGGCTTATTTGTCATAGATTAATTGACCAATAGCACGTGGGTTTATTTCTGGCCTCTCTATTCTATTCCAATTATTTATGTGTCTATTTTTGTGCCAGTTTGATACTGTTTTGGTGACTGTAGCTCTGTAGTATAGTCTGAAATCAAGGAGCTTGTTTCCTCCATTGTCTTCTTCTTCTTTTTTTTTTTGAAAGCAGATACGTAATACGCTTACCAAATTCCAATGGTGTGACCGAATAGGATGGATATTCTCTTTCCCAAAACAGGAAATCAGAAAGAAGAAGCAACTCACTTGTCCAAGGCAGGTAAAATCCAAGGAGGGTAAATTCTGTCAGACTTTAAAGTTTGAGAAATATCATGTTTGGCTGAATATTCTGTCCCCTGGGCTACCTGTGTACAACCCCACCTTTCAGACACCAGTGGCCATGACCACATGTACAGTGCATACTGTGGTTCATCACACCATTCATTAATAAGAGCAGCTTTTGCTTGGTGAAGTAATGGCTGAAGCTGGGGCTAGGATATATATGTATGTGTGTGTGTGTGTATATATATATATATATATATATATATATATATATATTTCCTTTAGAATCCTATATTAAATAGTAGAAAACAGGAAATGCTTTAAATAAGAAGTAAGAAGAACCATAATGATGGGCTATATCAGAGACACACAGAAGTCACCTAAAAGAACAGCCAATCACCAAGTTGGACAATTTGATTTTTTAACAAAGTGGTTTGGGATTATAACTCAAAGTATAAAAATTAATGTGTACCAGTGAAAACTGAAATGAAATACAATTGAAGAAATAATGTATTTGAGGAAACATAATTCCTTTTCAGAAAGATTCTATATAATTGTGTTAAAAGTTTATCATGAAAAAACGTGGAAAATAACATCCCATGCTTAAGTGTGGCATAGTGTCTTGCTTTCAATGAGTTCACCATGAAAAGGGACAAAAATAACATTTGATGAGTAAATCAGAGGCCCCTGCCTCATCCTGGAGACCTAGGTTAATATCAACAGTGATAAGTCATGTTGGTTGTATGGACCCTTGACATGATGAAATGAAAATGGCTCTTATACCTCTGCAGTCTTCCTCCCCAAAACACAGAACCCAAGTATAATCATGAAAGAAATGTCACATTCAGTTCAGTTCAGTTCAGTAGCTCAGTCGTGTCCAACTGTTTTCGATCCCATGAATCGCAGCACACCAGGCCTCCCTGTCCATCACCAACTCCCAGAGTTCACTCAGACTCACGTCCATCGAGTCAGTGATGCCATCCAGCCATCTCATCCTCTGTCGTCCCCTTCTCCTCCTGCCGCCAATCCCTTCCAGCATCAGAGTCTTTTCCAATGACTCAACTCTTTGCATGAGGTGGCCAAAGTACTGGAATTTTCAGCTTTAGCATCATTCCTTGCAAAGAACACCCAGGATTGATCTCCTTTAGAATGGACTGGTTGGATCTCCTTGCAGTCCAAAGGACTCTAAAGAGTCTTCTCCAACACCACAGTTCAAAAGCATCAATTCTTTGGCACTCAGCTTTCTTCACAGTCCAACTCTCACATCCATACATGACTACTGGAAAAACCATAGCCTTGACTAGACGAACCTTTGTTGGCAAAGTGATGTCTCTGCTTTTGAATATGCTATCTAGGTTGGTCATAACTTTCCTTCCAAGGTGTAAGCATCTTTTCATTTCGTGGCTGCAATCACCATCTGCAGTAATTTTGGAGCCCCCCAAAATAAAGTCTGACACTGTTTCCACTGTTTCCCCATCTATTTCCGATGAAGTGATGGGACCAGATGCCATTATCTTCGTTTTCTGAATGTTGAGCTTTAAGCCAACTTTTTCACTCTCCTCTTTCACTTTCATCAAGAGCCTTTTTAGTTCCTCTTCACTTTCTGCCATAAGGGTGGTGTCATCTGCATATCTGAGGTTATTGATATTTCTCCCAGCAATCTTGATTCCAGCTTGTGCTTCTTCCAGCCCAGCATTTCTCATGATGTACTGTGCATATAAGTTAAATAAGCAGGGTGAAAATATACAGCCTTGATGTACTCCTTTTCCTATTTGGAACCAGTCTGTTGTTACATGTCCAGTTCAAACTGTTGCTTCCTGACTTGCATATAGGTTTCTCAAGAGGCAGGTCAGGTGGTCTGGTATTCCCATCTCTTTCAGAATTTTCCACAGTTTATTGTGATCCACACAGTCAAAGGCTTTGACATAGTCAATAAAGCAGAAATAGATGTTTTTCTGGAACTCTCTTGCTTTTTCGATGATCCAGCAGATGTTGGCAATTTGATCTCTGGTTCCTCTGCCTTTTCTAAAACTAGCTTGGACATCTGGAAGTTCACAGTTCATGTATTGCTGAAGCCTGGCTTGGAGAATTTTGAGCATTACTTTACTAGTGTGTGAGATGAGCGCAATTGTGTAGTAGTTTGAGCATTCTTTAGCATTGCCTTCCTTTGGGATTGGAATGAAAACTGATCTTTTCCAGTCCTTTGGCCACTGCTGAGTTTTCCAAATTTGCTGGCATATCGAGTGCAGCACTTTCACAGTATCATCTTTCAGGATTTGAAATAGCTCAACTGGAATACCATCACCTCCACTAGCTTTGTTCATAGTGATGCTTTCTAAGGCCCACTGGACTTCACATTCCAGGATGTCTGGCTCTAGGTGAGTGATCACACCATCGTGATTATCTTGATCATGATAGCTGTGAAAAGAAGAGAAGCGAAAAGCAAAGGAGAAAAGGAAAGATATAAGCATCTGAATGCAGAGTTCCAAAGAATAGCAAGGAGAGAAAAGAAAGCCTTCCTCAGTGATCAATGCAAAGAAACAGAGGAAGACAACAGAATGGGAAAGACTTGTGATCTCTTCAAGAAAATTAGAGATACCAAGGGAATATTTCATGCAAAGATGGGCTTGATAAAGGACAGAAATGGTATGGACCTAACAGAAGCAGAAGATATTAAGAAGAAGTGACAAGAATACACAGAAGAACTGTACAAGAAAGATCTTTCATGACCAAGACATCACCAGATGGTCAACACTGAAATCAGACTGAT
Source organism: Bos indicus (assembly GCF_029378745.1). Taxonomy (NCBI): domain Eukaryota; kingdom Metazoa; phylum Chordata; class Mammalia; order Artiodactyla; family Bovidae; genus Bos; species Bos indicus. Next base: position 58,819,116 of record NC_091777.1, read on the forward strand.
TATATTCTTTGCAGCCAAAGATGGAGAAGTTCTATACAGTCAGCAAAAACAAGCCTGGGAGTGGACTGTGGCTCAGATAATGAACTCCTTATTGCCAAATTCAGACTTAAATTGAAGAAAGTAGGGAAAATCACTAGACCATTCAGGTATGACCTAAATCAAATCCCTTATGATTATACAGTGGAAGTGAGAAATAGATTTAAGGGACTAGATCTGATAGATAGAGTGCCTGATGAACTATGGATGGAGGTTTGTGACATTGTACAGGAGACAGGGATCAAGACCGTCCCCGTGGAAAAGAAATGCAAAAAAAATTCACAGTAATCTCAGTTAAAGGTCATTCCAGAAAATACCAGACTAGTGCTTCTCAAATCTGTCACCATCATTAAGTCTGAGGAATGTCTGATTAATTGTCACAGCAAAGAGGAGACTAGAGAGTGATGACTACAACGTGACAGTTGGTATCTGGATGAATTCATGGAAAAGAAAATGGATATAAAAGAGAAACTGAGAAAATATGAATAAAGTATTGACTTTAGTTAGCACAAATTAATTACTATTGGTTCATTAATTAAACAACTTGACACACACAAGATTTCAGAGTCAGCAATTGAATGTGGAATATAAGGAGACTCTGTATAGTCTTCCATTTTTGAAAATCTAAAACTATTCTAAAATAAAATCTTCCTTAAAAAACCCAACTTGACTTATAATTCTTGATACATAATTGTGTGAACCCCACAATTTTTCTCCTGAGTTATCCTTTGTAATACATAACAAGAGGGCACGAGTCTCTGCTTGATTTTCAGCAATCTCAGCTAAGGGGTGGGAAAGGGTAAGGGTCTCCTTCAGGGCACACATAGAAGCCTTGGGCTTCTATATATGGTGCTGGAATGGGGCATTCCAATCACTGAGCTCAAACTCTTCACTCATCTCTTAGTCCAGCAACATTAGGAGCAAGCAGCCAATGTTAATACATTCATTAGTTTCTCCCAAATGTTCAAAAGTATTGTAAGCAGAGTCACTCAGATACTTACTTATCTAAGAGGTGATGGGGTGTATCCCATGCAGATGTGTTGGGAGTCTGTACTGCTGAATCAGGACATGGACTCTCCATGCTGTCTTTACTTCTGGAATTGAGCTCATTAGTGTCTTCACTTCTAATCAGATTCGAAGTGAAGTGAAGTGAAAATCGCTCAGTCGTGTCCAACTCTTTGTGACCTCATGGACTTAGTCTATGGAATTCTCCATGCCAGAATACTGGAGTGGGTACCCTTTCCCTTCTCCAGGGGATCTTCCCAACCCAGGGATTGAACCCAGGTCTCCACATTGTGGGCAGATTCTTTACCAGCTGAGTCACAATGGAAGGGCTTCAGATTCAAAAGCCATTTCCAAAAACCCAGGAACCAATGCAAAACTCTCCCTTAAATTCCATTTTTCTAGAATCATTCCTTATAATAGTGGACTCATGACATTATTCAATATTCCTAACATGAATTCTTATACAGCAATGCCAATGAGTGCTGTACAACATTATGCAAACTTTAAATTCACAAACAACATAAGAAGTGTAAAAAGTCTATACAAAACAGTATATGTACCTAATTTCTTTTTCTTAAAGATTTCTTATGTGGACCATTTTTAAAGTATTTATTGCTTCTGTTACAATATTGCTTCTGTTTCACATTTTGCTTTTTGTCCACAAGGGATGTGGGATCTTGGCTCCCTTTCCAGGGATCAAACTGCACCACTTGCACTAGGAGGCGAAGTCTTAACCACAGCACCACCAGGGAAGTTCCAGGTTCTCTCTCTCTCTCTCTCTCTCTCTCTCTCTCTCTCTCTCTCTCTCTCTCTCTCTCTTTTTAAATGAACCCCAGCTAAAGGCTTATCAGTTGTATGTATCTTTTCAAAAAACCACCTCTTGGTTTCATTGACTTGTTCTGTTGGTGTTTTAATCTCTGATTTTTAAAATACTCTTTGATTTATATCATTTCCTCTGTCTCCTATCTTGGACATTTTATGTAATTCCTTTTATAATTTCTTTAGATGGTGGGTTAGGTTGTTTATTTGAAATTTTTCTTGTTTCTTCAGGTAGGCTTTTATCTTTCTCAGTTTCTCTTAGAATTGCCTTTTCTATTTCTTGATTTTTAAAGTTTCTGTTTTATTTTTATTTGCTTCAAGGTAATTTCTGATTTTCTTTTTATTTCCCATTGATCCACTGGTTTTTAGCAGTATTTTATTTAGTCTCTAGGTTTGATCCTCCTGAATTAATTGCTCAGACTATTGAGCCATCAGATCTAGATGATTTTATTTAAGAGCTACTCTTTTCGAACCCTCTCTTTGTTTCTATGCATTTGTTCTGCATCCCATTCTTATCACCAACAGAATTAAATAAGAATAAAGTGTATTTTCTGACAAGATTTCCTTCATAATTGCCATGAAATTATGAAAATGAGTCTAAATCAATTGATTTTATTTGTGCTAATGATTCATATAATGAGTTCTCCCATGTTCCTCCTTTCCCTTTTATCTCTTTGAATATACCTCCCAGGTAATTGGACTCATTCCATTTCTCCACCAATATTTTAATTGATGGTTCAGATTAGTGGAATGTAGAGAAACATCTCATGGAAGTGAAGAATCCAGAGAGACCCAAATAGTTACCTCAATCATGTGTGTATTTCAGTATTTCTTACACTCTTCCATGTGAGACCCTGTCTGCCATTAGTGGTCAGCGAAAATAAGAAGGCTCTTGGAAACATTCCTTTAGTCTCCTAAAGGTGCTAACTAGAAACTTGTAATTGTTTCCAGTAATTAACAACTGAGAGAAAGTTTTCCAGAAATGTTCTCAGATCCCAGGCCTGCACTCCCATTGCTGCTGCCGGTGAAATGATAATTGCAGCTCTGATGGGAGGAGTGGGGAAGACACAGCATCTCAAACCTATATATCAGGGTCTGGCTGCCTCCCTCCTACACACATACTGGGTATAATGACCATCAGGGAGCCCACTCTACTGGGAGCAGGAAGGTGCCAGGTAACGATGTTCTGTTTCAATCTGAGAGTCAGAGTCTGTACAAGAAAGGCAGATCAGGACGCTGAGTAAGCGATTATATCAGAAAGGCACAGTCTTCTGTGTAGTAACTGGATTCAGAGCCAACTCCAGGTGGGAACATGGGAATATTGTGAAGCATGAGCTGAACTGATAAACAGAGATAGGGTCCTAATCCTAAACCATCTCAGGCAGTTTAACTGAATCCTCACTGACAGTGACTACTGTGGCTTGGTCCAAGTGAAAACGAAACCTGATTGTTTAAGGTGCTTAAAACTGTAGGTGTAAAATCAATTCACTCTTGAACCTACTGTAGGGGAAAAAATAGACTTAATGTTCAGGGTGAGTAGAGGTATAGCACTAATAACTCCAGGGTGGCAATAAAGAGTATGACGAGTCTGCAAAAAATGTTATCCTGTGCAGAAAGTGTATCCAAATGGAAACACCTTGAAGGAAAATGTCTTCTCTGACTCTGGATGTTAATGGAGACAGTAATTGTGTCCTCACTGAAAACATCCTGAGTCCACTGATTATGGTGAGGCTGTCTTCACTCTTAATATTATGAAATGTTAAGGAAAGTTCACATAATAATGCTGAGTTTCAGGGAGCAACTTTCAGTCATATATCATATCATTTCTGCCCATTTAAAAAGTATCTTAATATCAATCTAAATATGTGGTGTTTTCATTTATAAAATGCATAAAAATACATGCCTCGCAGGTTTTGATTTGTATATATCTCTGGTATGTTAATATCATTTGCAAATACTAATTCATTGTTATATTTTCTATTACAAGTAGATAATTGCATCACCTGAAAATAATAATTTAGTAACTCCTTACACTAATTAATCATGCATGAGTATTTTATGTACCAAAGTTTATGGCATTACATGTGACTATTTAACAATTTCTGGGATACATGCTATTATCACTGCTTTTCTGAAATAAAAGCAAAAGATCTTACTGTTTGCATCTTAATTCTGAGCCATCCTCATTTTCATGTCTTGGGCAGGTTCCTGCCAGATTCTCCCGGCAGCAGTGCATGTACATATACTAAGACAGCTAAAGCCTCAGTCACACTACATAGTGCCCTCCAGAATAAAACTTTACAAAACTGGAATCTTCTTATCATGGAAGTTATAAAATAGTACCAGTCTAAAATCAAAGAACAAGTTGTGAAAAAAAGCTAAATATAAATCTGAATTTATATGAACACAGGTAATTAACTTTTTGGCAGAAATAGGGGATCAATGCACATTTTTTTAAACCAGTCCAGTGGGTTTCAAGTCCTCATTCTGTCCTAAAAGTAGATTTTGACAAACACTGAACCACTCTATGGTTATCTTACTCTTCTCTGTATCATTAAGGTCAAATAAGTGTCTGGCTCATAGATTTTGAAGAATGAAGAAGTAATCATGCTGCAGTGATTACTTTTATGTATTAGTGCTCTTTAAATATCATACATGCAACTGTTTATAAACTGCTAGTTTCCAAGTGGGAACTAATGTTAAGTGGAGAATATGAGATACCAGCTGACACCGTGTATGTAACCCACACCTCATGTTCCCAGGCAGGATATTCTAACTCACAAGACAAGTATTTGACTGTGAACTGAGAGAATGGGCAGCAGCAAGTTGGCAATAGGCATAATCATCTTAACTCAGATGGTGACTGGAATCCTGGGGAATTTCTCACTCCTTTGCCATCATATCATCATTCACTTCAACTGGCTCCAGGTTAAGGTCCACAGATTTGATCCTTAAGCACCTGATTGTGGTCAACTCCTTGATCCTCCCCTGTAAAGGAGTCCCCTAGACAATGGCAGTCTTTGGGTGGAAGCATATCCGCAGTGATTTTGGCTGCAAAGTTCTCTTCTTTCTGCAGAGTGGGGAGGGGAGGGTCCATCAGTAGCATCTGCCTCTTGAGTGTCTTTCAGGTGATCACAATCAGTCCCTGGAACTCCAGGTGGGCAGTGCTGAAAGTAACAGCTCCCAAGTACGTACAAATAGAGCTCCCAGCTCTATTTTCCTGTGTTGGATCCTGCAAATGGTGGTAAATGTCATTTTTTCCTTTCTATATAACTGGCAAATGGAGTGACAAAAACATCACAGAGGAAAGAGGTTTTGGATACTGTTCTGCTGTTCGTCATGACAGAACCAGAGGGGCATTGTCTGCAGTGTTGCTATTATTTCCTGATGTTTTATGTTTGGGGCTCACACTCTGGGCCAGCAGCTCCATGGTTGTCATCCTGTACAGACATAAGCAGTAAATCCAACACATTCAGGGGACCAACCCCTTTCCCAAGTCCTTCCCTGAGTCCAGAGCTACCCAAACCATCCTTCTCCTGGTGAGCACTTTTGTCTATTTTTATACTCTTTCCTCCATTTTTCAACTTGTTGTGGCTCTTTTTGATCATCTGAACTGTTTCCTTGTGAACGAGACTGTAATCATAGCAGCATGCTTCCCTACTGCCAGTCCCTTTCTGCTCATGAGCCATGACTCCAGTGTACACAGGCTCTACTTTGCTTGGATAAGAAATAAGAAAATCCCCTACTATTATGTGACATATGTGAATTGTATGTATTTCCACAGTGCACAGTTGCCAATTCATTCATTCCTTCACTTTCAGTGACCAAAGAGAATTTTTGAAGTGAAACCTAAATAAGAATTGCTTCCAGTCTGATTCATGTTGTTGGTAGAATTTGTTTCCTTTAATAGACTTACATTTGAATTCTCTCCATCAACCATGCCTGCATTGGCAAGTTGAGTCCCCTTCCTGTTTGCAATCTCTTGTCTTTCAATTATCTCTATTTGACTTCTAAAGTTCAGGTGAGTATAATCAACCCACCTTCCTTGACCAGAAAAATCTGTTTTAGTCAGCTGGGGGCTGCTATACCAAGAATACCCCAGGCAACTGCTCCAAAATGGTGGAGCAGGAAAACTGTGAGCTCTTCATTTCTCATGGACACACCAAAATTACAACTGAATACAGAGCAAATATTGATGAGGAAGACTGGAAGCTACCAGAAAAGGTCTGCTACAACTCAAGAAAGACAGAAGGGTCCACAACAAGACAGGTAGGAGGGTTGGAATCTCTGTATAGTCAAGAACCGTAGCACTGGGTGTGTGACCTACATACAGGAGAATAATACAACTACAGAGATTCTCCTCAAGGGGTGAGGGTTCTGAGCCCTACATGGGGCTCTAACACGGAGAAGATGAGCACCCAGAATATTTAAAATCCAGTAGGGCTTTCTTTCAGGAGAGCCAGAAGGCTGTAGGAAATAGAGACTCCACTCTCTCTCTTTTTTTTTTAGAGGTATAGTTGATTTACAATAGTGTATTAGCCTCAGTGTACAGCAAAGTGACTTGGGTTTTTTCTTCAGATTATATTCCACTTTAGGTTATTACAAGATACTGAATATATTTCCCTGTACTATAAAGTAACTCTTTAAAAATAAAGAATATCAAAAACAGCAAGAGAAAAGGAACAAGTTACCTACAAAGGAACACCTGTAAGGCTATCAATTGACTTTTTAGCAGAAACTCTGCAGGTCAATGGGTATGGAACAGTATTACTTAAAAGACGAAAGGAAAATACTAGATTGGCCAAAAAGTTCATTTGAGTTTTTCTGTAAGATCTTATGGAAAAACCCAAATGAACTTTTTGACCCAACCAATATCTGTAACCAAGAGTACTCAGCAAGGCTTTCGTTTAGATTTGATGGAGAGGTAAAAAGTTTTACAGACAAGCAAAAGTTAATAATTCAGCACTGTGAAACCACCTGTAAAAGAAATGTTAGAGGGACTTCTCTAAGCAGAAAAAAGGCCACACTAGAACCATGAACATTATAAAAGGAAAAATCTCATTGGTAAAGGTAGTAAATCAACCATGTTCAAAGCTAGTAAAATGCTTTAAAAACATAGTAAAAGCATCCATTTCCTCAGAAAGTAAGAGAGGAAGTAAAAGACATGTGCTTGGAAACCTGTAAGACACTGAGGAAAGAAATTACAACACAAACAGGTGGAAAGATATACCAGATTCATGGTTTGGGGGATTAGAATTGTAAAAATGAACACACCACCTATTATAAGCTACATATTCAGTGGAATCTCTTTTATGTTCCCATGCCTCCTGCAACCCTTATTCCCCACAGTGCAAATATGTGATGTGCCCTTAACGTTTTTGCTTAACCTCTGAGTTCCCTTAAATCCCGCAGTGGACTTGAAACCCACTGCAGCCTTCAAATCCATGTGCTGTTTACTCCTGCACCCTCTTTCCTCCTGTACTCTGCACCCCAGAACCCCTTTGTCTCACCTTACCCTCTGACCTGCCCCCCATGTCCTCTTTCTTATCTTTCTCCATTACACCCACTCCCAGTCATACCCACAGGCATTCCAACGTTTATACCATACTCCCCACCTCAAGTGGCAAAGCTCTCAGAAATTTTTAGAAGATGCATGTCTAATATATTATACTTGAGTGCTTTGACAGGATGGACAGAGGGTAAAGTACATACATTTCCTCCCTTTTTCTGGCCTTCACTCCCCAGAAAAGATGCAGCCTTACCTTATACAGACACACGATGAACATAATAACCCTCTTGATGACCAAATAAATGATTCTGTGAAAGTAAGTGGGATTGTGTCTTTTATGTTGCTGTGTGAGTGAAGAGTGTGCAATAATGTGAGTGTGGTTCCATGTGTCATGAGTGTTTGTGAGTGTGGGATGAGTGTGGAGTATGGGGTGATTAAGTATATATGTGAGTGTGCAAACACATGTGTGTCAGACTATGTCTATGTATATGTATATGCGTGTTTGGCGTATGTGTGGCCAGATATGATTGCATTCACTGACTTGGAAACAGAGGGCCGTGTGGTGAAGAATGAGCAAGGGGGAAAGAAAACTTGAATTAGTAGAAATCTGTGAAAATGTATGTAATAGCTTTGTAGAATGGAGTCACTGTCTCATTAAAATCTCATTAAATCTCTATTTACCTCATACTGGCTCTTCAAATGTTAGGTACATTCAGAGATACTATTGCCGTCTGTCTTGTGAAGCCTATAGTAAATGTACTAAATACAGATGCTCAGACAAAGATGTGCATTTTGCTGAGAGCTGTGGCCAGAGACCAGGAGATGCCATCTGCAGAGAACAATGAGCGATCTGGCGTTGTCCTGGGCTGCTGTACCCCTTGCATCTCTTCCTTGTTTGGTGCTAATCTGCTTTCCATATAATAAACCACAACTGTGAGGAGAAGAGTGCCAGTTAGTTCTGAGTCCTTCAAGAGAATTACCGAAATAGGCATGTGCCGGGGTCCAGTCCCAGCTGATCCAGGGTACTCAAAGGAGAGACGGCGTCGGCGACCTATTTATTTAAATATTCATCAAAGATATAAAGAGTAATAGAATGAGGATAGCTCAGTGAGGAAATTCAGTGGAAAAAAGCGGCTGAAATAAGGACAGCGCAGTGATGAAATTCAGTGGAGAAAAGAGGCTGGAATAAGGATAGCTCAGTAGGAAAATTCAGTGAAGAAAAGAGGCTGAATGAAATTCCAAAGCAGGGAATTTATGTCACCTATGAAGGCTGCAGGCGTCCTCCCGTTCTCCTGAAGGAGAGGAGACACTAAGGCCTCCCCGGTCAGATCTTAGAAGCCCAGGCAAAATTAGTAGGCTTGACGAGCTTCCCCGCCTCAGAGGAAAAATTCAGCCAGAAGGTGAAAGAAAGAACGACATGGGCAGACCAAGTTTTGGTGAACAAGGCCCGCACTTTATTTTCCAAAGTAGTTTTTATACCTTAAGTTATGCATAGAGGGGGAAGGGGTAGAGTCATGCAAGGACAGCAGTTCCTGATCCTAATCGAAGCCAGGCTTTCAAACTTATCATATGCAAAAGTTTAGGTGATTTACACCCTCTTCTGGCCAGGAGGCCTGTTAACATTTTAAGAAACTTATCTTTCTCTAAAGGTGATTATTCTAAAGTCAGGCGCCAGCCTCCAAAAAAGCATTGGACAAAGCTGCATTCCTATAGGGCAAAGGTGAGGTGGGCTCAATCAAGAAAAGAATTAACTCAAGGGTCCAAGGTTATAAACATTGAGGCCACTACTTACATTTCTATACACCCATTATATCAATCAATACACTGCCAAGGACACAGTAAGTAAGGGATATGGAGACTTAGCAGCAAACATTGGCCCAGCAAGTGAAAAACCCTTCACCAATACAATTTCTAATCAATCTTTTAACTACTCAAAGGAATATGTGTTTAGACGGTTTAGAACATCTCCTGCCTCTCACAGTTGGGAGGCTCTGAACAATCACATGTGGCCAGAAAAACCTATTCAGGCAGGCTAGAGGATTTCCAAAGGAGTTTGTAGGTTGAAACACTGTCACACCCAGGAATTATTAACTGGAGCTGTAAGCTAACTCTTTTTTCAGAGAGAGGTAGTGGGGGACAGCCCCCCATAAAGTCAGAGGTGTAGGTGAAAGCACAAAGCAGAAAGTAGGCAGACTCTGGTTTTGCGGGTAGATGCTTGAGAATTTCCAGGGGGACTTCTGAGGCTCGATCCTGCCTTTGCATATGCCAAGCCTCCTTCCTCATGACCTTTGCCATGGGCGGAGCTCGCTCCCAGCAGGCATGGGTTTGGGAAAGCCCACACTTGCAGTTGGAGTCAGAAGTGGATGTGCTTTTGTGTGAACTGTGTTTCCTTTAACTTCCCAGCAGGACCAAAAACACTCGTGGGAACTATTGAGTAGACCTTGTTCAGACTGTGGGCATGTCCGTTGGAAAATCCAAAGGTCCATCTAGTTAAAGCTATGGTTTTTCCAGTAGTCATGTATAGATGTGAGAGTTGGACTATAAAGAGAGCTGAGCACTGAAGAATTGATGCTTTTGAACTGTGGTGTTGTTATTTTAGGTGTCTTCATCAATCCCGTAACCAATGAGTGCTCCTTCATGAAATGTCAGCACAAGTGTAAAGACCTCTGGTAACAATCCAATGCTGTTGAGTTGAGAAAGTAGCACTGGCTTGTCTGATGTTTAAAAGAATCATAAAAACAATCGGTTATACCGCTTGATCCTTGTGCTTTTGTTTATAAAGGATGCTTTTCAAAATGCTCTGTTTTCTGTGGTATATCCCTATTTGCACTTAATGTCATTGTTAGCATCAGTCAGTCAGCTCTGTTACTCACTCGTGTCTGATTCTTTGCAACCCCACAGACTGAAGCAAGCCAGGCTTCCCTGTCCATCACCAACTCCCGAAGCTTGCTCAAACTCATATCCATCGAGCTGGTGATGCCATCCAACCATCTTATCCTCTGTTGTCCCCTTCTCTTCCTGCCTTCAATCTTTCCCAGCATCAGGGTCTTTTCAAATGAGTCAGTTCTTCACATCAGGTGGCCAAAGTATTGGAGTTTCAGCTTCAGCATCAGTCCTTCCAATGAATATTATGACTGATTTCCTTTAGGATGGACTGGTTGGATTTCCTTGCAGTCCGAGGGACTCTCAAGAGTCTTCTCCAACACCACAGTTCAAAAGCATCAATTCTTCAGTGCTCAGCTCTCTTTATAGTCCAACTCTCACATCTATACATGACTACTGGAAAAACCATAGCTTTAACTAGATGGACCTTTGTCAGCAAAGTAATGTCTCTACTTTTTAATATGCTGTCTAGGTTGGTCATAGCTTTTCTTCCAAGGAGCAAGCATCTTTTAATTTCATGGCTGCAGTCACCATCTGCAGTGATTTTGAAGCCCAAGGAAATAAAGTCTGTCACTGTTTCCCCATCTATTTGCCATGAAGTGATTGGACCAGATGCCATGATCTTTATTTTTTGAACATTGAGTGTTAAGCCAACTTTTTCACTCTCCTCTTTCATTTTCATCAAGAGGCTCTGTAGTTCTTCTTCACTTTCTGCCTTAAAGGTGGTGTCATTGGCATATCTGAGGTTATTGATATTTCTCCCAGAAATCTTGATTCCAGCTTGTGCTTCATCCAGCCTGGCATGTCATATGATGTATTCTGTATATAAGTTAAATAAGCAGGGTGACAATATACAGCCTTGAAGTACTCCTTTCCTGATTTGGAACCAGTCTGTTGTTCCATGTCCAGTTCTAACTGTTGCTTCTTAACCTGCATTCAGATTTTGCAGGAGGCAGGTCAGGCGGTCTGGTATGCCATCTCTTGAAGGATTTTCCACAGTTTGTTGTGATTCCCACAGTCGAAGGCTTTGGTGTAGTCAATAAAACAGAAGTAGATGTTTTTTTTGGAACTATGTTGCTTTTTCGATGATCCAATTGATGTTGGCAATTTGATCTCTGGTTCCTTTGCCTTTTCTAAATGCAGCTTGAACATCTGGAAGTTCACAGTTCACATCATGTTGAAGCCTGGTTTGAAAAAATTTGAGCATTACTTTGCTAGCATGTGAGACGAGTGCAATTGTGCAGTACTTTGAGCATTCCTTAGCATTGCCTTTCTTTGGGATTGGAATTGAAACTGATCTTTTCCAGTCCTGTGGCCACTGCTGAGTTTTCCAAATTTGCTGGCATATTGAATGTAGCACTTTCACATCATTATCTTTCAGGATTTGAAATAGCTTAACTGGAATTCCATCACCTCCACTAGCTTTGTTTGTAGTCATGGTTCCTAAGTCCCACTTGACTTCACATTCCAGAATGTCTGGCTCTAAGTGAGTGATCACACCATTGTGGTTGTCTGGGTCATGAAGATCTTTTTTGTATAGTTCTTCTGTGTATTCTTGCCACCTCTTCTTCATATCTCCTGCTTCTGTTAGATCCATACCATTTCTGTCCTTTATTGTGCCCATCTTTGCATGAAATATTCCCTTCAGTTCAGTCGTTCAGTTGTGTCCAAATATTCCCTTGGTAACTCTAATTTTCTTGAAAAGATCTCTAGTCTTTCCAATTCTACTGTTTTCCTCTATTTCTTTGCACCGATCACTGAGGAAAGCTTTCTTATCACTCCTTGCTATTCTTTGGAACTCTGAATTCAAATGGGTATATCTTTCCTTTTCTCTTTGCTGTTCACTTCTCTTCTTTTCTCAGCTATTTGTAAGGCTTCCTCAGGCAACCGTTTTGTCTTTTTCCATTTCTTTTTCTTGGGGATGGTCTTGAACATTGCCTCCTGTACAATGTCACGAACCTCTGTCCATAGTTCTTCAGGCACTCTGTCTATCAGATCTAATCCCTTGAATCTATTTGTCACTTCCACTGCATAATCATTTGGGATTTGATTTAGGTCATACCTGAATGGTCTGGTGGTTTTCCCTACTTTTTTCAATTTAAGTCTGAATTTGGCAATAAAGCGTTCATGATCTGAGCCACAGTCAGCTCCCGGTCTTGTTTTGTGCTGGAGGGCATTATGATAAAACATCTTTAAATTAACATTCACTTCTTCAGATCCAGTACAAGTAAGGAAAATGCCTTACGGACATTTCCCTTTGAACTGCTGATTTTTAAGAAGTGGTTTTAAAACAAAATCATGAAAAGTAGATTATATGGATTGCATATGACCAACTTCAACAGAAAAGTACCATATCTGTAAAGTATCATCTCTTAGAAACTTTTCCGTATTTCCATCTCCAAATTAAATTATTTAATTTGGTTGTCGTGCTGGGTCTTCATTGCAGTTCATGGCCTTCTCATCGTGGTGGCTTCTCTAGTGGCAGCTCCCGGGCTCCAGGGCACAGGCTCATAGTTGTGGCGCCCCAGCTTAGTTGCCCTACACCAAGTAGGATCTTCCCGGACCAGGGCTTGAACCTATATCCCCCTGCACTGGCAGGCAGATCCTTATCCACTGTACCACCAGGGGAGTCTCAAATTAACCTGTTTTTAATTATACAAATGAAAAAGTAACATCATGCATGTTCTTCCTGTTATTCCTATCCCAGATATTCTTCTTGTGCTACGTCTGAATCCAAGTCTAATAGCAGTGCAGCTTAGAAGTCCAAAGATAAAGGATGAACTAGATGTTTAGTGGAAGAGCTTCTCAGGGAATCAGGGAATCCTGAGACACACATAACTCACTACCAGTCACTCAGACATCAGCATGACTCCTCCTTCCACAGGTGACTTTCTGTGCCATCAGGGATCGTGAAAAATTACAGGCCTCTTCCCAAACACATCAGTGGTCTCTTTGGAGATACTCACCAGAAAGTCATAATTGGTTTTGGTAATTAGCAACTCAAAAAAAGTTTTTCAGAAAGATCATTAGCTCCCCAAGCCTGCCCTGTTATTACTACTTCAAATGAAATGATAATTGCATTCTGAGGGAAGATGAGGTCACAGAACATAAACCTATATCTCAGGGTCTGACCACTTCCCTCCCACTCACGTCCTGGCTGTCATGACCTTCATCCTGAGCCCACCAGAAGGAGTCAGGTGAGTATTTTCTATTTCAGCCCAAGAGACAGAATTTATGGAAGGAAGTCTGTAAGTGTTCATGTCTGGAAAAGGGATTTGGGGGGTAAGAACAGATTCAGTGGCAAAGCTAGACAGGGAAGCAGAATAAGACTGTAGGTATGAGCTGACCTTGTAAAGAGATATGAGGATCCTAAACCCTGCCTCATGCCTCCTGGTGTCGCTGAATGAAATCTTCACTGTGGGTGATCAATGTTGAATCATCGCAGTGAGGATGAAGAATCATTTTTTAAGGTCTTAAGGCTTTTTGTTTTGAAATCATTCTGACATTACCTTGCATGCATGCTTGCAGGCTCAGTTGTGTCCAACTCTTGGTGACCCCATGGACTGTAGCCCACCAGGTTCCTCTGTCCATGGAATTTTCCAGGTAAGAATATTGGAGTGGGCTGCCATTTCCTTCTCCAGAGAATCTTCCTAACCCAGGGATTGAACCTGCATCTCCTGCATTGCAGGTGGATTCTTTACCACTGAGCCACCTTTACATTATTTTACAGGGTTTAAAGACTAATTTTTCATTATAATTAGAGGTAGGTTTATACTGCCTTTTTGCCTATTATACAGAGTATGATAGCACTGTGCATGCATGCTCAGTCACTTCAGTCATGTCTGACTCTTTAAGACTCTATGGACCATCGTCTATCAGCCGCCTCTGTCTATGGAATTTTCCAGGCAAGAATACTAGAGTGAGTTGCCCTTTCCTCCTCCAGGGGATCTTCCCAACCCAGGGACTGAACCCACATCTCTTTCATTGCAGGTGGATTCTTTACTGCTGAGCCACCAGGGAAGCCAGGATAGCACGTAACAGTTTTCTAATCCTCTGCATACATTGAGAATATGAGTTTGTTTTTGGATAAAAATGTTTTTTTTTTTTTTTTTAAATCAAGCTCTAGGAATATGATGCATTTACTAGATACAGTGATTATCTCCATTGAAAACATTCGAGGTCTAACAACTGTGGAGAGATGCTTTCCCTACTCAAGTTAGAGAAGTAACATTTAAGGAAAAGATAACTTTTTAATTATGAGTGTTAAAATACAGTCACGACCAAATGTATCTTGTCTTGTGTTGTATGACTTAATAATATTTTGCATCAATTCCAAGCTCACAACTCATTTCTTGATGATTTCAACTTAAACAATACACAGGGTTCCATATTCACTATGTTGCATTTAAGACATGCATAAAATACATGTCTCTTGTATTTTAACATTCACAAATCTTGCTTCATTGTTAATAGTTTTACTCATTGTAAGCATTAATAAATACCTAGGCATTTAGACCAAAATTATTAATAACAGGTAAAAGAGCTACACTCTTTTTATCACATAGCAGTATTTCATGCATTGCAGTTTAGTGAAGAAGGATTTATCATCCAATGATTTATTTGATACATACCATTATGTTTTGTTCCTGGAATGATAGCAAATGAGCCTTTCTGCGGCCAACTGCTGCTGCTGCTAAGTCACTTCAGTTGTGTCCGACTCTGTGCGACCCCATAGACGGCAGCCCACCAGGCTCCCCCGTGCCTGGGATTCTCCAGGCAAGAACACTGGAGTGGGTTGCCATTTCCTTCTCCAATGCATGAAAGTGAAAAGTGAAAGTGAAGTCACTCAGTCATGTCCGACCCTCAGCGACCCCATGGACTGCAGCCTTCCAGGCTCCTCCGTCCATGGGATTTTCCAGGCAGGAGTACTGGAGTGGGGTGCCAACTAACACTAAACAAATCTTGCATCATTAAATCCAATTTGGACATTTACTGTAACAGTAGTCTGTGAAACTGCATCTGTACTTTATTATGACCTCAAAAAATCATTTATATTTGATATTGACCATATGGTAAATTCTTAGACTAAAAAAAAGTTCCTAATAGCATTGAAACATGTATATTATCATATGTGAAATAGATCGCCAGTCCATGTTCAATGCATGAGACAGGGTGCTCAGGGCTGGTGCACTGGGATGACCCTGAGGGGAGAGAGTTGGGTTCAGGAGGGGGAACACATGTACACCCATGGCTGATTCATGTGAATGTATGGCAGAATATTGTAAAGTAATTAGCCTCCAATTAAAATAAATAAATAAATAAATTATTTTTTTTTAAAGTTCCTAAAAATAGGAACTGTTCACAACCATGATTATATAATAAAATTTAAAAATGATGTGAATTAGGTGGAAAAGTACAAAAACAAAATGAAATTCAGCTCTGGATGATTTGAAAACAGAGCTAACATGATTTATTAGTGTAACAAAGTGGTCAGGGCACTGTCTTGGCAACTAGCCTACCAGGTTCCTATCACTCAGCCCCATAGCAGCATGTGCATTTACACAGGTCATTCAATTCTCTGCACCTCAGGTCTCCTTACTGAAATAATGCTGAAAATAATGCCCTCAGGAAAATAATGTACCTCCGGCAGGTACAAAAATCAAAGAAAGCACCTCGTGTGATGTAGTACAATAGTGATGCATCCATCATAAGCGCTATTTAAAGGTTACATATTCAACTCTGTGAAGCCTCTTAATATTTACTTGAGACCATGAGCCTCTCAAGTAAATATTTATCAAAGCAAATATGGGGTTTCCACTTATCTGAAGACTGTAGCCCACAGCACATGTTCCAAAACAGGATCCTCTCATTCTGAAGACAAAACACCAGTCACCAGCAACTGGCAGAATGGCCTCGGGGGATTTGCAAAGAAGGGTCTGCTCATTTCAGACTACAGGAGGAATCCTAGTATTTTCTTCCTTTACCATTATCTCTTCCTAAAGGTTGAGATCCACACATTTGATCCTCAAGCATGTACATACAGTCGCTTCTTGGTCATTCTCTTTAAGACAGCCCCATGATACTGGTAGTTGTTAGTTAAAGCATGTCTTCAGTGACATATCCAATTTTCTATCCTCACAGACCTGGCAGGGTATGTCCATGGGCACCTCCTGCCTCTTATGCGTCTCCAGCCATCACGATCCTCCCCAGGAACCAGAGTTGGGTAGAACTGAAAAGCTCCAAAGGAGTGGAGGTTTCATATTCCTCTGCTGGACCTTGTATAAGCTGCTGCTGCTGCTAAGTTGCTTCAGTCGTGTCCGACTCTGTGCGACCCCATAGACGGCAGCCCACCAGGCTCTCCCGTGCCTGGGATTCTCCAGGCAAGAACACTGGGGTGGGTTGCCATTTCCTTCTCCAATGCATGAAAGTGAAAAGTGAAAGCCGAAGTCGCTCAGTCTTCTCCGACTCTTAGCGACCCCATGGACTGTAGCCTACCAGGTATAAGCTGGTGTATATCAATTCCCAGTGCATAGACTTGCCGAATCAAGCAATAGACGAACACAAAGAGCAAAGATCTGGGATATCACTCTTCTGAATTATAAAATCAGTGACTCAATATATGCAGCCATGTTGTTATTGTTTGATGTTCATTGTTGGGCTCATGATCAGGACCTGTGGCTCTCTAAGGCTTATCCTCTACAGACACAATCAGCAGATCCAACATTCAGAGGAATAGTTTTTTCTCAGTTTCTTTAAAATCTGTTTTTTGTGATAGATTTTTTAAAATTTAAAAACATATGCACAGGTTATAAGTACACAGCTTAGTGGAGTTTCAGAAATGACCACATCTCTGTAGGCAATGACTGGATAAAAAACCAGACTGTTGAGCTTCCCTGGTGGCTCAGTGGTAAGGAGTCAGCCTGCCAATACAGGAGATGTGGGTTCAATCCCTGATCTGGGAAGATTCCACACGCTGCAGAGCAATTAAGCTCATGCACCAACTATTGAGCCTATGCTCTAGAGCCCGGGAACCACAAATACTGAGCTCACATGCTGCAATGAATGAAGCCTGAACACCCTAGAGCTTGAGCTCCACAACAAGAGAAGTCACTGCAATGAGAAGCCTGAGCACCGCAACTAGAGAGTAGACCCTGCTCTCTGCAACTAGAGAAATGCCTGTGCAACAGTGGAGACCCAACACAGCCAAAAGTCGATAAAGAAAAAAAAAAAAAAAAATATATATATGTATATGAATGAAACCGAATATTGTGGGTCACCTAGAAACCCTCTATACTCCTAGTCTCTATTCCCAAGACTATAGTTTTCTTGAATCTATTTGTAGGTCAGGATTTTTGGTAAGAGCTTTACAACTATTCTAACATTTAAGAGATTAGATCACTTTTGCCTGCTTCATACTTAAATGGAATCATAGAGTCTGAAAACCTTCATATTGGCCTTTTCTCCCAGTTGCATATGATTTTGGGGAATCTATTTGTATGTTATTGTTCTAGCCATTAACTTGTGTCTGACTGTTTACAATCCCATGAACTGTAGCACTCTAGGCTTCCCTGCACTTCCCTATCTCCCGGAGTTTGCTCAAGCTCATGTTCATTGAGTTGGTGATGCTACCTCACCACCTCATCCTGTTCCCCCTTCTCTTCCTGCCCTCAGTCTTTCCCAGCATCAGGGTCTTTTCCAGTGAGTCATCTCTTCACATCAGGTAGCCAAAGTATTGGAGCTTCAGCATCAGTCCTTCCAATGAATATACAGGGTTGATTTCCTATAGGATTGACTGATTTGATCTCCTTTCAGTCCAAGGTACTCTCAAGAGACTTCTCTAGCACCAAAATTTGAAAGCATCTATTCTTCAGCCCTCAGCTTTCTTTGTGGTCCAACTTTCATATCTACACAAGACTACTCTTCGTATTATTGCATTTAACTATTAGTATACATTAACATTGCTATATAGGTCTTTGCTGTGTGATTATCAAAGGATTAATTCTACTGATTTATTCTACTGTTCATGGACAACTGAGTAGTTTTGATTTTAGGGCTATTATGAGTAATGTGTGGGCTTCCCAGGTGGCTCAGTGGGTAAATATCTGCCAGCAATTCAGAAGACACAGGTTTGATTCCTGCATTGGGAAGATCCCCTGGAAGAGGGCAGGGCAACCCACTCCAATATTCTTGCCTGGAGAATCCCTGGCAGGCTACAGTCCATAGGGTCTCAAATAGTCAGACACAACTGAAGCGACTGAACATGCACACACACATGAGTAATGGGTAAGTGCTAGCACATAAATTCTACTAGTCTTGATGATACACATAGGAGAGGAATTGTTGAAACATAAATTACATCTAGTCTCCAAAATCTTTGTTCAAATTTTAATATCTGATTGAGATTCTTGGTTGACCCACATCTTTGCCAAAACGTTATATTTCTGTCATTTCCATTATAGTTTTCTGGATGGTGTTTGATGTGTAGGTAGTGGTTATATTTTCCTTTTCCTGATTCCTAAGGACATTGAATATTTTTTACATATGTATTATCCATTGAATAACTATTGAAGTTTCTGTTGAAACAGTTTGGTCATGTTGTATTCTACTATATGGTCTTTAGGAGTTCTTTGTGCTGGTGACACA
The DNA here is from genome assembly GCF_029378745.1 of Bos indicus. Classification (NCBI taxonomy): domain Eukaryota; kingdom Metazoa; phylum Chordata; class Mammalia; order Artiodactyla; family Bovidae; genus Bos; species Bos indicus. The sequence continues at coordinate 58,838,011 of NC_091777.1, forward strand.
TCTTGTGTGTGTGTGTGTGTGTGTGTGTGTGTGTGTGTGTGTGTGTTGATGTGAGCAGTCTTAATAGAAGCTAAAGATAAGATAAAGCCATTTTGCCATATGGTTTATATGTTTTGTGGTGTTTCAGATATATTTTTAATTTAAATTTTTGAAATTGTTTTTCTAAAAATTGCATAATTTTTAAAATTAGAAATGGAATCTATTCAGAATAGATTTGTCTGATGATATGGGCAGTGACTGAAGTGTTACTTTTCTCCAATCTGGCTAGCAAATTTCAGCTAATTCTTGAAATGTTGTAATAAGCTCTCTTTCCAATTACTCTCACTTGTCATTGCTTCCTCCAGGTTAACTCTGCTTCATCCTTATTGCTGACTTTTCCCTGAAATACACCAGCTATCTCTCCATCTCTTCCTGTCTCATGAAACCTTGGCAAACCAATAGGAGCACAAAAGTAACATTACACTTGCTGTCAAAAAACATCAATGAGACATTTTACTCAGAAGAATGACTGTCACTATTTAAAGGAAAATATTTTGGGGACGTGGGTGGTGTTCCAGTAGCTAAGACTCAGCGCTCCCAATGCAGGGGCCCTGGGTTCAATCCCTGATCAGGGAACTAGATCCCACATGCCACAATGAAGGTTGAAGATCTGGTGCAGCCTAATAAATAAATAATAAAGATACAAACCCTTTAAAAGAAGGAGAACACTTTCATTTAAAAATATTGAATGAAAAAAATAACCCCCAGAGATTTGGCCCTAGGGATAATATTCTTATCACAGATTATGATTGGAATTCTGGGCAATTTGTCCCTTCTTAACCATTACCTATTTCTTTACCACACTCAATGCAGGATGAGAGCCATGGTTATGATTCTCAAACACCTGACTATAGCCAACTCCTTGATCATTCTCTCCCCTCAGACAATTACAGCTTTGGGGTGGAAACATGTTTTCACTGATTTTGCCTGAAACTTATTTTGTATGTTGAGAGAGTGGGCAGGAGTATGTCCTTTGGCACCACCTGCCCCTTGAGTGTGTTTCAGACCATCACAATCAGCCCCATGAACTCCTGTTGGAAGAATCTTAAAGTCAAAGCCCCAAAGTACATTGCCTTCTCCATTTCCTTCTGCTGGATCCAGTGTCTGTTGGTACATCTCATTTTTCTCTGTATGCATTATATGTTTCTGACAAATGGCGCAGCACAAACACGACAAATACAAGAGATTCAGGGTACTGTGCTGCCACAGATCTTGAGAACATCTCAGGCTCAATATATACAGCTTTGGTAGTGTTCCCTGAAATTTCATTTTCTGTGCTCATCTTCTGGGCCAGTGGCTCCATGATTCTCACCCTGTACAGACACAGTCAGCGAGCCCAGTATATTCCCAAGGCTAGTGTGTCTCCCAGATCCTCCGCTGAGTCCAGAGTTACCCAAAGCATCCTACTCTTGGTGAGCACCTTCATGTGTTTCCACACTCTGTCCTGCATCTTTAATGTTACTCTTGCTCTTTATCATAATCCCAGTTGGTGGTTGGTGAATACAGCCAGCCTGATTTCTGTGTGTGTTCCCTTTATCAGCCCCTTTCTGCTCATGAGCCGTGACTCCACTGTATCCAGTCTCTGCATTCATTGATGAGGAACTCAATACACTATCTGCTAATCTTATCAGAAAAATGTAAATTATACATATTTAAATATTAATGGGGTATAGTGGATCTACAACGTTGTGATAGTTTCAGGTGTAGAGCAAAGTGATTCAGTTATACATATATTCTTTCATTTTCAGATTATTTTCCCATTAATTTATTACAGGATATTGAGTAAAATTCCCTATGCTATACAGTAGGTCCTTGTTGGTTATTTATTTTATATATAGTACTGTGTATCTGTTAATCCCAAACTCCTAATTTATCTCTCCCTCCCACATTTCCCCTTTGGTAACCATAAGTTTGTTTTTGAAATCTGAGTATCTTCCTGTTTTTTAAATAAGTTCATTTATATCATTCTTTAATTAGATTCCAAAAAATAATAATAAATTAGATTCCACATATGAGTGATATCATGTATTTGTCTTTCTCTGTCTGACTTACTTCACTTAGTACGACAATCTCTAGGTCCATGGTGTTATTTTTCCACAATGGTCAGGTGTTCATTCACTCATGAGCATAAGGTCAGTGGATAGTATATAAGGAAGCCACATGTCTTTCAAAGTAATGAGTGTGGGTATTTCATCGTTGGTGAATACAGAACCTACATGGGCAGAGTGGAGAGGAATAAAGAGCTCTGTCTCTTTCTGATGCCTGGTAACCTGAGTGTCATAGCCCTTTTTAAAAAATTAATTCTATATTGGAGTATCATCAATTAACAATGTTTTGATAGTTTTAAGGAGATAGCAAAGGGACTCACCCATACATATATGTGTATCCATTCTCCCTCAAACTCCCCTCCCATCCATGTTGCCACATAACATTTAGCAGAGTTCCTAGTGCTAAATAGTAGGTCCTTGTTGTTTATCCATTTTTAATATAGCAGTGTGTACATGTCCATTCCAAATTCTCTAACTATCCTTTTCCCTCAATCTTCCCCCCTACTTAGACAACCATTTTGTTATATAAGTCTTTGAGTCTCTTTCTGTTTTGTAAATAAGTTCATTTGTATCATTCTTAAATTAGATTCTAAAAAATAATATTTCATTAGATTCCACATATGAGTGATATCATATATTTGTCTTTCTCTGTCTGACTTACTTTACTTAGTATGGAGTTGTGAGAACTTATTCCAGATTTTTGCTGGTATGTTTGTGTTAAAAAAATCCGATAAGATGGGTATAGTACCATATTTGGGACAGAGGGCACTTTTTAAATATTTTCATTTATTTATTTAGCTATTCCAGGTCGTAGTTGCAGCATGTGGGTTCACTAGTTGCTGCAGGCCAACACTTAGCTGCACTTTGTGGGGACGAGTTCCCCAACCAGGGAATTGAACCTAGAATGCTGCATTTGGAGTGAAGAACCTTAATCACTGGACCACCAGGGATGTCCACAGAGGGCTGTTTCTTTGGTATACAAGAAAATTAGCAGCTCCAGTGAGGAGTAGTTGGTTACAGAAATTTCATAGATTCAGGAAGAAAGTTAAGCCTGAGAAGTTCTCTGGTCCTCAACCAATATTAGGAGAAGTGTCCTGAGGAAAAGGCAACTGAGGGCTCCAGTAAGCATGCCATACTCTCTTCTTCCTTGCATGCTGATGCCATTCCTTAAAACCCATCTTGCTGGTGAGCAGAGTGTAAAACTGAAGGTAGAGCGCCAGAGCCAGCTTCAGAGTTGCCATCACAGCATCCCTGTATCAGAAAACTTGGCTTTTAATGACTGACTCATTTTCCCATCCCCAGTTGTCCTTGGGAGAAATATGATAGCTTCCCAGGGGTTCTTAAAGACACGTGGAGGGCAGAAGGGATAGCCAGGTGTTCTTGGATCCCTAGATCCTAAAGCCCAAAGCTTCATCTTTGAAAGAAGCAATGAGCCTAGAATATTGAAATCAGGAAAAACATTAAGGACAGAATGAAGAACTGGGATCTCCCATTCCAGTGAGTAATTTTCCTGCCCAATTCAGACAATAAAAATGTGAGTAGGATCATCCATTTCTGCCACCAAAATGGCAAGCTCCTCCAAAAGGGTCAGGCATATATTTCAGTGATTTACCTCCAGTAAAGAAATGAGTAGAAATTCCTTTGCAAAAAGGTATGACACAGTCTGCCTCTGACTAATTCCAAATCCTTTAATACCAGAGCTTTCTTCATGCACAGCAGAGACACTGAAACTCAGGACTCAAGAGCATTAGCCTCTGACTTTGTGGAACACAACAAACTGTGGGAAATTCCTCAAGAGATGGGAATACCAGAATACCTTACCTGCCTCCGGAGAAATCTGTATGCAGGCCAAGAAGCAACAGTTAGAACCAGACATGAAAAAATGGGCTGGTTCCAAATTGGGAAAGGAGTATTTCAAGGCTGTGTATTGTCACCCTGTTTATTTAACTTATATGCAGAGTACATCATCGAAACACTGGGCTGGATGAAGCACAACCTCGAATCAAGATTGCCGGGAGAAATATCAATAACCTCAGATACGCAGATGACACCACCCTTATGGCAGAAAGCAAAGAGGAACTGAAGAGTCTCTTGATGAAAGTGAAATAGGAGAATGAAAGCTGGCTTAAAACTAAACATTCAAAAAACAAAGATCATGGCATCCAGTACCACCACTTCATGGCAAATGGTATCAATAACCCTGTATGTGAGACAGCAAAAGAGACACAGATGTATAGAACAATCTTTTGGACTCTGAGGGAGGGGTGGGGAGGGGAGAGTGTGGGATGATTTGGGAGAATGGCATTGAAACATGTATAATGTCATATATGAAACAAATCACCAGTCCAGGTTCAATATAGGATGCTTGGGGCTGGTGCACTGGGATGACCCAGAGAGATGGTACAGGGAGGGAGGTGGGAGGGGGGTTCAGGATGGGGAACACATGTACACCCGTGGCGGATGCATGTTGATGTATGGCAAAACCAATACAATATTGTAAAGTAAAAAAAAAAAAAAAAAAGAAGAAGAAGAAGAAGGGGAAACAATGGAAACAGTGACAGACTTTATTTTCTTGGGCTCCAAAATCACTGCAGATGGTGACTGCAGCCATGAAATTAAAAGACACTTGCTCCTTGGAAGTAAAGCTATAACCAACCAGCACAGTGTATTAAAAATGCACGATACTGGATGCTTGGGGCTGGTGCACTGGGAAGACCTGGAGGGATGGTATGGGGAGGGAGGAGGGAGGAGGGTTCAGGAGGGGGAGCACATGTATACCTGTGATGGATTCATTTTGATGTTTGGCAAAACTAATACAATTACGTAAAGTTTAAAAATAAAATAAAATTAAAAAAAAATAAAATAAAAAGCAGAAACATTACTTTGCTGCCAAAAGTCGATCTACTCAAAGCTATGGTGTTTCCAGTAGTCATGTATGGATGTGAGACTTGGACCATCAAGAAAGCTGAATGCCAAAGAATTGATGCTTTTGAATTGTGTTGGAGAAGACTCTTGAAAATCCCCTGGACTGCAAGCAGATCCAACCAGTCCATCCTAAAGGAAATCGGTCCTGTATATTCATTAGAAGGACTAATGATGAAGCTAAGCTCCAATACTTTGGCCACGTGATGCTAACTGACTCACTGGAAAAGACCTTGAGGTTAGGAAAGATTGAGGGCAGGAGGAGAAGGGGACGACAGAGGATGAGATGGTTGGATGGCATCACCGACTTGATGGACATGAGTTTCAGCAAGCTCTGAAAGTTGGTAATGGACAAGGAAGCCTGGTGTGCAGAAGTCCATGGGTTGCAAAGAGTTGGACATGACTGAGTGACTGAACTGAAGGCAATAATCGGCCTATTTCCAGGGGAGAAAATGGATCTGAGGTGTGAAGTGTAAATGGTGGAGAAAGGTAAACTTAAGGATTTGGCTCCAGGCCCAAAGGGAGCCATGGTGGATATGTCAGTGACTAGAAGCCTTCCGTGTACCAGAGGAAAGGCCATGAGAGTGCTGCAAAGAAGATGAGTGCTACAGCCAACATTGAAAAGCCACCTCCAAGACCCAAAGATATTCCTTTACTATCATTTCTATTACTCTACCTCTAGCGTGAACTTAAGTCCTTACCTGGGATCTAAAACTGCGTAGTCCAGTGTAGGATCAGAGATGCAGGAAAGAGAAGAGGCAGAGCTGTTTTGAGTACAAGAAAGAAGGTCCCATACAAGGATTTCCCTAGCGGGCTGGTGGCTAAGACTCCAAGCTCCCATTGCAGGGGGTGTGCAAGTTTGATCCCTGATCGGGGAACTAGAACCCACATGCTGAAACTAATAGTGTGCATGCCAACTAAGACCCAGCACAGCCAAGTAAATGAATAAATGAACACACACACAAGATTCTTATGTTCTGTTCAAGTTTAATTGGGTGTTTTTGTTTGTTTCCAGAACAAAGCCTGGAACACTCACAATTGACTTTCTTAAATGGGTTGGGGGTGGTTGTGGGGGAATCCCTAAGATCAAACAACCTGTTTATGAAGGCAACAGATTTCAGAGGTGTGTAGCAGTCCTAATCATTTCAAAATAACCTTCATCATGAAAAATCATGAGCTTCTCTCAAACACATCAGTGGTCTCTTTGGAGATATTCACAGGAGAGTAATTAGCAACTCAGAAAAAGTTTTTCAGAAAGATAATTAGATTCTCAAGTTGGCCCTGTCATTGCCACTTCAAGTGAAATGATAATTGCAGTTCTGAAGGAGGATGAGATCATAGCTCTTAAACCTCTATCTCAGGGTCTGACTGCCTCCCTCCCACTCACGTCCTGACTGCCACAATCTTCACCCTGAGCCCAGCAACCTTCTCGTGAGAATGAATGAGGAGTTGAGTACTTTATTTCAGTCTAAGAGGCAGAGTCTGTAAGGAAGGAGCTCAGAGTAAGTGTTCATGTTTGGAAAAGGGATCTTTCTGTGGGCTGGGGGTAGAGTGGGAATAGACCCAGTGGCAAAGCAGGTCAGGAAGGCAGAATAATTCCTTAGGAGAGAGTTTAGGTAAAGCGAGATCAAGATCTTTGTTGTTCAGTCGCTCAGTTGTGCCTGACTCTTTGCAACCCCAGGGACTGCAGCCTTCCAGGCTTCCCTGTCCTTCACTATCTCCCAGAGTTTGCTCAGACTCATGTCCATTTGAGTCAGTGATGCCATCCACCCATCTCTTCCTTTGTCATCCCCTTCTCCTCCTGCCTTCAATCTTTCCTGGCATCAGGCAACATCGAACTTGACAGCTCCTAAAGCTCTTTTGTGAAACTCTTACTGCAGAGGGCTCAAGGAACAATCCTAGTGATAATAATGAGGAATATTTTTAAAAGTATTTATCTTATTGCAGCATGTGAACTCTTAGTTGCAGCATGTGGTATCTATTTTCCTGACCAGGAATCAAACCCAGGCTCCCTGCATTGGGAGCACTGAGTCTTAGCCACTGGACACTGGGAAGTGCCAAAAGATCATCCTGATGCAGCTTAAGGGTTGTATTTCTAAATTCAATCTGCTGTAACATTGCCTTCCAGAAATTCTAGACTAATTTTAAATTTGTATTAGAAGTATTATCATGCCTTTATGCTTTCCATAAAGACTAGGATAGAAAAGCAATGATTTTCTAATCCTCTACAGAAAGCATGAATATGAATATGTTTGAAGAACAGAAATGATTTTTTACATATATATCTAACTCTAGGCATAAAATGTGCTTACTGGACATAGAAGTTGTGTCTTATCTGAAACATTTGAGGTCTGATGATGATGGCGAGATTGCTATCCCTCTTCAAGATAGAGAAGCAGCATTTAAGGAAAAGGCAGCTTTATAATGGTGAGGTTTGGAATATAGTTGTCAGGACCAAATGTATCTTCTCATATGTTGTCTAATCGCATATTCTAACACCAATTCCAAGCACACAATTCATTTCTTTATGCTTCCACCTTTGCAACACAACAGTCAATATTTTCTAGATTATACTTTTACATGTGCCTAGTATGTTAATATTCTTCACAAGTCAAGTTATATTGTAGTCTCATTTAACCTTGTTTTAAAAAATACCTAAGGGTTTAGACAAAAATAATTCTTTCATTTCTATCCTATACTCATTTATTGTATAGTAGTAATTCATGGTTCATAGTTTTTTAAACAAAGTAATATTGTCCAAGTCTTTTTTTGATAGATACCATAGTGAATTTGTGCCTGGCATGACAGGAATGCATCTTTCTGTTGCAAAACTTACATTGAGGAAATCTTGCATTCATTATATCCAATATGGACAGGAAGTACTTTCCTATAAGTTTGTGTGTGTTTGTGTGTATACATGTTAGTGGCTCGGTTTGTGACCCCATGGACCATAGCTCACCAGGTTCCTCTGTTCTTAGGATTTCCCAGGCAAGAACATTGGAATGGGTTGCCATATCCAATCCAGGGAATCTTCTTGATATGTTATTTACCTATAGAATAAATACTTATGCAGATATGGAAACTATTTACAACCAAAATTATCATATATAAAAGGTATGGAATAAACTTCAATACTTTAGCCACTTGATGAGAAGAACTGAGCCATTGCAAAAGACCCTGAGCTGGGAAAGATTGAATGCAGGAGGAGAAGGGGATGACAGAGGATGAGATGGTTGGATGGCATCACGGACTCAATGGACATGAGTTTGAGCCTGCTCCAGGAGTTGGTGATGGACAGGGAAGCCCGGTGTGCTACCGTTCATGGGGTTGCAAATAGTTGGACACAACTGAGTGACTGCACTGAACTGATAGAATAAACTGTATGATAGAAAAACAAAACTAAATTTCACATTGGATTATTGAAAAACAGCTGATGTGTTTGGTTGGTGCATCACAGTGCTTAGGACACTGTCTTGTACTCAGCCTACCAGGTTCTTACCACCACTAGGCCTGTAATCAGCATGTGAATTTACATAGATCACCTGACCTCTCTGTACCTAGGATCTCCTTATCTTTGCAATAAATCAGTGCCAGTGCCTCCCATGCAGTTATGTACATCAAACAACTGGCAGAATGGGCCTCCAGGGAGTTAGCATTAAGAACAGTGTGCTCCTTTCAGACTATAGTTGGAATCCTGGGTGCTTCTTCTCTTTACCTTAATTTCTTCCTATACTACATTGAATGTGAGTTGAGGTTCACAGTTTTGACCTTCAGGCACAGGACTGTAGTCGCTTTTTGATCATTCCCTTTAAAGGCATCTCCGTGACAATGGCAGCCTTTAACTGAAGCTTGTCTTCAGGGATTTAGCCATGCAAATGTGTTCTCTATGCCCCCAGAGCTGGCAGGGTGTGTCCATTGGCCCTCCTGGCCCCTTAAGTGCCACCAGGATCAGCCCCAGGAAATCCAGGTGGGTGCAACTTAAAGCAAAAGCTTCCCTGTGGTCCAGAGGTTAAGGCTGTGCTCCCAATGCCATAACTGAGAATTTACCTGCCATAACTAAGAGTTTACATACCATTAACTAAGACCCGGTACAGCCAAATAAATAAATGAATAAGATGAAATAAATAAAATCCTCTCAAGAAATAAAGCTTCTGAGCATATTGGGGTCTCCACTTTGCACTACTGAACAGTATGTAACTTCTTTCTCAAAGTTTCTGTATGAAGACTGTGTCTACTGTTCATTATATTTCCTGGTCCTTAGAGAAGATTGGTCACAAGTCATATCTCTGTGTAAACATTATTTTCCTCATGGACATGATGCCAAATGGAGCAACACATCAACACAAAGCATGAAGACTTAGGATACTGCTCTGCTGAATTTTATGACAAAATCAGTGATTCTCTGTATGCAGCAATGTTGCTATTCTTTGATGTTTCATTGTTGGAGTTATGATCTGGGCTTACATCTCCCCTCCTTTGCAGACACAGGCAGCAGATGAGACACATGCACAGAAATAGGCTTTCCCAAGCTCCTTCCATATTTTTTTGATAATGCATGTTTTTTTAAAAAGTTAAAAGCATGTTCGCATGTTATACGTGTGAAGCTCAGTGAAATTTCAGAAATTATTGCACGTCTAGAGACTACAACTAGATCAAGGAACAGAATGTTCTCAGTTCCCATGAAACTCTCTTGTGCCCCTTCTAACTCACTGTTCCCAAGGCTATAGCTTTGTTAACTATATGTAGGCCTGGATTATTCAGTATATGATTACAACTATTATGACATTTAATATTGGATCACTTTGCCTCTCTTGGCCTCCACATGAAAGAAATCATACAGCATCTTTCACTTGGACTTTCTCCTCCATTCCATTACATCTTTGTGAATTTATCTTATTGTTTTATATTATTGCTGTTTTGTCATTATCATTGCTATATTGGACTTCATTCTGTGACTATCAAAGGATTAATTGATCATTCAACTGTTAATGGGTAGGTGGGTATTAAGAGTTAGGGGCTATTACAAGTAATAATTAGGGCTCTCATATAAATTCTATTAATATAACTAATCTCTGGGTGATACATGTACAAAATCCTATTGAGTATACTCATAGGAGCAGATTTCTCAGAACAGGATTACATCTGATCTGCTAAGTCGATACAACAGTTTTCCAGAATGTGTGTACCAATTTGAACACCCACCATCAGTGTATGAGATTCTTGGTTCATCCACAGCTATGCCCAAACTTGGCATTTTTGTCATTTCTGTTTCAGATTTCTTGATGGTATTTGATTACATATAGGTAGTGGTTATATTTTAATTGTCTTGATTACCAAGGATGTGGAATATTTTTTGATATGTTTTATCCACTGAATAACTTCCTTTTCAAAGTTTCTGTTTGAAGACTCTGTCCACTGTTTATTCTATTTTGTGTTTTTTAGGACATACTTGTGTGGTTCTAAGTTACATCTTTGTGTGTGTGTGTGTATTGATGAGAACCAGTCTTAATTTTCATATGTGCAAAAGTTACTTCACCATATGTTTTATATATTCTGTTCTGTTTAGCATACATATATTTTTTTAATATTTATTTATTTAGCTGCATTGGGTCTTAGTCACATCATATGGGAGCTTTGTTGTATCATGCAGGATTTTTTGTTGTGGTACACAGACTTTCTAGTTGAAGATCCCAGGCTTAGTTACCCCGTGGCATATGGGGTCTAAGTTGCCCAACCAGAAATCAAATTTGTGTTCCCTGCTTTGCAAGGCAGATTTTTAGCTACCAGACAACCAGGGAAGTACCTTTAGCATACATTTTAACTTGTAAGATCCTAGAATAACTCCTGTCTTTTTTTCTAAAATAATACATTATCTTCTTTAAAATACTAGCTGAGCTGCACAGGAAGACCAAGAATACTGGAGTGGGAAGCCTATGTATCCTCCAGCAGATCTTCCCAATTCAGAAATTGAACTGGGGTCTCCTGCATTGGAGGAAGATTTTCTTTACCAACTGAGGCATCACAGAACCCCCTACAATAATAATACGTTATCTTCTTTAAAATTTAGAAGGGAATGCATTTAGAATTGACCTCTTTTTTGATGAGGTCAGTGATGCAGATATTTTTTCCTCCAGTAAGCTTCTTCTTAAAGTGTTGTTTCATGTTATGTTTCAATTTACTCTCAGTTGTCATTGCTTCCTCCAGGTCGCCACCACTTCGTCCTTCCTGCTGACTTTTTCATAAAATATACGGATCCTCTCATCATCGTTTCCTGTCACGTGAAGCCTTGGCAATTTCACAAAGCACACAAGGAAAGTTGGCTGTCAATGTCACAGATTTATATAAACCATCCTGCTCTAAGGCATCACTGTTGCCATCATTTAAAGGGGAGTATCTTGAATAACACAACAGCCTCCAGCCAACTGGCCATAGGAATAATCTTCTTATTACAGACTGTGCTTGGAATCTGGGGCAATATCTCCCTTCTGTACCGTTACCTCTTTCTTTACCACACTCAGAGCAGGATGAGGGTCACAGCTTTGATTTGCAAGCACCTGGCTATTGCCAACATTTTGGTCATTCTCTCGAAAGGAGTCCCTCAGACAATTACAACTTTGAGGTTGAAACATTTTGCCAGTGATTTTGCCTGCAAACTTATTTGGTATGTTGAGAGAGTGGGCAGGAGTATGTCCATCGGCACCACTTGCCTCTTGAGTGTGTTTCAGACCATCACGATCAGCCCCATAAACTCCTATTGGAAGAATCTTAAAGTCAAAGCCCCAAAGTACATTGCCTTCTCCATTTCCTTCTGCTGGATCCAGTGCATGTTGGTACATCTCATTTTTCCTCTGTATGCATTATATGTTTCTGACAAAAGGTGCAGCACAAACATGAGAAATACAAGAGGTTCAGCGTACTGTTCTGACACAGATCTTGAGAACATCTCAGGCTCAATATATGTAGCTTTGATAGTGTTCCCTGAAATTTCATTTTCTGTGCTCATCTTCTGGGCCAGTGGCTCCATGATTCTCACCCTGTACAGACACAGTCAGCGAGTCCAGTATATTCACAAGGCTATTGTGTCTCCCAGATCCTCTGCTGAGTCCAGAGCCACCCAAAGCATCCTACTTTTGGCGAGCACCTTCATGTGTTTCCACACCCTGTCCTGCATCTTTAACATTACTCTTGCTCTTTACCATAATCCCGATTGGTGGTTGGTGTATACAAATAGCCTGATTTCTGTGTGTTTTCCCTTTATCAGCCCCTTTCTGCTCATGAGCCATGACTCCATTGTATCCAGTCTCTGCTTTCTGTACATGAAGAACTCAGTATTGCATAATCTTATCAGAAAAATGTAAACTGTATGTTTTTAAAATCCACGCACCTATGGACACCTTATCTTTGACAAAAGAGGCAAGAATACACAATGGAGAAAATACAATCTCTTTAAAAAGTAGTTCTGGGAAAACTGGTCAACCACTTGTAAAAGAATGAAACTAGAACACTTTCTAACACCATACACAAAAATAAACTCAAAATGGATTAAAGATCTAAACATAAGACCAAAACTATAAAACTCTTAGAGGAGAACCTAGACAAAACACTCTCTGACATAAATCACAGCAGGATCCTCTATGACCCACCTCCCAGAATATAGGAAATGAAAGGAAAAATAAATGGGACCTAGTTAAAATTAAAAGCTTCTGCACAACAAAGGAAACTATAAGCAAGGTGAAAAGACAGCCTTCAGAATGGGAGAAAATAATAGCAAATGAAGCAACTGACAAACAACTAATCTCAAAAATATGCAAGCAACTCCTGCAGCTCAATTCCAGAAAAATAAACGACCTAATAAAAAAAAATGGGCCAAAGAACTAAACAGACATTTCTCCAAAAGATGTACAGATGGCAAACAAACACTTGAAAAGATGCTCAACATCACTCATTATCAGAGAAATGCAAATCAAAACCACAATGAGGTACTACTTCACACCAGTCAGAATGGCTGCGATCCAAAGCAATAAATGCTGGAGAGGGTGTGGAGAAAAGGGAACCCTCTTACACTGTTGGTGGGAATGCAAACTAGTACAGCCACTATGGAGAACAGTGTGGAGATTCCTTAAAAAACTGGAAATAGAACTGTTATGACCCAGCAATCCCACTGCTGGGCATACACACTGAGGAAACCAGAAGGGAAAGAGACATATGTACCCCAATGTTCATCGCAGCCCTGTTTACAATAGCCAGGACATGGAAGCAACCTAGATGTCCATCAGCAGATGAATGGATAAGACAGCTGTGGTACATATACACAATGGAGTATTACTCAGCCATAAAAACGAATACATTTGAATCAGTTCTAATGAGGTGGATGAAACTGGAGCCTATTATACAGAGTGAAATAAGCCAGAAAGAAAAACACCAATACAGTATACTAACACATATATATGGAATTTAGAAAGATGGTAACAATAACCCTGTATGTGAGACAGCAAAAGAGACACAGATGTATAGAATAGTCTTTTGGACTCTGTGGGAGAGAGAGGGGGTGGGACGATTTGGGGGAATGGCACTGAAACATGTATAATATCATATAAGAAACAAAGTGCCAGTCCAGGTTCGATACAGGATGCTTGGGGCTGGTGCACTGGGATGACCCAGAGAGATGGTACTGGGAGGGAGGTGGGAGGGGGGTTCAGGATGGGGAACACGTGTACACCCGTGGCAGATTCATGTTGATGTGTGGCAGAACCAATACAATATTGTAAAGTAATAAGCCTCCAATTAAAATAAATAAATTTAAATTAAAAAAAGAGACTGTATGCCAAAAAATAAAAATAAAATAAAAAAATAAAATTGAATTGCAAGTAACATTTAAAAAAATAATAATAAATAAATAAAATTTTATCAAGGTATAGTTGATCTATAGTGTTGTGTTACTTCCGGGTGTATAAAAAAAGTGAATCAGTTATACATTTATCTACTCTTTTTAGATTGTTTTCCCATATAGGCCATTACAGTGTATTGAGTAGAGTTCCTGTGCTATACAGTAGGTCCCTTCATTTTTGTTGTAAACCAGGCCTCAGGGCATGTGGGACTTGGTTCCCTGACCAGGGACTGAACCCCTTCTCCCTGCCTAGAAAGGACTTAGTCTTAACCATTGGACCATCTGGGAATTCCCCCTGGGCCCTTATTAGTTACCTATTTTATATATAGTGGTGTATATTTAGGGCTTCCCTGGTGACTTGATGGTAAAGAATCCGGCTGCCAATGCAGGAGACTCCAGTTCGATTCCTGGGTCAGGAAGATCCCACATTCCACAGGGCAACAAAGCCCATGCACTACAATTTCTGCACCTGTGTGCCTAGAGCCTGTGCTCTGCAAGAGAAGCCACTGCAGTGAGGAGCCCATGCTCACCACAACTAGAGAAAGCCCACACACAAGAACCAAGACCCAGCACAGTCTAAATAAATAAATAAAATTCCACTTCTGGTCCTTTAGTGTATAAAGGGTAAAGGTTTTTCCAGGCATGCTTTATATGCCTATGATATTTTCACCATGGGCTCAAATGTAGAAACAATCCATGAGCAAGTTCTTAGTCCAGTTTAAATGAGGGTTTTTTTGTTTGTCTTTTATTTTGCTTTTTAAATTATATGTTATGTTAGTTTCAGGTGTACACAGAAAAGCGCTTCAGTTATATATATTTTTCTTTTTCAGATTCTTTTCCCTTATATGTTATTTCAAAATATTGAGTGCAGTTCCCTGTTCTGTACACTAGTTCCTTGTTGTTTAGCTGTTTTATATATGGTAGTGTGTATATGTTATTTCGAACTTCCTAATTTATCCCTCCTCCCCCTTTTCCCTTTTGATAATCATAAATTTATTTTCTATGTCTGTGACTCTCTTTCTGGTTTGTAAATAAGTTTATTTGGATCTTTAAAAAAAAAAGATTCCACATATAAACGATATTGTACGCTGTTTGCTTTTCTCTGTCCAGCTTACTTCATTTAGTATGATAATACCTAGGTCAGTCCATGGTGCTGCAAATGGCATTATTTCATTCATTTTAATGGCTGAGTAATAAGTGGTCATGTATGGATGTGAGAGTTGGACTGTGAAGAAAGCTGAGCGCTGAAGAATTGATGCTTTTGAACTGTGGTGTTGGAGAAGACTCTTGAGAGTCCCTTGGACTGCAAGGAGATCCAACCAGTCCATTCTAAAGGAGATCGGCCCTGGGATTTCTTTGGAAGGAATGATGCTAAAGCTGAAAGTCCAGTACTTTGGCCACCTCATGCGAAGAGTTGACTCATTGGAAAAGACTCTGATGCTGGGAGGGATTGGGGACAGGAGGAAAAGGGGACGACAGAGGATGAGACAGCTGAATGGCATCACCAACTCAATGGATGTGAGTTTGAGTGAACTCCGGGAGTTGGTGATGGACAGGGAGGCTTGGCGTGCTGCAATTCATGGGGTTGCAAAGAGTCGGACACGACCGAGCGACTGAACTAAACTGAATATTGCATTGTGTTTAATTACCATTTCTGGGGGCAGTCCTAAGATGGCAGAGGAATAGCATGGGGAGACCACATTCTCCCCATCAAATTCATGGAAAGAACATTTAAACGCTGAGCAAATTCTACAAAACAACTTCTGAATGCTGGCAGAGGACATCAGGCACCCAGAAGGGCAGCCCATTGTCTTTGAAAGGAGGTAGGACAAAATATAAAGATAAAGAGAGAGACAAGATGGAGGTCCGTCCCAGGAAGGGAGTCTTAAAAGAGGAGAAGTTTCCAAACACCAGGAAACACTCTCTGTGGGGAGTTTTGGAATCTCAGAGGGCAACATAACCAGGAGGAAAAATAAATAAATAAATAATACCCATAGATTATGTGCCTAATGGCAATTCCCAGTGCTCCCATCCACCACCAGCACGTGGCTGAACAGGGAGGCGTGGGCTACATTGCTTAGGGTAAGGACCGGGCCTGAATGCCCTGAGGGCAATCTGAGGGAACTAACGTGAGATAGCAACCCAAACTGTGGGATAGCCAGAGGGAGAGAGGAAAAAAAGGAACTATCCTATGAAAGCCCTAACCTAAGGCACTGCCCAGAGAAGGCAATGGCACCCCACTCCAGTACTCTTGCCTGGAAAATCCCATGGACAGAGGAGTCTGGTAGGCTGCAGTCCATGGGGTCGCTGAGGGTTGGACACAACTGAGCGACTTCACTTTCACTTTTCACTTTCATGCATTGGAGAAGGAAATGGCAACCCACTCCAGTGTTCTTGCCTGGAGAATCCCAGGGACAGGGGAGCCTGGTGGGCTGCCGTCTATGGGGTCGCACAGAGTCAGACACGACTGAAGCGACTTAGCAGCAGCACCAGCAGCAAGGCACTGCCAAGCTGCTCACAGAACAAAGGACTGAGGAGAGCTAGCCGGCTGCAGACCAGCCCATCCCCCGCCAGAGGCAGGGAGGCAGGCGGGGTCAGCCAGAGCCGGACAGGGACAATCTTGGCCCCAGAGAGGCATCTTCTACTAAACTGCAAGCAGGTTCCCAGTTGTTAACCACGACTTCTTGGGATTCTGGACAGTTGACATCCACTGGGAAGGTTGCAGCCAGAGATCAGCTCCCCAGAAGAGAAACAGGTAACACCTGAGACGGGCGTGCCTGCTGCTACCTAGGAAACTAGGCGGCTGGCACCAGGGAGGTGATAAGATGCACTCCCCACCTGGGGAGACTGTGCTAACCAAGCACCTGGTCACCTGAGCTGCTCGGATCTGGGAAGGGCACAAAACGCAGGCCCAACTGAGTCTTCGCCTTTGTGGAGTACCTGAGAACCTGAACCTGAGTGGCTTATATCTGGGAAGTGCACGCAACTCAGGGTCCAGCTCAGACAGTTCCTGGGCAGAGCAACCTAGAGCCTGAGAAATGTAGACTGGGAAAGCGCACACGCCCTGAGTAGGGGCAAACTCAGTGTGGCCAAGACACTGTGAGCAGTCCCCACACATGCCAGTGATATTTGTTTGCAGTGTTCCTCCCTCCCCACAGCACGACTGAACAAGTGAGCCTAAATAGGTGACCACCTTCGTCCCCTTGTGTCAGGGCGGAAATTAGACACCGAAGAGACCAGAAAGTAGAAGAAACTAAAATAAACAGAGGGAACTGCTTTGGAAGTGATAGGTGCAACAGATTGAAACCCTGTACTTAGCACCATAACCCTGTAGTTACATTGGAAGGGGCCTATAGATCTTGAGAAGTATAAACCGGATCAAGGAACTATCTGAAACTGAACTGACCCCACACTGCCCACAATGGCTCCAGAGAAATTCCTAGATATATTTTTACTCTTATCATTTAAAAAAATTTTTAAATTTTAAGTCCTCTATTACTCCTTTAATTTGCATTTTTATAACCTACTTATTACCTTGCAAAAAAAAAAAGACCCTATTTTTAAAGCAAACTTCATATATATATATTTTATAATTTTTGTGACTTTGTTTTGTTTTTTTTTATATTGTATTTTTGAGAATCTAACTTCTACTCTAAATTTTTAATCTTTGCTTTTTGGTATTTGTTATCAATTTTGTACCTTTAAGAACCCAATCTTCAGCGACCATTTTTACTTGGGAGTGTGATTACTGGCTTAATTGCTCTCTCCCCCTTTTGACTCTCCTTTTTCTCCACTGGGTCGCCTCTATCTTCTACCTCCCCCTTCTCTTCTCTACACAACTCTGTGAATCTCTTTGTGTGTTCTGGGCTGTGGAGAACACTTAGGGAACTGACTACTGGCTGTATCTGTCTCTCTCCTTTTGATTCCCCCTTTTCTCCTCCTGATCACCTCTGTCTACTTCCTTCCTCTTCTCTTCTCTGTGTAACTCCATGAACCTCTCTGAGGGGTCCAGACTGTGGAGAGCACATAGGGAACTGATTACTGGCTAGCTTGCTTTCTCCCCTTTTGATTCCCCCTCTTCTCCTCCTGGTCACCTCTATCTCCCTCCTCCCTCTTCTCTTCTCCCTGTAACTCTGTGAATCTCTTTGGTTGTCCCTCACTGTGGAGAAGCTTTTCTCATTAACCTAGATGGTTTATCACTGATGCTGTATAGATGGAGAAATCTTGAGGCTATTGTAAGAATAAGACTTAAATTAAAGGCAGGAGGCTTAAGTCTAAAACCTGAGAACACCAGAGAACTCCTGATTCCAGGGAACATTAATCAATAAGAGCTCATCCAAAAGCCTCCATACCTATACTGAAACCAAGCACCACCCAAGAGCCAACAAGTTCCAGAGCAAGACATACCACACAAATTCTCCAGCAACGCAGGAACGTAGCCCTGAGCTTCAATATACAGGCTGCCCAAAGTCACACCAAACCCATAGACATCTCAAAACTCACTACTGGACGCTTCATTGCACTCCAGAGAGAAGAAATCCAGCTCCACCTACCAGAACACCGACACAAGCTTCCCTAACCAGGAAACCTTGACAAGCCACCTGTCCAACCCCACCCACAGCAAGGAAACTCTACAATAAAGAGAACTCCACAAACTGCCAGAATACAGAAAGGCCACCCCAAACACAGCAATCTAAACATGATGAAAAGGCAGATAAATACTCAGAAGGTAAAGGAACATGATAAAGGCCCACCAAACCAAACAAAAGAGGAGGAGAAAGGAAGTCTACCTGAAAAAGAATTCAGAATAATGATAGTAAAAATGATCCAAAATCTTGAAAACAAAATGGAGATACAGATAAATAGCCTGGAGACAAGCATTGAGGGGATGCACGAATTGTTTAACAAGGACCTAGAAGAAATAAAGAGTCAATCAATAATGAATAATACAATAAATGAGGTCAAAAACACTCTAGAGGGAACCAACAGTAGAAAAACAAAGGCAGAAGATAGGATAAGTGAGGTAGAAAATAGAATGGTAGAAATAAATGAAGCAGAGAGGAAAAAAGAATTAAAAGAAATGAGGACAACCTCAGAGAACTCTGGGACAATGTTAAATGCCCCAACATTCGAATCATAGGAGTCCCAGAAGAAGAAGACAAAAAGAAAGGCCATGAGAAAATACTTAAGGAGATAATAGTTGAAAACTTCCCTAAAATGGGGAAGGAAATAGTCACCCAAGTCCAAGAAACCGAGAGAGTCCCAAACAGGATAAACCCAAGGTGAAACACCCCAAGACACATATTAATCAAATTAACAAAGATCAAGCACAAAGAACAAATATTAAAAGCAGCAAGGAAAAAACAACAAATAACACACAAGGGGATTCCCATAAGGATAACAGCTGATCTTTCAATAGAAACTCTTCAGGCCAAAAAGAAATGGCAGGACATACTTAATGTGATGAAAGAGAAAAACCTGCACCCCAGATTACTGTACCAAGCAGGGATCTCATTCAAATATGAAGGACAAATCAAAGGCTTTACAGACAAGCAAAAGCTGAGAGAATTCAGCACCACCAAACCAGCTTTTCAACAAATGCTAAAGGATCATCTCTAGACAGGAAACACAGAAAGGGTGTATAAATTCGAACCCAAAACAACAAAGTAAATGGCAATGGGATCATACTTATCAATAATTACCTTAAATATAAATGGGTTGAATGCCCCAATCAAAAGACAGAGACTGGCTGAATAGATACAAAAACAAGACCCCTATATATGTTGTCTACAAGAGACCCACCTCAAAACCAGGGACATATACAGACTGAAAGTGAAGGGCTGGAAAGATATTCTAAGCAAATAGAGACCAAAAGAAAGCAGGAGTAGCAATACTCATATCAGATAAAATAGATTTTAAAATAAAGGCTATGAAAAGAGACAAAGAAGAACACTACATAATGATCAAAGGATCAATCCAAGAAGATATAACAATTATAAATATATGTGCACCCTACATAGAAGCACCTCATTATGTAAAGCAAATGCTAACAAGTATGAAAGGGGAAATTAACAATAACACAATAATAGTGGGAGACTTTAAACCCCACTCACACCTATGGATAAATCAACTAAACAGAAAATTAACAAGGAAACACAAACTTTAAATGATACAGTGGACCAGTTAGACCTAATTGATATCTATAGGACATTTCTCCACAAAACAGTGAATTTCACCTTTTTCTCAAGTGCACATGGAACCTTTTCTGGGATAGATCTCATCCTGGGCCATAAATCTAGCCTTGGTAAATTCAAAAAAATTGAAATCATTCCAAGCATCTTTTTTGACCACAATGCAGTAAGATTAGGTGTCAATTACAGGAGAAAAACTATTAAAAATTCCAACATATGGAAGCTGAACAACATGCTGTGTTTGAATAATCAAGAAACACAGAAGAAATTTAAAAAAATCAAAATATGCATAGAAACGAATGAAAATAAAAACACAACAACCCAAAACCTATGGGACACTGTAAAAGCAGTGCTAAGGGGAAGGTGCATAGCAATACAGGCTTACCTCAAGAACAAGAAAAAAGTCAAATAAATAACCTAATTCTACACCTAAAGCAACTAGAAAAGGAAGAAATGAAGAACCCCAGGGTTAGTAGAAGGAAGAAATCTTAAAAATTAGGGCAGAAAAAATGCAAAAGAAACAAAAGAGACTATAGCAAAAATCAACAAAGAGAAAAGCTGGTTCTTTAAGAAGATAAATAAAATTGACAAAGCATTAGCCAGACTCATCAAGAAAGAAAGGGAGAAGAATCAAATCAACAAAATTAGAAATGAAAATGGAGAAATCACAACAGACAACACAGAAATACAAAGGATCATAAGAGACTACTATCAGCAACTATATGACAATAAAATGGACAACTTGGAAGAAATGAACAAATTCTTAGAAAGTATAACTTTCCAAAACTGGACCAGGAAGAAATGGAATATCTTAACAGACCTATCACAAGCATGGAAATCGAAACTGTAATCAGAAATCTTCCAGCAGACAAAAGCCCAGGACCAGATGGCTTTACAGCTGAATTCTACCAAAAATTTAGAGAATAGCTATCACCTATCCTATTCAAACTCTCCCAGAAAATTGAAGAGGAAGGCAAACTTCCAAACTCATTCTATGAGGCCACCATTACCCTAATACCAAAACCAGACAAAGATGCCACCAAAATAAATAAATAAATAAATAAAAGAAAGAAAGAAAGAAAGAAAAGAAAACTACAGGCCATTATCACTGATGAACATAGATGCAAAAATCCTTAACAAATTCTAGTAAACAGAATCCAACAACATATTAAAAAGATCATACATCATGACCAAGTGGGCTTTATCCCAGGGATGAAAGGATTCTTCAATACAGCAAATCAATTAATGTAATACACCACATTAACAAATTGAAAGATTAAAAACCATATGATTATCTCAATGGATGCAGAGAAAGCCTTTGACAAAACTCAACATTCATTTATGATAAAAACCCTCCAGAAAGCAGGAATAAAAGGAACGTACCTCAACAATAAAAGCTATATATGACAAACCCACAGCAAACATTATCCTCAATGGTGAAAAATTGAAAGTACTTCCCCTAAAGCCAGGAACAAGAAAAGTGTGCCCACTCTCACCACTACTATTCAACATAGTTTTGGAAGTTTTGGCCACAGCAATCAGAAAAGAAAAAGAAATAAAAGGAATCCAGATTGGAAAAGAAGAAGTAGAACCCTCACTGTTTGCAGATGACATGATCCTCTACATAGAAAACCCTAAAGGCTCCACCAGAAAATTACTAGAGCTAATCAATGAATATAGTAAAGTTTCAGGATATATAATTAACACGGAGAAATCCCTTGCATTCCTATACACTAACAATGAGAAAACCAAAAGAGAGATTAAGGAAACAATTCCATTCACCATTGCAACGAAAAGAATAAAATACTTAGGAGTAAATCTACTTAAAGAAACAAAAAACCTATATATATAAAACTATAAAACACTGGTGAAAGAAATCAAAGATGACACAGACAGATGGAGAAATATACCATGTTCATGACTCAGAAGAATCAATATAGTGAAAATGAGTATACCACCCAAAGCAACCTATAGATTCAATGCAATCCCTATCAAGTTACCAATGGTATTTTTCACAGAACTAGAACAAAAAATTTCACACTTTGTATGGAAATATCAAAAAAAAAAAGAAAAAGAAAAAAAAGGAAACTCGAATAGCCAAAGCAATCTTGAGAAAGGAGGATGGAACTGGAGGAATCAACCTATTGGACTTCAGACTATACTACAAAGCTACAGTCATTAAGACAGTATGGTACTGACACAAAGACAGAAATATAGATCAATGGAACAAAATAGAAAGCCCAGAGATAAATCCACACACCTATGGACACCTTATCTTTGACGAAGGAGGCAAGAATATACAATGGAGAAAAGACAAATTTCTCTAACAGGTGGTGCTGGCAAAACTGGTCAACCACTTGTAAAAGAATGAAATTAGAACATTTTCTAACACCATACACAGAAATAAACTCAAAATGGATTAAAGATCTAAATGTAAGATAAACTAATAATATGCCTAGAGGAAAACATAGGCAAAACACTCTCTAACATAAATCACAGGAGGATGCTCTATGACCCACCTCCCAGAGTAATGGAAATAAAAGTAAAAATAAACAAATGGGACATAATTAAATTAAAAACTTTTCCACAACGAAGTAAACCATAAGCAAGGTGAGAAGACAGCCATCAGAATGGGAGAAAATACTACCAAATGAAACAACTGACAAAGAATTAATCTCAAAAGCATACAAGCAGCTCATGCAGTTCAATTCTAGAAAAATAAATGCCTCAATCAATAAATGGGCCAAAGAACTAAACAGACATTTCTCCAGATGGCTACAAACACATAAAAAGATGCTCAACATCACTCATTATCAGTTCAGTTCAGTCGCTCAGTCGTGTCCGACTCATTGCAACCCAATGAATCTCAGCACTCCAGGCCTCCCTGTCCATCACCAACTCCCAGAGTTCCCTTAGACTCACATCCATAGAGTCAGTGATGCCATCCAGCCATCTCACCCTCTGTCGTCCCCTTCTCCTCCTGCCCCCAATCCCTCCCAGCATCAGAGTCTTTTCCAATGAGTCAACTCTTCACATGAGGTGGCCAAAGTACTGCAGTTTCAGCTTTAGCATCATTCCTTCCAAAGAAATCCCAGGGCTGATCTCCTTCAGAATGGAGTGGTTGGATCTCCTTGCAGTCCAAGGGACTCTCAAGAGTCTTCTCCAACACCACTCTGCAAAAGCATCAATTCTTCGGCACTCAGCCTTCTTCACAGTCCAACTCTCACACCCATACATGACCACTGGAAAAACCATAGCCTTGATTAGATGGACCTTTGTTGGCAAAGTAATGTCTCTGCTTTTGAATATGCTATCTAGGTTGGTCACAACTTTCCTTCCAAGGAGTAAGCGTCTTTTAATTTCATGGCTGCAGTCACCATCTGCAATGATTTTGGAGCCCCCAAAAATGAAGTCTAACACTGTTTCCACTGTTTCTCCATCTATTTCCCATGAAGTGATGGGACCGGATGCCATGATCTTCATTTTCTGAATGTTGAGCTTTAAGCCAACTTTTTCAGTCTCCACTTTTACTTTCATCAAGAGGCTTTTTAGTTCCTCTTCACTTTCTGCCATAAGGGTGGTGTCATCTGCATATCTGAGGTTATTGATATTTCTCCCAGCAATCTTGATTCCAGCTTGTGTTTCTTCCAGTCCAGCGTTTCTCATGATGGACTCTGCATAGAAGTTAAATAAGCAGGGTGACAATATACAGCCTTGACGTACTCCTTTTCCTATTTGGAACCAGTCTGTTGTTCCATGTCCATTTCTAACTGTTGCTTCCTGACCTGCATATAGATTTCTCAAGCGGCAGGTCAGGTGGTCTGGTATGCCCATCTCTTTCAGAATTTTCAGCAGTTTATTGTGATCCACACAGTCAAAGGCTTTGGCATAGTCGATAAAGCAGAAATAGATGTTTTTCTGGAACTCTCTTGCTTTTTCCATGATCCAGCAGATGTTGGCAATTTCATCTCTGGTTCCTCTGCCTTTTCCAAAACCAGCTTGAACATCAGGAAGTTCACGGTTCACATATTGCTGAAGCCTGGCTTGGAGAATTTTGAGCATTACTTTACTAGCATGTGAGATGAGTGCAATTGTGCAGTAGTTTGAGCATTCTTTGGCATTGCCTTTCTTTGGGATTGGAATGAAAACTGACCTTTTCCAGTCCTGTGGCCACTGCTGAGTTTTCTAAATTTGCTGGCATATTGAGGGCAGCACTTTCACAGCATCATCTTTCAGGATTTGAAATAGCTCAACTGGAATTCCACGATCTCCACTAGCTTTGTTCATAGTGATGCTTTCTAAGGTCCACTTGACTTCACATCCCAGGATGTCTGGCTCTAGGTCAGTGATCACACCGTTGTGATTATCTGGGTCGTGAAGATCTTTTTTGTACAGTTCTTCTGTGTATTCTTGCCACCTTTTCTTAATATCTTCTGCTTCTGTTAGGTCCATGCCATTTCTGTCCTTTATTGAGCCCATCTTTGCATGAAATGTTCCCTTGGTTCTCTAATTTTCTTGAAGAGATCTCTAGTCTTTCCCATTCTGTTGTTTTCCTCTATTTCTTTGCATTGATCGCTGAGGAAGGCTTTCTTATCTCTTCTTGCTATTCTTTGAAACTCTGCATTCAGATGCTTATATCTTTCCTTTTCTCCTTTGCTTTTCACTTCTCTTCTTTTCACAGCTATTTGTAAGGCCTCCCGAGACAGCCATTTTGCTTTTTTGCATTTTTTTTCCCATGGGGATGGTCTTGATCCCTGTCTCCTGTACAATGTCACGAACCTCAGTCCATAGTTCATCAGGCACTCTACCAGATCTAGGCCCTTAAATCTATTTCTCACTTCCACTGTATAATCATAAAGGATTTGATTTAGGTCATACTTGAATGGTCTAGTGTTTTTCCCTACTTTCTTCATTTTAAGTCTGAATTTGGCAATAAGGAGTTCATGATCTGAGCCACAGTCAGCTCCTGGTCTTTTTTTTTGTTGACTGTATCATTATCAGAGACATGCAAATCAAAACCACAATGAGGTACCATCTCACACCAGTCAGAATGGCTGTCATCAAAAAGTCTACAAAATATAAATGCTGGAGAGAGTGTGGAGAAAAGGGAACCCTCTTAGACTGTTGGTGGGAATGCAAACTAGTACAGCCACTATGGAGAACAGTGTGGAGATTCCTTAAAAAACTGGAAATAGAACTGCCATATGACCCAGCAATCCCACTGCTGGGCATACACACTGAGGAAACCAGAATTGAAAGAGACATGTATACCCGAATGTTCATCACAGCACTGTTTATAATAGACAGGACATGGAAGCAACAAATGTCCATCAGCAGACGAATGGATAAGAAAGCTGTGGTAGATATACACATTGGAATATTACTCAGCTATTAAAATGCATTGGAATCAGTTCTAATGAGGTGGATGAAACTGGAGCCTATTATACAGAGTGAAGTAAGTGAGAAAGAAAAACACCAATACAGTATATTAACTCACACATATGGAATTTAGAAAGATGGCAACAATGGCCCTATATGCAAGACAGCAAAAGAGACACAAATGTAAATAACAAACTTTAGGACTCTGTGGGAAAAGGCGAGAGTGGGATGATTTGAGGCTATAGTACTGAAATATGTATACTACCATATTTGAAATAGATCACCAGTCCAGGTTCAATGCATGAGACAGGGCCCTCAGGGCTAGTGCACTGGGATGACCCTGAGGGATAGGGTGGGGAGGGAGGTGGGAGGGGGGTTCAGGATGGGGAAAACATGTAAACCCATGGCTGATTCACGTGAATGAATGGCAAGAAACATTCCAATATTGTAAATTAATTAGCCTCCAATTAAATTAATTAAAATTTTATAAAATGGGAATTTTCCAGGAAAAAACAAAACAAACCCATCTTGCTGATGAGTGGAATATGAAACTAGAGGTAGAGCTCCAGAGTCAGCTTCAGAGTTGCCATCACAGCATCCTTGTATCAGAAAACTTGGCTTTTAATGACTGACTCATTGTCCCATCCCCAGACTGTCATTGGGAGAAATATGGTAGCTTCCCAGGGGTTCTTAAAGCCATGTAGAAGGCAGAAGGGACAGCAAGGTGTCCTTGGATCACTAGAGCCCAAAGACCAAAGCTTCATCTCTGAAAGAAACAATGACCCTAGAAGACTGAAATCAGGAAAATATTAAGGAGAGAATGCAGAACTGGGATCTCCCATCCCAGAGGGTAGTTTTCCTGCCCTATATAGACAATAAAAATGTAAGCAGGATCATCCATTTCTGCCACCAAAATGGCAAGCTCCTCCAAAAGGGTCAGGCATATATTTCAATGATTTAACCCCAGTAAAGAAATAAGTGGAAATTCCTTTGCAAAAAGGTATGACACAGTCTGCCTCTGACTAATTCCAAATCCTTTCAGGTAGAGCTTTCTTCATGCACAGTAGACACACTGAAATTCAGAACTTAGGAGCATAAGCCTTTGACTGTGTGGATCACAACAAACTACGGGAAATTCATCAACACATGGGAATACCAGACCACTTTACCTGCCTCCTAAGAAATCTGTATCCAGGTCAGGAGGCAACAGTTAAAACCAGACATGGAACAACGGACTGGTTCCAAATTGGGAAAGGAGTATGTCAAGGCTGTATATTGTCACCCTGTTTATATAACTTCTATGCAGGGTACGTCAAGCGAAATGCCAGGCTGGATGAAGCACTAGCTGAAATCAAGGTTGCCAGGAGAAATATGAATAACCTCAGATATGCAGATGACACCACCCTTCTGGCAGAAAGCAAAGAGGAACTGAAAAGCCTCTTGATGAAAGTAAAAGAGAACAGTGAAAAAGCTGGCTTAAAACTCAATATTCAAAAAATGAAGATTGTGGCATCTGGACCCATGACTTCATGGCAATAGAAGGGGAAAAAATGGAAACAGTGACAGAATTTTTTTTTCTTAGGCTCCAAA
Organism: Bos indicus; assembly: GCF_029378745.1. Taxonomy (NCBI): domain Eukaryota; kingdom Metazoa; phylum Chordata; class Mammalia; order Artiodactyla; family Bovidae; genus Bos; species Bos indicus. Next base: position 58,865,067 of record NC_091777.1, read on the forward strand.
ATCACTGTACATGGTGACTCACCCATGACATTGAAAAAACACTTGCTCCTTGGAAGTAAAACTATAACACACCAGGACAGCATATTAAAAAGCAGAGACATTACTTTGCCAACAAGCTCCATCTAGTCAAAGCTATGGTTTTTCTAGTAGTCATGTATGGATGTGAGAGTTGGACCATCAAGAAAGCTTAGCGCCAAAGATTTGATGCTTTTGAACCATGGTGTGGGAGAAGACCTTGAAAGTCCCTGGGACTGGAAGGAGATCAATCCAGTCAATTCTAAAGGAAATCAGTCCTGAATGTTCACTGGAAGGACTGATGCTGAAGCTGAAGTTCCAGTACTTTGGCCACCTGACACTAAGAACCGACTCATCGGAGAAGACCCAGATGCTCAGAAATACTGAAGGCAGAAAGAGAAGGGGACGACAGAGGATGACATGGTTGGATGGCATCAAAGACTTGATGGACATGAGTTTCACCAAGGTTCATGAGTTGCTGATGCACAGGGAAGCCTGGTGTGCAGAAGTCCATGGGTTGCAAAGAGTTGACCGAGTGACTGAACTGAAGGCAATCATTGGCCTATTTCCAAGGGAGAAAATGGAGTTGAGGTGCAAACCATAAATGGTGGAGAAAGGTCAACTCAAGGATTTGGCTCCAGGCCCAAAGGGAGCCACGGTGGATATGTCAGTGACCAGAAACCTTCCATATACCAAGAGCAAATGCCAGGAGAGTACTGCAAGGACAGACGAGTGCTCCAGTCAACATTAAAAAGCCACCTCCAAGACCCAAATATATTCCTTTACTATCGTTTCTGTTCGTCTAGCTCTAACGACAACCTAAGTCTTCACCCAGGATCTAAAACTGTGTAGTCCAGTGTAGGATCAGGAATGCAGGAAAGAGAAGAAGAGGTAGAGATGTTTTGAGTACAAGAAAGAAGGTCCTGTACAGGGACTTCCCTGGTGGTCTGGTGGCTAAGACTCCAAGCCCCTATTGCAGGAGGTGTGCAAGTTTGATCCCTGATCATGGAACTAGATCCCACATGCTCCAACTGATAGTGTCCATGCCACAACTAAGACTCAGCACAGCCAAGTAAATGAATAAATGAACACACACACACACAAAATTCTTATGTCATGCTCAAGTTTAATTGGGTGTTTTTTTTTTTTTTTTTTTTCCAGAACAAAGCCTGGTAGACTCACAATTGACTTTGTAAGTGGATTGGGTGTGGTTGTGGAGAAATCCCTAAGATCAAACAACCTGTTTACAAAGGCAACAGATTTCAGAGTTGTGTAGAAATCCTAATCATTTCAAAATAACCTTCATCATGAAAAATTATGAGCTTCTCTCAAACACATCAGTGGTCTCTTTGGAGATACTCACAGGAGAGTAATTAGCAACTCAAAAAAAGTTTTTCAGAAAGATCATTAGCTCCTCAAGCTGGCCCTGTCATTGCCACTTCAAGTGAAACGATAATTGCAGATCTGAAGGAGGGTGAGATCACAGCTTCTAAACCTATATCTCAGGGTCTGACTGCCTCCCTCCCACTCACGTCCTGGCTGCCATGACCTTCACCCTGAGCCCAGCATCCTTCTCATGAGAAGGAATGAGAAGGTGTCGAGTACTTTGTATTTCAGTCTAAAAGGCAGAGTCTGTGAAGAAGGAGGTATGAGTAAGTGTTCATGTGTGGAAAAGGGATCTCTCTATGGGCTGGGGCTAGAGTGGGAACAGATCCAGTGGCAAAGCAAGTCAGGAAAGCAGAATAATTCATTAGGAGAGAGTTTAGGTAAGGCAAGATCAAAATCTTTGTTGTTCAGTTGCTCAGTTGTGTCCAACTCTTTGCAACCCCATGGACTGGAGCACACCAGGCTTTGCTTTCCTTCACTATCTCCCAGAGTTTGCTCAGACTCATGTCCATCAAGTCGGTGATGCCATCCACCCATTTCATCCTCTGTCTTCCCCTTTTTCTCCTGCCTTCAATTTTCCCCAGCATCAGGTAACACCGAACTTGATAGCTCCTAAAGCTAATTTGTGAAACTCTTACTGTGGAGGGCTCACAGGAACAATCCTAGTGATAATAATGTGGAATCATTTTTAAAAGTATGTATCTTAGTTGCAGCATGTGGGATCTATTTTCCTAACCAGAAATCAAACCCAGGCTCCCTGCATTGGGAGGGCAGAGTCTTAGCCAATGGACCACCAGGGAAGTGCCAAAAGATCATCTTCAAGGAGCTTAAGGGTTGTATTTTTAACATGAATCTGTTGTAATGTTACCTTTCAGAAATTCTAGATTAATTTTAAATTTGTATTAGAAGTGTTATCATGCTGCCTCTATGCTTTCCATAAAGACTAGGATAGAAAAGTAACAATTTTCTAATCCTCTACAGAAAGAATGAATATGAATTTGTTTGAAGAACAGAAATGATTTTATATATGTATATATATATATATATATATATATATATATATATTGATTGATTGCTAGGCATATAATATGCTTACTGCACATAGCAATCGTGTCTTTTCTGAAATATTTGGGGTCTGATGACAATGGCGAGATTGCTATCCCTCTTCAAGATGGAGAAGCAGCTTTTAAGGAAAAGGCAGCTTTATAATGGTGAGTTTTGGAATACACTTGTCAGGACCAAATGTATCTTCTCATATGTTGTCTAATCTCATACTATTCTAACACCAATTCCAAGCACACATTCATTTCTTTATGGTTTCACTTTTGCAACACACAAGAGTCAATATTCTCCAGATTGTACTTTACATGTGTCTAGTATGTTAATATTCTTCACAAATCTTGTTATATTGTAGTCTCACTTAACCTCAATTTAAAAAAGACCTAAGGATTTAGATCAAAAAAATTATTTCATTTCTATCTTACATTCATGTATCATATAGTAGTATTTCATGGTTCATAGTTTATTAAACAAAGTAATATTGTCCAAGACTTTTTTTGATAGATACCATAGCTAATTTGTGCCTGGTATGGTAGGAATGCATCTTTCTATTGCAAAACTTATATTGAGGAAATCTTGCATTCATTAAATCCATTATGGACAGGAGGTACTTTCCTATAGGATTGTGTGTGTTTTGTCCTTCCTTTCCTTTACATCTTTGTGAATTTTTCTTTATTGTTTTATATTATTGTTGATTTTTCATTATCATTGCTATATAGGACCTCATTGTGTGACTACCAAAGGATTAACTGATCATTCAGCTGTTAATGGGCAGGTGGGTATTAAGAGTTAGGTACTATTACAAGTAATGATTAGGGCTCTCATATAAATTCTATTAATATAACTAAACTTTGGGTAATACATGTATAAAATGTTGAATATATTCATAGAAGTGGATTTCTTGGAACAGGACTACATCTGATCTGCTAAGTAGATACCACAGTTTTCCAAAATGTGTGTACCAATTTGAACACCCACCATCAGTGTATGAGATTCTTGGTTCATCCACAGCTATGCCCAAACTTGGCATTTTTGTCATTTCTGTTTCAGATTTCTTGATGGTATTTGATGACATATAGGTAGTGGTTACATTTTAATTGACCGGATTGCCAAGGATGTGGAATCTTTTTCCACATGTCTTATCCATTGAATAAATTCTTTCTTGAGGATTCTCTTTGAAGACTCTGTCCACTGTTTATTCTATCTTCAGGTTTTTAGGACATGCTTGTGTGATTTTAAGTTGTATCTGTGTCTGTGTGTGTGTCTTGATGAGATCCAGTCTTAATTTTAATGTGTGCAAAAGTTATTTTACCATATGGTTTACATATACTGTGTTCTTTAGTGTATGGAAATATTTATTTATTTAGTTGCATTGGGTCTTGATTGCATCATGTGGTAACTATGTTGTATCACGCAGGATCTTTTGTTGTGGTGCACAGACCCTCCAGTTGCAGATCCCATACTTAGAAACCCCATGGCATATAGGGTCTTAGTTGCCCAACCAGGTATCAAACCTGTGTCTCCTACATTGCAAGGCAGTTTCTTAACTACCGGACAACCAGGGAAGTACCGTTAGCATATATTTTAAATAGTTAGACCCTAGAATAACTCCTGTCTTTTTTTCTTAAATAATATATTATCTTCTTTAAATACCAGCTGAGCCACATGAGAAGCCCAAGAATTCTGAAGTGGGTATTCTTGGAGTGGGTAAAACTATCCCTTCTCTAGCAGATCTTCCTGACCCACGAATCGAACTGGAGTCTCCTGCATTGCATGCAGATTCTTTACCAACTGAGCCATCAGGGAAATCCCTACAATAATATATTATCTTCTTAAAATTTAGAAGAGAATGCATTTAGAGTTGACCTCTTTTATGATGAGGGCGGAGAAGGCAATGGCACCCCACTCCAGTACTCTTGCCTGGAAAATCCCATGGATGGAGGAGCCTGGTAGGCTCCAGTCCATGGGGTTGCTAAGAGTCGGGCACGACTGAGCGACTTCACTTTCACTTTTCACTTTCATGCATTGGAGAAGGAAATGGCAACCCACTACAGTATTCTTGCCTGGAGAATCCCAGGGACGGAGGAGCCTAGTGGGCTGTCCTCTCTGGGGTTGCACAGAGTCAGACACAACTGAGGCGACTTAGCAGCAGCAGCAGCAGCAGCAGCATGATGAGGGCAGTGATGGAGACTTTTTTCTCCAGTAAGCTTCTCCTTAAAAGTTGGTTTTATACTATCTTTCAATTTACTCTCACTTGTCATTGCTTCCTCCAGGTTGCCATCACTTCATCCTTCCTGCTGACTTTTTCGTAAAATAGACTGATTTCTCTCATCATCATTTCCCTTCATGAAGCCTTGGCAATTTCACAAAAGCACACAAGGAAAGTTGTCTCTCGATGTCACAAATTTATATGAGCCACTCTGCTCTGAGGAATCACTGTTGCCATCATATAAAGGGGAGTATCTTGAATAACACAACAGCCTCCAGCCAACTGGCCTTTGGAATAACCTTCTTGTTACAGACTGTGGTTGGAATCTGGGGCAATTTCTCCCTTCTGTACCATTACCTTTTTCTTTACCACACTCAGTATAGGTTGAGGGTCACAGATTTGATTTGCAAGCACCTGACTATAGCCAACATTTTGGTCATTCTCTCGAAAGGAGTCCCTCAGACAATTACAACTTTGAGGTTGAAATATTTTGCCAGTGATTTTGCATGCAAACTTATTTTGTATTTTGAGAAAGTGGGCAGGAGTATGTCCATTGGCACCACCTGCCTCTTGAGTGTGTTTCAGACCATCATAATCAGCCCAAAGAACTCCTGTTGGAAGAATCTTAAAGTCAAAGCCCCAAAGTACATTGCCTTCTCCATTTCCTTCTGCTGGATCCAGTGCATGTTGGTACATCTCATTTTTCCTCTGTATGCATTGTATGTTTCTGAAAAATGGCGCAGCACAAACATGACAAATATAAGAGATTCAGGGTACTGTGCTGCCACAGATCTTGAGAACATCTCAGGCTCAATATATACAGCTTTGGTAGTGTTCCCTGAAGTTTCATGTTCTGTGCTCATCTTCTGGGCCAGTGGCTCCATGATTCTCACCCTGTACAGACACAGTCAGCGAGTCCAGTATATTCACAAGGCTAGGGTATCTTCCAGACCCCCCGCTGAGTCCAGAGCCACCCAAAGCATCCTACTCTTGGCGAGCACCTTCATGTGTTTCCACACCCTGTCCTGCATCTTTAACATTACTCTTGCTCTTTTTCATAATCCCAGTTGGTGGTTGGTGTATACAACTGGCCTGATTAATGTATGTTTTCCCTTTATCAGCCCCTTTCTGCTTATGAGCCGTGACTCCATCATATCCAGTCTCTGCTTTCTGTACATGAAGAACTCAGTATCCCCTGATCTTATCAGAAAAATGTAAATTGTATATTTTTAAAATTTTACCAAGGTATAGTTGATTTATAGTGTTGTGTTTGTTCCAGGTATATGAAAAAGTGAATCAGTTATACATATGTGTGTATATCTACTCTTTTTAGATGCTTCCTCATGTAGGCCATTACAGAGTATTGAATAGAGTTCGCCGTGCTATACAATAGGTCACTTCTTTTTTGTTGTTAACCAGGCCTCGGGGCATGTGGGACTTGGTTCCCAGTGATTGAACCCCTTCTCCCTGCCTAGAAAGGGTTTAGTCTTAAGCACAGGACCATCTGAGAAGTCTCCACTAGGTCCTTATTAGGTACCTATTTTATACATAGTAGTGTATATTTGGGGCTTCCCTGGTGCCTGGGTGTGAAAGAATCCGGCTGGCAATGCAGGAGACTCCAGTTCAATTCCTGGGTTGGGAAGATCCCACATGCCACAGGGCAACTAAGCCCAAGCACGACAATACTGAGCCTGTGTGCCTAGAGCCTGTGCTCTGCAAGGGAAGCCACCACAGTGATGAGCCCACACTCACTGCAGCTAGAAAAAGCCCTCATGCAACAGCCAAGACCCAGCACAGCCTAAATAAGTAAATAAAATTCCACTTGTGATCCTTTAGTGTATAAAGGGTAAAGGTTTTCCAGGCATATTTTATATGCCTAAGATATTTGCACCATGAAATATTTAGAAATATTTATTTCTAAATATTTAGAAATAAAATGTTTCTACATTTCTAAAATGTAGAAACAATCCATGAGCAAGACTTAGCCCAGTTTAAATGAGGGCTTTTTTTTGGTTTGTTTTTTGTTTTGCTTTTTTAATTTAGATACTATAAAAAAAATGAAGTATATGTTATGTTAGTTTCAGGTGTAGACAGCAAAGTGACTCACTATATATATATATATGTTTTTTTTTCTTTTTCAGATTCTTTCCCTTATAGATTATTACAAAATATTGAGTGCAGTCCCTGTGTTGTACACTAGGTCTTTGTTGCTTATCTATTTTATATATGGTAGTGTGTATATGTTAATTCCAACTTCCTAAATTGTCCTTCCTCCCACTTTTCCCTTTTGATAATCACAAGTTTCTCTTCTATGTTTGAGTATCTTTCTATTTTGTAAATAAGTTTATTTGTATCTTCTTTTGAAAAAAAGATTCCACATATAAGTGATATAGTGCGGCAAGAGGAGCTACCCCACCTACGAGGTCAGGGGCAGCGGCCAAGAATGCCAGGCTGCGACGGCGCAGGAACGGCTGAGGGGAGCTACCGAAGTCTGAGGTCGGGGGTGGGGGTGGGGGGGGGGGGTGGCGGCCGAGAGGAGTTAGCCCGCATCTGAGGCCAGGGGCAGCGGCCTGGAGGAGCTACCCCATGCCCTCACGCCCGAGGCCAGGGGCGGTGGCCAGGAGGACCAAACTCACGTCCAAGGAGCAGTGGCTGCGCAGGTGCAGGAGGGCCTAGAGGAGCTATCCCACGTTGAAGGTCAGGAAGGGCGGTGGTGAGGAGATACCCCTTGTTCAAGGTAAGGAGCAGCCGTGAAAAGATACCCCACGCCCAAGGTAAGAGAAACCCAAGTAAGATGGTAGGTGTTGCAAGAGGGCATCAGAGGGCAGACACACTGAAAACATACTCGTAGGAAACTAGTCAATCTAATCACACTAGGACCACAGCCTTGTCTAACTCAATGAAACTAAGCCATGCCTGTGGGGCAACCCAAGACGGGCGGGTCATGGTGGAGAGATCTGACAGAATGTGGTCCACTGGAGAAGGGAATGGCAAACCACTTCAGTATTCTTGCCTTGAGAACCCCATGAACAGTATGAAAAGGCAAAATGATAGGATACTGAAAGAGGAACTCCCCAGGTCAGTAGGTGGCCAATATGCTACGGGAGATCAGTGGAGAAATAACTCCAGAAAGAAGGAAGGGATGGAGCCAAAGCAAAAACAATACCCAGCTGTGGATGTGACTGGTGATAGAAGCAAGGTCCGATGCTGTAAAGAGCAATAGTGCATAGGAACCTGGAATGTCAGGTCCATGAATCAAGGCAAATTGGAAGTGGTCAAACAAGAGATGGCAAGAGTGAATGTCGACATTCTAGGAATCAGTGAACTCAAATGGACTGGAATGGGTGAATTTAACTCAGATGACCATTATATCTACTACTGCAGGCAGGAATCCCTCAGAAGAAATGGAGTAGCCATCATCTTTCGGACAAAAGAGTCCGAAATGCAGTACTTGGATGCAATCTCAAAAACGACAGAATGATCTCTGTTCGTTTCCAAGACAAACCATTCAATATCACAGTAATCCAAGTCTATGCCCCAACCAGTAACGCTGAACAAGCTGAAGCTGAACGGTTCTATGAAGACCTATATGACCTTTTAGAACTAACACCCAAAAAAGATGTCCTTTTCATTATAGGGGACTGGAATGCAAAAGTAGGAAGTCAAGAAACACCTGGGGTAACAGGCAAATTTGGCCTTGGAATACGGAATGAAGCAGGGCAAAGACTAATAGAGTTTTGCCAAGAAAATGCACTGGTTATAACAAACACCGTCTTCCAACAACACAAGAGAAGACTCTACACATGGACATCACCAGGTGGCCAACACCGAAATCAGATTGATTATATTCTTTGCAGCCAAAGATGGAAAAATTCTATACAGTCAGCAAAAACAAAACCAGGAGCTGACTGTGGCTCAGATTATGAACTCCTTATTGCCAAATTCAGACTTAAATTGAAAAAAGTAGGGAAAACCACTAGACCATTCAGGTATGACCTAAATCAAATCCCTTAAGATTATACAGTGGAAGTGAGAAATAGATTTAAGGGCTTAGATCTGATAGATAGAGTGCCTGATGAACTATGGAATGAGGTTCGTGACATTGTACAGGAGACAGGGATTAAGACCATCCCCATGGAAAAGAAATGCAAAAAAACAAAATGGCTGTCTGGGGAGGCCTTACAAATAGCTGTGAAAAGGAGAGAAGCAAAAAGCACAGGAGAAAAGGAAAGATACAAGCATCTGAATGCAGAGTTCCAAAGAATAGCAAGGAGAGATAAGAAAGCCCTCTTTGGCGATCAATGCAAAGAAATAGAGGCAAACAACAGAATGGGAAAGACTAGAGATCTCTTCAAGAAAATTAGAGATACCAAGGGAACATTTCATGCAAAGATGGGCTCGATAAAGGACAGAAATGGCATGGACCTAACAGAAGCAGAAGATATTAAGAATAGATGGCAAGAATACACAGAAGAACTGTACAAAAAAGATCTTCACGACCCAGATAATCACGATGGTGTGATCACTCACCTAGAGCCAGACATCCTGGGATGTGAAGTCAAGTGGGCCTTAGAAAGCATCACTGTGAACAAAGCTAGTGGAGGTGATGGAATTCCAGTTGAGCTATTCCAAATCCTGAAAGATGATGCTGTGAAAGTGCTGCACTCAATATGCCAGCAAACTTGGAAAACTCAGCAGTGGCCACAGGACTGGAAAAGGTCAGTTTTCATTCCGATCCCAAAGAAAGGCAATGCCAAAGAATGCTCAAACTACCACACAATTGCACTCATCTCACACGCTAGTAAAGTAATGCTCAAAATTCTCCAAGCCAGGCTTCAGCAATATGTGAACCATGAACTTCCTGATGTTCAAGCTGGTTTTAGAAAAGGCAGAGGAACCAGAGATCAAATTGCCAACATCCACTGGATCATGGAAAAAGCAAGAGAGTTCCAGAAAAGCATCTATTTCTGCTTTATTGACTATGCCAAAGCCTTTGACTGTGTGGATCACAATAAACTGTGGAAAATTCTGAAAGAGATGGGAATACCAGACCACCTGATCTGCCTCTTGAGAAATTTGTGTGCAGGTCAGGAAGCAACAGTTAGAACTGGACATAGAACAACAGACTGGTTCCAAATAGGAAAAGGAGTACATCAAGGCTGTATATTGTTACCCTGCTTATTTAACTTCTATGCAGAGTCCATCATGAGAAACGCTGGGCTAGAAGAAACACAAGCTGGAATCAAGATTGCTGGGAGAAATATCAATAACCTCAGATATGCAGATGACACCACCCTTATGGCAGAAAATGAAGAGGAACTAAAAAGCCTCTTGATGAAAGTAAAAGTGGAGAGTGGAAAAGTTGGCTTAAAGCTCAACATTCAGAAAACAAAGATCATGGCATCTGGTCCCATCACTTCATGGGAAATAGATGGGGAAACAGTGGAAACAGTGTCAGACTTCATTTTTCTGGGCTCCAAAATCACTACAGATGGTGACTGCAGCCATGAAATTAAAAGACGCTTACTCCTTGGAAGGAAAGTTGTGACCAACCTAGATAGCATATTCAAAAGCAGAGATATTACTTTGCCAACAAAGGTCCATCTAATCAAGGCTATGGTTTTTCCTATGGTCATGTATGGATGTGAGAGTTGGACTGTGAAGAAAGCTGAGCCAAAGAACTGATGCTTTTGAACTGTGGTGTTGGAGAAGACTCTTGAGAGTCCCTTAAACTGCAAGGAGATCCACCAGTCCATTCTGAAGGAGATCAGCCCTGGGTGTTCTTTGGAAGGAATGATGCTAAAGCTGAAACTCCAGTACTTTGGCCACCCCATGAGAAGAGTTGACTCATTGGAAAAGACTCTGATGCTGGGCGGGACTGGGGGCAAGAGGAGAAGGGGACGACAGAGGATGAGATGGCTGGATGGCATCACTGACTCGATGGACGTGAGTCTGAGTGAACTCTGGGAGTTGGTGATGGACAGGGAGGCCTGGCGTGCTGCAATTCATGGGGTCGCAAGGAGTCGGACACGATTGAGTGACTGAACTCAACTGATGTGCTATTTGTTTTTCTTTATACAGGTTACTTCATTTAGTATGATAATCCCTAAGTCCATCCATGGTGCTGCGAATGGCATTATTTCATTTTTTTTAATGGCTGAGTAATATTCTATTGTGCTTATATACCATATCTTCTTTATCCATTAATCAGGTGATGGTCATTTAGGTTGTTACCATGTCTTAGCTGGTGTAAACAGTGCTCCTGTGAACATTGGGATGCATGTATCTTTCCAAATTATAGTTTTCTCTGGATATATACCCAGGGGTGGGATTGCTGGATCATATGTTATTAATTGCTCTATTTTAAGATTTTTCAAGAAAACTGCAGCCTGTTCTTGATAGTGGCTGAACCAATGTACATTCCCACCAACAATGAAGGAGGATTCCCTTTTCTCCATACCCTCTCCAGCATTTATAATCTGTAGACATTTTGATGACCAGTGTAAGGTGTTATCTCACTAGCTTTGATTTGCATTTCTCTAATAATTAGTGATGTTGAGCATTTTTTCATGAGCCTGTTGGCCACATGTATACTTTGAAGAAATACCTATTTGGATCTTTCCCCAGTTTTTGATTGGGTTGTTTGAATTTTTGATATTGAGTTGTATGAGCTGTTTGTATATTTTGCAGATTAATCAATTGTCAGTTGCATAATTTGCAAATATTTTTTCCCATTCTGTAGGTTGCCTTTCTGATAGCAGGAGTATTTTTGTTTGTTTCATGGGGTGGGCACCAGCCTCTCTCACATTATAAGTTGGCTGGGGCTTTAGGCTGTGTAGTATCGGGCTGGCTTCTGGAGGAACTGGAGATAACAGGATTAGCCTGACTCTCAGAAGAACTGAAGTCTAAAGCTTAGCCACACATACAGATCCTGATAGAGCTCAAGTAAAACACTCTGGGCATCTGGGCTTGGGTGAAGCTCCCCGGTGGCTGTACTCCCTGTGTCGTCAGGTATCAATGCCAGGAAAATGACATAGCATCACTTCATGGGGAGAGGAAAACTGGAGCTCTAATTTGACTATTTTTTCTCAACTCTGACCCATGCATCTCTTCCATTGACAGGTGTCCTTTTTTTAGTCGCTCTGTTGTGTCCAGCTCTTTGTGACCCCAAGGACTATAGCTCACCAGGCTCCTCTGTCCATGGAATTCTCCAGGCAAGAATACTGGAGTGGGTTGCCATTCCCTTCTCAAGGAGATCTTCCCAACCCAGGGATCGAACCCATGTATCCTGCATTGTAGGTGAATTCCTGACCGTCTGATCCACCAGGGAATGTATCTTTACCCTGTAATCAACCATTACAGTGAGTGGACCAGCTCTCAGTGAGTGCTGAGTCCTTCTAGAGAATGAATAAAACTGAGTGTGGGTTTTGGGAACACCCACACTTGCAGTTAGTGTCAAAAACAGGTGTGGCCTGACTGATGATATTTCACTCTTAAACTTCTCAGTTGGGCTGAAAACTCTCACAGGGGAAATGGATAGTGGGCTTTGTTCAGACTGTGTGTTTTCCTGCTGGAAAGTGAAAGAGTGATTTTGCCCCTTAAAGTTTTTGTCTCATCATTTATTGCATAACCAATGAGTGCTCCTTAATGAAATTGCACAAAGACCTCTGGTAACCATTCAGTACTGCTGAATGCAGAGAACAGCCCTAGCTATAGTTAAAAGAACAGCAGAGGACTTTCCTGGTGTCCAGTGGTTTAGAATCCACCTGTCAATGCAGAGGACATGGGCTCAATCCCTGGTCCAGGAAGATACCACCGGCCATGGGACAACTAAGCCTGTGCATCACAACTACTCAAGACCATGGGTCTAGAGCCCATGCTCTGGAAGAGTAGAAGCCATCACAATGAGAAGTCCACACACCACAATTAGAGAGAATCCCCTATTCACCACAACTAGAGAAAGGCTATGTGCATCAGTGAAGACCCAGCACAACCAAACATACATTAAAAAAAAAAAAAAGAAGAACAGTTGATACTGCCTGCTAAACCATCTGATCCTGGTGTTTTCATTTCTGATGGACACTTTTATAAATACCCCTCTGTCTTCTGTGGATATTTTTCTATTTGTACTTCATATCAGTGTTGGGATCTGTATTGGTCAAGTAAAATATCCTAGAAAATGTCTATTATCACCATATCCATTTTAATTTTCATTAATACAAATTGTACTGCTGCTGCTGCTGCTGCTAAATAGCTTCACTTGTGTCCGACTCTGTGCGACCCCATAGACAGCGGCCCACCAGGCTCCCCCGTCCCTGGGATTCTCCAGGCAAGAACACTGGAGTGGGTTGCCATTTCCTTCTCCAATGCATGAAAGTGAAAAGTGAAAGTGAAGTCGCTCAGTCGTGTCTGACTCTTCGTGACCCCATGGTCTGCAGCCTACCAGGCTCCTCTGTCCATGGGATTTTCCAGGCAAGAGTACTGGAGTAGGGTGCCATTTAGGTCAATGATTTCTTTTTTCTTAACTTTTAATTTTATATTGGAGTATAGCCAATTAATGGGACTTCCTAGGTGGGACTAGTGGTAAAGAACCTGCCTGCCAATGCAGGAGACTTGGTTCAATCCCTGAGTCAGGAAGATTCCCTGGAGGAGGGCATGGCAACCCATTCCAGTATTCTTGCCTGGAGAATCCCATGGACAGAAGAGCCTGGCAGGCTATAGTCCGTAGGGTTGCAAAGAGTCGGACACAACTGAAGCGACTTAGCACACACATAACCAGTTAACAGGGTTGTGATACTTTCAGATGAACAGGGAAGGGACTCAGCCATACATATACATGTCTCCATTCTCCCAAGACAGTGATTTCTAATGTAAACTATTGACATATTTTACACTTAAGTCACTCAGTCGTGTTCGACTCTTTGCAAGCCCATGGCCCACAGCACGCCAGGCCTCCCTATCCATCACCAACTCCCTAAGTTTACTCAAACTCATGTCCATTGAGTTGGTGATGCCATCCAACCATCTCATTCTCTGTTGTCTCCTTCTCCTCCCGCCTTCAATCTTTCCCAGTATCAGGGTTTTTTTCAGTGAGTCAGTTCTTTGCATCAGGTGGCCAAAATATTGGAGTTTCAGCTTCAGCATCAGTTCTTCCAATGAATATTTGGGACTGATTTCCTTTAGGATGGACTGGTAAGATCTCCTTGCAGTCCAAGGGACTCTCAAGAGTCTTCTCCAACACACAGTTCAAAAGCATCAATTCTTTGGCACTCAGCTTTCTTTATACTCCATAGCCGCAGGCCAACACTTAGTTGTGTCTTGTGGGGTCTAGTTCCCCAACCAGCTGATTGATCCTAGACCCCGTGGATTGGGAGTGCAGAGTCTTAGCCACTAGACCACCAGGGAAGTCCCCAGAGGGCTGCTTCTTTGGTATACAGGGAATTAGCAGCTCCAGCAAAGAGTAGCAAGTGACAGAAATTTCATAGATTAAGGAAGAAAGTTAAGCCTGAGAAGTTCCCTGGTCCTCAACCAATATCAGGAGAAGTGTTTTGAGACATAGCTGAAAACAGTCCAAAATTTACATGAGGAAAAGTCAACTGAGGGCTCCAGTGAACATGCCATGCTCTCCTCTACCCTGCATGCTGACGTCATTCCTTAAAACCCATCTTGCTAGTGAGCAGAGTGTAAAACTGAAGGTAGAGCTCCAGAGCAAGCTTCAGAGTTGCCATCACAGCATCCTTGTATCAGAAAACTTGGCTTTTAATGACTGACTCATTGTCCCATCCCCAGACTGTCCTTGGGATAAATATGGTAGCTTCCCAGGGGTACTCAAAGCCGTGTGGAGGGCAGAAGGGACATCCAGGTGTCCTTGGATCCCTAGAGCCCAAAGCCCAAAGCTTCATCTCTGAAAGAAACAATGACCCTAGAAGACTGAAATCAGGAAAACATTAAGGAGAGAATGCAGAACTGGGATCTCCCATTCCAGAGGGTAGTTTTCCTGCCCTATTCAGACAATAAAAAATGTGAGCAGGATCATCCATTTCTGCCACCAAAATGGCAAGCTCCTTCAGCAGGGTCAGGCATATATTTCAGTGCTTTAACTCTAGTAAAGAAATGAGTGGAAATTCCTTTGCAAAAAGGTATAACACAGTTTGTCTCTGACTAATTCCAAATCCTTTAAAACCAGAGATTTCTTCATGAGCAGTAGAGACACTAAAACCCCAGACTCAGAAGAATAAGCCTTTGACTGTGTGGATCACAATAAACTGTGGGAAATTCCTCAAGAGATGGGAATACCATACCACCTTACCTGCCTCCTGAGAAATCTGTATGCAGGTCAAGAAGCAACAGTTAGAACCAGACATTTAACAATGGACTGGTTCCAAATTGGGAAAGGAGTATGTCAAGGCTGTACATTGTCACCCTGCTTATTTAACTTATATGCAGAGTACATCTTGCAAAATGCCAGGCTGGATGAAGTACAAGCTGTAATCAAGATTGCCGGGAGAAATATAAATAACCTCAGATATGCAGATGACACAACCCCTATGGCAGAAGCAAAGAGGAACTGAAGAGACTCTTGATGAAAGTGAAAGAGGAGAGTGAAAAAGCTGGCTTAAAGCTCAACATTCAAAATACGAAGATCATGGCATCAGGTCCCATCACTTCATGGCAAATTAAAGAGGAAATGATGGAAACAGTGACAGACTTTATTTCCTTAGGCTCCAAAATCACTGTACATGGTGACTGCAGCCATGAAATTAAAACACACTTGATCCTTGGAAGAAAAGCTATAACCAACCAGGACAGCATATTAAAAAGCAGAGACATTACTTGCTGACAAACTTCCACCTAGTCAAAGCTGTGGTTTTTCCACTAGTCATGTATCGATGTGAGAGTTGGACCATACAGAAAGCTGAGTGCTGAGGAATTGATGCTTTTGAACCATGGTGTTGGAGGAGACTCTTGAGAGTCCCTTGAACTGCAAGGAGATCAAACCAGTCAATTCTAAAGTCCTGAATATTCATTGGAAAGACTGATGCTGAAGCTAAAGCTCCAACACTTTGGCCACCTGATGCTAAGAACTGACCCACTGGAAAAGACCCAGATGCTGGAAAAGATTGAAGGTGGGAGGAGAAGGGGACAACAGAGGATGAGATGTTTAGACGCCATCAACAACTTGATAAACATGACTTTCAGCAAGCGTGGGGAATTGCTGATGTACAGGAAAACCTGGTGTGCAGAAGTCCATGGGTCACAAAGACTCAACTGAGCGACTGAACTGAAGGAAATCATCGGGTTATGTCTGGAGGAGAAAATGGGGTTGAGGTGTGAACCCTAAATTATGGAGAAAAGTCAACTCAAGGATTTGGCTCAGGCCCAAAGGGAGCCATGGTGGATGTGTCAGTGACTAGAAGCCTTCCATGTACCAAGAGCAAAGGCCATGAGAGTGCTGCAAAGACAGATGAGTGCTCCGGCCAACACTGAAAAGCAACCTCCAAGACCCAAAGATATTCCTTCACTATCATTTCTGCTCCTCTAGCTCCAACATCAACCTAAGGCTTCATCTGGGATCTAAAACAGTATAGTCCAGTGTAGGATCAGAGATGCAGGACAAAGAAGAAGAGGTAGAGCTGTTTTAAGTACAAGAAGAAGGTCCCATACAGGGACTTCCCTTGTGGTCTGGTGGCTAAGACTCCAAGCTCCCAATGCAGGGGGTGTGCAAGCTTGATCTTTGATCAGGGAAATAGGTCCCACATGCTGAAAATTTTTTTTAATTTAATTTTATTTTATTTTTAAACTTTACAATATTGTATTGGTTTTGCCAAATATCAAAATGAATCCTCCACAGGTATACATGTGTTCCCCATCCTGAACCCTCCTCCCACCTCCCTCCCCATACCATCCTTCTGGGTCGTCCCAGTGCACCAGCCCCAAGCATCCAGTATCGTGCATCGATCCTGGACTGGCGACTCATTTCATATATGATATTATACATGTTTCATTGCCATTCTCCCAAATCATCCCACCCTCTCCCTCTCCCACAGAGTCCAAAAGACTGTTCTATACATCAGTGTCTCTTTTGCTGTCTCCTTTACAGGGTTATTGTCACCATCTTTCTAAATTCCATATATATGTGTTAGTATACTATATTGATATTTTTCTTTCTGGCTTACTTCACTCTGTATAATAGGCTCCAGTTTCATCCACCTTATTAGAACTGACTCAGATGCATTCTTTTTAATGGCTGAGTAATACTCCATTGTGTATATGTACCAAAGCTTTCTTATCCATTCATCTGCCGATGGACATCTAGGTTGCTTCCATGTCCTGGCTATTACAAACAATGTTGCGATGAACATTGGGGTACACGTGTCTCTTTCAATTCTGGTTTCCTTGGTGTGTATGCCCAGCAGTGGGATTCCTGGGTCATAAGGCAGTTCTATTTCCAGTTTTTTAAGGAATCTCCACACTGTTCTCCATAGTGGCTGTACTAGTTTGCATTCCCACCAACAGTGTAAGAGGGTTCCCTTTTCTCCACACCCTCTCCAGCATTTATTGCTTGTAGACTTTTGGATCGCAGCCATTCTGACTGGCGTGAAATGGTACCTCATAGTGGTTTTGATTTGCATTTCTCTGATAATGAGTGATGTTGAGCATCTTTTCATGTGTTTGTTAGCCATCTGTATGTCTTCTTTGGAGAAATGTCTATTTAGTTCTTTGGCCCTTTTTTTGATTGGGTCATTTATTTTTCTGGAATTGAGCTGTAGGAGTTGCTTGTATATTTTTGAGATTAGTTGTTTGTCAGTTGCTTCATTTGCTATTATTTTCTCCCATTCTGAAGACTGTCTTTTCACCTTGTTTATTGTTTCCTTTGTTGTGCAGAAGCTTTTAAGTTTAATTAGGTCCCATTTGTTTATTTTTGCTTTTATTTCCAATATTCTGGGAGGTGGGTCATAGAGGATCCTGCTGTGATGTATGTTGGAGAGTGTTTTGCCTATGTTCTCCTCTAGGAGTTTTATAGTTTCTGGTCTTAAGTTTAGATCTTTAATCCATTTTGAGTTTATTTTTGTGTTTGGTGTTAGAAAGTGTTCTAGTTTGATTCTTTTACAAGTGGTTGACCAGTTTTCCCAGCACCACTTGTTAAAGAGATTGTCTTTAATCCATTGTATATTCCTGCCTCCTTTGTCAAAGATAAGGTGTCCGTATGTGCATGGATTTATCTCTGGGCTTTCTATACTGGCACATGCTAAAATTAAAAGTTTGCCTGCCACAATTAACACCCAGCACAGCCAAGTAAATAAATAAATGAACATACACATACACAAATTCTTATGTCATTCTCAAGTTTAATTGGGTGTTTTTTGTTTGTTTCCAGAACAAAGCCTGGTGACTCACAGTTGACTTTGTTAAGTGCATTGGTTGTGTTGGTGGGGGAATCCCTAAGATCAAACAACCGGTTTATGAAGGCAACAGATTTCAGAGTTGTGTAAAAATCCTAATCATTTCAAAATAACCTTCATCATGAAAAATTATGAGCTTCTCTCAAACACATCAGTGGTCTCTTTGGAGATACTCACAGGAGACTCACAATTGGTTTTGGTAATTACCAACTCAAAAAAAGTTTTTCAGAAAGATCATTAGCTCCTCAAGCTGGCCCTGTCATTGCCACTTCAAGTGAAATGATAATTGCAGTTCTGAAGGAGGATGAGATCACAGCTCCTAAACCTTTATCTCAGGGTCTGACTGCCTCTCTCCCACTCACGTCCTGGCTGCATGACCTTCACCCTGAGCCCAGCATCCTTCTCATGAGAAGGAGTGAGAAGGGGTCGAGTAATTTGTATTTCAGTCTAAGAGGCAGAGTCTGTAAGGAAGGAGGTCGGAGTAAGTGTTCATGTTTGGGAAAGGGATCTTGCTGGGGGGCCAGGGGTAGAGTGGGAATAGATCCGGTGGCAAAGCAGATCAGGAAAGCAGAATAATTCCTTAGCAGAGAGTTTAGGTAAAGCAAGATCAAGATCTTTGTTTTTGCTCAGTTGCTCAGTTGGGTCGGACTCTTTGCAACCCCATGGACTGCAGCCCGCCAGGCTTCCCTGTCCTTCACTATCTCCCAGAGTTTGCTCAGACTCATATCCATCGAGTCGGTGATATCATCCGCCCATCTCTCCCTTTGTCGCCCGCTTCTCCTCCTGCCTTCAATCTTTGCTGGCATCAGGCAACACCGAACTTGACAGCTTCTAAAATTATTTTCTGAAACTCTTACCATAGAGGACACACAGGAACAATCCTAGTGGTAATGATGAGGAATCATTTTTTAAAAGTATTTATCTTAGTTGCAGCATGTGAACTCTTAGTTGCAACACGTGAGATCTATTTTCCTGACCAGGAATCAAACCCAGGCTCCCTGCATTGGGAGCGCTGAGTCTTAGCCACTGGACGCCCAGGAAATGCCATAAGCTCATCTTCAAGGAGTTTAAGGGTTGTATTTTTAAGATCAATCTGCTGTAATGTTACCTTTCAGAAATTCTAGACTAATTTTAAATTTGTATTAGAAGTGTTATCATAATGCCTTTATGCTTTCAATAAAGACTATGATAGAAAAGTAATGATTTTCTAATCCTCTACAGAAGGCATGAATATGAATTTGTTTGAAGAACAGAAATGATTTTTTTCATATATATCTAACTCTAGGCTATAACATGCTTACTGGACATAGCAGTTGTGTCTTTTCTGAAACATTTGAGGTCTGATGACAATGGCAAGATTGCTATCCCTCTTCAAGATAGAGAAGCAGCATTTCAGGAAAAGGCAGCTTTATAATGGTGAGGTTTGGAATATAGTTGTCAGGACCAAATGTATCTTCTCATATGTTGTCTAATCTCATAATATTCTAATGCCAACTCCAAGCACACATTCATTTCTTTATGGTTTCACTTTTGCAACACACAAGAGTCAATATTCTCCAGATTGTACTTTACATGTATCTAGTATGTTAATATTCTTCATAAATCTTATTATATTGTAGTCTCACTTAACCTTGATTTTAAAAAGACCTAAGGATTTAGACAAAAATAATTCTTTCATTTCTAGCCTATACTCATTTATCATATAGTAGTATTTCATGGTTCATAGTTTAAGATACCATAGTGAATTTGTACCTGGCATGATAGGAATGCACCTTTATGTTGCAAAACTTATACTGAGAAAATCTTGCATTCATTATATCCAGTATGGACAGGAAGTACTTTCCTATAAGTTTGTGTGTGTTTGTGTGTATGTGTGTGTATACATGTTAGTGGCTCAGTTTGTGACCCCGTGGACCATAGCTCACCAGATTCCTCTGTTCTTAGGATTTCCCAGGCAAGAATACTGGAGTGGGTTGCCATTTCCAATCCAGGGAGTCTTCTTGTAATGTTATTTACCTACGGAATAAATACTTATGCAGATATGGAAACTTTTTATAACCAAAATTATAATATATAAAAGGTAAGGAATAAACTCTAATACTTTGGCCACTTGAGAAGAACTGAGCCATTGCAAAAGACCCCGAGCTGGGAAAGATTGAAGGCAGGAGGAGAAGGGGATGACAGAATATGAGATGGTTGGATGACATCACAGACTCAATGGACATGAGTTTGAGCACACTCCGGGAGTTGGTGATGGACAGGGAAGCCTGGTGTGCTACCGTCCATGGGGTTGCAAATAGTCAGACACAACTGAGTGACTAGACTGAACTGATAGAATAAACCATATGATATAAAATAAAACAACTAAATTTCAGAGTGGGTTATTAAAAAACAGCTGATGTGTTTGGTTGGTCATCACAGTGGTTAGGACACTGTCTTGGACTCAGCCTACCAGGTTCATACCACTACTAAGCCTGTAATCAGCATGTGAATTTAGACAGATCCCTTGACCTCTCTGTACACTGGATCTCTTATTTTATAAACTGCATAACCCCATGCAGTTATGACCATCAAACACCAGGCAGAATGGCCTCCAGGGAGTTGGCAATAAGAATGGTGTGCTCCTCTCAGACTATATTTGGAATCCTGGGTGTTTTTTCTCTTTATCTTTACCTGTTCCTTTACTACCATGAATGTGAGTTGAGGTTCACAGACTTGACCTTCAGGCACAGGACTGTAGTTGCTTTTTGGTCATTCCCCTTAAAGGCATCTCCATGACAATGGCAGCCTTTAACTGAAGCTTGTCTTCAGGGATTTAGCCATGGAAGTGTGTTCTCTATGCCCCCAGAGCTGGCAGGGTATGTCCATTGGCACCCCTTGCCCCTTAAGTGTCTCCAGCCATCAAGATCAGCCTCAGGAAATCCAGGTGGGTGGAACTTAAAGCAAAAGCTCCCAAGGAGGGGACTTCCCCGTGGTCCAGAAGTTAAAACTCTGCTCCCAATGCAAGGGATCCAGGTTCAATTCCTGGTCAGGGAACTAGAAGCCGCATGCCATAACTGAGAGTTTACATACCATTAACTAAGATCTGGTGTAGCCAAATAAATAAATGAATAAGATGAAATAAATAAAATCCTCTTTTAAAAAAAGCTCCTGAGCATATTGGGGTCTCCATTTTGCACTACTGAACAGTATGTAACTTCTTTCTCAAAGTTTCTGTATGAAGACTATGTCTACTGTTCATTATATTTCCTGGTCTTTAGGAGAAGATTGTGTGGTCAGAAGTCAAATCTCTGTGTAAACATTATTTTCTCCATGGATATGATGCCAAATGGAGCAACACATCAACACAAAGCAGGAAGACTTAGGATACTGATCTGCTGAATTTTAAGACAAAATCAGCGATTCACTGTATGCAGCAGTGTTACTATTCTCTGATGTTTCATTGTTGGAGTTATGATCTGGGCTTACAGCTCCCCTCCTTCACAGACACAGGCAGCAGATGAGACAAATTCACAGAAACAGGCTTTCCCAAGCTCCTTCCACACTTTTTGATAATACATGATTTTAAAAAATTAAAGACATGTTTGCAGGTTATAAGTGCATAGCTCAGTGAAATTTCAGGAATGATTGCACCTCTGGAAACCACAACTAGATCAAGAAACAGAATGTTCTCAGTGCCCATAAAACTCTCTTGTGCCCCTTAAACTCACTATTTCCAAGGCTGCAGCTTTGTTGGGTATATTTGCAGGCCTGGATTATTCGGTTTACGTTTACAAATATTATTGCATTTAATATTAGATCACTTTGCCACTCTTGGCCTTCACATGAAAGAAATCATACAGCATCTTTCATTTTTTTTAATAATCCTTAGTACAGAGTTTATTTTTTTATTTTTATTAAATTTTTTAATTTTTTAAAATTAAATTTATTTTATTTTTAAACTTTACATAATTGTATTAGTTTTGCCAAATATCAAAATGAATCCACCACAGGTATACATGTGTTCCCCATCCTGAACCCTCCTCCCTCCTCCCTCCCCATACCATCCCTCTGGGTCGTCCCAGTGCACTAGCCCCAAGCATCCAGTATCATGCATTGAACCTGGACTGGCATCTCATTTCATACATGATATTTTACATGTTTCAATGCCATTCTCCCAAATCTTCCCATCCTCTCCCTCTCCCAAAGAGTCCATAAGACTGTTCTATACATCAGTGTCTCTTTTGCTGTCTCGTATACAGGGTTATCGTTACCATCTTTCTAAATTCCATATATATGCGTTAGTATACTGTATTGGTGTTTTTCTTTCTGGCTTACTTCACTCTGTATAATAGGCTCCAGTTTCATCCACCTCATTAGAACTGATTCCAATGTATTCTTTTTAATGGCTGAGTAATACTCCATTGTGTATATGTACCAAAGCTTTCTTATCCATTCATCTGCTGATGGACATCTAGGTTGCTTCCATGTCCTGGCTATTATAAACAGTGCTGCGATGAACATTGGGGTACACGTGTCTCTTTCCCTTCTGGTTTCCTCAGTGTGTATGCCCAGCAGTGGGATTGCTGGATCATAAGGCAGTTCTATTTCCAGTTTTTTAAGGAATCTCCACACTGTTCTCCATAGTGGCTGTACTAGTTTGCATTCCCACCAACAGTGTAAGAGGGTTCCCTTTTCTCCACACCCTCTCCAGCATTTATTATTTGTAGACTTTTGGATTGCAGCCATTCTGACTGGTGTGAAGTGGTACCTCATAGTGGTTTTGATTTGCATTTCTCTGATAATGAGTGATGTTGAGCATCTTTTCATGTGTTTGTTAGCCATCTGTATGTCTTCTTTGGAGAAATGTCTATTTAGATCTTTGGCCCATTTTTTGATTGGGTCATTTATTTTTCTCGAGTTGAGCTGTAGGAGTTGCTTGTATATTTTTGAAATTAGTTGTTTGTCAGTTGCTTCATTTGCTATTATTTTCTCCCATTCTGAAGGCTGTCTTTTCACCTTGCTAATAGTTTCCTTTGTTGTGCAGAAGCTTTTAAGTTTAATTAGGTCCCATTTGTCTATTTTTGCTTTTATTTCCAATATTCTGGGAGGTGGGTCATAGAGGATCCTGCTGTGATGTATGTCAGAGAGTGTTTTGCCTATGTTCTCCTCTAGGAGTTTTATAGTTTCTGGTCTTACGTTGAGATCTTTAATCCATTTTGAGTTTATTTTTGTATATGGTGTTAGAAAGTGTTCTAGTTTCATTCTTTTACAAGTGGTTGACCAGATTTCCCAGCACCACTTGTTAAAGAGATTGTCTTTAATCCATTGTTTTTAAGCATCTTTCATTTTGACTTTTTCCTCCATTCCATTACATCTTTGTGACTTTTTCTGTATTGTTTTCTATTATTGTTGTTTTTTCATTATCATTGCTATATAGGACTTCATTGCGTGACTATCAAATCTTTAATTGATCATTCAGCTGTTAATGGGTAGGTGGGTATTAAGAGTTAGGGGCTATTACAAGTAATGATTAGGGCTCTCATATAAATCCTATTAATATAACTACTCTTTGGGTGATATATGTACGAAATCCTGTTGAGTATATTCATAGGAGTGGATTTCTTAGAACTGGATTACATCGGATCTGCTAAGTAGATACCACAGTTTTCCAAAATGTTTGTATCAATTTGAACACCCACCATCAGTGTATGAGATTCTTGGTTGATCCACAGCTATGCTAAAACTTGGCATTTTTGTCATTTCATTTCTGTTTTATATTTCTTAATGGTATTTGATGACATATAGGTAATGGTTATATTTTAATTGTCCTGATTACCAAGGATGTGGAATAGTTTTCCACATGTCTTGTCCACTGAATAAGTTCCTTCTTCAAGTTTTTGTTTGAAGACTCTGTCCACTCTTTATTCTATTTTGTGGTTTTTAGGACATACTTGTGTGGTTCTAAGTTGCATCTTTGTGTGTGTTGATGAGAACCAGTCTTAATTTTCATGTGTACAAAAGTTACTTCACCATATGGTTTTTATATACTATTCTCTTTAGCATATATATATATATATGTATTTTTAATATTTATTTATTTAGCTGCATTGGGTCTTAGTTGCATCATATGGGAGCTTTGTTGTATCAACCAGGATGTTTGGTTGTGGTGCACAGACTCTCTAGTTGCAGATCCCAGGCTTGGTTACCCTGTGGCATATAGGGTCTTAGTTGCCCAACCAGGGCAATTTCTCCCTTCTGTACCATTACTTCTTTCTTTACCACACTCAGTGCAAGATGAGGGTCACAGCTTTGATTTGCAAGCACCTGGCTATTGCCAACTTTTTGGTCATTCTCTCAAAAGGGCTCCCTCAGACAATTACAGCTTTGAGGTTGAAACATTTTGCCAGTGATTTTGCTTGCAAACTTATTTTGTATGTTGAGAGAGTGGGCAGGAGTATGTCCATTGGCACAACCTACCTCTTGAGTGTGTTTCAAATCTGTGTCCCCTGCTTTGCGAGGCAGATTCTTAGCTACTGGATAACCAGAGAAGTACCTGTAGCATATATTTGAAATTGTAAGACCCTAGAATAACTCCTGTCTTTTTTCTAAAATACTACATTATCTTCTTTAAAATACCAGCTGAGCCACATGGAAAGCCCAAGAATACTGGAGTGGGTAGCATATCTCTTCTCCAGTAGATCTTTCCCAATCCAGGTTTTGAACTGGGGTTTCCTGCATTACAGGCAGATTTTCTCTACCAATTGAGCCATCAGGGAAGTCCCTACAATAATACATTATCTTCTTTAAAATTTAGAAGGGAAATGCATTTAGAATTGACCTCTTTTATGATGAAGGCAGTGATGGAGATATTTTTTTCTTCCAGTAAGCTTCTTAAAAGTGTTGTTTTATGCTTTCTTTCAATTTACTCTCATTTGTCATTGCTTCCTCCAGGTCACTACCACTAACATTTTCGTAAAATATACTGATTCTCTCATCGTTTCCCATCACATGAAGCCTTGGCAATTTCACAAAAGCACACAAGGAAAGTTGGCTCTTGATGTCACAGATTTATATGAGCCATTCTGCTCTGAGGAGTCACTGTTGCCATCATGTAAAGGGGAGTATCTTGAATGACACAACAGCCGCCAGCCAACTGGCCTTTGGAATAATATTCTTGCTACAGACTGTGCTTGGAATCTGGGGCAATTTCTCCCTTCTGTACCATTACCTCTTTCTTTACCACACTCAGTGCAGGATGAGGGTCACAGCTTTGATTTGCAAGCACCTGGCTATTGCCAACTTTTTGGTCATTCTCTCAAAAGGGCTCCCTCAGACAATTACAGCTTTGAGGTTGAAACATTTTTCCAGTGATTTTGCATGCAAACTTATTTTGTATTTTGAGAAAGTGGGCAGGAGTATGTCCATTGGCACCACCTGCCTCTTGAGTGTGTTTCAGACCATCACGATCAGCCCCATGAACTCCTGTTGGAAGAATCTTAAAGTCAAAGCCCCAAAGTACATTGCCTTCTCCATTTCCTTCTGCTGGATCCAGTGCCTGTTTGTACATCTCGTTTTTCCTCTGTATGCATTTTATGTTTCTGACAAATGGCGCAGCACAAACATGACAAATATAAGAGATTCAGGGTACTGTGCTGCCGCAGATCTTGAGAACATCTCAGGCTCAATATATGCAGCTTTGATAGCGTTCCCTGAAGTTTCATTTTCTGTGCTCATCTTCTGGGCCAGTGGCTCCATGATTCTCACTCTGTACAGACACAGTAGGCAAGTCCAGTATATTCACAAGGCTAGTGTGTCTCCCAGACCCTCTGCTGAGTCCAGAGCCACGCAAAGCATCCTACTCTTGGCGAGCACCTTCATGTGTTTCCACACCCTGTCCTGCATCTTTAACATTACTCTTGCTCTTGTTCATAATCCCAGTTGGTGGTTGGTGTATACAACTGGCCTGATTTCTGTGTGTTTTCCCTTTATCAGCCCCTTTCTGCTCATGAGCCATGACTCCATTGTATCTAGTCTCTGCTTTCTGTACACGAAGAACTCAGTATCCCCTAATCTTATCAGAAAAGCTTAAATTGTATGTTTTTAAAATTTTATCAAGGTATAGTTGATTCATAGTGTTGTGTTACTTCCGGGTATATATAAAAGTGAGTCAGCTATACATATATATGTATATCTACTCTTTTTAAATTCTTTTCCCATATAGGCCATTACAGAGGATTGAGTAGAGTTCCCCGTGCTATACAGCAGGTCACTTCTTTTTTTGTTGTAAACCAGGCCTGGAGACATGTGGGACTTGGTTCCCTGACCAGGGTTTGAACCCCTGCCTAAAAAGGACTTCATCTTAACCATGGGACCATCTGGGAATTCCCCCTAGGTCCTTATTAGTTATCTATTTCATATATAGTAGTGTATGTTTGGGGCTTCCTTGGTGACTCGGTGATAAAGAATCCAGCTGGCAATGCAGGAGACTCTAGTTCGATTCCCAGGTTGGGAAGATCCCACATGCCACAGGGCAACTAAGCCCAAGCACGACAATACTGAGCCTGTGTGCCTAGAGCCTGTGCTCTGCAAGAAAAGCCACTGCAGCAAGGAGCCCACACTCACCACAACTAGAGAAAGCCCACATGCAACCATGAAGACCCAACACAGCCTAAATAAATAAATAAATAAATAAATAAAATTCCACTTCTGATCCTATCAGAGAAGGAAATGGCAACCCACTCCAGTATTCTTGCCTGAAGAATCCTCTGGACAGAGGAGTCTGGTGGGCTGCTGTCCATGGGGTCACACAGAGTCAGACATGACTGAATGACTGAACTGAACTGAACTGAATTTTTCCTTCCTCCCCCATTTCACCTTTAGTAATCATAAGTTTGTTTTCTATGTCTGTGAGTCTCATTCTATTTTGTAAATAAGTTTATTTGTATGTCTTTTTACAAAAAGATTCCATATATAAATGATATTATCTGCTATTTGTTTTTCTCTGTCCTGCTTCATTTAGTATGATAATCCCTAGGTCCATCCATGGTGCCACATATCGCATTATTTCATTCTTTTTAATGGCTGAGTAATATTCTGCTGTGTTTTTATACCATCTCTTCTTTATCCATTTTTCAGGTGATGCACATTTAGGATGTTTCCATGGCTTAGCCATTGTAAATAGTGCTGCTGTGAACACTGGGATGTGTGTATATTTTCAAATTATAATTTTCTCTGGGTATATGGCCAGGAGTGTAATTGCGGGATCATATGGTATTAATTGCTATATTTTTAGTTTTTTTTTAAGGAAGCTACATTGTGTTCTTGATAGTAGCTAAACCAATTTACATTCCCACCAACAATGAAGGACGATTCCCTTTTCTCTACACCCTCTCCAGCATTTATTTTTTGTAGACTTTTTGATGATGGCCATTCTGACCAGTGTAAGGTGATGTCTCACTAGGTTTGATTTGCATTTCTCTGATAATTACCAATATTGGGAATTTTTTCATGAGCCTGTTGGCCACCTGTATACTTTCTTTGAAGAAATGTCTATTTGGATCTTCTGCCCACTTTTTGATTGGGTTGCTTGAATTTCTTTTTCTTTTTTTTTTTTAATTTTATTTTATTTTTAAATTTTACATAATTGTATTAGTTTTGCCAAATATCAAAATGAATCCGCTGATATTGAGTTGTATGAGCTGTTTGTATATTTTGGAGATTAAGCCTTTGTCAGTTGCATCATTTGCAAATATTTTCTCCCATTCTGTAGGTTGTTTTTCTGATATAAAAAGTATTTTTTGTTTGACAGCATGGCCACAAGACTCTCTCACAGTGTAAGATTTTTGGGGCTTTAGGCTATGTAGTATCAGGTTGGATTCTGGAGGAATTGGTGATAACAGGATTAGCCTGACTCTCAGAAGAACTGGAGACTAAAGCTCAGCCACACAGACAGATACTGATGAGCTCAAGTAAAACACTGGGCACTTGGGCTTGGGTGAAGCTCCCTGGTGGCAGTACTCCATGAGTTGTCAGGTATCAATGCCAGGAAAATCACATACCATCACTTCATGGGGAGAGGAAAACTGGGGCTCCAATTTAACTATTTTTTCTGAACTCTGACCCATGCATCTCTTCCATTGACTGATGTCATTTTTTTAAGTCACTCTGTCATGTCAAACTCTTTGTGACCCCAAGGACTATAGCCCACCAGGCACTTCTGACCATGGAATTCTTCACACAAGAATACTGGAGTGGGTTGCCATTCCCTTCTCAAGGAGATCTTCCCAAACCAGGGATCAAACCCAGGTCTCCTGCATTGCATTACAGTGAGTGGACCAGCTCTCAGTGAGTGCTGAGTCCTTGTATAGAATTACTAAGTTGAAACTAAGTTGGTTTTAGAAACCGCACACTTGCAGTTAGTTTTAAAACAGGCATGGCCTGACTGATCATGTTTCACTCTTAAACTTCTCACTTGCACCAAAAACTCAGGGGAAATGGATAGTGGGCTTTGTTCAGATTGTGTGTTTGCCTGGTGGAAAATGAAAAGGAGTGATTTTGCCCAGTAAACTTCATGTCTCATCATTCATTGCATAAGCAATGAGTGCTCCTTAATGAAATTCAGCTAAAGTATGTACAAAGACCTCTGGTAACCATTCAGTACTGCTGAATGGAGAAAGCAGCCCAGGCTATAGTTAAAAGAATAGCAGAGGACTTCCCTGGTGTCCAGTGGTTTAGAATCCACCTGTTAATACAGAGACATGGGCTCAATCCCTGGTCCAGGAAGATTCCACATGCCATGGGACAATTAAGCCTGTGCACCACAACTACTCAAGACCATGGGTCTAGAGCCTGGGCTCTGAGAGAATAGAAGTCACCACAATGAGAAGCCCATGCATCACAATTAGAGAGAAACTCCCACTCACTGTGACTAGAGAAAGGATATGTGCATTAGTGAACACCCAGCGCAACAAAAAATACATTTAAAAAATTGTTGATAGTGCCTGTTAAACCATCTGATCCTGGTGTTTTCATTTGTGATGGGCACTTTTATAAACACCATTCTGTTTTCTGTGGATATTTCTCTGTTTGAACTTCATATCAGTGTTGGGATCTGTATTGATAAAGTAAAATAACTTAGAAAATGTCTATTATCACCATATCCATTTTAATTTTCATTAATACAAATTTGTACAAATTAGATCAATGATTTCTTTTCTTTTAACTTTTAATTTTATATTGGAGTATAGCCAGTAAATGGAGCTTCCCAGGTGGCACTAGTGGTAAAGAACCTGCCTGCCAATGTAGGAGACTTGGTTCAATCCCTGAGTCAGGAAGATTCCCTGGAGGAGTGCATGGCAACCCACTCCAGTATTCTTGCCTGGAGAATCCCATGGACAGAGGAGCCTGGCAGGCTATAGTCCATAGGGTTGAAAAGAGTTGGACACAACTGAAGCGACTTAGCACACACATAACCAGTTAACTGTTGTGATACTTTCAGATGAACAGGGAAGGGACTCAGTCATACACATACATGTCTCCGTTCTCCCAGAACAGTGATTTCTAATGTAAACTACTGACACATTCTTCCTTTTACATTTCAGTTCAGCTCAGTTCAGTTGCTCAGTTGTGTCTGACTCTTTGTGACCGCATGGACTGCAGCATGCCAGGCCTCCCTGTCCATCACCAACTCCCAGAGTTTTCTCACATTCATGTCTATTGAGTCGGTGATGCCATCCAACAATCTCATCCTGTGTTGTCCCCTTCTCCTCCCATCTTCAATCTTTCCCAGCATCAGGGTCTTCTCAAATGAGTCAGTTCTTCCAATCAGGTGGCCAAGGTATTGGAGTTTCAGCTTCAGCATCAGTCCTTCCAATGAATATTCAGGACTGATCTCCTTTAGGATGAACTGGTTGGATCTCCTTTCAGTACAAGGGATTCTCAAGAGTCTTCTCCAACACCACAGTTCAAAAGCATCAATTCTTTGGCTCACAGCTTTCCTTATAGTTCAACTCTGCAGGCCAACTCTTAGTTGCATCTTGTTGGTCTAGTTCCCCAACCAGTGGATGGGACCTAGAGCCCCTGCATTGGGAGTGCAGAGTCATAACCTCTGGACCACCAGGGAAGTCAGCAGAGGACTGTTTCTTTGGTATACAAGAAATTAGGGGCTCCAGCAAAGAGTAGCTGGTGACAGAAATTTCAGGAAGAAAGATTCAGGAAGAAAGTTAAGCCTGAGAAGTTCTCTGGTCCTCAACAATATTAGGAGAAGTGTCCTAAGACATACTGGAACACAGTCCAAAATTTACATATGGAAAAGTCAACTGAGGGCTCCAGTAAACATTCCATGCTCTCTACTCTGCATGTTCATGCCATTCCTTAAAACCCATCTTGCTGCTGAGTGGAATGTTAAATTTGAGGGAGAGCTCCACAGCCAGCTTCAGACTTGCCATCACACCATCCTTGTATCAAAAAACTTGTCTTTTCATGTCTGACTCATTGTCCTATATCCAGACTGTCCTTCAGAGAAATATGGTAGCTTCCCAGGGGTTCTTAAAGCCATTTGGAGGGCAGAAGAGACAGCCAGGTGTCCTTGGATCACTAGAGCCCAAAGCCCAAAGCTTTGTCTCTGAAAGAAGTGATGATCCTACAAGATTTAAATCAGGAAAACATTAAGGAGAGAATGCAGAACTGGGATCTCCCATTCCAGAGGGTAGTTTTCCTGCCCTATTCAGACAATAAAAAATGTGAGCAGGATCATCCATTTCTGCCATCAAAATGCAAGCTCCTCCAAAATGGTCAGGCATATATTTCAGTGATTTAACTCCAGTAAAGATGTGGAACAAATAATAAAGCCCAGAGATAAATCCACACACCTATGGACACTTTATCTTTGACAAAAGAGGCAAGAATATACAATGGAGAAAAGACAATCTCTTTAACAAGTGGTGCTTGGAAAACCGGTCAACCACTTGTAAAATGAAACTAGAGCACTTTCTAACACTGTACACAAAAATAAACTCAAAATGGATTAAAGATCTAAATGAAAGACCAGAAACTATAAAACTCCTAGAGGAAAACATAAGCAAAACACTCTCTGACATAAATTACAGGAGGATCCTCTATGACCCACCTCCCACAGTAATGGAAATAAAATAAAAAATAAACAAAAGGGACCTAATTAAACTTAAAAGCTTTTGCACAACGAAGGAAACCATAAGCAAGGTGAAAATACCACCTTCAGAATGGGAGAAAATAATAGCAAATGAAGCAACTGACAAAGAATTACTTTCACAAACATACAAGTAGCTCATGCAGCTCAATTCTAGTAAAATAACCACCCAGTCAAAAAATGGGCCATAGAACTAAACAGACATTTCTCCAAAGAAGACACACAGATGGCTAACAAACACATGAAAAGATGCACAACATCACTCATTATCAGAGAAATGCAAATCAACACCACAATGAGGTACCATCCATTAGAAGAAAGGGAGTAGCCATCATAGTCAACAAAAGAGTCCAAAATGCAGTACTTGGATGAAATCTCAAAAATGACAGAATGGTCTCTGTTTGTTTCCAAGGCAAACCATTCAATACCACAGTGTTCCAAGTCTATGCCCTGACCAGTAATGCTGAAGAAGCTAAAATTGAATGGTTCTATGAAGACCTACAAGACCTTTTAGAAACAACACCCCAAAAAAGATGTCCTTTTCATTATAGGGGACTGGAATGCAAAAGTAGGAAGTCAGGAAACAACTGGAGTAACAGGCAAATTTGGCCTTGGAGTACAGAATGAAGCAGGGCAAAGCTAACAGAGTTTTGCTAAGAGAACACACTAGTCATAGCAAACACCCTTTTCCAACAACACAAGAGAAGACTCTACACATGGATATCACCAGATGGTCAACACCAAAATCAAAGATGGACAAGCTCTATACAGTCAGCAAAAACAAGACTGGGAGCTGATTGTGGCCCAGATCATGAACTCCGTATTGCAAAATTGAAACTTAAATTGAAGAAAGTAAGGAAAACCACTAGACCATTCAGGTATGACCTAAATCAAATCCCTTACAATTATACAGTGGAAGTGAGAAATAGATTTAAGGGACTAGATCTGATAGAGCACCTGATGAACTATGAACAGAGGTTCATGACATTGTACAGGAGACAGGGAACAAGACCACCCTCAAGAGAAAGAAACGCAAAAAAGCAAAATGGCTGTCTGAGGAGGCCTCTCATATAGCTGTGAAAAGAAGAGAAGGGAAAAGCAAAGGAGAAAAGGAAAGATATACCTATTTGAATGCAGAGTTCCAAAGAATAGCAAGGAGAGATAAGAAAGCCTTCCTTAGTGATCAGTGCAAAGAAATAGAGGAAAATAATACAATGGGAAAGTCTAGAGATCTCTTCAAGAAAATTAGAGATACCAAGGGAACATTAAAGGCAAACCTGGGCCCAATAAAGGACAGAAATGGTATACACCTAATGTAATGGAAGCAGAAGATATTAAGAAGAGGTGGCAAGAACACACAGAAAAACTGTACAAAAAAGATCTTCACAACCGAGATAATCACAATGGTGTGATCACTCACTTAGAGCCAGACATCCTGGAATGTGAAGTCAAGTGGGCCTTAGGAAGTATCACTATGAACAAAGCTAGTGGAGGTGATGGAATTCTAGTTGAGTTATTTCAATCCTAAAAGATGATGCTGTGAAAATGCTGCACTTAGTATGCCAGCAAATGGAAAACTCAGCAGTGGCCACAGGACTGGAAAAGGTCAGTTTTCATTCCAATCCCAAAGAAAGGCAATGCCAAAGAATGCTCAAACTACCACACAAATGCACCCATCTCACACACTAGTAAAGTAATGCTCAAAATTCTCCAAGCCAGACTTCAGCAAGATGTGAACCGTGAACTTCCAGATTTTCAAGCTGGTTTTAGAAAAGGCAGAGGAGCCAGATCAAATTGCTAACATCCGCTGGATCATGGAAAAAGCAAGACAGTTTCAGAAAAACATCTATTTCTGCTTTATTGACTATGCCAGAGCCTTTGACTGTGTGTATCACAATAAACTATGGAAAATTCTGAAAGAGATGGGAATACCAAACCACCTGACCTGCCTCCTGAGAAACCTGTATGCAGGTCAGGAAGCAACAGTTAGAACTGGACATGGAACAACAGACTGGTTCCATTAGGAAAAGGAGAGCATCAAGGCTGTATATCGTCACCCTCCTTATTTAATTTATATGCAGAGTACATCATGAGAAACGCAGGGCTGGATGAAGCACAAGCTAGAATCAAGATTTCTGGAAGAAATATCAATAACCTCAGATATGCAGATTACACCACCCTTATGGCAAAAGGAAAGAAGAACTAAAGAGCTTCTTGATGAAGGTGAAAGAGGAGAGTGAAAAAGTTGGCTTAAAACTCAACAATCAAAAACTAAGATCATGGCATCCAGTCACATCACTTCATGGCAAATGATGGGAAAACAGTGGAAACAGTGGCTGAATTTATTTTGGGGGGAGCTCCAAAATCACTGCAGATGGTGACTGCAGCCATGAAATTAAAAGACACTTACTCCTTGGAAGGAAACTTATGACCAAACTAGACAGCATATTAAAAAGCAGAGACATTACTTTGCCAACAAAGGTCCGTCTAGTGAAGGCTGTGGTTTTTCCAGTAGTCGTATATGGATGTGAGAGTTGGACTATAAAGAAAGCTGAGCACCGAAGAAATGATGCTTTTAAAGGTATTGGAGAAGTTTCTTGAAAGTCCCTTGAACTGCAAGGATATCCAACCAGTTCATCCTTAGGAGATCAGTCCTGAGTGTTTATTTGAAGCACTGATGTAGAAGCTGAAACTTCAATACTTTGGCCACCTTATGTGAAGAGCTGACTCATTTGAAAAGATCCTGATGCTGGGAAAGATTGAAGCCAGGAGAAGGGGACGACAGAGGATGAGATGTTTGGATGGCATCATCGCCTCAATAGACATGAGTTTGAGTGAACTCCGGGAGTTAGTGATGGACAGGGAGGCTTGGCATGCTGCAGTCCATGTGGTCGCAAAGAGTTGGACACGACTGAACTGAACTGAACTGAACTGAACTGAAGTCTTCACCCAGGATCTAAAACTGTGTAGTCCAGTGTAGGATCAGAGATGCAGGAAAGAGAAGAAAAAGTAGAGCTGTTTTGAATACAAGAAAGAAGGTCCCATACAGGGACTTCCCTGGTGGCTTGGTGGCTAAGACTCCAAGCCTCTATTGCAGTGGGTGTGCAAGTTTGATCCCTGATCATGGAACTAGATCCCACGTGCTGCAAATAATAGTTTGTGTGCCACAACTAAGACCCAGCACAGCCAAGTAAATAAATAAATGAACACACACAAGAAAAATTCTTTTATCATACTCAAGTTTAATTCGGTGTTTTTTGTTTGTTTCCAGAATAAAGCCTGGTAGACTCACAATTGACTTTATTTGGTGGGTGGTGGCTGAGGGTAAAACCTAAGATCAAACAACCTGTTTACAAAAGCAAAAGTTTTCAGAGTTGTATAAAAATCCTAATCATTTCAAAATAACCTTCATCATGAAAAATTATGAGCTTCTCTCAAACACATCAGTGGTCTCTTTGGAGATACTCACAGGAGACTCACAATTGGTTTTGGTAATTACCAACTCAAAAAAAGTTTTTCAGAAAGATCATTAGCTCCTCAAGCTGGCCCTGTCATTGCCACTTCAAGTGAAATGATAATTGCAGTTCTGAAGGAGGATGAGATCACAGCTCCTAAACCTTTATCTCAGGGTCTGACTGCCTCCCTCCCACTCACGTCCTGGCTGCATGACCTTCACCCTGAGCCCAGCATGCTTCTTATGAGAAGGAATGAGAAGGAGTCGAGTACTTTGTATTTCAGTCTAAGAGGAGACAGAGTCTGTAAGGAAGGAGGTCTGAGTAAGTGTTCATGTTTGGAAAAGGGACCGTTCTGGGGAGTGGGGGGTAGAGTGGGAACAGAGCCAGTGGCAAAGCAGGTAAGGAAGGCAGAATAATTCCTTAGGAGAGAGCTTAGTTAAAGTGAGATCAACATCTTTCTTGTTGTTCACTCACTCAGTTGTGTCCGACTCTTTGCAACCCCATGGACTGCAGCACACCAGGGTTCCCTTTCCTTCACTGTCTCCCAGAGTTTGTTCAGACTCATGTCCATCAACTCAGTGATGCCATCCACCTATCTCATCCACTGCCGTCCCCTTCTCTTCCAGCCTTCAATCTTTCCCACCATCAGGTAACACCAAACTTGATAGCTCCTAAAGATATTTTGTGAAACTCTTACTTTGGAGGACTCAAGAAACAATCCTAGTGATAATAATGAGGAATCATTTTTCAAAGTATTTACCTTAGTTGCAGCATGTGAACTCTTAGTTGCAGCACGTGGGATCTAAACTCTCCAGAAATCAAACCCAGGCTCCCTGCATTGGGAGGGCAGAGTCTTAGCCACTGGACCACCAGGGAAGTGCCAAAGGTCATCTTCAAGGAACTTAAGGGTTGTATTTCTAAGATCAATCTGCTGTAACATAACCTTTCAGAAATTCTAATTTTAAATTTGTATTAGAAGTGTTATCATAATGCCTTTATGCTTTCCATGAAGACTAGAATAGAAAAGTAACTATTTTCTTATCCTCTACAGAAACTGTGAATATGATTTTAAAGAATAGAAATGATTTCATATATATATCTAACCCTAAGCATATAATGTGCTTACTGGACATAGCAATGGTGTCTTTTCTGAAACATTTGAGGTCTGATGCTGATAGCGAGTGGAGAAGGCAATGGCAACCCACTCCAGTACTCTTGCCTGGAAAATCCTGTGGACAGAGAAGCCTGGTAGGCTGCAGTCCATGGGGTCGCTAAGAGTTGGGCACGACTGAGCGACTTCACTTTCACTTTCATGCATTGGAGAAGGAAATGGCAACCCACTCCAATATTCTTGCCTGGAGAATCCCAGGGACAGAGGAGCCTAATGGGCTGCTGTCTATGGGGTCGCACAGAGTCGCACATGACTGAAATGATTTAGCAGCAGCAGCAGCAGCTGATGGCGAGATTGCTATCCCTCTTCAAGATAGAGAAGCAGCATTTCAGGAAAAGGCAGCTTTATAGTGGTGAGGTTTGGAATATAGCTGCCAGGACCAAATGCATCTTTTCATATGTTGTCTAATCTCATAATATTCTAACACCAATTCCAAGCACACATTCATTTCTTTATGGTTTCACTTTTGCAACACACAGGAGTCAATATTCTCCAGATTATACTTTTACATGTGTCTACTCTTGCCTGGAAAATCCCATGGATGGAGGACCCTGGTAGGCTGCAGTCCATGGGGTCACTAAGAGTCGGACATGACTGAGCAATTTCACTTTAACTTTTCACTTTCATGCATTAGAGAAGGAAATGGCAACCCACTCCAATGTTCTTGCCTGGAGAATCCCAGGGACGGGGGAGCCTGGTGGGCTGCAGTCTATGGGGTTGCAGAGTCGGATACGACTGAAGTGACTTAGCAGCAGCAGCAG
The DNA here is from genome assembly GCF_029378745.1 of Bos indicus. Classification (NCBI taxonomy): domain Eukaryota; kingdom Metazoa; phylum Chordata; class Mammalia; order Artiodactyla; family Bovidae; genus Bos; species Bos indicus. Next base: position 58,901,673 of record NC_091777.1, read on the forward strand.
CAGCAGTATGTTAATATTCTTCACAAATCTTGTTATATTGTAGTCTCACTTAACCTTGATTTAAAAAATACCTAAGGATCTATCAAAATAATTATTTCATTTCTATCCTATACTCATTTATTGTATAGTAGTATTTCATGGTTCATAGTTTATTAAACAAAGTAATATTGTCCAAGTCTTTTTTGATAGATACTGTACTCATTGGAAAAGACTCTGATGCTGGGAGGGATTGGGGGCAGAAGGAGAAGGGGACGACAGAGGATGAGATGGCTGGATGGCATCACTGACTCGATGGACATGAGTCTGAGTGAACTCTGGGAGTTGGTGATGGACAGGGAGGTCTGGCGTGCTGTGATTCATGGGGTCGCAAAGAGTCGGACATGACTGAGTGACTGAACTGAACAGTAGTGAATTTGTGCCTGGCATGATTGGAATGCATCGTTCTGTTGCAAAACTTATATTGAGGAAAACTTGCATTCATTAAATCCAATATGGACAGAAGGTACTTTCCTATAGGATTCTGTGTGTGTGTGTACGTGTTAGTGGCTCAGTTTGTGACCCAATCGACTGTAGTTCTCCAGGCTCCTCTGTTCCTAAGATTTCCTGGGCAAGAATACTGGGGTCAGTGCCATTTCCTAATCTAGGGAATTTTCTTTATATGTTATTGACTTACAGAATAAATACTAATGCAGATATGGAAACTTTTTATAACCAAAATTGTAATATGTAAACATTTTGGAATAAACTCCAATATGTTGGCCACCTGATGTGAAGAACTGACTCATTGGAAAAGACCCTGATGCTGGGAAAGACTGAGGGCAGGAGGAGAAGGGGATGACAGAAGATGAGATGGTAGGATGGCATCACTGACTCAATGGACATGAGTTTGAGCAAGCTATGGGAGTTGGTGTTGCACAGGGAGGCCAGGTGTGCTGACATCCATGGGGTTGCAAAGAGTCAGACAGGACTGAGTGACTGAACTGAACTGATAGAATAAGCTATATGATATAAAAACAAAACTAAATTTCAGACTGAATTATTCAAAAACACAGCTGATGTGTTTGGCTGGTGCATTACAGTGGTTAGGACACTGTCTTGGACTCAGCCTACCAGGTTCATAACAGCACTAAGCCTGTAATCAGCATGTGAATTTAGACAGATCACTTGACCTCTCTGTACCTAGGATCTCCTTATCTTTGCAATAAAATCAGCGCCAGTGCCTACCCCATGCAGTTATGAACATCAAACAACTGGCAGAATGGCCTCCAGGGAGTTGGCAATAAGAATAGTGTGCTCCTCTCAGACTGTAGTTGGAATCCTGGGCATTTTCTCTCTTTAAATTAATCTCTTCCTATACTACAATGAATGAGGGTTGAGGTTCACAGATTTGACCTTCAGGCCCAGGACTGTAGTTGCTTTTTGATCATTCCCTTTAAAGGCATCTCCATGACAATGGCATCCTTTAACTGAAGCTTGTCTTGAGTGATTTAGCCATACAAATGTGTTTTCTATACCCCCAGAACTAACAATGTGGGTCCACTGGCACCCTTTGCCCATTAAGTGTCTCCAGCCATCATGATCAGCCACAGGAAATCCAGCTGGGTGGAACTTAAAGCAAAAGCTCCCAAGGACTTCCCCGTGGTCCAGATGTTAAGGCTCTGCTCCCAATGCTGGGGATCCAGGTTCAATCCCTGGTCAGGGAACTAGAAGCCACATGCCATAACTGAGAGTTTATGTGCCATAACTAACCATTTACATGTTATTAACTAAGACCTGGGACACCCAAATAAAAAAAATGATAAAATCTTTTTTGAAACAAAAATCTCCCGAGCATATCGGGGTCTCCACTTTGCACTACTGGAGAGTATGTAACTTCTTTCTCAAAGTTCCTATATGAAGACTATGTCTACTGTTCATTATATTTCCTGGTATTTAGGAGAAGATTTGTGTGTCACAAGTTGTATCTCTCTGTACACGTTATTTTCCTCATGGACATGATGCCAAATGGAGCAACGAATCAACACAAAGCAGGAAGACTTAGGATACTGATCTGCTGAATTTTATGACAAAATCAACAATTCACTGTATGTAGCAGTGTTACTATTCTCTGATGTTTCATTGTTGAAGTTATGATCTAGGCTTAGCTCCCCTCCTTCACAGACACTGACAGCAGATAAGACACATACACAGAAACAGCCATCACAAGCTCCTTCCACATTTTTTGATAATACATGTATTTTTAAACCTACAAAAGTAAAAAAAAAATTAAAAAAAATGAAAGACATGTTCGCAGGTAATAAGTGCGCAGCTCAGTGAACTTTAGGGAATGATTGTACCTCTGGAGACCACAACTAGATCAAGAAACAGAATGTTCTCAGTTCCCATGAAACACTTCTGTGCTCCTTATAACTCACTGTTTCCAAGGCTATAGCTTTGTTGGTTATATTTGTAAGCCTGGATTATTGGGCACACATTTACAAGCATTATGACATTTAATATTAGATCACTTTGCCTGTCTTGGCCTTCACATGAAAGAAATCATACAGCATCTTTCATTTGGACTTTTGTCCACCATTCCATCTTTGTTAATTTATCTGTATTGTTTTATATTATTGCTGTTTTTCATTATCATTGCTATATAGGACTTCACTGTGTGACTATCAAAGGATTAATTGATCATTCAACTCTTAATGGGTGGGTGGTTATTAAGAGTTAGGGGCTATTCAGTACAGTTCAGTCGCTCAGTTGTGTCCGACTCTTTGCAACCCCATGAACCATGCACGCCAGGCCTCCCTGTCCATCACCAACTCCCAGAGTCCATCCAAATCCATGTCCATCGAGTCGGTGATGCCATCCAACCATCTTATCCTCTGTCGTCCCCTTCTCCTGCCCTCAGTCTTTCCCCACATCAGGGTCTTTTCCAATGAGTCAGCTTTTTGCATCAGGTGGCCAAAGTATTGGAGTTTCAGCTTCAACATCACTTCTTCCAATGAACACTCAGGACTGATCTGCTTTAGGATGTACTGGTTGGATCTCCTTGCAGTCCAAGGGACTCTCAAGAGTCTTCTCCAATACCACAGTTCAAAAGCATCAATTCTTTGGCGCTTGGCTTTCTTTATAGTCCAACTCTCACATCCAGACATGACCACTGGAAAAACCATAGCTTTGACTAGACAGACCTTTGTTGACAAAATAATGTCCCTGCTTTTTAATATGCTGTCTAGGTTGGTCATAAGCTTCCTTCCAAGGAGTGTCTTTTAACTTTATGGCTGCAATCACCATCTGTAGTGATTTTAGAGCCAAGAAAAATAGTCAGCCACTGCTTCCCCATCTATTTGCCATGAAGTGATGGGACTGGATAGCATGATCTTAGTTTTCTGAATGTTGAGCTTTAAGCTAACTTTTCCACTCTCCTCTTTCACTTTCATCAAGAGGCTCTTCAGTACTTCTTCACTTTCTGCCATAAGGGTGGTGTCATCTGCATGTCTGAGGTTATTGATATTTCTCCCAGCAATCTTGAGTCAAGCTTGTGCTTCCTCTAGCCCAGTGTTTCTCAAGATGTACTCTGGATATAAGTTAAATAAGTAGGGTGACAGTATACAGCCTTGACGTTCTCCTTTCCCGATTTGGAACCAGTCTGTTGTTCCATGTCCAGTTCTAATTATTGCTTCCTGACCTGCATACAGGTTTCTCAGGAGGCAGGTCAGGTGGTCTGGTATTCCCATCTCTTTCAGAATTTTCAGCAGTTTATTGTGATCCACACAGTCAAAGGCTCTGGCATAGTCAATAAAGCAGAAATAGATCTTTTTCTGGAACGTCTTGCTTTTTTCGATGATCCAGTGGATATTGGCAATTTGATCTCTGGTTCCTTTGCCTTTTCTAAAACCAGCTTGAACATCTGGAAGTTCATGGTTCATGTATTGCTGAAGCCTGGCTTGGAGAATTTTAAGCATCACTTTACTAGCGTGTGAGATGAGTGCAACTGTACGGTAGTCTGAGCATTCCTTGGCATTGTCTTTCTTTGGGATTGGAATGAAAACTGACCTTTTCCAGTCCTGTGGCCACTGCTGAGTTTTTCAAATTTGCTGGCATATTGAGTGCAGCATTTTCACAGCATCATCTTTCAGGATTTGAAATAGCTCAACTGGAATTCCATTACCTCCGCTAGCTTTGCTCATAGTGATGCTTTCTAAGGCCCACTTGACTTCACATTCCAAGATATCTGGCTGTAGGTGAGTGATCACACCATTGTGATTATCTGGGTCGTGAAGATCTTTTTTGTACAGTTCTTCTGTGTATTCTTGCCATCTCTTCTTAATATCTTCTGCTTCTGTTAGGTCCCTACCATTTCTGTCCTTTATCGAGCCCATCTTTGCATGAAATGTTTCCTTGGTATCTCTAATTTTCTTGAAGAGATCTCTAGTCTGTCCCATTCTATTGTTTTCCTCTATTTCTTTACATTGATTGCTGAGGAAGGCTTTCTTATCTCTCCTTGCTATTCTTTGGAACTCTGCATTCAAATGGGTATATCTTTCCTTTTCTCCTTTGCTAATAATTATTAGGGTTCTCATATAAATTTTATTAATATAACTAATCTTTGGGTGTTACATGTACAAAATCCTGTTGAGTATATTTATAGGAATGGATTTCCTAGAACAGTATTACATCGGATCTGCAAAGTTGATACCACAGTTTTCCAAAATGTTTGTACCAATTTGAACACCCACCATCAGTGTATGAGATTCTGGTTGATCCACAGATATGCCAAAACTTGGCATTTTTGTCATTTCTGTTTCAGATTTCTTGATGGTATTTAATGACATATAAGTAGTTGTTATATTTTAATTGTCCTGATTACCACGGATGTGGAATATTTTTCCACATGTCTTATCCACTGAATAACTTCTTTATCGAAGTTTCTGTCTGAAGACTCTGTCCACTGTTTATTTTATTTTGTGGTTATCAGGAGATGCTTGTGTGGTTCTAAGTTGTATCTTTGTGTGTGTGTATGTGTGTGTACTGATGAGAACCAGTCTTAATTTTAATCTGTCCAAAGTTATTTCAACATATGGTATATATATTCTGTGCTCTTTATCATATATATAGATTTAAAATATTTATCTATTTAGCTGCACTGGGTTTTAGTTGCATCATCCGGGAGCTTTGTTGTATCAACCAGGATCTATGGTTGTAGTGCACAGACTCCTTAGTTGCAGATCCCAGGCTTAGTTACCCCATGACATATAGGGTCTTAGTTCCCCAACCGGGGATCAAACCTGCATCCCCTGCATTGCGAGACAGATTCTTAACTACTGGACAACCAGGGAATACATTTAGCATATATTTTAAATTGTAAGACACTAGAATAACTCCTGTATTTTCTTCTAAAATAATACATTTTCATCTTTAAAATACCAACTGAGCCACCTGCGAAGCCCAAGAATACTGAAGAGCCTGTCCCTTCTCCAGAAGATCTGCCCAACTCAGGAATTGAACTGGGATCTCCTGCACTGCAGGCAGATTGTTTCCAAACTGAGACATCAGGGAAGTCCCTACAATAAAACAATATATTCTTTAAAATTTAGAAGGGAATGCATTTAGAATTGACCTGTTTTAAGATAAGGGCACTGATGGAGATATTTTTTTTCCTCCAGTAAGCTTCTTATTAAAATGTTGTTTTATGCTTTCTTTCAATTTACTTTCATTTGTCATTGCTTCCTCCAGGTTACCACCACTTCATCCTTCCTGATGAATTTTTCATAAAATATACTGATTCTCTCATCATCGTTTCCTGTCTCGAGAAGCCTTGGCAACTTCACAAAAGCATACAAGGAAAGTTGGCTCTCGATGTCACAAATTTATATGAGCCATTCTGCTCTGAGGAATCACTGTTGCCATCATTTAAAGGGAAGTACCTTGAATGACACCACAGCTCCCAGCCAACTGGCCATAGGAATAATCTTCTTCTTACAGACTGTGGTTGGAATCTGGGGCAATTTCTCCCTTCTGTACCATTACCTCTTTCTTTACCACACTCAGTGTAGGTTGAGGGTCACAGACTTGATTGGCAAGCACCTGATTATAGCCAACATATTGCTCATTCTCTCAAAAGGAGTCCCTCAGACAATTACAACTTTGAGGTTGAAACATTTTGCCAGTGATTTTGCCTGCAAACTTATTCTGTATGTTGAGAGAGTGGGCAGGAGTATGTCCATTGGCACAACCTGCCTCTTGAGTGTGTTTCAGACCATCATGATCAGCCCCATGAACTCCTGTTGGAAGAATCTTAAAGTCAAAGCCCCGAAGTACATTGCCTTCTCCATTTCCTTCTGCTGGATCCAGTGCATGTTTGTAAATCTCATTTTTCCTCTGTATGCATTATATGTTTCTGAAAAATGGCACAGCACAAACATGACAAATACAAGAGATTCAGGGTACTGTGTTGCCACAGATCTTGAGAACATCTCAGGCTCAATATATACAGCTTTGATAGTGTTCCCTGAAGTTTCATTTTCTGTGCTCATCTTCTGGGCCAGTGGCTCCATGATTCTCACCCTGTACAGACACAGTCGGCAAGTCCAGTATATTCACAAGGCTAGTGTGTCTCCCAGACCCTCCGCTGAGTCCAGAGCCACCCAAAGCATCCTACTCTTGGCGAGCACCTTCATGTGTTTCCATACCCTGTCCTGCATCTTTAACATTACTCTTGCTCTTTTTCATAATCCCAGTTGGTGGTTAGTGGATACAGCTGCCTTGATTTCTATGTGTTTTCCCTTTATCAGCCCCTTTCTACTCATGAGCCGTGACTCCATTGTATCCAGTCTCTGTTTTCTGTACATGAAGAACTCAGTATCACCTAATCTTATCAGAAAAATGTAAATTGTATGTTTTTAAAATTTTATCAAGGTATAGTTGATTTATCATGCTGTATTAGTTCCAGGTGTATATCAAAGTGAGTCAGTTGTAGATATTTATGTATATCTACTCTTTTTAGATTCTTTTCCCATATAGGCCACTTAGAGGATTGAGTAGAGTTCCCTGTGCTATACAGTAGGTCCCTTCTTTTTTGTTGTAAACCAGGCCTGGAGACATGTGGGACTTGGTTCCCTGACCAGGGATTGAACCCCTACTCCCTTCCTAGAAAGGACTTAGTCTTAACCACTGGACGATCTAAGAAGTACCCACTAGGTCCTTACTAAAGTGAAGTTACTCAGTCGTGTCTGACTCTTTGCAACCCCGTGGACTGTAGCCTACCAGGCTACTCCGTCCATGCAATTTTCCAGGCAAGAGTACTGGAGTGGGTTGCCATTTCCTTTTCCAGGGGATCATCCTCACCCAGGGATTGAACCCAGTCTCCCACATTGCAGGCAGACACTTTACCATCTGAGCCACCTAGGAAGCCCTTCAGTTCAGTACAGTTCAGTTCAGTTCAGTTGTGTCCGACTCTTTGCGACCCCATGAATTGCAGAACGCCAGGCCTCCCTGTCCATCACCAACTCCCGGAGTTCACTCAAACTCACATCCATTGAGTCAGTGATGCCATCCAGCCATATCATCCTCTGTCATCATCCCCTTCTCCTACTGCCCCCAATCCCTCCCAGCATCAGAGTCTTTTTCAATAAGTCAACTCTTCGCATGAGGTGGCCAAAGTATTGGAGTTTCAGCTTTAACATCATTCCTTCCAAAGAACACCCTTGCTGCTGCTAAGTCGCTTCAGTCGTGTCCGACTTTGTGCGACCCCATAGACAGCAGCCCACCAGGCTCCCCCATCCCTGGGATTCTCCAGGCAAGAACACTTGAGTTGGTTGCCATTTCCTTCTCCAATGCATGAAAGTGAAAAGTGAAAGGGAAGTCGCTCAGTCGTGTCTGACTCTAGCGACCCCATGGACTGCAGCCAACCAGGCTCCTCCATCCATGGGATTTTCCAGGCAAGAGTACTGGAGTGGGGTGCCATTGCCTTCTCCGAAGAACACCCTTATTAGTTACCTATTTTATATTTAGTAGTGTATGTTGGGGCTTCCTTGGTGACTCGGTGATAAAGAATACAGCTGGCAATGCAGGAGACTCCAGTTCGATTCCTGGGTCGGGAAGATCCCACATGCCACTGAGCAACTGAGCCCATGCACCACAGGTACTGAGCCTGTGTGCCTAAAGCCTGTGCTCTGCAAGGGAAGCCACTGCAGTGAGGAGCCCACGCTCACCACAACTAGAGAAGCCTACACGCAACAAAGAAGACCCAGCACAGACTAAATAAATAAAATTCCACTTCTGATCCTTTAGTGTATAAAGGATAAAGGTTTGCTAGGCATATTTTATATGCCTAAGATATTTGCACCATGGGCTCAAATGTAGAAACAATCCATGAGCAAGTTCTTAGTCCAGTTTAAATGAGGGCTTTTTTTTTTTTTAATTGGAGGCTAATTACTTTACAATATTGTGGTGGTTTTTGCCATACACTCACATGAATCAGCCATGGGTGTACATATGTTCCCCATCCTGACCCTTCCTTCCACCTCCCTCCCCATCTCATCTCTCAGGATCATCCCAGTACACCAGCCTTGAGCACCCTGTCTCATGCATCGAACTTGGACTGGCGACCTGTTTCACATATTTTATTATTCATGTTTCAATACTATTCTCTCAAATCATCCCACCCTCGCCTTCTCCCACAGAGTCCAAAAGTCTGTTCTTTACATCTGTGTCTCTTTTGCTGTCTTGCATATAGGGTCATCATTACCATCTTTCTAAATTCTATATATGTGCATTAATATACTGTATTGGTGTTTTTGTTTCTGACTTACTTCAGTCTGTATAATAGGCTCCAGTTTCATCCACCTCATTAGAAGTGATTCAGGAGGGAGGAGCTAAGATGGCGGAGGAGTAGGACAGGGAGAACACTTTCTCGCCCACAAATTCATCAAAAGAACATTTAAACACCGAGTAAATTCCACAAAACAACTTCTGAATGCTGGCAGAGGACATCAGGCACCCAGAAAAGCAACCCATTGTCTTTGAAAGGAGGTAGGAAAAAATATATAAGACAAAAAAAGAGACAAAAGAGGGAGGGACTGAGCTCCTTCCTGGGAAGGGAGTCTTAAAAAGAGAGAAGTTTCCAAACACCAGGAAACCTTCTCACTGCCGAATCTATGCCGAGCCTTGGAAGCACAGAGGCCAACATAACAGGGAGGAAAAATAAGTAAACAATTAAAACCCACAGATTACGAGCCCTACGGTAACTCCCCCAGCGGAGAAGCAGCGCAGACGCCTGCACACGCCACTAGCAAGCGGGGGCTGGGCAGGGAGGCGCGGCGCCGGCTGCATCGATTAGAGTAAGGATCTGGCCTGAATACCCTGAGCGCTATCTGAGCGAAATAATTTGGGCTAGCAAACCAGACTGTGGGATATCTACCACGCGAAAAGCCAGCCCTAACCTAAGACACCGCCAGGCCCGCGCACGGAACAAAGGACTGTACAGAGATAGCCAGCTGCAGACCGTCCCCCTCTGGTGACAGGCAGCCAGAGCCAGAAGGGGGCAATCACAGCCCCAGAGAGACATTATCTACAAAACTGAAAGCAGGTTTCTTTGCTAACTAAGACTTCTTGGGGTTCTGGACGGTCAACATCCGCCTGAGAAGGTGCGCTGGTTGTACACCTAGATAACCGAGCGGCGGGGAGGCGATAAGTCGCAGCAATCATGCTCACCAAACACCTCATCACCTGAGCTGCTTGGACCTGGGAAGGGCACAAAACGCAGGCCTAACCAAGTCTGCGCCTCTGAGGACTACCCGAGTGCCCAAACCTGAGTGGCTTAGACCTGGGAGGTGCAAGCAGCCCAGAGCCAGCTGTGGATGGTTCCCGGTGGAGCAACCTAGAGCTTGAGCCGTGTGGGCAGGGAGGCTACACAGGCATGAGTGGGGGCAGACCCAGTGTGGCGGAGGCACTGCGAGCGCACGCCAGTGTTATTTGTTTGCAGCGTCCCTCCCTCCCCTCAGCGTGACTGAACAAGTGAGCCTAAAAAAAAAAAAAAAAGTGTCCACCACTGTCCCCTTTGTGTCAGGGCAGAAACCAGACACTGAAGAGACCAGCAAACAGAAGAAGCTATAACAGAGGGAACCGCCTTGGAAGCTACAGGCAATAGATTAAAACCCTGTGGTTAGTACTGAATACATAGGAAGGGGCCTATAGATCTTGAGAAATATAAGTTGGACCAAGGAACTAGCCGAAAATGAACTGACCCCACAATACCCACAACAAAACCAGAGAAAGTCCTAGATGTATTTTTACTATTTTTACAATCATTCTTTCTTTTTTTTTTTTAATTAAAAAAAAATTTTAAGTCCTCTATTATTCCTTTAATTTTCACTTTTATAACCTACTATTAATTTGCAAAAAAAAAAGACCCTATTTTTTTAAAGCAAACTTTATATATATATTTTCTAAAATTTTTGTGACCTTGTTTTTTTTTTTATTTTTTTCTTTAACATTGTATTTTTGAAATTCCAATCTCTACTCTAGATTTTTAATTTTAGCTTTTTGGTATTTGTTATCAATTTTGTACCTATATATATTTTTTTTAATAATTTTTGTGACTTTTTTTTCTCTCTCTTTCTTTCTCTTCTTCTTTTATACAACATTGTATATCTGAAATTCCAAACTCTACTCTAGGTTTTTAATTTATGCTTTTTAGTATTTGTTATCAGTTTTGTACCTATATTTTCTTTATAATTTTTGTGACTTGGTTTGTTTTTGTTTGTTTGTTTGTTTTTTTCTTTCTCTCTTTCTTTTTCTTCTTTTTTTTTTAACATTGTATTTTTGAAATTCCAGACTCTACTCTAGATTTTTAACTTTTGCATTTTGGTATTTGTTATCAATTTTGTACTCGTATTTTCTTTATAATTTTTACGACTTTGTTTTTTTTTTTTTTTTTTTTCCTCTCTTTAACATTGTATTTGTGAAATTCCAAACTCTACTCTAGATTTTTAATTTTTGCTTTTATGTATTTGTTACCAATTTTGTACCTTTAAGAACCCAATCTTCAGTACCCATTTTTCACTAGGGAGCAAGATTACTGGCTTGACTGCTCTCTCTCCCTTTGGACTCTCCTTTTTCTCCACCAGGTCACCTGTGTCTCCTCCTTAACCCCTCTCTACTCTACCCAACTTTGGGAATTTCTGTGTGTTCCAGACAGCGGAGAACACTTAGGGAACTAATTACTGGCTGGATCTGTCTCCCTCATTTTCATTCCCCCTTTTATCCTCCTGGCCACCTCTGTCTCCTTCCTCCTTCTTCTCTTCTCTGTATAACTCTGTGAACTGGACCACAACTGAGTGGTCCAGTTGTGGAGTGCACATAAGGAAGTGATTACTGGCTAGCCCGCTCTCTCCTCTATTGATTCCACCTCATCTCATTCAGGTAACCTCTAACTCCCTCCTCCCTCTTCTCTTCTCCATGTAACGCTGTGCACCTCTCTGGGTGACCCTCATGGTGGAGAAACTTTTCATCTTTAATGTAGATGTTTTATCAATGGTGCTGTATAGAAGGAGAAGTTTTGAAACTACTGTAAAATAAGACTGATAACTGGAAGCAGGAGGCTCAAGTCCAAACCCTAACTCCAGGAAACTCCTGACTCCAGGGAACATTAATTGACAGAAGCTCATCAAACGCCTCCATACCTACACTGAAACCAAGCACCACACAAGGGCCAACAAGTTCCAGGGCAAGACATACCAAGCAAATTCTCCAGCAACACAGGAACACAGCCCTGAGCTCCAAGATACAGGCTGCCCAAAGTCACCCCAAAACCATAGACATCTCATAACTCATTACTGGACACTTCATTGCACTCCAGAGAGAAGAAATCCAGCTCCACCCACCAGAACACCGACACAAGCTTCCCTAACCAAGAAACCTTGACAAGCCACCTGTACAAACCCACACACAGTGAGGAAATGCCACAATAAAGAGAACTCCACAAATCGCCAGAATACAGAAAAGACACCCCAAACTCAGCAATTTAAACAAGCTGAAGAGACAAAGGAATACCCAGCAGTAAAGGAACAGGATAAATGCCCACCAAACCAAACAAAAGAGGAAGAGATAGGGAATCTACCTGATAAAGAATTCCGAATAATGATAGTGAAATTGATCCAAAATCTTGAAATCAAAATGGAATCACAAATTAATAGCCTGGAGAAAAGGATTGAGAAGATGCAAGAAAGGTTTAACAAAGACCTAGAAGAAATAAAAAAGAGTCAATATATAATGAATAATGCAATAAATGAAATAAAAAACACTCTGGAGGCAACAAATAGTAGAATAACAGAGGCAGAAGATAGGATTAGTGAATTAGAAGATAGAATGGTAGAAATGAATGAATCAGAGAGTAAAAAAGAAAAACAAATTAAAAGAAATGAGGACAATCTCAGAGACCTCCAGGACAATATTAGATGCTACAACATTCGAATCATAGGGGTCCCAGAAGAAGAAGACAAAAAGAAAGACCATGAGAAAATACTTGAGGAGATAATAGTTGAAAACTTCCCTAAGATGGGGAATGAAATAATCACTCAAGTCCAAGAAACGCAGAGAGTCCCAAACAGGATAAACCCAAGGAAAAACACCCCAAGACACATATTAATCAAATTAACAAAGATCAAACACAAAGAACAAATTAAAAGCAGCAAGGGAAAAACAACAAATAACACACAAGGGAATTCCCATAAGGATAACAGCTGACCTTTCAACAGAAACTCTTCAAGCCAGGAGGGAATGGCAAGACATACTTAAAGTGATGAAAGAAAATAACCTACAGCCCAGATTATTGTACCCAGCAAGGATCTCATTCAAATATGAAGGAGAAATCAAAAGCTTTACAGACAAGCAAAAGCTGAGAGAATTCAGCACCACCAAACCAACTCTCCAACAAATACTAAAGGATATTCCCTAGACAGGAAACACAAAAACGGTGTATAAATTCGAACCCAAAACAATAAAGTAAATGGCAACCACTTTCTCACACCATACACAAAAATAAACTCAAAATGGATTAAAGATCTAAACTTAAGACCAGAAACTATAAAACTCCTAGAGGAGAACATAGGCAAAAGACTCTCCGACATACATCACAGCAGGATCCTCTATGACCCACCTCCCAGAATACTGGAAATAAAAGCAAAAATAAACAAATGGGACCTAATTAAACTTAAAAGCTTCTGCACAACAAAGGAAACGATAAGCAAGGTGAAAAGACAGCCTTCAGAATGGGAGAAAATAATAGCAAATGAAGCAACCGACAAACAACTAATCTCAAAAATATACAAGCAACTCCTACAGCTCAATTCCAGAAAAATAAATGACCCAATCAAAAAATGGGCCAAAGAACTAAACAGACATTTCTCCAAAGAAGACATACAGATGGCTAACAAACACATGAAAAGATGCTCAACATCACTCATTATCAGAGAAATGCAAATCAAAACCACTATGAGGTACCATTTTATGCCAGTCAGAATGGCTGTGATCCAAAAGTCTACAAGTAATAAATGCTGAAAAGGGTGTGGAGAAAAGGGAACCCTCTTACACTGTTGGTGGGAATGCAAACTAGTACAGCCACTATGGAGAACAGTGTGGAGATTCCTTAAAAAACTGGAAATAGAACTGCCTTATGATCCAGCAATCCCACTGCTGGGCATATACACTGAGGAAACCAGAATTGAAAGAGACATGTGTACCCCAATGTTCATCGCAGCACTGTTTATAATAGCCAGGACATGGAAGCAACCTAGATGTGCATCAGCAGATGAATGGATAAGAATGCTGTGGTACATATACACAATGGAGTATTACTCAGCCATTAAAAAGAATACATTGGAATCAGTTCTAATGAGGTGGATGAAACTGGAGCCTATTATACAGAGTGAAGTAAGCCAGAAAGAAAAACATCAATACAGTATACTAATGCATATATATGGAATTTAGAAAGATGGTAACAATAACCCTGTATACGAGACAGCCAAAGAGACACTGATGTATAGAACAGTCTTTTGGACTCTGTGGGAGAGGGAGAGGGTGGGATGATTTGGGAGAATGGCATTGAAATATGTATAATATCATATATGAAACGAATTGCCAGTCCAGGTTCGAGGCACGATACTGGATGCTTGGGGCTGGTGCACAGGGACGACCCAGAGGGATCATATGGGGAGGGAGGAGGGAGGAAGGTTCAGGATGGGGAACACATGTATGCCTGTGGTGGATTCATTTCAATATATGGCAGAACCAATACAATATTGTAAAGTTTAAAAATAAAATTAAAAAAAATAGAACTAATTCAAACGCATTCTTTTTAATAGTTGAGTAATATTCCATTGTGTATATGTACCACAGCTTTCTTATCCATTCATCTGCCAATGGACATCTAGGTTGCTTCCATGTTCTGGCTATTGTAAACAGTGCTGTGATGAACATTGAGACACGTGTGTCTCTTTCACTTCTGGTTTCCTTGGTGTGTATGCCCAGCAGTGGGATTGCTGTGTAAATGAGGGCTTTTGTTTGTTTTTTAAGATATTTTAAAAAATTGAATTTTTTTTTCAATTGTTATGTTAGTTTCAGGTGTAGAGAGCAAAGTGATTCAGTGATATATGTATTTTTCTTTTTCAGATTCTTTTCCCTTATAGATTATTATAAAATACTGAGTGCAATTCCCTGTGCTATACACTAGGTCCTTGTTGTTTATCTATTTTATATTTGGTAATATGTATAAGTTGATTCCAACTTCCTAATTTATCCCTCCTCCCTCTTTTCCTTTTTGATAATCATAAATTTGTTTTCTATGTCTTTGAGTCTCTTTCTCTTTGTAAACAAGTTTATTTGCATCTTAAAAAAAAATTCCACATATAAGCGATATTATATGCTATTTGTTTTTCTCTGTCTGGCTTACTTCATTTAGTATGATAATCCCTATGTCCATCCATGGTGTTTCAAATGGCATTATTTCATTCTTTTTAATGGCTGAGTGATATTCCTTTGTGTTTATACACCCTATTTTCTTTATCCACTCATCAGGTAACGCACGTTTAGGTTGTTTCCATATCTTAGCTACTGTAAATAGTGCTGCTGTGAACACTGGGATGCATGTATCTTTCCAAATTGTAGTTTTCTCTGGATATGTGCCCCGGAGTGGCATTGTAGGATCATATGGTATTAATTGCTCTGTTTTTAGTTTTCTTAAGGGAACTGCATCCTGTTCTGAATAGCGGCTGAACCAGTTTACATTCCCATAAACAATGAAGGAGGATTCCCTTTTCTCCACACCCTCTCTACCATTGATTATTTGTAGAATTTTTGATAATGGCCACTCTGACCAGGGTAAGGTGATATCTCACTAGTCTTGATTTGCATTTCTCTGATAATTAGTGATGTTGAGCAGTTTTTCCTGAGCCTGTTGGCCACCTGTATACTTTCTTTGAAGAAATGTCTATTTGAATCTTCTGCATAATTTTTGATTGGGTTGCTTGAACTTCTGGTATTGAGTTGTATGAGCTGTTTGTATATTTTGGAGATTAATTCTTTGTTAGTTGCATCACTTGCCAAATATTTTCTCCCATTCTGTAGGTTGTCCTTCGTATAGAAGAAATATTTTTGTTTAATGGCATGGCCACAAGCCCCTCTCACAGTGTAAGTTTGTTGGGGCTTTAGGCTATGTAGTATCAGGCTGGCTTCTGGAGGAAATGGAGATGACAGGATTAGCCTGACTCTCAGAAGAACTGGAGACTAAAGCTCAGCCACACAGACAGATCCTAAAGGACCTCAAGTAAAACACTCTGGGCACTAGGGCTTGGGTGAACCTCCTTGATGGCAGTACTCCTAGAGTTGTCAGGTATCAATGTCAAGAAAATGACATACCATCATTTTATGGGGAAAGGAAAACTGGAGCTCCAATTTGACTATTTTTTTTCTGAACTCTGACCCATGCAACTTCCATTGACTGATGTTATTTTTTTTAGTCGCTTTGTCATGTCCAACTCTTTGTGACCCCAAGGACTACACCCCAGCAGGCTCCTCTGTCCTTGTTCTCTAGGCAAGAATACTGGAGTGGGTTGCCATTCCCTTCTCCAGGACATCTTCCAAAAACAGGGATCAAACCCAGGTCTCCTGCATTGCAGGCAAATCCCTTACCACCTGATCCACCAGGGAATGGTGTAATCAAGCATTACATTGAGTGGACCAGATCTCAGTGAGTGCTGAGTCCTTCTAGAGAATTACTGAAACTGAGTGTGATTTTGGGAACCCCCACACTTGCAGTTAGTGTCAAAAACAGGCGTGGCCTGACTGATGTTTCACTGTTAAACTTCTCAGTTGCACTGAAAACTCTTACAGGGGAAATGGATAGTGGGCTTTGTTAAGATTGTGTGTTTGCCTGTTGGAAAATGAAAAGCAGTGATTTTGCCCCCTAAAGTTCATGTCTCATCATTCACTGTATAACCAATGAGTGCTCCTTAATGAAATTCAGCGAAAGTATGTACAAAGACCTCTGGTAACCATTCATTACTGCTGAATGGAGAAAGCAGCCTTGGCTATAGTTAAAAGAATAGCAGAGGACTTTCCTGGTGTCCAGTGGTTTAGACTCCATCTGTCAATGCAGGGTTTGATCCCTGGTCCAGAAAGATTCCACATGCCATGGAACAAGTAAGCCTGTGTGCCACCCCACTCAAGACCATGGGCCTAGAGCCTATGCTCTGGAAGAATAGAAACTACCACAAGGAGAAGCACACACACCAGAACTAGAGAGTAGCCTCCATTCACCACAACTAGAGAAAGGCCATGTGCATCAATGAAGACCCAGTGCAACCAAAAATACATTTAAAAAAAATGAATAGTTGATACTGTCTGCTAAACTATCTGATCCTGCTGATTTCATTTGTGATGGGCACTTTTATAAATATCACTCTGTCTTCTGTGGATAATTCTCTGTTTGCACTTCATATCAGTGTTGGGAATCTGTATGGATAAATACAATATCCTAGAAAATGTCTATTATCACCATTTCCAAATTAATATTCATTTACACAAACTTGTACAAATTAGTTCAATAATTTCTTTTTTTAACTTTTTATTTTATATTGGAGTATAGCCAATTAATGGGGCTTCCCAGGTGGCACTGGTGGTAAAGAACCTGCCTGCCAATGCAGGAGATTTGGGTTCAATCCCTAAGTCAGGAAGATTCCATGGAGGAGGGCATGGCAACCCACTTCAGTATTCTTGACTGGAGAATCCCATGGACCAAGGAGCCTGACAGGGTAAAGTCCATAGGGTTGTAAAGAATCAGACACAACTGAAGCGACTTAGCACACACATAACCAATTAACAGTGTTCGATTCAGATGAACAGTGAAGGGACTCAGCCATACATATGCATGTGTCCAATCTAACAGAAGAGTGACTTCTAATGTAAACTATTGACATGTTCTTCCTTTTACATTTCAGTTTAGTTCAGTGCTCAGTAATGTCCAATACTTTGCAACCCCATTGACTGCAGCACGCCAGGCCTCCCTGTCCATCACCAACTCCCGGAGTTTATCCAACTCATGTCCATTGAGTTGGTGATGCCATCTAACCATCTCATCCGTTGTCATCCCCTTTCCTCCCACCTTCAATCTTTCCTAGCATCAGGGTCTTTTCAAATGAGTCAGTTCTTCACATCAGGTGGCCAACGTATTGGAGTTTCAACTTCAGCATCAGTCCTTCCAATGAATATTCAGGACTGATTTCCTTTAGGATGGACTGGTTGAATCTTCTTGCAGTCCAAGGGACTTTCAAGACTCTTCTCCAACATCACAATTCAAAAGCGTCAATTCTTTGGCGCTCAACTTTCTTTATAGTCCAACTCTGCAGGCTAATTCTTAGCCTGTGACTTGGGGTCTAGTTCCCCAACCAGGGGATCGAACCTAGACCCCCTGCATTGGGAGTGCAGAGTCTTAACCACTGGACTACCAGGGAAGTCCACAGACAGCTGTTTCTTTGGTATACAGGAAAATTAGCAGCTCCAGAGAAGACTAGCTGGGGAGAGAAATTTCATAGATTCAGAATGAAAGTTAAGCCTGAGAAATTCTCTGGTCCTCAACCAATATTAGGAGAAGTGTCCTGAGATATAGTGGAAAACAGTCCAAAATTTACATTAGGAAAAATCAACTGAGGGCGCCAGTAAGCATGCCAAGCTCTCCTCTACCCTGTATGTTGATGCCATTCCTTAAAACCTATCTTGCAATACA
This sequence comes from Bos indicus, assembly GCF_029378745.1. Classification (NCBI taxonomy): domain Eukaryota; kingdom Metazoa; phylum Chordata; class Mammalia; order Artiodactyla; family Bovidae; genus Bos; species Bos indicus. The sequence goes on from NC_091777.1 coordinate 58,919,941, forward strand.
AGCTTACCTCAAGAAACCAGAGAAAAATCAAATAAATAACCTAACTTTACACCTAAAGCAACAAGAAAAATAAGAAATAAAGAACCCCAGGGTTCGTAGAAGAAAGAAATAATAAAAATTAGGGGAGAAATACATGAAAAAGCAACAAAGGAGACTATAGCAAAAATCAACAAAACTAAAAGCTGGTTTTTTGAGCAGATACATAAAATAGACAAACCATTAGCCAGACTCATCAAGAAAAAAAGGGAGAAGAATCAAATCAACAAAATTAGACATGAAAGTGGAGAAATCACAACATACAACACAGAAATACAAAGGATCATAAAAGACTACTATCAGCAACTGTGTGCCAATAAAATGGACAACTTGGAAGAAATGGGCGAATTCTTAGAAAAGTTTAACCTTTAAAAACTGAACCAGGAAGAAATAGAAAATCTTAACAGACCCATCAGAAGCATGGAAATTGAAACTGTGATAAAAAAATCTTCCAACAAACAATAGGCCAGGGCCAGATGGCTTCAAAGGTGAATTCTACCAAAAACTTAAAGAGCTAACACCTATCCTCGGAGAAGGCAATGGCACCTCACTCCAGTACTCTTGCCTGGAAAATCCCATGGACGGAGGAGCCTGGTAGGCTGCAGTCCACGGGGTTGCTAAGAGTCGGACATGACTGAGTGACTTCACTTTCCCTTTTCACTTTCATGCATTGGAGAAGGAAATGGCAACCCACTCCAGTGTTCTTGGAGAATCCCAGGGACGGGGGAGCCCGGTGGGCTGCCGTCTATGGGGTTGCACAGAGTCGGACACGACTGTAGCGACACAGCAGCAGCAACACCTATCCTACTCAAACTTTTCCAGAAAATTGCAGAGGAAGGTAAACTGGCAAACTCATTCTATGAGGCCACCATCGCCCTAACACCAAAACCAGACAAAAATGCCACAAAAAAAAGAAAACTACAGGCCATTATCACTGATGAACATAGATGCAAAAATCCTTAACGAAAGTCTAGCGAACAGAATCCAACAACATGTTAAAAAGATCATACATCATGACCAAGTTGGCTTTATTCCAGGGATGCAAGGATTCTTCAATATTCACAAATCAATCAATGTGACCTACCACATAAACAAATTGAAAGATAAAAACCATAGGATTATCTCAATAAATGCAGAGAAAGCCTTTGACAAAATTCAACATCCATTTATGATTAAAAAACCCTCCATAAAGCAGGCACAGAAGGAACATACATCAACATAATAAAAGCTATGTATGATAAACCTACAGCAAACATTATCCTTAATGGGGAAAAATTGAAAGCATTTCCCCTAAAGTCTTTTTTTTTTTAACTTTTTAATTTTATTTTATTTTTTAACTTTACAATATTGTATTGGTTTTGTCATATATCAACATGCATCCACCACAGGTATACACGTGTTCCCCATCCTGAACCCTCCTCCCTCCTCCCTCCCCGTACCATCCCTCTGGGTTGTCCTAGTGCATCAGCCCCAAGCATCTAGTATCGTGCATTGAACCTGGACTGGAGACTCATTTCATATATGATATTATACATGTTTGAATGCCATTCTCCCAAATCATCCCACTCTCTCCCTCTCCCACAGAGTCCAAAAGACTGTTCTACAGAACAAGACAAGGGTACCCACTCTCACCACTACTATTCAACATAGTTTTGAAAGTTTTAGCCACAGCAATCAGAAAAAAAAAAAGAAATAAAAGGAATCCAGATTGGAAAAGAAGAAGTAAAACTCTCACTGTTTGCAGATGATATGATCCTCTATAGAGAAAACCCGAAAGACACCACCAGAGAATTCCTAGACCCAATCAATGAATATAGTGTAGTTGAAGGATATAAAATTAACACAGAGAAATCCCTTGCATTCCTATACACTAACATGAGAATATAGAAAGAGAAATTAAGGAAACAATTCCATTCACCATTGCGACGAAAAGAATAAAATACTTAGGAATATATCAACCTAAAGAAACAAAGACCTATGTATCAGTTCAGTTCAGTCACTCAGTCATGTCCAACTCTTTGCGATCCTATGAAACACAGCACACCAGGCCTCCCTGTCCACCACCAACTCCCAAAGTCCACCCAAACCCATGTCCATCAAGTCAATAATGCCATCCAACCATCTCATCCTCTGTCACCCCTTCTCCTCCTGCCCTCAACCTTTCCCAGCATCAGGGTCTCTTCTAATGAGTCAGTTCTTTGCATCAGATGACCCAAGTATTGGAGTTTCAGCCTCAACATCAGTCCTTCCAATGAACACCCAGGACTGATCTCCTTTAGGATGGACTGGTTGGATTTCCTTGCAATCCAAGGGACTCTCAAGAGTCTTCTCCATATAAAAAACTATAAAACACTGATGAAAGAAATCAAAGATGATACAAATAGATGGATAAATATACCATGTTCATGGATCGGGAGAATCAATACAGTGAAAATGAGTATACTACCCAAAGCCATCTATAGATTCAATGCAATCCCTACCAAGCTACCAACGGTATTTTTCAGACAACAAGCACAAATAATTTCACAATTTGTATGGAAATACAAAAACCTTGAATAGCCAAAGTCATCTTGAGAAAGAAGAATGGAACTGGAGGAATCAAACTACCAGACTTCAGACTATACTACAAGGCTACAGTCATTAAGACAGTATGGCCCTGGCACAAAGACAGAAATAGAGATCAATGGAACAAAATAGAAAGCTCAGAGATAAATCCACACACCTATGGACAGCTTATCTTTGACAAAGGAGGCAAGAATATACAATTGAAAAAAGACAATCTCTTTAACAAGTGATGTTGGGAAAACTGGTCAACCACTTGTAAAAGAATGAAATTAGAACACATTCTAACACCACACACAAAAATAAACAGAAAATGGATAAAATATCTAAATGTAAGACCAGAAACTATAAAACTCCCAGAGGAAAACAGGCAAAACACTCTCATAAATCACAGAAGGATCCACTATGACCCACCTCCCAGAGTAATGGAAATAAAAGCAAAAATAAACAAATGGGATCAAATTAAATGTAAAAACTTTTGCACAATGAAGGAAACTATAAGCAAAGTGAAAATAAAGCCTTCAGAATGGGAGAAAATAATAGCAAACAAAGCAATGGACAAATAATTCATCTCAAAAATATACAAGCAGCTCATGCAGCTCAATTCCAGAAAAATAAACAACCAATCAAAAAATGGGCCAACGAACTAAACAGACATTTCTCCAAAGAAGACATACAGATGGCTAACAAACACGTGAAAAGATGCTCAACATCTCTCATTATCAGAGAAATGCAAATCAACACCCCAATGAGGTACCATCTCACGCTGGTCAGAATGGCTGCTATCAAAAAGTCTACACACAATAAGTGCTAGAGAGGGTGAGGAGAAAAGGGAACCCTCTTATACTGTTCATGAGAATGCAAACTAGTATAGCCACTATGGAGAACAGTGAGGAGATTCCTTAAAAAACTGGAAATAGAACTGCCATACGACCCAGCAATCCCACTGCTGGGCATATACACTGAGGAAACCAGAATTGAAAGAGACACGTGTACCCCAATGTTCATCCCAGCACTGTTTACAATATCTAGGACATGGAAGCAACCTAATGTCCATCAGAAGACGAATGGATAAGAAAGCTGTGGTACATATACACAATGGAATATTAGTGCATTTGATTCAGTTCTAATGAAGTGGATGAAAGTGGAGCCTATTATACAGAAAGAAGTAAGTCAGAAAGAAAAACACCAATACAGTATATTAATGCATATATGTGGAATGTAGAAAGATAGTAATGATGACCCTATATGCAAGATAGCATGGGAGACACAGAGGTAAAGAACAGATGTTTGGACTGTGTGGGAGAAGGCGAGAGTGGGATGATTTGAGAGAATAGCACTGAAACATGTTTATTACCATATGTAAAACAGATCGCCAGTCCAGGTTCAATGCATGAGACAGGGCGCTCAGGGCTGGTGCACTGGGACAACCCTGAGGGATGGGATGGGGAGTGAGGTGGGAGGGGGATTCATGATGGATGACACATGTACACCCATGGCTGATTCATGTCAATGTATTCCAAAAACCACTACAATATTGCAAACTAATTAGCTTCCAATTAAAGTAAATTAATTAATTTTTTTAAAAATAGAATTTCCCATTAAAAAAAAAAAAAAACCCATGTTGCTGGTGAGTAGAGTATAAAACTGGAGGTAGCTCCAGAGCCAGCTTTGCCATCACAGTTGCCGTCACAGCACCCTTATATCAGAAAACTTTGCTTTTAATGACTAACTCATGTCCCATCCACAGACTGTCCTTGGGAGAAAATGGTAGCTTCCCAGGGGTTCTTAAAGCCATGTGGAGGGCAGAAGGGACAGCCAAGTGCCCTTGGATCCCTAGAGCCCAAAGCCCAAAGCTTCATCCCTGAAAGAAGCGATGACCCTACAAGACTGACATCAGGAAAACATTAAGGACAGAATGCAGAACTGGGATCTCCCATTCCAGAAGATAGCTTTCCTGCCCTATTCAGACAATAAAAAATGTGAACACAATCATCCATTTCTGCCACCAAAATGGCAAGCTCCTTCAACAGGGTTAGGCATATATTTCAGTGCTTTAACCCCAATAAAGAAATGAGTAGAAATTCCTTTGTAAAAAGATATGACACAGTTTGTCTCTGACTAATTTGAAATCCTTTAAAACCAGAGCTTTCTTCATGCACAGTAGAGACACTGAAACTCAGAAGTCAGGAGCATAAACATTTGACTGTGTGGATCACAACAAACTGTGGAAAACTCCTCAAGACATGGGAATACCAGAACACCTTACCTGCCTCCTGAGAAATCTGTATGCAGGTCAAGAAGCAACAGTTAGAACCAGACATGGAACAACGGACTGGTTCCAAATTGGGAGAGGAATATGTCAAGGCTGTATATTGTCACCCTGCTAATTTAACTTCTATGCAGAGTATGTTATGTGAAATCCTGGGTTGGATGAAGCACAAGCGGGAATTAAGATTGATGAGAGAAATATCAATAACTTCAGATATGCAGATGATACCACCCTTATGGCAGAAAGCAACAAGAAACTAAAGAGTCTCTAGGTGAAAGTGAAAGAGGAGAGTGAAAAATCTGGCTTAAAACTCCACATTCAAAAAAAAGAAGATCACGGCATCCGGTCCCATCACTTCATGACAAACAGATGGGGAAACAGTGGAAATACTGACAGACTTTATTTTCTTGGGCTCCAAAATCACTGCAGATGGTGACTGCAGCTCTGAAATTAAGACACTTGGTCCTTGGAAGTAAAGCTATAATCAACCAGGACAGCATATTAAAAAGCAGAGACATTACTTTCCTGACAAAGGTCCATCTAGTCAAAGTTATCATTTTTCCAGTAGTCATATATGCAAGTGAAAACTGGACCATAAAGAAAGCTGAGCACTGAAGAATTGATGTTTTGAACCATAGTGTTGGAGAAGACTCTTGAGAGTCCCTTGGACTGCAAGAAGATCAAACTAGTCAATTCCAAAGGAAATCATTTCTGAATATTCTTTGGAAGGACTGATGCTGAAGCTGAAGCTCCAATACTTTGGCCACCTGATGTTAAGAACTGAGTCACTGGAAAAGACTCAGATGCTGGGAGAGATTGAAGGCAGGAGAAGAAGGGGATGACAGAGGATGACATGGTTGGATGGCATCACTGACTTGATGGACATGAGTTTGAGCAAGGTTCAAGAGATGGTGATGGACAGGGAAGCCTGGCATGCTGCAGTCCAAGGGTCACAAAGAGGAGGACATGACTGAGTGACTGAACTGAAGGCAATCATTGGCCTATTTCCAGGGGAGAAAATGGAGTTGGCTGTGAACCGTAAATGCTGGAGAAAGGTCGACTCAAGGATTTGGCTCCAGGCTCAAAGGGAGGCTTGGTGGATATGTGAGTGACTAGAAGTCTTTCGCGTACCATGAACAAAGGCCATAAAACTGCTGCAAAGACAGATGAGTGCTACAGCCAACATTGAAAAGCCACCTCCAAGACCCAAAGATATTCCTTCACTGTCATTTCTGTTAGTCTAGCTCTAAGGTCAATTTAAATCCTTACCCAGGATCTAAAACTGTGTAGTCCGGTGTAGGATCAGAAATGCAGGAAAGAGAAGAAGAGGTAGAGCTGTTTTGAGTACAAGAAAGAAGGTCCCATACAGGGATTTCCCTGGTGGTCTGGTGGCTAAAACTCCAAGCTCACATTGCAGGGGGTGTGCAAGTTTGATCCCTGATCAGGGAACTAGAACCCACATGCTGAAACTAATAGTTCCCATGCCACAACTAAGACCCAGCACAGCCAAGTATATAAATAAATGAACAGACACAAAAAAAACTTTTATGTCATGCTCAAGTTTAATTCGGTGTTTTTTTGTTTGTTTCCAGAACAAAGCCTGGTAGACTCACAATTGACTTTGTTAAGTGGGTTAACACTTAACTTGATCTTGCTTTACCTAAGCTCTCGCCTAAGGAAAGTTCTGCTTTCCCTACGATCAAACAACCTGTTTGAATCCCTAAGATCAAACAACCTGTTTACAAAGGCAAAAGATTTCAGAGTTGTGTAGAAATTCTAATCATTTCAAAATAACCTTCATCATGAAAAATTATGAGCTTCTCTCAAACACATCAGTGGTCTCTTTGGAGATACTCACAGGAGACTCACCGTTGGCTTTGGTAATTACCAACTCAAAAAAAGTTTTTCAGAAAGATCATTAGCTCCTCAAGCTGGCCCTGTCATTGCCACTTCAAGTGAAGTGATAATTGCAGTTCTGAAGGAGGATGAGATCACAGCTCCTAAACCTATATCTCAGGGTCTGACTGCCTCCCTCCCACTCACATCCTGGCTGCCATGACCTTCACCCTCAGCCCACCATCCTTCTCATGAGAAGGAGTGAGGAGTCGAGTACTTTGTATTTCAGTCTAAGAGGAAACAGAGTCTGTAAGGAAGGAGGTCTGAGTAAGTGTTCGTGTTTGGAAAAGGGATCTTTCTGCAGGGTGGTGGGTAAAGTGGGAACAGGTCCAGTGGCAAAGCAAGTCAGGAAAGCAGAACTTTCCTTAGGAGAGAGCTTAGGTAAAGCGAGATCAAGATCTTTGTTGTTCAGTCACTCAGTTGTGTCCAACTCTTTGCAACCCCATGGATTGCAGCATGCCAAGTTTCCCTGTCCTTCACTATCTCCCAGAGTTTCTCAGACTCATGTCCATTGGAGTTGGTGATGACACCCACCCATCTCATCTTCTGTCATCCTTCTTTCCTCCTGCCTTCAATCTTTCCCAGCATCAGGCAACTCCAAACTTGATGGCTCCTAAAGCTATTTTTTGACATTCTTACTGGGGAGGACTCACAGGAATAATTCTAGTGATAACAATGTGGAATCATTTTTAAAGTACTTAGCTTAGTTGCAGCATGTGAACTGTTAGCTGCAGCATGTGGGATCTATTTTCCTGACCAGGAATCAAACCCAGGCTCCCTGCACTGGGAGTGCAGAGTCTTAGCCACTGGACCACCAGGGAAATGCCAAAATATCATCTTCAAGGAGCTTAAGTGTTGTATTTTTAAGATCAATCTGCTATAATGTAATGTTTCAAAAATTCTAGATGAATTTTAAATTTGTATTAGAAGTGTTATCAAAATACCTTTATGCTTTCCATAAAGACTAGGATAGAAAAATAATGATTTTCTAATCCTCTACAGAAAGCATGAATATGAATTTATTTGAAGAACAGAAAGGAATAAAACTCTAGGCATATAACGTGCTTACTAGACATAGCAATGGTGTCTTTTCTGAAACATTTGAGGTCTGATGATGATAGTGAGATTGCCATCCCTCTTCAAGATAGAGAAGCAGCATTTAAGGAAAAGGCAGCTTTATAGTGGTGAGGTTTGGAATATAGTTGTTAGGACCAAATATATCTTCTCATATGTTGTCTAATCTCATAATATTCTAACATCAATTCCAAGAACACATTTATTTCTTTATGGTTTCACTTTTGCAACACACAGGAGTCAATATTCTCCAGATTATACTTTTACATGTCCCTAGTATGTTAATGGAGAAGGTGATGGCATCCTACTCCAGTACTCTTGCCTGGAAAATCCCATGGATGGAGGAGCCTGGAAGGCTGCAGTCCATGGGGTCCCTGAGTATTGGACACGAATGAGCGACTTCACTTTCACTTTTCACTTTCATGCATTGGAGAAGGAAATGGCAACCCACTCAAGTGTTCTTGCCTGGAGAATCCCAGGAATGGCGGAGCCTGGTGGGTGGCCGTCTATGGGGTCACACAGAGTCAGACACGACTGAAGCGACTTAGCAGTAGCAGCAGCAGTATGTTAATGGAGAAGGTGATGGCATCCCACTCCAGTACTCTTGCCTGGAAAATCCCATGGATGGAGGAGCCTGCAGTCCATGGGGTCGCTAAGAGTCAGACATGACTGAGTGACTTCACTTTCACTTTTCACTTTCATGCATTGGAGAAGGAAATAGCAGCCCACTCCAGTGTTCTTGCCTGGCTGCCGTCTATGGGGTCACACAAAGTTAGACACGACTGAAGTGACTTAGCAGCAGCAGTAGTATGTTAATATTCTTCACAAATCTTGTTATATTGTAGTCTCACTTAACCTAGGTTTTATAAATACCTAAGGATTTATCAAAATAATTATTTCATTTCTATCCTATACTAATTTATCATATAGTAATAATTCATGGTTCATAGTTTTTAAAATAAAGTAATATTGTCCAAGTCTTTTTTTGATAGATACCATAGTGAATTTGTACCTGGCATGATAGGAATGCATTTCTGTTGCAAAACTTATATTGAGGAAATCTTGCATTTGTTAAATCCATATGGACAGGAGGTACTTTCTTATAGGAGTCTGTGTGTGTGTGTGTGTGTGTGTGTGTGTGTGTGTATACATGTTAATGGCTCAGTTTGTGACCCATGGACTGTAGCTTGCCAGGCTCCTCTGTTCATAGGATTTCCCAGGCAAGAATACTAAAGTGGGTTGCCATTTCTGAATCCAGGGAATCTTTTTGATATGTTATTGACCTATAGAATAAATACTAATGCAGATATGGAAACATTTTACAACCAAAATTATAATATAGAAACAGTATGGAATAAACTCCAATACTTTGGCCATCTGATGTGAAGAACTGACTCACTGGAAAAGACCCTGATGCTGGGAAATACTGAAGGCAGGAGGAGAAGGGGATGACAGAGGATGAGATGTTTGGATGGCATCACCAGCTCAATGGACATGAGTTTGAGCAAGTTCCGGGAGTTGGTGATAGACAGGGAAGCCTGGTGTGCTGCCATCCATGGGGTTGCAAAGAGTTAGACACAACTGAGTGACTGGACCGAACTGATAGAATAAACTATATGATATAAAAACAAAAGTAAATTTCAGACTGGATTATTCAAAAACACAGCTGATGTGTTTGGCTGGTGCATCACAGTGGTTAGGGCACTGTCTTGGAATCAGCCTCAGTTCAGTTCAGTCGCTCAGTCGTGTCCGACTCTTGGGACCCCATGAATTGCAGCATGCCAGGCCTCCCTGTCCATCACCATCTCCCAGAGTTCACCCAGATTTACATCCATCGAGTCAGTGATGCCATCCAGCCATCTCATCCTCTGTCGTCCCCTTTTCCTCCTGCCCCCAATCCCTCCCAGCATCAGAGTCTTTTCCAATGAGTCAACTCTTCGCTTGAGGTGGCCAAAGTATTGGAGTTTCAGCTTTAGCATCCGTCCTTCCAAAGAACACCCAGGACTGATCTCCTTTAGAATGGACTGGTTGGATCTCCTTGCAGTCCAACGGACTCTCAAGAGTCTTCTCCAACACCACAGTTCAAAAGCATCAATTCTTTGGCATGCAGCTTTCTTCACAGTCCAACTCTCACATCCATACATGACCACTGGAAAAACCATAGCCTTGACTAGACGGACCTTTGTTGGCAAAGTAATGTCTCTGCTTTTGAATATGCTATCTAGGTTGGTCATAACTTTCCTTCCAAGGAGTAAGCATCATTTAATTTTATAGCTGCAGTCACCATCTGCAGTGATTTTGGACCCCCCAAAAATAAAGTCTGACACTGTTTCCACTGTTTCCCCATCTATTTCCCAGGAAGTGATGGGACCGGATGCCATGATCTTCATTTTCTGAATGTTGAGTTTTAAGCCAACTTTTTCACTCTCCGCTTTCACTTTCATCGAGAGGCTTTTGAGTTCCTCTTCACTTTCTGCCATAAGAGTGGTGTCATCTGCATATCTGAGGTTACTGATATTTCTCCCGGCAGTCTTGAGTCTAGCTTGTGTTTCTTCCAGCCCAGCGTTTCTCATGATGTACTCTGCATATAAGATAAATAAGCAGGGTGACAATATACACTCTTGACATACTCCTTTTCCTATTTGAAACCAGTCTGTTGTTCCATGTCCAGTTCTAACTGTTGCTTCCTGACCTGCATACAGATTTCTCAAGAGGCAGGTCAGGTGGTCTGGTATTCCCATCTCTTTCAGAATTTTCCACAGTTTATTGTGATCCACACAGTCAAAGGCTTTGGCATAGTCAATAAAGCAGAAATAGATGCTTTTCTGGAACTCTTTTGCTTTTTCCATGATCCAGCGGATGTTGGCAATTTGATCTCTGGTTCTTCTGCCTTTTCTAAAACCAGCTTGAACATCAGGAAGTTCACGGTTCACATATTGCTGAAGCCTGGCTTGGAGAATTTTGAGCATTACTTTACTAGCATGTGAGATGAGTGCAATTGTGCGGTAGTTTGAGCATTCTTTGGCATTGGCTTTCTTTGGCATTGGAATGAAAACTGACCTTTTCCAGTCCTGTGGCCACTGCTGAGTTTTCCAAATTTGCTGGCATATTGAGTGCAGCACTTTCACAGCATCATCTTTCAGGATTTCAAATGGCTCAACTGAAATTCCATCACCTCCACTAGCTTTGTTCATAGTGATGCTTTCTAAGGCCCACTTGACTTCACATTCCAGGATGTCTGGCTCTAAGTCAGTGATCACACCATCATAATTATCTGGGTCATGAAGATCTTTTTTGTACAGTTCTTCTGTGTATTCTTGCCACCTCTTCTTAATATCTTCTGCTTCTGTTAGGTCCATATAATTTCTGTCCTTTATCGAGCCCATCTTTGCATGAAATGTTCCCTTGGTATCTCTAATTTTCTTGAAGAGATTTCTAGTCTTTCCCATTCTGTTGTTTTCCTCTATTTCTTTGCATTGATCACTGAGGAAGGCTTTCTTATCTCTTCTTGCTATTCTTTGGAACTCTGCATTCAGATGCTTATATCTTTCCTTTTCTCCTGTGCTTTTTGCTTCTCTTCTTTTCACAGCTATTTGTAAGGCCTCCCAGACTGCCATTTTGCTTTTTTGCATTTCTTTTCCATGGGGATGGTCTTGATCCCTGTGTCCTGTACAATGTCACAAACCTCAGTCCATAGTTCATCAGGCACTCTATCAGATGTAGTCCCTTATATCTATTTCTCACTTCCACTGTATAATCATAAGGGATTTGATTAGATCATACCTGAATGGTCTAGTGGTTTTCCCTACTTTCTTCAATTTAAGTCTGAATTTGGTAATAAGGAGTTCATGATCTGAGCCACAGTCAGCTCCTGGTCTTGTTTTTGCTGACTGTATAGAGCTTCTCCATCTTTGGCTGCAAAGAATATAACCAATCTGATTTCAGTGTTGACCATCTGGTAATGTCCATGTGTAGAGTCTTCTCTTGTGTTGTTGGAAGACGGTGTTTGCTATGACCAGTGCATTGTCTTGGCAAAACTCTACTAGTCTTTGCCTTGCTTCATTCCATATTCCAAGGCCAAATTTGCCTGTTATTCCAGGTGTTTCTTGACTTCCTACTTTTGCATTCCAGTCCCCTATAATGAAAAGGACATCTTTTTTGGGTGTTAGTTCTAAAACATCTTGTAGGTCTTCATAGAACCGTTCAACTTCAGCTTCTTCAGCATTACTGGTTGGGGCATAGACTTGGATTACTGTGATATTGAATGGTTTGTCTTGGAAACGAACAGAGATCATTCTGTCGTTTTTGAGATTGCATCCAAGTACTGCATTTTGGACTCTTCTGTTAACCATGATGGCTACTCCATTTCTTCTGAGGGATTCCTGCCTGCAGTAGTAGATATAATGGTCATCTGAGTTAAATTCACCCATTCCAGTCCATTTGAGTTCACTGATTCCTAGAATATCGACATTCACTCTTGCCCTCTGTTATTTGACCACTTCCAATTTGCCTTGATTCATGGACCTGACATTCCAGGTTCCTATGCACTATTGCTCTTTACAGCATCGGACCTTGCTTCTATCACCAGTCACATCCACAGCTGGGTATTGTTTTTGCTTTGGCTCCATCCCTTCCTTCTTTCTGGAGTTATTTCTCCACTGATCTCCAGTAGCATGTTGGCCACCTACTGACCTGGGGAGTTCCTCTTTCAGTATCCTATCATTTTGCCTTTTCATATTGTTCATGGGGTTCTCAAGGCAAGAATACTGAAGTGGTTTGCCATTCCCTTCTCCAGTGGGCCACATTCTGTCACATCTCTCCACCATGACCCGCCCATCTTGGGTTGCCCCACAGGCATGGCTTAGTTTCATTGAGTTAGACAAGGCTGTGGTCCTAGTATGATTAGATTGACTAGTTTTCTGTGAGTATGTTTTCAGTGTGTCTGCCCTCTGATGCCCTCTTGCAACACCTACCTTCTTACTTGGGTTTCTCTTACCTTGGGCGTGGGGTATCTCTTCACGGCTGCTCCAGCAAAGCACAGCCACTGCTCCTTACCTTGGACGAGGGGTATCTCCTCACCGCCGCCCTTCCTGACCTTCAACGTGGGATAGCTCTTCTAGGCCCTCCTGTGCCCCCGCAGCCACCGCTCCTTGGACATCAGCCTATCAGGTTCTTACCACCACCCAACCTGTGATCAGTGTGTGAATTTACACAGATCACCTGACCTCTCTGTACCTAGGATGTCCTTATCTTTGCAATAAATCAGTGCCAGTGCCTACCCCATGCAGTTATGTACATCAAACAACTGGCAGAATGGGCCTCCAGGGAGTTGGCAATAAGAATGGTGTGCTCCTCTCAGTCTATAGTTGGAATCCTGGGTGCTTCTTTTTACCTTAATTTCTTCCTATACTACATTGAATGTGAGTTGAGGTTCACAGATTTGACCTTCAGGCACAGGACTGTAGTCGCTTTTTGATCATTCCCTTTAAAGGCATCTCCGTGACAATGGCAGCCTTTAACTGAAGCTTGTCTTCAGGGATTTAGCCATGCAAATGTGTTCTCTATGCCCCCAGAGCTGGCAGGGTGTGTCCATTGGCCCTCCTGGCCCCTTAAGTGTCTCCAGCCACCAGGATCAGCCCCAGGAAATCCAGGCGGGTGGAACTTAAAGCAAAAGCTTCCATATGGTCCAGAGGTTAAGACTGTGCTCCCAATCCATGGGATCTAGGTCCCTGGTCAGGGAAGTAGAAGCCGCGTGCGATTACTGAGTATTTACATACCATAACTAAGAGTTTACATGCCATTAACTAAGACATGGTGTAGCCAAATAAATAAATAAGATGAAATAAATAAAATCTTCTTTAAAAAACAGCTCCTGAGCTAATCGGGGTCTCCACTTTACACTACTGGACAGTATGTAACTACTTTCTCGAAGTTTCTATATGAAGACTATGTCTACTGTTCATTATATTTCCTGGTCTTTAGGAGAAGATTGTGTGGTCAGAAGTCAAATCTCTGTGTAAACATTATTTTCCCCATGGATATGATGCCAAATGGAGCAACACATCAACATAAAGCATGAAGACTTAGGATACTGCTCTGCTGAATTTTATGACAAAATCAGCGATTCACTGTATGCAGCAGTGTTACTATTCTCTGATGTTTCATTGTTGGAGTTATGATCGGGGCTTACAGCTCCCCTCCTTCACAGACACTGGCAGCAAATGAGACACATTCACAGAAACAGCCGTTCCAAAGTTCCTTCCACACTTTTTGATAATACATATGTTTTTAAAAATTAAAGACATGTTCGCAGTTTATAAGTGGGTAGCTCAGTGAAATTTCAGGAATGATTGCACCTCTAGAGACCACAACTAGATCAAGAAACAGAATGTTCTCAGTTCCCATGAAACTCTCTTGTGCCCTTTCTAACTCACTGTTTCCAAGGCTATAGCTTTGTTGGGTATACTTGTAGCCCTGGATTATTGGGTATATAACTATTATGACATTTAATATTAGATCACATTGCATCTCTTGGCCTTCACATGAAAAGAATCATACCGCATCTTTCTTTTGGACTTTTCCCCTCCATTCCATCTTTGTGACTTTTTCTGTATTGTTTTCTATTATTTTTGTTTTTCCATTATCATTGCTATATAGGACTTCACTGTATGACTATCAAAGGATTACTTGATTATTCAATTGTTAATGGGTAGCTGGGTATTAAGAGTTAGAGGCTACTACAAGCAATGATTAGGGCCTGCATATAAATTCTATTAATATAACTACTCTTTGGGTGATACATACTCATAGGAGAGGATTTCTTAGAACAGGATTATGTCTGATCTGCTAGGTAGATATCACAGTTTTCCAAAATGTTTGTACCAATTTGAACACCCACCATCAGTGTATGAGATTCTTGGTTGATCCACAGCTATGCCAAAACTTGATATTTTGGTCATTTCTATTTCAGTTCTTGATGGTATTTGATGATATATAAGTAGTGGTTATATTTTAATTGTCCTGATTACCAAGGATGTGGAATATTTTTCCACATGTCTTATCCACTGAATAACTTCCTTCTCGAAGTTTCTGTTTGAAGACTCTGTACCCTGTTTATTCTATTTTATGGTTTTTAGGACAGGCTTGTGTGATTCTAAGTTGTATCTGTGTGTGTGTGTGTGTGTGTGTGTGTGTGTGTGATGAGAACCATAATTTTTATGTGTGCAAAAGTTGTTTCACCATATGGTTTATATAGCCTGTGCTCTTTAGTGTATATATATATTTTAAAATATTTGTTTATTTATTTAGCTGCACTGGGTCTTAGTTGCATTAAGTGGAAGCTTTGTTGTATCACAGAGGATCTTTTGTTGTGGTGCAAAGACTCTCTAGTTGGAGATCCCTGGCTTAGTTACCCTGTGGCATATAGGATCTTAGTTTCCCAACCAGGGATCAAACCTGCGTCCCAGGCATTGTGAGACAGATTCTTAACTACCAGACAACCTGGGAAGTACCTTTAGCATATATTTTAAATTGTAAGACCCTAGAATAACTCCTGTCTTTTTTTCTAAAATAATACATTATCTTCTTAAAAATACCAGCTGAACTACATGGGAAGCCCAAGAATTCTGGGGTGGGTTGTCATTTCCTTCTCCAGCGGATCTTCCCTACCCAGGAATCAAATTGGGGTCTCCTGCATTGCAGGCAGATGTTTTTACCAACTGAGCCATCAAGGAAGTCCCTACAATAATACATCATCTTCTTTAAAATTTAGAAGGCAATGCATTTAGAATTGACTTGTTTTAAGATGAGGGAAGTGATGGAGATATTTTTTTCCTACAGTAAGCTTCTTATTAAAAAGTTGTTTTATGCTTTCTTTCAATTTACTCTCATTTGTCATTGCTTCCTCCAGGTTACCACCACTTCATCCTTCCTGCTGAATTTTTCATAAAATATACTGATTCTCTCATCATCTTTTCTTGTCTCCTGAATCCTTGGTAATTTCACAAAAGCACACAAGGAAACTTGGCTGTTGATGTCACAAATTTATATGAGCCATTCTATTCTGAGGAATCACTGTTGTCATCATTTAAAGTGGATTTTCTTGAATGACACAACAGCCTCCAGCCAACTGGCCATAGGAATAATCTTCTTCTTACAGACTGTGCTTGGAATCTGGGGCAATTTCTCCCTTCTATACCATTACCTCTTTCTTTACCACACTCAGTGTAAGTTGAGGGTCACAGACTTGATTGGCAAGCACCTGATTATAGCCAACATATTGCTCATTCTCTCGAAAGGAGTCCCTCAGACAATTACAACTTTGAGGCTGAAATATTTTGCCAGTGATTTTGCCTGCAAACTTATTCTGTATGTTGAGAGAGTGGGCAGGAGTATGTCCATCAGTACCACCTGCCTCTTGAGTGTGTTTCAAACCATCACGATCAACCCCAAGTACTGCTGTTGGAAGAATCTTAAAGTCAAAGCCCCAAAGTACATTGCCTTCTCCATTTCCTTCTGCTGGATCCAGTGCCTGTTTGTACATCTCGTTTTTCCTCTGTATGCATTATATGTTTCTGACAAATGGCGCAGCACAAACATGACAAATACAAGAGATTCAGGGTACTGTGTTGCCACAGATCTTGAGAACATCTCAGGCTCAATATATGTAGCTTTGATAGTGTTCCCTGAAGTTTCATTTTCTGTGCTCATCTTCTGGGCCAGTGGCTCCATGATTCTCACCCTGTACAGACACAGTCAGCGAGTCCAGTATATTCACAAGGCTAGTGTGTCTCCCAGACCCTCCGCTGAGTCCAGAGCCACCCAAAGCATCCTACTCTTGGTGAGCACCTTCATGTGTTTCCACACCCTGTCCTGCATCTTTAACATTACTCTTGCTCTTTTTCATAATCCCAGTTGGTGGTTGGTGTATACAACTGGCCTGATTTCTGTGTGTTTTCCCTTTATCAGTCCCTTTCTGCTCATGAGCCGTGACTCCATTGTATCCAGTCTCTGCTTTCTGTACATGAAGAACTCAGTATCATCTAATCTTATCAGAAAAACATAAATTGTATGTTTTTAAAATTTTATCAAGTTATACTTGATTTCTCATGTGTTAGTTCCAGGTGTATAGCGAGGTGAATCAGTTATACACAGATATGTATATCTACTCTTTTTAGATTCTTTTCCCATATAGGCCATTTAGAGGATTTAGTAGAGTTCCCTGTGCTATAAAGTAGGTCCCTTCTTTTTTGTTGTAAACCAGGCCTCGGAGCATATGGAACTTGGTTCCCCGACCAGGGATTGAACCCCTTCTCCCTACCTAGATAGGACTTCATTTTAACCACTGGACCATCTAAGAAGTCCCCACTAGGTCCTTATTAAAGTGAAATCGCTCAGTCATGTCCGACTTTTTGCCACCCCATGGACTGAAGTTGACCAGGCTACTCCGTCCATGGAATTTTCCAGGCAAGAGTACTGGAGTGGGTTGTCATTTCCTTCTCCAGGGGATCTTCCTGACCCAGGGATCAAACCTGGGTCTCCCACATTGCAGGCAGACAGTTTATGGTCTGAGCCACCTGGGAAGCCCTTATTAGTTACCTATTTTATATTTAGTAGTGTATGTTTAGGGCTTCCTTGGTGACTTGGTGATGAAGAATCTGGCTGCCAATGCAGGAGACTCCAGTTCGATTCCTGGGTCAGGAAGATCCCACATGCCACAGGGCAACTAAGCCCATGCACCACAAGTACTGAGCCTGTGTGCCTAGAGCCTGTGCTCTGCAAGGGAGGCTATTGCAGTGAGGAGCCCACGCTCACCACAACTAGAGAAAGTCTGCACGCAACAAAGAAGACCCAGCACAGCCTAAATAAATAAATAAAATTCCACTTCTGATCCTTTAGTGTATAAAGGGTAAAGGTTTTCCAGGCATATTTTATATGCCTAAGATATTTGCACCATAGGCTCAAATGTAGAAACAATCCATGTGCAAGTTCTTACTCCAGTTTAAATGAGGGCTTTTTCATTGCTGTTTTTTGTTTTGTTTTTTAATTAAGATATTAAAAAAACATTGAAGTATATGTTATTTTAGTTTCAGGTGTAGACACCAAAGTGATTCAGTTATATATATATATTTTTTCTTTTTCAGATTCTTTTCCCTTATATGTTTTTTCAAAATATTGAGTGCAATTCCCTGTGCTGTTGATTACCTGTTTTATATATGGTAGTGTGTGCATTAATTCCAACTTTCTAATTTATCCCTCTCCCCCTTTTCCCTTTTGATAATCAGAATTTTGCTTTCTATGTCTGTGAGTCTCTTTCAGTTTTGTAAATGTTTACTTGTATCTTTTCTTAATAAAAGATTCCACATATAAGGGATATTATATGCTATTTGTTTTTCTCTGTTCGGCTTACTTCATTTAGTATGATAATCCCTATGTCCATCCATGGTGCTTCAAATGGCATTATTTCATTCTTTTTAATGGCTGAGTGATATTCCATTGTGTTTATATACCATATCTTCTTTATCCACTCCTCAGGTGATGCACATTTAGGTTGTTTCCATATCTTAGCTACTGTAAATAGTGCTGCTGTCAAGATTGGGATGTGTGTATCTTTCCGAATTATAATTTTCTCTCAGTATATTCCCAGGAGTGGGATGGTAGGATCATATGATATTAATTGCTCTGTTTTTAGTTTTCTTAAAGAAACTGCATCTTGTTCTGAATAGTGGCTGAACCAGTTTACATTCCCATCAACAATGAAGGAGGATTCACTTTTCTCCACACCCTCTCTACCATTGATTATTTGTGGACTTTTTGATGATGGCCATTCTGACCAGTGTAAGGTGTAATCTTACTAGTCCTGATTTGCATTTCTCTGATAATTACCAATGTTGGGAATTTTTTCATGAGCCTGTTGGCCACCTGTGTACTTTCTTTGAAGAAATGTCTATTTGGATCTTCTGCCCACTTTTTGATTGAATTGCTTGAATTTCTGATATTGAGTTGTATGAGCTGTTTGTATATTTTGGAGATTAAGCCTTTGTCAGTTGCATCATTTACAAATATTTTCTCCCATTCTGTAGGTTGTCTTTCTGATAGGAGGAGTATTTTTTGCTTTGATGGCATGGCCACCAGTCTCTCTCACAGGGTAAGTTTGTTGGGGCTTTGGGCTATGTAGTATTAGGTTGGCTTCTGGAGGAATTGAAGATGACAGGATTAGCCTGACTCTCAGAAGAACTGGAGACTAAAGCTCAGCCAC
Source organism: Bos indicus (assembly GCF_029378745.1). NCBI lineage: Eukaryota > Metazoa > Chordata > Mammalia > Artiodactyla > Bovidae > Bos > Bos indicus. Next base: position 58,939,038 of record NC_091777.1, read on the forward strand.
ACAGTCAGATCCTGATGGAGCTCAAGTAAAACATTCTGGGCATCTGGGCTTAGGTGAACCTCCCTGGTGGCAGTACTCCCTGTGTCATCAGGTATCCATGCCAGGAAAATAACATATCGTCACTTTATGGGGAGAGGAAGACTGGAGCTCCAATTTGACTATTTTTTTCTGAACTCTGACCCATGCATCTCTTCCATTGACATATGTCATTTTTTAAATTGCTTTGTCATGTCCAACTCTTTGTGACCCCACGGACTATACCCCACCAGGCTCCTCTGTGAATGGAATTCTCCATAAAGAATACTGGAGTGGGAATGCCATTCCCTTCTCCAGGAGATTTTCCCAACCCAGGGATCTAACCCAGGTCTCCTGCAGTGTAGGTGAATTCCTTACCATCTGATCCACCAGGGAATGTATCTTTACCCTGTAATCAAGCATTACATTGAGTGGACCAGATCTCAGTGAGTGCTGAGTCCTTCTAGAGAATTACTGAAACTGAGTGTGATTTTGGGAACCCCCACACTTGCAGTTAGTGCCAAAAACAGGCGTGGCCTGACTGATGTTTCACTGTTAAACTTCTCAGTTGGACTGAAAACTCTCACAGGGGAAATGGATAATGGGCTTTGTTCAGATTGTGTGCTTGCCTGTTGGAAAATGAAAAGGAGTGATTTTGCCCCTTAAAGTTCATGTCTTGTTATTCATCATATAACCAATGAGTGCTCCTTAATGAAATTCAGCAAAAGTATGTACAAAGACCTCTGGTAACCATTCAGTACTGCTGAGTGGAGAAAGCAGCCCTGGCTATAGTTAAAAGAATAGCACCAGGGAAGTGGTTTAGAATCCCTGGTGCTAGTGGTGTCCAGTGGTTTAGAATCCACCTGTCAATGCAGAGGACATGGGCTCAATCCCTGGTCCAGGAAGATTCCACATGCCACGGGACAACTAAGCCTGTGCACCACAACTACGCAAGACCATGGGTCTAGAGCCTGTGCTCTGGGAGAATAGAAGCCACTACAATGAGAAGCCCACACACCACAATTAGAGAGTAGCCCCTGCTCACTGCAACTAGAGAAAGGCCATATGCATCAATGAAGAGCCAGCAAACCAAAAATACATTAAAAAAAATAGTTGATACTGTCTGCTAAACCATCTGATCCTGGTGTTTTCATCTGTGACAGATGAATACCTTTTTTTTTTTTTATATATATACCTCTCTGTCTTCTGTGGATATTTCTCTTTTTGCACTTCATATCAGTGTTGAGATCTGTATTGATAAAATACAATATTCTATAAATGTCTATTATCACCATTTCCAAATTAATTTTCATTTACACAAATTTGTACAAATTAGGTCAATAATTTCTTTTCTATTTTTTAACTATTTATTTTACTTTTTAAAATATAAATTTATTTATTTTAATTGGAGGTTAATTACTTTACAATATTGTATTTGTTTTGCCATACATCAACACGAATCCGCCACAGGTATACACGTGTTCCCCATCCCGAACTCCTCTTCCTCCTTGGAGTATAGCCAATTAATGGGGCTTCCCAGGTGGCACTAGTAGTAAAGAACCTGCAGGAGACTAGAGTTCAATCCCTGAATCAGGAAGATCCCCTGGAGGAGGGCATGGCTACCCACTTCAGTATTGTTGCCTGGAGAATCCCATGCACAGAGGAGCCTGGCAGGCTATAGTCCATAGGGTTGCAAAGAGTCGGACACGACCGAAGCAACTTAGCACACACATAACCAATTAACAGTATTGTGATAGTTTCAGATGAACAGGGAAGGAACTTAGCCATACATATATCTGTCTCCATTCTCCCAGGACAGTGATTTCTAATGTAAACTTATCGACATATTCTTCCTTTACACTTATCTCATTAAAAATTCATCTTGGACTCTCTCTGATTCCATGTATCTGCTGAGTACTTAAGTTAACGATGAAGCTAAATACTCTGAAGCTTAAGAAGAATACAATGGATACTAAGTGGAAGAACTTCTCAGGGAATCCTGGGAGACACATACATTTTGCTGCGTGTTGCTCCCAAGTCAACACTCTGATTTCTACTGCTCCTTCCATCTGAGATCCTGTCTCCATTGTGAATCATGAAAAAGTTAAGGGCCTCTCCAAGCACATCAACAGTCTCTTTGGAGACACTTATAAGAAAATTGGGGTTGTTTTTCATAATTAGTAACTGGGAAAACATTTTATCATAAACATTCTCAGCTCCCCAAGACTGCCCTGTCATTGCCACTACAAGAGAAATGGAATCGCAGTTCTCAAGGGGATGAGGTCACAGATCACAAACCCATTATCTCAGGGTCTGGCCGCTTCATTCTCACACACCTCCTGGCTTCCATGACCTTCACACTGAGCCCACCCTGCTGGCAATAGGAAGGAGTCAGGTATGGTATTTTCAGTCTGAGAGGCAGAGTCAGGAAGGGAGGTAATCTGAGCAAGTGTTCATGTCTGGAAAAGGAATTCTGGTGGCTAGAGAAGGATCAGATCCAGTGGCAAAGCAGGACAGGGAGGCAGAATAATTTCTTAGTTGTGAACTGAGCTTTCAAAAAGAAACTAGGGTATTAGCCCCTGCATCAAACCTGATGGCTCCTAATATAACCTAATTAAATTAATTATAACCTAATTAAATCCTCACTGTGGATGATCAATCATAAATAATCCCAGTGATAAAGAAGGATCATTTATTAGGTATGTAAGGGCTGTAGGGTTTTTAAATTTTTATTTATTTTATATTTACTTATTTGGCTGTCCTGGGTCTTCGTTGCTATGCAGGCTTTTCTCTAGTTGCAGTGCACGTGTTTCTCATTGTTGTGTCTTCTCTTGTTGCAGAGGACAGGCTCAGTAATTGTAGCTCCCAGGCTCTAGAACACATTATTTTGCCAACAAAGGTCTGTCTAGTCAACGCTACGGTTTTTCCAGTAGTCACGTATGGATGTGAGAATTGGACTATAAAGAAAGCTGAGCACCAAAGAATTGATGTTTTGGACCATGGTGCTGGAGAAGACTCTTGAGAGTCCCTTGGACTGCAAGGAGATCCAACCAGTCCATCCTAAAGGAAATCAGTCCTGAATATTCATTGGAAGGACTGATGCTGAAGTGGAAACTCCAATATTTTGTCCACCTGATGCAAAGAACTGACTCATTAGAAAAGACCTTGCTGCTAGGAAAGATTGAAGGTGAGAGGAGAAGGGGATGACAGAGGATGAGATGGTTGGATGGCATCACCGACTCAATGGACATGAGTTTGAGTAAACTTCAGGAGTTGGTGATGGACAGGGAGGCCTGGCGTGCTGCAGTCCATGGGGTCGCAAAGAGTCAGACACGACTGAGCGACTGAACTGAACTGAACTAGAACACAGACTCAGTAGTTGTGGTGCACGGCTTAGTTACTCCATGGCATGTGGGATCTTCCCGGATCAGGGATGGAACCCCTGTCTCCTGCATTGGCAGGTGGATTCTTTACCACTGAACCACTAGGAAAGCCCTTTATAATTATGGGTTTCATAAAACAGTTGTCATGACCTAACATATCTTGTCTAACATATTTTATCGAAAGTTTAACAATACTCTCATTTGAATCAGTTCTAAGTCAGAAACACTAATACAGTATACTAATGCATATATATGGAATTTAGAAAGATGGTAATGATGACCTTATATGCAAGACAGCAAAAGAGACACAGCTGTATAGAACAGTCTTTTGGTCTCTGTGGGAGAAGGCAAGGGTGGGATAATTTGAGAGAATAGCATTGAAACATGTACATTATCATATGTGAAACAGATTGCCAGTCCAGGCTCAAGGCATGAGACAGGGTGCTCAGGGCTGGTGCACTGGGATGACCCTGAGGGATGGGATGGGGAGGGAGGTGAGAGGGGGGTTCGGGATGGGGAACACATGTACATTCATGGCTGATTCACGTCAATGTATGGCAAAACCACTACAATATTGTTAAGTAATTCAGTTCAGTTCAGTTGCTCAGTTGAGTCCGACTCTTTGTGACCCCAAGAATTGCAGCACGCCAGGCCTCCCTGTCCATCACCAACTCCCAGAGCTCACTCAGACTCACGTCCATCGAGTCAGTGATGCCATCCAGCCATCTCATCCTCTGTCATCCCCTTCTCTTCCTGCCCCCAATCCCTCCCAGAATCAGAGTCTTTTCCAATGAGTCAACTCTTTGCATGAGGTGGCCAAAGTACTGGAGTTTCAGCTTTAGCATTAGTCCTTCCAAAGAACACCCAGGACTGATTTCCTTTAGAATGGACTGGTTGGATCTCCTTGCAATCCAAGGGACTCTCAAGAGTCTTATCCAACACCACAGTTCAAAAGCATCAGTTCTTCAGTGATCAGGTTTCTTCACAGTCCAACTCTCACATCCATACATGACCACAGGAAAATCCATAGCCTTGACTAGACGGACCTTTGTTGGCAAAGTAATGTCTCTGCTTTTGAATATGCTATCTAGGTTGGTCATAACTTTCTTTCCAAGGAGTAAGCGTCTTTTAATTTCATGGCTGCAGTCACCATCTGCAGTGATTTTGGAACCCCCCAAAATAAAGTCTGACACTGTTTCCACTGTTTCCCCATCTATTTCCCAGGAAGTGGTGGGACCAGATGCCATGATCTTCGTTTTCTGAATGTTGAGCTTTAAGCCACCTTTTTCACTCTCCTCTTTCACTTTCATCAAGAGGCTTTTGAGTTCCTCTTCACTTTCTGCCATAAGGGTGGTGTCATCTGAATATCTGAGGTTATTGATATTTCTCCTGGCAATCTTGATTCCAGCTTGTGCTTCTTCCAGCCCAGCTTCTTCCAGCTCATGATGTACTCTGCATATAAGTTAAATAAGCAAGGTGACAATATACAGCCTTGACATAAAATAATTAGCCTCCAATTAAAATAAATAAATTTTAAAAAAATGTTCACCTGAAAAAAACATAAAGTTTAACAGTATTCTAACATCTATCTAAGCTCACAACTCATTTTATTATTTCAATTTATATGATATACAAGATTCCATATTCTCCAGGCTCCTTTGTACATCTCTTGTACTTTAATATCTTTCACACATCTTGCCTTATGGTTAATAGTTTCACTTAATGTAAATATTAATAAATACTGAGCACTGAGACTAAAATTATTAATAACTTCATTTCAAGCCTCCCTTGTTTTATCACCTATTAGTATTTCATGTATCACAGTTTAGGAAACAAGGTAGTATTATCTGACAATTAATGTGGAAGATGCATTGTGTTTTTGTCCCTGGCATGACAGCAAATGAGTCCTGCTGCTGCCAAATTAATATTGAACAAATTTTATATTCATTCATTGCAACTTGGACTTGGGGAAGTTTCTGTAGAATTAGTCTCTAATTCCAGCTCTATATTATTATCTCTAAAATGTCATTCAGATTGATAATGACCTATAGAATAAATCCCTAAATAAAAAGGAAATTTTTTACAACCAAAACTATAAAAAAATGAAGGTGATATGAAATAAAAGTATAACTACAAAACTAAAATATAGGTCTAGATTACTAGATAACCAGCTGACGTGATCAGTTAGTGTATCACACTGGTTGCAGCATAGTCTTAGTAACCAGCCTAGCCATATTTAAACCATTAGACCCAAACCAGTGTTGGGGTGAGTTTAGACAAACTGTTTAACCTCTATGTAACTTAGGTTTCCTCATCTTTTTAATGAGAATAATGCCAGTGCCTATCTCACACAGTTATGAAAATCAAAGAAGGTACCCTATATACGGGGCTTCCCTGGTGGTAAAGAATCCGCCTGCCAACACAGGAGACAGGGGTTCGATCCTTAGGTCTAGAAGATCCCCTAGAGAAGGAAATGGCAACTTACTCCAGTATTCTTGCCTGGAGAGTCCCATGGACAAAAAAGCTTGGTGGGCTACAGTCCATGGGGGTAGCCAAGAGCCAGACATGACTTAGCAACTAAAAAACAACAACCAAATATATGGCAGAATAGCAATAATTTCATGTAAGTGCTAAGTAAGCTGTATAAATATATTCACATTGGGAAGCCTCTTTACAAAACCAAACTTGAAGTAAATATTTCTCAGAGGGTATATTGGCTATCAGTTGATATGATAAATATAGCCCATACCATACATTCCCACAGAGGATACGCTGCTCTGAAGACAAATGTCAGCCACTGGGAACTAGCGGAATGGCCTCCAGATTTTGGGCAATTAAGAAAGGTTTATTTATCTCAGACTATTGCTGGAATCCTGGGCATTTTCTCTCTTCTTTACCTTTACCTCTTCCTTTACTACAGTGAATGCAGGTTGAGACCCACAGATTCGATTCTGAAACACCTGACTAGAGTCACTTCTTGGCCATTACCTTTGAAGGTGCCCCAGAGACAAGGGCAGCCTGTAGTTGAAGCATGCATTCTGTGACTTATCCATTCAGATTTTGTTTTCTCTCCTTACAGAGCTGGCAGATCATGTCCATGGGCACCACCTGCCCCTTAAGTGTCTCCAGTCATCATGGATCAGCCCTAGGAAACCCAGGTGGGTGGAACTTTAAGTAAAGCTCCCACTTTGCTCTGCTGGACGCTGTATATGCTGGTAAATATCATTTTATTGCTGTGTATATGATTGCCAAATACAGTGACAAAACCACCACAAAGAACAAAAAATTGGGATACTGCTCTGCTGAATTTCATTAACAATGTCAGTGACTCACTACTTGGAGCAGGGTTATTATTGTCTGATGCTTCACCATCTGAGTTGCAGATCTGTAAGCTTCATCCTCGGAGAAGGCAATGGCACCCCACTCCAGTACTCTTGTCTGGAAAATCCCATGGACAGAGGAGCCTGGTGGGCTGCAGTCCAAGGGGTCGCTAAGAGTCAGACACGACTGAGCGACTTCAGTTTCACTTTCCACTTTCATGCATTGGAGGAAGAAATGGCAACCCACTCCAGAATTCTTGCCTGGAGAATCCCAGGGACAGGGGAGCCTGGTGGGCTACCGTCTATGGGGTCGCACAGAGTCAGACACAACTGAAGCGACTTAGCAGCAGCAGCAGCAGCAGCAGCAGCAAGCTTCATCCTGCACAGGAACAATCAGCAGATCAAACACATTCACAGGACAAGTTTTTCCCGGCAACTTCCAAGTTTTTTGTGTGTATGATAAGAATTTTTTAAAAACTCAAGATATACACATGAGATTATAATTGCACAGTTCAGTGGAATTCCTCAGCACCCAAACTTCCATAGGCAACACCCAGATCAAGAAACAGAATGTTCAGCTCTCCAAAACCCTTCCCAGGCCTCCTTGAGTAACTATCTCCAAGGATGTAATTCTATCATGTATATTGGTAGAAGTGGAATTGTTGGAATGTAGATTTGATTTATTCTAAATCAGAGATACCAAAGGAACATTTCATGCAAAGATGAGCTCGATAAAGGACAGAAATGGTATGGACCTAACAGAAGCAGAAGATATCAAGAAGAGGTGGAAAGAATACACAGAAGAACTGTACAAAAAAGATCTTCACAACCCAGATAATCACGATGATGTGATCACTCACCTAGAGCCAGACATCCTGGAATGTGAAGTCAAGTGGGCCTTAGAAAGCATCACTACGAACAAAAGCTAGTGGAGGTGATGGAATTCCAGTTGAGCTATTCCAAATCCTGAAAGATGATGCTGTGAAAGTGCTGCACTCAATATGCCAGCAAATTTGGAAAACTCAGCAGTGGCCACAGGACTGGAAAAGGTCAGTTTTCATTCCAATGCCAAAGAAAGGCAATGCCAAAGAATGCTCAAACTACCGCACAATTGCACTCATCTCACACGCTAGTAAAGTAATGCTCAAAATTCTCCAAGCCAGGCTTCAGCAATACATGAACCGTGAACTTCCTGATGTTCAAGCTGGTTTTAGAAAAGGCAGAGGAACCAGAGATCAAATTGCTAATATCCGCTGGATCACAGAAAAAGCAAGAGAGTTCCAGAAAAGCATCTATTTCTGCTTTATTGACTATGCCAAAGCCTTTGACTGTGTGGATCACAAGAAACTGTGGAAAATTCTGAAAGAGATGGGAATACCAGACCACCTGATCTGCCTCTTGAGAAATCTGCATGCAGGTCAGGAAGCAACAGTTAGAACTGGACATGGAACAACAGACTGGTTCCAAATAGGAAAGGGAGTACATCAAAGTTGTATATTGTCACCCTGCTTATTTAACTTATATGCAGAGTACATCATGAGAAACGCTGGACTGGAAGAAACACAAACTGGAATCAAGATTGCCGGGAGAAATATCAATAACCTCAGATATGCAGATGACACCACCCTTATGGCAGAAAGTGAAGAGGAACGAAAAAGCCTCTTGATCAAAGTGAAAGTGGAGAGTGAAAAAGTTGGCTTAAAGCTCAACATTCAGAAAACAAAGATCATGGTATCTGGTCCCATCACTTCATGGGAAATAGATGGGGAAACAGTGGAAACAGTGTCAGACTTTATTTTTGGGGGTTCCAAAATCACTGCAGATGGTGACTGCAGCCATGAAATTAAAAGATGCTTACTCCTTGGAAGGAAAGTTATGACCAACCTAGATAGCATATTCAAAAGCAGAGACATTACTTTGCCAACAAAGGTCCGTCTAGTCAAGGCTATGGTTTTTCCTGTGGTCATGTATGGATGTGAGAGTTGGACTGTGAAGAAGGCTGAGTGCCGAAGAATTGATGCTTTTGAACTGTGGTGTTGGAGAAGACTCTTGAGAGTCCCTTGGACTACAAGGAGATCTAACCAGTCCACTCTGAAGGAGATCAGCCCTGGGATTTCTTTAGAAGGAATGATGTTAAAGTTGAAACTCCAGTACTTTGGCCACCTGATGCGAAGAGTTGACTCATTGGAAAAGACTCTGATACTGGGAGGGATTGGGAGCAGGAGGAGAAGGGGACAACAGAGGATGAGATGGCTGGATGGCATCACTGACTCGATGGACGTGAGTCTCAGTGAACTCTGGGAGTTGGTGATGGACAGGGAGGCCTGGCGTGCTGCGATTCATGGGGTCGAAAAGACACGACTGAGCGACTGATCTGATCTGAATGGTTAAGAGATCAGATCACTTTTGCTCATTTGATAATTTACTTAATTGGAATTATAGCCCAGGAACTCTTTCATATTGACTTTGTTTCCATTCTGGATAATTTTGTGAATTTATCTGTATCATTTCATCCTACTGCTAGCATTCATTCACACTGCTGTTTAGGATACCATTGTGAATAAGAGTAAATTAACTGATTCATTCTACTGTTAATGGGCAAGTGGGTAGTTTTGAGTCTGGGACTATTATGAGGAATGAGTAATTCATAATTCTGGCATACAAATCCTATAACCAATCTGTGATACATGTACAAGTTTCTGAGTATATTCATGGGAGTGGAATTATCGGCATATAGGATTACATCTTGTCTGCTGAAATAGGTACCACAACTTTCCAATATTTTGGTACCGGCTTTAACAACTACCACCAGTGCACGAGATTCTCGGTAGACCACATCTTAGCCAAAACTTGTTATCTCTGTCATTTCTATTTCTGATTTCTTGCTGGTGTTTGACGATAGGTGGTGGTTATATTTTAATTTTTGATGACTAAAGACATTGAATTATTTTACACAGGTATTATGCAATGACTAATCTGGTTTTCAAAACTTCTGTAGGAAAGATTTGCCTATTGTGTTTTTCATTGCGTCATCTGCAAGACTTCTCTGTTCTGGTTACAAGTTGTATCTCAGTGTGTGTGTTTTGATAAAAATCGTTTTTATTCACATTAGCTATAGTCATTTCACCTCTATGGGTAATATTTTTTTGAGCTGTTTAGGATATATCTTAATTGCAAGACCATGGAAATATTGTTTTTCTAAAAACAAACAAACACTGTTTCTCTTTAAAACTGAGATGAGAAATCCATGCAGAATTCATTTGTTATGTGATGTGGGTAATGATAGAGACTTCTTAAAAAGATTTTTTTGGATGTGGACCATTTTTAAAGTCTTTATGGAATTTGATACAACATAGCTTCTGTTTTATGTTTTGGTTTTTTGGCCTAGAGGCATGTGGGATTAGGTCCCCATCCAAGGATTGAACCTGCACCCCCTGCACTAGAAGGCAAAGTCTTAACCAGTGGACCACAGGGAAGTCTCTGAGGCTTTTCTTTTCTGCAACATGTCTAGCAAATGTCAGCCTATTCTGTTTTTTTATGTTGTATTACACTTTGGTTCCATTTGCTGTCACTTGTCACTGTTTCCCCTAGGTTAACTTCACTTCATCCTTACTGATGACTTTCCGACTGAAATATACAGGCTATCTCTCCATCTCTTTCCATCTTGCGAAGTCTTGGCAACTGATCAGGAGCCAACAAGTACCATTACTCAGTACTTGGTGGCAAAAGTCTTCAATAAGTCTTTTTGCTTAGAGGAATGTTTGTTGCCATAACTTCAAAGAAAACATGTCAAATGACAGAATCTCCCCCCAGGGATGTGGCAATAGGAATCATCTTCCTGTCACAGACTATGATTGGAATTCTGGGCAATTTCTCCCTTCTTTATCAGTACCTATTCATTTACCACACTGGATGCAGGATGAGGGCCATGGATTTGATTTGCAAACACCCGACGATAGCCAACTTCTTGGTCATTTTCTCTAAAGGAGTTTCTCAGGCAATAGTAGCTTTTGGGTTGAAACACGTTTTCAGTGATTTTGCAAGAAAGCTTCTTTTGTATGTTCATACAGTGGGCAGGGGTATGTCTATCAGCACCGTGTCTCTTGAGTGTCTTCCAAGCCATTACGATCAGCCCAATGAACTCCTGTTGAAAGGATCTTAAAGCCCCCCAAAATGTTGGCTTTTGCATTTTCCTCTTCTGGACCCAATACACATTTGTAAATTTAATTTTTCCCATGTATATGTTGTATATGTTAAGTGGATGGAGCATGACAAACATCACAGAGACATAGGGTACTGTTTTATTAATTATCATGAGAAAGAAACAGGCTCAGTGTGTGCAGCACTGATAGCGGTCCCTGAAGTTGTATTTTTTGTGCTCACAATCTGGACCAGTGGCTTCATCATTGTCATCCTACACAGACACAAACAACGAGTCCAAAACATTCCTAGGAAGAAACTGTCTCCCAGATCCTCTGCTGAGTCCAGAGCTACCCAGAACCTCCTTGTTCTTGTGAGCACCTTTGTATCCTTTTACACCCTTTCCTCTGTACTTCACGTTCCTTATTTTGTTTTTCATAATCCCACTTAGTTGTTCCTGAAAACTTCTGCCCTAATTTCTGTGTGTTTTCCAACTGTCAGCCCCTTTCTGCTCATGAGCCTTGACTCCACGACACCCAGGCTCTACTTTGTGTGGATAATGAATACAAAAGCTGTCACTTTTAGTCAGAATTATGTAAATTGTTAGTTTTTGCACAATAATCCATTGTCTATGCATTCATCACTTGAGAATGTTAATGCAGAAACTTAGGGGAAAATCAAAACTCTTTCTAACGACATGCTAGTGGAACTTTCCTGGCAATCCAGTAGTTCAGACTCCACGCTTCCACTGCCTGGCAGCAGGTTTGATCCCTGGTCGGGGAACTAAGATCCTGCAAGCTGCAGGGCATGACCAAAAAAAGTCACAATGTGTTGATTATACTTGTGAATGGCCATTTGGGATTAATAAAATCCATAGAGAATTAACTTTTTTAAAAAGCCACCCTTTAAAAGATTTTTAATAAAAAATAAAATCCATGCTAATGGGTTTTGGGCTTTCCAGCTGGTTGAATGTGGAACCTACATTGCTATGAAATGTGAAAGTGTCAGTCGCTCAGTCATGTCCAACTCTTTGTGACCCTATGGACTGTAGCCCATTAGTCTCCTCTGTATGTGGAATTCTCCAAGAATACTGGAGTGGGTTGCCATTCCATTCTCCATGGGATTTTCCTGACCCAGGGATCAAACACAGGTCTCCTGCATTGCAGACAGATTCTTTATTGTCTGAACCACCAGAGAAGCCCCCTACATTGCTGGAGTAGGGGTGAATTAAGCCTCATCATGAAACATAGTATACTGTAGATATTAAACTTAATCAAATGAGGCAAATGAATAGATCTGGTCTTATGTGTCAGAAGAAAAGAACAGTCGACCATCTGGTGTACATGTGGGAATATTTGCCGGCAGTGAATATGGCAAAGAAACAAGGCACAGACATTGTTGGAAGACAATTATGGATTTCTCATGTATGGGCCTTATAGTTTTTTTCCTGTTTCCCTGAAAAACAGCTTTGGGGAAAAAGGTACAGAGTCACCCTCTGGGACAGTGGATAGATTTGTTTGCTCTACGGGTAAATAAAGATGTTTCCCTTTGGGGCAAATGGCAAGGCAGGCTCGCTTTCAGTTCCCTTAAAAAAACCAATTATTTATTTATGGCTGTGCTGGGTCTTGGTTGCTGTGCAGGCTTTTCTCTTGTTGCAGTGCAAGGGCTCGAGGGCACGTAGGCTTCAGCAGTTGCGGGACAGGGCTCAGTAGCTGCAGCGGGCAGGCTCAATAGTTGTGGTGAATGGCTTAGTTGCTCCAAGGCATGTGGGATCTTCCCAGATGAGGGATCAAACCCACCTCCCCTGCATTGGCAGATGGATTCTTAACCACTGGACCATCAGGGAAGTTCCCTAGGTTGGGTTTTCCCATCCCAATTCCTCAGCTGTATGCTACACTATTAATGTTGCTGCTGCTGCTAAGTCGCTTCAGTCGTTTCTGACTCTGTGCGACCCCATAGATGGCAGCCCACTAGGCTCCTCTGTCCCTGGGATTCTCCAGGCAAGAACACTGGAGTGGGTTGCCATTTCCCTCTCCAATGCATGAAAGCGAAGTCGCTCAGGTAAATCAAGGCCTTGGAGAAAGAAATGGCAACCCACTCCAGTATTCTTGCCTGGAGAATCCCATGGACAGAGGAGCCTGGTGGGCTACAGTCCATGGGGTCACAAAGAGCCGGACATGACTCAGTGTCTAAGCACAAATCAAAGCCAGTGCAAGCCACGGGTCTTACACAGGCACACACACACACAAAAGGCCATGTTGAAGTACAATCATATGGTGCACACTTACAAACAGTACTTCAAACGTTAAAGAGGGCAATGCGTGCGTGCTAAGTCGCTTCAGTTGTATCTGACTCTTTGTGACCCCATGGACTGTAGCCCACTGGGCTCCTCTGTCCATGGGATTCTCCAAGCAGGAATACTTGCCATTTTCTTCTTCAGGGGATCTTCCTGACCCAGGGATCAAACCCACATCTCTTACATCTCCTGCATTGGCAGATGGGTTCTTTACCACTAGCGCCACCTGGGAAGCCATAGTCTAAAGTTGTACTGCTGTGGTATTTATTCATATCCACATAAATATGCAAGGGGTAGAGTGTAGGGAAGAAAAAAAAAACTCAAGAAAGTTATGAATATATATTCATAAGATTGTATGTTGTTTGATTCCATCATGCAAAGAAATTGCTACAGATGCCTTTCAATCTTGACTGTCTACAGATGTATTGTTAGTATTTGTTATGAAGTACCACAGTGAAGTGGATAGGCTTGATAAGGTAGAAAAAACTTCATTTAGAGTTTTACAATGATTAAATTTTATTAATAAAACCTGATAACTATGACACATTCTGAATAAAATAGTATCATAGTGATATAGTGGTTATACATGAATCTTACACATGCATGGAGCATTCTGGGTGTTTTGATTAAGTTTTCCTCTCTGATAACTGATCTCTCTTTTTTGAATTTATTTATAGGATGTTTTTGCAGCAAGTGGGATCTAGTTCCCTGACCAAGGATCAAACCCGGGCCCCCTGCATTGGAAGCAAGGAGTCTTAGCCCCTGGACCACCAGGGAAGTTTGAGGTGTTAGTTGCTCAGTTATGTCTGACACTTTGTGACTCCATGGACTATAGCTCACCAGGCTCCTTGTCCATGGAATTCCCAAGCAAAAATACTGGAGTGGGTTGCCATGCCATTCTCCAGGGGATCTTCCCGACCCAGGGACTGAACCCAGGTCTCCTGCAATGCAGGCGGATTCTTTACAGTCTGAGCCATCAGGGAAGCCCTGGACCACCAGGGATGTCCCAGATAACTGCTCTCTTTAGTTACTAAGAGTAAGACTAATTTTTCCCTCATCTTTGACATACAACAGTTATTTTCTTTGAAAAGAGAGGATGACCGTGATTTCCTCTCCATTAGTTCTACCACATAAAGCAATCCCTACTAACATATCATCCTATTGTCACGAAAATCTCAGTCTCTTAATGGCTGCTCTGTTTCACACTCGACAGGTAGAGCATTGGTTTCTCAGAATCCAGTGGGTCCTCAGTCATAGCAACAAACCTGTACAAGAGGATCTGGAATTATTATGACTTACATCATTGTTTTATATATATTCTCCTCCCATCCCTGTGCTCTCATTCAGAAACACTATGCTGCTGCTGCTGCTGCTGCTAAGTCACTTCAGTCATGTCCGACTCTGTGTGACCACATAGACAGCAGCCCACCAGGCTCCCCCGTCCCTGGGATTCTCCAGGTAAGAACACTGGAGTGGGTTGCCATTTCCTTCTCCAATGCATGAAAGTGAAAAGTGAAAATGAAGTCGCTCAGTTGTGTCCAACCCTTAGCGACCCCATGGACTGCAGCCTACCAGGCTCCTCCATCCATGGGATCTTCCAGGCAGGATTACTGGAGTGGGGTGCCATTGCCTTCTCCGCAGAAACACTATATTGTATGTTAAAATTCAGTGTCTTTGTCCTTTCCAGAAACATGAATATGAACAATCCCCATGATGGCTCAGACAGTAAAGAATCTGCCTGTAATGCAGGAGACCTGGGTTCAATCCCTGGGTCAGGAAGATCCCCTGGAGAAGGGAATAGCTACCCACTCCAGTATTGCCTGGAGAGTTCCATGGACAGAAAAGCCTGGCAGACTACAGTCCATAGGGTCACAAATAAGTCAGACATGACTGAGCGACCAACACTTCACTTCCATCTGATAAAAGTGGGCCTTTTTATCTTTCTGATCCCTTCCTAGAGCCCATGATGGTAACATATGAAAAAAAAGTGAAAAAGAAGTAGCTCAGTCTTGTCCGACTCTTCATGACCCTAAATGTGAAGAATGTCACACTTCTTCTGCAACCCACCAGGCTCCTCCATCCTTGGGATTTTTCAGGCAAGAATACTGGAGTGGGTAGCCATCGCCTTCTCCAGGGGATCTTCCTGACCCAGGGATCGAACTCAGGTCTCCCACAGTGCAGGCAGACTCTTTACTATCTGAGCCACCAGGGAATCAAAGCATGTGACCTGGGTTTATCCCAGGTTGGGAAGATCCCCTGGAGGAGGGTATCAATCAGTTTTAAACTTTGGGTTGAAAGACATCAATAGTAACACAGCCTTTTCCAGAAACTTCATATAATAAAAGTACTTTTAAAAAGAATGAATGGTACATTTCCAAAGATCTCCTTGCTCTACCAACACCCATCATTTTATAAATTTCAAATGATTTTGACTTTTAATAATTGTGAAGAATTTAACATCTTAGGCTGACTCATCTAGGACTAGACACTTAGTTCTCCCAAGTATAAATTGTAAGTCTGTTGTTTAAAAGGATCAAGTGATTTACCCAATTCATCACATTTCTAAGGCTTTCTCTCCAGTATGAATTCTCTGGTGAATCCTAAAGTCAGGCCCCTTGTCCAAGGTAAGCAGCAGTGGCTGCGCTTTGCTGGAGCAGCCGTGAAGAGATAGCCCATGTCCAAGGTAAGAGAAATCCAAGTAAGACAGTAGGTGTTGTGAGAGCACATCAGAGGGCAGACACATTGAAACCATAATCACAGAAAACTAGTCAATCTAATCACACGGACCACAGCCTTGTCTAACTCAATGAAACGAAGTCATGCCCTGTGGGGCCACCCAAGACGGGAGGGTCATGGTGGAGAGCTCTGACAGAATGTGCTCCCGTGGAAAGGGAATGGCAAACCACTTCAGTGTTCTTGCTTTGAGAACCCCATGAACAGTATAAAAAGGCAAAATGAAAGGATACTGAAAGAGGAACTCCCCAGGTCGGTAGGTGCCCAGTATGCTACTGGAGATCAGTGGAGAAATAACTCCAGAAAGAATGAAGGGATGGAGCCAAAGCAAAAACAATACCCAGTTGTGGATGTGACTGGTGATAGAAGCAAGGTCCAATGCCATATAGGAACCTGGAATGTCAGGTCCATGAATCAAGGCAAATTGGAAGTGGTCAAACAGGAGATGGCAAGAGTGAACGTTGACATTCTAAGAATCAGGGAACTAAAATGGATCAGAATGGATGAATTTAACTCAGATGACCATTATATCTATTACTGTGGGCAGGAATCCCTTAGAAGAAATGGAGTAGCCATCATGGTCAACAAAAGAGTCTGAAATGCAGTACTTGGATGCAGTCTCAAAAACGACAGAATCATCTGTTCGTTTCCAAGGCAAACCATTCAATATCATGGTAATCCAAGCCTATGCCCCAACCAGTAACACTGAAGAAGCTGAATTTGAATGGTTCTATGAAGACCTACAAGACCTTTTAGACTAACACCCCAAAAAAGATGTCCTTTTCATTATAGGGGACTGGAATGCAAAAGTAGGAAGTCAGGAAACACCTGGGGTAACAGGCAACTTTGGCCTTGGAATATGGAATGAAGCAGGGCAAAGGCTAATAGAGTTTTGCCAAAAGAACGCACTGGTCATAGCAAACACCCTCTTCCAACAACACAGGAGAAGACTCTACACATGGACATCACCAGATGGTCAACACCGAAATCAGATTGATTATATATCCTTTGCAGCCAAAGATGGAGAAGCTCTATACAGTCAGCAAAAACAAGACCAGGAGCTGACTGTGGCTCAGATCATGGACTCCTTATTGCCAAATTCGGACTGAAGTTGAAGAAAGTAGGGAAAACCACTAGACCATTCAGGTATGACCTAAATCAAATCCCTTATGATTATACAGTGGAAGTGAGAAATAGATATAAGGGACTAGATCTGATAGATAGAGTGCCTGATGAATTATGGACGGAGGTTCGTGACATTGTACAGGAGACAGGGATCAAGACCATCCCCATGGAAAAGAAGTGCAAAAAAGCAAAATGGTTATCTGGGGAGGCCTTACAAATAGCTGTGAAAAGAAGAGATCAGATCAGATCAGTTACTCAGTCGTGTCCAACTCTTTGTGACCCCATGAATCACAGCACGCCAGGCCTCCCTGTCCATCACCAACTCCCAGAGTTCACTGAGACTCACGTCCATCGAGTCAGTGATGCCATCCAGCCATCTCATCCTCTGTTGTCCCCTTCTCTTCCTGCCTCCAATCCCTCCCAGCATCAGAGTCTTTTCCAGTGAGTCAACTCATCGCCTGAGGTGGCCAAAGTACTGGAGTTTCAGCTTTAGCATCATTCCTTCCAAAGAAATCCCAGGGCTGATCTCCTTCAGAATGGAGTGGTTGGATCTCCTTGCAGTCCAAGGGACTCTCAAGAGTCTTCTCCAACACCACAGTTCAAAAGCATCAATTCTTTGGTGCTTAGCAAGCGAAAGCAAAGGAGAAAAGGAAAGATATAAGCATCTGAATGCAGAGTTCCAAAGAATAGCATGGAGAGATAAGAAAGCCTTCCTCAGCAATCAATGCAAAGAAATAGAGGAAAACAACAGAATGGGAAAAACTAGATATCTTTTCAAGAAAATTAGAGATACCAAGGGAATATTTCATGCAAAGATGGGCTCGATAAAGGACAGAAATGGTATGGACCTAACAGAAGCAGAAGATATCAAGAAGAGGTGGCAAGAATACACAGAAGAACTGTACAAAAAAGATCTTCATGACCCAGATAATCACGATGGTGTGATCACTCACCTAGAGCCAGACATCCTGGAATGTGAAGTCAAGTGGACTTTAGAAAGAATCACTATGAACAAAGCTAGTGGAGGTGATGGAATTCCAGTTGAGCTATTTCAAATCCTGAAAGATGATGCTGTGAAAGTGCTGCACTCAATATGCCAGCAAATTTGAAAAACTCAGCAGTGGCCACAGGACTGGAAAAGTCAGTTTTCATTCCAATCCCAAAGAAAGGCAATGCCAAAGAATGCTCAAATTACCACACAATTGCACTCATCTCACACGCTAGTAAACTAATGCTCAAAATTCTCCAAGCAATATGTGAACCATGAACTTCCAGATGATCAAGCTGGTTTTAGAAAAGGCAGAGGAACCAGAGATCAAATTGCCAACATGAGCTGGATCATCAAAGAAGCAAGAGAGTTCCAGAAAAACATCTATTTCTGCTTTATTGACTATGCCAAAGCTTTGACTGTGTGGATCACAATAAACTGTGGGAAATTCTGAAAGAGATGGGAATATCAGACCACCTGACCTGCCTCTTGAGAAACCTGTATGCAGGTCAGGAAGCAACAGTTAGAACTGGACATGGAACAACACACTGGTTTCAAATAGGAAAAGGAGTATGTCAAGGCTGTATATTGTCACCCTCCTTATTTAATGTCTATGCAGAGTACATCATGAGAAACACTGGGCTGGAAGAAGCACAAGCTGGAATCAAGATTGCTGGGAGAAATATCAGTAACCTCAGATATGCAGATGACACCACCCTTATGGCAGAAAGTGAAGAGGAACTCAAAAGCCTCTTGATGAAAGTGAAAGAGGAGAGTGAAAAAGTTGGCTTAAAGCTCAACATTCAGAAAACGAAGATCATGGCATCTGGTCACATCACTCCATGGGAAATAGATAGGGAAACAGTGGAAACAGTGTCAGACTTTATTTTTTGGGGCTCCAAAATCACTGCAGATGGTGACTGCAGCCATGAAATTAAAAGACGCTTACTCCTTGGAAGGAAAGTTATGACCAACCTAGATAGCATATTCAAAAGCAGAGACATTACTTTGCCAACAAAGTTTCGTCTAGTCAAGGCTATGGTTTTTCCAGTGGTCATGTATGGATGTAAGAGTTGGACTGTGAAGAAAGCTGCATGCCAAAGAATTGATGCTTTTAAACTGTGGTGTTGGATAAGACTCTTGAGAGTCCCTTGGACTGCAAGGAGATCCAATCAGTCCATTCTAAAGGAGATCAGTCCTGGGTGTTCTTTGGAAGGACTGATGCTAAAGCTGAAACTCCAGTACTTTGGCCACCTCATGAGAAGAGTTGACTCATTGGAAAAGAGTCTGATGCTAGGAGGGACTGGGGGCAGGAGGAGAAGGGGATGACAGAGGATGAGATGGCTGGATGGCATTGTTGACTCAATGGACATGAGTTTGAGTGTGCTCTGGGAGTTGGTGACGGACAGGGAGGCCTGGCGTGCTGCAATTCATGGGGTCACTCAGCATCGGACATGACTGAGCGACTGAACTGAACTGAAAGTCAGACCATTGTCCAAAGCCCTTGCCACATTCAGTACACTTGTATGACTTCTCTCTGGTATGCGTTCTCTCATGACCCCAAAGGTTTGAGCATTTGATAAAGGCCTTATCACACACATTACATTTGTGTGGCTTCTCTTCAGGATGTATATTCTGATGTCGAGTGAGGCTTGAGTACTGTTTAAAGGCTTTGCCACACTCATTACATTTGTAAGGTTTCTCTCCAGTATGAATTCTCTGATGAATTCTAAAGTTTGAGTTTTGACTAAAGGCCTTGCTGCATATGTTACATTTATAAGGTTTCTCTCCCATATAGATCCTCTGATGTCTGGTGAGATGCGAACCCCAGTTAAAGGATTTACCACATTCATTACATTTGTAAGGTTCCTCTCTACCATGAATTCTCTGATGAGCCTCCAAACTTGAGCTCTGACTAAAAGTATTATCAAGTATATTAGATTCAACGTGTTTCTTTTTGGTAATTATTTTCTGATTTCTAGTAAGTTGTACAAATTTTGTATAGGCCTTGTCACACTCATGACATTTGTAAGGTTTCTCTCTGGTATGGTTCCTTTTATGTTTCGTTAGGCTTGAACACGTGGTGAAGGTTTTGCCACACTCATTACACTTGTAAGGTTTCTCACCAGTGTGGATTCTCTGCTGTTCTGTAAGACTTGAACATTGGATGAAAGCCTTACCACATTCGTTACATTTATATGGTTTTTCTTCAGTATGAATTTTCTGATGTTTCACCAGACTTGAAATGTGGATGAAAGCCTTGCCACACACAGTACATTTGTGTGGCTTCTCTCCAGGATGTACGTTCTGATGCTTAGTCAAGTGTGAGCACTGCTTAAAAGCTTTGCCACTCTCCTTACATTTATAAGGTTTCTCACCGGTATGAATTCTTTGGTGAATCCTGAGGGTAGACCACTGCCTAAAAACCTTGCCATATTCAACACATTTGTATGGTTTCTCTCCAGTATGAATTCTCTCATGATCCCAAAGATATGAACGTTTGGTAAAACTCTTGCCATACTCATTATATTTGTAAGGTTTCTCTCCAGTGTGAATTCGCTCATGAAGCCAAAGTTCTGAACATTTGGTAAATGCCTTGCCACATTTATTGCATTTGTGTGGTTTCTCTTCCGTATGAATTCTCCAGTGATTTGTAAGGTGGGAATTTCAATTAAAGACCTTGTCACATATATTACATTTATATGGTTTCTCTCCAATATGGATTCTCTGATGTCTTGTGAGGTTTGAGAATTGTTTAAATGCTTTACTGCACTCATTACATTTGTAAGGTCTCTGCTCAGAATGAATTCTCTGATGGCTAACAAGGATCTGAATGATGGCTAAAAGTCTTTCCACAGTCATTACATTTGTACAGTTTTCCTCTAATGTTGGTTTTCTGCTGCTGTGTATGTAATGAAGGATACATAAGACCTTTCCATATTTATTAGAAATGTTGGTTTTGACACTAGGAGGAAATCTTTGAAGTGATAAAATTGAGGAACAAGTTTTGATAGACTTTTCTACTTAATTACACTCATAAATTTTCTCTTCAGTTTGAAATCTCTACCATTCCGTCAGATGTGACTGAAAGCTTAATCCAATTCTATTTTCAAAACATTTTGTATACTTGCTTCCTGCATAAACTGTGCCATTTTTTATTTTTAACAAATTCTTTACAAATGACTTCCTGTTTTTTAAAAACTGACATGTACTTTTTCTTAAAGAAACTGAGCATCTTTTCATGTGATAAAGAAACACTTGGTTTTAAAGGCAAATCAATCCTAGGTTTGCTATCTTGTTCACCTTTTCTACCAGTGAGATTTATGTTATTTGCCATAAGTGTTCCTTTGGAATTTCTTCCTGCATATCCACACTTATTCTCAAATTCAAAGGTATTTCCCCAGACTTCACTGAAGTCAGATTCTTCAATACCATGGTTTCCGAATCTTCCCAAGACCACTGGTTGGTATAATTCTCTGTTATTAATATACTTCTTCTGTAATAATTCCTTGGTCATGAACCTAATGGAGGTATATGAAAGATAACCACAGCCTTCATATTAACTAGAGTTGGAAGGTGAATGTTACACTAAAAGTAATATTTACATTGAAGAGATAAAAACTTCTCTATCAAACTCTATAAATGTTTAAGAATAGAAAGCTAATAGAATTCTTTAATAAAAGATACATGCACTTCAAATTATTTCAAGTGAAGCCTACTCTCAAACACACTATAACCAGATTGTTCACACTGTGTAAACTTATATAATCCCTGCAACTGTATCCTTTGACTACCACACCAGTGCACACACAGATTGACAACAGACAAATAGGTGTCTCATATTTGAAGTCAGAAGGTAATGGGAAGAGATTTTAAAACTGCTAAGAAAAGTAACTGTCTATCAAGAATTCTATGTACGTCTAAACTATTCTTTAAAAATAAAGGAAAAATTACCTATGGCTGATTCATGTTGATGTATGGCAGAAACCAATACAATTGTAAAGCAATTATCCTTCAATTAAAAATAAATAAAGTTTTAAAAAAGTTAAATATACACCTAAAAATAAGTAAAGGAAAAATTAGGACATTGCCAAGGAAACAAAAACAGAGAGTCTGTTGCCAGCAGACTCATCCTATAAAAAAATGATAAGTGATACTTACATAGCCAAATATAAGGTCAGTATTAATAAATACTTTTGGTGTGTAACTTCTCTTTTTCCCCTATTGACTTAAAAGACAACATACAACAGTAATTTTGCATCTACGCTGATGGACAGACAATGTATGGAGATCTAGTTTGGGATAATAACAAGCAAGGAGGGAGAGACAATATAAAAGGAACACGGTTCTTGTATACTATTGAAATTAAGTTGGTATTAATTTAACTACATTGTTTAAAGTAAGATTTTTATCTGTAATTCCTACTACTACTAACAAAACAATTTGAAAATGTACAGTTGATACTGAGCCCACGTGCTGCAACCATTAAAGCCTGCAGGCCCTAGAGCCTGTGCTTTGCAACAAGAGAAGCAAGCACAATGAGAAGCTCACACACCGCAACTAGAGAAGAAAACCCACACAGCGATGAAGACCCAGCACAGCCAAAAACAAATAAATAAATAAAAGTGGTTTTTCTAAATATATACAGTTGACCCTTGAACAACAGCTAGACAACTAACTTAATAAATGTGTTGTGCTCGGATTGCTCCACTGACTGGCTGTTCTACCATCTCTCTCCCTCTCTTGGGACATTTCTATTCTCTGACACACAGAAATATTGAAATTGGGTCAACTAATAACCCTACAATGGCCTTTAAGCTTTCAAGCCAAAGGAAGAGTCACACATCTTTAACTTTAAAACAAAAGCTAGAAATGATTACAGTCAGTGACAAAGACATGTTGAAAGCTGAGACAGGCTTAAAAGCTAGGCCTCTCACACCAGACAGCCAAGGTGTGAACTCAGAGGAATAGTTCTTGAAGGAAATTAAAAGTGCTATTGCAGTGAACACACAAATGATAAGGAAGCGAAAAAGTCACGTTGCTGATGTGGAGAAAGTATTAATGGTCTGGAGAGAAGAACAAACCAGCCACAACATTCCCTTAGGCCAAAGTTGAATCCAGAGCAAAGGCCCTGACTCTCTTCTCAGAAGGCTGAAAGAAGAGCGGATGCTGCAGAAGAAAAGTCTGAAGCTAGCTGAGGTTGCCTTGTGAGGTTTAAAGAAAGAAGCCATCTCTAGGACATAGAAGTGCAAGGTGAAGCTGCAAATGCTGATGTAGGAGCTGCAGCAAGTTACCTAGAAGATCTAGCTGAGATAATTCATGAAGGTAAGCTACACCTAAATTTCCTATGGAGGTGAAACAGCCATAAGTAAACACATTCCTGGTGTTTAAGCCACCCAAGCTTTGGTACTTTGTTAGGGCAGTCCAAGCAAGCTAATACAAGTTCCACACAAAAACAGTAACCTGAGAGACCTGGAGTGCTAGGCTAATATCAGACAAAATAGACTCTAAGTCAAAGTTTTTTTTACTGGACAAAGAAGGCCATTATATGTTTAAAAAAGGATAATAACTCATCAAAAAATTACAACACTTATGAAAATAGGCACCTAAACAAGAGAACCCCAAAATCTATGAAGCAAACATTGACAGAATTTAAGGAAGAAATAGAAAACAATTCTAGAATAATATCTGGAGACTTCCATTTCCCCCCTTTTAATTATAGAGAATACATCCAGGCAGCAGTTCAATAAGGATACAAAGAGTTTGAGGAAGACTATAAAGACACTTTTTGCCTTTTCATACTTTCAAACTGCGGTGCTGGAGAAGACTCTTGAGAGTCCCTTTTATAGCAAGAAGATCAAATCAGTCAATCCTAAAGGAAATCAACCCTGAATATTCACTGGAAGGACTGATGTTGAAGCTGAAGCTCCAATACTAAGGCCACCTGATGGGAACAGCCAACTCATTGGAAAAGATCCTGATGCTGGGAAAGATAGAAGGCAGCAGAAGGGGACAACAGAGGAGGAGATGGTTGGATGGCATCATCGACTCAATGGACATGAGTTTGAGAAAATTCTAGGAGTTAATGAAGAAAGGGTAGCCTGGTGTGCTGCAGTCCTTGGGGTCACAAAGAATTGGACATGACTGAGCAACTAAACAACAAGGATAAAGACACTAGCTCTGGGATTTCCCTGGTGGTCCAGCAGTTAAGAATCCACCTTACAATGTAGGGGACATGGGTTCAGTCCCTGGTCCGGGAACTAAGATTCCACGTGCCATGGAGCAAATAAGCCCAACAACTACTGAGCCCACGCTCTAGAGCCCAGGAGCTGCAAATACGGAGCCTGTGTGCCCTAGAGCCTGTGCTCCATAACTGGAAAAGCCACTGCAATGACAAGGCTGCACGCCACAAGGAAGAGTAGCCCCCGCCCACCACAACTAGAGAAAAGCCCTTGTGTGGCAATGAAGACCAAGTGCAATCATAAAGGAAGAAACCAAAGAAGAAAGCCCTCCCAGAACCCCACAAGATCAAAGTACACAAGACTGTCATAGGCCATGATCAAGATTTTGCCTTGGTCTTTGCACAAGAGGACCACCGCTGGATACTGGAAGGGTGAACTTAGTGGAAGGAAAAAAATTTTTCCTTTGAGAGCTCACAGGAGATAAACATTTGTTTTCCCATAGAACTTCCCCACTTCTGGGAAGTTTCCCCAACATTATTAATGGTGTGGCTTCCTCTCTGCCCTTCTGAGGTCTTCCTGGTGTTCATGCCTTTGATACATCCCCACGCATTCGCTTTTTTCACTTTTTTCACCTTGTTCTCCACGTTCTGGGGCTCTCTCGCTTACTCCAAAATGGAAATAGTATTCAGGTCAAAACGAGAGTTTTCTGCTTAGAAGAGAGGAACATTAATGGGCTGTAGATTTTCTAGTACACCACCAGCCCTTTTTTCTTCTAAGGAGAGAGGACATCAGCATGCCTAGAAAAATATTTTGGGACTTCCCTGGTGGTCCAGTGGCTAAAATTCTGCACTCCCAATGCAGGGGACCTGGGTTTGATCTCTGGTCGGGCAACTAGATCCCACATGCTACAACTAAAATCCTGCATGCTACAACCAAGACCCAGCTCAGCCAAATAAATATTAAGAGGAAAAGGGAAAAAAAAAATATTGTACAAATCTGTTCCCGACTGTCTCTTTCTGAATGTTTAAGGAATATTTTTTAAAAAGATACCTAGCTGTCTTCCAAGAACTACCAAATCAAAAGTACAGGGTAAGAGTAAATACAGAATCAGTTATTTTTAGAAGTTTGCCATAAGATTTTGTTTTTACTCATCTTCCGGAGCCATTACTAATCTAGTATGGAGGGCTTCCCTAGTGGCTCAGTGGTAAAGAATCCACGTGCCAACGCGAGAGACACGGGTTCAATCCCTGGTCTGGGCAGATTCCACATGCTATGGAGTAACTAAGCCCGTGCACCACAATTACTGAGCCTGCACTCCAGAACCTGGGGAACCACAACAACTAAGCCCACGTGCCACAACTACTGAAGCCTGTGACCTAGGGCCTGTGCTCCACAAGAGAGAAGCCACCAGAGTGAGAAGCCCTTGCACTACAAATAGAGAAAAGCACATGCAGCAACAAAGACTCAGCACAGCCAAAAATTATATAAATATTTTTTTAAAAAATCTAGTGTGGAGTGTGTGATCATCTAAAGAAAGGGGAAGGTTCAACTCTGTTTCACTTCAGAGTCAGCCCAGCTTTAGTCTCAGCCAAGCAAGGCAGGGGTTCCCCAGAGATTCACTGGGGCAGATCCCGACTCCTTGAGGGAAGTGATCCTCACCCATAGATCTCCACCATCACGTCCCTGTACAAGGCCCTCTGAGCAAGGTCCAGGCATTCCCACTCCTCCTGAAAGAATTCAATAGCCAAATCCTTGAAAGTCAACTGTGCCTGAAATGAAAAACACATTTTCACTGAAGGAACAGCTGAAGAGTTCTTACCTTCACACAAGATGTGAATAGGAAAGAGGCAGTAAGGATTGATTCAGTTGAGGTGATGGATCGTTTTGAGTAAGGTAATTTTGAGTAACTATTTGTTCCTAATTTTATGGGGCTTCCCTGGTGGCTCAGACAGTAAAGAATCTGCCTGCAATGTGGGAGACCTGGGTTTGATCCCTGGATCAGGAAGATACCCTGGAGAAGGAAAAGGCTACCTACTCCAGTATTCTTGCCTGGAGAATTCCATGGACAGAAGAGCCTGGCAGACTATAGTCTATGGGGTTGTAGAGTCGGACATGACTGAGTGACTAACACTTTCACTTTTTCAGTTTTATTATATTTTTCCAGCAAAGGATATCAAATCCACTGAATCACTATAGATTTCCCATTTGTGAGGACAATAAAAGAAATACACAGATGAAAATTTTCCAACATAGGATTGTTCATATGGAGGAGATACAGGTTATGTTTTACACACTACATGATATTCAGTACCTGGAGGAGCCAGAGCATGAACAGTGTCTTCAAGCATGACAGGATCCACATATATGCAGAATCAGGGGCCACATATATGCAGAAACATAAATCTGTCCATTTAACTCAGGTATTTGAAAAGTGTTACTCAGTCATGTCCTACTCTTTGTGACCTCATGGACTGTAGCCCCCCCAGGCGCCTCTCTCCATGGGATTTTCCAGGCAAGAATACTGGAGTAAGTAGCCATTCCCTCCTCCAGGGGATCTTCCTGATCCAGGGATTGAACCCGGTTCTCCTGCATTGCAGGCAGATTCTTTATCACCTGAGCCACCAGGGAAGTCATTAACAAAAGTCAGCTGGAGTTTACTCCACTAATTTTAAAAACTGATTCAACATTAAGGAAATGTACTAATGTTGTACATTAATCTAGCAGATTCAATGAAAAAAAAAAAAGAACTTATCACAGCAATAGACCTTTGAAGAAATACTGGATGATTTAGGGATAAGCAACAAAGTCCTACTATAGAGCACAGGGAACTCTACTCAGTATTCTGTGATAAACCATAATGGAAAAATATGAAAAGAAATACAGAGATAATTTTAAACAGGAAAGATTAGAACTGTATAGAAGACAGTGTTTTTAAATTATGCCAGGTGAGGCCTTCTCAAGCAAGATCAAGCAACCCACTCCAGTACTGTTGCCTGGAAAATCCCATGGATGGAGGAGCCTGGTGGGCTACAGTCCATTGGGTCTCGAAGAGTCGGACACGACTGAGCGACTTCACTTTCACTTTTCACTTTCATGCACTGGAGAAGGAAATGGCAACCCAGTCCAGTATTCTTGCCTGGAGAATCCTAGGGATGGGGGAGCCTGGTGGGCTGCTGTCTATGGGGTAGCACAGAGTCGGACACGACTGAAGCAACTTAGCAGCAGCAGCAGCAAAGACATGCTAAACTAAGAAAGACACCAGGACATGTATAAAGAATTCAACTACAAAACATAGCTTTTTAAAAGATATGTTTAAAAAAAGATATCAAAAGAGAACTGAACAAAGTATGAAAATCATGTTTTATTTCCACAAAAGCATGAAACTGACTCACAAGTAGTTGGAAAACAGAGATACAAAGGATTGTGATTTCCCCCCAAATTTTCAGAAGATGAAAAGAATACAGTATCAAGCTTTGCTTACATTGAAGGCAATCTCAGAGGTTGGCAGTGGGGATGCAACCTTTGCAGCTTTAGGGGAGGACATCTGACAAAATCTATCAAAATATGAAATGCGCCATTCTTTTTTTTTGCTGTGCTGGGTCTTCACTGCTGTACAGGCTTTTCTCTAGTTGTGGTGAGTAGGGGCTACTCTCCAGTTGCAGTGCACAGGCGTCTTATTGTGATGGCTTCTTTTGTTTAGAAGCACAGGCTCTAGGGCTCATGGGTTCAGTAGTAGCAGCTCCCAGGCTCCAGAGAACAGGCTCAATAGTTGTGTTGCATGGGCTTAGTTGCTCCAAGGCATGTGGGACCTTCCTGGATCAGGGATCGGTCCCGTGTATCCTGAATTAGCAAACAGATTCTTTACCACTGGGCCACCATGGCAGTCCCAAATGTGCCATTCTTGTCCCAGCAGTCACATGTTAAGATGCCCAAGAAATCCTCAGACATCTGCTGAAAAGTCAGTAGGCTCAGAGGTACCCACTGACACATGCTCTATGTCAACAAAAAACTGCAAAGGTCCCTTGTGTCTTCATTAAGAGAATGTCCTGGTAAAGATCAAAGTATCTGTGTTTACTAATGTGAAAACCACTTCCAGCCACATGCTGTGATCATTTTTAAAATGTGCATAATAAAGGATTACCACAAACATGTCTTGAAGAATTTTTCCTAAAAATCTCATAATGATGTGAAACGCAGTGTTACAAAATTTGAGCTGAGTCTTGCCACAAAATTGACAACAGTGGTTCCTCAATGAGACGTGAGGCATGGTGACAGAGAAGAAGATGTTAAGCCGCTGCTTTGTTGGAATTTTGACCACAAAAATATAAATAAATAAATATCTCACATGATCTTAAAAGAAAATTTAATAATTTATTAATAATGGTGGAGCCAGAATTTGGCTATAGCCTCTCTGATGACAAAGATAAAGTTCTGTGCTCCGCTGTCTTTGTTTTTTACCTAAAAGACCTGCTAGGAGGCAGTCCTTACAGGAATACCATTATCCCTGTGGGATGAATGTACTGAGAATAATTTTTTAAAACCTCCTGTTAGATACTTAGACTGACTCCACGTTTTAAAGCCAATTATCGAACGAAGCATCCTGAATCCCTGATGTCTGTTTCTGAACTTTCTTCTGCATTCTGAATCATTAATATTTTGAAACCAAAAACACCATGATTCACTTGCTTAGCTTTGAATGCATTATTAAATCAGGCAGAGCTGGTTTCCTCTTATTACTTTCCTTTTCCAGAATTTTCCAACCATTCCTACACATTAGAACGTGACTTCCATCCTGGTTGACAGAGAGCAGACAGCACATCCAGATGGGCCCTAAGCAATCTCTGCTTCCCTACAGCACTGAGACACCCCGTCTACAACCCGTGGGTGAGAAGCCCTGCCCAGGATGGCGCCCAGGGGAGCCTGCTCACAAGGGCCAGGTCACCAGGTCATGGGGAGATGGGATCTAAGTGGAGACAACAGGCCCTGAGGGAAGGCCCCAGGTGAGTGTGCACATAGAGGACTCAGACAGGACACTTCAGAGTCAGACACGATTTGTGAGTCCAGAGAAGGGCATTTCAGGAAGGACAGACTGAGAATCCACTGAGAACATGACCTTACCTGAGAAAGAGCCATGCCTGACTCCTGTTCTTTCTTCTTCCTCCTCTTCAAGGTTTCTTCTTCAGGCAAAGACTGGTCTTGAGAAGACAGTCCTGAGTGTCAAGAATATGCCGTTTAGTGCTTGGGATCAACACACCCCCTTCCTGTGCCCCAAACACACACACAGGTAGGACCTCGTGGAACAGACAGTCCTCTGTGTTCACTGTCTCAGGAGCGACTCAGGACAGTCAACTCCCACACAGAGTCCCAGCACGGGAGCTTTCCCACACTTTCCCTCAGATCATGCTACCCTCCTGGTGAGGAGTGGCAGAAGAGTGCCATCCTGTCCTGACTTACAGCCCCTTCAGGTTCCTGCCCAGAGACCTGCCCCCAGCACCTTCCTGCCAATGAAAACCCCTAGCACCTGACCCCAGTCCCCTAGACACTCCTACAAGCTCCCAGTGGGCCCTCCACAATATTACAGGACAGAAACCCTTACTGAGTGCACACTCTGCCATCGGATCCCACAGCACGTCCCAAATGTCAATAGCTTTTGTTCTGGCAGGAGGACACTCACCAACCCAGGATCCAGTATATTCCTTCTTGGACTGTGTGTGTTAGTCGCTCAGTCATGTTGGACTCTTTGTGACCCCAAAGACTGGAGTCTGCCAGGCTCCTCTGCCCATGGAGATTCTCCAGGCAAGAATCCTGGAGTGGGTTGCCATGCTGTCCTCCAGGGGATCTTCCTGACCCAGGGATCAAACCTGGGTCTCCCGCACTGCAGGCAGACTCTTTACTGTACGAGCCATCAGGAAAGCCCTCCTTCTTGGAGACCCCACCCTAAAGTCAGGCACAGCCATAACATCCTAATGCAAGAGTGATGTCTCCAACAATCCACGTTTTCCACGGAGACTCTAATATCTTCCATCTTGGAAACATTTCTAAGATGTCATCTGTATCCGGCAGAACCCACATGACAGTAAAGCTTGGGCAGTAATAATGAGATCCACCCACTTAAAACAGCAGATTACCCCCAAAATGGTCTGCGAAATTCTTCCTTTTAACCTCTTATGGGTCAATGGTCCTCGCACTCATTAGAGACCCCATAGAGGTTACTACATAGAACAAACTTCCTCAGTCTGCCTCTCAGGATTCAGACACAAACTCCTCCACAGCCAGGAGTTTGGCTGCCGATAGCTCACAACTCAGTCCCCGCTTGAAAATGGGACTCAACCAGAGGGAGTGGCCTCCACAACATCACAGCACCTCGCTGGACAGGACAATGTCTGGTCAGCCTCGGAGGGGAAGGCCTGTATCTTCCCTCAGATTGGACCAGTTGTGGAGGGTCACCCCACCTCCGGAGCCCCCTTTTGTAAAGTCCTACAGTGGAGTCTGGATTCTCGTCCTGAGGGCAAAGGGAAGACATGGAAGGGATTAAGACCAGAGAATTCGTCCCTGCTCTGTTTCCCCCTCTGCTTTCCTTGTCGCCTCTTTCCCCCTCTTTCTGTCCCAGGACCACTCTCTCTGTTGTCCAGGGCACCGATACTTTTATTTTCCCCTCATTCTCTCAGTTCCAGGTACCTGCCCCTTGCGGTTCCCACATCTACCCTGATCAAGGTCTCTCTCACCCAGTTTGCTTCCCTTTGTCTTTTTGAAGGCGCCTTTCTACCTAGGTTTCTTCTGACTCACTCTTTTGCTCTGACTGTATCTCCACATCCACCTGGTCCATCGTCTATTTCAGCCTCTCTTTTTCACTCTTCCTTTCTCTGTCGGTCTTTCTCATCCCCTACCCTGTACATTCACAGGTACGGAAGAGATAGGGAGATGTCCCCTACCCACGAAATGCATTTTCCAGTGGGGCTTCGGGAATGTAAACACACCGCGACAAGCACAGACAGTGGGATGCGTTTTGTGCAGAAGAAACACAAAGAATGTAATCAAATGGGTGCGTGTCACCTCTTTCAGCGCGTGGGGCAGAGAACTCCAACGCGGTGAGTGCAAAGTGCAAAGGATGACTACGGAGGGAAGGGGCCGACTCCTGAGGCTACGTAGATATGGAAGCTGTCAGGAGAGGGGTGATGTCTGCACGACCCCGAGGCAGAGGAGAAGATGTGGCCTCCGGGTATACATGGCCAAGCGGCAGAAGAGAATCCATCCCGGGAGTGAGAGCTTTGCACAGCGCGGCTGAGAGAGACAGAGAGAGAGGGAGGATCGGAGCCTGTGGAAGTCACTGCAGGCACTTCAAGCAGGCAAGAGGCGTCACCTGGACCCAAGGCTGAAAGGCCAGTGAGGAGACCCGCTTTATAGAGCGATTTTAACTCGAAATAGACGAGGACCTCCGATCCGCCGCGGAGCTGTTAGGCCTTGAATGTCTCGCGATAATGCCGAGACTTACCGAGGGCGGACGAGTGGATGAAGGGGATCTTAACGTAATTGACGACCCCTGAACCTTGGATGTGGCGGATCCGGGGCGTGAGGGGCGTCTAAAATACCCAGTCGTGACATAAAAACCAAGGGCTGCGCCCCTCCCTCCGCTTCCGGGTTTGCGGGAAATTGCGCCTGCGCAGGCGGAGCGAGGGCGGGGCCGGCGAGGGGCAGGGCGTAGGCGGTATCAGGGACTGAACTGAAAGCAAGAGGGCGGGGCCGACAGGGCGGGGCCTAGAGGAATCAGGATCTGGCTTCTGTCCCACTGTTTTTCTGCCCAACAGGGCATGATCCTCTTCTTCAGAATTTTCTTTATTTTCTTTTTAATTTTAAAAATTTATTTTCTGCTGCTCTGGGTGTTCCTTGCTGGGCCAGGGCTTCTCCTTACAGTGGTTTCTCTTGTTGCGGAGCACTGGCTCTAGGCGCCTGGCTTCAGTATTTGCAGCACTCGGGCTCAGTAGTTGTGGTGCACATGGGTTTAGCTGCTCCGCGGCAAGTGAGATCTTGCTGGATCAGGAAAGTCCCTTTGGTGTCCCATGGACCCTACCGCTTCTTTGCTATTTTAAGTTAATGTGTCATCAATGATGGAGAAGGAAATGGCAACCCACTCCAGTTTTCTTGCCTGGAAAATCCCATGGACGGAGGAACCTGGTAGGCTACAGTCCATGGGGTCGCAAAGAGTCGGACACGACTGAGTGACTTCACTTTCAGCCACTTAAATTTCAAGCTGAGATGTTTTCCTCTCAAGTTGAAAATGGCTTAAGTCAATGCTCTTTTGCTAGTGGGTAGTGTTGAGTAATATAATTTAAAATGACATCATCTTACAACCCAGAAGTCCTCTCCACAAAGGTAGTAGAGGAAGGAAACAGTTTTACTATTAAATAAGTATTAAACCAGAAAGTGATGTCCATCACAGGCAATCTGCTAAGAGACTGCAGACTGAAAGTCCTAACCTGTAATATTAGATAAGCAGATACAAGTGTTTACATACTTGTTCTCAAGATAAACAATAACTCGTTCTCAGATAAGAAGATGTGATAGCATCATTTGTCACAAAAAGTTCATCCTAACTTCACCAGGTAATTGGACTAACCAACTGTGTTAGCTAATTGTCTTTATCCAGAGGAAAAACAAACTTATCCTATCTTTATGACAGGAGAGAGTTCTGCAGCATGGAACAAGGCACCTGCTAAGTTAGGTTCTTGTTGTTCAGTTGCTAACTTGTGTCCAATTCTTTGTGACCCCATGGACTGTAGCCCACCAGACTCCTCTGTCCATGGGATTTCCCAGGCAAGAATACTGGAGTGGGTTGCCATTTCCTTCTCCAGGGAATCTTCCCCACCCAGGGATCGAACTGGAGTCTCCTGCATTGGCAGGCAGATTCTTTACCACTGAGCTACCTGAGAAGCCCAAGTTAGATTCTTACCCTTATGCAGAAACTGGGAGATAAGTTTGCTATCTCCTTTGATGTTTACCTTTCAAAGAGATGGCTTCCAGATCCTTGAGGAAATATTCCTGGGTTGCAAAATTGACAAGAGCCTTGTTTAGCTTTAAGGTTGTGCATACATTTCAAGGAAGCCAGGAAAAGACCTTACAAGTTTCTAAAGGAAATGCTCTAAGAAAAGAGGCGGCGGGGAATAGTCTCTTCTCTTATTCTCAACAAGAAAATTAAGCCAGGTTTTTTTGTTATTATTTTTAGTTTGTATTTGTCCTTACAGAAACAGCATGCATTCATACATTAAGGCATTATTTTTTGAACATCTACTATAGGTTCACAAGAATGGTAGCATGCCCTCTATCTCATGACTGTGCTGGGAACCTCACATGAATTATGTGATTCAATCCTTATAATACTGTGGGAGTTGGGTGTTATATGTCTATCTTCCCTAGGAGGATTTGGGTGCTGGGCTGCGCCTTTCTTAGGGATAGAGATTCCTATGCCTCTTCAGTTTCCGACACTGATCATTAAAATGATCTTACATGTGATGGCAGCTCACTCAGTATACATGGAAGAGAGGAAGGCAGAAAAGAATGGTGGGATTAGGACTTTTCTGGTGGCGAAGTGGATAAGAATCTGCCTACCAATGCAGCGGGGGCTTCCCTGGTGGCCAGTGCAGGAAATGTGCGGTCCGTCTCTGGTCTGGAAGATCCCACATGCCTTGGAGCAATTAAGCCTGTGTACCACAACTTCCCTGGTGGCTCAGACGGTAAAGCATCTGCCTACAGTACGGGAGACCTGGGTTCGATCCCTGGGTCAGGAAGATCCTCTGGAGAAGGAAATGGCAACCCACTCCAGTACTCTTGCCTGGAAAATCCCATGGACAGAGGAGCCTAGTAGGCTACAGTCCATGGGGTCGCAGAGTCGGACACGACTGAGCGACTTCACTTCACTTCAGTTCACCACAGCTATGAGCCTGTGCTCCACAACAAGAGAAGCCACCACAATGGTAAGTCTTCACACCACAACAAAGAGCAGCCCCTACTCACCATAACTAGAGAAAGCCTGAGCAAAAGCAACAAATACCCAGCACTACCCCATGATAGATAAATAAATACATTAAAAAAAAAAAAAAAAGAATGGTGGGATTAGTCATTCTGAGTGATCTTCAGAGGCTTTGTCCATTTGTGTTCACATATTTTGTTTTTAACTTGTGAAACAACCAATGGGCCCCTAAGAGTCGGAGACATGATGCTTCGAGGAATTCTCTAAATACAAGTTATAAACAAAAAAGCAAATAAACTTACCAAACTTTAAGTTCTTTGCTCCCTTCTGTGTGTGTCCAGGTTTCCAGAAACTGGGAATTCTGAGTCCAGTTCCAGGTTAGCAGCAGAAGTCGACCTAAACTGAGTTCCCCACTAAGTAGTCATGAGAAGGGAGGATCTGAGGACACGTAGAGGATCGGAGAGATTCAAGAGGTAAATTCGCATCTAAGTTATTTTAGAGGGTACCTGAGAGATCTATGGAACCCCAGAGACCCCAGCTAGGCAGAGATCGCCTCTAGGGTGCAGCTTTGGAGACAACTGAGCTTTGTGTGCACAACTGTTGTTGGCCAGAAGTGTGAGGTAGAAACCTAACAAATTTGGAAGAGCAGCTCTAGTTAGGGCCTGTGGGCCCCTTCTCTATTTATACAGCATGCGGTAAATCTGGCCGGCAAGCCCCCTGCGGTCCTAGTGCTGGATTCAGGCCCTGAGGGCTGCGGGCTTTCCCTTGTGTGTGTAGGTCGGAGGGTTTAGGCAGGAAAGGGGAAGGGTGGGGAAGATAAAGTGCCAAACGGGATGGTGGTGGGACTGGTTTGTGCAGCTGATTTAATATGTCCCAGGGGGCTGAACCCCGCAGCTTCTTCCTATGGGCTTGTGTCAGATTGAATTCTGGTTGATTGATCAGAGCCCCAGACCGATATAAGCACCAAGTTGTTGCTGCAAGTTTGGATCCTGGATAAAGGGGCTCTAAAGGGGCACTGAGATAGACGACTTCTGGGCAGACGTGTACCATCTGGGCAGGAAAGCAGAGCAGACACCTTGAGAAATGACTCTTGAGGGCGGTGTCTCGTCCCACGAAGGGCGGGGCTATCTCAAGTTCTTGGGCGCACGCGCGTGTTTAGGTGCAACATACATAGGCGTGAAATGTGTCTTGCGGGCTTGCTAGGCGAGGCCATCACTTCCTAAATTCCTTGGAGGAGCTACATCTTGAAGACCTGTGCCCAGTGAGGTACTGTCGTCTCCTTTTGACCATGGCTTTTTTTATACATTGCTTGTGGTATCTAATCGTGACCATAAAATTCATGATAGTGTCTTCAAAATTGTTTTGTCCCCATGATCAGCAGAAAAATGACAAAGGTACAAATATTTTTCTTAATATAGCCCCATGGTACTTTTATTTTATTGAAGTATAATTGATTTACAATGTTGTGTTAATTTCTGCTGTACAGTAAACTGACTCAGTTATACATGTATATGTATTCTTTTTCATATTCTTTCCCATTGTGGTTTGCTGCAGGGTATTAAATATAGTTCCTTGAGCTATATAGTAGGACCTTGCTGTTTATACATCCTATGCATAATAGTTTGCATCTGCTCCCCAAACTTCCAATACTTCCCTCTCCTACCCTGTCCCTAGGTTCTTGTTCAGAAGTCACAGAGACCTCTCTGACTTTGGTTATTTACAGCCATGTCTTCTGACAGATAGTGATGTATTTAAAAAAAAATTATTGAAATACAGTTGATTTACAATATTGTGTTACAACAGAAATTATGTTTTATGTGTGATAGTGTGAAATCGTGGAAAATATATTTATTACTCTCTGCCCCTGGTTCCTGGCACAGAGC